>NC_069657.1:244839530-246085244 GCF_027244095.1 Hemicordylus capensis | reverse complement strand
GATCTGGAGATGGGGGAATTTAAGATCATTCCTTTGTCATGGACAGATCATCTTCTGGTGGGGTTTAGTTTGACTGCTCCGTCTGCCCTCTGCAGGGGTGGTGGGCCAATTAGGATGGTCCGCCCCCAGAGGCTTATGGATTCGCTTGGATTCCAGACGGCCCTCGGGGAGTTTCCAGTGTCCAGAGCTGGTGAGCCTGTCGAGGCCCTGGTTGATCTCTGGAATGGAGAGATGGCCCGGGCTGTTGACACGGTTGCTCCTAAACGCCCTCTCCGGCTTGGTGGAGACCGATCTGCTCCTTGGTTTTCCTCGGAGCTTAGGGTGATGAAGCAACTCGGACGACGGCTAGAACGACGCTGGAGGAAGAGTCGCCACGAATCCGACCAAACACGGGCTAGAACCCATTTTAGGGACTATGCCGTGGCGGTGGGGGCAGCGAAGAAATGCTTTTTCTCCGCCTCCATTGCGTCTGCTCAGTGCAGACAAACAGAGCTGTTTCATGTGGTAAAAACCTTGCTCCACACATCCCCCCAGAGAATGGGGGAGGAGTCATCTACAGCTCTTTGTGATCTGTTTGCCTGTCGCTTTGCAGATAAAGTCGCTAGCATCCGTGCTGACCTGGACTCCAGAGTTTTGGCAGTTCCAGCAGACGTGCCTCTGGTACCATCTGGTCCCATTGTGTTGGATTCTTTTCGGTTGGTGCGGCCTGAGGATGTGGACAAGATCCTGGGCAGTGTGCAGGCGACTTTGTGCGCTCTTGACCCTTGCCCTTCATGGCTAATAAAAGCTGCCAGGGAGGGGACGGGCAGATGGTTGGAGGTGATCGTTAATGCTTCATTAAGGGAGGGCAGGATGCCATCGTGCCTCAAGGAGGCGGTGGTAAGACCACTATTAAAAAAACCCTCCCTTGATCCCTCCAACCTGGACAACTATAGACCTGTGTCTAACCTTCCCTTTCTGGGCAAGGTGATGGAGCGTGTGGTGGCGTCCCAGCTGCAGAGGGTCTTGGATGATACGGATTATCTGGACCCTTTTCAATCTGGCTTCCGCCCCGGGTATGGGACTGAGACTGCCTTGGTCGCTCTAGTGGATGACCTACGCCGGGAACTAGACAGGGGGAGTGCGTCCCTGTTGGTTCTGCTGGACCTCTCGGCGGCGTTCGATACCATCGACCATGGTATCCTTCTGGGCCACCTCTCGAGTATGGGAATCGGAGGCACTGCGTTGCAGTGGTTCCGGTCCTTTCTTGGGGGGAGGGTCCAGAAGGTGGTGCTGGGGGACTACTCCTCGGCCCCGTGGCCGTTGGCCTGTGGGGTCCCGCAGTGATCGGTCTTGTCCCCCATGCTGTTTAACATTTACATGAAGCCACTGGGAGAGGTCATCCGGAGACTTGGACTGAGTTGTCAGCAATATGCGGATGACACTCAGCTCTATCTCTCCTTGTCATCTGATCCTAGGGAGGCGGTGGATGTCCTGAATCGGGGGCTGGAGGCCTTGATGGGTTAGATGTGGGCTAACAAACTGAAATTGAATCCGGATAAGACAGAGGTACTGTTGGTCAGTAGGAGAGCCAATCGGGATGAGGAGATTCTACCGGTTCTGGATGGGGTTGCACTCCCCTTGAAGGAGCAAGTATGCAGCTTGGGGGTACTACTGGACCCGGCTCTGCTTTTGGAAGCTCAGGTGGAGGTGGTGGCCAGGGGTGCCTTTGCACGGCTTCGGCTGTTGCGCCAGCTGCGTCCCTTTCTCGAGAAGGCAGATCTGGCCACGGTTACCCACGCCTTAGTCACGTCGCAGCTGGATTACTGTAACGCGCTCTACGTGGGGCTGCCCTTGAAGAATATCCGGAAACTGCAGCTAGTGCAAAACGCCACAGTGAGGGTTTTATCTGGAGCTGCCCGTTGGGAACATATCACCCCCATTTTGAAAGAGCTGCACTGGCTGCCGGTTCATTTGCGGGTCCAATTCAAGGTGCTGGTTTTGACCTTTAAAGCCCTAAACGGTTTGGGCCTGGGTTATTTGAGGGACCGCCTGTTCCCAAGGGTTGCTGCCCGCCTGACGAGGACATCTGAGGGGGCCCAGCTGTCGTGTACTCGGGACAGGGCCTTCTCTGTTGCTGCTCCTAGACTCTGGAATGCTCTCCCAGTGGCCATTCGTTCCTTGGACTCCATCATGGCTTTTAGAAAGCTTGTAAAGACTTGGCTTTTTACCCAGGCTTTTACATAATTTTACTGCGGCTTCTGTGTGTTTTTATCTGTTGTATTGTTTTTATGGCTGTTTTTATATGTTTTTAGCTTGATGTTTTTTGTTGCTTTTGTATTGTATGTTTTAATTTTTGTAAACCGCCTTGGGGTTGTGTTTTTAACGAAAGGCGGTATAGAAATGTATGTATGTATGTATGTATGTATGTATGTATAAATAAATAAATAAATCTTTTACTGGGGGGGGCAACTTGGAAAACAAGGTGACTCATCTTTACACAGAACTAACAGCAAGGTGACTCCTTAATAAACTAGGTTTTCAGCAAAGTTGAGGCAGAACTACACACTATAAGAAACACAGGGTGCTGCTGAAAATGACAGCGCTGTGTGGAGTTGCCGCTGCCTCCCACTGAAGTATGTAGGCAACTTCTATCATCCAATTACCAGGTGTGCTTAGCCCCACAAACTGGCTGCAGTTGGCAAAGGCAAGGAAAGTGAATCAATGAGCAAGTTGCACTACACATTATGGGGTGGGGGACAATCTGACATGGGGCTGTCGCTTCCTTCAGTGGTCGTTCCACGTGTGAAGTTCTGCTTTCAAGATTTTACACTTACAAACCAAAAGTCTTTCCCTTCCTCCCTTATGCACCTCATTTCTTCTTGCTTCAGCTACCATCCCATTCTTGACATAATTTGGAACTGACCGCCCTGCTTCTCATTTCCTCTCCTTTTCCTCCCATCCATTCCCTCTTTCCTTCTCACTCTGCCCTAGGTCCAGCCAGCTGAACTGGGCCCTGCTAACAGAACCTATGCTCTTTAAGGCAGCAAACTGGATTTGCAGCACCTTAGTGCAGCAGAGGGATATAGGTTAGGCTAATTGCTTTACAAAGGAGGCTTCATTAACTGAACTCTGTGCTTTGGATCCTAGCTGTACAAAGCACCTGAGGGTATTCTGGTGATATATTAAAATAATCTAACTATAGCCTATCTGGATGGCCACCTACCTCTAACGTTTAACATTAATTTTTCGCTATCATCTTTTAGAACATCCACAGAAATGCATGCAGATTTTAACTTTAAAATAATCTAAGTAAACTCCAAACCTTTATTTGAAAGTCTAACAAAGCAAACAATTTTAATTGTAATTTCTTGCCTACCAACAAGAGAGTATGACACTTCCGGAAATCTGCCACTCTCTTCTGGTCTGACTGACATCCTGACAAATGATAACAGGCCTCTTTGCAGGATTTCTTTCTCCCAGCTTGGTGCTGTACTAAAGACAGGTGTGCCATGAGCCTACGGCATGGCAGATATGTAGTTTAACTAAATCTACAGTAGGAACAGAATGAATACTCCAAGGATTTTGCCCAGATGGTTTTTGTGACCTTCTTTATCCATTCATGTAAACATACAGTATTTTCCGGTTTGCTGAATTGTATATATACTCTATGACTTTGTACTAAGCCTGAATGTTTAGTTAGCCAGAAGATTGTTTCCATCCTGTGATTCATTAGATCCCTATGGGATCTCCACTTCCTTTATTTTATACAATCACAAAGTATATTAGTTTGTCTTATTTTGATAACCTCTCTAATTAGTGTCCTGCACAGGAAGCAGTATTGCTTCTTTAAACTGTTAGCCATGATTTAATTCTGGATGAGAAGGCCTATCTGGTAAGAGATCTGGCTGGACAAAACATGGACCCAATTATTTCCAATTGGATACTCTGTTCAGAGGCAACATAGGAAAAGTGAGCAGAAAGACCCTGTGCCCATACTGAATAAAGATTGTACCTTCCGCACCAGCTACCTTGTTCAAGTATATTTATAAGTGTGTGCATGCAACTGCTTCTAGGAACACATGATAGACTGAAGATTCTGTAGATGAAAATGGACTCCAGAGAGGTTTGGAGAGATTATTTAGATGATGTTACTACCCATATTACCAAGCCATCGTTGATACCAGAATAGTCAACATCTGACACTATAAAGCTTAGGTCCTTGCTCCAATTGACAGAGTATGGCCTCTCCATGATTTAATGGGGAGTTACAGTCAATGTGAAAGGAAGGCAATGGCTTGAGGGCATGTGGAGAAAATCTTGCAGTGAGTCTGTCTGAATCTGAAGGCCTATTTTGTGGCAATGACAGCAGGAGAGATGTCTGCCTTCTCTGCCAACTTTACATCAACAGTCTCATCCAGCAGAGCTTTAGAGTGGTGACGATTTTAAAATCTGTCTCTCCTTCTCTGGAAAGCCCACTGTAATAGTTTTGCAGAGTTCTTTGCCAGTGTTTGCATCTGCTCCAACTTGGATGCCAGCATTGTTTCAGAGTCTTTAAAAGAGATATATCCAAGTCCTCCTCTGTTCATTCTTTATTGGATAGATTACAGTGATTGGTAGCTGAGAATGACAGCAGGTTGTTTGAACTGGTTCATGCCACAGCACACCCTTATGACTCTTGTGGCTCCTGGCTGGTTATAATGAGAAGCTAGTGGCTTTTTTGCTATTATCAACTCATCGTAGCAGAGAGGCCAAACAAAGTGAAGTGAAGTCACATGTGGCATCTGAGAGCGGCATCAATAGCCACAGCCTTCTCTACAGTCTCAGCTGTGGCAGGTTGTGTTGGTTTGCTGCTCTGCAAAACAGGCAGCTTCCATCTGGAAAAGAAGCTGCCCAGGAACTTGTCAAGGAGAGCATTAGCTGTTCTCTTGAGAAGTGACAGGAGGAGCCTCTTCAGGCCTCCTAATTGCAGATTTGAGCAGCAAGTACAGTGGTGGAATAGTTATTGCTATCCATGACGCCTAACTTCCAGGCTTTCTTGCCAAGGGATTGTAGCTGAAGGAGACATCTGGCATCATGTGGAAAGGAGAGCTGACTTGAAAACAGTACTGAAGGCAACACTGGCATTTGTATGCAGCATATAAACATTTGCACTTTCAAGGACCATGACATTTGGAGGCTGAGAAGCCCAGGCAGCCCTCTCACTCAAGAGTCCATGGTTACAAAAGTCCCATCTCATCATGACAATGTGAAACCCTATCCCATGAATCCAGGTTGATGAGGCAAGGAAGACTGTGGTGGGAAGAGAAGGATAGCAACGATCAGTGAGAAGAGAATAATCCTAGTGGTCTGGGCTCCAAAGTCTTGACAAGGACTTGCAGACAGTAGCTTCTCTGTCATTTGAGTGATTAAGCAAACTCACAGAGAGCAACATGAGTGCAGCCATGGCAGCCGCCCTTAGGGTGTATGGGTAGCCCTAGGAATAGTATCTTCAGTCTCCAAAAAGACCTCTGATGAGCTTTTCCCAAGTTTTGGAATGTCATGATAGCACCCAGGAATTTCTCCTTTCCATCTGAACCAGGTGTGGCAGTTTCCTTTTTGAATGACTGCCAGGGGTTGGTAATGGGCTGGATAAGAATGAATGAAATTGAAACTCAGTACAGAGAAGTTATGCATGGTGATCCATATCACAGGAGATCACATTGCAAGCAGACATAGCCCCTAACAGATAACATTCTGAAAGCTATGAATTCATATGTACCAAGCAGTATACACCATTAGCAGAAGCCTTGAAAAAAGGCATTCAAAAAAACATTAAAAGCCTTAAAATGTCAGCCAGATACTGAAATATTTTGCAGTGTCCAAGGGCAATTGACTTTGGAATACTTTGCTCTTAGTAATAGGATATATACAATTATGTTGGCCTTGGGCATTTTATTATCTTGACAGTCTTATGAAACAAGAGTACTGGCATTTCATTTTTTGTGCTAATTTTATTCAGTTTCAATAAAATGTACTCTAGTTAAATACAGAATGAGAACCTAAGGATAAATATGGTTTTCAGAATGCTTTCAGATTTGCATTTTCCTGATTCTAATCATCAAAAGCAGCATCGTTCTAAAATAATTTGAGATTCTTTTCAAATAATTTTCTTACCTTTTCAAAATGATACATTTGTATACTGTGGAAATATGCTGTCATATTTATTGAGTTACAGACATCACAGCTCTCCTTTCTGATATCAATTTTGAATTACTGTCAACAAAGTATGTTTGTTGACAGTCAAAGACCTGACTTGTGTTTTGTTATGCTGTTCCTTCCATCAGGACAAATGGATATCAAGAAGTTAAGGCAAGAACTTGGACCTTATTAAAGGTCTTTCTATAAATCTGCATTCAGTCTCTTTGGACCTTTCAGCATCTTATTATTCTAAGATACCCAAGATCAACTAATAAATGTAATCTATTTGGAATTAAGAATCTAAAAACCCAGTATAAAATCAAAATGACTTTCCTCCTTAGAATGGATGACATACAAGAGACAGTACAAAGGCTGCCTCTCTACTACCCAGGGAGAGCAATGGACATTTGTCAGTCTTTCAAAAACCAGCTTCTGCTGCTTTTTTTGTAACTTCTTTTCGACATCTAGGATCAGCTTAAGGTTCCACCCAATCTACATCAAAAATGCAGTCTGCAAGGAGAGTATCTTGATTGCTGAATCAATCAACAGCAGCAGCCATCAGCGTAAACAACTGAGCCTGACATCCAAGGCTTGGGCACTGACCCTGCTAGGAGGCACATCCTTTTAAGACTCCTGTCATCTGTGTATCAAACTGTCCTGGTACCTGTGCCCAAAATGTGGATGAGTGAAAGTCAGTGAGACTAAGGCAATAAAAGCCGCAGCCACCAATCACGTACTTAAAGCTATGAAGAATGAAAAGGTCTTAACTTGTACATACTGTAGTCGATTTTTAAAGAAGTCAGTAGTGTTCTGCCTGACATCAGGTGCACATATTTGACTCTGCCCTGTTAAGCAGGACTATCACACTAAAGGTCCAGAGGCTTGACAGGATGCTTGGACTCCCCATTGGGATTGTACTGATCCTTCAGACGCCTACTGACCCCAGTAATATCTTAATTATGAGTGCACTGTGTAGCCTCAATAACAACATGTACTTCCTTTAAAAAGAGTGTGAGCACTTCCTGAAGATGTGTGTGCATTCATGCATGTGTGCGAGAAAGACAGACAGATACACCACATCAACTCTGCATAATATTTCTCAGCCTCTCCTTAGAAGAGGAAAGCTGGTCTTGTGGTAGCAAGCATGACTTGTCCCCATAGCTAAGCAGGGTCTGCCCTGGTTGCATCTGAATAGGTGACTAGAAGTGTGAGCACTGCAAGATATTCCCCTCAGGGGATGGAACCACTCTGGGAAGAGTAGAAGGTTTCATGTTCTCTCCTTGACTTCTCCAAGATAGGGCTGAGAGAGATTCCTGCCTGCAACCTTGGAGAAGCCACTGCCAGTCTGTGAAGACAATACTGAGCTAGATAGACCAATGGTCTGACTCAGTATATGGCAGTTTCTTATGTTCCTGTGTTTGTAGCATCAAGTCTCCTACCTTAATCTGTTAATAACAACCATTAATACAGTTTGCTTAAGTCCAATTATGCATTCTCTACTTTGTCCCAAAAAGGGCCTGAATGAAATTCTAGAAAGTTTAAAAGTTCTTCTTACCAAATTAATCAGCTGAGTGTGCACAACGTCTTCCACCAATACTGCCGACTCATAGAGTGGCCTGCGAGCATCTCCCAAAGAAAACCTGAAAGAATGGTTTTTTTAACAAGTTAACAGATGTTACCAGAAAAATCAGACTGTCTAAATTAGCAACAAAGAAGAATTAGACTACATAATACAAGTGGAGTATAAAAATATTTGAAACACAATTTGAGACAACCAACTGAATAAACTCCTTTGATATGATACTCCAAATGATTTCTCAGAGTAGGGATTTAAGTATGGTTTTGCTATCTTTCACTAGCTTAGGTAGAACTTCTACAGCATCCTTTAAGTGGAGTAATCATCATAATATGCAGCAGCAATCATAACCGTTCTACAGCAATACAAATTCAGTTTGAGAGAGAGAGAGTATGAATGAATGAATGAATGAATGAGGGGGAGGGACAGGCTCATTCCGCGCATTCATCCCCATCCATAATTTCAGGTCATGTGTTTGTGTGGAAAAGGATGTGAAACCTCAACCCCTATCACATTCTGAGGCGGTTCCCACAATCAGTGGGAGCCGCCTGGAAAGGGTTAGCGGGGAGAGTGGGCTTAGCCCACTGACCCTGCAGACGAGCAGTCAGTCTGCTCCGGGCAGCTGCAACAGCCGTCCATACAGAGCCAGCAGGGGCTTGGGAGTTTGGGGGCTGCGCGGCCCCAGGAAGCTCCAGCATGCCCTGCGCAAGCCCGCAGGGTATGCTGGAGAGACTCCCGAGCCAGGAGACTGCTTTGCAGCTTCCTGGTTGCGGGTCTCCTCGTGGGCTGCTGCGCCGCAGAAGCACGGCAACACACAATTTAAAAAAACAGATTTGCGGAGCACTCGCTCCGCAAACCTGGTTTAAGGGCAGGGGTAGTTTAGCGGGTTATCCACTTAAGAACCACCAGGCTTGCAGCCGAGCCCGATGGTTCTCACAATGGGAGAAAATCAGGCTAGCCTCTGCTAGCCCGAATTTCTCCCATCGTGTGAATAGCCTCCCTATCTAGTCAGCGGCACATATTTTATCTCTTCAGGTTGCCAAGCCTTGCTAGGGCCCTGACCTGGGATTCTTTAGATCTCCAGTCAAGCTTATGGCACCCTTATCAGCCTCCACATATATTACTGAACCATCTTCAGTAATTAGCTAGGCAAAACAGCTAACAAGGCAATGACACATACTGCATACTACAATTTCTCCCTATTCTGCATTATGCATAAGACTGAAGTGCAGTGTACTGGACCAGAGTAAAGCATGGAGCAGGCAAATTGCAAGCTTCTCCTCTGCCTGTCTTTGCGCCAAGCGGGAGGTTAGGGAATTAGGGTCAATGGCCTGTGGCTACCACTGGGAAAACTTGGATAATAGGGATGTTTAAACTGGTCGTAATAAGAGAGCAAGTAATAACACACAGGATGACAACAACTTACATGGTGGGAAGCTAGAAACTGGGGGCATTTCAGGTCCAGGAAGATGGCGATTGGGGAAATGAGTCCTGGTGCTGAAGGAATTATAAATGGCAAGTTGTGGAAGGGTGGCACACAGGGATTGGATAGTAACAAGTATTAACTAAATTAACCAGCCCCCCATCCCACATCAATACTGTATTTTTCTCCAATGGAATCTTTGGGTGGGACACTTGGACATCAGCTAAGTAATTCTCCAGCTCATCTGAACGGGATGCCCTGCTCCACGTACTTTTGCCACAGCAATAGCTTGAACATGCACCTAGCATATAAATATACATACATAAATACAAGCCCAAAGAGTCCACATCTGGAACTCTGTTTGTTTTGTTTCAAAGTCAGACAATGAGGCCTAATCTCCTGAGCACTTCTTAAAAGCGTTACCAGTGCTACTGGTTAGAACAAAGTCACTCTAACAGAGCCTCATCGTGAGCAACAGGGGAAAGGGCATTTCAGGACAGAGGCTCTATCTGAGAATCCAGTTTTAAAAATGAAGAGGAACCAAGATGATTTAAGAAATCCTTACTATGCTCATTTTTGTACTTAGAAATAGCTTCTTCCACAATCTCATCAGAGTACTTTACAGAGTGGTTATTGTTTCTTGTGTATACTCTCCAAACAGATCTAAAAGCATTGAAAGTGTCTTATATAGTTAATCAAAATGTTTGTGCTGTTGCTTAGTCCTAAAAGCTTTCAGATAGAACTATTAGAGAAGTTAAAAGGTACTACTTATGAATCAACAACATAAAACATGCAACATTTTCTGAAAAATATAGTATTTCAATACTATTTCACCATGCAAAAGTACTTCTTGGATGACATACAGCAATGGTTATTATGAACTCTATTTTATCTGCTGTCTCTCTAACTTTCAACAAAAATAAAAGCTTGCAGGAAAAAAAATCATAGCACAAATATTCAGGCACTCTTGCTTTATAGATTAGGAAAAGGAAACTCCAGCTCCACTCTGCTGGCCCTAGAAGAGTCCTTGATTCTCTCTACATCTTATGCTAAATGTGTGATGTAGCATCACTGTGAGTTTCCCCTATATGTGGCAGCCAATGAAATGGAGCACAGGCAGGAAAACTCTCAATGTGCTAATGACATGTTGCCTGCTTTTTGTTCATTGATGTTACTGGGCTGGGGGAGTGGGAGGGAGGGAGGAAGAGCGTGCACATGCTATCTGGCCTAGGTATGTATGTGTGTATATGCGTGGGGGGGGATTTAATAGTGGAGCTTCTGTTTTAATTAGTCCTGGGTGAGATAATCTTAGAATGTGTCTGGGATTAACTGGAGATGGGGAGACAGGGAGCGTGTCCACTGACTGTGGGACGGCCATTCCGGTTGTGGTGGGGAACAGAAGAAGTAACGTTGGCAGGTCAGTGGGCCGTTACAGGGGAAGGGACTTAGAAATCTAATAGCGGTTTCCCCTTCCGGCTGTCCTGCCAGGAATTTGACCTTGGGGAGCAGTGCCAATTACGCTTGGAACCTCACCTTGCTCCTCTGTAATGCCAGGTCAGTCCAGAACAAATCAGAAAACATTCATGATTTCATTCTGGATGAAGGTGTCGACCTGGTATGTATTACAGAGACCTGGATGGGGGAGGCTGAGGGCCCAGTGTGGTCCCAGCTTCTTCCTCCAGGCTACTCTGTTGAGGAGCGGGTGAGGGACCGTGGGTGGGGATGTGCTGTGGCTGTGGTCTATAAGAATAATCTTTCTCTTACCAGGATCCCTGTTAGAGTGTCAGACCATATTGAATATGTGTACTTAAGTCTGAGGACCAGGAACAGACTGAGACTTCTGTTGGTATACCAATCGCCCCGCTGCTCAATGGAGTCCCTAACTGAGCTGACGGACTTGGTCTCGGACTTGGTGTAAGAGTCCCCCAGGCTTGTGGTGCTGGGGGACTTCAATGTTCACTTTGGAACAAATTTGTCCGGGGCGGCTCAGGAGTTCATAACGGCCATGACGACTACGGGCCTATCCCAGGTGGTCTCGGGGCCGACACACATTGCTGGTCACACGCTTGATTTGGTCTTTCACTCTGATCAGGGTGGTGTTCCATGAGTGGGGAATCCTGTGATTTCCCCATTGTCATGGACAGACCACCATGTGGTTAAGGTTGGACTCACAATCACTTCCCACCTTCGCAGGGGCGAGGGGCCTATTAGGATGATCCACCCGAGAAGGTTATTGGATCCAACAGGATTTCAAGAAGCCTTGTAGAGATGTAGTGTTGGCTCTGCTGGTGATCCTGTTGATGCCCTGGTGGAGAACTGGAACAGCAAACTCACTGGGGCTGTAGACATGATTGCTCCTAAGCGTCCTCTCCGACCTGTTTCAAAATTGGCCCTTTGGTATACAGAAGAACTATGGGGGCTGAAGCGGAAAGGTAGACAACTGGAGCACAAGTGGAGAAAGACTTGGCTTGAATCCTACAGATTGCAACATAGAGCTCATTTGAAGACCTATGGTTCAGGCGATACGTGTGGCAAAGAAGCAATTCTTTTCTGCCCGTATTGCATCTGCAAGTTCACGTCCAGCAGAGTTGTTCAGGGTTGTGAGAGGGCTAGTATGTGCCCTTCCTCCCTTGAATCAGAATCTGGAACCATCGATTAACCCCTGTGATGTGTTTAATGAATTATTTGTGGAAAAAATCTCTCGTATTCGGGCTGACTTAGACTCTGTCTCCACAATTACTTCAGTGTCTGATGTGGAGATGTCCAGCGACTCCTCCTGTGTGATTAGGTTGGATCAGTTCCAGTTTGTGACTCCTGAGGATGTGGACAAGCTGATTGGAATAGTGCGGCCTACCACCTGTTCTCTTGACCCTTGCCCGACATGGCTTATATTATCTGGCAGGGGGGTTGTTGTAGAACACCTGGTAGAGATTATAAATGCATCTCTGAGGGCAGGTAGGATGCCTCCTTGTCTTAAGGAGGCAATTATTAGACTGCTTCTGAAGAAGCCTACCCTGCATCCCTCTGACTTGAACAACTACAGGCTTGTCTCCAACCTTCCATGGCTGGGCAAGGTAACTGAGAGGGTGGTGGCCTCTCAGCTCCAGACAGTCTTGAAGGAAACTGATTATCTTGACCCATTTCAAACTGGCTTTCGGGCTGGCTATGGGGTGGAGACTGCCTTGGTCAGCCTGATGGATTATCTCCAATTGGGAACTGACAGAGGAAGTGCGATTCTGTTGGTCCTTCTGGACCTCTCGGTGGCTTTCGATACTATCAACCGCAGTATCCTTCTGGAGCATCTGAGGGGGGTGGGAGTTGGAGGCACTGTTTTGCGGTGGTTCCGCTCCTACCTCTCAGACAGGTTCCAGATGGTGTCCCTTGGAGACTGCTGCTCTTCAAAATCTGAACTCTTGTATGGTGTACCTCAGGGCCCTATATTGTCTCCAATGTTGTTTAACATCTACATGAAACGGCTGGAGAGATCATCAGGAGATTTGGTGCAGGGTGCTATCAGTATGCTGATGACACCCAAATCTATTTTTCCATGTCAGCATCATCGGGAGAGGGCATACCCTCCCTAAATGCCTGCCTGGAGTCAGTGGTGGGCTGGACGAGGGATAACAAACTGAGACTGAATCCAGCTAAGACGGAGGTACTTACTGTGCAGGGTCTGAACTCGAGAGATGACTTTGATCTGCCTGTTCTGGATGGGGTCATACTTCCTCGGAACGAGCAGGTACGTAGTCTAGGGGTTCTTCTGGATCTGAGCCTCTCCTTGGTCTCCCAGGTTGAGGCAGTGGCCAGAAGTGCCTTCTGTCAGCTTTGGCTGATACACCAGCTGCATCTGTTTCTTGAAGTGAACGACCTCAAAACAGTGGTACATCTGCTGGTAACCTCCAGACTGGATTACTGTAATGCGCTCTATGTGGGACTGCCCTTGTACGTAGTCCGGAAACTACAGTTGGTCGAGAATGTGGCAGCCAGGTTGGTCTCCGGGTCATCTCGGAGAGACCATATAACTCTTGTATTGAAGGAGCTACACTGGCTACCGATATGTTTCCAAGGTGCTGGTTATAACCTATAAAGCCCTAAACAGTTTGGGCCCTGGGTATTTAAGAGAATGCCTTCTTCGTCATGAACCCCACCACCCACTGAGATCTGCTGGCGAGGTCCGTCTGCAGCTGCCACCTGTCTGGGACGGGCCTTCTCCGCTGCTGCCCCGGGGCTTTGGAATGCGCTCCCTAGTGCAATAAGAGTCTCCCCATCTCTGACAGCTTTTAAAAAGTCTTTAAAGATGCATTTGTTCACCCAGGCTTTTAATTAATATTATTTTAATGGCTTTAATACTGTTTTAAAATACATTCTTTAAAAATTTTAAAATTGTTGTAATGTTTTAAATTTTTCATTTTTGTCTTAACTAACGTTTTACTTTGTTTTTATTCTGTTGTAAACTGCCCAGAGATGTAAATTTTGGGCGGTATAAAAATGTTTTACTCAATCAATCAATCAATCAATCAATCAATAAGAGATGGTACAAGTCTGGGTGTCATCAGTAGCAACCATATGCCCCGTCAAATCAAGGTCCAGTCTCAGAGGATCCGCTGAAGGGCATAAAGGAAGAACTCTGCCAAAGCCACATTAATCACATAAATCCTTTAGAGTCCTTCAGTCCTCCTTCTACTCAAAGTATGACTCCCATTAAGCTGAGTGCCTCTTAACTTCTCAGTTGACAATACAATTTGGAATGGTTTTTCACTTTTGGTTTATCGGGTTCCTGCACTTGTTGAGGTTTCCTGAGGCAAAGGATGATAATCCTGCATGAGGTTTCTTGCAGAATTCTTTGTAACAACAATAACTTTATTTGTTAGCTGCCCCACAACAAATTGTTCTCTGGGTGGCTCACAACAGAAGATTAAAACATACAATAAAAACATATAACACATTAAATCATAACAGACAAAAAAAGAAGAAAATAAAATAAAAAATACAATACAAAGCAGCTTAAAAACTCATTTTAAAATTAGTTTAAAATCAGATCAAGTCTGAAAACTAGAATTTAAAAGGCCCGGGTGAACAAAAAGGTCCTTACCTGGCATCTAAAAGAACAAAGTGATGAAGTCAGGCAAACCTCACTGGGGAGGTAAAGGTAAAGTGTGCCTTCAAGTCAATTTTGACTCCTGGTGTCCGCGTAGCCCTGTGGTTCTCTTTTGGTAGAATACAGGAGGGATTTACCATTGCCCCCTCCTGTACAGTATGAGAGGATGCCTTTCAACATTTCCCCACTGTGCCACTGGGGAGGCTATTCTATAAATGCGGTGCAACCCCCCAAAAGGCCATCTCCGTAGTAGCCACCTGCCTCACCTCCTTTGGAGGGCTGCCAAAGATCTTAAGGTTCGGGTACCCAATGAGGGAAGCAGTCTTTTGCTTGTTGGGGCTTAGTCATGGAGTTTGAAACATCCATTCACTGTGGGACTCTAATTGCAGTAAGGTTCATGATGGTCAGGGATCTGAACACACATTCAGATTTATTACCAATATAAAATTAATTAATAATGCTGAAATTCTAAAGATTAGATTGAAAATCAGACATAAAATCAGATGAGATACTTGATCATGGAGAAAATACCCCCAGACAGTTTTCCTCTCTTTAAATTTGTCTTTAAAGTTGATCTGAGTTTCGGTTTCTAATTGTGTCCTTCCCACATTACTCTGCCAGCTGCACTCAAAGTACCATAATTTGGGGTAGAAAGGAGGGTATGTTATTAAAAGTTGTTTATTACCGCCTGTGGTGTTTACCCTAGAATTCAGGATCAAGCTGTAGTAACATTTTAAGTGTTCAGCACAACTGAAAAAATAATGTGCCCCCCCTAACTGTGGCGTTTATGCTGATGTGGCATTTTTTCTTGGGGGGTGGGTCCCGTAGTTTTTCAACCTTTCTTCCTTACTGCAGCTATTATGCCAATGCGTCGTTTCTGCCCATAATTACAGTAGAAAATTCTACAGAGGTGACCATTCCCACCACACAGTGCTGGATTTTAACCAATAGTGGTGGAGTTTCTCTAAGGGCCATCAGAGCCCTGTTGAACCCCAGTGCCATCTTGGAAGGTGCACATGGAATACTGGGAAGTGTAGTCCTTTCAGGTGGATATAGAGCTCATGATGGAGCCCTGTTGAGCCCCAACACCATCTTGTAAGGGGCTCAATTTCTCTTAAAGGCTTCCCTGGCACTGGGGAAAGCTCAGCACTGCACAGAAGTCAGCATGATAGGGAATGGTTCTCACATTGAAGGTTTTTTGTTTTGTTTTTACCAAAGTGTTAACAACGAAAAACAACGAAGATCATTGGGCTAGAGAACACCACACCAACTAGAATTCAAATCCTGGCTCCACATGACAACTGAACTGGTCCTCTTATCCATTCAAAGTTATGGATCTTTCCTATTTGTAAATAAGCAAACTTTGAAATTAAGGATTATAGTTCAGTTCTATTGTCAACTAAATAAGCACCAAATTAAAAAACCTTTGAGACCAGTTCAGTTTCAAATTGTACCTACTAGCAAAAAAAGAAAAAGAAAATAAATATATGAGGCCATAGCCCAGTAGTAGAGCATGTGCTTTGCATGCAGAAACTCTCAGGTTCAATCTCTGGCATCTTCAGGTCAGCCGGGCAAAGATTCCCATCTGAAACTTTGGAGACCTACACAGACACAGCTTCAACTGTCCTGAGCTAGATAGACCAACAGTACAAAGGCAGCCTCATACATGTTCAGACTAAAAACAGAATGCCTTTGCATTTAGCAGGAGTGAATTATTAGTGTCAAGAGTTTATTTCTCCACAATATGCAGATGTATCTTAGGAAGACTCTTGAAACTTCCAAATTGGTAATTATATTAACTTATAAATCTCAGGCACTGTTCACCTTTTTCAAATGCAGATTGGCAACTAAGCATCTTTAAAATGAGATATATGTAGGGAGGAAATTATGGTAGTCGACTTGTCTTTTGAACTCTTGTTAATCCTGTTGCTTAAAAATGGGCTCTTTACAGAAAAAGAGAAATACACTGGATGCCACATTTCCTATGCAACAATATCTCTTGAGTTAAAGTGGGGGGGGGGGGTCCTCTAAGGGCCAAACTAGCTGCTTGAGGCAATTAACATGTTTGCTGATTGCCGATAAAGTGGGAGTGGCAGTCTAGTTTTTCTATCAAAAGGATTCTATTGGAGCACTAACCTACGACTTCCAATTGACTACTGTAATATTATTTTGTTTGGAAGAGTGCTTCCTAACTCTTTTCTCAAATCTCTTGCATTTTCACAGCTGACCTAATCAGTTCTGATCACATTACTTCACTTTTCTACTAGAGAATTACTCACTAAATTTACTTCCTCATAGTCTATTAAACTTTCTTCAATTGGCTACCAAATTCTTCATTTTCTTGTTTACAAATATCCACGTAAAGTACGTGCATGAACACCATCATTGCCCGTAAGTGTAAAGTGTTAACCTCCTGATGCATTTGAGCAGTTTTCCTAAAATTCAGCTTTTATGTCCCTCCTCCACCACCACAACCACCACCTCCCCCTTGCCCGCCCAAGTAAAATAACCCATGACATCTGAGTGGTTTTCCTGTACCCAGAGGAGACCATGGTATGATAAAACAATCCGGCCAACAAACATATATAATGTGGTATATAACATGCATAAACTATAAGATGGATAAAATACAATTAACAAGCTATACTATACTAATGACCCCAATCCCTCACTATAACTTCTGCATACAATTAGTTAAGGAGTTGACCTGCTGCTTTCTTACTGCAGACACTGTAGCACAGAATTTTGATACCCTGAAAAGTGGTTTGGGGATTAACATTGGAAAGGAGGTAGTGCATATAGAAGTCATCCATCCTACCTGGTAAATCAAGCAAAAGTGGGAGTATATGCAAGGAGCACACATCTTCATAAAATAAACAATACAGCATCACATGCTTGATTGATTCCACAATACCTGAATGTCAGGGGTACAAATGTTGGGAGTAAGGTATACCCAGGTATCTCCCTTCCAACAAAGCAGAGGGAAACACATTAAAGCATGCTAAAGTAAACACTCTTCAAAGTTTTGAGGATGTCAGATTATAGAGGTATTTGGTTGGGGCAAAGGTTTTATTAGGATTTCCTACTACAGTGCAACTCATGGTCCATGCCCTATCCTCCTGTAGAGCCACATCCCGAATGTGTTGTCTAATTAATTCCCTTGCTTTTAAATAACCTAGGGAGATCAGCACTGATGGAAGAAAACCATACTTCCCAAGTTTCTCCACAACTGCTTTCCTCCAACCAGATACAAAATTGTCTGACAGAATGAAAGGGGCAGTCCGATGGATTACAATTTAATTTCAACCAATAAGTGGTTATGCGAATTCAGATATGAGACTAGCCCTATTCTGAGCACTGCATTAGAAGTACATCTAGACACCCTGAGGATTGTTCTAACCAACTTGTGGAGGTCTCTATACTTCCCCAGATGTGTGTCATATGTTAATTATGCCACCATCTCCCCTTGGAAAACTTGGGTAGCTGAGGGTATATGTAAATTATTTATTATTTATTGTTCTGCTATAAGAGACTTGGGCCCAGGAGAATATATTAATAGATGGATTTATTACATGCGATTTGCAAGCTGGTTCTGTGGAAGACAGCGACGGCGGGCGGCGGTGGTGGTGGTGGGGAGATTGGTCATACTTGTGTATGTAGAAGTAACCAAATTAGATCTGTGTGAACAGGTTGCTTTAGCGAATGTGATGAAGTATAATTATTACAGCCTCTTGATTGCTATTTATTTTCCCTCTAATGGAACACAGGGTTCAAAGAACACTGGGCCATATTTATTTATTTATTATTTAACATATTTCTATGCTGCCCAAAACATGTGTCTCTGGGCGATTTACAATTAATATTAGAAGGATACCCAAATGCCACAACAGTGGTGGCAGGCGATTTTAATGCCAAAACTGGCCCTAATGATGTCGTTCTATACTCATTATAAGTCAGTGCCACCAACATATAAGCGAGGAAGCCCCCTCTTAAGGCAACAATCTAACACTAATAAATATAATAAGAGAGGTCTCTGGTTAATGCAATTGGTGACTAAGTTGGAACTTTTTATCTTATATGGGGCAGGTTGGGAGAATTGATAAGGAGAATACACATTCTGGTGTGGACCAAGTGCTGGTCTCCCATGATTTGTTGAATGCCATAGTCCATTTCTCTGTGTCAATTCGGCAAGATAGTAATCACCTCCCAATTTCCTTAGAAATACTAGTGAAAGAACAGGAAATCTGAATTATGGGAAGGTTTCCAGCTGATATGATAACGGGGCCAGGATATAAAAGAATCAGATGGTCTGGTAGTAATAATAATAATAATAATAATAATATCCCCAGTGAGGTACTACCTTGGCGTGGTTGTGGGGCTTGTGTGCTCTGATGAAGGTGAGAGCTATGCCAGAGGTCCAACCATACTGGACAGGTCTCACCAGAGGAGCCAGACAAAGAGTGCCTCTCCCATCAACAATATGGTGAGACATAACTTTAATAAATCTATACCGGATCGGTTGTCGCCCGGGTCAACAAGGACCGCGCCAGGTGCTATAGTCCCTGGACATCTGGTGGCAAGTGGGCAACAGGACTCAGGATCTTCAGTTGAGCAACCAGGGCTGGAGACAGCAAAGTTACTGGAAGAAACATTGCTTAACCGAAAAAAATATACGAAAAATGCCAACAAGGAAATAATGATCTGCTATTACAAGTCTAGTCCAACTAGAAGAGGTTATTTAAAAAGAATGTACCAAATTTGGAAAGAGAAGCACCCAGACACAGAAATAACAGAACAAAGGCTAGCAGACCAGAGAAGATTCATAATAAGAAATAAAGTATTCACAGGAGTTGAGCTGGAAGAACTGCAAAGAGCAACACAGGCTCAAGATATGGTTGAAGAATTATCACCAATTGAAGAAGTTGCTCAGGCGCAGGTAGAGGAGGTGTTGGAAATCGAGGATGCCACTGTTGGTGAACTGTTTCAAAATCAAAACCAGGCAACCTCCCCTTTGCCTTCACCTCAAAAACCCAAATGCCGTTTAACAGAAAAGCAACAAGAACTAAAGCAAAAAATAACTGAGCACATGAACCAAACAACCACCAGGGTTCGACTTCCAGATCTAAAAACAGTTGCCAAAAAACAACTTGCTCAGGCATTAAAAGATGTCAATGCTGCACTTGCAGAAATACAACCAATAATTTGCAAGAAACAAACCAACTAATGTACAGTGCAGCAACAATAACAACACAAGAGCTCGGATATAAGATCAGTGGACCTGTCAAAAAAGAAAGCAGTACATCACCTAAATGGAAGATTCGATTAGAAAATAAAATCTCCAGGCTTAGATCAGATGCTAGTAAATTGAAAGATATGAAAGACAAGAAGCTGAAGAATGAAAACACCAAACAGTATCTGATCCAAAAATACCACCTAGATTCAAGGAAAATTAGAGAAGTCCTGGAAATAATAAAGCAGCAAATAACAGCAGTGTCAAAGAAGATTAGCAGATACGAAGCCAGAATTACACAACACAGGCAGAATCTCCAATTCCAGTCGAATCAGAGACGTTTCTAGCAAAGCATAGAAGGAGAAACATAGAAACACCAAATAAAGAAGAAACAGTGCAATTCTGGCGGAAATTATGGGACAATCCAATAGATTATAATAAAAAAGCAGGCTGGATGAAAGAGGTCAAAAAATGTAACCAACAAATGCAAGCTCTAATAATAACACCAGAATTAATAAGTGAAAGAGCAAAGAAAATTAAAAATTGGACTGCACCAGGCAACGATGAACTGCATGGCTTTTGGCTTAAACACCTAACAAGCCTTCATAAACAACTATCAAAACAGTTCAATCACATTATGAAAGGTGGTGATATTGAACAATGGCTAACAACTGGGAAAACTCATCTCATCATGAAAGACCCAGCAAAAGGTGCAGTTCCAAGTAATTATAGACCGATAACCTGCCTGCCAACCATGTTCAAATTATTAACTGGAATAACAGCAGATGAAGTGATGCAACACTTATTAACTAACAAACAGCTTCCAGCTGAACAGAAAGGAAATTGCCTGAACACCAGAGGCACAAAAGAACAGCTGCTGATTGACAAAATGATTTTAGAAAACTGCAAGAGAAGAAAAACAAATCTAAGTGTTGCATGGATTGACTACAAGAAAGCCTTCGATTCATTGCCTCACACATGGATACTAAAATGTTTAGAAACCACTGGTGTCAGCAAAAACATTCAGATATTTATTTAAAAAGCAATGAGCATGTGGAGTACACAGTTAACAATCAATGGTGAGACACTTGGACAGGTTAGCATTAGAAGAGGCATTTTCCAAGGGGACTCACTATCCCCTCTGTTGTTTGTAATCGCCATGACCCCCCTTTCACAAATACTAAACAAAACAGGCCTCGGATACCAAACATCTAAAACATCCAGTAAAATAAACCATCTGCTGTACATGGACAATCTGAAGATGTATGGAAAGTCCCAGTCAGAAATCGAATCACTGCTAAACACTGTCCGTATATTCAGTAGCGATATAGCAATGGAGTTTGGACTAGACATGTGTGCTGCATTAATAATGAACAGAGGAAAAATAACAAAAACAGAAGGAATAGAACTGCCCAATGGAAGCAAGATCAAGAACCTGGAAGAGAAAGAACCTTACAAATACTTGGGCATTCTCCAGGCTGATAACATCGCACACACTGAAGTTAAAAGAAAAATTGGAATTGAATACATCAGGAGAGTTAGAAAAATCCTCAAGTCCAAACTCAATGGCGGGAACACCATACAAACCATAAACACCTGGGCTATACCTGTTATCAGATACACTGCAGGAATAATAGACTGGACCCAGGCAGAGCTAGAGACGCTAGATCGTAAGACCAGGAAAATCATGACCATCAATCATGCTCTGCACCCCGCAGTGGTGTCGATAGGCTATACCTCCCTCGCAGCTCAGGTGGAAGAGGAATGCTGCAAGTCCATCAAACAGTAGAGGAGGAGAAAAGAGGCCTTGAAGAATATATCAAGGACAGTGAAGAAGATGCACTTCAAATGGTCAAGAACGAGAAACTATTCAACACCAATGAAACAAAGCAGGCCTACAAGAAAGAACAAGTCAAGAACCGAGCAGAAAAATGGAAAAAGAAGCCCCTGCATGATCAATATTTGCACAATATAAGTGGAAAATCAGACATCACCAAGACCTGGCAATGGCTTAAGAATGGCAACTTGAAGAAAGAAACAGAGGGTTTACTACTGGCTGCACAAGAACAGGCACTAAGAACAAATGCAATAAGAGCAAAAGTAGAAAAATCCACAACAAACAGCAAGTGCCGCCTTTGTAAAGAAGCAGATGAAACAGTGGACCACCTGATCAGCTGTTGTAAAAAGATTGCACAGACTGACTACAAACAAAGGCATGACAAGGTGGCAGCGATGATACACTGGAACATCTGCAAAAAATACAAGCTACCTGTAGCCAAACATTGGTGGGACCATCAAATTGAAAAAGTGGTAGAAAATGAAGATGTAAAAATATTATGGGACTTCCGACTACAAACAGACAAACATCTGCCACACAATACACCAGATATAACTTTAGTCGAGAAGAAAGAAAAACAAGTCAAAATAATCGACATAGCAATACCAGGGGATAGCAGAATAGAAGAAAAAGAAATAGAAAAAAATCACCAAATACAAAGATGTACAAATTGAAATTGAAAGGCTGTGGCAGAAAAAGACCAAAATCATCCCAGTGGTAATTGGCGCCCTGGGTGCAGTTCCAAAAGACCTTGAAGAGCACCTCAACACCATAGGGGCCACAGAAATCACCATCAGCCAATTACAAAAAGCAGCTTTACTGGGAACAGCCTATATTCTGCGACAATATCTATAACAACTGACAATAAAATTCTGGCATCCCAGGTCCTTGGGAAGGACTCGATGTCTGAATAAAACAAACCAGTCAATAACACCTGTCTGACTGTGTAAACAAGCAATAATAATAATAATTTGATTTCTATACCGCTCCTCCAAAAAAGGCTCAGGGCGGTTTACACAGATAAATAACAAACAAATAAGATGGAACCCTGTCTCCAAAAGGCTCACATTCTAAAAAGAAACATAAGATAGACACCAGCAACAGTCACTGGAAGTACTGTGCTGGGGGTGGATAGGGCCAGTTACTCTCCCCCTGCTAAATAAAGAGAATCACCACGGTAAAAGGTTCCTCTTTGCCCAGTTAGCAGGCCTGTTGTTAAGCTAGTTGGCCTAAGCCAGAAAATCTGTTTTGGACTTTAATAAATTAGAGAATATGTCACACCTTTATGACAGAATTATAACAGCAGACTCAGCTGAAATGATTATACAGTTATATCAAAAAGCTGTCTTTAGATTTGGGCGGGGGGGGGGAGAAATACTTTCAAAGGAATCTAGTGCCTCTAGCCTTGGCCGTTTTTAAGGCAGATCACAACCTAGGTTTGATCATGATCATGAACGTGTGCTGGCCAAGCATGCCCTTGTAGCCCAGTTTGAGAGTTATAGCTGGCAATCAATTCCACCAGCACTACTGCCCCAAAACAAACACCAAAAAAACCCCAGGTTAATTAGGAACAAAAAGGAGGAAGTGCCAAGGGAAACCGGGGTGAAGTTGAGCCAGGCAGTTAGATTGAAAGATTCTCACTCCTTTTGGCATATTGTAGTGAGTATAATAATAGAGGACTGCCCCTAAGATGTTACATTCCTGCAAATTCATGAGAAACATGTTTTATCATCCTATATGCAGCTGAATTGGATACTGTGACATCTTGGGTACAAAGCAAAACTACCTGCATGGCCAGCAACCACGATATCTGAAATAAAAAAGTTGGTAATGCAGACTAAGTTGGGGACAGCACCTGGCAGTGATTATACACCAGTATAATCAGATTAAAAACAATATTGGCAGTACTTTTTACTGCTATTGATAGTACAGTACAGGTCCACAAAGACTGGGGCCTAGCAACTATAATCCTATGATTTAAAAGGGGGAGAAACCACTCCCTCAAATTATCATCAATCATCATCATCATCATCCCATTAGTCTGTTTAGTGTAGTGAGCAAGTTATATGCTAGGCATTTATGCTGGAAGTTGTGGGTGGATGGATAGCGATGACATTATAGCTAAAGAACAAGCAGGTTTTAGAGTAGATCGCTCTACCATAGATCAACGCATGATCCTCCAGCATCTGGCAGAGAAATATAGCTCAAGACCACAGGGAGCTTTGTTTGCAGTCTTCGTCGATTTTAAATTGGTGTTTGATTTTATATCTAAGGACAGACTGTGGGAGAAATTTGAAGCCTCTTCTATAGATAGCAGGTTGCTTGCACTCATTTGGATGCTACATATCTATCTGAAAGTGAAATGCAATCCTCAAGGCCATCTATCATGTCCAATTTCAGCACATAAGTGAGTGAAACATGGCTGCAGAGAAGCTTATTTCACTACTATATCAGTTCATTGGTTCAATCCCTATTAACATCCAATGCACATCCACCAAAATTGGTCACATGATCAGTTCCCATGCTGCTGTATGCAGACGATGCAGTTATTTTATCATTTACTGACATTGGTCTTTGAAGAGTTCTCTGGTATGATGAATTAACAGGATTCACTGAACAAATATATTACTACATACTTCATGAAGGATTTGGTTTTATTTCAAATAATCATTAATTCAAGCAGATAACATTGTTTTATTTATTTCTGTAGCATTTAATATATATACTTGTTTTAATTGTGCTTTAATGTATCAATATTGAAAAATTATTTAGTTTCTGTTTCCATACAGAATACATTTTTCAAAAAGTTACATAAATAAGAATGTCAGGTAAATTGCCCATTATATAAAACAACCATTCGTTAAAAGGAGTTTGGCTACTGTAAAATAAAGTTTTGTTTCTGTCTGTGCTATATGTATGACTGCGGGTTAGGTCGTCTTAATTAGTGAGGCTACATCTTTGATTTATTATTAAAATATTTACATACAATTTTTCAACAAAAATGCAGTTTGTAACTAGTTGGCCTGTTAGTTATTTCCCTGAGTTAAGGGACTTTAAGTTCCAAGGGGTGAATTAATACCAGGAGAGATGTGGGCACCATCAAGATGATAAAGGGTAGGGGGCAGCTGTTGTTGTAGAGACCACAGAACCCAGGTAAGCGGCACAGTACATTTACAGGCTATTTCACCTTCCAGTTTTCTCGCTTGCCTGGTTATTCTTGGTCGGCATATCAATGACTCATGGAGCTTAAAGGCCCTGTTGTTAAATGTCAGGTTGGTTAATGGTTAAACAAATGCCTTCCAAGATTTAAGAATGAATGAGTTTCTGCCAATATGGAATGGAGACAGGCAACCTGTTTTGAATGGGATGCACACACCCCTCTCCCCCAAAAACCAAATATGGAGTTAGGGGGCAGGGTTTGTCTCCTGGACCAAATATTATCCACAAATGCTCAACTGACATTCGTAGTCAAAAGTGCCTTTTACCAACTTCAACTGATTTGCCAGCCGCCACCTAATTATTACTGCTACTACTACAATAAATATTTATTTCAACAACATAAATTTATTTCAACCTTTCAACAAGAGTTCTCAAAGTGGTTTACACAGAAATAATATATAAATTAGATGGTACTCAGTCCCAAAAGGGCTCACAATCTAAAGACTTCTATTGTGATTCCAATTCAGTTTTAGTTACTCATTCACTGGTTACAGCCAGACTAGGCTATTGTAATGCTCTCTTTGTGGGGTTGCATGAACTTCAACTGATGCATAATACAGCTGCCAAGATGCTGGTAGTAGCAAGACTGCTTGCATATAATATACCAATCCTACAAATCATGCTGGTTACCAATTCATTCCTGTAATCAGTTTAAAGTTCTTGAACTAGCCTTTAAAGCCCTAAACAGTTGGCAACCAGTTTAAGAACTCTCTCTGTCCATATGGAACACCTGAGCCCCAAAATCACAGCTCTGCTTTCTAGCCTGCCATGATTTTAGATCTTATTAACAGGTACCTGAGGCAGGGGTTTGTTTGTTTTTGTCATGTTGGTGGTGGTTCCATTGTTGTGGGATTCTCTCCATGGGGAAATTTTATTTATTTATTAGACTGTTTTACCTCCTCATCCAGATGGCTCTAGGCAGTTCATAAATGGGCCAAGTCCCATTTCCCTGCACTTTTAGATGAAAACTCCAAAAATGTTTCCATTCTGTATGATGGTTTGTATCATTAGCAACATAAACTGGATGTTTATGTAGATATGTTTGAATTAATTTTTGAACTGATGGCTTTATACTTTATATTTGTCTCTATAAGCCACCTTGTGGAAATATTTTTTAGAGATAAGGCATTAGTATATGTAAAGGAAAATGAAATGTCTAATCTGATGAATTACATGGCTTCGGGGTGGCCCAAGGTACTGCAGAAGCTGAGGCAAGACACCACGTTGCCTTACCCCATTGTCCCTGCTGGAGGACAGCACCCTTTCATAACCTAACGCAGCAAGTTTTGAAAGTGGTGCAGAGGGTGGAAAGGAGGAAAGGTTGGCCAGCCACCCCCGTTTTTCTCCTTGTGCTTCTTGTACGCATTGCAAGGAGTGTGACAAGAGGTTCTCCTTGCAAAGCTTACACAGGTCAGATTGTTCCCAAAGAGCTGCTCTGATGGCAGCAGTGGGGGGCATCTCACCGCCCTGCTGGCACCCCAATAATCTGCCTCTTGAGGCAACTGCCTCACCTTGCCTCATGAAAGGGCCACCCCTGCACTGAATATTCGGTCTTCTATTGTTTCATCCCACCCAGTACAAATATTTGGCTTTTGGGCTGTATGCATAGTACACTCTTCTCTGACATAGTTACTTCTCAACTATATTTGTTCCTTCAGAAAGGAGTAATGACCTCAAATCCCCGAATCCATTAGCATAATCATCCCTTACGGAATAATTGGAATAGTCACATAATCATAAAGTTTACTATATTCGAAAATACTATTAGCACAAGAAATACTAATTTGTTTAGAACAATACAAGAGAGAAGAGCCTTCAACTGTTAAAGTCCACGACCAGACTAAATTTTGTTCTATGCATGTTAAACAGTAACTCCACTTGCTCTGTTTGATTTACAGCAACATGAAGCAAGAACAGGCAGTATCTCAGTCAGTCCCAAAATGGTTACATTTCAAGTTAAGCACTTTCAGCGTAAATTAACTGAATAAATCCTCTGACTGACAAAAAATAAAACATATAACATAATTCAATCCAGTTGTGAGAGCTAATACGTTCCATTTGGTAGAGAGAGCTTCAGTCTGAACCAGGAAAGAAAAGAGACAATAGTCCTTCTAGAGAATGCAAACTGGACTGTGATCAATCATTTCTGTAGAATAAAGAATAAGTTTGTCCCAGTCTCAACAATACCATCCAATGATAAACGAATTTAGCACAGCCCAAATCTCTTTTCTCAAGGGAATAAGGATGAAAGGGTGATGAAGAGAAGAGCAAGTCAAAACATAATACCAATGTGTGTACACACTGCGTTAACTAGAGGTAAAATTTCATAGTTTTTTTTCAATCAAAATTAAAACTGCAAGACTATTAGTAGTAGTCAAAATGCTGTAAAGTACAAGCTCTTATGAACTGCATTTAAAATGGGTTTGAAGTCATTTTAAAAACAAACTATTCTGATTTCTGGTCTGTACTGTAATCAACTATATAAAACTGTAGAGCCAGTGTGGTGTAGTGATTACAGTGTCGGACTAGGACCAGGGAAATTGGAGTTCAAATCCCCATTCAGCCATGGAACTCAGTGGGTGACTCTGGGCCAGTCATGTATCTCTCAGCCTAGCCTACCTCACAGGGTTGTTTTGAGGACAAACATTACCATGTACTCTGGGCTCCTTGGAGGAAGAGCAGGAGATAGATGAATAGATAGATGATAGATAGACAGTCAAAGCTTTGCATGAGAAACAGAGGAAATAGAGCTAAATGTTCACTTGTAAGCCCGTATCTTTACTGGGACACTAAATAGAAGACTCAGTTTCCAATAATCCAATTGTTCAGTAGAAAAGGCAGGTGTTAAATTTCTGGAAGCTACACATAGCATTAATTCTTCATTCCTTCACATAACATCTTTCATTTAAATGCTATGCCAATTGTTTTGAAGGTAAGAATATGTGGAGGAAGCTTGCTACACATTTTTAAGGCCACACACAAAGACATCAGGAGAATAAAGCCAAAGGTTTGTTAATGCAAAACTAGCTGCAAATCCCACCACCAGTACAGCTGCAAGTGCCATACTAACTTCTCCCCTGTGTTGCCTCTGTTTGGACCGCTCCTCTGGCTGGCTTACTCTTTAGTCCCTACCTGTGCCCTCTGATGGCACACTGAGTCTTTAATGCTCTTGCAACTAGGTCAGCTGCCCAAGTTTCATACCATGTGGCTGCTACTGACGCAACTGATCTAATTTCACAGCTCGACATGTCAGAAACAGCTTTGCAAGGTTTGGTCTACATAGCTGGTTACCCTAGGGCAATGCGAAACCTTTGCTTCTACATTCTCTTGCCCATGGGCAACTAGAACTGAACTGAATTTATGGCACAACCATTTGAACAAAAATCGTACTGCAAATTGGTTTAACAGTCCTGTAGCTTTTTGCTGAGAGGAGGAAAATTACCCTGGCAATTTATAAGACAGGAGGGCTTCTAAAAATAAATTGCCAAAAGTAACATGAAATTATTTGCATTATTTATATTATATTTGTATAATATAAAAAACCCTGCAATGACTTTTTTTGGTGGGGGGAAGACAAAAAAAAAGAGCAGCAGACAATCAAGATGCCTTTGGAAGAACTAGAGATATAGAATTTCTTTTTTAAAAAAGTTTTCCCTGGGGTGGGGGGGAAATGTCTCTAACAGACATTTTGGGGGAAACTGAAATATAAGCAATATGCATTTTAAAGCACCCTTTACAACAAATATACAATGAATATTTATATACCACTTTTCAAAAAAGATTCCCAAAGCAGTATACAAATAATGGATACAATGATCCCCAATGGATCACAATCTAAAAATCTAAAAATGAAACATAAAATAGACACCAGCAACACCACTGGAAGAGTGATGTGCTGGGGATGGATAGGGCCAGTTGCTCTCCCCTTGCTAAATAAAGAGAATCATCACTTTTTACAAGTGCCTCTTTGCTCAGTTATCAGGGTCTTTAGGGGAATTATGTATACCCTCCTTTGTTCATAACATTGATCATGTTTGCTATATTACATTTAGTAGTTTATTCAAGACAATTAGTCCAAAGGTGGTAATTTATTTTTAGATGTTGTTTAATTTTTGTTACAAAAATGAACTGCAGTCTGCTGAACTACAAGGAATCCAGCATCTCTGTAAGCCAGTTTCTTCTATTTTCAACATTAAACTTTTCATGTTTGAAGGAATCGGAATCAAGCAAGAAGCTTGGGAAAGTAAAGGCCGGAACACCTTTCCTTATATGAATATATTTGAGCACTTTTCTTAAATATTTTATTCATAAACATGAAATAAAATATTAAATAATTCAATTTTTTTTGGAAAAACACAAAAAACTCCATCAGGAAAAAGAAAAGAGAAAAAGCTGCCCCGCCTCACCCTGAATTTGTCCAGTTTTTTTTCCAGGCCTTCACATTTCTATAGGAAGAACACAAACATAACAGTCCTAACATAGTAATTTATCTTGCATTTATTTCATTTATTTATTCAGTTTCTATACTGCCTTTCCAAAAATGGCTGAGGGCGGTTTACACAGAGAAAGTTATGCATTAGTTATGACCTTACCCCAAACTGAGCTTTTACAGCTCAGATAATAAGTACAACCACCTGCAAGACGCAAATAGGGGAAATGTTCCTGCTACAGGGCCGGTCGTCTGCTTTGTAACAGGTATGATTGTACACCAAGATGTACAGACATTCACCAACACCAACACAAACTGCTTCAGGAAATCTGAAATGCCTTTGGAAGGGCAAGCGGAAAAACTCTTCAACATCCCACTCTCCTATTCAGTCATTTCAGTATGTCACAGAACTGCCCACTGCAATGTCCCTGCACAGTATCCGATGGGTTCACAGCCAGAGGAGGAAGGTGCATGCTGATTGAGCCAGAGCAATATCCTAGCGGATTTCTGGCACCACCCACACATTAGGTGTGTCATTGTGCTGGGACTGCCCTAAATACTCCATATCCTAAGACTTGTTTTGCTGGACACTATGATAGGAATCTAGAATTATAAGCTTGGAATTCAGCTTGTATTTACAGAAGTTAAACCCCTTCAGAACAATACTTGCTACTGTGACACAATTAAGTCAAGACTTAGCATGTTACTAGTATAGCCATGCATCCTTTAATACATTTTTAGGTGTTTAATGTGTTCTATTAATGAAAGGAACTTAAATATTACATGATTAAAAGTCTTCAGGAAAACCCAGTTTATTTTCACATTAATTCTACCATCCTGTCTTCAACTTTCAAACAGAATATTTAAAATGTTTAAAAACGTTGTAACCCACAATAATCTATTCCAGGCACCAGTGAAGGAGAAGAACAGTAAAAAGAGAGAGAGGGGGAGGGAGAGAGAGAGAGGGAGAGAGAGAGAGAGAGAGAAGTCAAGATGTCGCCTGGAAGCACTTTATGGCAGACATTATAAAGATAACAGAGCAGAGAAGTTCTAGTTCAATCCATTATAAATACTTCATTCGTCTTAAAATCACAAAAATATATTTATAGTTAAGAACTCAAACATGCTTTTCTTTAGAAGACTTCATTTAAGTGCAATTTGGCAGCATTTTTGGAACAAGAAAAGAAGAATTTTATAAAATATTGATGTTTTAAAGTAACTCTAGTTTTGATCTGTTTGCTACAAAAACAAAGGCAGAACGTTTGGAAGATTACTGCATCAATGGACCATTAATTACATTTTGGTTACTGACTTAGACCCCAAAGCTCAGAAGCCCAAAATTATCCCCAAAACATGAGGAAAATTTCACTAAGAAACAAATGAAATTGTGTGCATATATTAATGCTTAGTTTAAAAGACAAAAACTGAAGTTACACAAAAAATATGTAGCCTTTTTAATCCAATAAACTGAAACACAATAAAGATGCTTTCAAAAAGTGGTTGATATATGACTAACCAGCTCCAGGCAGTTTTGGAGGATTTTCTAGACCCATTTCAAACTGGCTTTAGAGCGGGCTATGGGTTTGAGACAGCCTTAGTCAGCTTGATAGAAGACCTCTACCAGGGAATTGACAAAGGGAGTGTGACTCTGTTGGTTCTTCTGGATCTCTCTGCAGCATTTGATACCATCGACCATGGTATCCTTCTGGATCTCCTGGGGGAGTTGGAGATAGGGGGCACTGCTTTGCAGTGGTTCCACCCCTATCTCTCAGGCAGATTCCAGATGGTGGCACTTGGTGATGGTTGTTCTTTGAAATGGGAGCTATTATATGAAGTCCCTCAGGGCTCCATTCTGTCACCAATGTTTTTGAATATCTACATGAAACCTCTGGGTGAGGTCATCAGGATAGTTGGTGCAGGGTGTTACCAGTACACTGATGACACACAAATCTATTTCTCCTTATCATCATCATTGTCATCAGGAAATGACATTCATTCCCTAAACGCCTGCCTACAGGCAGTAATGGGCTAGATGAGGGACAACTAATTAAACTGAATCTAAGTAGGAGGTACTCATTGTGGGGGATTGGAATTTGAGGGATGAGTTAGATCTTCCTATGATGGATGGGGTTAAACTCCCCCAGAATGAACAGGTAAGCAGCTTGGGATTGCTCTTGGATCCAGGCCTCACCCTGGTATCCCAGGTGGAGGCTGTGGCCAGCAGCGCTTTCCATCAGCTTCAGCTGATTCAACAGCTGCGTCCATTCCTTGAAGAGAACGATCTCAAAACAGTGCTGCATCAGCTGATAACCTCCAGGCTTGACTATTGCAATGCACTCAACGTGGGGCTGCCTTTGTATGTAGTTCGGAAACTTCAGTTAGTTCAAAATGAGGCAGCCAGACAGGTCTCTGGAGTAACCTGGAAAGATCATATTATGCCTGTTCTCAAACAGTTGCATTGGCTGCCAATATGTTTCTGCGCAAAATACAAAGTGCTGGTTATTACCTTTAAAATCCGTAAACGGCTTAGGTCCAGGTTACCTTAGAGAGTGCCTTCTTCTTTATGATCTTTTATCTTATTTACACACCGAGGTCATTCGGAGAGGTCTGTCTCCAGTTACCACTGGCACGTCTGGTGGCAACTTGGAACTGGGCCTTCTCTGTAGCTGCTCCTGGCCTACAGAATTCACTCCCGGCAGATATCTGTAGTCTGGGCTCATTGCTGGCCTTCAAGAGAGCCCTAAAGACTTACTTGTTTGGCCTGGCCTTCCAAGATTTTTAAATTGTTCTTAAGTATTTTTAATTGGTTTTAAATGGCTTTGAACTGTTTTAGATTTGTTTTTATATTGTTTTAACCTGTTTGTTTTAAATGCTGTTTGTTGTAGTATTTTACCTGTTGTGCCAGATATTGTTTTAACCTGTTTGTTTTAATTGCTGTTCGTTGTAGTATTTTACCTGTTGTGCCTTTGGATGGGGTGGTATAGAAATGTAATAAATAAATCAACAAATAAACTAACTAACTAAAGAGATGTATAATAACCTTTTATAGTCCATCCACCCACTTTGAACACAATTGGTTTGGTAGTACACTGTCGACTAATAGGGACAGGAAGAACTCTCTCACCAAGATCGCCCATTGGCCTCCTGGGGTTTCCCCACTTGCCTCATATTGACTTTTGAAGCTCTCGTATAATGTTCAGATAATGCTATTGGAACTTGCTCTTTTTGAAAGAGGCAGGTGGGCTTGGGCAAAGGTGGGGTAAGTGGCATGGTGCACTAATGGATCACAAGCAGTTCTTCCTTATGAGGGTTTGGGAGCGTGAAGCTGTCCTGTAGCTTTACAGCACTGAAGGCCACACCCCAGGGGGAGTGGCTATTGGGAACTGCCTTCAACATGAACTGGTCTCTGCCTCAAGCCATTTTCCTCCCGCTAAAGAGCCAACAGACCACATTGATAAGGTCCTGCTTTCTAGCTGTCAAGTTAAACTAGGCTTGTGTTTGGCCTCTTGTACAAGACTTGGTACAAGGATTTCACAATAACCGTGTGGAATCCTAATAACCACCAGTACAGGAAAGTATCAGGAAGAGAGAGAGCTATTTTAATGATCATTCTATGCTCTCTGCACACACAGAAAATTCCCATTAGTTTTCTTAATGAAAGAACAAATCATTAAAAGATTGGCTGTAAAACACTGAGCACCATGACATAGTGCCTTATGAAATGTAACCATTCATAAATATTAACACCCTTGGAACTAAAAATACTGATGCTTTCGACTGGAAGATGCTTAGCCACGTCACAAAATATTTATAACCAACAGTTCCTCCTATAATGCCACTGTCTGACTTATGTATGACATCTGTGCAATATTTTTCTGTTGTGCAATTTACCGTATTTTACGGACTATAAGACGCATTTTTTCACTCGAAAAATAGCCACCAAAATTCAGGCGCGTCTTTTACTCGCAAGCCTGCCCGGGGGGGGGGGGTATCCCCCAGCAAACAATGCTAAATGATGCTATTAACTCTGTGCAGCCTGGGGACTGCCGCTCCAGCTCACCCTGTGGATTCCCCGATCCTGAGGATTCCCCGATCGTGCAATTACATCACCACCAGCAACACCATTGTTTTCAGCTTTCTGTTTTACTTTCTGCAAGCATATTCAGCTGAAGAAAGTGTAAAGAATTAAGAAAGCCAAAGTGGTAGCCGCTCCCTCCTCTGGTATGTGCATACTGATGAGAAGCGGAGCGCTGGAAAACGAAAGAGGGTGGTGTTTTTTTTTTTAAATAGAGTCAGAAGCAGGTTGAAGAGAAAACTAGGAGTGGAGTACCAACAATTGAAAGAGGACTTATCTGAGGCGAGGAGAACAAACTGAAGCAAGGCTGAAAGTCCTTTCCTGGAGCTAGCAGGAGTGAAGAAAGTGAAAAGAATTAAGAAAGCAGAGCTCCCTCATCTGGTATGTGCATACTGGTGAGGAGCGGAGAGCTGGGAAACGAAAGAGGTGTTGTTGTTTTTTAATAGAGTCAGAAGCAGGTTGAAGAGAAAACAAGGAGTGGAGTAGCAGCAATTGAAAGAGGACTTATCTGAGGCAAGAAGAAAGGAGAACAAACTGAAGCAAGGCTGAGAGTCCTTTCCTGGCGCTACCGGTAGCAGGACTTTTCGGTACAGTTGATAACAGTTTAATATGTTAAAACCCTGAAAAACTGGATTAAAATTAAGGTGCGTCCTATAGTCTGTAGCGTCTTATAGTCCGTAAAATACGGTACAGCATGCCAGATGTATCATACCAGTTTGGGTGAGCATGAGAGAGAGCGAGAGAGAGCGCAAGAGATGGTGTTGTCTTGCGTGCAGTGTCTTTTGCATTGCACAGCTTGTTTTCTATGTTGCAATTTTACAAGTTAATGTTTCCCAATTCTATCATGAATTTGAACTACAAGACATAATTCTAGGTTTCCATAGGCATATTTAAAAGCCAAACAAGGAATAAGGAAGGAACTACTTCCTCTTAGAGATGCTGAATTTAGGCTTGTGCCTGAAATGTTTCGGAGGCCATTATAAAGGCCTCCGAAACGTTTTGGCTCCGGGGGCCAGTTTGGCGCTTCAGCACTGGCAGGGGTAGTCCTTTAAGGGTGGGGGACGGTGCACTCACCCCTCCCACCGCATTTCCCCTGCCGGCGCTCCATTATTTTTAAGCTCCTCGGGGCAGCAGCATTCCTCCCTGCTGCTCCGTTGTCGTCATCGGCCGGAAGTGGCTGGAAGTAGCAAGCGCACATGCGCCCACTGATGCCGAAGCAACTTCATGCACAAGCCTAGCTGAATGTCTGCAGCAGGCAAGGGATTTAACAGCAGCCCCAGTTCAGCACTTGTATTTCAGTGCCAGGCAATGGATTCTTGTCATGAGCAACTATCTGCCTTCTCAGTAGATCCAAAGCTCACATGGAGCCATATAGGTGCTGAGCTTACCATGTGCCTGTTTGGTCATCTGTATACATGCAAATATAGTTAGATTGTTTTTTTCTGCCACACATACGAATGTGTGGCAAAGCTTGATATGTAGAAGCCTTAACAAAGGATTAGGTTTCCTCATCCACATAGAGAACGTGAAGAAGCCATACCACTTGTTACGGAGCCTGGCTAGCATACCATACGACTTGGTATGTCATCTAGTTTCCATTGCGAAATATTTATAAAATGTATACTATAGCATTTTATAGGCATCATCTCTGTTTGATAGTGAGAAAGAGTCTTGAATTCAGGGCCTCCTACACTGTGCATCTGCTTTCTATACAGACTTCCATTTCCCTATGCAAACCAAACCACCACAAAAAGTGGCAACACTGGACCAATGCATGGAAGGGTGAGTCAGTAATTAAAGACAGAGCAACAGCAACTACAGAATAGTTCAAAACCAGCCACTGTCATCTGTACTGCTGGACTTTAGTACATATGAAAGAAGAGGGCTAACTTATCCCACATGGTAATTTGGTTGGCTGTGTTAATCCAGAGACAATCAAGCAAGTCTATATTCTACCACTCATCTGAAGCTGATGTATGGAAATTCTTCTTGTGGTTTGGTAGGATGGAGAAGGTGATCAAGTTACCCCAGCATGAGACTCACCCTGAAGTAATCTGGTCACCTGTGGAAATCTAGATCTTTCCATTAGTTGTGTGATTTCTCTCTCAACAGCTCACAAGTTACTATAACTGAACACCAGGCCAGAGATCTGTATAGCAACTCCTGCCTTCTTGTTAGGGGTGGGGGATGGTGTGTGCCCCCTTTCTAGAGAGGGTTTCAATCAGGAGAGCCACGTGTTGGGGGATGCTCTAGCTTTGGGTTTCCTGCTTTGAGCAGGGAGTGGGACCAGACAGACTACAAGGTCCCCTCCAATTCTGTGCCCCACACCTTGCCTGGATAGTTCCATATCTCAAGACAGAAGCATCTTAACCACGCATCCACCATTCTGCATGTGACAGAAAGATACAGAGCTTATATACTGCAGCATCAATTTGTTCACATATTTGCACAGAGGCATCTATGTAAACATTAGAATGAAGTTTGAGCTCCCCTGTTACAAAAAGAGATGGCGATGATAAGTCACCTGTCTTACACATTTATTGGGGCATGAACACAGGGAAGTTTAGGAACACTGCTTGCTTTGCATACTTAGCTTGTTTCCCCAGCATATGGAACAACCAGGCCTGAAGAAACCCACATCCTAAGCCACAAAATGCAGACACCTGTTCTTCATGCAGGATAACAATAGTTTTTTTCCATTGGATAACATCTAGTAGACATCCTAAACATTTGTATAGTGCTTTTTAATTAACAAAATTGCAACATCCTTCCTGAGCCCTATTGTCATGAGCTGCTGAATGCAAAAATTCCATAGGCCTTTTCACAGTCTGATGACATTAAAATTACCCAAGGCTAGAAGGGCCAGATTATAGTTTATAGTTTACAGGGCATGGTCATTTCCCCCCATAATGTATCAGGAAAAGGATGCAACATAATGACATTGCTTCTTGCCATGGTGTAGAATAGGCTAAGATGATGAGGGAAAGAAAGAGATTTGGTCTTCGGGGAGCACCAGTAATGTAAGCCCCAGCAATCCTCCAATAGGTTTAATGCAACGCTGATATGATGCAACATTGCATCAAATCTATTTTCGCTGTCTGGTATGTTTTTCACTGGAATAGTTTCATGTGAGAAATTCCCTGATATGGCTAGCATTGCATACTGTTCCAATCTGATGCATACCCTAATAGCTGCAAAGTACGTAACAACTACAAGTGCACATACACAACTTAAAGGGCCAGTGATGATTAACTCTTTAAATCTGAAAGTGAGTGTGTGCTTAGTGGCATAGCTGCAGCTGCCTGCTGAGTGTGTTCTTAGTGGCAACACAAGTTTGGTGCTATTAGTATGTGATATGTGTGTACTTGAGGCTAGTATTTCTCAGCCTCCATTCCTTCCTCACGTGTGTTACCACTGTGAATGCATAACAGAGGTTATCCATTTTGAAAATTAAAAGGGTTATGTGGGCCATAATTAATCATAGATTAGGACCGATTATGGTGGTTAAGAAAACAAAAGAAGATTTGCACTAACTTAATAGAGTAGTACATAAAAATCTTGGCTCTATTAAAATGTAAGTTCATGAATATGTTCATAAAATTGCTAGAATGACAAGAAACATGCCTGTATAGGCTCAGATCAGATGTAACACAAAACAATAGCTCAAATTACCCACAGTTTGTTTCATGACACACTATTGGAGCCATAGACAAATCAACAAACCATGGCCTTTTGCTACAATGACAGTTTGGCTTCTCTCCTTGAGAGTTTCCACATGTTATCCTCTTTCAGGGATGCCCAACTCTTGACAAAATGTTGTCAAACTTTCTGCCAGGGCAGAAACGAGACAGAACTGAATAAGGAATATTTCTTTTTGCCGCCATCCCCTTCCTTTCTCTCAAACACTAACTGAACAATTAATGGTTTCCTTACAGCTCTCCTGAAGAACTACACTTCCTACTGTAAATCTAACCCACCCCGGTCAGCCTCCCAACATCAGGGCAATTGATACTACTGGCAAGCAGGCCCCAAACTGCTTGGTACTCTAAACTGTAATTTCATTTGGATAAGCTTACTTCACTGCTTCATACCCTGTCCCTTCCATCGATTCAACTAGCTCCGAGAATACTGTACATCCTCAAATTCAGTAATGTTTGACAGTACCATGTTTTCAGAAGTATTCAGAATAACTGCTTGTTGTATATTTTATTTTCCTGATAACTATTTTGCACCTTTGTATTTGTTTGTTTAGCAAGCCAGCTAAGCAGTAAGGTTGCCTGACTATGCATTGCAAAGGGTGATCAGGTGGAAATGAGACTATTGCTATACAAGAATAATCTTGGAATGTGTCAGCGGGGCAGACTTACAGGTTTCAGTTTTCAATGTCTCTGTAGCTAAGCACACTATGAAGGCAGTGCAATGGAATAAACCAGTTGCCACAAGAACCAAACCTGGCTTCATATGTAGTGAAAAACTTTAGCTAGCACAAAGCAACTTCAAACCATGACTTCAGATCCTTGTTTGTCAGAGTCAAACTGGTTATGGCTTGTTGAATGGCCTCAGTTTGGACAATCAGACTAATTATAATTAAGTTAAACCATGGTTTTACATCCTGCACCTGGCAATATCCTAGAGAACCTGGCTCCAATGCAGACACAGTAGTCAGGTTCAGACAACCAGTTCAACTATGGTTTGCTGGATGATAAACACAGGGAGATCTAGGGAAATCAAAGTCTGCCACCTTACTCCTCCATCCCTGGCATAGAGCTGTGGTGAGGGAGTTCTGATTAGTTAAGTCACAGTCCCATGCATCATTTAAACCTAAGAGATGTAGTTTAACTTTGGTTTACAAATCAGGGCGTGAAACTGGGCTCTCAGGTTTGGATGGCACTCAAAGTGTGATTTAACCAATCAATTTAACTAACCAGTGTAATTTAACTAATCATGATTTCTTCTTTACACAGTTAGTCACACAAGGGAAGAAAGAGGAGGAAGCATGCCGGCTCAGAGGCTCCTTATTTAGGCATGTGTTCATGATCCAACCATCCATGGACTGCCTGAACTGGACCAGTACACGTATGCCAGTATGTGCATACTTGACAAATGGGTGATTGGGGCATTGAATTCAGTACCATTTGATAGCTGTTCAGTGCTGTTTAATTCAGTATTTTGATAGCACGGATCAGTTTGGAGGGAAGATGTAACTTGGAATCAGTCCTCCTAAAGAAGTGGACAGAACTGTTAAAGCTGTCTGATAGGTTAGCTGTTGATTTAATCAAGCATGGGGCACAATTCTCAAAGACGATGAAGAGGAGATTCAGACTTGTGGTAGCAAACATGAACTGTCCCCTTCGCTAAGCAGGGTCTGTCCTGATTTGCATTGAAGGGAGACTACATGCGAGAGCACTGTAAGATATTCCCCTTAGGGGATGGGGCCGCTCTGGGAAGAGCACCTGCATGCTTGCAGGCAGGAGGTTCCAAGTTCCCTCCCTGGCACCACCAGAAAAGTTTTTCAGATTAAAAACCACCACCACCACGATCCAAGAACTACAGATAAAGTTGTGCCGTCGAATCGGTGTCGACTCCTGGCGACCACAGAACCCTGTGGTTGTCTTTGGTAGAATACAGCAGGGGTATACCATTGCCATCTCCTGTGCAGTATGAGATGATGCCTTTCAGCATCTTCCTATATTGCCGCTGCCGATATAGGTGTTTCCCATAGTCTAGGAAACCAACGGGGGTTCGAACCAGCAACCTCTTGCTCCCTAGGCAAATTACTTCCCTGCTATGCCATTAGGAGGCCACAAGAACTACAGATAGATACTGTTAAATACCTTCTGATTTTTTTTTAGATTCTGCAAGTTACTTGCTTTTTAAGAGTTTGAGTCAATAAGTTGACAAATAGCTGCCTGAAAGGGGAAAATTTGATATTTTAAATATAAAATTTCAAGGTATTTTATTTTACTTTCACAATCCATTGAATATTGGTACAACTAGTACCAGCTGAATAAAACATTAAAAATTACAATTTAGTTAGAAACATTTTCAGGGCTCTTGTTACGAGAGTGCTCTCTTTAAAGTACTTTTATTAGCTATATCAGTCTGATCCAAGTGGATTATTTTTCAGTTGCTACCATCTTATGGTGATAATGCTGAAGCTTCTGAAAACAGATCCCCAGGCAGGAAAATGAAAATTATCTAAATCTGGTAGTATGAGTAAACTGACTATGTTGATTTTCTCTAGAACACTTAAACTGAGTTCACAAGAATTACAGATAACATGACACAAAGTTGTTTGTAAAAGTCTAATTAAACGGCATATGACATCTATGCTTAAATCATACTGCTAAAATATAAGAAACATCTTTAGACTCTGGTCTCCTGTTATTTCGACTTGCCTGTGAGCTGATGACCAATGCTTTAGTAATGTCTAGACTCTTAATGTGCTTAATGTTATCAGCTACTTGCAAAGGACCACAGTTTGAAGTGCTGCAGATGCAGTTCTTACCAATACAGTAATTGGCATTTTCAATTTATTTTTAAAAGGAACCCTGGAAACACCAAGCTAAAATCACAATTTTATGTTAAGGAAAAAAATTCAGAGTTGATAGACAGACAGACAGACAGACAGACATAAGAACAGCCTTGCTGGATCAGGCCCAAGGCCTATCTAGTCCAGTGTCCTGTTTCACACACTGGCCCACCAGATGCCTCCAAGAAGCCCACAGTCAAGAGGTAAGGACATGCCCTCGCTGTTGCTCCCCTGCTACTGTTATTTAGAGGCATCTTGCCTCTGAGGCTGAAGGTGGCCTATAGCCAGCAGACTAGTAATCATTGATAAACCTGTCCTCCATGAATTTGTCTAAGCCCCTTTTAAAGTCATCCAAGCTAATGGACATCACCACAGCCTATGGCAGAGAATTCCATAGTTTAATTATGCACCGTGTGAAAAAGTACTTCCTTTGGTTTGTCCTACATATCATAGTAGGATATACTACCTTGATAGTAAGCTATAGTAGACTTCCTCAATAGAGAAATTTTACATCGACAAGATTTGTTTTTCACTATTAAAATACTGTTGGAAAACTATGCCCCTCTCCACACCTATAAGTGGTATAAATACAGCGTACTTGGAAGGTCAAGAATTTGAAGTCCATAAGCCAGGAGTTCTCAAGCTTGCGACCATAAATATTGTTGGACAATGACTCTTTATCTTCTCTTGCCACAAGGGCATTGTGCTGGGGATGATGGCAGTTGTAGTCCAACATCTGGGGACCCAAGTTTGAGAACCATTGCTATAAGCCACCACTAGATTTGGAGGTAGTGATCTATGTTGGTGTATTCTTATATTAGCACCATTTTCTTGGTTACCTACATCTCAAGAAGTTTTCTTAGGCTGATACAAGTTACCTGTGCAGTTCACATTTTTCATCTAATTACAAACCATTCAAACACTATATGGCTAACTACTTTCATTGTCCGTTTAAAGGGGTCTCTAGTGTTTTCTGTGTTACTTATTTTATTGGATTTGGCATTTTTGCCAATACATGACAAGAGACAGCATGGTATAGCGGTTAGAGTGCTGGACTAGGACCGGGGAGACCCAAGTTCAAATCCCCATTCAGCCATCATACTAGCTGGGTGACTCTGGGCCAGTCACTTCTCTATCAGCCTAACCTTCTTCACAGGGTTGTTGTGAGGAGAAACTCAAGTATGTAGTACACCGCTCTGGGCTCCTTGGAAGAAGAGAGGGATATAAATGTAAAAATAAATAAATAAATGACAGACAGTTAACCCCAAAGATCAAAAAAGCAAAATGATGCCCAAATCACATGAGAAAATGTCAGTTTATTTCAGAAAATATAGGTATATGAGAAGTGCTTATGCTTTGTACAGTAAGCAAAACATTATCTCCCCTCATCCTCTAACAACTCCTCTTATTTGGGGCTTTCCAAGTTTTGTTTTGTTTTACCAACTTTTCATGTCCATTGTATCATTATTGGTTTTGACTGCTTTCAGCCACAGTGGCTTAAGGTACACAGTTTTGTTTTAAATTTATGCCAGCTGGTTCAGAACTCTTCCCAAGGCTGATAGCATGCAATCTGTAGAAACAGAACTACAGTGGACTAGTGTATTATCAAGCATGATTTTAAGAAAATGTTTAGATACCGTATGATTGGAAATTGGTGTTTGAATTGGTGTAAGAATAGAAAAGGCATAGAAATGTAACAGTAGCTGGAACAGATAACATGTAAAAGAGCTGGTGTGTTGAACTGGCTCACAGCCACACACAGTATAACCACTTTACTTTGAACCAACAGCAAAATATTTGTTTGAACTCAGCTAGACCAAATGTGCAGTGCTGGAGAATCTTTGCATTCCCATCTTCAAACAAGAAAAAAGCAGCAGCACAATAGCCTGGTTTTGATGCAACAGATTACATGCATGAGCCACAAGCATGTGAGAGGAGAGTGAAAGCTTTTGCTTTCTGTTTATAACACAGAAGAATTTCCTTTTACATGTAAACTCAGTGGACTGAGGTTTGTTAACTAACTGGAGTTAAAATAAGCCATGATATCAAAACAACGTGACATGTCTATACCTACAAAGATTAGAATTGTTCAGACAATGGTTTTTCCCGTGACACTCTATGGATGCAAAAGCTGGGCTTTGAAGAAGCAGGATAGAAAAAGCATTGATGCTATTGAACTCTGGTGCTGGAGAAAACTTTTGAGGATACCATTGACAGCCAGGAAAACAACAAACAAATGGATCATAGAACAAATCAATCCAGAATTTTCACTTAAGGCACAAATGACCAGGCTCAAACTATCATACCTTGGACACATTATGTGAAAACCCAGTTCCCTTGAGAAGTCCACAATGCTGGGGACAGTTAAAGGAAAGAGAAGAAGAGGACAACCAGCAGCACGGTGGATGAACTCGATTATGACAATGAATGCACCCCTGAGAGACCTTAAAGGTCAAGACAGATCATCCTGGAGAGAATCTATGTGGTCACTAATAGTAGACACCGACTTGACGGTACTTGATTAATCAATCCTTCAAAACATGGCTTGCTAATCTGGCTTCTTCCAATTTTATTTAGCTAACAACTTAAAAGCTTTTTCTATGTAAACCACTTTGAGAATTGGTTGTTGTAATTAGGTATATAAATATGGCTAACAACAGATGTACAGATACATCCAACCGTGGTCATTAATCACTATGTATTTCTTTATTAGATATATTTAGATCCTGCCTTACCATATAAAGTCCAAAAGCGACTATCTAGAGTTAGAATAAGCTAAAATATCAAACTTTGGTTTTCTAATTTGTTTTAACTCTGGTCAATTAAACTGCAATCCCCTGAGTTTGATGTAATTGGGAGGGGGGGTTGCACTTTGTTTTATAGCGTGAACAAATGCTCTCACTCTCCTTTTGTGCATGGGGAGGGGAGTGAGAGTATTTGCCCACAGCTCCATTAAGCTCATTCATGAAGAGCTAAACTATGGTTTACCACTATGTCTGAAGCAGGCATAGCAGCCTTGTATTCTATTTTGATTTAGCTAATACAGTACCATTGATTAAAAATTAGGCAATTTCTAAGAACCTTATAACAAAAGATTAGGCATAAACAAACATTTATGCGGGCATCAAAGCACTTCGCATACATTTGTTTAGAAATTGCTACAACTTTGTAAGACAGTTCCAGGTAACTGCAGGCTGAGGAAGAGGGATCTGTGGACAAAGGCCATGGACAGACTATTCTGTGAAGAGCAGACACATCTTGGGGAGGTGAACAAGCTTTTCTAAGCATCTAGCCCTTCCCCCCTTCAAACCAACTAACAGGAGGAGGGTAGATTTTCAGGGGCTGGGTTCTCTTTAAGGGATAAGTCCTAGTCTCTGTGTGTGGGTTTGTAACTGCAAGGGTTAGAATTTGAAAGGGTTAGCTAACTCTAGTGTTTGTCCCTGCAAGGGTTAGAATTTGCAAGGGTTAGCTAACTCTGGTGTTTGTTGATTGTCCCTGCCTGGAGGGGGTGGAGCCAGCTAGGGCTGGGGGAGGCCCCACATTCCTTTGACTCACATACTGTGTCAGTTGGAAGACTACTCTCTACATAAGAGGTTTAGGGCCAAAAACATAGCGAACAGAGCACAGCGAACAGGAATAGCAAACAGGACGCAGGAGTTTAGCAGGAAGTGTGCGGGAAAGCCTGGAACAAGCCCCAGTGATCACAAGGAGACTGGTGGAGAAGAGAATTTAAGTACAAATCCTTTCCTCATATATACTTGGGAAAGGCTGGTTGGACAGTAAATACCTGAACATTACAGCGGAGACCTATACTTCTAATAAGCTATCTCTAAATACTGTAAACAGTCAACAAAAACAGTATGAAGATAGAAAGCCAGCAGGGGAGGGGGCACTTCCCAGTGTATTGCACAGAGTGCCACATGTATTTGCCCCTATTTGCCCCATGGGCAGAAGTCATGGTTGTGTGCTCAGTGCAAGGAGCTCCTGGCTCTCAGGGAGCACGTTCGTTCCCTTGAGACCAAGGTGGCAGATCTGGAGAAGCTCAGAGAGACAGAAAGGCATGTGGACGAGACCTTCAGGGATGTGATAGAGACATCCCACTCCGGGGCTGATAGCTCCTCTGCTGACAGGGAGAATGAGGGTATAGAGCAAGGAGGACATCGGTCTGAGGAAGAGGGAGATGCTCCTTTAGAAGGGACCCCTTCCATGGATGATGAGCCCATATCCTCTCGCACAGGGGATATTCGCATGGGGGGTGGAGGCCTCCTTGTAGTGAGTGATTCGATCATTAGAGGGATAGAGGGATAGGTTTGTGACCCGCGTGTTGACCGCACGGTGACTTGACTGCCTGGTGCGAAGGTTGCGGACATGATGCAGTGTCTAGATAGGCTCTTAGGCAGTGCTGGGGAGGAGACAGCTGTCGTGGTGCATGTTAGCACCAACGATGTGGGGAAATGTAGTCGGGAGGTCCTGGAAGCCAAATTTAGGCTGATAGGTAGCATATTGAAGTCCAGGACCCACAAGGTAGCATTCTCAGAAATGCTACCTATTCCACGCACAGGTACAGAGCAGAGCTGAGGAGTTTCAATGCGTGGATGAGACATTGGTTCCGGGAGGAGGGGTTTAGATTTGTTAGGCACTGGGATACATTTTGGAGTAAGCAAGGCAATAAAAGCAATAAAAGGGATGGGCTGCACTTGAACCAAGATGGAACCAGACTGCTGGCTCTTAAAATCAAAAAGGTTGCAGAGCAGCTTTTAAAATGACGCCTGGGGAACAGCCGATGGGAGCTGGGCAGTATCCTGTTCGGCAAAAGCCATCCTTTAAAGTGCGAGGGTGCAAAGGATTCAGATAAAACAGAAGGGGACAGAGCAGTACCACGTAAAGAGTAGATGGGAGACTGTGCCAGCTGGTCAAAGAGTCAAAAGAAAGATGACGTACATCAGGTGAGAGATTCAGCATATAGGTGCTTATATGCCAATGCCAGAAGCCTCTGAGCCAAAATGGGTGAGCTGGAGTGCTTGGTGGCTAACGCAGAAATAGATATAGTGGGCATAAAAAAAACATGGCGGAACAGTGAGAACCAGTGAGAACCTGTTATCCCTGGATATAAACTCTATAGAAAGGACAGGGAGGGATGCCTTGGAGGAGGGGTAGCACTGTATGTTAAAGAAGGCATAGAATCTAACAAGCGAGAAAACCTGGGTGGACTGGAGTCCTCCACAGAAACCCTATGGGTGACAATACAAGGCCTGAAAGGGAACGTGCTACTGGGGACATGCTATCGCCCTCCTGATCAAAACGCTGACAGTGAGGGGGAGCTGCAGCAGGAAATCAGGGAGGTGTCAAGGAGAGGCAGGGCTGTAATCATGGGTGACTTCAATTACCCACACATAGATTGGGTAAATTCACAGTCAGGTCATGACAAAGAGGTCAAATTTCTAGATACGCTAAATGACCAGAGAGAAGGCAACCTTGTACTTAATTCTGAGTGGCACCCAGGATCTGGTGCGGGATGTCAGTGTCATCGACCCTTTAGGGAACAGTGACCACAGTGCCATCAAAATCAGCATACAAGTGGGGAGAAAATCATCAAGGAAGTCTAACACAGACATTTTGAATTTCAGAAGAGGAAACTTCTCTAAAATGAGGAGTATGGTGAAAAGGAAGCAGAAAGGGAAAATCAGGAGAGTCACTTCGCTCCAGAGTGCATGGAGTTTACTCAGAACCACAGTACTAGAAGCCCAGTTAGATTGTACACACAAAAAGAGGAAAGGTACCACTAAGTCCAGGAAGATGCCAGCATGGCTAACGGGTACTGTCAAGGATGCCATAAAAGGGAAGAAGACTTCCTTCCAAAATTGGAAGAAGACTTCCTTCCAAATGAAGAGAACAGAAAGGAACACAAATTCTGGCAAAAGAAATGCAAGGCAACAATAAGGGAGGTGAAAAGAGAGTTTGAGGAACATTTAGCTAAAAGCATCAAGGGGAATAACAAAAACTTCTTTAAATACATCAAAAGCAGGAAACCTGCCAGGGAGGCAGTTGGACCATTAGACAATGAGGGAGTGAAAGGGATTATTAAGGAGGATATGAAGGTTGCAGAGAAGCTAAATGAGTTCTTTGCATCTGTCTTCACAGCAGAGGATACTGAGCATATACCTGTTCCTGAACCAGGCTTTTCGAGGATGGCGGCTAAAGAGCTGAGCCAGAAAGAAGTGACGAGAGATGATGTTCTAAACTGTCTGGAAAAACTGAAAACTAACAAATAGCCAGGGCCGGATGGCATCCATCCAAGAGTCCTCAAAGAACTCAAATGTGAAATTGTTGACCTCCTTGCTAAAATATATAACTTATCCCTGCAATCAGGTTCTGTACCAGAGGACTGGAGAGTAGCAAATATAACACCAATTTTCAAGAATAGATTGAAGAATAGAACAATATCGGACCTCTGAAAAGTATAAGCATGCATATGTATTCAGTACTTGGTTTGGGCCCCTTTTGCAGCAATTACTGCCTCAGTGCGGCGTGGCATGGATGCTATCAGCCTGTGGCACTGATGAGGTATTATGGAAGACCAGGATGCTTCATTAGCGGCCTTCAGCAATTCTGCATTGTTTGGTCTCATGTCTCTCATCCTTCTCTTGGCAATGCCCCATAGATTCTCTATGGGGTCAGGTCAGGCAAGTTTGCTGGCCAATCAAGCACAGTACACTGTATACTTTTCAGAGGTCCGATATTGTTCTATTCTTCAATCCTTGTCTTATTGGTTCCATGCAATATTCTAATTTTCTGAGATTGGAGATTTGGGGTTTTCATGAGCTGTACGCCATGATCATCACAATTATAACAAATTAAGGCTTGACTTATCTCGCTTTGCATGTAATATGTCTGTCTCATATATCAGTTTCACCTTTTAATTTGCATTACTGAAATTAATGGACTTTTGCACGGTATTCTAATTTTCCGAGTTTCACCTGTAAATGGAGAGTTTTCAAAATGAAGGAAAGTAAGAAGTGGGGTCCCCCAGGGATCTGTACTGGGACCCGTGCTTTTTAATTTATTCATAAATCATCTAGAAGCAGGGGTAAGCAGCGAGGTGGCCAAATTTGCAGATGATACCAAACTCCTTCGGGTAGTGAAATCCATAACTGATTGTGAAGAGCTCCAAAAGGATCTCTCCAAACTGGGGGACTGGGCGACAAAGCGGCAAATGCGGTTCAGTGTTGGCAAGTGTAAAGTGATGCACATTGGGACAAAAAAACCCAACTTCAAGTATATGTTGATGGGAACTGAGCTGTCCGTGACTGACCAGGAGAGGGATCTTGGGGTCTTGGTGGACAGCTCGTTGAAAGTGTCCACTCAATGTGCGGCAGCTGTGAAAAAGGCCAATTCCATGCTAGGGATCATTAGGAAGGGGGTTGAAAATAAAACGACTAATATTATGATGCCCTTATACAAATCTATGGTGTGACCACACCTGGAGTACTGCATACAATTCTGGTCACCACATCTAAAAAAGGACATTGTAGAACTGGGAAAGGTGCAGAAGAGGGCAACCAAGATGATCAGGTGCCTATAGCACCTTTCTTATGAGGCTAGGCTACAACACCTTGGGCTATTTAGTTTAGAAAAAAGACGACTGTGGGGAGACATGATAGAGGTCTATAAAATCATGCATGGTGTGGAGAAAGTGGAGAGAGAGATAATCTTCTCCCTCTCACATAACACTAGAACCAGAGTTCATCCCATGAAATTGATTGCCAGTAAATCTAGGACCAACAAATGGAAATACTTTTTCACACAACGCATAATCAACTTGTGGAATTCTCTGCCACGAGATGTGGTGACAGCCAACAACCTGAATGGCTTTAAGAGGGGTTTGGATAACTTCATGGAGGAGAGGTCTATCATTGGCTACTAGTTGGAGGGCTGTAGTCCACCTCCAGCCTTGTGGGCGGGGTGCCTCTGGGTACCAGTTGCGGGGCAGTAACAGCAGGAGAGAGGGCATGCCCTCAACTCCTGCCTGTGGCTTCCAGCAGCATCTGGTGGGCCACTGTATGGGATGGGATGCTGGACTAGATTGTCCTTGGGCCTGATCCAGCAGTGCTGTTCTTATGTTCTTTGAGTCTGAAGAAAAAGTTTAGGGGTTAAGAGGAAATTTTTGGAAAGGAAGGAAGTGAAAAATATACAACACAGCATTATATTTTATGTATTCTGAAATTGTTAGACAATTGCTCTCCTGATGATTTCAACCATTTTAAGGAAAACTTAAGAGAAAACAAAAATCAGCACAGACTTTTAAAAATATACTACTCTTATGTATGAGCGGGGGGGGGCAAATAGACTTCTTTTGACTAGTTTCAAATTACCAGGTCAGAATAGAATTTGCCCTTTAAAAAAGTCATCTTCAGACTCACACTGCTGCACAATCCAATCTAAGCTGTTGATTAAATCCTGGAAGATTTCCGCCCCCCCTCATTTTTAAAAGGTATTTTAAAAAGGAAGGCTGGTGGTGCTCTTTCTCAGGGAAAAATGAAGGGGTGAGCTCCTCCTTTCAAACCCTCAAGCAGTAGACCACACAGAGACATTTTAACTGGTCAAAGCTCAGAAATTCCAAGAGGAAGTCCTGTGGACCAAATAAAACAACACCTTTTCCAGGAGAAACTACTTGTGGGACAAACCTAACTAAGGTTCTTGGAGCTCAAAGAAGAGTGATTCATCTAAACTGATTAGGCAAGTGAATAATTCCTTCACATAAACTGATATTTACCTCTAGTTTTGCAATAACACATTTGTTGATCTCTCAGAACACCTACTATGTAGTAAAATAGGGACCTAGACAATATAATCCTCTTTAAGAATCTAGCAATTATGGTTAACTGACCAACAAAATCAACACCCATACGCCATGGCCAAGTTAAACAAACCTAACAACTCTACCTTTTTGACAGATGAAGAAAGAAATTCTATAAATCACAGGAATATATGCACAAACAAGATTTACTTTCATACCAGAATTATTTATAGAACTTGCTTCGGTTATACTGCCAAACCTTCCTAAGTAGCATCCTAAGGCTTCTGGTTGATTAAGAGAAGCAATGTGGGAAATCTCCATTACACTACTTACCAGGAACTGCTAAGCACTGCCTAGGATATTGTGAAGTATCTATTGCAAGGGGCATGCATACTTCTGTCAGAGAAGAAAAGGATGATCAAAGTATCACAGAAGACACAAAATGACTTGGGGATTAAAGCCTAGGATTGGAAACATCTTGTACTCAGTGAAAAACTGAGGCAGATACAAGCCAGAAAACACAAAAACAAAATACATACACACACACACACACACACACACACACACACACACACACACTCCAACAACCCAGGTTCATTCTTAGGCTATAAGCTCTAGTAATTAGTACTTTAGCCTCTAGGGCATACATAGTTACACATATGGGCAATTATATTTAATTTTTAAATTTTATTTATTTATTACATTTATATCCCACTCATCCTCCAATAAGCTGAGAGTGGTGTACATGCTTATTTTTATCCTCACAACAACCCTGTGAGGTAGGGTTAGGCTGAGAGATACATGACTGGCCCAGAGGCACCCAGTGAGTTTCATAGTTGAATAGGGATTCAAACTCGGGTCTTCTTGGTCCTAGTCCAACACTCTGACCACTAGACTATGCTGACTCTCTCGCCACCATACTTTGGGCAACTGCCTATTGAAGGGCTGCGTAAAGCTTCTGATTGGTTGAAGGCTGCTGGAGGATGTGTACAAATTGGCAGAGTTGGCTATGGCCCACTTCAACAAGGACACCATCAAGTTAGTGAAAAGCAGCTCCTTGGGACAAAATGTTGTATAATAAAGGGAAGACAATTCAGACAATGTGGTGGAGCACAATTTGGTGACATTGTTAACATTAATACTGTTTACATGGTGCTCTGAAATATGGAGTCTTGCATATTTCTCTAGAATGGAGTATCAGAAAGACACACATATGTACAAAGTTAAATATGATTCAAAACCAATGATAAAATGTGAGAAATATGTGTAGCTATTCCATTGTACAACAGACTCTATGACATAACACAAGCAACTTTTGAAATGCCCATTCATCTCAAAAGAGGGCTGTCACATGGAATGGGGAGCTGTTTGAGGAGTCCAAAGCACCCTTGTGCAGAAGTAGTCACACTGGGGGCAACATCCAGACTAAGGCATGACTAAGTCCCATGGCCATGAATAAGGCTTACGTTCGCCATAACTACCATCTCATTTATTCCAATGGTGCTCAGTCATGACAGGATGTTGCTCACTGTTCTTTGAATCCAAAAGGGGTGGGGAAGTAGCTCAGTGACAAAGCACCTGTTTTGCATGCAGAAGCTCCTAGGTTCAATCTCTTGCCTCTGCAGGTAAGGCTGGGAAAGAACCCTGCCTGAAACCCTAAGGAGCTGTTGTAGTCAGTGCAGATAACATTGACCGAGATGGACCAGGGGCCTGACTTTCTCTAAGGCAACTTCACATGGTCATATGATCCAAGCTATCATTATGAAAGTAAGACCTGTTTCAGTGGATCTTAACTTTCACGCAAAGATGTTATAATCAGACAACTATAGAAATCACAAACACGTAAAGAGCAAACTGGATTATTTTCTTTCATCATACATGAGAAACTGCTAATTAAACAAGTTGAAGGGTATGTTGCATACATGAAAGAAAATCGTAGCTTTAGCAGTGTAGCAGTAAATATACTGTCCATTCTTTTTATTTAAAGTTTACTGTATTTTTCTGTCATATTTGTAATATTTTCTAACAATTACAACACAAACCAAATAAGGGGAGGGGGGTTATGAGGAGAGGGATAAAGGGGATGAGAGCTCATATAACAAGGTGGCCTTTCATGTGTATAGTGTATGAAACATCCAAAAAGAGTTGACAGAGGTAATGCAGAGGTGTCTGTGTGGACTCCAATAGCTGAATAGGTGTCTATGAGGTCCTGAGCCCTTTCTCATGATCCAGGGAGAGGGCTAGAGGGTGGGAGGGAGGGAGGGCAGCAAAAGCTTGCCTTCCCCACAGACGCTCCTCCGGGAGTTTCTGGGCATGCTAATTGCAAGCCAAGATGGTCTGCGGCTGCCACAAGCAGCAAAGAAGTGTGGGGGTTGGGACGCATCATCCTGGTCTCCAGAAATCCCATGCACAGCCCTCTCCTGTGCCAGCTGGGAGCAGCCAGTGCTGAAACACAAGCAGCTAGCCCATGATATGGGCATGCTCACGCCCTTAATCTTGGCTAGCCAGCGGACCCCCTAGGCAGGTTTGCCACTGAGGCACTGCCAGAAGCCTCGCAGCTACTGACAGTTCTCACAGGAAGCCTCATTGTTTCCAAAAGGCTGCTTGTTGAAAAATGGACAAAGCAATTAGGTATTCTGTCCACTGATGCACAAAAGGCAAATACTGTATCTGTCCCTCCAATGCTGTAGAATCAGTCTTTTGACCACCACGTAAGCACAACAGCCACATCCTATGACTGAGAATCTCATAATGCCGGGATATAGTTCAACAGGAATGTCATGTCAGTAAATCCCAGAGGTTTCAAGGACCAGATTAATCAGTGGAGAACGGGACTGTAACCAGGCAATCCCATCATACTGACCTACTGTTACATCATAGGCAGTAAATTCTAAGTTTTGATCTGATTTTAACTGATTTTTTAAAATGTCTTTTAAATTGTTTTGTATTTTATTTTGTATCTTTGTTCTCCTTTTTTGGTCTGTTGTGATTTAATGTGTTGTGTGTTACCTCATTTTTAAATGTTGTGTTCTAAGCCACCCAGAGAACAATTTGTTATGGGGAGGCCAACAAATAAAGTTTATTTATTATTATTACTAAAGAGTCAAAGTCATTGCGAGTACATGGTGACACAGGGGGTTATTTTAGAAAAATCTAGGTGGAGAGGGTGAAGAATTAACATATTCGGAGCTATTTTTACTGCATTACATGCAACTTAAAGTCTAAGGAAGAGATGTGAATGCAAGCAAGTCTTTCATTCCATTGATGTTTGTAAAACTGTACATTTTAATTCCTTGTTTGTTTGTTTTTAAATTTGATTTATATAACACCCTTCCAAAAAGTGGCTCAGGATGGTTTACATCAAAATAAAAACAGAACAATTAATATCGTTTAAACATTAAAATCATTCACATTAAAATAATTTAAAACCAACATTGAAAATTTAAAACCATGAATCTAATTAAAAGCCTGGGTGAAATAAATGTCTCTTCAGTGCCTTTTTAAAAGTTGTCAGAGATGGGGAAGCTCTTATTTCAACAGGGAGTGCATTCCAAAGTCCAGGGGCAGCAATGGAGAAGGCCCGTTCCCGAGTAGCCGCTAAACGAGTTGGGGGCAACCGCAGACGAACGTCTCCAGATGATCTTACCAGGGGGTGGGACTCATGGTGAAGATGACTTTCTCTTAAATACCCAGAACCCAAGCTGTTTAGAGCTTCATAGGTAATAACCAGCACCTTGTATTTTGCCCGGAAACATATTGGCAACCAGTGTAGTTCATTCAACACAGGAGTTCTCTCCAAGATGCCCCAGAGACCAACCTGGCTGCTGCATGCTGAACCAACTGCATTTTCCAATGCACTCACATAGAGTGCATTCCAGTAATCTAGCCTAGAGATTACCAGCATATGTACCACCGTTTTGAGGCCATTCATCTCAAGAAATGGATGCAGCGGGCATATCAGCCAAAGCTGATAAAAGCACCTCTGGCCACCACCTCAACCTGGGACACCAGGGAGAGGTTTGGATCCAGAAGCACCCCCAGACTGCGTATCTGCTCCTTCTGGGGGAACGTTACCCCATCCAGAACAGGCAGATAAAAATCGACTCCCGAGTTCTGATCCCACACAATAAGTACATCCATCTTATATGGATTCAGCCTCATTTTGTTATCCCTCATCCAACCCATTACTGCCTTCAGGCAGGCATTTAGGGAGGTTATGCCTTCTCCAGATGACATTGACATGGAAAAATAGATTTGGGTGTCATCGGCATATTGATAACACCCTGCACCAAATCTCCTGATGATCTCTCCCAGCAGTTTCATGTAAATGTTAAACAACATTTGAGACAATATGGAGCCCTGAGGAACACCATACGAAAGTTGAGATTTTGAAGAACAACAGTCTGCAAGAGACACCATCTGCAATTTGCCTGTGAGGTAGGAGCAGAACTACTACAAAGCAGTGCGTCCCAACCCCAACCCTCAGATCGACCCTTTAGGGAACAGTGACCATAGTGCGATCAAATTCAGCATACATGCTGGGAGAGAATCACAGAGGAAGTCTAACACAGACATTTTGAATTTCAGAAGAGGAAACTTCTCCAAAATGAGGAGTATGGTGAAAAGAAAACTGAAAGGGACAATCAGGAGAGTCACTTCGCTACAGAATGATTGGAGTTTACTCAAAACCAAAATACTAGAAGCTCAGTTAGATTGTATACCAAAAAGGAGGAAAGGTACCACTAAGTCCAGGAGCATGCCAGCATGGCTGACAGGTACCGTCAAGCAAGCCATAAAAGGGAAAAATATTTCCTTCCGAAATTGGAAGGCCTATCCAAATGAAGAGAACAGAAAGGAACACAAACTCTGGCAAAAGAAATGCAAGGTGACAATAAGGGAGGCAAAAAGAGAGTTTGGAAACATTTAGCCAAAATATCAAGGGGAATAACAAAAACTTCTTTAAATACACCAGAAGCAGGAAACCTACCAGGGAGGAGGTTGGACCATTAGACAATGAGGGAGTAAAAGGGATTATTAAGGAGGATATGAAGGTTGCAGAGAAGCTTAATGAGTTCTTTGCATCCTTGACAGCAGAGGATACTGAGCATATACCTGTTCCTGAACCAGGCTTTTCAGGGATGGAGGCTAAAGCAGGGATCCTCAATGTTGGGCCCCCAGATGTTCTTGGACTTCAACTCCCATAATCCCCAGGCCAAGTGGCCTTTGTCTGGGGATTATGGGAGTTGTCGTCCAAGAACATCTGGGGGCCCAACGTTGAAGATCCCTGGGCTAAAGAACTGAGCCTGATAGAAGTGGCAAGACATGATGTTCTAAATAGGGGTGTGCAATTCGGGTTTTCGGGTGATTCGGCTCGGACCCGAGCCGAATCACCCCTGTTCTGTTTTGTGCCCGAATCTGGGTCACCCGAATCACTCTTGATTCGGTTCGGATTCGGATTTAATCCGAATCCGAATCCAAATCGATTCGGGGGGTAAAAAGGGGCCCAGGGGCAAAATTTTGGGGTGGGGTGGTAGTGCCCAATGGGTAGAGTCTACCACCCCAATTTCAGGGGGATTGGGCAAAATCCTGATTTTTGGTGAATTTTTAAAGTTTTAGTGACTTTGGGGCAGTTTGGGGGCATAGCATGGGATTTGGGCAAAAGGAGTGGGGTGGGGTGGTAGTGCCTAATGGGTGCAGGCTACCACCCCAATTTCAGGGGGATTGGGTAAAGGGTTGATTTTTGGTAAATTTCTGAAATTTTCATGTCTTTGGGGCAGATTGGGGCATATTGGGGCAGAAAGTGGGGCCTGGGGCAGAATAGTGGGGTGGGGTGGTAGTGCCTCATGGGTTCAGGCTACCACCCCAATTTCAGGGGGTTTGGACAAAGGGGTGATTTTTTGAGAATTTTTGAAGTTTTGGTGACTTTGGGGCAGTTTGGGGGCAGAAAGTGGATCTGCCCCAAAATAGTGGGGTGGGGTGGTATTGCCTCATGGGTGGAGGCTACCACCACAATTTCAGGGGAATTGGGCAGAGGGCTGATTTTTTGAGAATTTTTGAAGTTTGGGTGTCTTTGGGGCAGATTGGGGGCAGAAAGTGGATCTGCCCCAAAGGAGTGGGGTGGGCTGGTAGATAGTGCCTAATGGCTGGAGGCTACCACCCATGCCCAATTTAAGAGTGATTGGGCAGAGGGGGGAATTTTGGTGAATTTATTTTTATGAGGTTTGTCTTCATAAGGTGAAGTGTGCTAAACTGATTACTTCCTCATATTATTCATAGTAAAGGAAAGTGTGAAAAAGTGAAAGTGGGGTCATGAGAGTTGTTTAATTGAAAAAAATCTCATTTGCTATGATAGAATGAGAATTCACACCTCAGAAAAAACTTCTAAGGTGTGAATTCTCATTCTATCATAGCAAATGAGATTTTTTTCAATTAAACAGCTCTCATGACCCCACTTTCACTTTTTCACACTTTCCTTTACTATGAATAATATGAGGAAGTAATCAGTTTAGCACACTTCACCTTATGAAGAAAAACCTCATAAAAATAAATTCACCAAAATTCACCCCCTGCCCAATCACTCTTAAATTGGGCATGGGTGGTAGCCTCCACCCATTAGACACTATCTACCAGCCCACCCCACTCCTTTGGGGCAGATCCACTTTCTGCCCCCAATCTGCCCCAAAGACACCCAAACTTCAAAAATTCTCAAAAAATCAGCCCTCTGCCCAATCCCCCTGAAATTGTGGTGGTAGCCTCCACCCATGAGGCACTACCACCCCACCCCACTATTTTGGGGCAGATCCACTTTCTGCCCCCAAACTGCCCCAAAGTCACCAAAACTTCAAAAATTCTCAAAAAATCACCCCTTTGTCCAAACCCCCTGAAATTGGGGTGGTAGCCTGCACCCATGAGGCACTACCACCCCACCCCACTATTCTGCCCCAGGCCCCACTTTTTGCCCCAATATGCCCCAATCTGCCCCAAAGACATGAAAATTTCAGAAATTTACCAAAAATCAACCCTTTGCCCAATCCCCCTGAAATTGGGGTGGTAGCCTGCACCCATTATGCACTACCACCCCACCCCATTCCTTTTGCCCAGATCCCATGCTATGCCCCCGAACTGCCCCAAAGTCACTAAAACTTTAAAAAATCGCCCAAAATCAGCCATGAACCGAATCACCCGAATTTTTCGGGTCCGAAATTCGGGTGATTCGGCTCGTGCCCGAAAAATATCGGGGGACATCGGGGGTGATTCGGTTCGGCCCCGAATCACCCGAAATTGTTCGTTTCGGGCACAGATCGTTCTGTGCCTGAAATTTTTTGCACATCCCTAGTTCTAAACTGTCTGGAAAAACTGAAAACTAACAAATAGCCAGGGCCGGATGGCATCCATCCAAGAGTCCTCAAAGAACTCAAATGTGAAATTGCTGAACTCCTTGCTAAAATTTATAACTTAACCATGCAATTGGGCTCTGTACCGGAGGACTGGAAAGTAGCAAATGTAACATTGATTTTCAAAAGGGGATCCAGGGGTGATCCGGGAAATTACAGGCCGGTTAGCTTAGCATCCGTTCCAGGCAAACTGATGGAAAACATCCTCAAGAATAAAATTGTAAAGCACATAGAAGAACACGGCCTGCTGGGAGAGAAGCATCGTGGCTTCTGAAAAGGGAATTCTTGCCTGACCAACCTTTTGGAGTTCTTTGAGATTGTCTACAAGTGTGTGGATCAAGGTGATCCAGTTGACATAGTATACCTGGACTTCCAAAAAGCTTTCAACAAAGCTCCTCATCGAAGACTCCTGAGGAAACTTAGCGGTCATGGGATAAGGGGACAAGTACATGTGAAGATTGCTAACTGGCTGAAAGAGAGAGTAGGTATAAATGGAGAGTTTTCAAAATGAAGGGAAGTAAGAAGTGGGGTCCCCCAGGGATCTGTACTGGGACCAGTGCTTTTTAATTTGTTCATAAATGATCTAGAAGTAGGGGTAAGCAGTGAGGTGGCCAAATTTGCAGATCATACCAAACTCTTTTGGGTAATGAAATACAAAATAAGTGCATGAGGAGCTCCAAAGGGAAGTGGGGAGTGGGCAACAAAATGGCAAATACGGTTCCATGTTGGCAAGTGTAAAGTGATGCACTTCGGGACAAAAAACCCCAACTTCAAGTATACGCTGATGGGATCTGTCAGTGACTGACCAGGAGAGGGATCTTGGGGTCGTGGTGGACAGCTCGTTGAAAGTATCCACTCAATGTGTGGCAGCTGTGAAAAAGGCCAATTCCATGCTAGGGATCATTAGGAAGGGGGTTGAAAATAAAACGGCTAATATTATCATGCCCTTCTACAAATCTATGGTGCAGCCACACCTGGAGTAGTGCGTATAATTCTGGTCACCACATCTAAAAAAGGACATTGTAGGACTGGGAAAGGTGCAGAAGAGGGCAACCAAGATGATCAGGTGCCTATAGCACCTTTCTTATGAAGCAAGGCTACAACACCTGGGGCTTTTTAGTTTAGAAAAAGATGACTGCAGGGAGACATGATAAAGGTCTATAAAATTATGCATGGTGTGGAGAAAGTGGAGAGAGATAAATTCTTCTCTCACACACATAACACTAGAACCAAGGGTCATCCCATGAAATTGATTTCCAGTAAATCTAGGACCAACAAACGGAAGTACTTTTTCACACAACTCATAATCAACTTGTGGAATTTTCTGCCACAAGATGTGGTGACAGCCAACAACCTTGATTGCTTTAAGAGGGGTTTGGATAACTTCATGGAGGAGAGGTCTATTGATGACTACTAGTCGGACGGCTGTGGGCCACCTCCAGCCTCAAATACAGGATGCTTCCTAGTACCAGTTGCAGGGGAGTAACAGCAGGAGAGAGGGCATGCCCTCAACTCCTGCCTGTGGCTTCAAGCGGCATCTGGTGGGCCACTGTGTGAAACAGTATGCTGGACTAGATGGGTCTTGGACCTGATCCAGCAGGGCTGTTCTTATATTCCAGAAGGATACTATGTTCAATAGTATCGAAAGCCACCGAGAGATCCAAAAGGACAAACAGAGTCACACTCCGTCAATTCCAAATTGGAGATCATCCATCAGGCCGACCAAGGCAGCCTCCACCCCACAGCCCACCCGAAAGCCAGTTTGAAATGCGTCTAAATAATCAGTTTCCTCCAAGACCACCTGGAGCTTACCGGCCACCACCTTCTCAATCACCTTGCCTAGCCATGGAAGGTTGTTGACAGGCCTGTAGTTGCTTAACTCTGAGGGATCCAAGGCAGGCTTTTTCAGAAGCGGTCTAATGATTTCCTCCTTAAGAAAAGGAGACACCCTGCCTTCCCTCAGAGATGCATTTATAATCTCTACCAGGCCCTCTACAACAGCCTCCCTGCCAGATAGTACAAGCCATGTTGGGCAAGGATCAAGAGGGTATATGGTAGGCCGCACCATTCCGAGCAACTTGTTAACATCTTCAGGACTCAAACGGATCCAGGGTCATCACATAAGAGGAGCTTCTGGACACCTCAGCATCAGACTCTGTAACAATTGTGGAGTTTGAATTTAAGTCGGCCCAAATATGAGAGATTTTGTCCACAAAATACTCATTTAAAACATCACAGCAAGTAATTGTTCAATTACCAATTCAAAGGGGAAGGGGCGCACATTAGTACCTATACAACCCTGAACAACTCCATCAAACGTGAACTTACAGACGCGATACGGGAGGAAAAGAATCGCTTAGGCGCACATATCGCCTGAGCATAGATCTTCAAATGCGCTCTATGTAGTAATCTGTTGGATTCATCTTTCTCCTTTTGCGCTCTAGTCATCTACCTTGCTGCTTCAGCCCTCGTAGCTCTTCTGTATACCAAGGGGTCAGTTTAGAAGCAGGTCGAAGAGGACCCTTAGGAGTGATCATGTCATGCCTTGAAGAATTATTCCAATTCTCCACCAGAGTGCTGACAGGATCACCAGCAGAGCCAACATTAATTTCTCCAAGGCTTCTTGGAATCCTGTTGGATCCAATTACCTTATCAGGCGGACCATTCTAACGTTGCCCCCTCCCCTGCAGAGATGGGACATGGTTGTGAGTCCAACCTTAACCAGATGGTGGTCCGTCTATGACACTGGGGAGTCCCCACCCACGGAACACCACCCTGTTCAGAGTGAAAGACCAGATCAAGCATGTGACCAGCAATATGTGTTGGTCTCAAGACCACTTGGGATAGGCCCATAGTTGTCATGGCCGCTATGAACTCCTGAGCCACCCCAGACAAATTGGTCCCAACTTCAACACTGAAGTCTCCCAGTACCAAAATCCTGGGAGACTCCAATGCCAAGCCCTAAAGAATCACATGTCTATTTTGATCCTATCCGAGAGTCAATGTTCATTTCGACAGCTAGGGAGTCTTATCTTCCAGGACTGAGAATAGGCTGGTTCTGAAATGCTGCATGCAGCAGGGCTGACTATGGATATTCATGAATGTTGTAGCTGCAGATCTTGCTAGATGTCTGTAGCAGGGAGGCCAAAATGGTAAGAACTCCCTAGTCAGAAAGGTTTGTCAAGTGCGAAAAACTTGAAATTGGTCTATTGTTTCCAGTGAAGTGTGCGGACATCTGTCTTTAAGTCTGGATTTCCACATAGCTTGGCCTGGGAGAATGGTCTAAGTGGAGCAGACAACTTAAGTTTTGCCATGTGTATCTGGCCACAGTTTTGGTGGTGATGTAAATGTGTGGATCCAAGAGCTATCCAACTGAGGAGTGAAGCAAGGAAGTAGAATTCCAATACTCCCCACAAGGATGGTGCGAAGGGGTACAGGAGAAGAGATCAGCCTTATGGCGATAAGCCTTTGCAGCAAATAGGTATAATGGAAACAAATACTAGGTGATTTTCAATGAGAACACACAGCAGCAGAGAAGGAAAGGGCTGCCCCCCCCCCCCCCGCTTGTGGTCCCAATCTGGAGCAAACTCCCATGACTTTTTCGAATAGAACAGGACAGGACAGAAAGAGGTGCAATCCTTGCCAGGTTTAGGGACACAGCCACGGCCACACAGAATGTCAGGTGATCTCATAAGTTTACTTTCCTTAAGGAAAGTAGGCTAAAAAGGGAGAGAGGCTGGATTTAGGGAACCAGCAGCAGGCAGGCAGGCAATTTTTAGTACAAATAGAATTGCCTTCCAGCTTTTTCCCCACCAACTAAGACCTCACACACCAATAAAAGATAATCATCTAAACTAAGGGCATTGGTTTAGAAGAGAGTGAAGTGTTTAGCTTAAGAGCATGCTGGAAAACAATAAAGCCCCATTTAGGAATAACTGAAAATGTTTTTTGTGAAGTAAAATGTTCCATTTATTTACAAAAGCACAAGAAAACTATTTGATTACCTATGAAAGTTTATCAAAATGTTTAAATTTAAAAGCTTAAAAAACTTCCTTAATGTTTTGTTTCAAGGACTTCATGTAGTTACTGGAAGCCACTGGCGGAGCTACCACAGTGCGAAAGTGTTCAAAGCGCACGGGCCGCTGCCTCCAAGGAGCCGCCGCTGCCTCTCCTCCCCCCCCCCACACACATTTCAAAGGCAGGCAGACGAGGCATAGATTTGGGAGGGTGGGGTTTGTTCAGTGGCCGGCACTTCCCCGCCTCTTCCCCGCTCTTGCTAACTGACTCTCTTTTCCCACCACCCTTCTCCCCCCCGCTGGCATCTGAGGCATGGATTTGAGGGCGGGGGAGAAGGGGGGGAAGAAGAGCAACCGAGGCGCAGTAGCAGCGGCTGCCTGTGTCCTGGAAATCTGCCTGCATCAGCTCGGAGGAGTCGCTCCGCGGCCTCCGCAGCTCCCCCTAGCAAGGTAAGGCGCAGCTTGGGTTGCAGGTCCTAGAGCGCACTGCTTTGTTGGTTGGAGGGAAGCGAAGAAAAGAGCGGAAACGGAGAGGCGGATCAGGTGCCTCTCCGGAGGGGGCTGGTTGCTGCTGCTGCTGTTCAGGGAAGTCACTGCTGCCCTTGTGAAGAAGGAGCAAGTGGTGCTCCCAGAGGGCGGGTGACTGTGGAGAACAGAGAGGGAAGCCGCCTCAGAAGCAACCGCGCCTCATTTCAAGGCAGTCCCTGCATCAGCTCTATGCCACCCAAGCTCTAATCCTATCGCCCCTGTTCTGTGAAGCCCATCTCTCATCCAGCACTATGTCTTGATTTCTCGCCTCTTAGAAGCGATCTACTCCCCCCACCTTTATTTGCATGCATAATTTGACTCCGGAATTTTGGAATCCTTTCACTGACTGGGAAGTCAATACCGTGTTTCCCCGAAAATAAGACAGTGTCTTATATTAATTTTAGCCCCAAAAAATGCACTAGGGCAATTAGCGGTACATCAGAAATTACTGCTAGGTCTTACTTTCGGGGAAACAGGGTATATGTTTATTAGTGGCACAAGTACGCTGACGATTCTTCTCTCTGCTTGTCTCTTGGTGGATGATGTTTTCAAACTGGCCACTGGGTTTTGCAGTTTGCCTGCAGCACTTTTGCTGGGGTATGTGTTTGCATTTCCAGTCCTTTATGCTAATAGTCCCCATGATTTATCTCCGCTTAAAGCTGCAGACTTCCCACCTCATTTACTCCAGAGTGTGCACAGGATCCTGTGCTCATATATTAGGCTATAAAACTCAGTGGGACTTGCTTCTAAGTAAGAATTATGCATAGGATTGCATTGTACAAGATGGATGGCTGAGTTTGCTATCCGAAGAATTTCTACAAAGTGTGAGGATGTTTTTTTCAGTAGCCCTTTGCCATCCTGCCAATTGTTTCTCCTTCAAGAGTGGGTGGCGGGACTCTGATGGGTAAATCTCAAGGCCACACACACACACACACACACACACGCCACACACAATTAAACTCAAGGTTTACCCAGAGAAGCACAGATAAGGAGATTAACTTCACTAGATAGCAGTTATCTTTTCCAGTCAACTTTGCAATTAAGCCGGGAGGGCAATAGAAATATATATCAGTTTTTCGTTTTTGCTTCTAAGGAAGAGAATGAGTAAAAAGGGGAGAGGGAGGCTGAGCAGGCGCATGATAGATCCTTCGTTTTCCGTAGTTAAAGGGCAACTCTCTCCTCTCCAGCTGAACGGAGCCAAGGCTCCGTTCAGCCAGACCACGCCCCAGCGTCTGACGTCAGACGCGGGGGCGGGGCTTGTAGGGCTGCCGCCACCCACAGGCCACCGGTGGTCCTGCTCCGCCACTGCTGGAAGCATATTTTATTTTAAAATGAATGATTAATCTTTCCAATGTAAATTGTGCAACAGAATATATCCATGTAAATTTTAATTACACATGCTTCATTAAGTAATCTTGAACTGCACCACAAAAATACGCAATTAACATTATCATTTACAGAATGTGTGTTTTCTCTACTTTTGGCTTTCTGTAATTTGTCCACAACTTTCAGCTGGTTCACATCAATAATTTATCAAAACAGCAAAAATAATAGAAATAAACCCTATTTCATCACAGAAAACTTCAAAGCGTGCATCTGAGGAAGTCAGAACTTTTTTCATTCAGAATCTGATCAATATATACAATGCACTTCAGAAATTTAAGCTGTGCTCGATATGTTCTTTAAATGCCGCTCCCTGTGACAGATCTTAGTCAGTCTCTTGGCTGCCGGGCAGGAGGAAGGAGCGCTGTTCAGTCGCTCTTTGAGCAAGCAAGTGCAGCATGTGGAGCTCTGCTTTGGTCTCTTGGCTGCCGGGCGGGAGAAGGGAGCCCTGTTCAGTCGCTCCTTTTAGCAACCACGTGCAGCGTGCGGACCTCTGCTTTGGTCTCTCGGCTGCCAGGAGTCTCTCAGCTGCCCGGCAGGAGGAGGGAGCGCTGTTCGGTCACACCTCGAGCAACCACATGCAAATGTGCAGGCCTCTTATTTAGTCCCTCGGCTGCCAGGCAGGAGGAGGGAGTGCTGTTTCGTTGCTCCTCGAGCGGTCGATCATCATGTGGCATCGGACGGCCACATGGGCATGCCCAACGCACCAGGCAGCCGAGTAGAGCTGAGAGCCAAGTGGAGTGGCGTGCGAGGGGACGGACCTGATTGCAGCCTTGGAAGAGCGGTGCCGAGTGGAGCGTCGAGGGAGCGAGCAACCGGGGGCCTTTTCTGGGCCCGAGTGATATTAAAACTCAGTGTGGTGTCTCATTTCACTGGGAGGGGGTGTTGCTTAACGGGGAAGCATTCATTGATATATGAGAGCTGGTACTGAATGGTGAGCCTTTATTGATTGAGACTGGGAGCCTTATTAATTGGGCATTAATTCACTGGGGGCATTTTTAAGTCGTTGGAGGACATTTATCAAGTGGGGCAGTTAATTCATTGGCAGGGCTTTAGTAATTGGGGCAGTTGTTTCATTGGCGGGTATTTCTTAAATCAGTGGGAAGCATTTATTAATTCAGTGGGTGGTGTAGTTTAATTGAGGGCATTCATTAACTAGGGGCATTTGTTGAATTCTTTGGGGCATTCTTTAAATTCACTGGGGACCGCTGCATTACTCAGAGCATTCGCTGGCTCTTCTTGACCTTTCTGAGTCATGCCATCAAGGAAAGCAGCCAGCAAGGAGAAGGCCCCCGCCCCAAGCGGCCTCCAACACAGCCCAGAGATCCTGAGCCCTCCTCTGGTTCAGAGGATGACGGACAGCTGGTCATGGCAAGGATCTTGTCCTGCTTGGACCCTTTGGAAGCAAAGAGAAAGGCCCCTCGTGGTGAGCGTTCCAAGACGGTCAGGAAGGAGGGCGCAGGGAAGGAGGGAATCTATCTAACAAGCAGCTGCAATTGTTACAGTCAACTGAGGCGAGGCTGGAAGCACTAGAGAAAGACAAAGGGGAGGTGACTGGGTCAGCGGATGCTGCCAGACCTGGGGGGTAGCCCAATCGGAACACCTTTTACGCAGATGTAAGATCTTTTGGTGAGTCTGACTGGGGTTGGGCTATCCCCCTTGGGCTGGGCACCTGGCCAATGTCTGGGGTGGAATGCCGGCATGGCCAGTGGGAACAGGTTACTCGGCCCCCAGCGTGACAGGGACTGCCGGGGAAACAAAGAAGAAGGCGGAACCAGCTGCCCAGCAGCAACAGCTTACACCTTGGGAGTTGAAGGGGGGGCGAGAAGGCGGCAAGCACATACCCAGGACAGATAGCCAAAGGCAGGGGATCAGTGGCAATGAATGACAAGATAGAACACTACCCCGAGGGGGAGATGTCTATGCCCCTGGGCGATCACTTGCTGCTGGCCACTAAGGAAAAAATCTAGAGGAACTAATATGTGGATATGTTCTCATTGTTGTTCCAGGAAACGGAACCCAGAGATGGGGACAAGAGAGACCTGAAAGACAAGGAAAGGCTCAAGTACAAGGTGGTTGACTGCAACTGGTCGAACTGGCTGGTCGGGTACATGGTGTACATGGGGGTGGTATTGCAGATACAGCCAGCGCGGAGAGCATCTATGGTGAAGTATCTAGACATTATCTATCATGCGTTCTCAGAGTTCAGCGGGCCCTCTTAGGCCCATTATTATGAGGGGTTAAGAAGGCACTCAGCCATGAACCCAGCCCTCCCTTGGGATTGTCACTATCAACTGCTCTGGCTGAGGATCATGGGCCTCAACCGGCCAGTGAATGGGGAGTACTCTGAGGACACTTAATAGCAAAATCTGCTGCAGCACCCACTAGGGGCCAGATGCCCGGGTCAGTAGGCCAGTTTCGCCAGCTGTGCTTGGAATTCGCATCTTCGGGAGCATGCTCCCACCGTCAGTGTCGCTTTTGGCATGTCTGCACCATTTGCAGGGCAACCCACACCTTCAGCTGCTGTATGAGGGGCCGCTGGCTCCATACTGGCCCAAAATATGGGCAGGCCACCAGAAAAGGTGGAACCCCTGCTCCAGCAAAAGAGACCTAGTCCCATTAAGTTGGGGCACCTGCTGCATCTACGGCAGCACTACCCGGTTGTGCAAGATAGGGGTTGCCTAGGGAGGGGTTTCAATGGGGTTTCCGGATCCCTTATCGGGATCCTAGGGTGGGTTGTTGGGCAGAGAATATGTGATCGGTGTGGGGGTTGGAACAAGAAGTTAGGGCTAAAATCGATAAGGAGGTACAGGAAGGGCGGGAGTAGGCCCCTTCCTTGAGCCTTAGGGTTTCCCCCCTGGGGTGGTGCCTAAGAAGGCCAAAGGGGAATACCGCCTGATTCATCACCTCTCCTTCCCTGCGAACAGATCAGTGAATGATGCTATACCCCACCAGCTGTGTTCTGTGAAATATACAACTTTTGAAGCTGCAGTGGAGATGATCCAGGTGCAGGGGAGGGGCGCGTTGATGAGAAAGGGTGACATCAAGTCAGCCTTCAGGCTCCTGCTGGTTCACCCAGATAACTTTGACCTCCTGGGTTTTGCCTTCGGAGGTGGTTACTACATGGATAGTAACCCTCACACCCAGATCCAAGGATCCCTCTGGCTCCAACAACCCTGCAACAGCCGCTACCACACTTCAACGATATTAATTTTTCCAACTTTGAGGTCTGGCTGCTTAAGGCCTCCTGCCTAGTGGCCTTCTTTGGTGCATTGAGAATCAGCGAGCTGGTCGCCACTTCCAGGTTTGATGTGTCGGCTCGGGCCCTGCAGTACAATGATGCCTGGTTGGAAAGGGACAGGGTGGTGTTGCTCCTGCGTCGGGCAAAGAACAACCAGAAGGGCAGGGGTGCTACCACCACCCTGGCCGAGGGGTCTAATGTGGGCCCTTGCCTAGTACAGGCCATGCAAGCTTACCTAGCCATGCGTGGGGAGGGCTACGGTCAGCTATTCCACCATGCGGACACGACCCCCTTGACCCGCTTCCAGTTCTGGGCTCTGGTGAAGGAGGGTTTGAGGAGGGCGGGCCTCGACCCGAGAAAGTATGGCACCCACTCCTTCCAGATAGGGGCGGCACCACAGGTATTGATCATTCACCTGGGAGGCAATGGCATTGGTTTGCTACAATGCAAGGCCCTGATTCTTCAAGCAATCAAGGATTTACGGGGCCTGGCCACCAGGTGGCCATATATGCAGTTGGTTTGGACTAACTTGCTTCTGAGGCTGAGTTGGAGGGACCAGGGGGGATCTCTGTGCTTCAATAGCACATGCAAGAAAGTGAATAGGGAGATTGGGAGAGCGGTCATCGCCCTTCGCAGGCAAGTAATACAGCATCCTGACACCCGGGTGCATGACTCAGCCCCCCTGTACGGGCAGAACGAAGTATATTTGTCCAACCGGGGGAATGAGTTGTTCCTCTGGAACTTGCAACATGGTCTCCAGCGAGTGCTATCTGGGTGGAGGAAGTGGAACTAAACAGAGGTTTGCCCCACTTCTGTGGCAAAAGAGTGCGGGTGTTGCATAGGTAGATTCAGTATCAGTGTTTGGCTGGAGGGCCAGTTGGGGTGGGGGTGGGGCATCAAGGAACAGCCCTTTAGGGTTTTGGCGGCCCCCACTTGGGGGGTGGCACGACTCACCAGCTCAGAGCTTTGGCGGCTTGGTTTTGGGGTGGGTCGGGACACATACCCCAGCAGGGAAGCCTCATGGTGAGAGAAGGTCAGGACATGAAGCCTGACCAAATCAGGACCCGGCCCTTCGCCTTGGCGTGGGATGGCCCTCACTAGGAGGGGCCACCGCATGGAAGGAGTACCTGCACTCTGATTAGTTAGGGACATCATTACAAGTTTGTTATCCACTGTACAACAACAAAGTGGCCCTTATTTACTCCAACTAAGTGTGTCCTGTCTTCATTGTGGCCTGGGGGTGCTAACAAGAAGAAAAAGTACTTCAAGGCATTAGAAGCCAGTTGATTTATTGTGGCATGGGATTTGAAAGTTACAGCTTCTTTCAGCAAGCCCAAATAACTGTCCTAATTTTAAATGCATTGTTTAGCATCAAGTTATTGAAATTCCCACTAAAATATATTTCTGAAGTCTGAAATTAACAAGCTAAAATGGAGCAAACACAACTGGTGACAAAACACACACTCCACAGTGGAACAATTTAAAACGTAACACCACAGAGAAGGATTTCCAAAACATTTCTATTAGCATGACACCACTGAACACAATTAAATTAGCCTAACCATTCAAATGTTCTTCATATATCAGGTATTTTTAAATATCCTGATACACTGCTAGATTTATTTATTTTTAATATCCACTCAAGTTTTGTCTTTTATAGGAACACCTTTTATTTGTAGACTGACAAAACTTGTTGTTCCAACAAAAATTGCTGGAATACACTGGGCAGAAACCCAAAGGAAATGGGAAGGAAAAATTCACAGATGCTCCATCCCATAAAGTAAGATTCTAAATTTAACCACACAATGGTCAATATTGCTTGAAAGCAATTTCCGCTCCCTCCATGATAAACTCTATGTAGTTTTGTGCATTTTGGTTCATGAGAGGGATGGGATGCAATTTATCTATATTTTGAGGTGTAAAACTGCATACAATATCCAGTATTATAGGCTTAAAAGCAATGTAATATTCTAATTAGATAGCCAGTTTCTCCCCCTAAGGGATATAAATTTCCCTCTGGATGGAAATTTCAACCCAATGAGAAAAATGTTTTACTGAGCTTTTTAATAGGGATGTGCAAAACATTTTGACACTGAAACGTTTCAACTCAAAACAGGCCATTTCGAGTGTTTCGAGCTTGAAACAGGCCCTTTATTTAAAGGGCATTTTGTTTCGAGCTCAGAACAAAACAACCCCATTTTGATTCGAAACATTTCTACATTTTGAGTGCCACTTCGGAGGCCTGTTTTTCCCTTGCTGAGCCCAGGACTGAGCACAAAATAAAGGATGCACATTCGGAACACATATGGAGTGTTGCATGCACTATTTACATTCAGTATAAAAACAATCATGCCACAGTTAACCATGCCTTGGTTATATCCAGGTTACATGTGCTCAAAACACAGTGGCCAGGTTATTAACTACAACCTGCAATGTTGATCATATTTCTCCAGTGCTAAAAGGCCTTTAGTGTTTTCTGGGAAGAATTCAAAGTGCTTGTTTGTAATGATAAAGCATTAATGCCCAGGGACAGGGATTTCTCTGTCATGGTACCCTGATTATCGAATGTCCTCTTCAAACATTTTCACTTGGTGCCCATCTTACTATTCTTGAGGTGCCAGGTGAAAGTTGTCATATTCTCCCAAGTTCTTGGCAGGACAAAATTATGGAACTAATCACTGTTTTTAACTATTAATACTGATGTTGTGCCTCTATTATTGTTTTAATCTGCTTTATTTTGCATTACTTCCAGTGACTGTTGCTGGCGTCTATCTTATGTTTCTTTTAGATTGTGAGCCCTTTGGGGACAGGGATCCATCTTATTTATTTATTATTTCTCTGTGTAAACCGCTCTGAGCCATTTTTGGAAGGGCGGTATAGAAAATGAATAAATAATAATAATAAATAATAATTTTATTCTGGTATGCCTTAATTTTATTATTTTGCATTTTATTCTGTTATGTTTCAATTTTACACATAAGCCACTCCGGAAATCATTGGTGGAAAGGTGAACTATTTTTACTAGTGATTTATATTTTTGAAAATGTGTATTTCCCTGTGAACTCACACTTCTTATACCATCTATACTGCATGGCCTCCCAATAAAAGGCTACACTAAACAGAATTTTACAACATGGTACATGGCAGCTGATACAACCTGTCTAATTATTCTGAATTATTATGAGTTAATCTGGACTTTTGAGCATCCCATTATTTTTCATATTATCTATCTAATTTTGGAGTAAAATGTTTTTATGGCTATAAACAAACAAACAAACTGATCGAAATAAACAGGATTTTGCTTTACTTGAAAAAATGTAGTAGATTTACATTTTCTTAATTTTAATTGATTTTAATATAGCTAAAGATAGTCCAAAAGTGCAAAATTAGGGAAAATGGCAGGGTACAATCTTCATTTGCATAGTGCAACTTTGAAACAGTATGAACAGAATATGTACTAGAGAGAGATGGGGCAGAACTCTATAAGCTCCTGATATAATGGTATCTTGGTATAATGGCAGCTTCATCTCCAGAAGTATTGCCTTCCATTGGCTGAAATTCCTTCAAGAGATCTGAATGCAAATTTGAAGATAATGGAATGCTGGTTTCTTAGAGTTTCACAAGGTATCACTGCTGTACTTAAGGCAGAGTGCTAACCATGCCTTTATAGGGACTCCTACCATTCTAAAAATACTATCCCACAGCTGTTTAAAATTTATTTTTTTAGACCATAGCACCACTGTTTGGTTGTTTCCAATTTCTAAAACCACAAATAGTAAAAGTGTACTCAGTCTACTGCAAACATAAATAGCAAATGCACGCTTCAGCACTTTTAAAAGGATATGGAAATTGGCAACAAAAATGCAGTTCATGTTGAAAATTTACGAGGGCCTTGCCATATTTCTTCAGAAATACAATCAGGTAAAATTAGGAAGATCTCAACTAACTGGGTGGCATTTGTGCATATATGTGTTTCTCTTTTTTAAAAAATGAAAGACATTCATTATGCAATTTCTGGCACTTGATAAAATACAGCAATGGTACCTTTGCTAAAACCACACTTTCTCTAGTTATGTTTAGCATTACACAAACATCTTTCACCTTAGATATCCCCTGGCATTAATATATTCCATCAAAATCCTCCCACCTTGCTTTTCAGAATAAAATCATTCCTACTATGAAACACAAGTTTGTCGTTTTCCACAGATTCTTCGGGCGTGATACAGTGGATGAATTTTCAACAAAGCCAGTTCTACAGTTCATGTATTACTACAATGAATGCTGTATATGAGGGGGACAAGAAAGGAAGATCTACAAGATATGCTTGCAACGTATGTGAAATGCAGTTTCAAGTACTTTTAGATTTTGCAACATGTGTTTTAACGTGATGTGCAGTTAAAGATGAATGTGACACTTTATTTTCAACATAAACCTAAATGAACTGATTGTTTATAGGTAGCTTCCTGTAAGGGCGTAGCAAGGCTAAAGTGGGCCCTGGGCCAAGAAAAGTGAAGATGGGCCAATGACCCCTCCCTGCTTCTTTGGAGAGGAGGGGGAGAGGAGGGAGAGAGAGAGCAAAAAGCAAGTCGTCATCCAACTTGTTCAATTGTAGCGAAACCCCTGGCTCTCTGTAACCCAAGCAGGAGAAAGGGGAAGCAGCATAAGCACACACACCACATTATTAGTGGTGTCAAGTTCAAAGTAGTATTTCATATTCATATGCCTTTTTAGAAGTTCAAAAAAGTTCATCTAATTTTTTGCATCTTTAAACTGAACTTTATTTCATGATATAATTTAGTCAACCGTGATTAGCTTTTATAAGGATTTCAGTGAGTTAAATCACTTTAGCAGCCATACCTGCTGGTAGCCCACTGGGTTGGAGCCAGTCATACCAGCAGTCAAGGAGCCAGCTTCTCCCCGCCACCACCTGCCTGAAACAGATGCACAGCTTATTCAACATGGGGGGGCGCCTTCACAACAACACTGTATAAAAAACCAGGTGACAATCAACAGGGAAAATTACTTCCCCTCCCCCCCAAAAAAATTGCCCTAAAAGAAACCTGCCTTTCTTTTCCCAGGCTTGGGTAGAGTAGTCTAGCACCTATCATCACGTTCTCACGGATTCCCCTACTAGTTTGAGCAACAGCAGCCAAGCATCCTGCACTGAAGGCCAAGCAGTCCTGGCAGCTGCCAACTGCAATTCAATACCTAGAGTAGGGGTGTTGCCTGTCTATCTGCATTTACAGACTACCTTTTATGCATAGGTCCCAAGGCAGTTTACATCATCAATGTAAAAAAAAAGTTGATTATGGACTCTTCCTTCAGAAGATATACTGTATTGACTTTTCTCCAACTGTAAAAGCCAGTAATACGTAAAGTACTACGGTATATGTCTTGGAGCACATTCTCCTTTCACCTTGCAGCTGATCTGGAGGTGAAAATAGAGCTCGGTCCTCCCTTTATCACCAAAGTGAGGAGAAAGTATTAGGCAGCATATGCCCAAGAACTGTCCCTAAGGTACTCATTGGGGATAGAGAAAGGAACCAACAGGTGAAGGAAACCTGGGGAGGTCAGCCCAATCTCAGGATACAACTGTGGCCTCTCAGAGTTAGTGCTAATCTAGGAAGAGGGAAGCCACTTGTGAGGTGAGGTGGAGATAGCATGTGAGCCCATAACTCATGACCAACATATGAGCTTGAAATTTGCTTCCCTTCTATACATGAAGCTGAAATTCTAAGAATTCTATACCACTTGGACAGATTCTGTGCGTACTTCTGACCATGACCCAACCATGTAAAGTCCCATTTATGTCACTGGATCATGCCCATTGTGTCAAATTTGAGTCATCATTTAATTGTGCAATTCTAGCAAAAACAAAGCAGATTTAAAGAAAAAGCAATATAAACAATTCTTACACAATGTTTGTGGCAAAAGGACTCTGGGATGGACCAGCGCCAAGTCTTCTCAGGATGTGGCAGTGAGCCTGCCCAGCCATATTCCATCCAGCAGCTCCAGGCTTCCAGAATCAGTCAATCCAGCAGTTTCTCTTTGGGGCTGATGGGAAACTAGCTGTGCTTGCTTACCCCCAGTCCAAAAAAGTCTTTGCAGTCCATGCACAGCACTGGGCCTCTGCTACTGGGTATATTCCATGGCAGCATGAGGAACCCATAACCGTCTACTCAATGGTTTTAGTTAGAGGCAAGAGGTTTTCTAACCCTATTTTTCTTAGTAGTGGGGGGTGTCCTTTTTTTAATAGAAGGGCAGAGATCTTCTCCTACCCTGCCAGCCCAAGGGTACCCACCATTTCTACACATAAACCAGGGAGGCAGTGGATGCTCTGAACCAGGGCTTGGAGGCTGTTCTGGACTGGATGGGGGCAAACATGCTGAAACTCAATCCAGATAAGATGGAAGTGCTCTGGGCTGGTAGAACTGATCATCTGAGTAAAGAGGTAAATCTGGTCTTGGAAGGGGTCACGATCCCTCTGAAAGACAAAGCCCACAACTTGGGGGTGCTTCTGGACCCAACACTGTCCTTGGAAGAACAGCAGGTGGTGGTGTGCAGAAGCGCCTTTTACCAACTATGGCTGGTATGCCAGCTGCGACCCAACGGAGAAGTTGGACCTGACCTCAGTCACTCATACAATGTGCTCTACGTGGGGCTGCCCTTGAAGATTGTTCAGAAGCTGGTTCAGAATGCTGCCACAAGAATGCTCATGGGTGCAAGTCACTTCACGAGTATTACACCCATCCTGCATCAGCTTCATTGGCTGCTGGTCTGCTTCCAGGCTAGATTCAAGGTGCTGGTATTTACCTTTAAAGCCCTACATGGCTTGGGGCCGGGGTACCTATCCAGCAGCATTCACCCATATGAACCTTCCAGGGCCCTCCGCTTATCATCTCAGGCCCTGCTCATGACCCTGCCACTAACAGATATCCAGTTGGCAGGGACTAGAGACAGGGCTTTTTCGGTTGTGGCTTTGGAATGCCCTCCCTGAAGAGCTTCGTCATGCTCCCTCCCTCAGTGTTCTTTAAAAACTTCTTAAAACGCACCTTTTTAAGGAGAATTTTTAATGCTCCATTATTATTATTTTGTTATATCTGGTAGGTTCTTTAGCTTTTTATAATTTTCATTTTTAATTTGAACCCAATAATGATTGTGGTTTTTAGGCAACTTTTTGTTTGTTTGTTTAATTTAGTTAATTTGATTACTTTTATTGTATCTTGGGTCTATTGTATTGCTGTGAGCCACCCTGAGCAGTAGTACACTGGAGAGGCGGGGTATAAATAAATAAATGAATAAATACCCCATTTTAAAAAGACAGACAGTTAAATAGAAAGAATGCCTATCCATAGGGGATTACAGGACTTTAACTGAAAAGTTTATGCACTCAAGTGAAGGCAACGGACCTCTAATTTTAGTCTCCGTGCGGAATGAGTTTTATTCTGGGCAGCAGTGTCAAGGCAGTGTGTGTGCACCCATGCATTCAGAGTGAGACCTTCCTGATTCAACCTGAGCAGGATCTAAAATTAACTAAGCGGACACCCAAAAACTTGTGAGCACACGCACGTGTGCACGCCTTAGAGGGAACAGTGCAATGGACTCTTAATTACTCTTCAATATTCATTTCCATTCCCACTTCTTCCAGTTTGTTCCTAGGAGATAAAGAACTCCAAGCATGAACTGAGTACTAGAATAGCACTAAAGTTATTTTTTAAAAGGACTAGTGACAGTTTTAAAAGTCCCCCCCCCCCAAAAAAAAGGGATGGAGAAAGTTTAGACAATCATGAATATTTATCCTTTAGTATATCATAAGTTCTTAAAAAAACATCAGTAGAAATTTGGAATTCATTTTATTAAGTGAATTTTCCTTGAAAATATTATCTTTGTTACTTGCCATAAAGTAGATAATAAAATGAAGACTTGCAGTCCAATTTAAGCAATTAAGGCATCACAGCTCTATTTTGAGGAGTTTGTTCATTTAAAATAAAAGTAACTTTAGCTCAGCAACCTTGAATTCTCTTTACTAATTTGTGTGTTCTTTGCCTTAGTCATATATGTACTGTAGATGGGCTGCCTGCTGCTGACATTATGCTTTGTTATAGAAAACTAATGCCAAAAGCTCATTAGAAGAAAAATATTGGTTTAAATTTTAAAGCTGTTTGCAAAGGATAATTTTAAGTAGGAAAAATCCTGTTGTAAATACATGAGCTTTAATATGTGGTTTCCACTTGGTAGCTAACACAGACTACTGCATAATTTAGATCTCAGGACAGCTGAGCACCACTGAGGATCTCCTTCCATAGACTGAAATAATCAAGAAGATAAATTTAAAGAGAATCACATCTCTTCTAGTAAACATTGCTTAGAATTGTGTTAGCAGGACATGCTTGCCCAACTTATGTCATCCATTCTTTTCCACATAAATACGCAACACTTTATGTAAATTGCACACACACATATTTCAATTTGTAACTGCACTTACACAGATGTTTGTGCAATTATCAAAATGCAACTTCTATTATGTACATGCATTTTTCTACACAGAAATACTTACATTACAAAAAGATTGTTTACAACCATAGTGAATGAGGACAAGAATTATTGTAGACTCCTTTCTTATCTATATGCTATCTTACCTACAGACTCGTTGAAAATCTTTCTATTAATTATGGAAAATGTAGGTTTGTGCTGAGCCACATTTGGAATTACATGTGTGTACAAGACAATTAGCCAGACTTCAAGTAAAACTAAAACACAAACAAAAACATGTTACCTCCTTAAAAAGCAAATCCTTCACACAATTAAACTAAGATTAGGATTGAATAATGTTTTACAGCCAAACACTACATCACATAAAGTTGTGTGTCACTTCATGTTGTTTTTGTTTGTAACTGCTTTTCAGTTAAACAAGTTACAACCTTGGGAAGCACAACCTTTTCCGTTACAACCTTGGGAAGACAACTAGCAGGATGGGGAGAGGTACTCAATAGGGCTGTACCTCAGCCACTCCAAATGGAGGCAGCTGCCTCTGCACAGTACCATGTGCATCCATTCAGGGGAGGTGGAGGGGAATTCCTTGACAGGAAGCTCTGGCAGCAGTTGGGACACTGTGTAGGGCACAGCAGGAGGTGTCAACTGTGAGTGATGGGAGGGGGAGTTTCTCCAAGTGTTTTCGACAGAAAGACCTTTGAGAAACTATCACTCCCTATGCATATCTCCCGCCATGTCCCATGCATTCTCCCAACTAGCACCAGAGCAATACTGGGCTCAGCTTCCTGTCAAGGAGTCCCTCCACACTGGATGTACATGGTACTGTGTGGAGATGGCTAAACTGCAAGTGACAGCACTGGGGTCACAGTACACTTTATAAAGACTCCAAGAAGCTGAAGGACAGGCCTAGTACTTAACCCTGCTCAAATTTGTTCCCCAAGAAGCGTTTTCTCCCCAACTAGGGGAAACAAACCAGGTTCTTGTATGTTTTGCTCCCCACTAGGAAGAGGAAGAAGATGGGAGGTGATATTTTGACTAGGAAAATACACAAGAAATTTAGGTCAAGCGCCACCACTACCAGTTTCTTCCATACAAGATGGCAGGTTCCCATGAGTGTTTTTATTTTCTGTCACAACAATTACACACAACTGTGCATTATACATATGCAGTTTGGCCTTGAAAGCAAAATGAAAACTACTTTCCTGGGCACTGAGGTTGAGAATTGTTCAATTTTGCATTTCTTCTCTTTCTGATCTTTAAATGATCCTAATCTTGGACAAAGCTTGTGCAAAGTTGAGTGTTTTTAAATCCTACTGTTCTCAGTGGGAAAGGCTGATTCCCTTTTCCTTTCCCTGATTATTTTCTATTGAAAAAAATTAAATCAAGTAAACTATTACATTCAAATCTGTGGTACTTAAAAGGTGCACAACTCTGCCTTGATCACTCCTCATATCTTAATTCAACATGTAATCCCCCAATTGTATGCCATTATTTTTTGAAGATTATGTATTGAATCTTAGGTAGCACAAGTGCAATACAACTTAGTGTCTGTGACCTGTTCATGAAAAATTTCCCATTCTATTGCACATCCCTACAATGCATCCCACTTCTTTCCCAAGGCTCTCCAAACCACTAGAGGGGTTCAAAGAGGAAAAATTATTCAGGGGGCTCAAAGAGGAAAAATTATTCACATAAGTGCCATTGTGCTCACACTGTTTTAGAATAGATACAACTTATCATAATAGAAATAAAGATGCTATAATTTGTTTTCTAATAATGCCTGCTACTAAATGAGACATCTTACTCTAGAAGATGAAATCAGTTGAAATATGCCTTATGACGAGAAAGGTATGAAGAGAAAGGCTTTTGGAGCCCCTTCTATGATATCCATCCATTTTCCATGTAAAGTTTTTTCTTCTTCCATTTTCCATATAAAATTGCCACTTATAGAAGATTAACCTGGGGCTACCTCTAACCTCTACCCCAAACCATCTCATTGTTACATCTCTGTTACCTAAGCAGAATATTGTCCCTCCCCCTTACATATAGCCATTGCAAGAGAATACTGCATGCACATTTTAATTTTAAAAATGAGGACATGTGCTTCAAACAACCTTTTCAGAATGGAAAATATAAATCTTTCATGAAACTGTCACACTGCGTACTAAGTATAGTAAAACCAACAATCTAACTTCTAACTCTTGACCATCAGTGATATAGGCTAAAAGGCCTTCTACATCAAGCATAATCCATACAAACATTCAGTCTGCCAATTGCTGCTGAATAGGGGTGTGCACAGAACTGCGGTCTGGCACTGGGGTGGGGGGGTTCCATTAAGGGTGGGGGAGGGTTTACTTACCCCTCCCGCGCTTTCCCCACTCCAGCCCCGTATTTCCTTTACAAATCGGACAGCAGGATACCTCCCTGCCGCCCCTTTCCCGGCTTGGCTGCAAAAGGCTTCTTAAACCCTCCGAACCGGTCCAGGCACATCACTACTGCTGAATAAGAATACAACTGCTGGCTAATAAAATCACATGGAAAGGTGGTATTTTCATACAAGGTAAATTGGGGTAGCCACATATAGCGCAGTGGGAAATGACTTGAATAGCAAGCCAGAGGTTGCCAGTTTGAATTCAAGTTGGTATGTTTCCCAGATTATGGGATTATGTTTCCCAGATTATGGGAAACACCTATATTGGGCAGCAGCAATATAGGAAGATGCCGAAAGGCATCATCTCATACTGTGTGGGAGATGGCAATGGTAAACCCCTCCTGTATTCTACCAAAGACAACCACAAGGCTCTGTGGTCGCCAGGAGTCGACACCGAATCGATGGCACACCTTACCTTTAAAAATAGGGGTAATTTAAAAGCCACATGTTGAAAAGAAAGAATGAATGCAATCTAGACTTATTATTTACATGATTAATCTGAGCATTTCTTAAAAGACAACTATATTAAGAGTCAATGTCACAAATATCCAGAAAAATGTATATCCTTTAGAATCAACAGTACAGGGGAAAGTACCATTCAAAGATGCCAGACCTTTAACTTAAGTGTGGTTTACACAAGCAAACCACTTCTGTAAGGTCCTAATACACAAGACAGCCAGGACAGTAACGTGAACCAATAAAAGCTCTCCTGCAAATTCCCAACACTACTTTAGAGTTCAAAATTCTAATAAATAGCAACAGAAATAAAGATTCATTCATTCTAATAATTAGCATCTGCATCACAATGAAACACTTTTCTTATCTATTTGCACTAATTGTTGGAGGGAATTATTTTTTCAATCTGTATAACCTACTAAACCAATTATGTTGAAATCCATATATACCAGCACTGTGGCTGACATTCAGACTAGCACTGTACTAGTACAAAAGTGCCTGACAGCCAGGTGAAAGCTTTGCCATCATGCAAGTCAGCTTCAGAGGGAACGGGAGAGTGCTGAAAACCGTTCCATGCATTAGTCTGGATGTCAGTAACATGACAGTTACTGAGTCTGTGCCAGTCTGACAAGATATCAACAACATTTCAACCTTGAAAATAATCAAGGAGATATGTACATTGCATATATCAATATGATAAAAGGCTTACTTAATACCATATTATATTATCTGATATGTGCATATGAATTTGATGCATTGATTGAAGGTTTATCCAGAGTTATACCTCAGTTAGTATTTTGGTATGGGTACACAGTTATTTACATCTAATAGGCGAGGCCTGATTGAGTAAAGTCATTTTGTATAGTTACACTTACAGAAAAGTTCAAGCAATTTATATATACACACATACATACACACACACACACACATATATATATATATAACTGAACTTTTTAATCAGTGCTTAGAAATAGGCAAGTAGAACAGTTTGAGATTTGTAGGATTTCAGCTTCAAACAGTATTCATTTTATTGAAAATTAACCATATATAGTAAATTTGAATCACAGTAAATCTGAATCTGAGAAAGATCACCTTCTCTTAGGCATGTTGTTGTTTTGGAGTTATTGATCCGATTGAGTGTTTAAAATCTTTTGAGAACAATAGCAGTTAAAATACAATTATTATGGTCAGAATTTCTTTTTTAAAAATATGAAAATTTTAAATGTTCACTGAGCATATTCCAATGTAAAAAGTAGTGCATTCAGCTAATTTCGCTGACAGGATTGTGAATGCAAAATCTGGTATCTGTAGGTCATCAAGAAGTACAACTATGTCACACAAATTCTTCAAAATATATTAGGTTATACATTTGACTATTTTTTAATATAATTTAGTTACACTTTTAGCCCACCATATTTTGAAAGCAGGCAACAATATATTATACCACAAATGCAAAGCAAAGAGAACAAAAAGCTCAGTTTGTATTGTCTAAGGATACTGACAAGATTCTTGGAGGTTTGAGAGTAACTGCTTATGTGCTTGATTCTTGCCTATTCTGGATGGTTAAGGAAGCTATAGGTGGTCAGGTCAGCTCAGGTAGATAGTGAGGTGGCTAATGTCTCCTTGAAATAAGGTATGGTCCTGGCAAGCTAAAAAGTCACAGTAGCAGTACTGCTAACACGTTACCTCATGCCATTGTACTGGCTATACTTTCCAGCTAGTATCTAGCATCTAGCTTTTGGGCAAGGTACTCAAGTGCACAGTGCCATCTCATCTCCAATATTATCTGGGCCCATTTCAATCTTATTTTTGAACTAGATTTGGGACTGAGACAGCCTTTGTCACATTGGTGGGGGTATCTATGTTGGAAACTGGACAGGTTCTGTTGAAACTCCCCTACCTCAATTGTTTTGCTACATCTCCCAGAGATTTTCCAGTACCATTGACCATAGTTTGCCACAGATGGGGTCACAGCTGTGAAAGGAATTAGTTTTCAGTAGCTGTGGTCATTCCTAGAGTATGTTCCAGAAAGTGCAGCTGAGGGACTCCTGACTGAAATGCCGTAAGCCAAAAGCTAAATGTCAGAGGATACCATCATGTCATACATTCTGTTTATCATAAGATGTCATCTGGAGATTTGGGGTTCACTGTCATCAGTGTGCAGATGACACACAGCTCTATACAATCTCAAGGAGGAGGTCTGGAATCTATCTCTAGAATGAGCAGACAGATGATGAACAAGCTCAATCTTAATTCAGACAGGACAGAAGTGCTCCAAGTGATAGGGATTAAACTGGTTTTGGATGGGGTAGCACTGCCTAGAAAAATTAGGTTGGCAGTCTGGGGGTGTTACTAGATCTGACAAGTCTTTTCCGTTTTCAAGAGGTGACAGTGGCAGGAGTGCCTTTGTCCCGCTTCAGCTGCTGTCAACTGCACCCAGTCTGAAAGCTGATCTAGCTATGACGACACATGCTGTACTTGCAGCAAGACTAGATTACTGTAACATGCTCTATCTTATATGGGGCTGCCCTTAAGAAGTGTTCAAAAACATCCACAAATTCAAGCTGCTATTAACCAGAGGTAGTTTTGTAGAGCATATCACTCCATTGCTGTTTCAATTTCAATGGTTTCTGGTTTGTGTCTGGATTTAATTAAAGGTGCTGGTTATTACCTTTAAATCCCTTAAACAATTTGGGACCAGAATATCTTAAAGATCACCTCATCACATATGAGGAGATACCTTAAAGATCACCTCAGGTTGTAAATGCCCAGAGACTGTTTGGGGTGGTATACAAATTTGATTGATTGATTGATTGAATGAAATCCCATATTATTCCCATGAAATCCCATATTATTCTGCCCTGCCCATCCTCTGATGTCACCTAGGAGAGCCCTTTGCAAGTCCCATTACATGAGATGGCAATTGGTGGAAAGGGGAGAATATGACATCTCTGTGGCAGTGCTAGATTGTGGAACTCCCTTCCCAGAAAAGTGTACTTTCCCCGCTCTTTGGGGGTGGTTTGCCACACTTTTTGTTTAGGCAAGTATTTAGCTTGCTGACATTTACATTACTCACCCTGTTTATTTTACTCTGGTCTCTCTGGTTTCATTTTATTTATTATGTTTGATTTTGTTTTATACTGTTTTTAGCTGATTTGCGTTGTCTGGAGCATCTGTCTGGACAACCAAATAAATAAATCTGAAGTGCTTTTAACACTCTAAAGCATCATTTTAGTTTGCATATATATTAAAGCATACCATCTTCATATCTACCGACATCTTGTTTCAATTTGTAAACTGTGCCTATTTAATTCAACTTTAATCTTTACTGTGGTAGTGAAGTACTACAAACAATAAGAAATCAATTATTCCAGTGCACATCAGAGTTCTTCTTTCCCTCCCATTTAATTAATATTATGGTATTTTAGGGTTGATAAATGAATACTATATACTTCTATATTAGGAACATAGGAAGCTGCCATAAACTGAGTCAGACCATTGGTCTATCTAGCTAGTACTGTGTTCACAGACTGGCAGCGGCTTCTCCAAGGTTGCAGGCAGGAAACTCTCTCAGCCCTATTTTGGATATGCCAGGAAAGGAGCTTGAAAACTTCTACTCTTCCCAGAGTGGCTCCAACCCCTGAGGGGAATATCTTACAATGCTCACACTTCTAGTCTCCCATTCATATACAACCAGGGCAGACCCTGCTTACCTATATTAAGTAAGTGTAATTAGTTGTTCTGGTATTTTGTCATGGATTTGTTTTATTTAGAGTGTATAAGTAAGCGAGACTAATTCTAACAAAGGAAATTATACATACATAGCCTACAGAACAACCTCCACATAAAATATTGAGAACCATACCATATATTAGGAAAATATAAGTTAATTATAGTTCAAACATCCTAGCAATTATTACTAAGACGATTATGCCTACTTGAGTCCAATTGAAGCCCTGACTTAACTCCATGCTGGATTTTACAGAGCTTTTATAATTTATTGTAATTTACCTTGTATAGAATGTGCTTAAATTGTTTCTTTAATATTAATTAATATTTGAAGAAATTATGACAGTCAGTGGAAAAACTTTAAAAAACAAACAAACCACTTTTCACTGCACATTCTTTTAAAGCTTGTAGTTCCAGGGTTTTGTTTTTAAACCAGTCTTTGTGGAATTGTTGCTCACCCATAGAGACTTGGTTTGAACTCTGCTATGATGAGGTATGGTATTATATCATAAATATCATGTCGTTATGTAGTGATCCATCTACATGGAAGCCACTCAAAAATATATCACTCTGTCTAACTCTTCCATCATATACTTAATATTCATTAGATAGATGAGAGTGGTGAATATCCCTAAAACTTTGAACTATGTACTGCCAAAACCTAACTGCTACTGCTGGGAGTCCAACCTCTTGAATAAGCCAGCCAAAACGGAGCATATACCTAAAAATACATATATATAGTTTTAGGACAGCTGATATTTTAGGCTAGATACTTCTCTTTTGCAAGGCTTTGCTTAGTCCCCTGCTGAGCAAAGCGGCATCTTTTTAAAATAGAGATTCTCTTTACTAAGCAGGGGGAGAGCAACTGGCCCTATCCATCCCCAGCACAGCACCCTTCCAGTGGCTGTTTGCTGGTGTCTATCTTATTAGACTGTGAGAAACAATCTTTTTAGACTGTGATCCCTTTGGGGACAGGGATCCATCTTTATTTTTATTTCTCTATATGCATTTTGAGCAGTATACAAATGTGTTAAATAAACAAACATGTTACATTAAAAAAATAAACCTCTTAGGAAACTTTTGTTGAAAAGCGGTATATAAATATTTGTTGTATTCATATTAGATAGGAAACCCTATTTTGAAATATTAGTTTCTTCGATAATATCTATTTAAACCAGGGCTGCTAAACAGGTCCCTCCCAGCTGTTTTTAAACCACAACTCCCAGAATCCCAAGCTACAGTGTCCAACAGTCAGAGATTATGGGAACTGTAGCAGCAGGGAAATGCTTGACTAACAAGCAGAAGGCTGCCAGTTCGAATCCCCACTGGTACTATATCTGGCAGCAGCAATATAGGAAAATGCTGAAAGGCATCATCTCATACTGCATGGGAGGAGGCAATGGTAAACGCCTTCAGTATCTTACCAAAGAAAACAACATGGCTCAGTGGGCACCAGGAGTCGAAATCGACTTGATGGCACACTTTACCTTTAGGGCCAACATCTGCAGGAGGGATGAAGTTGAACAGCCCTGATCTAAACTAAAGAGCAAGTTGTAGTGTTAGGCCTGTCATTAAGGATGTTGAAAAGAGTAATCATGCAGAAAATCATGCATCTTGAAAAGAGTAAACATGCAGAAAATCAAAAGTTTTGTTTTGTCAACATGCGATAAAATCTAAAATGAATTATTCTCAATAGAGGGATGGAATTTCCAATGCCAGAACTATTTACTTAATGCATTCAAAAGATCTGTGCTTTTAGCTGCCACTCATATTTACATCCTAAAATTTCCAGCAAAAGCTAACACCAAAAAAGCTAACATTGCCCAGCTGTTATTGCATTTCTGTACAACCATTCAGTTCTCAGCTTCTAATACTGAAACACAATGTCAACTGGGACTAACTAATCCACATTAAATAAGATCCTTTGATACATACATATGGATCACCAAACATTTTAAAGGATTCAGATGAATACAAACGCAAAGGAGAGATCATTTATGATTCAAGTAAAGGCACTGAAGTAACCTATACTAGAACATACCTTTCAAAATAGTGTAAGTGAATAGCAGAGTAAGCAGTTACTTTTAGTTTTCTTATACTTTATTTATTAAAATTTCCTTATATACTACCTCCTCCAAAAACTCTAGGTGGTAAAAAACAACAGCAGCAGCAATAATTTTTTTTACAAAAATCAAAGGGCAAAGTCTGGCAAAAAAAGGTCGGTTATTCAGCTTCTCAAGTTTAAGATCTTAAAATTCTGTTAAAAGCTTACAATCTCTAACTGTGCAAATATTTTATATGGATGCATAGCACAATATTCCTATTTTCCTTAAGTTCATATTCAAGAATGACTAAACATAGATTTTATTCAGTAGCATTACCAACATAGCAATTTATTTCAACTGCCTGGGCAGCATGCTCAGAAGTAAAATTCCCATTTCAAAGCATTACATTTTATATAAAATTAAATATGGGAAGTAATATTAATGATGAAATGTGGTTATCTAACTTGTAACTACAGATTCTAGTAACTTCTCATTCACATGCATGTATTTGACAAATACAATAGCAGCAACATCATCATCGGTCAGGCATTTTCATGAATGTTTTAACATATAGCTAGCTAAAGCAGGAGGGAATGTGTCACTGTAATTTTGAACCATACATAATAATTTTTCACAGAATTTCCTTTCTGCAGTATGGAGTGGATTAGAGGACATATAATTCACACATGCTGTTTCTCTTCCAGAGGGAACAACAGACAAGGATGTGGAGGACTTCTAGCCAAATCTTCATCCAGACCCAAAGATCACGGACGCCACTGTAATTGAGAAACATTCACAACCAGATAGCTGTAGACTTCTTTTTCGTTTAAAATAATACCTCTTCTACACCAGTTCCAAATAAAACATTAATGTTCTTAAAGCTTTTACCAAGATGCCTAGAGCTAAATTTCCAGAAGATTACAGCTTCTTGTTTTAATTTACAGGCTTTTCTTTTTCTTTTCTATTAAAAAAAAAGAGTATTGCTCAAATCTTAAATATGTAGCTATTTTCACATTTAACAAAATCTGATTCTGAACCCCACTCCCTGCCCTGATAGAACATTGTGCATAACTAACTACACCCTGCCTTCAGAACTCAACTTGCATTTTTTAATTATCTGGCCTTTCATAGCAGAAAATTAATTATACATCACTTAACAGTGATATGTGCAACTTACCATATAGGCTATTTGAGTGTATTAAAACAGATTCTTGCTTATTCATAAACCTCAAAAACCTAAAAAGGTGAAATGTCAAGATAATCTGAAAATACCCTATGGAGCATTTGGGTCACTGTAAACAGAACGCAAATGAAATATTTCTATTTCTAAAATTACTACTGGAGTAAATTGCTATGGGTTTGGAAAAGTAGGTGTGACACATTCTGCTCGAACACTGAAAGTGGAACCATATTCACCAAAATCACATAGCAGAGCACTTCCTAAATGGAAGCCCTTTGAAATACTGGTTTGCTTCTTTTCTTTTTTCTTTTAACAGAGAGAAAGGTTGTAAATTAGTGCTCATCCAGCAACACACCAGTTTTGCAGTACAGGAAGATTTGTCAGTGCAGAAGAATTTAAATGGATAATTAATAATATTAAAATGTTCTAAATCCAGAAAAGAAATTAAGCAGCAGTCAAACCAAAATCTTTCTGGAGTAGCAAAATCTTCATTCCTCAGAAGGATGACTGAAAAGTGTATAGATAAAGTCTTCTAGGCCAACCCCACTACTTAATGCAGAAAACTGCTTCAGCAATTCGGACAGATGCCTGTCCAGCCTCCATATGAAAACATCCAGCGAAAGAAAACCCACCACAGCACAAGGCAGACAGTTCCACTGCTGAACAGCTCTTACAGTCAGGAAGTTCAACCGCTCCCCAATGCCATACTTCATGATAAGGTGGGGGGGGGCAGAGTTGTGCACCAGGCACCATCAATGAGCACGGGGGCTGCCATTTTGTTCCCCTGGCACGTGATGGTGGCTGCCCAATGGGAGCAAGGGAGCAGCAGCATAAGCAACCAGTTCCCTTCACTCATTCTCTATGGTTCTCGGGAGAGACACCCGCCTGCCCACTGTGTTTTAGTGAGGGTTATAAGGTCACCTCCTTGGGGCCAAGTAGGAATTTTTTGGGTCACACCCGACTGGGCTTTTGGGGTGGCCTTTTCCCACCTAATTCATGATGAAATCATGGACGGATCACCATCTGGTTAAGGTTGGACTTACAACCACTTCCCACCTCTGCAAGGGCGAGGGGCCCATTAGAATGGTCCGCCCAAAGAGGTTATTGGATCCACTAAGATTCCAAGAAGCCTTGGAGGGATTTAATGCTGGCTTTACTGGTGATCCTGTTGATGCCCTGGTTGAAAACTGGAACAACTTGCTCACCAGGGCAGTAGACATGATTGCTCCCAAGCGTCCCCTCCAACCCGCTTCAAATTTGGCCCCTTGGTATAAGGAAGATCTATGGGGGCTGAAGTGGCAAGGTAGGCAACTGGAGCGCAAGTGGAGGAAGACTCGACTCGAATCTGACAGATTGCGACATAGAGCACATCTAAAGATCTATGCTCAGGCAATACGTGTAGCAAAGAGGCGGTTCTTTTCTGCCTGTATTGGCTCTGCGAGTTCACGTCCAGTAGAGTTGTTCAGGGTTGTGAGGGGACTAGTATCTGCCCCCCCACAAACCAGAATTTGGAATCATCAGTTACCCGCTGTGATGTATTTAAAGAGCTTTTCGCAGATAAAATCTCTCGGATTCAGGCCAACCTAGATGGAGACTCCACAATTAATTTGATGTCTTAGCTGGAGGTGCCCAATGACTCCTCTTATGTGATTTGACTGGATCGGTTTCAGTCTGTGACTCCTGAGGATGTGGACAAACTGCTTGGAGCGGTGAGGCCTACCACTTGTTCTCGTGACCCTTGTCCAACATGGCTTGTTCTATCTAGCAGGGAGGTTGTTGTAAACAGCCTAGTGGAGATAATAAATGCTTCTCTGAGGGAGAGCAGGATGCCTCCTTGTCTTAAGGAGGCAATCATTAGACCTCTTCTAAAGAAGCCTGCATTAGATCCCTCAGAGTTGAGCAATTATAGGCCTGTTTCCAACCTCCCATAGCTGGGCAAGGTAATTGAGAGGGTGGTAGCCTCTCAGCTCCAGGCGATCTTGGAGGAAACTGATTATCTAGACCCATTTCAAACTGGTTTTCGGGCATGCTATGGGGTGGAGACTGCCTTGGTCGGCCTGATGGATGATCTCCAATTGGGAATTGACAGAGGAAGTGTGACTCTGTTGGTCCTTTTGAATCTCTCGGCGACTTTCGATACTATCGACCATAGTATCCTTCTGGAACGTCTGAGGAGGTTGGGGGTGGGAGGTACTGTTTTACAGTGGTTCCACTCCTACCTATCGGATAGATTCCAGATGGTGTCAATTGGAGACTGTTGCTCTTCAAAATTTGAACTTAAGTATGGTGTCCCTCACGGCTCTGTACTTTCTCTAATGCTTTTTAACATCTACATGAAACTGCTGGGAGAGATCATCGGGTGATTTGGAGCTGGGTGTTACCAGTATGCTGATGATACCCAGATCTACCTCTCCATGTCTACTTCTTCAGGATCCTCCCTAAATGCCTGCCTGGAAGCAGTAATGGCCTGGATGAGGGAGAATAAACTGAAGCTGAATCCAGATAAGACGGGGGTACTTATTGTGCAGGGTCAGAACTCTAGAGACAATTTTGATCTGCCTGTTCTAGATGGGGTCACACTTCCCCAAAAGGAACAGGTTCGCAGTCTGGGAGTACTTCTGGATTCACACCTCCTTTGCGGAACAGTACAGGTTGGGGTAGGCTGTTCCATATCGGTGTTTGACTGGAGGACCAATTAGGATGATTGGGGAAATGAGAAACAGCCCTTGCAGGTTCTGTTGCCCTTGGGCCAAGATCTGCCCCAATCAGAGGCTGGCTATGCCCACCACTCAGTGTTTTGCGGCTGATCTGGTCACTATGATTCTGTTAATTTATTTTCATTCATTCATTCAACATATTTTTATACCATCCAAAACTTGCATCTCCAGGCAGTTTACAATTAAAATTATTTAAACATTAAAATCATTAACATTAAAATCATTTAAAACCAACATTAAAAATTAAAATTAATGCAACCCAAGAGTGCATTTGCTTTTACAGAAGCTGCATCAAACCACTCGATCATATTCAACTTCTTATCCACTAAGACAGCTATGTCTCTTTCAAATGTATGGTTGCCAAAGCAGGTCTCTTCCATAAATTACTTGTGCATTTCGTTTTTCTCACCCAAATGCAGGATTTGTCCCTGGTGAACTTCATCTTGATCATTTTGGCTCTATGTTATAGCCTATCCAAACTGGTCTGAATCTTAATTCTATCTTCCAAGGTGTTAGTTATCCCCACTAGCTTTGTGTCATGTGCTTTAATAAGTATCCTTTCTAGTCCCTTTCCAAGAGCAGGGCCCAGGACAGTTCCCTATGACAAACCATTCAATACCTCCGCTCCAGGAAAACATAAGAGTACTCAGTGGGTACACTTGTTCAAGCAGCTAGCTGTAAATCCACCTAATAGTAGGATAATCTAGCCCACATTTTACCAACAAGAATATAGTGGGAGACTAGATCAAATGTGTTGCCAAAATCAAGATACACTTTGGCAATAGCATTCCCACGATCCACTAAACTAGTAACTTCTTAAAAGGGAGATGAGATTAGTCTGGTAAGACTTGTTTTGAGAAATCCATGCTGGCTCCTACTAACCACCAGATTCTTTTCTAGGTGATCACAGAAAGACTGTTTAATCTGTTCTAAGATTTTACCAGATATTGAAGTCAAGCTGATAGGTCTGTAGGTTCCTGGCTCCTCCCTTCTCCACCTTTTGAAGGTAGGGACAACATTTGCTTGTCTCCAATCTTCTAGTGCCTCACCCATTCTCCAGGGAGTTCTGAAAGATTACAGACAGTAGTTCTGAGATCATATCTGCAGCTCTTTCAGTAGCCAGGGCTGTAATCCATTTGGACCTAGAGATGTAAACTCATTTAAGGTAGCTAGATATTATATCTTACCTATCTTGAGACACATTTCCCTTATTTCGTCATTCATGCATCTATTGCCTGGCTGGGCCACATTTGCCTTGTGAGAGAAGACAGATGTAAAATAGACATTAAAAAGCTCTCTCTCACTCCCTCTCCATCACCTGTAACCATTTCACCACCTTCTCCAAACAAAAGACCTACCACTTCCTCGACCTTCCTCTTGTTTTGGACATATCCGTAAAACACCACCTTCTTGATTTTGGCATTCCTTGCAAGCTTCCACTCATTCTGATCCTTAACTTTTCTGATACCATTCCTATGGTGCAATCTATTTTTATGCTGTTTGGTTTTATGCCCCTCCTTCCAATTTCCATGTGTGTCCTTTATGCTTCTCAGCTGTCTGGAGAGCAGCCACACTAGTTTATTGAGATGCCATTTTTCCTCCTCATGGGAATTGTTTGCAATTGTACCCTCAATATCCTACTTTTCAGTATCTCCCATCCCACTTTGCAGTCTCTCCTTTGGGATTTAGAACTAGAACTAGGATCTTACATAATTTTAGCCCCCTGAGTTCCTGGGAACTCATGAGGTCTTATGTTTTGATTGCTTGAGAAGACCAAGACTCCCTAAATGGACAAACCCAGAGAGAACCCTATTTCAGGCTGAGATCCTCCTGAAGTGGGTTTGCTGTGAGTCCAGTACTCATACAGTAGACTGCCCAGGACTCTCAGTGCTCTCCCAGACTGCTGTAAGCGCATGCACAGTCTTGGGTGTTGTGCTTGCACTCCACCTCCTGTCCATGTCCTCTGAAGGAAAGTTCTAAAGAGAATGTTCAGTATTTCTAAGGCAATGCACATAAGTTCAACTGAGCAGGAAAGGTACACAGCCTATCTAACTCAAATTCTGTGCTCTATATTCTATTGCTATCTCACCCTTCCATGCCCACCCTCCCTTTTGGTTGCTCATTTAGTTGCTCCTAGCTGTACTCTAGTCTTAACTATCTTGCCCACAAAACTGGTCTGTGTTTTGACCCTCGTTTCCAAATAGTTCCTCTTGCTTTGCATCACGCTTCTATTCCAATAAGTGTTATATCTATTTTTCACAAGTCTTGTCTCCAGGTTCATTGCTCCTCTAGGGGTACCCTAACATTGACTTAACTTTACAAATGATCAGGCAGGCACAAGATAATCTGGAGGACCTTCTCTTCTTCCACTTCCCTCTCTGGCCCCTGCTCAGTTCCCAGAATGGTTTCCTCTACCTCTGAACTTGCTTCTTGAAAGGGGCAGCAGGCTGAGTCTCGGGCATCGAGTTGTGCATGTCTCATTTTAGGGCTTTTATCTCATAGGTCTTTTCACCATGAACTTGAATAGCCACTTCCCGAAAGTGGCTCCCCTCCTCCTCTCACCAAGCAAGAGTGGAGCAGAGAGAACGGCCCTTTCCTCTCCATCCCCCCAACATGTTCTGCCAAGATTGTTCCCAAGGGAGCAAACTCTCCCCTGCTCTCCCCCAGGGCAACCTCCTCCCCACCATCACTGAACAAACTGCTCTTTTGTACTTGTAACACCTCTCAATTTCTCCATGAAGGCTATGAATAAAACATGGTTCTCACTGTAGCTGTTTCTTTAAGTAATGCTGCAAGACCTTTACCCCACCTTTCAATATCCATATTTATCTTGCAATTTCCTGAGATAGCCAAACGCTCAACCACTCCTTTTCATCTCTCCCATCTTGATTCTTTGCAGTCAACCCCAAATTACAACAAAAAACTTGTTCTCCCTTCCCGCTTCAGACAGTCATACTGTAAACTGGCCTTCTGACACACTGCCCTTGACCCCACTAACTCTTGCTATGCCTTCTCATATTCTTCTTTTGAGTTGTGCTAACCCAATACTACATTACCACAAGACATGCCAAAAATTTCTCTCCTACAGCCCTCGTCCACCTTCAGCTGAAGGAATTTTGGTTCCAGGAATCAGCTCCAATACTCTCAATTTAGACCAATTACAGCCACCAGAACAGCTAACAGGAATACCACAGGGGCCGAAAGCATCCTGCCCCCTCCCCCATGCCTTCACGCTACTATTTTTTCCCCCACAAAACCACTGCTTATGTATACTGGACATTGTGCTTACAAACCACTACCCTAACCTCTACCTACTATGCCTTGAACATTATAATAAGAAACAAGGGAAGGCTGTGCTTCTACCGGTTTAATCTGCAACACGCACAACCACTCCACAGACACACTTAAAACTCAACTAAAGTAAGAGTGTGCCATCAAGTCAGTGTCGAATCCTGGTGACCACAGAGCCCTGTGGTAGTCTTTGGTAGAATACAGGAGTGGTTTACCATTGCCATCTCCCACACAGTGTGAGATGATGCCTTTTAGCATCTTCCTATATCGCTGCTGCCCGATATAGGTGTTTCCCATAGCCTGGGAAACATACCAGTGGGGATTTGAACTGGCAGCCTCTTGCTCCCTAGGCAAGTTATTTCCCCGCTGCGCCATTAAGTGGCTTACCATGGAACAATTCCCATTGAACTTAGTGAGGTTTAATTTCAAGGCAATTGAAATTCAAGGCATATTTCCCAGAATTTGTTATGACTATGCCAGGTACATCTTCAGAAGACCATCTCTGATCACCAATGTTATCAAAATATAATGTTGCTCAGCTGTCCTAGTTCCATCTCTGACAAAGGTCACATAGCAATAGGTCAGGCCCTTTTCACTTCTCAAGAGTCTCCAGAACTCCAACTAAGTGCTGAAGAAACAACTGAAGAAAGCAGGCCTCAATCTCTGGATTTTCCAATGGTTCAGCCAGGTTTAATGGGTAGTATCAACAAACAGTAGGCAACTTTAGCCACTAAAAATCATGGTCCATTCTTTACAATGTTCTGGCAATGAAAAATACTCAATTAGAACTCTCTATGTACCTTACAAGTTCCACACACCGAAGGATAAAAATACACATTCAACATGGTTGCTGATAGAGCTTCCCCCCGCCCCCCGTAGTAGCCACAAGGGGATCCTCCTGAGACTACAGCAGGGAAGGAAAGGTTAAAGCCCCCTTGTCCTATGATATAATTCCACTCGGGGTGGGGTCTTATCTGGCTGCTATTTAGCTTAAAAGAAACAAGCACAATCATGTAGTTTGATCCAGCATCACTTTGCACCCATACTTCACGCAGCAATCAGAACTGTTAATTTTAAAATTCAATTTTTAAAAATTCATAAGACAAGTCAGTAGCTAATTGCTTTTACCAGATTATCTTGCAAGATTGTAAAATCACGGATACACCGGCATAGTGTCAAATTCTCTGAAAATGTACTAGCATAACAATTGGTACAACCTACCCCTACAGAATGGAGGCTGGTGAAGCAAACCTTTAGCATCAGGAAAACAAGCGCTCTCAGCTCTCATATTTTCCCTGAGCATTAACCATATTCATTAATCACAGGGATATTTACTCAAAAATGGACATAATGATTATGAATTATTACCATTCTATTTCCCCCCATTCCATGTTCCAGGAGGAGGGGGAGGAATGGCTACACAGGATGCAACTATAGGCAAAATATCTTTGATCACTAATGAAAGAACTACAGTAGCATCCCCCATAGCCAACCCCCTCTGTGTACTGGTTTCAGTTATTTTACTATTAATAAATGAGGCATGTAGACTGTCCAACACATATTTAGGGTTGCTTTCAATGATCTGCAGCTCTACACTCCATCCCCCAAATCCTATTTTAACATTATATCACATCTGCTGATTATTTCTCTTTCCACCAGGATATAATTTGAGATTATTGCCCTTTCTCTCTTGCAATTAAGAGATATTAAAGAATAGAACAGAAAAATTAAACGTTTACAAATTAGAGAATGCATGCTTTTTGAGCAGTTATTTGTAACAGGGACTCAGTCTAAAACATACAGATTTCTGTTAAACCAACTGTGAGGAGAAACAAGTAAAAGCTTATATGATTAAATGGGGACAAGATGTATCCTATCAGTTTTGACATTTGGGAAGATATCTAGCTGTAATTTTTCGTATGCTTGAATATACAGGAAAATTATATTAAGATAATGACATGTTAGCATATTACCCCCCAAATACCAACAAAACTAATGGAACTTACAATAATAGATGCTGGAAATACAAACAAGAGGTTGGCAGCTTTTTTCATATTTGGTGGCTCTATGATTATGCCACAAACTATTGGACTCAAATTAAGAGAACAATGGAAAACATATTGCAAATAGAATTGGTTTTAGATCCTATTTTATTTCCATTATCATTTATGAAAAACTTACCCAAGGAATATATTGAACCAGTTGGTTCTACGCTTGCTACTACCAAGCTATTGCTATGCAAGATACTGGAAGTTTAGAGCTGTTCCTATTGTTAATGAGTATGTAAAGAAATTATATCATTTTGCAGTAATGGTGAAATTAACTGCCAAGATGAGGGTGAGAGGATAGCATAAATATAATAGATTTATTGTAAATAAATAAATTATGTAATAAATCTATTACATGACAGTGTTTTATTGAATGCCAGCAGAACAAGGCACATCATCCCTTGTTATCTTAACTATGTATTTGGACTTTTATGGAATACAGACCTACCATGGACTTATCAAGAGGGAAGGGAAGACAAGCAAAAGCCATTCCTTCCTCTGCTCAAGCAACAGTGCAGCACTAATCTGGAACCCACACTGCTGCACATGTGCAATGCTAGTCCAGATGTCAGCCAATGAAAGTAAAGAAATGGAAATTTATCCAGAAAAATATCCCACCCCACATCTTTTAGTTCAAACCAGCACCTCATTGTGAAAGTCACTTCCAGGGTATACAGTGCCATCTATCTTTGCGCCGTTCTGAGTACACACATTTTTAATTGATCTTACCATGCCTGTTGGCCCTGTCCAAAGTTTTCATTCCAGAGGAAAATTTTCCTGTTGACATATCTTCTATAAAGTCTTGCACCTCCACCCCCGCCACACTTTATAATCACATGGCAAATATTATCTGTTGCAGAACAGAGTGATACTTCCTGCAGTGCAGGGACATTGTTTTCTTTCTCAAACTCCCCAAAGAGAAGTCATTGCATCCATGAATACCGGACTTGCCAACATTCATTTCAGGAGTTTGAGTATATATGCAGTGTCTCAAGCTGCAACAGAGCTTTGTAGAGATAACTCATTCAAGTCAGTCTTGAAGAAAGTTCCATGTGCAATGGGGATGTATATGCATAATGTTTCCTGACAGTGAAGCAAATAGGTCAATCCTTTGTTCGTTTAACTCTGTGCAAGGTCCACACAGTATGGACTGCAATCCGTCTATGTAAAGCACACATATGAACAACAGAAAAAGACAGACTCCAGTATGAACTTTCTGCAGTGGAGCCCTTTAACATTAAGAAAAATCAGATATAGAGTCTCAAAAACCTTTAAATTGGGACAAATGGTATATAAGTTGGGAGAAAAGGTTCAACATTCTGTTTATTCCAAAAACATCAGTAGTTTACTTAATACAGTACTAATTTAAATGTTACTCTCTCAATAAATTCTAGCAGTGTTGACTTTATGCAGTCAAAGGGCTTCACAAAGCTGAAAACTAAACTTTATAAAGCTGAAAAAAAATCACCATGTAATGAGAGCAATTAACTGCAGGAAGAAATTTAAACAATAAAGCTATATGTAATGAATGAGTATGGTTCACAGTTACAGTATCAAGCCAGTGACCACCCATGTACAGACAAATTTAGAAGTAATATGCTCCCTATAACAATTTCAAACACACCATTTTTATGACCACACACACAATGCAGCAAGCAAAAAAATTAAGAAAAAGGGAATACTGGCACAGAGATTTAAATATATTCTAGAACTATATACTTGTATCCTGACTGCATTTAGAAATATGTCAAGGTATTCCCCTCAGGGCATGCAGCTGCTCTGGGAAGAGCAGAACGTTTCAAGTTCCCTCCCTGGCTTCTCAAAGATAGGGCTGAGAGAGATTCCTGCCTGAAATCTTGGAGAAGCCACTGTCAGTCTGTGTAGACAATACTGAACTAGATAGACCAATGGCTCGATGCGATATATGGCAGCTTCCTATGTCCTGATTATTCTGCTTAGTTTTAAACTGGTGATGCCCATGATTGCAGAAAGTGCTCTTGTTACTAGGAACATGACTGGTTGGAATTCTGACCAATATAATGTTGAGTGTATCATACTTTAGACTCCATCCTGGTTACAACTACTTTCATCAGGAGGCCATTTAGAGAAAGGAGTAGATGATAGTGGACCAAAGCTATGCCTTCCACCCACCTCTGCTCCCTCCATTCTGATCTCTGGATTGGATGCTAAGGGTATCCCCTCAAAACAGACTGATTTGCCCCAGAGATCAACTATCTATGTTTTAGATTCTTGGTACCAACAACGAAGGACCACAATTGCAGGTCATGAAAGCAGAGCCACAGGCAACAAGATACTCTGATAAGCAGGAGATATGTCCTGTCCTTTCTGGGAATGAGAGTGGGCAGTAGATGACAAGGTGCTCAGAATAAAGGCTTTCACTGTGTGTAGACAGAGGGACTTCCAGAGATGTATTTAACCAGGAAACTAGGGCATATGGAAAGGAATACTCATTTCCCACTCGAGTTTGACTTTCAGAAATGCCACAATATCATTTAATTTGGTTTGGCTTTCAATGAAAAGAACTGGATGGATAAACTGCTTTGAAAACTTTTGTTGAAAAGTGGTAAATATTTGTAGTTAGTTGTAGTTTCCTAAATTTCCATAGTAAGGGACAAAACAAAACAAAGGGAGGTAATGGCAGTGAGAGAGAAGGCAAAAACAAATGAATGTGAGCTGAATCCCAAGGGAAGGAAATGCCCATGAAAATATTCTTATAGAAAACTCCTGAGTTGATTCACTGGAAAATAATCTTGTTTTCTTTTATACCTGGAGAGTGGGGAAGCATCCTGTGTATTTTCAGTCAATTATTGTGTACTTCTGGACCAGCCAAACATCACAACCACCAGCCTATGATAAAGTGTCGCCCTACACTTCATAAACTAAAAAAAAAAAGTTTCTAAAACAAAACTTTTTAGTTTTGTTTTAGAATCAAAACTAAAACCCAAGTCCTCAGTGATGCCATGCCATGCCATGCAGGTTCCTCTGGAGTAATCAGGGAAATTTGCTGCATCCCTAGTCGCAGCCTCACCAGATGAAGGGCTTTAGGCCAAGGATTTCCATTGTGGTTATAACCATAGTATTATGCACTTACTTTTGTTCTCAAAAGATACTTTAAGACACAGCATGCTTTTAAAAGATGAAAACAGTAGGAATATTGAGCAGAATGAGTTAGATTTAAGTTTCTCAACGATTTACTTCCCTAAAAGGTTCTCAGTTGTACATTACTGGCCTTGTTAAAACCACTAACTCACAGAGTAGGAACCACACCTTACTATGATTCATTTTTTTAATCCAAGGATGGTAAAGCCTATTAATAAGCACAATTGCACCTTTCTTTCTTCCAGGAGGGGAAAGGTTTGGCAAGTCTTGCCCAGGGTCACTCAGGGCTACTGCACAGGGGCACCTGCTGAGGCCACGGACTATCAGAGGGCTTACTGCTAAGCAGATGCATTGGGCCAACCTTCCATTTCTTTAAGGAGAAAGTATTTGGCACCAAGAGGCCTAATAAGGAGCATGGGAGAGACCCACCCAACACAGGAGAGTGGCCCAGAGGCCTCAGTGATGGCATGCCATGTAGGATCCCTTGGAGTAATCAGGGAAATTCACGGCATCCCTAGCTGGAGCCTCACCTGATGGGCAGTGGGAGAGGCTACTGCATTCCTGGTTCCAAATGCAGTAGTGGATCCAGGCAGACCCAAAAGCTAATAATCTGTGTAACCAGAGAAGAATTATGTTAATCAATGACAGCCACAAAACAATGAAATGCTGTAACAGTTTTTAAAACCTGTTAATAAAGAAATCAAAATGTTATGCAAATATATATCAAGAGAGCAGACTGGAAAGAGAGATAATTATCAGTTATAGAAAGAATAAAACTGATTACTACCGTATTAGAAAATCACCAGTTTTGTGTCTGCACAGAACTACCCTGGTCCAAGGAGCAGCACTTCTACAATTGCAATTGTCTGCTCACCACAAGTGACCACCTCTTACCTTCTATATGTGCTAGAGAACAACGCAGAAGCTACAGAACTGCTTCTGTCTTCTGCAAAAGCCCAGTGCCAAACAAAACAAGACTCCACCCCTCCACAAGATCATCGGAAACATGCAGGGAACTTGAAGTAAAGTCTTCCCTGTCAATATACACCATGCTTTAGAAAACCGAAGGAGGAATCCTTATCAGTGCCAACCACAATGGAGGCTGGATCATTCTAATATTTAATTCATCTGCTATTATCTTGATTCTTTTCCATCTAGTTTCCAATTTGATCATGAGACTGAGATCACCACGATCACGACTACCTTCACCAGGAACTAGACAGGGGCAGTACATCACAGTTGGTTCTGCTGGACTTGTCAGTGGCTTTCAAAATGGTATCCTTCTGTACCACCTGACAGAGACGGGTCTTGGAGCACGGCTTAATAGTAATCCTGGTGATTTCGGAGGGAGTACGTTTCAGAAAGTGGTGCTATGGGACTGCTACTCATTCCCATGGTTTGACTTCCACAGTTCTGCATGGTTCCATCTAGTCCCCCATGTAGTTTAAATCTAAGAATTTTGGTCTACATACTGTTATATTCAATTTTCTGAATACATCTGAGCTTATTTTTTCTATTTTTAATTTACTTTTTTATCAGGACTGTTAGCCATCTTGAAGGTCCCATCTGAAGAGGGAAGGTGAAGTACAAATATTGTAGAAGCTTTAAGCAGAATCTCCTGCTCTCCACCTCAGGGATCCACACCATGAATTCTGGGATAATCAGGCATGCTCAGGCTTCTCTTAAGGCTGTGTTCATCTGTATTATGATCATATCGAATGCTGCTGTATATTCATGGCAAGTGTAACATCTGCATTAACTAAAGCTCAAGAACTTGCATGCTCTTATACCAAGTGAAGCTGCTAAAATGAAAGGCAACATCTTAAGATGTTTTGAGATTATCATTTTTAGTGAAGCAAATATGCAGTTTTGCCTTACTTGTGCAGGATTCCAATGTGTCTCACTTTTAGGAACACAGGAAACTGCCTTATACAAAGTCAGACCATTTGTCCATCTGGCTCAGTATTATCTACACCAGGTCTGCTCAGCCTTGGCCACCCAGCTGGTTTTGGACAACTCCCATAATTCCCAGCCACAGTTACCAATAGCCAGGGATTATGGGAGTTGTAGGCCAACATCTGCAGGAGGGCAGAAGTTGAGCAGGCCTGATCTACACAGACTGCAGCAAGAGTCTCCCTCAGCTCTATCTTAGAGATGCCAGGGAGGGAACCTGGGACCTTCTACATGCAAGCATGCTCCTCCCAGAGTGGCCCCATACCCTAAGGGGGATATCTTACAGTGCTCACATATTGTCTCCCATTCAAATACAAACCCAGGTGGACCCTGCTTAGCAAAGGGGAGAATTAATGCTTCCTCCCAGTGGCTCGGCTCTCCTCCTTTTGACTTGGTAATACAGTATTACATTTTTCAAGCACTCAAACATTTACCTTTCCGAGGAAAATTCCCTTCCTTGGATAGCTAAAAATATAAACTGCCTTCAGTAGTGGGCGGTATACAAATTAATTAAATAAAAGAAAGAAATAAGAGTACATGGTGCTTTGCTGAGCTGCCTGGAATATGGCTGTATGATATCACGAAAATCTACTGGAAAATACCTGTGACATCACTAATGAGGGACAACCCCCTTCCTCCTCTCATGCCAAGTTAGATCCATGTCACTAGCACTGCGACAAAGAAAGGGTTAGCTCAGTGTCTGAAGCTGACTAACTTCAAAGGCAAACTAGTTCAGTATTGCCCCCAGCAGGTAATCTGAATCTGACCCTCTTCATTAGCCAAGTGCTCCCCCTCTTGACAAATCACATAGTCTTTGACAGAGAGGAGGAGAACTATTTCCACTTCAGGGATGTTACCCCACCCTATCCATTACATTTGGATAGGATACTGCACAATTGCCTTTCAATTGGACTTATAAGACTATGTCACCATAGGATAAAATGGGATGGGTGCACACTTCAAAACAATCTTCTGGATAAGCCCTTCTTCACTGGGTGTACAATACATCACTTGTCTATGCCAAAATATTATTTCAGCATTCCCTTTGATCCCAACAATAGTTTTTTAATCACAACTGTTTTCCTACGTAGATGCAGTTCACACTGTTTGCATTCTAGGTACAGGAATTAACATTTCTAGACAGGGTGGGAAACACATTAACAATGAAATTGTGTAACACTTTTGCATACCATCTTATTCCAGTAACTTTCAAAAAAACAAATAAACACGTTTTTAACCATAGAGGATTTGCTATCAATTAAGTTTAACCACTGTGCACACTTAAGACAATGAAAAACACTCTTGCTCTGAAGCTACGCCTTGAAAGGTATTTCAGCAATATCTCCATATTTCAGTGTTTTGTTTTTAATTGTAACTGCTCCACATCCAGGTATCTAGACAGTACCTGACCACAAGCCAGCCAAGTGGTGCAATTATTCATACTATTGGTAATAATCACGTCTGCATAGCCGCTGCATAAACCTGTAATTACATTGTCAGGATATCTCCAAGGCTTGGGAAACAACATTAGCTTCACAATATGAATGAAACAAGCTGAGACTTAGACATAGCTCAGAAATCTTAAGGAAGCATGAATCCTGCCAAATCTAGAATGGGGGGGGGGGAGAGAGACATGCTAAAAACAGTGGGTTCTAAAATAATTTAGAATTTTATCTGAAGAAAAGAATAATGAACAATTCAAGCTTATGTGTAGCAAGAATGGAAAAATGTAAATCTTTATACATTCACAAAAATTAAGATTTGCTTTCTAGGTCCAGAAAAAAATGGCTCTTGGCTTATAAATATACTAATGCACATAATTTTTTTAAAGTACCATGTAGAGGAGGAGAGAAAGGATTTCTCCTATTCAAGTCCTGGATCAAAATTTAAATGAAACCATTTTCATTTATCTTCAACAGAAATCATCATCATTTATTACAGTCATAGACCAGCATAAAAATACATGTTAGAGAATACAAGTAAATAAAAGTGGAAATGGAAGGTAGTTACATATGTGATGATGCATATGTGGTGATTCTCTTTATTTAGCAGGGGGAGAGTAACTGGCCCTATTCACCCCCAGCACAGTACCTCCAGTGACTGTTGCTGGTGTCTGTCTTATGTTTCTTTTCGATTGTGAGCCCTTTGGGGACAGGGAGCCATCTTATTTATTTATTATTTCTCTGTGTAAACCGCCCTGAGCCATTTTTGGAAAGGTGGTATAGAAATCGAATTAACAACAACAACAACATTAAAAGAACTAATAGTACTTAGAATGTATGAGGGTGTTAAAAATGTGAATGCTAAAAGAGCTAAAAGTACTAAAATACTAAAAATGTAAATGCATAAAACAATATTAATACTATTACTATGTCTAAAAGTCATTAAAAGGCATAAAAGACATTAAAAGGGGACATAAAATAGAGTTTAAAAAGCATAATATAATAGAGCTTTAAAAAGTCAAAGTAAAATTATATTGAACGTTAAGACCAATAAAAGGAGTAAAAGGGGAGGCGTGAGCAATTACAGAATCAAATCAAGGCTAAAAAGGCTCAGAGACCGTCATCCGCCGGTGGATGCCGATCGCAGCCGTACAGTATCTGGCAACACTATAAGCTATCGTAGGTTTAAGGTCAGAGAGTAGCAGGAAACTGTAGAACTGTCTCGGATGTCCCAGGAACTTGCTTAACAGTGGAAGAATGAGAGAGGCACGAATGTCTCTATAGAACGAGCAGTATAGGAGGAGATGCTCAGTAGTTTCAATCTGCCCTGAGCCACAGGGGCATAGACCGTCTGCAAATGGGATCCTCCTATAGTGGCCTTCTAGCACTGATGAGGGGAGATTATAGCAGCGAGCCAAGATGAATGCCCTTCTTTGGCTTGGGACCTCCAATTGATTGAGATATGCTGCAGAAGAAGCAGAATATCTAAGCCCATCACTAATATAAAATTTTGGGACACTGCTGAGATCAGTTTGGCGCTCAGTGTCTGTAATGTGCTGCTTAATGGTTGCTTTTGGCTGATCATAGCCCATGCTGAGCATGGTCAGTGGGGAGAGGCCCAGCATATTCATTTTGGCCTCAATGTCTGTATCTAACTAGAATGGTAGTCGCCATGTAGGGTTAAGGGGGCAAGGCCAATTGGGTGAGAGGATAATCTGAGTCAATAACAGAGTGGTCGCCCATACCCTGGCTTCAATCTTGATCGAGCCTGTCTCCAGTCGCAGAGTGGCATTGGAGACACATCTCGAAAAACGGAGCGCTGCCCTCAGGAATTTAGATTGTATGTGTTCCAGAGTCGCAATGTTGGGAAAGGGGCCCAACCGAGCATCATTGAGGAGTTGAGCTAGTGGCTTGGCTTTGAACAGTTCAAGTGCTGTGGGTAGATAATGGCCTCCTCTTGTCCATAGTTATTGAAGAATAGCAGAGGAGCTTCTCTGGGCATTTAAAGCCACATGTTCTCCATGGGTCTTCAACAGAAAATGCAACTGTGGCTACAGGCAAACAGCAACAATGAAACACATTTACAAGCTTATAACTCAAGATTTCACCATATTCTACTGATGTTTTAATGTTCCCTGCCAGCAACCAAGAGAACTGTTCCCCTCGTGAGTTCCATGCACCTGGCTCTGAAGCTCCCCAGGAATAGGATTCCTAACTTCATCTATGTTTCAACATTATGGATAACATTTCTATCTTAGGTGAGTCCTGTTGTAAAGTAACTGCATAGAATAGATTAACTTTTCAAGTAGGGAAAACAAGTGTTTAAGGCAGCCAGCCTGAACCCCTCCTTTCACTTTCCCCTTGTGACCCCCCACTGCATCCATGACTTGGCTCCAAAGAGTGGGAATGTAATTGGTATCATTGACTTGACCCTCCTAGCACCCCAGAGACAAAAAAGAAGGGCTAAGGGCTAATCGTAAAGGGATACGTTGGCCATACCAGTTTGACAGCAGTCTGAAGACAAGGCCAGCTGCTTAAGAAAGGCTGAGAGCCACTCTGCATTGATATGAGTATGAGCACTGAATCCCTATCCCTGCTTTAGGGAGGATCCAGTTCCGACACAATTGAAGGGGGAATGGAAGTAGTCAAGGTCAACAGATCTGCCTCTTTTCACAGAAACGAAAGACCCAACTCTGGATAATTGCTTGGGAATCTCTGGATAATTGCTTCTTCAGTGATATTTTCCCCAGTGTACTACCTATAGAGAAAACATTCAATAAGCTGAAGAATACGTACAATCCTCCTTATAGCCATTAATTTCATTGTATTAATTTAATAACACAATGCTATTAAAAACCTTGCTTGCCACAAGGGTTATCTATCTATTTATTTATCACCTTTCTACAAGTTCCTCAAGGTGATTTATAAAGATGAATGCCACTTGATAGGTAGGTAGGCACTTAATAGTGATTCAGAGACCTTTTGGGAGACTCCTTAATCTCCACCATGAATGTAGAAGAATGTCAAACTGAAGAGATTTAGTTTACTTATTCAGGGGTTTCCTACTTCAGGTCTCCAGCTGTTGATGTACTGCAATGCCTATAGCCAACAACAGTTGGGTACCCAAAGCTGGGAACCCCCGGCTTAGTGGGGGGAATTCAGCAGGTCAGTGACTACCTCACACTCTGGTGAACACACATTTTGGAGTTTGCAGTTCTCCTAAATGAAAAGCTGGGAAGTGAGTGGGAGGGACGTGTAAGTCTTTGATAAAATTCATTATAATGATTCCAGAGATCTAAGGATGAGGTTGCACTGAAAGTGTCATGGCCTTCTCCAATGAAAATGGAGGATATGAGCTTGGGATAAGATATGGGTTGGAGCAGGAGCAAGGGAGTGTGGAGAATACTGGGAAAGGATCATATAAAGAGAAGCACAAGCAGATATCGTACACTGGCTGGCGTCTGCTGGAAATTATAAAATATGTTTCTCTCTAGTTATATGTTGGAAATATTTCCAGCTGAGCCACTGAAATAGGGTAGGATAAACATGTAAGTAAATACACAGAAGTAGGAATAATCAAAACACAACCAAACCATGCCAAAATGTTCAAAAATCTTCCATGGCCAGTGTAATCTAGTGGACAGAGTGCTAGACATAAGCCCAGTTCAGAGGCAGGACTGAATCCTGGTTTTCTGCAACATCCCCTAGCCTCAGATGAATGCATGCTTCCCTGCATGAACCCCCACCCCTATTCACACACAAGGGGAGGAAGGATCCTACTCTGTGGCTTAGAATAAGGCAGGATCTGTTGTGAATCCAAACCAGTGATCCTGGCTTATTCTAGCCAGAGTTCCCAAATCTGGCAAGAATAAGCTAGATTGGTTTGGCAATTGGAGAAGGAGGCTAGGGGGGAATTGGGGGGGGGGGCACCTAGCATTCAGTCCTGGCTCTGCGTGATATCTGAACTAGGCCATGGTTTCAGGATTAGGTGATGCAGCTCACTGAGCAACTATGGACCACCACCACCCCAGTCTTACGTACTTCACAGGGTGCTGGGAGAATGAAAGAGAACCACGTCATGTTCACCACCCTTGGAGAGCAGACACAATATAAATATGACAAAATCATTTAAGGCTATCATAAGTACTAACAATAGTATAACAATTTACATATTACAAATTCTGCACTGCTTCACAACTGATAGATGTGTACAACTAGGAAAGAATTCTAGTTACTACAGTAATCAGACACATGGATCTTCTCATTTCTCTTAAACCTTGGATACAAGAGTCTCTGCTGCTGCTGCTCAAAGTAATAACTGATGAGGCATGAAACATTGGCCTGTAGTACTCAACTTTAATCAACTCTTTACTGAGCACTAAAATATCAGTAATTCAATTTTTAACGTCATAGAAGATGTGCACGAATGTACTATTCTAAATTTTAATTTTTTCAAGGCTGGTAAACAGAGGATGGGGTGGGTGGGTCCTGCATGCTTTAAAAAAATGCACAGACTCTACACACTCTCAATTTTTAAAAAAATCCAGAATACCTTAGCCAAGCCAAGGAGAGTGTGTGTAGTATGGCTGTGCACAGCCAGCATTATCAGGACTGCCCTGATCCCAGTAATGCTGGAATCATGCACCGGATATTAGGGGCTTCCGAAATCACATTGAGCCAATGCATCCGTATTGGCTTGCTGCAGCAGGACAGGGGCCTTACCCACCATGAAGACTTAATGAAGATTCATTTATCCCAAAGAATCAGCTGCCTATAACCATAAGGCACAGCCATTTCCCCACTCCCAGTAATGTACCTCTCCCCCACAAAAGGACACAACATCATGACATTGCTTCCTGCCCTGGTACATTCTAGAGTGAGACAATACAAGGAAGGGTGGCCATTTAAATAATTCCCGCTGCCTTCCAGAAAGGTGATTTCTTCAGGAACAGACAGACCTTCACTCAAGGAGATAAGCCCCCTCACCCTCAGATATGTAATGAGAAGAGCTCGTCTTGTGTAGCAAGCATGAATTTGTCCCCCTGGTTAAGCAGGGTCCACCTGGGTTTGTATTTGATTGAGAGACTACATATAAGCACTCTGTTGTCAAATATTTGCCTTAGGGGATGGGGCCATGGCTCAATAGTAGAGCATCTGCTTGCATGCAGAAGGTCCCAGGTTTACCCGTGGCATCTCCAGGTAGGACTGAGAGACTGTCTGAAACCTTGGAGAGCAGCTGCCAGTCAGTGCAGACAGCACTAAGCCAGATGGACCAATGGCCTGACTCAGTATAAGTCCGTTTTCTATGTTCATAAAACACCTATCAGTATTTGGATGATTTTTCATCTAAATCATTTCCAGTGAAAAATGCCCCAATAGAGCTTTCCTCATTTCAGAATGAATTACTGGGTCAATATGATGCACAGTCCTAGTATATAGGTGCGTATATGAGCAGTGCACATTTGTGCCAGCAGTAAATAGGCCATAGGCCACAAAGTTTAAGTTAAGGGGCATCTCAAACTTAAGTGTCTACCCACAATGAATGAAAAGATCTACTCTGAAATAGGTGGGCAATGCCCACATGTGCCAAATTCGGAAGCTAGAGAAGTCTAGATAACATTTGCCTGCCACACAACTAACAGACTAGATGAAACAAAACAGCAAAACTGACAGAATCATGCAAAACGATAAATCATACACATTTGCTGAATTTGTTTAAATAGAATTCAGCTTATCCTGGCATTGGTATAAAACAGCAGCTAGAGCTTCTTTATACACATTTGAGAGTTACCTGAAAATACAGAAGCAGACCTGCCCATGCTCAACTTGCATTATTTTTTTTAAAGGAATGAGCACAACAAGAGAACAGACTGCTCCCATGATAAGGTAATATGAAATAATATTTGTCTGAAATATTGCAAAGGTCTAATTAATGATTTTTTAAAATCATATGAATAACCTGTGTTTGCCCCACAGTAAAACTTTCAAATATATCTTTGCTCCTTATGTTAGCAAAGGAGCACCTGCACCTTTTAAAGTTCTGATATTCTTACATTTAGCAAGGGGAGAACAATGGTCCCTATCCTATTCCAGCACAACACCCCTTCAGTGGCTGTTGCTGGTGTTGATGTTTTTTTTTCAGATCATGAGCCCTTTTGGGACAGGGGGCCATCATTTATTTTCCTATGCAAGCCACTTGGAGATTTTTTGTTGAAAAGTGGTATATAAATATTTATAGTAGTAGTATGTAAACCAGAGCTTCCCTAGGTAAGTACTTGTGACAAAAAAACATAACCACTACTGAATGAATGAATGGTGTGCATGGTTCAGCCAGTGCTAAACATTTTTAAGTCTCCTTTATTCCAGTGGATGAGTAAGCATGTGTTTAACATTTCTCCCTTTGGAATCAATAGGTTTAAGAGTGATAAACTGTGAGAGGCTTGTGCCAATTCTCATTAAAAATGGACCAAACAGCAACCAAGATAACAGTTCACTAGCTAAATTAAAAATTGCCTTAAAAATAAAAATTCTAAGCAGACAAGCCTACCAAGTGCTTACCACACAAGTGGTGTGATCCAATGGGCTACATGAAACTTCTACACAGGTACAAGGATTTGTGTGTTCATACCAGGCCTTCTTAGCTTTATTAAAACATAAGAGCAGCCCTGCAGGATCAGGCCCAATGCCTATATAGTTCAGCATCCTGTTCCCACATAAGCTCACCAAATGCGCAATTTCTGGGCAAGGTATCTGCCATTTCCAGGAAAGGTATTGGAGTGTGTGGTGGCATCTAAGCTCCAAGCAGTCCTGGATGAAACTGATTACTTGGATCCTTTCCAGTCTGGCCTCTGGCCTGGATATGGAACATAAACTGCCGTGTATGTAGGGGAGTATGACCCTGTTGATTCTTAGATCTCTCAGCGGCTTTCAATACCATCGACCATGGTGTCCTTCTGGGCCACCTCTCTGGGTTAGGACTTGAGGGCACCGTGATACAGTGGCTCCAGTCCTACTTTGAGGATCATACTCAGGAGATAGTGATGGGGATGCCTGTTCTACCCCTTGGGGATGCCTGTTCTACCCCTTGGCCATTGGCCTACGGGTGCCACATGGTTCTAATCTGTTCCCCGTTCTCTTTCATCTACATGAAACCACTGGAAAGAGGTCATCCATGGGTATGGATTGCGGTCATCGATATAATACATTTGATAGATAAACATGCTGATGATACGCAGATTTACCTATCATTTAAGTCAGCTAATACCAGGGAAGCAGTGGATGTCTGCAGGCTGTTCTGGATTGGATGGTGGCAAAGAGACAAACTTGATCCAGATAAGATGGAAATGCTCTGTTTGGTAAAACTGATTATCCAAGTGGTGAGGTAAATCTGGTCTTGGATCGGGTCATACTCCACCTGAAAGACCAGGTTTGCAGCTTGGGGGTGCTTCTTACCCGACGCTGTCCTTGCAGTCTCAGGTGGCGGTGGTGGCTCCTTTCTATGTCTAATGTTACTATCCAGGTCTGATGTTCAGATTGGATGTTATACATAATATTATATTGTGTATTACATTTTGGGAGATTTTCTCTTATTGCTTTTGGTTATTTTCAGATTACTATTTGAATAGTGTTTGATAATAAAACTTTGTCCTGATACACAATTGGTCAACATGTTTCAAATCATTTGGAAGTTATTTCTGATTATTCTTTGGTTCCAAAGACCTGAAGAATTGCCCACTGACCACCTTCATCCCCTGTGTATCGTGTTATGCGCATTGGTGTATATGTGTGTGTTACTGATTTTAAACTGGTTGACCAAATTTCTGAAGCTCCCTCCAAAAACAGGAGTGTAGCACTCATGCAAGGAGTTCTTGCACTACGACTCTCCTTCCATTTCTGGGAGGACCTTGTTCCATCAGAAATTAGTGTCTAACCCATAGTAGAGAAGAGAGAGTGTCCCTTGGGGTGGGAGGTGGTGAATATGGGGATTTGTTAATTCTTCCTTAGGAAAAGTGTCCACACATGCACGCGCAAGATAACAATAACACATTCAAGTTTTTGTTGGTTTTGCTGAAATTGTAGGATGACAACATGTCTTTTATTAAGTAATGCCGGATCGCCAACATGAATGTGAGTATTTCAAACTCATTATTTCACCGTTTTCTCTGAAACCCACAAGAGAAAAAATTTGGTTTTATTAAGCAAATCAAAGAGCTGCAAAAATGGGGGGGGGGGAGGAAACACACAACGAGTTGTAAAGTTAGCACACAACTGCAATAACTGTCAAACACAAAGACTTTCACATTTTTATTAAGGTCTAATGTTACTGGCATGACAAATATTGCAGTCCAGATTACTTCAGAAGGGATGAATATTTAATACTAGTTGAACACACATATGCGTATATACTGCAGTAAACTTAAATACATATATGCATGATCAAATCTAAGCTTTATTCCCTTCAATATTTAGTCATAAAATATATGCAGATTTAATCAGTTAATTAAAACTAATATGACCAATCAACTAAAATGTCTTTGATCAGGTGACAGGACAGCCTTACTATAAACAATCCAGATAAAAATGCATTTGTATCCAATGAAATCCATGAGATAAGTTAATTGTGCTTAACTTAAATCCCATTCATTTCAATTGGACTTAGTTATGCTTAACTTTCTTTGGATAAAACCCAACACTTTTTTTTCTCTTCAAATACTGCACTTACCACAATTATGGCCTCAAAAATATCACTATAGCATGTCCAATATCAAACAGTATGACCTATTACTATTTGAATAGTCTGTCAAATACAATCAAATAGTATGGCTAACTACAACACAAAAAGGAAAGTTGGAGAAGACTGTGCTTGAGACTAATAGAGAAACCACCAAGAAAACAAAAATGCAGCTTTGCCAAAAGGTTCTCTAGATTCTCACTATTTGTCAGGAACCAATAGAAGTCTTCTCAAGCAAAAAACAAAACATAAAACAGTCTTACTTGCTGTCAGGATTCCTTGGATTGGACTGGTTCACTGTAGCGGCTGGTGAACTTAAGAAAAATTGCAATGCTGAAAATAGAACTCCTATTAGATTTGGAACTTACAATATTTTCTGCATTAACCGACTAGGCTCTCAAAACCACATTAAGCAATTTAATTCAAAGTGCAACGAATCAGCTGCTTGACAGGCCTGAGTTGCCTCCCATAAGGTATCAAAGTTAAAAGTCTTGTGAGGATGTTGGATATTTGGAAGATGAATAGCTTCAGCCTACTAGTAAATTATTCAGATCCTTTTCTCTCAAAGACACCTGCTGAAGTGGGAAAAGATGTGTTTTTTTTGTAAGCGTGGTTAAGTGAAAGAGATGACAAAATACATAATTCAAAAAAGACTGTTGCTCATATCTGCGTAACAAGCAATTAAAATATATATTTTTAAAAATTGTAATATGTTTTTAAGTGTATGTTTCAATCTAGAATTATTCTATATTTTGTGGTGATATTTTGGTAGCTTATATTGTGAGATGACATAACGTAATATATTTGGTTCAACAAGGCAAACTAAATATTCCTTTTATAAGGGGGAAAAAATGTTTCAAGCCCCAAATTGCTTGGCCAGGTAAGTTTTTAGTACAGAACCACATAAAACAGATTTCACCTAGACTAATCACAGAATTTTAGAGTTCAAAGGGACCTTGAAGGTCTTCTAGCTAATTGCCTGCTTAGATACTGCTATGTCTCTAATGGATATTCAGCCGATGGCCTCTGAAAAGCTCTAGCGAAGAAGAGGCTACCACTGCACATGGCAGACAATTCCACTATCAAGCAGCCCTTACAGTTAGAGAGGTCACCCGAATATTTAGCCTAAATCAGCTTCTTTGTAATTTCAATCCATTAGTTGTAGTCCTGACCTCAGGAGCAACAAAGAATATTTCTCCTTCTTGACAGTCCATCAGTTATTTGAAGACAGCCGTCCTCTCCCCTTAGTCTTCTCTTTTTCAGGTCACAAACATGCCAAACGTACCCAGGTCCTTTAACAGGTAGCATTTTCCACTTTCTTCTACCATTTTTAAGAGAAGAGGTAGCACAATTCCTCAATTAAATTCCAGCTCTGAATAGTTCCACAGAAAATTAGCCATCAGTTATAATCCTATATAAAGAAACAAAAAGAAACCCAGTGATTTTTTGGAGTTTCTTTAGCACAGCATGCCAAGTATGATCTGCAAAAAGTTACAGCATTGTTCCTGCGTATCACGGCAGGCACTCTCAGACTGTCTCGAGCTATTAGTCAATGTAGCTGTGATCAAAACAGCAAGTTCTGTGGAATTTAAGATGTTAGTCTTGACTTAAGCATGACAGTTGTTAAATCTAATCAATTATTCTGTTTTCCTTCCTCCTTATAGTCCATATTTGCACTCCGGATTACAGTAGTCACATAATCTGAACCCAGCTAAGAGGCCTGAGGTCCCTTCAAAACAAATTCTCTCTCTCTCACACACACACAAATATGATTAACATGGTAGCAATTCATTACAGGTGATAATTAATTCTGCAGACTACTATGAGGTTAACTCTAATGTGGTAAGACTTGTTCACCAATGCGATATATGCTATAACTGCTAATAGTGTCCTGCTGTCTACTTAGGAATGAGTCAGTCTCTATGCAAAAGACAAATATGACATCAAAAACACCAGCATTCAGAAACCAGTGGGAGAACATTTTAATCCAGTAGGACGCTTTACCTGCAGACTTTAAAATGATAGTCCTTCAACAGAAATATTTCAAAAAGGACATTAGAGTGTGAAGCAACAAAACAGAATTTATAATGAGGCTTGACCCCATCAGTACAGCCTCAATCAAGAGATTTTTGGTTGGGTGTTGTTTTTTACCAGCTTTACAAAGTTAAAGTCTTAGCAATACAAAGTTAACCCCAATTTTGAACTGTTACCAACTTTAAGCTTGTTAAAAGCTTAGACCTTTCATGTCACTTTGCTGTTTCCCAAGTTTTCTTTCCTATACCAGGGTCTGTTTGTTGGGCGGGGGGTGGTACATACACACACACCTACCTTTGCCTACTGAGGATTAACTTCATATGTTTGATGAACTGGACTGCAGACCACTATGCCACAATAAAATTTAAGCAACGATAATTTTTGTTACTTTTGATCTACAGCAAAAGATAGATAAGCCTCTGGAATTTGATCCCAGAATGTGTAGACGCTGTGTGTCTGAGAACCAAGAAGAATAATTCATTTTGACTCTAATAGTGCAAAATCATGGTTCCCCCATATGTAGCTTTAAAATGCAGGCTGTTCAATGAAAAAACAGCAAGGCCTCTGGCCTTAACAGAATTTACAGGAAGAAAAGCACTGAGACCTCCCAAATTCCTATAACCTTTCACCATTTTGCTGAACACACACAGAGTCTGCCAAGAAGAGGTACCAGGAATGTTACATTTAATGACGTGCTATAAACTCTACAACAACCCAGAATATTTCTATAGATGATACAATTATGATCACATACAAACAATTCTGGTTTTCCAGAATTCAAACATCTTCCATTCAAACAAAAAAAATTCAAATAATGTGGCAACCTGTTATTACACTAACATTTGAATTCTAGATCACAGGAAATGCATAGACCATCACCTCCTTACCACTGCATGTTAGAATATGGATAACAGCATGCCATGTGTCCTGAGAAAACTTGCAACAAGAAATTCCATGAATGAGAGATCCATTCCAGTAGATTTTGGGCACAGGCAAAATATGGTAGAAAAATGATACCGTTAAGATATGCCTTATTGTGTGCATATTCAGGAAAAATGAATACAATTTGCATGAGCATTAGTCATCATTATTTTAAAAGCACATATCTCAGCTTGAAATCATTTTTCTCTTGCTGTACAATTTGCAGTGGTGTCTTGACCCCAAGTATAACTGATCTCAGGCTGCAACATGATGTGAACTGGTTAGCCATAGAAAACATGACACTCCAATATACCCATCACCTATTCACCTTTCTATGGGTTCCAGTTGCCCCCTTCAGCAAAGTGTTACATTATGAAGCATGAAAGTCAGACATCAGTCGACTGAGTTGGAAATTAATTTTTCTCAGGCTCTCTTAATAAACCCGGGTTCTTTCTTTCTGTTTTTCTAACAGAATCCTGAAAAGGGTTTTATTTCCTTTTTACTATTTAAGAATTTGAGAAGGTATGGCTAAAATCATCAAGGCAAACAACAGAAACTTCTTTAAATACATCAGAAGCAGGAGATCTGCCAGGGAAGCAGAGAGACCATAAAATGACAAGCAAGTCAGAGAGATGCTTAAGGAGGATGTGGAGATATATTCGTCGTCGTCGTAGTAGTAGTAGTAGTAATTATCATCATCATCATCATCTTTATAATTGAAGAGAAACTGACTTTTGACACACTCAAAAGAATTCCGAAAGATTAGTGAGGCAAGATTTACATTTTTCAGAAGCCATGCTGGTTCTCCTTCAGCAAGGCCTATTCTTCTATATTTGGACTCAAGCGGGGAAAAGGCATTTCTGGTGGGGTCTGACTCTCTTCAGTGCATAAGAGCCTCACCCTCATGCTCAGCAGCAGCTACCCAACTGCTGGTTAAATGGAGAGGGTGATGGGCAGCCCTCGTGCCCAAGAGCAGCATAGTTGCTAGGGCCAAAGGAGGTGGTGGTGGTGTAAAAATGGAAACAGAAGGAATAGAGAGAGGAAGAAGAAATGAGCAGAAGGTGATAAGCTCTGTTCCTCCCCTGGAGAAGAAAGCTTAATGGCAGTAGAGATAGTGATGGGAAGCACCTGCTGAGAAAGAAGTTTTAATTCCAGCTCAGATGCATCTCCTCACCACTGCCTTCTGCTTTGACCCAACAAGGTGGGGCATGGCAGGTCAGCAAGAAATTCAGAGCATGCAACCGAACATTCCAGACATGCATCCCTTATGCCCAATGGCTGCAACACAAATGTGCCAGTCTATATTTCTACAAAAAGGCATACCAATGAACATCTCATTGCTGCACAAAAAGAGATACCGCTCTTGAAATCTGGTTAGGGAAAACAGAATCTGGTGTTTATGAAAGACTCATCAACGCCCTCCCCGCACCCCATCATGGAAGAACGAAACACCACCTGTCTGCCTTACAGCTGAGGATGACATGATTTTGTTAGCTGAAGGACTAGAGATTTACGCCCAGAAAAAGAAGTCAGTCCATCTCCCTGGCAGCCCAGAACAGAAGGAAGCAGTCTAGTAAGGTTTTAGAGAACAATTATGGAAAGCCCCTGACTTATCCTAAAAGATTATTGTGCAGTGAGTATAATAAAGATTCATCCAATGGGAATGCATTATTTCTACTAATACAGTGTAGTATTAAAGTACAAGGAAATAATATGGGAAAATATGTTGAATATGCTATTGTATTCTGAAGCATTGCAGCCTTGAGATGTATTTAACTGTAAAGGAAGGAAAATAAAATAAAATAAAATAAGATTAAAGTGGGAGGGAGGGAATTAAAAGCATCCTTAGATTTGAACTAGGATATATGTAGGTTATGTGTTTTATTATTCATGTTTAGAAATATCACACAGGTGGCTGGCAAAATCCAACAACCTATCCAGATTATTTTTAGAGGCATATTTTTGGTTTTGAGGTACAAAAACCACCACCTCAAAAGGTACATCACTTTCCCAAAATACTTAAGCTTGGCCAGATGACTCACAGTGTCACCCATCCTGTCTTCTGTGCTGCCTCTTCTACTCCATTGCCAGAGCATGTTCCCCTCCTCAACGTTTCCCCCCTCACACCTTCATTTTACCATAAGAAATCTCCCTCGTTTCTTCTGTGTCAGGGCCTGCCCGCCCGCCCTCCCTCCCCCTGCAGCCAACAGCACCAAATCAGACATGGTTGCAAAGGGTCCCTTGACCACCAGGAACAGCTTTTCAGCAGGCTCAGGGAGCTGCAACTGGGAATACGTCATGTGCCCACTGACACTAGCTCGGGATGTGTTTATGGCTGGAGGATCAGACATGCCCAGAAGTCTAATCAGTAAATGAGTTATCACTCTTATCTTTTTAAACCACCCCTTTGGTTCTTCCAAAACCATTTCAAAATCAATGCTCTTAGAAAAAATATCATACTTTAAAAAAACCAACGGCAAGGAACATCTCATGTGAAAATATCAATTCTTAAACTGGAAGATAACTGGAATGCAATTTAAAAAGCACTAATCTTAAAATGAATTTATTATTTCAAAAAGCATGAGGGCAAATGAGGGGATATTCCCTGTTCTTTTTTGATATAACATTTTCAATTTTAAGCTACAATTTTTATATTTGATTTCAAAGTTCCACAAGTTAAAGGTGGTTATTAATTTGTATATATTTATATAGGACTAATTTATTTAGCTTTGGGGATAAGACTGTAGTTCAGTGCATCTACTTAGCATGCAGAAGGTCCCAGGTTCACTCTCTGCCATCTCCCGGTAGGGCTGGAAAAGAAAGACTCCTGCCTAAAAGCTTGAAGAGCTGCTGCCAGTCAGTGTAGACAATGCTAAGTTAGATAGACCAATGGTCTGACTCAGTATAAGGCAGCTTCCTGAGCTTTTAGGAACATAGATTCCTATGATTTCAATATAGCAAAGCTAAAGCTTCACAGGCAATGTTGTGGGGTAGAGGGTCCTAAAACTGTGACCTGTATTTCCTGCAGGCTTGTTTCTCTTCTCTTGAATTCATCTGTCTGGGGGCAAACAAAAAATGTAAATCCACACATGTGCTTTAATTTGATATCTCATTCATTGGTTTCCAACCACAATAAGAGCCCTAAAAGATTATCTTAGGCTAGTTTTGAATTCAGGAAGACACAGATAAAATTACCATGAATCAGACTGTTTTCTTAAGATACCTTAATGCAGGCAAAATGTCCAATATGAAAGCTAAAAATTCAGGAGTTCATTTACTATTCCAATAAAGCTCAACACTCCTCTTCAATCAGACATGATTCAAGCTCACTTTTATACAGTATGGCAGGAAGATGGTACAAACAATGTTTTTAATCCACCCAAACTACAACAAATTTTATTAGTTTGTTTGGTCGAAAACAGCAGTATATATAGGATATGGAGTTCCATATGCTATTGCTCCCTCTTTATAGAATTCCAACTGCTCAGGGTTTAGTTGCATCTTATTTCTGTTCACTGAGCTAATTGTGTCCCTTGGATAAAATCACTGCCTTGCAGTTTCATTGCTTCTCATCTATTTTAACACCAAAAAAATATGATTCTTGAAAAACAGAATATAAAAAGACCAGTCATATCCACATATTCCGATTAGAAAAGGGGGGGAATGTTTATTCATCTTCCTACATTCATATGAAAAGATATTTCCAAGTATATCTTGGATACCAAATTCTAACAGTAAAATAATTATAACCCAAATCTGCCTTTACACAGAGGTTTTATCATGTAATTATGATGCTGATCATTTGGAACTGTCCAAAAACATCTTCAACATTTTTAAAGACCTAAGCAAAGTTTTTTTTAAAAAAAAACAAAAATCAAACATATGTGCTTTTTTTCTGTTTATGTCTTCGGAAAGAACATTCCGTATAATGAAAAACATGACCAAATTTTTCACAGTACATCACTATAAAACCCTGTAATTGACTTCTGGGGTTGGTTTACTCTATGTCTATTTTTGTCTACATAGAAAACAGAAATGATGTGGTGAAAAGACCAAAATGTAGGTCCCATTGCAGGATAAGGCTCCATCTTGATTAGCAAAGTAGTATCATGTTTTCTCTGGGAAAGGTGCCCATTTTGTAGAAGGGAATTCAGTCCACATGAAACTCCTCTTTTCAAAAATCAAGTCCATGGACTCAAACTGTACATTCAGGCGTGCAACTCTGGTGAGTGGTGCTCTCTGCTTTGGTTAGACAAGAAAGGATCTGCTGATCCCTTCCACTGAATGGAATGTAATTCCATCCATGACTTTTATTAGGAATTGAATATATGAATTTCCAACTATTCATTAAAAAAAAAAATACAGACCAGAATTAAGCTGTTTTTTATTTATTTAGTTTAACCTGAAATGACCCAGTGTTTAACAAGTACTATTTCCTCTGCATTTTTAGATTAAATATGATTTTCTATAGTAGTTCATACACGATTTTTAAAATATCACTCCCTGTATTACGATATGTCCATGTACAGACAACCAGAGACACTAACAGGAGTTGGGGGGAGGTAGGATAAAATTGCTAAGATTAAGAACATAAGAACAGCCCTGCTGGATCAGGCCCAAGGCCCATCTAGTCCAGCATCCTGTTTCGCACAGTGGCCCACCAGATGCCGCTGGAAGCCACAAACAGGAGTTGAGGGCATGCCCTCTCTCCTGCCATTACTCCCCTGCAACTGGTACTCAGAGGCATCCTGCCCTTGAGGCTGGAGGTGGCCCACAGCCCTCCAACTAGTAGCCATTGATAGACCTCTCCTCCATGAAGTCATCTAAACCCCTCTTAAAGCCATCCAGGTTCTTAGCTGTCACCACATCCTGTGGCAGAGAGTTCCACAAGTGGATCACTCGTTGTGTGAAAAAGTACTTCCGTTTGTTGGTCCTAGACCTCCTGGCAAGCAATTTCATGGAGTGACCCCTGGTTCTAGTGTTGTGTGAGAGGGAAAAGAATTTCTCTCTCTCCACTTTCTCCACACCATGCATGATTTTATAGACCTCTCTCATGTCTCCCCGCAGTCATCTTTTTTCTAAACTAAAAAGCCCCAGGTGTTGTAGTCTTGCCTCCTAAGAAAGGTGCTCTAGGCCCCTGATCATCTTGGTTGCCCTCTTCTGTACCTTCTCCAGTTCAACAATGTCCTTTTTAAGATGTGGTGACCAGAACTGTACACAGTACTCCAAGTGTGGTCACACCATAGTTTTGTATAAGGGCATTATAATGTTAGCTGTTTTATTTTCAATCCCCTTTCTAATGATCCCTAGCATGGAATTGGCCTTTTTCACAGCTGCCGCACATTGAGTCGACACTTTCAACGAGCTGTCCACCACAACTCCAAGATCCCTCTCCTGGTCCGTCACCGACAGCTCAGATCCCATCAGCATATACTTGAAGTTGGGTTTTTCGTCCCAATGTGCATCACTTTACACTTGTTAACATTGAACCGCATTTGCCATTTTGTCGCCCACTCACCCAGTTTGGAGAAATCCTTTTGGAGCTGATCACAATCCGTTTGGGATTTCACTACCTGGAAGAGTTTGGTATCATCTGCAAATTTGGCCACATCGCTGCTTACCCCTGCTTCTAGATCATTTATGAATAAATTAAAAAGCACGGGTCCCAGTACAGATCCCTGGGGGAACCCACTTCTTACTTCCCTCCATTGTGAAAACTCTCCTTTAATACCTACCCTCTGTTTCCTGTCTTTCAACCAGTGTGCAATCCACACATTGTCCCTTTATCCCATGACCGCTAAGTTTCCTCAGGAGTCTTTGATGAGGAACTTTGTCAAAAGCTTTTTGGAAGTCCAGGTAGACTATGTCAACTGGGCCACCTTGATCCACACACTCGTTGACACTCTCAAAGAAGTCCAAATGGTTGGCGAGGAAAGATTTACCTTTGCGGAAGCCATGCTGGCTCACTCCCAGCAGGGCCTGTTCTTCTAGGTGCTTTACAATTTTATCCTTGAGGATGCTTTCCATCAATTTGCATGGAACGGACATTAGGCTAACTGGCCTGTAATTTCCCGGATCGCCCTTGGATCCCTTTTTGAAAATTGGTGTTACATTTGCTACTCTCCAGTCCTCTGGTACAGAGCCTGATTTCAGGGATCAGTTAAATATTTTAGCAAGGAGGTCAGCAATTTCACATTTGAGTTCTTTGAGGACTCTTGGATGGATGCCATCCGGCCCTGGTGATTTGTTAGCTTTCAGTTTTTCCAGACAGTTTAGAATATCATCCCTTGTCATTTCTATCTGACTCAGCTCTCTAGCCTCCATCCCTAAAAAGCCTGGTTCAGGAACAGGTATATGGTTCAGTATCCTCTGCCGTGAAGACAGATGCAAAGAACTCATTCAGCTTCTCTGCAACCTCCGTATCCTCCTTAATAATCCCTTTCACTCCCTCATTGTCTAATGGTCCAACTGCCTCCCTGGCAGGTTTCCTGCTTCTGGTGTATTTAAAGAAGTTTTTGTTATTCCCCTTGATACTTTTGGCTAAATGTTCCTCAAACTCTCTTTTTGCCTCCCTTATTGTCACCTTGCATTTCTTTTGCCAGAGTTTGTGTTCCTTTCTGTTCTCTTCGTTTGGACAGGCCTTCCAATTTCGGAAGGAAGTCTTCTTCCCTTTTATGGCTTCCTTGACGGTACCCGTTAGCCATGCTGGCATCCTCCTGGACTTAGTGGTACCTTTCCTCCTTTTGGGTATACAATCTAACTGGGCTTCTAGTATTGTGGTTTTGAGTAAACTCCATGCACTCTGGAGCAAAGTGACTCTCCAGATTTCCCCCCTCAGCTTTCTTTTCACCATACTCCTCATTTTGGAGAAGTTTCCTCTTCTGAAATTCAAAATGTCCATGTTAGACATCCTTGGTGATTCTCTCCCCGCATGTATGCTGAATTTGATGGCACTGTGGTCACTGTTCCCTAAAGGGTCAATGACCCTGACATCACGCACCAGGTCCTGGGTGTCACTCAGAATTAGATCCAAGGTCACCTCCTCTCTGGTCGGTTCCATGACCAACTGTTCTAGGGCACAGTCATTTAGCGTATCTAGAAATTTAACCTCTCTGTCCTGACTTGAATGTGAATTTACCCAGTCTATGTGTGGGTAGTTGAAATCACCCATAATTACAGCCCTGCCTCTCCTTGACACCTCCCTGATTTCCTCCTGCAACTCCCATTCTCTGTCGGCATTTTGATCTGGAGGGCGATAGCATGTCCCCAGTAGCACGTTTCCTTTCCGGCCTTGTATACAGGTGAAACTCGGAAAATTAGAATATCGTGCAAAAGTCCATTAATTTCAGTAATGCAAATTAAAAGGTGAAACTGATATATGAGACAGACGCATTACATGCAAAGTGAGATAAGTCAAGCCTTAATTTGTTATAATTGTGATGATAATGGCGTACAGCTCATGAAAACCCCAAATCCACAATCCCAGAAAATTAGAATATTACATGGAACCAAGAAGACAAGGATTGTAGAATAGAACAATATCGGACCTCTGAAAAGTATAAGCATGCATATGTATTCAGTACTTGGTTTGGGCCCCTTTTGCAGCAATTACTGCCTCAATGCGGCGTGGCATGGATGCTATCAGCCTGTGGCACTGATGAGATGTTATGGAAGACCAGGATGCTTCATTAGCGGCCTTCAGCTCTTCTGCATTGTTTGGTCTCATGTCTCTCATCCTTCTCTCGGCAATGCCCCATAGATTCTCTATGGGGTCAGGTCAGGCGAGTTTGCTGGCCAATCAAGCACAGTACACTGTATACTTTTCGGATTCTTTTCTGACACAGTCAACACAAGAAGTGCTAAGATGGGAGAACACCAGCCCCTCTGATTCCATTTAAAATTACACTTGCTGCCAAAAAGAGATTGCTAGGGGAGGGGTACTGGCAATATGCATCATGAGACAGGAAGGAAGAGCAAGGAACAAAGTATCTTTCCTCCCTTTCTTCACCTAAAAATTAATCCACTTTTAATCCAATAATTAATCCAATTATTAGGCCACTTTAGAAAATACCTGAATTGGATCCCTCAGAATTAGGCAATTATAGGCCTGTCTCCAACCTACCATGGTTGGGCAAGGTGGTTGAGGGTGGTGGCGTCTCAGCTCCAGGCTGTCTTGGAGGAAGCAGATTATCTGGACCCCTGTCAAGCTGGCTTTCGGTCAGGCTATTTGGTTGAGACAGCCTTGGTAAGCCTGTTGGATGATCTCCAATTAGGAAGTGACAGGGGAGTGCGATTCCATTGATCCTTTTGGATCTCTCAATGGCTTTCAATAGCATTGACCATGGTATCCTTCTGGGACGCCTGAAGGAGTTGGGAGTGGGAGGCATGCCTTTGCAGTGGTTCTGCTCCTACCTCTCAGGTAGGTTCCAGATGGTGTCGCTTGGAGACTGTTGCTCTTCAAAACAAGAGCTTCAGTATGGAGTACCGCAAGGCTCCACACTGTATCCAATGCTTTTTAACATATACATGAAACCGCTGGAAGACATCATCAGGGACTTGGTGCAAGGTGTTATCAATATGCTGATGACACCCAACTCTATTTCTCCTTGTCAGCTTCATCAGGAAATGGCCTAACTTCCCTGAATGCCTGCCTGGTAATGGGCTGGATAAGTAATCCAGCCCATTGTAATGTAATGATGGTAATAGGCTCGAAGAGGGAGAACAAACAAACTGAATCCAAGCAAGACGGAGGTACTCATTGTGGGGAGGTTGAGACTTAGGAAGTGGTTTAGATCTGCATGTTCTGGATGGGGTTTCATTCCCTCAGAAAGAACAGGGTCTGGGAGTACTTCTGGACCCAAACCTCTCCCCGATTTCTCAGGTTGAGGAAGTGGCCAGGAGTGCTTTCTATCAACTTCGGCTGATTCACCAGCTATGCCTATTTCTGGAGATAAATGAACTTGAAACAGTGGTGCATATGCTAGTAACATCCAGACTTGATTACTGCAATGCACTCTACGTTGGGATGCCTTTGTACGTAGTTCGAAAACTGCAGTTAGTACAGAATGCAGCAGCCAGGTTAGTCTCCGGGGTTGCCCAAAGACATCATCTTACACCTATTTTAAAAGAACTACACTGGGATGCCAATATGTTGCTGGTTGTTACCTATAAAGGCCTAAACGGCTTTGGTCTGAGATATTTAAGAGAACACCTTCTTCAGCAACAACCCCGCCACCTATTAAGATAGTTTGGGGAGATCCAATTGCAGTTCCACCAGCTCGATTGGTGGTGACTCAAAACCAGGCCTTTTCTAGAGTTGCCCACAACTCTGGAACATGCTTGCTAATGAAATTAGAGTTTCCTCTTCTCTGAATGTTTTTAAGATGGACCTGAAAACATACCTGTTTAACCAGGCTTTTAAAGCTTCTGGTTGTAAGAGTTATTTGTATTTTTAAATTGTTTTAATCATGTTAATGTTTTAATAGTTTTTAGACTGTGAACCACCCCAGGACATTTTTTATATGGGGCAGTATGGCATTGTACTAAATAAATGTACTACGTGTTGTTTTTTAAAGGTATTGTAATTGGTTTTAAATGGTTTTAATTGTTTTAAAATTGTTTTTATATTGTTTTTAGCACTGTGTTTTTAATTGTGTGTTTTTATGTCTTTTAAAAGTTGTTGTACACTACCCAGAGCCTCTGGATGAGGCATTTTATAAATGAAATGAAATGAAATGAAATGAATAAATAAATAAATAAATCTGCCCTGCTTTTAATTACATGCATCTATACATGCACACACTCCATTAAGTATCTACAATAAATCTGAAGCAGTAGGCAGGGATCAGAGACCTGTATCTGCCTCTTCCACCAATGAGATCTCACAAACCCAATTCTGAAAATACCATGCACTGAGCACACTTAACGAGGGAGGAATAACTTCCTTGGCCTCCCACCACCACATATCATAGGGATTATATACATAGTGGATGCAATGATAAGGCAAAAGGTGGAGCTCCCTCCTTGGCCTTCCCTGTCTCCTAACATACAAACACTCTCTCTCAAAACAAAACAAAACCCACCACCACAAGCTGATTCAACCTTGCTCTCATTCTCTGCTGCTGCCCCTTTCCCATCAAGGGAACTACCATCTTCTCTCCCTACCTTTCCATTCCAGGAACTAGGACACAGGCAACAAGAAAGAGGAAAAAAGACTGAAAGTGATGGAGAAATGTTTGGGCAAGGAAGGAAGGAAGGAAGCAGCTTGGTCTCACAAAGACATGCTGAAAGACTGGTAGCAGCCCTTCCAAGGCCAAACAGGATCAAAGAGACTTTGGCTGGAAAAGACTGAATATGCTCTTCCTTCTGGCCCAAGAAACTACAAGCGAGTTGGCTTCGCATCAACAGCTGGCAGGATCCTGGATTAGATTATTAAGTGGTCTGCCTGCAAGTACTTAGAAAAGAATGTAGTGAAAACCAGCCTAGGTTTCCTCAAGAACAATTCAGGCCAGACTAATCTCATCTCCATTTTTGACAGTTACTAGTTTAGTTGATCATGGGAATGCTCTGGACATCTTTATCTTGATTTCTGAAAAGTATTTGCAAAAACCTCCCATGATATCCTCATTGACAAGATGGTAAAATGTGGGCTAAATTATACTACTAGTAGGTGGATTCACAGCTGGTTGAAAAACTGTTCCCAATGGGTGCTCATTAATCATTACACATCAATCTGGAGAAAAGTATTAAGTAGAGTGCCACAAAATGCACACTTGGGCCCTGTGCTGTTCAACATCTTCATAAATGACGTGGAAGAAGTAAAGAGGTTATCAAATCTGTACATGACACAAAGCTAACACCATACAAGACAAAACCAGTATTGAAACTGATCTGGACAGGCTCAACTGCTGATGAAGATCAACAGAGATAAACGTAAAGTGTTGTATTTGGGTAAGAAAAAAATCAAATGTGTAAATACAGTATGCAGGAGCCCTGGCTTGATCACAATACATATGGGAAAGATCACAAGTTGAACATGAGCCAACAGCATAACGCAACTGCTAAAAAAACTAAAGCCATCCCGAGTTGCACTCCGTTCTGCACTGCACTGTACTCCCTCACTTGGAATAGTGTGCCCAGTTCTAGGCACTGCATTTTAAGAAGGAAATTGAAATGGGTTCAGAGGCAGGCACACAACCTTAACCCTACTCCCACTGACAGAATTACATCAGAATTGATGCTCCTTCTCTTGATGGTATTCATATATGAAATAGCCAATAAAGGTACGTTCTGTATAAAAGGTACACAGATTACTCAATTATTCATCTCATCTACTAAAAAGCAGGCAGTTGAAATATTTGAAAAATTGAATAAGGGAGGGTGTATAAGACTCACAAGGCAAAAGCCAAATGAGGAGGACTGGCTTCCTTTTTCTAGATATGGAAATATAACTAGGGGTGTGCAATTCGGGTTTTCGGGTGATTCAGCTCGGACCCGAACCGAATCACCCCTGTTCTGTTTTGTGCCCGAATCTGGGTCACCCGAATCACCCTTGATTCGGTTCGGATTCGGATTTAATCCGAATCCGAATCGATTCAGGGGGGTAAAAAGGGGCCCAGGGGCAAAATTTTGGGGTGGGGTGGTAGTGCCCAATGGGTAGAGTCTACCACCCCAATTTCAGGGGGATTGGGCAAAGTCCTGATTTTTGGTGAATTTTTGAAGTTTTAGTGACTTTGGGGCAGTTTGGGGGCAGAAAGTGGATCTGCCCCAAAAGAGTGGGGTGGGGTGGTAGTGCCTAATGGGTGGAGGCTACCACCCCAATTTCAGGGGGATTGGGCAGAGGGCTGATTTTTTGGGAATATTTGAAGTTTGGGTGTCTTTGGGGCAGATTGGGGGCAGAAAGTGGATCTGCCCCAAAGGAGTGGGGTGGGCCGGTAGATAGTGCCTAATGGGTGGAGGCTACCACCCATCCCCAATTTAAGATTGATTGGGCAGAGGGGTGAATTTTGGTGAATTTATTTTTATGAGGTTTGTCTTCATAAGGTGAAGTGTGCTAAATTGATTACTTCCTCATATTATTCATAGTAATAGAGAGTGTGAAAAAGTGAATGTGGGGTCATGAGAGTTGTCTAATTGAAAAAAAAATCTCATTTGCTATGATACAATGAGAATATTCCCAAAAAATCAGCCCTCTGCCCAATCCCCCTGAAATTGGGGTGGTAGCCTCCACCCATTAGGCACTACCACCCCACCCCACTCTTTTGGGGCAGATCCACTTTCTGCCCCCAAACTGCCCCAAAGTCACTAAAACTTCAAAAATTCTCAAAAAATCACCCCTTTGTCCAAACCCCCTGAAATTGGGGTGGTAGCCTCCACCCATTAGGCACTATCACCCCACCCCACTATTCTGCCCCAGGCCCCACTTTCTGCCCCAATCTGCCCCAAAGACATGAAAATTTCAGAAATTTACCAAAAATCAGCCCTTTGCCCAATCCCCCTGAAATTGGGGTGGTAGCCTGCACCCATTAGGCACTACCACCCCACCCCACTCCTTTTGCCCAGATCCCATGCTATGCCCCCGAAGTCACTAAAACTTCAAAAAATCACCAAAAATCAACCATGAACCGAATCACCCGAATTTTTCGGGTCCGAAATTCGGGTGATTCAGCTCGTGCCCGAAAAATATTAGGGGACATCGGGGGTGATTCGGTTCGGCCCCGAATTACCCAAAATTGTTTGTTTCGGGCACAGATCGTTCTGTGCCCGGAATTTTTTGCACATCCCTAAATATAACTGAAAATAATCACTCAGAGACCAAATCGAACAGAAAAATCAGCCAAAAAGTACATTTTATTAAAGAATCAGTCAACACACCCCAAAATAGTGAAAATACAAACTATGAAAAATGTGACAAAGAGGGCGGAGGATGTGCCTACAATTGAACATCAAAAGGAATCTAGAGAGAAAACAGAAACCCCAATCAGGAAGAATGGGTATGAACTGCCTGTTTCAAAGAGTTGGAGAAGAGCTAGATTCATTAAGGGTTTGCCTGTTCTAAAAATACTATTTATTCTGAATAGATTTACATGGCAAACCCAGAGAATCTTGGAAAGACAAGAAATTAGAGTGAATGTGGTTTGCTCAGCACCAATAACACTAAAAAAAACAATTAGTTAACTCCAGATCGTATGGTAGGAGATGTGATGCACAAGACTGCGAAAACTGTGAACAGTGAGAAGAAATTGCGGAAAGAAAGGTGCAATATATAAAATTCAATGTTTAGGCAGCACTTCATTTATACTGGAGAATCCGGTAGAACACTGAAACATAGATATAAAGAACATAGCAGATACAAAGCACTGTACACAGAGAACAAAGCCCTGGTCATCTGAGGAAAAAGTACAGAGGCAAAGTGGTGCCTACTAAAATATCTGTTTGGGGGATTGAAAGGAATTTACAAAGGTGGGGGGAAGCATTGTTTATAGAAAAATTGAGACCAGACATCAATGCTCAAGAGGCATTGGCTGATGCTATAAGATTCACTGGCCTGTGAGAAAAACCAGGTGATTCTCTTCTCTCTCTCTCTCTCTCTCTCTTCCCTCACTATCTCTCTGCCAGTCAACAGAGTGTTATGTGGTTAAAGAATTTAATAGCTGGGGAACAGAAGAGGTCTTTTTCTGTGCTCGTTTAACTGATGATGGCATGTACGCCAAAACGTTTTTATTGATGTGTACCAACTTGGAGCAGAACATGTTATTCTGCGTAATAAAGGGTCTATTGGAGAGAATTTAAAAAGTGGGGGGCCTCAAACTACCTCCACAGAAACCCCTGAAACGATTTTTCTGCAATTTGTTGAGCAACGTGACCTCAGAGGGGACAACCATTCCCACAGTCACACGCATTATGGTAAATTTCAGATCCAAAGTGGAGTAAGGGCTGGGGAATTGGATATAGTGTTCCCACTAACTCTTACTTTTTTGATGTCTGCTCAGTTAATTTTTGATCCTGCTCAGGTTGAATCAGGAAGGCCCCATTCTGAAAGCATGTGTTCATACACTGCCTTGATACTGCTCCCAGAACAAAACTAATCCCTCACACAGATCAAAGAAATTAGAAAGAGCACTGTTTGGATACCTAAATCCAACATACCTAAATCCTAAAAGCATTGGCTGACATCCTGACTAATGAAGCATGAGCACTATGTGAGAAATCCTGGTCCTGCTGCTGAGTTCCTGCTGAAGGGCTGCACAACCCTCAGGGACATATTTTCCAGGGGTGTGCACGGACAGTTTGAAGCAAACGGGTCTGGTTCAAGTGGTTCGAATGCAAACTGGACCAGCCTTCAGGAAAGGGGCCCAGTCTGCAGTTGAACTGAACTGAACTGGGTTCAATGGTTTGATAGTTCAAGCGGTGTAACGGGTGCCATTTTGGAGGGCTGTCATCTGTTTTTACCCTGGTGATTGGTTTTCTGCCACTGCCTTCCAACTGGCTTGCAATATCCTGGTTGACTTATCACAATCAAGTGTTGTCAGGGCAACTCTGCCCCCATTGACTGCGGAGGAGGGAGTTTCAACTGTATTTAAAGCCCAGGCAGATACTGCCTGCCTGACTTCATTCTGCCTCTGGAAGGAGGAAGAAACTCCCTGCTGCTGCCCTGCTGAATCACTGTGCTGACTCAGCGCAGAGCGACAGCTTTCATTCTGCACTGCAGTAGACACTGCTATTCTGCTGGGCCTGCTGCTGGACACTGGACTGGAGAGAGACAGAGAGTACCTTTTCTTATATCTCTCTCTCATTTTTATTTTTATTTTGTAGAACCAATTGCTTTTGTTTTCCTGAGTTACAAGCACTCCAGTGACTTTAACTGATTCCTGTGGTGTTTTTTTTTTTCATTCTCCTGCTGGTGGTTTCCCCCACCCCTCTCTCCCTCCCTTACCCCATTGTTGCATGCTTCCCTCCCAAAAAAGTTAAAGCATGCTTCTGCAAGGACTTATTTTTTCTAGCTTGTGTGTGTACACTACGGTGCTATAGAAGTACTGAGTGTGGCACCCACAGGATAATAAATGACCACCACCAAGCCCACACATCCTAAAGGCACCCCGCCCCCGAACAGAGCTAAGGCTTTAATTTAAAAACCACAAGTTGTCTGGGAGGGTGTGAAGCAGAGCTGGGAGCAGAATGGCAGGTAGAGGGAGGAAGTGGGCAGCAAGAGTGGCCTACTCCCTAAGTTGACATCCCCATATGTATTGTTGCACCAAGGCTCACCTAACTACAGGTACTGCCTGCTCCTGCCATGCAGTCGCCTGTGGTGGCTCTTCCCCCCGCCCCCGGCGCTGTGCTCAAAATCTCTGTGCGGGCAGCAGCATACCTTCTTGCTGCCCCGGTCAGCATCAAACCGGAAGTGGCCGGTGCGCGTGCGTGGAGTGTGCACACACACCAACCACTTCTAGTCTGATGCTGACCAAGGCAGCAAGAAGGTACGCTGCCAGCCCATGCAGCGATTTTGGGCACAGCGCGGGGGGCGGGGGGAAGAGCCACCACATGTGACTGCATGGCAGGAGCAGGCAGCACCTGTAGTTAGGAAACGCGGCAGGGGAGTAAGAGCACCCTTCCTGCTCCTTAAAGGTAACCACCACCACCACCCGCTGCCGGACCATGCACATCCCTACTGCACACACGGCAGATGAACTCTTGGTGGCCATTGAATGCTAAGACGAAGAATGTCTGCCCAGCAGCCAAACCTTCACCAAGGGTTCCTAGTCACCGACAATAATGCCAACATGTTGAGGGAAGCCCGTCTGTTGTCCAACACACACTCAGCACCTGATCATGTCAGATGCACTTGGCCTTAAGGAGGCTCAGGCCAGGCAACGGCAAGGCCTCCCCACCGCCCCTGAAGGTCCTGCTGCTGCCACGGCTGCACTTGTGGAGAGGTGCCACAAGATAGCAGCCCACTTCCACTGGAGCAAAAAGGGTAGGCAGATGCTTAGGGAAATGCAGCATGAGCTCTGCCTACCTTATATGCCTCTAAATACCAGCTGCAGGGGAGTAACAGCAGGTGAGAGGGCATGCATCCCACTTATGGAATAGCCTCCCCAGTGAGATTCACCTGGCTTCATCACTTTGTTGAGGTCAAGGTCAAGACCTTTTTGTTCACTCAGGCCTTTTAAATTTTTGATTTTTAACTGATTTTTAATTACTTTTAACATTGTGTTTACTTTTTTTTTTCTTTTGGTCAGTTATGATTTAATGTGTTGTGAGTTTTTTCTGGATGTTTTAGTTTTATGTTGTGAGCATGAAAATTCCTTTTTAAGAGTGAGTTTAGACCATGCTGGTAGTCTTACGAACTTAGTACCCATTAGGAAAGGGGTGCAACAAGGGTGTGTATTAGCCCCTTACTTATTTAACCTTTATATTAATGATTTGATAAAGTGTCTGCAGACATCTGACACTCATCCACCAAAACTAGCTAACAAGAAAATCCCAATCCTGATGTATGCCGATGATGCGGTAATACTATCTCAAACCAGGGTCGGGCTCAAAAGAGCGTTAGATGCCTTAGCACTTTACTGCAGAGAGGAGCATCTACAGATCAATTACGACAAATCTAAAATTATGTGCTTCACCAACAAAGTAAAAAAATTTGTATGGATGCTAGATGGACACCAACTTGAACAGGTAAATCAAATAAAATATTTGGGGGTAATTTTTCAACACAATGCTGGGAAATCAGCACATATAAGTATGGTCACAGAGTCGGCAAAACGCAGCACAGCAGCAATCTTAAGATTTTTTTAGAACTCAGGGTGCAGGCTTCATACCAGCTGCTTTAAAGCTCTATACTGCAAAGGTCATTCCGCAATTATTGTATGGTATACAACTAGGTCCATACTCAAGGTTTGACACTTTGGAAAGAAGCCAATCAGGGTTCTTGAGGAACTTATTTGGCACTCCAAAATGTACAGCAAATGTGACTTTAAGGACAGAGGCTGGCTTTATAAAAATTGAATCTCGGGCCTGGCTTCTGATTATTTATTTCTGGTTGAAAATACATCTGCGACCAGTTGGTTTAATTCCTGAGTTTCTCTCAGTTAGTCCCCAGTCACTATGGTGTGCTACAGTAAGTACAAAACTCACCTCTCTAGGCTTAGACCCAGCTCAACTGCTGGAACTGGGTTTAGCGAATGCAGAAAGAGTAGTGAGACAACGCTTTGTTGATATTGAGATCCAAGAAAACTGGGCTGCGCTTCCAGAGTTTTATAGAGTTATAAGAACTAATATGGATCTTTCCCCCGCAAAATATCTGTCGACAATTACTTTCTCTAAGTTTCGATGGATATTCACAAGAGTAAGGGTCAATTCCTTTCCATCTGCACTTCTAGCTGGGAGGTTTCAGGGTGTGCCTTTAGAAGAACGACACTGTAGTTGTGGATCAGGAGATACAGAAACTGTCGCACATATCCTTCTCCACTGTAAACTCCATTTATATCCCAGGGAATGTCTTATTGCTCCTTTAATATGTAAACTGGCAGATCAATCCGATGATAACCTTGTAAAACATCTGCTTTCAGATAAAGATGCTTTAATTTCTATTTCTGTAGCTAAGTTTAGTTATATTGCTTTTAAAAGGTATAATGGGACATCATCCCAATTTTAAACTGTATACACATTTTAATGCTTATTAGTCTTTATTCTCTGTTTGGTCAATGACTGTAAATAAAATTACAATACAATACGATTTAATGTGTTGTGAGTTTTTTCTGGATGTTTTAGTTTTATGTTGTGAGCCACCCAGAGAAAAATTTGTTATGGGGTGGCTAACAAAGCAAGTTTATTATTATTTTATGGCCTCAGCTCTTGCCTATGGGCTTCCCAGAGGTATCTGGTGGTATGCTGGACTAGATAGGCCTTGGGCCTGATTTTATGTTCTTACCTAAACAACTGATCCTTTGGGATGTTCTGACCCGGTGGAACTACACCTCTCTCTTGCTCCAGCACCTGCAGGAGCAAGAGGTGGCCATCTACTACCGGGTAAGGAGTGTGCGACATATCAAACACAGACTAGGACCTCACTGTCAACACTCGAGCTGTTCCTTGTTGCCATGTATAACTCGTGTGCTGAGACAGCAACACTGAGCCAGGCTTTGCTCGCCACTCTTCTCCTGGAGAAGATGATGGGTGACCTCCAGACGTTGCTGACCACTGGAGAAGTATGTGCCCTGGCACGTCAACTGAGGATTGTAGTCGTGGAACAGCTCAGCAAATTCTTGGGTCAATCAGCAGAGCATGTTTTATCCTACCTATGTGACCCAACGATGAAGGGCAACACCATCACCCATGACGAGCTGCCCAGATGGGGGGACCTCCTGGTTCAAGAGGTTAGGCAGGCTGAGGAGAGGAGGCTGGTTCTAATCCAGGAGGAGAGGGCTGGAGCACCAACTTCTAGTGCGCACTCCACTCCCAGCAGCAGCAGCATCACCACCACTTCCTAGGCCAGCAGCATTGTGTCTCTCGCAGCGCCAACTGCCGAGAAGAAAGCAAATACACATGAAAAGTGGAAGCACTAAGCAACATTAACAACAGCATAATGTAAGAACATCTATAGGACTGGGGCAGTATTTAAAATACCTTCACTCCTTAAATAATTTTATTTAAGTACTGACTAACCCTTGCTAACTTGGCAAAGTTGGGCAAAGAGGCACCTTTTAACATGGTGATTCTCTTTTATTTAGCAGGGGGAAAGTAACTGGCCCTATGCACCCCCAGCAGAGTACCTCCAGTAACTGTTGCTAGGGTCTATCTTGTGTTTCTTTTTAGATTCTGAGTCCTTTGGGGACATGGATCCATCTTATTTATTTATTATTTCTCTGTGTAAACCGCCCTGAGCCATTTTTGGAAGGGTGGTATGGAAATCGAATAAATAAATAATAAATAAATATTTTTTATTATTTATTTATTTATTTAACACATTTTTATACCGCCCTAACCCAAGGTCTCCCAGTTAGCACTCAGTTCTCCCAGTTAGATAATCTACTTTACATATCTTGTTTTAGCCACTTTATAAAACTAAAATGTTACTTGCTTTGGAGCTGGACTGATAGGTAAATTCCCCTGGATAATCACTTACAAATGAGCCATTTAAAATCAGGAGGATAAGTCTGGCAGTCATCTGTGCTAAGCAAAGACCCACATAGTTTAATCTCAGTTCCTCTGAAAAGCAGGTAAGGGGTAGGAGCTCAGTCTCTAAGCAGGGGGTGGGGAGCTTATTATGTTGAGAAAATAGGGTGTAGACATCAGTAGGGGTGTGCATGGAACTGATTCGTCCAGACCGGGCCAGTTAAGTCTGGCACCTGCTCGAACCCTGCCCGGTTTGGTGTGTGTGTGTGTGTGGGGGGGGGAATTCTTAAAAAGAAAAGTTTAAAAAAGTTTTTTAGAAGGTTTTTTTTTAAATTACAAATATTTTAGAAATCATGAACCCCCTGAATGGTCAGGGGGTGTTTGGTCCAGGGTCAAACCAAACCGGGAATGGTTCGGTTCGAACCCCAAATGGTCGAATCGAACTCGTTTGACGTTGAACACCTTTGACGTTGAACCTATTTACACATCCCTAGTCATCACGCCCCAGCCTGGCACTGAAGTCGTTCCCCGACACCACCAGCACTTCAGGATTGGCCAGAAGGTTATTTGTATAGCAATCAAGTTCAGCCCATACAGAGCTGGCTTGGGGTTTCCATCGCTGTGATGGAAGCTACGTGTTGAATATTAATAGCGAGTTAGGACCAAAGTGCATTAGAATAGCCATAGCATATTGTTTGAGCGAGGTAAAGAGTGTCGTCATCGTGGAGACTAATATCACCAGTCCTCCATTGAGCCTCTCACGGCCTGTCCCAGGTGCCACCCCCACTATGTATGAGTGGCAGCCACTGAACGTAAGGTCATCCATTGTCCAGGTATCCTGCACCAGAATTATGTCGAATTGGGAGAGGAAGTTGGTGGAGTCTGCGTCTCTGGAAGGGAGTCATCCTGCCAAATTCTATAACATGACCTTGATCTTATGCTGATCCATGGGATGTCATAAGGTCAATATGGGAATTGAGTTCTGGGCAGGATTCAGGTAATCTCCAGCAGGCCAGCTGGTAGACTGAAACTCTTACTGAGTTAAAGGGAGAGTAGGGGCATCTGCTAGCATTCGCACTGCTGGCTCGCGAGGTACTGGTGTGGCACTCAGGTAGTCTCCAAATCCTCCATTTATTCACTGACCTTCTTTGTCTTTGCATTTTGGGTGTGGATGTGAGCACACGCACTTGACTGTGCTGCATGTACACCACCTGATCAGGTCTGTTATCTCTCATCCCCATATACTGCTCTTATAATTATAGTCTATGAACATATTTTAGTTTGACCCAAAAAACAAACCTGTAGGGTGGTTTCCTTTTGAAATTCACCCAAAGGCACTTCATAGCGCCCTTGTGTTCATGCACATACATCTACATGAATGTAACACTATGAATCCATTCCCTGCCCATAGAGTCTTCTGTATAGACATGGGAGGAACCAAACCCTGGAGAATGGCAACACTATCAAGCCACACAAGGACAATTTTAACGGGGCATCCTCCAAAAGGCAAAAAGAGAAACAGTGATTTACAAGGGACAGGAACCAAATACTAGGAATAGTTGGAGCATGTGCAGATAGATTAATACAAGCACTGGGGCTGATCTTGGGAAACACATGGGAAACAGCTCAGCGTTTCTTCCCACAACAGAATCAACAACAGAGGAGAGCTGGTCTTATGGTAGCAAGCATGACTTGTCCCATTAGCTAAGCAGGGTCTGCCCTGGTTGCATATGAATGGGAGACTAGAAGTGTGAGCACTGTAAGACATTCCCCTCAGGGGTTGGAGCTGCTCTGGGAAGAGCAGAAGGTTCCAAGTTCCCTCCCTGGCTTCTCCAAGCTAGGGCTGAAAGAGATTCCTGCCTGCAACCTTAGAGAAGCCACTGCCAGTCTGTGAAGACAATACTGAGCTAAATAGACCAATGGTCTGGCTCAGTATATGGCAGCTTCCTATGTTACTACTTGGAAACCACCTGTTGCAAGTGGAACATTACACCTGACTAGCATTTCCTGTACATTGAGGCTGACCATGGAGACCACTCTGCTGAGGGGCTTCAAGCTGCTCCAGAAATGGGAGCACTATACTCAGTGGTCCCTCTAATTCTTTTCATCTCTGTGTGGAATGAGGTTTGTTCTGGGTGGCAGAATCAAGGCATTTTGTGCACCCATGCATTCAGAGTGGGGCCTTCCTAATTCAACCTGAGCAGGATCTAAAATTAACTGAGCAGACATTAGAAAACTTGTGAGCATGCTCATATGCACATGTCTTAGAGGGAACAGTGACAATGCTATATGGCAGGGGTTTCCAACCTTGGGTACTCATATGTTGTTGGACTACAATTCCCATCATCTCCAGGCACAATGGCCTGCTATATGCAATGGTAAGTGACCTGCATGGCAAATCTGAAATGTCAATGGCATACAGCAGCTGCCACACAAAGGTACTTTCAAGCAGGGCTGCATGTATAAGGCACATGGCTAGAAATGGCCCTGAAACAAAGAGCCACTTCATACATTACATAAAGGATGAGAACCTTATGCTTCTTTCCACAAATATGTAATTAGGTTTGTACATCTTACACATGGTGAGATTCACAGGCTCCAGATATTACTCAAGGATCACACAGTTCTTACCATGTGTGATGCATGGACCTCACCATGATAATAATAACAATTAGCCACCCTATTAAAAATTTGTTCTCAAGGCGGTTCACAACAAATTAAAACATGCAGTAAAAAAAACCCCACATAACACATGAAACCACAACACGTCAAAGTAACAACAAAACCCCACAAAAAATACAATACAAAACAATTTAAGAATTTTGTTTTTAAAAAGTTTTAAAAATCAAAATTAAAAAGGCCTGAGAAATGGGGGGGGGAGGAAGAGAAATGTGATTCCAGTATACATTGATATTTATCATGCTTCTGCTTAATGTATGGATTAGATACAAAGTTTGCAAGTGAAAATAGGTTGGGCAGATAGAGGATGGATATGAAGGACTATGCCAGCCAATCACCTAAAAGTCAGCTTGTCTAGTATCATAGGGTAAATACTATATCACTTAGTACTATGGTAGCTGGTATATCCATAAAGGAAAAAGTAAATGTTTTTAAAACTGTAGCTTAGATTTTTCTGATCCAAGAATCTGAAGTTTCAAGATTAAAACAACAGTTTTATAGCTTTTACAGTCTGTGAAATTCAGTTTGCCACTGAAAATGCATCAACACCTTCATCTAACTTTAAATCAATTTGATCTAAATTCCAACTTACATAAGACAACAAGGTAATTAACAAAAAACTAATCTCCATTATGATAAAAACTAAGTGTTGTGCTTGTCTAAAACGAGTACATTAGAATATGTGTATGTGGTAGAGGAATCTATTCTTCAAGAGACTGCTTCAACACAGTATACTAAATGGATGTACTATAATTTCAAGCTATGCCAGACAACTCTTTTCAGATTAATGAAGAATGATCTACACTTGAACTATATGACAATAACACAATCATATGTCAAGGGTGGGGAAAGAGCCCTTTTTCAGAAATACTGGTAGAAGACCTTGCCTGTTCACAAAACTATGGGGCAGATGACATCAGCATATTCTGGCAAATGAACTCAGTGTGCCAGCTAGCTGACAAATTAGCTTCCAGAAACCACTAACAGTAGCTTACAGAGTCACAGCTGTTACTCTGTTTCTAACAACAAAATGTTGATTTCAGTTGAAATGTCTTGTTCTCAGAAAAAGTTCTAAGTACTTTTCAAAGCAGCACCTTTTATAGAGCAACAAACTAGAATGAACACACAGTACAAGAAGAGATCTGTGACTAAACTTTAAGGGCTCTACACGCAAAGATTTAGTAAACAGAATTAAGCTGATAATTTATATCATGTAATCAATCTGTTTAAAAATCTGCAGGGTAAGGGGTGTGTGGCAGAAGAACAGAGTCTGGAATATGAACATTTGATGATCTTTAATAGTACCCAGGGTAAGTCCTTCACAATACACAAAGTATTAAAACAGGAAATAATGGATAACATTGGACCTTTTTAAAAGTCCATGGTAGGTCACACTATTCACTTCAAATTCAAGAGAACTTGGACAAAATCAAGAACAAAATTCCTTTACATTAGAGAATTGCAGATTTAAGAGCCCCTCAAGACAACTTTACCATAGGGTGAGCTTTTCCACTCAATATCATTTTGGTCATCTGTATTATATAAGGGGGTAAGAAAGATGTGAACAAACAGGTGCAGATTTTTGGTAAAGTGTGTGATAGAATGTGGGATTAGGAAAGCCTGTCTGGACTAGACCTTTTTTCTTTTTAATATAGTGAATGCAATACTGATACCATGAATGTGTGCACAATATTTAACAATACTTCCTAGTATTGTAAATCAAACATTTTTAATCAGTTCTTCTTCAGTGAACCCTATCAATTTACGTCTGCTTCTTAAGTCCAACAAATTTAACCTTCATATGATATGTACAAAAATACTAGAAAAAGAAATCCGTTCTGAAGCAACACATAACACATAAAAAAGACACAATCAGTCTGTCAAGTTCACACAGGAATAATTTATACTGTAAATTATCAAGTGGAAAAGCCTTTTCTGTATTATCCTCCATTAGGTTGTGGAGTGGTCCATACATGAAAAAATTCTAGCATACATAGAGGCTTTCATCCAGACTAATCCAGCTGGTGCTATCATGGCAGGGAAATTTTTGCCAATCCTCCCTTCCTTCTAACCAGAATGCCTTCCAAAAAATATGTCCCTGGGGGTTGCAGGACCCTCAGGGGTATATTCTGAGAGGCACAGTGGTTCTCAGGGGGAAGGGGAGAGCAGCAAAAATAGCTTCTCCCTTGCAGAGTTAGTCTGGATATGAGCAACAGAAAGGGTGGGCGCTTTATGGAATCTATTTTTGCAAAAAAGCTGTCTTTCTTTAACTGCACTCTGAAAAGGCAAATCTGAAATGTTTCACCACCCTATTCTACGGATTATATGAACTGGTCCACAGTGCAATGTGAGTGAGTACATTGGGTACCATGGAGTACTTATTTAAACCAAAGCCATAATGCATGAATATAATCTCTATTCATGCAACATAATTAATGCTCACATTTCAAGTACAAAGCATCTTAAACAGGGTTAAAGACACAACAAGCTATTCTGCTCATATATACACAAGTAAGCAAAATATCACATTCCACCAGTGCCAGAAGAAGTATGACTTGTAAACAGAAGCCAATTGCATAAGATCTGCAACAACAAAAAGAGTCAAACTACCATCCTCTTCTCTCTCTGCCCGCAACCCAAGACCCTCAATGATTTTGTTGCAATTTGTCTGAAGGACATCCAAATTAGGTATTCTTCATGGCTCTTTCATCAATATATGTTTAACTTGTAGCCATGCCACAAATTTTTACAAGTGTTTCATTTTTCAAAAGTCTGGTATTATTTTTCTTGAAATTGAGCTATAAACAATACTGCTGCAGGGCTACAGCAAACCCACCCTAAACAAAATTGAATGCCACAAAGCAACAAAGTCATATTTAGTTTTTCTTAATAAGTAAAAGATCATGTAAATCAGCAAAAAAGCCCAAAATTTTGTAAAATGCTGAAGACAACATAAAAAGGCAAAATGAAGTTTGCCAGATGTGACATGATTGTATTCCATTACAATATTAACACTATATGTTCTGTAAAAGGCCATGCTACTTCTCATTAAAGTTTACTTTTTAATTCCTTCTCCAAGCAGAAAAGTTTCTTATAACTATAGATCCATAATGATATGGGTTAGCTTGCTAAATTTATATTCTAACAATAAATCTGTAACATGATGCTAGGGGTCCCAGGATGAAATCATTCCACTGTTCTCTGATGTGTATGTATGAAATTCCTGTAGTCACGCGGTGTTCTACAGAGCCCCCATCTTATGGCATGTTATTTTGATAGCAAAGTTATTCTGATAGCACTGGCATATAAAAAACTGGGTGAAACCAATAATAATAATTTTTTAAAAAATTGTCCCTCCCAACCATGGTGATTATAGATAACTATACTTAGTTCCACTTAGTAACAGCAAACAATTTATTATTATTATTATTATTATTATTACATTTATATCCCGCTCTTCCTCCAAGGAGCCCAGAGCAGTGTACTACATACTTGAGTTTCTCTTTCACAACAACCCTGTGAAGTAGGTTAGGCTGAGAGAGAAGTGACTGGCCCAGAGTCACCCAGCTAGTGTCATGGCTGAATGGGAATTTGAACTCGGGTCTCCCAGGTCCTAGTCCAGCACTCTAACCACTACACCACACTGGCTCATGGTGTAACAATGAAATCTTATGAAATCTCTTGACCCAAATACAGCAACTGTTTAAAGTGTCTTGTCTCCTAGGGATGAGTCTGTAAACCAAGATCATCTTTGCTCTAGAATATGTATGGCAATTATTTCTATGAACACTTATCTTGATGCTATTCAAATTGGAATTTGATGGCCAAAAAAAAGGTCAATTTCTAGATCTAACATTTCAGTGTTTGAGTAAGGAATTAACTATCTGGGGTGGAGTTAAAATGCTTTAATTGTGGCAATAGCAACATTTTCGCTCTCCCTGTCATTAGTTTCCCTAAGCTGCAGCTGCATCTGTCAGATTCCCACCCAGCAACCAAATCAGGGACCATGGTGTGGAGGTTGTGACATCACAAATGTGCATAGCAAAGCAGATCAGGCTATTTGCTGACATCACTGACAACCAAGATACACTTTGAAAGCACTGGGAGATGTTTCCCAATTACTGTAAATTTGGAAGCACAAATTTCTGAACGTTCCCCCCACCCCACCCCCGCAAGGACACTTTTCAGCACTGACAAAACTGTGCATGAAGAACAGTGTGTACTTTGGGCTCGGCTCTAGCCAAAACACAGTGAGGAACTTGAAGTGCCAAACCTATCTACTTCTCTTCTTCTGGTTCCCAACTATGCTCAATCCACGTTCAACAGTAACCAGAACATTTCTGAGGGTTCAAACACTAAGGCTGTGCTTCGAAATGTCCAGAGCTGAAAAGTGCACAACACCCCTTTGGAACTCCATGGAGACGGTCACTTCCAGCACACACATCTCCAAGCTGTTCTTCTGGTGTAGGAGAGACATCCTCAACAGGAAGAAGAGCCCCATAGTGAAAGAGTGACAGCCGGTAAGGCACATGGGGAGAACGGCAAAGTGCACACAAAGAGCACTGAGAGCTATAATTCGCAGAGGTCTATAGAGCAAGTACTTAAAAGGAAACCTTCCAGTGCTTCCCGTGTGCCTTCCCAGATGCCACTGGGACAGTACAGAGCTTTGCTTTCTGTAAAGGAGCCCCCACCTTCCTCCAGGAACCATGCAATAATGTGCTGAGACAAGCATGGTGTGAGCAGCTGCCTCCACACACCAGCTGCCTCCTTGGTTTTGAAGCCAAGCATATAGCAATAGCAATAGCAATAGCACTTACATTTATATACCGCTCTATAGCCGGAGCTCTCTAAGCGGTTTACAATGATTTTGGCATATTGCCCCCAACATTCTGGGTACTCATTTTACCGACCTCGGAAGGATGGAAGGCTGAGTCAACCTTGAGCCCCTGGTCAGGATCGAACTTGTAACCTTCTGGTTACAGGGCAGCAGTTTTACCACTGCGCCACTGATATTGCTATCAGTGTGGCTTTACCTGATGAGTCCAATCAGTGGGGGGAAGGAGGAGGGACAGAATGCCTATTAGAATCAGCCTGAAGTATTGATCATGGCAGAGGAAGAATGATCAAGTGCCTGAAAAAGACTGACTGGAAAGCAACAAGGAGAGAAGAGCTGGTCTTGTGGTAGCAAGCATGACTTTTCCCCATAGCTAAGCAGGGTCTGCCCTGGTTGCATATGAATGGGAAACTTGATGTGTGAGCACTGCAAGATATTCCCCTCAGGCGATGAAGCCACTCTGGGAAGAGCAGAAGGTTTCAAGTTCCCTCCCTGGCCTCTCCAAGATAGGGCTGAGAGAGATTCCTGCCTGCAACCTTGGGGAAGCTGCTGCCAGTCTGTGAAGACAATACTGAGCTAGATAGACCAATGGTCTGACTCAGTTTATGGCAGCTTCCTATGTTCCTAATGTCTACTTGCAAATTAAAACTTCCTAAGAAATAGACTTGTTTTTAAACTTGTCGTTTTAAAGATCACATGCAAGTCAGTTTAGGAAACGTATGAACCTTCAATATACAGTTTAGTCATTTTACTCATTTTGCTTTATTATAAAAGCTCTTGCCAACTAGAATCTGCTTGGCACTATATCACTTAGAGATAAGTAGTGTCATCTTATATAACTCTGAGGACATGCAAGAGTGAGATGGGGAAGCTCTCTGTGTTTAATAATATAGGGGGTATAGACCTTGTACTATGTCTGCCTGATTTCTTGCTAACTGGGCACAGAGGCACCTTTCAAAGTGGTAATTCTCTTTCTATTAAGCAGCGGGAAAGCTTCTGCCCTGTTCAGCCCCAGCACAGCAACACTCCAGTGGTTGTTGCTGGTGTCTGTCTTGTATTTCTTTTTAGACTGTGAGCCCTTTGGGGACAGGGGACCATCTTTTTACTCTATATAAACTGCTTTGACAACTTGTTTTGTTGAAAAAGGAGATAAATATGCCGTCAAGTGGGGTCAGCATTACTCCACATGAAGCACCAACAAGAGAACATGAGTAGTTAACAGTACAATCCTAAACACATTTACTCAGGAAGCAAGTCTCACAAATTCAGTGGTGTGAAGGGAGTGGTAGTCCAACATCTGAAAGAGGGCTGAAGTTGTGCAACCCTGGTGTACAGTGTTACACAAGTACAAGTTATCCACACATTACGTGCTGTGTTATGCACACACATGTTATTCACACATTCACTCTACATTCGAGAGAGCCTCTACACTGCTTATTTTAAAAGTACATGTACATTCATTCATCCCAAAACATGAGCATTAGGGATGTGCATGAAGCATTTTAGCACCTCTATTTTGAGGCACTGAAACGCCTTGAGCTTCCCCCACCGAATTGTTTTCGGTGGGGGTAGGCGAGCACTTTAAGAGGAAAGCAGGTCTTACCTGCACCTCCATGGCCCCTCTGCTGCCCCAGTGCGGCGCTGACGGAATTAAACACCCCGCCGCGTGGGTGCAGGGGTGCACCCAGCAGTGCACAGGCTTCGTCGCCACAGAAATGGTGTCTGAGCATGCACGGACGTCATCCTGAGTGGTCAGCAACACCATGCTGGCCACTCAAGATGGTGTCCACACATGCTCAGATGCCATTTCTGTGACGACGATGACCCGCACTCTGCTGGGAGCAGCCCTGCAGCAGGGCATTTAATCCCAACAGTGCAGCACTGAGGGGGGGAGGGGCCTATGGAAGAGCAGATAAGACCTGCTTTCCTCCTCTTAAAGTGCCCACTCTGCATCCCGGGATGTGCACGAAATGCTTCGTGCACATCCCTAATGTCCATGTGTACACATACCTGTATGCACATACAATTAAATGTCTAAATAAGGCTTCGTGCCCTCTTGCTGCCCTGTCTACAACACACTGCCTCCCAACATCCACACTGATCCACCATTCAACTATTTAAATAGAATTTTTAAATGTTCCTCTTCTCCCAAGACTTTGACCTCTAATCCCTGCCTCTCCTGCTCCTTTCCTCCTTATTTTTATACCTCTTCTGCTTCTGGCCTTATCTTTTTTAGATTGTGCACCTGTGGGGAGGGTTTGTTCTTTTTAATATAATCACTGGAAGTTTCCTACCTTCTGAGAACTGTTGCTTGTATTATAGAGAAACTGTGTGTGCATGCCCCTTACAACATGTATGCCCAGAACTCTGACTGGAATGGATTCAAATGGCTTCCCAATAGTGGGGCGGATACACATTTCCCTTCCCATGAGTACCAGGGGCATATCTAGAGTAGGACAGGCAGGGCACGTGCCCTGGGCGCCACTTGAAGGGGGGGTGCCATTTTTTAAAATTAATTTTTTTTAAATGGCCACTGAAATGCCATGCCAGGCCTCGCAGAGGCCATTTGAGCATGCACAGCGGCCATTTTGTTTTCAGTAGCCATTTTTTTTAAGATACCTTATTTAAAAAAATGGCCACCGCACATGCTCAATTGGTCCCTGCGAGGCCCTAGAGGCCAGCGAGGGGAGGGGAACCTTTGCAGACCCCCCCACGGCCTTTAGGAAGCCCCCTGAAGGGGCTACAGGTAATTTTTTTTAAAAAAAAACTATAATATAAGTCACTGTACACATATTCAGATTGGCACTATGTACAGAGAATCAGGGCTTGTGAATACTGAGCTAAAGCTTATGAGCTAGGATTGTATTCCTTTGCTCTTACTTTGCTTCTTGTGATAAGTGAGTTAAATGTTATGTCTTAATAATATGGCTATTAATGATGAGTTTGTCTTTGAATCAGTGTGAAATCCTTAGTATTAAGACCCTCTGGGAGTTTCTTGTTCTCCTCCTCTCATTTTAACTGTCTTACTGAAATACTAGAATATATTCCAAGCAGTGACACAGTTTACTCTGCATATCCTTTAACTATTTTCAGAGTATCTGGGAAAAGCCAAATTCTCCATTTATTTTTAAAACTTATGTAATAGTGATGCTACAATGCATAGTAGAGAATTAGACAGGCACTTCTGTTTAATTTTCCAAGTACACCTCTACATAGTATTTGGGTATTTCATGAGCCCCAGCATACTGAAATTTGTAGTTTCCCAGCATTTTTTGGTCTGGCTACGTCCACTGCTAAATAGTTTTTGAAATATTAAAAGATTAATAATGAGCTTGACTTGTATTTTTCAGCTGATATTATGGTAAAGTTATCTGAAAGATGGGTGTCAGATGTTTGGACAGGGGGCGCAATTTCAGTACTTGCCCTAGGCGCTATTTTCCCTAGATATGCCTCTGATGAGTACTGAAGCATTACACCTAAGGTAATATATTCCTTTCTCTGCTTGACCAAGAATGGGAAGAGTACTGACAGTTTATTTGTTCATTTAACTCATTCATTCTCAAGGTATTTTCCTAAGTGATTCCAAAACCAGTGGTTGAATTTCCCACATCGGTAAATCCATCTTCTGCTTTCCGCATCACATTAACACTATGCAGAAGAGATGTTTAAGAAACTAAGGGGCATTCTTGACATTACTTCTGAAAAAATCCTAGTTGGCCTTGGCAAGATTTAAAACAGGCGTCTTGTTCTGAGGAAGGTTCATTATGACAATGTTTCAGAAATGGCAAGGTCTCTGTAAAACAAATAAGTCTGAGAGCCAGTGCATATCCTTAAGAGAACTACATGGTGTGCAATCCTCCTAGGATTTTGCAACTTCAGAATGTAAATAGGTGACTGAATATCCCCTCCTATCAAGAACTCCACATCTGTTGAGTAGTCTGCTGAGAAGAAGGAATACACGACAGCCTTCCCTCCAAATGGAGGAAACATTTGATAAAAGGATACATTCAGTCATGCGCCAGCATTGTGAAATCGTACAATCTTAACAAAGCTCTGCCCCATTCTAATTAATGAACAATTTGGCTCTCAGCCTACTTGTTAAGCCAGGGACAGGGGTGGAATTTTATATCCTGCAGACCAAAAGATTGAGGATAGAAAAATTGGTAAGACTTCTGACTACAGAGATCTTTTAATAGTGTAGGTGGAACAGGGGCACATAGAGGAGAATATATATTGCCTGAGAAGAATAGGAGGAGTGGTCAACAGAGAATGAAGGGAAGCATGTGCCATACCTTCAGATGATTTCAGAGTGGTGCATTCCTGTACAGGTATAGTGCAGAAGTTGTAAAAAGCAGCCCCATTGTAGATTCCGTGGTAAAATTATGCTAAAGCACTTAACTCTTTTAATCGAGCTGCTTTACTGATTGGCTAAGTGGAAAATCATAAAGATGAGGATTGGTTGTTCACAGCATGTTGTTGAACAGGAACCCAACTCCTCTTTTAGAATTGACTGGAAGACTACTGGTAGAACAACCTGAGAGAACTCACCCCAAAGCAAAATGAGATGGATCAGGAGTGCTCAAGAATAGCTTGCATAAAACAGTCTACCAGAAAAGTGCCCCTCAACAACAGAACTATTTCCTTTGCTGCTGTTTTTAAATCGATTTTTAATCTTTCAATGTAAGCTGTTTGGGGTATACTCAGTTGGAAGCAGAAAGGTGGGAGGTAATGCTGATAATAATGATAGGACAGTGACACAATGCATTAAGTTACTTATTCTGCTAGATCTAACACCTTCAAGGAGGCCCCCTTCCAAATTGACAGGTAATGTGACCTTCACTGTCAAAGTATAAAACTGAAACATAACACTAAAATTCAGTCCCTCGCCCTACAATCAGTGTGCTACCTTTGCCTATTTCCATAACTTTCCCTACGTGTGAGGCTAATGAAGTTCCTCTGGGCATTTGTGGAAGGTTCAGACCACTCTATGTGAGGAAATTATTCATGCTGATGTAAGGATGTTCAAGTAAGAATTATGACTATCAACAAATACATATATTTAAGGGAATTACCTTCATTGTCTTCATAATATTGTCCTTAAAAAAAAAAAAACACTAGCATATTATTGCACATTAATACACCCTTCACGAAGCATCCTTGCCATGAACATGGTTGAAGAATGCCTCAGCACAACTGCACACCTCTGAAAAAAATGTAGATATAACTTCCGTTTAACCTACGGAGTATCTCCCAAACACTCACTGCTTGGAACATATCAAGTTGAGACTCAAAATATGTGCCACATATCGAGTACAAAATACACTGTGCCCAATAATTCCAAAAGTTGTTTTTGCTGATGCTTCACTGTCTACCATTTGAATATTTTAAATGATTCTATTAATCCAATTGGACAGATTTCATGTCTGAAACATACATAATTCCTAACAAGCCAGAAGCATCTGGAACAAGTATAAATGTGAAGCTTGGAACAAATGTTTATTGCTTAACTACACCTCTGGTAGTAAGGACTTGAGCTTTAAAGCTCAGCACAGAACTATGGATAGCATGAACATTCGGCTATATTATTTCAACCTGAATCTTTATTGGGGCCTTAAAATAATTAGCTTGTATTCTTCCCTAGTGCAAATGCTGTGAGGTAACTTTACAAATGCAGATCGAAATCTGCAATTGTAATTACTAAAATAAATGAAAAAATCTATAAGCAGCAGTGAAAATGGCATGCAAGTTAAAGAACTGTCAAGACCCATATTACCTAAAAATAAGCTTACAATGACTATTTTAAAGGCTGTGTGTGGTCTCACCCATATATTTTGGCAAGATGCACTTTCTCCAACCACAGCTAGAGTCATCCAAAAACAGTGGCACTGGAGAGTCTCTGTCTCACCTGTCAAAGTTGAAGAACGTTGTTCAGCAGACCACCATGAGTCCATGGATAGGATTCATAGCACTGCAGCAGCTGTTCTTGATAAGGTTTCTTCAGTCATACAGGAAACACTTCAAAATTCTTCCATCAGGGAATCACCCTTAACATGCATGTTCTCACACACACCGATCTGTGCTATTTCGAGAGAGAGAGAGACTCTCTGGATATTTGCACATGGAGATCACACTAAAACCAATGTTTTAGAGGAATCCCTAATAGACATTTTAAAGACACCCCTTGCACTAGCTATCTTACTAAGATCATCTGATTTGTAGAACCAGATGATGACAGGATTATAGAGGGACAAGTTATAGACAGATAGGATTTATTTATTTATTTATTTATTCTCTCTCTCACACACACACACACACACACAGAGAGATATTCATTTGTGGGATGCTTACAAATGTGAACATTTTGTGTGTGCTGTTTCCTCGAAACATTATGTTCCATGTCAAAACATGAACTGGCTAAAATATTTAGTAATAACTTATTATAGACAGGGGATGGAAAGGGATTGTCTGGGTATGGCAAAAGAAAATAAATCCAATATACCTAATCTAAACACAATGAAATTTGAATTCATGTAGCCCCTTCAAATATATGGGTAGTCACACAAACATACAAAATCCTTCGCCCTGCTAACTAAGTAAAAAAGAGCTGTTTAACCAGTGTTAAAAGCCTGTGACTTAATTTTCTAGGGATATATTATCTAAAAATAGTTCAGTCCACCAACTACTGAGAATACTCCTGTACTTTAATTATTGGCAGTAGTCTATACACCACGCAAAAAGGCTCTAGAGGGATTGCTTTCACTTTTCCCAAGATATATTTAGAGTACTAACTAGCATAGTTTGGATATTATTTTTCTTTGGTTTTGTCAGTAGCATGTTTGAAATAAATTTTATTAAGTGGTAGTGTATGTAACATTGCATTGTGGGTAGCAGTTTCCTGCTTTAACCTAGCCACATCCTCAGCTGTTATATGAGACAAGTTTCCCATATTTTGTGCAAAGTTGACTTTTTTTTCCCCACCCTAAAAGGAAAACAAGTCTGGAGAATAAAACAAAAAAGATAATGGTTTGGGCTGACTAACTGTCTGCAGTAGGATTACATTAAAAGGTATGTTAATTTGTTCTACACATTCTGAAAGACAAACAGCACAGAAAAAATGAATTTATTGGTAGTAACAAATTTAAAATACTGAAACTATCACTTATTTCTACAGCACGTGCTTATTTCTACAACACAATCTTCTTCATCTCACAAGATCCTTTTCAGTATATCATTAAATATACTCATTGTACAGAGAACCAAGACCAACTAGATAATGGCTTGCTACAAACTAACTCAATGAGTTGTGATACATCTCCCAGGTCTGACTATTAGGATACAAAAGCTTTTCATGCAATATTAAACTGCTGTTAAAACCAAGGGTTTGGGGTTTTTTTTTTAAACCAGCTACCAATTGCAGATTAAGGCTACAATCCCTGTATGCAAGAAGTGTGCTTGAGGTTCCCAGGAGCCCAGCTTCTAATTTTCTAGTAGCTGGGAAATTAAGAAGGGTGGTTCCTTTTCATCAAGATCTAGTGTGGGAGAGAATATCCTACTTAAACTCCAGCCAAAACAGACACAGGCGGACATCCTGACTAAATTTACTCAAGGAAGTCCTATTGAAATTAAAAGGATAAGTTAGGCATGCCTCACTTGTGCTTTTAATTTCAATGGGACTTCCTCGAGTAAATTTAATCAGGATGTCAGCCAGAAACGTCTTCCTAGCTTCACTAAACTCCTACATAACTCTAGTTAGAGGAACCAAACTTTGAGAAAGCAATTGTCAGAGTTCCCATCCACAACCCAGTAAGACAAAGCAGCTCAGAGGTTCTCTCTAGAACCTCGTCACCGGATTGTACCAGAGAATCTCCCTGCCATTCATAGACCCAGTGAAAAGCTAGAGGACATCTGCACTTTCTTATTGGCATGTAACTTATTGAGGGCATTCTCGCCCTCTCCCTTCTTGAGCCACACTTTTAAAGATGTACAATTCAACCAAACAAAGCAAAGGAAAGAAATCTCCAGCCTTCCTAAATGGCTACCCGGCTACCCACCTACCCCCCACACACATAGGAAGATGACAATTTCTCCCTTTTCTCTCTGTTGGAGACCCTTTCTTTACCTCCCCCCCCCAAAAAAAACCCTTTAAGAAGTCAAATGAATTATTCTTTGGTACATCTTATCTCTATTATAGAGATACCCATTTTAGCCAGACACTTATCTTTAATATTAAATGGCTAAGACAGTGCAGTGGGAAAGCCAAAGAGGTGGTATTGAAAGAGTTTTGTATGTTGACCAGAGAGACAATGGTTCAAATTCCTAATCAGTCTGAAACTCACTGCATAACTTTGGGCAAGTCACTAATTCTGCATAACCAACCTCACGGAACTGTTGCAGGGGTAAAAACATAAAATCCAGCATAAGTCATTGTGAGTTCCTAGGGTAAAAACATCTCTTTAAAGAAAACCAAGTAGTAAGAAAATAATCAAAGCAAAAGCTATCTATAGATTTACTTACACACAAAAAATGTTTGTTTAGGGGAAACCTACACATTTCACAAACTGATTAGTCTTCTGAAATCAACTTCTTACTGTTAAGTCATCTAAGAAGGGGGGGAAATAAAGGAAATTTCAAAAACAGCACGGAAAAGTGGCCCTATCAGTTGTTGAAGATAACATTTGTCCACTATGTGGCCAAAAAATGAAACAAGAAAAAAAGAGCTCTTATGCCACCAATTCAGGTAGCTAAATATAATGAAGTACGCCAATTAGCTGCCTGGCCTTTTGGCAATAGCAGAATTTTTCTATGACAAGCTAGGATCATTGGCAATATCTAATCTATTCCAAATTAGAAATTCAAGTCCTGGCAGAAACATGTTGAAGCAAAATGCTAAAATCCCATAATTATATATTGTATGTTAAGTGTAGTATACTAAATAAATTACGGGGAGACAATTATAAGAAAATGTATCACTTGCTGAAAATGCTAGAACACAAAGGAGAGAGACTTGTGGCCAATTTGTGAAACAATGAAGTCATGCCACAATACTTTATGCCTTGAAAACAACACAAAATTTGACACAAGTGGAATCAGACCTAATGCCTCAAGGTTGCTAAAAAGTTAGGGGCCATCCTGTAGTTGTGTTATGGCATCAATGTCATTTATTGTGGCAGCATAATCAATATGCTATCAATACAAGGCATTCTTAAATAGACAACAGTTTAAATCTACTGCTAAAAAAACCTTCACTACAAATACATTTTCTCAAAAATACAGCTCTTTATGTATATGCGGTTTCATGTACACACATACAAATATTTCAACACCACACAAGAAGTAAAGATTACAGGTTTTCAAGACAAATTGTGAACTTTTGTGGTTCAGTTGGGTGTAAACGGGGGGGGGAGGATTGAAATCAGCATGTTTATGATTTTGTAGCTAAATTGCAAGCTCAATTGCTCCGATTAAAAGTATCATTACTTGCTTTTAATATCAGGTGGTGAAAGATCTTCTCCATTATCTGCTGGAAGTGACATGACATGGCATGACCATTAGCCCCAAATTCTTTTCCCTGTCCATGCCAAGAGCTACCTGTTTATCAATTCAGTTCACAAAACATTTGCTTTGGGGCAAATAAAGAAATATAACCAAAAGGTCCAGCCATGCAGTGGCTGATATCAAACCACATCAGAAATTTCTGGATAGGAATGTCATCAGTCCTTAGGGTAATAGTAAATCTTAATGTTAGCTTCATTGTTTTGTTAAGAAATTGTTATAAAGAATTTGAGGAGACAAATAATTTTGACAAAAAATTTGAAGTGTAGTATTACTTCCTTGGAAGTGAACATATTTACCTTTCTAAAGTTCTTACTTTTGAAACAGAGCCAACTGCATGATATACAATTTAAAACCAAATGTTTGTGCACAAGTTCTCTTCCTTTTCCTTTCCAAAAAATGCAAAGAAGTTTTGATGAGACAAATACCAAAGCACCACCGATACTTAAGCAAACATCATGTTTCCTTACGTCCCAAATATTTTCCCCATAAGTGATACTATTAGAATTAAGCATAAATAAATGCACAATATAAATAACGTGATTTTAAATGCAGTTATACAGTGCACAAGGAGATGCATTTTTATTACATTCAAATAAACCTCATCTTCCACAGTGCAAGTCAGCTAAATAGATTGATATCATCAATATGGGAAATTGTGCAGTAAATTTCAAAGTCATAGCATTAGGTAAAATACAGAAAAGGAAATACTACAAAATTTACTAAAGCTATGTAAATAGTGGCATTAATACAAAAAAAACCTCAATCAATATTAGGCAAGCTATCTAAAACTACAAAATCAAGAGGCTACGAGAATTGTAGATTTCAATAACAAATCAAGATATAGCTTCGTCTCTCACTGAATGTTATGGCTGTTTTATATAAATTACCAACTTAAATTAAAAATACCAGCATCCTCTTCCTAAGATTAGAAGTACTTTACAAGAAATGAAGTCCAATTAAGGAAAGTATATTCCCAGATAAAATCTGCTTACTAAGATTGAAGTCCTATACATACTGACTTGGGAGTAACATTCATTGAACGCAGTAGGACTAACTCAAGTAACTGTACACAGAATCAAGCCATAAAAAGTAAACATCTAAACTTGCTATATAAAAATTGAATAATGTCTAATGTATGTACATTATCTGTATGAAAGAACTAATTGGGATAATGTGTTTGTTTTTATTATTTGGCATATATCTGTGTCACCATTCAATTAATTTGACCCTACAAGGAATTCTTTACACATGTCAGTTTAGAAATCTGATGACAGTCTTAAGTAAGGCGTGGCAGGAGGTAACACTGAGCAGAGACAGACAACTTGAGAATGTTCAGGACAACATCTCTTATTCTAAAAAGACACAAAGAATTATGTTCCAGAACAGATTAAACATAGATCTTTTTTCTCCAAGCTGTTCCAATTTTGCACCCTCCTCTTTATCCATCATTGTCGTCATCATCCCCACTTTACTGTGCTTCTCCGGAAGACACAAACCTCTCCAGATGTCATGCTCGCGCCATTTCTAGTCATTCTTCTATGTGGGAGCAAGGAGAACATCCAAATGCAATTAGAAATTCTATCTGCAAATTCTATAACACATTTAGGAAGAGCTCAGTATTTTGCTAGCAATTAGCCTAGTTCCCCAAGAATGCCATGGAAGTTATGAAGTACCAATACCTGTACCCTACAACCATTTTACCACACACACACACACACACACACACACACACACACACACACACAGGGCTGAAAGGCCAGGGATCAGACTTTTGTCAATGATGTTTCCAATTTAGTTCTAAACACAAATGAGCAAATCAAAAACGCTAACACACAATGTCTGTGCACATTATTCTTTGGTCTGCACAGTACATTGCAATTTATTTCAGAGCCTAAATTATAGACACAACACCACCTTCATTTTAACCCGCTGTGTACAACCATAGTTCAAGCTTCTGATAGATAATCATATTTTGATACATTTCAAGATGTCATATCAGTGTTCATGCCATTAAGTGCCCACATGATGCATATGCATGAGATTTGATTGTTTCACTTTCAAAGAATCATTCCCATTGAATGATGAAATCTTTTTAAGCAGTTTTTTCTTCTCCAATACATTAAGTATATAACCATTCAGCATGAACTATCACAGCCAATATCAAATATCCCCTATATTGCATCCTTGCTGTCTCCATTTTAAAATGCATAAGTCACAATATGCAGATGACAGTTCTTTATGAAACAAGGCGGGGGAGGGGGAATACTGACATATAATTGTACTTAATGTTCATTACATAAAGCTGCCAACTAGCTTTGGGAGCACGTAACCTAGACAGACATGATTTAAGGTTTGCAAAGGAATCCCCAGACTAACACTTCAGTGACAGCCAATTACTGTACAGCCCAAAACACACAGCTCTGGTAAGCAGTCTGCTAGTAGAACCTGAGGCAAGGTAGAGTTTCTTACAATGAGTTACAGATTCACAAGCAGAGGAAGACAAGAAGAAAAAGAAAAACAGAAGGAATCCAGCTACCCGGCAAATATGAAGCAGACCCCAAGATCGTGATACAATCCAAAGATGTAAATTATTGTAAATCATCACTGTTGTTCAGAATTTCACACAGACATTTGTGCCAATTCTGGTATATTTCTCCACAGACACAATAAGGAAGCAGAGAAGGTCGGGGGGTGGGGGGGGAGAGGCAGGAAAACTGGGAGAGTATAAATGAAGTTCTGCTGCCCATATGCTTTAACTGCACAGGAGTTTAGACTCTTTGAGCATTTTGTACTCTCTCCAAATCCTCATGAGTCACAAAAATTAAAAAGCTATATCCTTCTGGATGCCAGGAAGGGCCTTACCACGGGCCTTTTGTCAAACTTTTTAAAAAGGGGGGAGGAGGAAAGGAAAAGTCACAGTGTTGGGCAGTCCCACTTTACTTGACTACTATGATGTCACAAACCACATGATTCTGTCTCTCCAGTAACAGTGCTTGCAAAAAAAAAGGAGTTTTAAAAGCTTTTGCTTTTTTGGATTGTGTGAATGCTTCATTCGCCTCACAAACAACCACAGAACCACAAGTGCGGTGCAAACTTTCTCCAGAAGGACACAGCAAGAAGCCTCTGGTTTTTAAATGGTTAATCTCAACAGGTCACCAGCAGCCACCGAGACCAGCAGAGTCAGTAAGTGATCTCAAACCACAGCCTATTCAGTAATAGTAGGTCCTTCAAATATTTGCTCATTTTCTTTTTGTTTGTTTTGTTTTGTTTCCTTGCTTTTTAAATTACCAGCACTTGATTTTTATTTTATTTTTTTTGACAGAGAAGAAAAAACACAAATATAGAATCTATGCACTCCGGGCATGCTGTAAAACTAAAACAAAGCTTGGCTATGGTTTGTGATTTCAGTATAAGGCTCCAAGCAGTCTTTGCACCAGAAGATCCATCCACACACTGTGTGACCGAGGGGAGAGCTATGGCATCGAACAGTCTATTCAGCTCAGTGACACCTTGTCAGCAAAACTTCTTCTGGGGTAAGTGTTCATGCTTCCAAATACTATGAAATATTGCTGATTGTCACAAGCTGCTTGCCATTTATGTTCTGCCTTTTCCATTTTCCCCCTCTTAAAGAAGATGTCTGAATGTAATGAATATACAAGTTACCATAGCCATTCCTTTTTATACCGGAAAGCTCAGCTAATGTTAGATCGCTTTACTGTCCCCTCTACTGCTTGTGCAGCAGGTGTGCTCATCTTCTGCAATTCTCTTTGTGAGTGTGAAATATATACTTGGGAAAAGCACAGTTGTGAAGTCAGCAGATTCAAAATTTAGACTGAATATGCTGACCATCATATTGAGCACACCATATAAAAAGGACCTGAAAGAACATGCCAGCCGCTTCAGAATTCCACTTGCAAACAGGACTGATTTAAATATTTCCCAATATATGATGAAAATTGAGAACACCTATCCACACACCCCATGCAATTTTTTTATTAACACACACCAATTAGCATCCTGATCCTAACACCTTTAAGTGGAAGTAAATTTTTCAGATTTCAACTGAAGCGTATTTCCAGGTATGCTTAGAATCATGAGCTTTGCAAATGTGTATATAGAGCCCAAGATCCTGTGCATTTGTGTATGTTCTTTCCACTTAAAAAAAAAGTTCTTTATAATGCACCCAAACTGACAGGATCCAAACAATGCAATTCTAGGTAAACACACATAAGCCAAAACTGAAGCGTATTTCCAGGTATGCTTAGAATCACGAGCTTTGCAAATGTGTATATAGAGCCCAAGATCCTGTGCATTTGTGTATGTTCTTTCCACTTTAAAAAAAAGTTCTTTATAATGTACCAAAACTGACAGGATCCAGACGATGCAATTCTAGGTAAACACACATAAGCCAAAAGGCTTTTGGCATCAAAACTAGGAAGTAGCAAACAGAACAAAGATGCAGATCAGAATGATTCAAAAATTGTAGTAACATGTTTAAAGAAGTTATGTATAAAATACCTCTCAAAACAGACAATTAAAATATAAGATTAGAAGTTAGCTCTGCAGATACACTCCACCTATTTGAATATCCATCCATAACGAGAGCTTCTGAGTTGTAAAGCAGTACCTCTAGCAGCTCTTTGATCTTTCCTGTCTAAGATCAGTTTTTGAAATTATGTCAGTACATATATTAATACCACATGAAATAAAAAGATTCCCAATTTTTGTTTTAGAGTTCATGAATACAATACAGTGAATGGCTTCTCTGACCTCTATGGAGTTTGCAATACAGTTAGAATTTTGCTTCTAAAGATGTGGTAAAAAGCTTGCTTCTAAACCCAAAGGCTGTTTGTTAACCAGTGGTCAGAGAGCAATGGTTATTCCCGCATCTGAAACACTACAGAAGTCTCTGCTAAAAGCATGTGAATATTAACAGTATATAAAGAACAAAAAAAGGCAAACACTTACAATATTTTCTTAATGCTGTCCATCTTGGTTCAAAACTATGTTGGTGCTGTAAAAGCTAATGGGTTTTCTTTTCCTTCCAAGAAAAAAAAAAACCCGATTGATGCTTGAAATGCTTTCAGTGTATGTACCTACATTGAGCTTGTATTGTATCTAGTTGAAGGTTGGAGATCACTTTACCCCTCCTACTTCACACGTTTCAGCTGGCTCTTGTTTAAGCAAATGAGTCCACTGCAAATCTAACAGCACAATTAGACATGAAGCAATTGTACCCATGAAACAGAGGGACTTATTTAATTTCTGATATACTGAGACATCTGATGAATTACATAGCACTACGCCTCAAACCTACCTTCTGCAAGTTAGTCACACTAAGTTGCACTGTAATTAGGCAGTATGCTAAAATGTGAACACAAAAATCCTGAGGCTTTTTAAAATGGCAGGTAGATTTATATTTTTCCTACAAAACTTCTGCCTTAATGAAGCACAGCATAAGCGTAGCCAGACCACATTATCCCACTGTTTACAACAGGAAATACAGTTTACATGTATAGGGACTTTCTTTTGCTTTTACATCCAAAAAGAGATTATAAGAAATATAGTTGGCTAAACTTATCATAACATGTAATGCTGACTACTTAATTCATCTACTTTGGGTCATTCTTTAAGCTACCTGAAAAGTCGTGGGATATGGGCAAAGCATCTTTCCAAATGTACCACATTTAAATAAAGCCAACCAAGTGAATGTGTCCTTAGAGACACATGACACATTCATTATAAGCTATAATGAATTTTTCAGTGGAAAATTATTAATTCCTCTTGATGATTTGGCAGTAGTAATACTTAAACTAGTCTGTTTGTTTCTGTTTCATTGCTGTCTTCCAACAGAGAAGTATAGGTCAGCAGTCTTTAGTCACTTTCAGCTGATATGCGTTAATGAAGTAGTCGAATTCATATCACTGGGAATATGATTGGCATTGGTCCTGTATTAGTCACCAAGTTCAGTAATCTATCCTACTGGAGCACTAATAAATCAGAAGTTTCCCTCATCAGACATCAAAATATCAACTACCAATTAGGAAACGAACAAAGGCTGATATTGGAGAGAGAGGAAACATCTGATTTACCAGAATTTAAATCTGATGGAAGTTTCACTAACCATAAGAAGTATATCCTTGTACATTTGCTGGGGGCGGGGGGAGAAAGAGGGTCTGAATTTGCCAATAACTGTGCTCCATTTCTTGTAATAATCTGTATAATTACCACACCTATATCAATGTTTAGGCCTTGATTTACATTGTTTCAAGTTAAACTGGTTTATTTATTGTACATGTAGCAGCAATCATAAATATATATTAAATTTGAAGTAAAATTCACAATACGTTTCAAGCACAATCCACTGGGAACTTCATTTAAATGAATGGAGCAGCAGTGTTCTTATGCAGCTCTCATTCATTTCAGTGGGGCTTGTGGTGAAGAACTTCCCACTGGACTATACCCACAATTTACACCTGATCTTGCAGCACATATATAAGTGAAGAATATATATGGGATGAGGAGACCTCATTATTATTCAATGTTCATATTGTACATCCCCCACAGTTTTTATTGAAACTGCTGAAACTGTATGCAACATTTTAAGAATTGGCATACTTTATGAATTACGCTTACTTTAATTTCTCTAGTTAATCAAAAAAGGGAACATATATCATGGTGCCCTCAATATTATGCATATTCCCTGAAAACATATAATATGTATTACCAATGAGTACAATCCATGTTATTTACTTCAGGGTATTTCTACTGGAGTCAATTGGAGAACAGCGGAGTAAGGAGTACAAAAGAGAGGGCAAAATTCAAGCAATTTAGGCAAAAATATACCTGCTCTAAAATTCTGAAATCCAAAAGTGTTATGAAACTTAGGGGAAAGAAGCAATTTCAACTTCTAGATCTGCATACCATAAAATAAAGGAGACAGGCCAAACACCAGAGAGGAAGTGAAGGAGGAACAGATTCCCAGTCGCAATCCATGGCCATCCCTTCCTGCAATAGTGTTTGTATGTCATGCCTTTCACATTTATAAGCTATACGGACAACAAAATGAATTGGTTTATTTACTTGGCAATAGATATCAATATTTCCCTTACTGCTCAAGTATTCCCCAATCTGAGGGAAATTCACTCAAAAGAGAAATGTTCCAGTTAGTTAAAAGAACACCAAAATATTTGACAGTTGAGAAAGTGAAAAAACCTAATTCATTGGAGAGAGTAAGATTTTTATCAAGCATACAGGATTAATCTTTATTGAATAGAACCATTCACAAATCAAAACGTACTCGACTTCAATACTTTCATACAGCACTAATCAATTACAAACCTTTTCTAGTGATTCAAATTCCATGTGCTTTTAATTTTATATACTGGTGGTCTAAAATATAGAAATGAGGCTGAGCTTAGTCAGTCTGTATTGAAACTTTTGCTTTTTTCCAATAAATATTCATCTAGAGGTTTTCTTAAGAGAGAGCTGCTCCTATGAAGACTGTGGTAATATTTTTATACTGTACCTCCTTGTTGAAGTAAAAGGTTAGGGGTTACCAAAATACCTCAACTGTATATACAAAAAAAAAAAAGGAAAAGGTAAGTATTCACATGAAAAATCCAAGGGAACTATATTATTTATTTTTGCATTTCCTATGATTAATGATGCACCAGTGCATACTTGAAAACTGAAGTCAAAGTAGGGGTAACACCTCAAATTCCTTAAACTGGACAAATGTCAAACCTGGTAGGCTATATTAACGAGCCTACCAGAAATATTAAGATTCTACCACCCCCACTTTAATATGGTACAGCAATGCTGAACATTCTCACATATATGAGATTTCTTCAGAGGTGGTCTAATAATGGCCTAAAAATGCATTTCATAGAACACTTAGTTTTCTTTCTTAAACAGAATTGGCTTTATATATTTTCAAAGCTCAATTTTATTTTAGAATCTTCATGGCTTCAGTTCATGTAAAATGAATAAATAGGTAAACATACAATTTTCAAATGTCCACATGAGCAACATTTTGCCTACCAGATGGCAACAACAAAAATATACTAGAAGAAATAACACAAGAGAAAAACAGCCTGTTCAGGTCCAACTTGCATAGGCACTCAGCATCTAACAGTCCCTCCCTTTGCAAGTTTCTCTGTCAAACTACTAGAGGTAGAAGCACACAAGTAATACTCTTGCTATAGGTATCCATAAAAAACATACTTTTGAGCATTACAGATGACAGAACAGATTCAGAAGCCTCCTTCAAGATTACAATACAATAAACTTAAAATATCACAATACAACATTATAATAAACTGACCTATTTAGTTTGCCCTAGAGCATAAAAACAGTGAGAAAGTTTAAAATGGTAAATCCTAACACATTTTAAGCTCACTGCTTAACACATTATAGGAATCAAACATTCCCAGCACAGTTTAAAGAACTGCCAAGCATTTGCTTATATTTTAAGTGTATGTCTCAATTTTTCTCAAGAGAAACAACCGACAGACAGACAGACAGACAGACACACACACACACACACACTCAATTTGGCCCCAAAAATGTATTACTCAAGGTCCACTCCCTTGAAAACTGACTTGAAGCTTCCACTGGACAAAGTGAGGCCTTTTTTGGCTTCAAGTAAACAAATATACAGTTGGATTGTTGGTCAACAACAAATTAAGAAATGCATTTTGTTCAAGAGAACTGCTTTTGCAAAGTTTGTTAGGTTTACAATTTGACCACAAGCTTTTGTCCATCACAGCAGTATATTCAAGAGAGACTGCCTCTGCCAACAAGGCGACTGTTACCAATGGAGAAGTTACAACTGAATTATACTCTTGACAAAAGTATAACATTAGGTTGATATTAAGTTGCTTAAATCCTGCTAAAGTAGAGGCACAGCCAATCAGTGTGCAGGACTGCAGCCCCAAGTTTCTGTTTCAGTGGTGTCCCTCCACCTGAAGCTACTCACAAGGCTAGGGCTTGTTGTTTACTCCTCAGATGTTTTTGTTTTTATGTTAATGGCATCTACTTGCATAAACAAACTCTTTATAAGAAATACTACAATTTAGTAAAAAGTATGGTGCACTTAAGCTTATTGGTCTCGCACACACATAATGCTGTGCTGCTGGATCTCAGCCATTATGTTAAAACACACACACACACACACACCACACAAGCCATTAAGAATAACATTTTAAAGATGAGCATCAAAGTGACTTTTTACACACTAGTTACTGTATCATAAAGCTGTTTAACACTTCCAGGGTGGGGCGGGGGGAGACTATCCATTATCCATGCATCTGTTTCCTGCAGAAAGAGGGGCAGAAAGAGATAGTTTTCTCTACTTGACAGCAGTCAGATTACTGCCCTGAGCTTCAACATGTAGTTCTAAGTTTTCTATTTCATTACAAACTTGCCCAGGGGATTTGGAGAAATGGGAAAGGTGGGAGGGAGGAAAGAGAGAAATGTTGTACTGACTTCTAAGTATTTGTCTGTTCTGAAAGAATAACTGAAATTTTTAAATCATAAATTCTAATCTGTGCAACTATGCACGAAGATAGATTAAATGCCATTTCTAAAGCATAACACAAAAGAGTTTTCCAATTTCACCTCTGTATCAGAAAATAAATATGAAACAGTTTCATATGTATCCACACTGACTCTCCCTAAAACTGAGAATTAGCTAATCTTTAATTACATAGGATGAAGTGTTCTGTGTAACTTCTGTGTAAGTCTGCACCATCTTTCAACAGAAGAGAACTCAGTTGCAACACAGAGTAATAGCTGCCTACACTAAAATAAACAACACACTGCACTTCCTGAATAAAGTTGCTGGGGGGGGGGTTATTTATATCAGTTTTCCTGTATTTTTCAGCAGTCTATGTCCAGAATACTTTCTATCACTCAAAAACAACAAAAAACACAAAACACACACACAAACTCTTATGATTAAAGTAGAGATTAAAACCATTATTTCCTCTACTGTCTGGTTTTAAAGTAGTGATACATCCATTAAAGTCAGGCACTCTTGGAATTAACAAAAGCTTTACATTTTAACATATTAGAGCTAAAAACCCTGAGGCAGAGACATTTTGGCAGAAATTCAATACAATGGAATTTGTTGCTGAGCATTTTTGATAGATATGGGCTGCAAACAAACACACACACACACACACACACCCCTCCCTCCATGGAAGTTCAGTGGGACTTACCTTTCCCACTCATGGATTTAGGATTGTTGCTTGACATCCCAGTCTGAAATGCATTGTTTGGAAGTGAGCCCGTTTAGGAATGGCATGTAAGCCACTTACTTCGAAGCACGTTTAATGAAATCAGTGGTTCTTATTTCTAAGGAAAGCAATTTAAGGTCACTGTACAAGTGTCTTTCCATATGAATATTTAATTGTCCAAAAAGGTTAAGCACATTATCGTCAAAGCTGTTTTAAAGATAATGTGTTTAACCTTTTTTGAAAAACTAAAGAAAGCAATTTTTTAAAACAATAAAGATTAGCATGAACAGTAACTTTCTACTCTTAAAGCAAATTACATGGACTACATGTGTGCACTACTTTTTAGTGGGGGGGGCTGTTATTGCTTTGTAAGCTGCCTTGTGTGCTTCTGTATTGAGGCAGAGTAGACATGTCTTTAACAAAACATTCTGTATTTATTTTTGCAGCTATAAACCTAGTAACAGAGTTAAAACAAATAAAATGCTTTGTTCTAGAACATTTATATCCTGCTTTTTCTTCAACAATATTCAAGGCAGCGTATGCAGGGTTCCCAGGAGGTCCCCCAGACAGGCACTAAGCAGGCAGCCCTGCTTAGCTTCAGCAAAGTTTCTACCCCATGTGCCTTCAGACTTTGCCCTGGTCTTAAATACTGAGATCGTAATCCTGTTCTAGTGTTTCACATAAAGGCTATAACTAACTGTTGCAATACTTTTTGTGTTTTTCTGTGCAGATTAACACTAAGTATAGCCTTAGACCTTGGCTGTAACTCAGAAAGCTCCTTTAGGCACGCTAAGCGCTTGTAGGCACTCAGAGAGCCTTAACGGGGCATGGGGTGGGGGGAGAGCTTGCTACTGTTTCCAAAGACAAACCGGGGGGGGGGAGTACCACTGAGTGCACAGATTTTTAAACTGTACTTCATTTATTTTTTTAAGTAAATGTCAGTCTTTGCAAAGGGTTGTGCCACCTTGCTGAGATTCTTTTGTTGAGAATGCTGCAGATACATCTTTAAAAGCAGTCATGTATTAGAATGGGAACAAAGAGTATGCTGCATTGACCTTTGTTATTTTAACTGTTAGCTTATCACACTTTCTTGCCCGTAAAGAAAATGTCCAGAAGTCACAGGAATATATTTAAATGAAAGGATAGAACACATAAATACTAGGAACTGAGCTGATCAGGTTTGCGTTGTAATCTCAAAGGGTTAGAAATTTTCAGTATCTACATAATTCAGAAGCAAAAAGTGAAGCATTCTGTGTATCTTGATCACCTATGAAATTGCACATAAATACACTTCAGAAAACCATAATTGTTATATAGTGGTCCTTCCTTCTCTTTAAGTTACTGAACTGATTTTCATGATGTAGAGGAATAAGTCAGAACACAACTGGAATGCTGTTTTTCTAAGATATCAAAGGAGTTTCACAGTGCAGCACTGTGGAGCATTTGAGGAATAAATAGAGAGTTAGGGTCAGTGATGTACAATACAAGTACAAAAACAGCCTTGTAATACATAAAGGTAGTACAGGTTTGCGCTGTGTTTATTCCTCAAAATAATCAGTGCTACTCCGGTCAAATAGAACTTCACAAAGATTTGCAATAAGCAATACTAAAATTCAACTCAAATATCCTTTTGAAGCCACTTAATTGAGTGAGAAGTGTAGTGAACATAACAATGAACTTATCTAAAATGACAAGGTCCTAAAACAGTGACTGTTTATTCAGGCAGCGTAAACTAGTATACATTAGTAGAACTCTTCTCTTTTTCCCTAAAGGATTTTTTTTTAAGCATAAAGGACATTCACTTAATTTCACTGCCTTTCCAATCCACACCCAGTATGTGAGTTTAAGATGCATACTCTACTTTTGTATTACTTCACATGTCATTTAATTTCACATCACTCCTGTCACTTTTTCCCATCTAACTATAAACCAAAAGTCTTTAGAAAAAACTAAAAACTCACGACAAGAAAGTATGTTTACAGACATTTTATTAGTAAAAGTTCAGTCAGAAGAGTGATAAAAATGATAGCTTACTTCATCCTTAAAGAGTGGATTACTGGACCAAAAGCTGAGCTTCATTTTCAGACCCAAGCAAACAAATATTTCAAGCTAAACTGACTGACCTAATCAAACCATCACATTTTTAAAAAATCAAATAATTTAACTGCAAAACCTGAAGCATGAATTATTACAATAAATATTTTTGTTATTAAAATGTCAGTGTTATGATACATTAAAAAGATTTAATCAAAAAATCTAATTAAGTTTTCACATAATGAGAATGGTTAAGTTTCCATGAAGATATACAAAACAGAGAACATATTCTCCTATTTAAAACATTTATATGTTTAGTGAATTCTAGAAACATAATCTGATCAATTGTTTAAATAAATCTATGTGTGTGTGTGTGTGTGTGTGTGTGTGTGTGTGTGTGTGTGTGAGAGAGAGAGAGAGAGAGAGAGAGAGAGAGAGAGAGAGAGAGAGAGAGAGAGAGGAGTTTTCTATGTTTATGTTTACACTGGAAACTGAATATTCCAATTCTGAACAAAAATGTTGTTCTTCCCTTTTTAAAAGAAAGACATTTCAATGTTATTCAATGCTTGCATTCTTGATAAAGGTTTTCTCTAACCATTCAGTTTCCATAAACATCTAAAAAGCAAGTCTCAACAATTTGCCTCCACCTCCTTCCACAAAACAACTTAAAAATGTGTGAGCCTCAGTCTAGAATGGTTTAGACAAGACAGGAGGAGAGGACCAATATTAGAATGCTAATACAGCCTAGGCACTCATCAGTTATGAAATAGCCTAAAACAATATATGATGGGTAAAACCAGAATACATAATGAATGCACTAGCTCCTTAACAACAGACACAGTAGTTATTCAACACAAGAGGGTTGCTGGGTTGTTGTTTTTTAACAAAGTGTGATTTACAGAAGTAAAATGCAAACACCATTTGCAGAGCTCCCAAGATGTACTGAACAAACAGGGCTGAATGGCAGTTACATTTTGTCATTTATTCAGAAGCTAAAAAACAGCTGAATCAAGGTGGTAGCTTTTGGGAGTCTGACAAAATGCAACAGCATCTCGATCTCTAAGTCTCTCGCCATCCCCAAAATGTTTTAAAAGGTGCTGCTTTTTGCTTTCTCTCCCACCCCCCTCTTTCTGCTGAGTATAGCCGTTCACATACCTGAGTCTTATCAATTACTGAAGCATCTTCATCTTCCAGGATTCTAAGTCTTATATAGCATTTACAGCAAACACAGTACAATTTACATATGAATACGCAAGATTTGAAGGTCATGTTTTAATCGTCTGCATGATCAGACATTTTCAGCTAGATGATCTCGTCTAGAAGAAATATGGAATGTCTGCATACAGTAACACACCTTGAGCAAACCTTTCTGCTGCACTATAATGATCTGATCCAGAAATTCAAGTGTACCTTAAAACAACGGGCTACCTGTTCTAGCCATGCTTAAGGAATGTGGCCAAATCATTTTTATTAGTTTAACCTTTACAGGAATGCTACATATCCTCAGAGCAAAACATTTCTAACACTCATAATACGATACATCTCTGAGAAATCTAAAAAATAAATAAATTAAGATCTAAAGGGTATAAAAGACTGTCCTCCTCACTTTTCAAGATTATTTACATTTTCTAACATGTTGATTAAGAAGCCTTATTTTCATGCCTCCGTTTAGTTGCCTGGAGGGACACAGGCACGCAGTCCCCTGAATCCTGTTCCTACACAGGAACCACTGACATAAAAGGGGGCAGAGTAGGAATAGTGGTCAGCAGGCATCAGAATCCATTCACAGAGTTTCTAAGCTATCAGACTATTTTTTACAAACTTGCACCATCTAGGACCCAGAAGCCCTACTACAGACCTCAAGCCCATGTGCTTTAACCATGTGCTTGAGAACGCACTTGTTTTCATAGTCTCTGGGGAAAAGAAAGAAAGAAGCTTATCAGACTCAAGGTACTGGGCAGTCATCATACATGTCTGGCAGGCTGTGTGTGGCTTTGCCAGTTATGCAGGTCTAATCTAATATCCAACCATTTCCTTAACAAAATTTGAGCAGTAGCCCTGCTAAATAAGTATGCCTAGAACTTCAGCAAATTCTGTCAATGGAAACAGATACATCTTGCTTTTAGAGCTGTGGTGTTTATGTCTAAATACATCTTTTATCCTAGGTCTATGAATCAATCAAGAGATCTGTAAACATAGGTTTAAAAATACAGAGTTTACTGTAGCAGGGATATGAGAGAGAGAGAGAGCTCCATGCTATTAACATTCAAAAAGCATACAGAGAGGGTTGTATCTTTCTTTCTTTCCAAAATTCTACAACTGGTATTTCTATATATCTGTTCAAGCAGCCCAGACGGCTATATGTTCTCTTTCCCCCCCTCAAAAATATGTATCCTGGATACTTTTGTTGAACATTAAGGCTGATTTAGAATTCACCTCGGATCATACTCTACATACTATTATGTTTGTTACTTTCTCAAAAGCAGCAAGTCACACTTCAACACTGACAAATACGAAAGGTAACCCTGACCCCTGAAAATAAATCTAAAGTAATTTTGAGCTACCAGAATTTTATGATCTTGAAAGCTTGGTGAAATAAGGCAAGAAGCCAAAAATAAGAAATCAACTAGAGAAAACGCCTGACAGTCCATGAAATAGTGGATCTGTTCACTTACATCAGGATTTTCTAAATTGTGAGGCCAAACAGAGACCACTAAGAGAATGACTGAGGGATATGAGAAAGGTGATAAAAAAAGCTAAAGCCAAATGGAGCATCATGGAACAAGGGGGTGGTACTACTTCAGCTTGATAGCTCAAGCTGTAGTCAGCAGCTTCAAGCTTGAATCCCCCCACACACACACACATATACACACACTTCTCTTCACAGAGCAATAAGCATGTTAGGGAGAAAGCCCAGATAAAAAATGTCTTCCCTTGGTATGTTAGCTTTCCACATGCAGGGAACCACCACCAATCTGAAGCTGTACAGTTCTAGAATTGCACAAGAAGAGTACTCTAAACCAGAATGACAAACCAAACAAAATAACCCAACATGAAGAGTACAACACAATATAAATGCTAAATTAAACAAAGCATGTTAATGAAAAAGTTCACATTAAAACAATGATCATATGATTCAAAAGTTAGTACATGCTATTCTGCACATTTGAATTGACTTTACCCACTGGTGTTCATTCTAAAGCAAGAATTGATGTATTTTTTAATATAGGTAGTATGCAACTTGCACCCATCATTTCATTCCATACCATAACAAATGGGCAAGTATACCTTCAAATCAAAAAGTGTACACATGTTTGAACTGATCCCATAATAGGATGAATTGATGGGGTTCAAATTGTTCAAGTAACAGAACTGGTTACACCCAACTACAACTTGTTCTTCATTGCTCTTATGTGTTCCTGTGATATTCCTCCTGTGTTTTCTGTATGTAAATTGTTCCTTTTCCCAGGATCAGTGGCTCACATACCGTAACAGCATTCCAGGGGTATTTTACACACTACTGGGGGTGGGGGGTGCTGCATCTTCCAAATACAACTTGCATTAGCGCACATTAACTCCCTCGTGGAATTTCAGCAACTGTGCAAGTGTGCTCTAGAACACCTTGCATTTGGAAGATACAACATCACCCACACTGTGAACCACTGGTTGCTCCTTTGGGGAGCGTGTGTGTTTGTTTTAACTGCACAAATACAACGGCATTCCACCATGGCATGTAAGCCCCAGGAGGGGAGGGGAGCGAACAGCTTTGGGATGCTTCTGTGGGTAACATACCCCTCAGTGTGTCTTGGTGCACCTGTAACAGCAAATCAAGGCTTGGCCACTTGTGCCTGAGTCTCAGACACATGTTCTTCTTGCTTCCCTGTGCACTTTGTTTCCCTCCCTCATTTCCTTATTTGTGAAAGTCGTAGCTTACCTGTAAACTGGAACTGAAAACCATATTTAAACTATGATCTCAAGTTCTGATTTGCAGACAAGGTTCAGACACATCAGCATGCTATAGCTTCTGCAAACAAAGTGAGGGAGGAAAATGGAGTGCGGCGGAGGAGGAGGAGGAGGAGGAGGAGGAGGGAGTACCCAAGGCTTAGACACAATATCTCTCCATGTTTGGCTATTGCACATGAACCAAGTCAATGGGTTTATTGGTGGGGATTGTTGCATGCAAGGTGATGATGTTCTGTGGCTGAGGTTAGGAACACTCTTGACTGTTTGTCAAGGGCAAAATGAGGGACATTTGACCTCTTGAAATAAGGAATTGTTATGTAAAGAATATCTAATGTGGAACGACCTGAAACATGGGCTGCTACCAGCTATCAGCATCATGTTCAGGTACATATTGTATGAAAGACAGCTGACACAATATATTCTCATTGGTATGGAGCTCAGAAAAAAAAATTCTGTAGAAACGAAAGGGAAGCATAACCCTGAGCCACTTACGTAGCTGTCCAAAGTGAAGTGTATTTCTACAAATACACTTACAAAACAATACAATGGTGATGAGAATTCAATTGAGCTAAGATGCTAAGCCTCTAATCAAAACGTGCTTATCTGCACGCCAAAAAGAAAGTATCCTGATAACAACTGCAAAGGTTGTGCAAGTTATCATGGGCTAATTTTGATTACAGAGAATTTCAAACACTAGAAACAAGAAGCCTGAAATGTTTACATGATCAGTTATCCAATGATGAAATAGAATCACATCAAGAGGTTCTGGTTTTATCTGGTTTTGTCTCCTGCAACTCATCTGTTTTCTGAGCGATGCAAATCAGCGTTCTAATGAGTTGTTATACCAGCATAATAGAAGATGTTTTAAAACCTTAGGAAATTACTTTTAGTTGTCCTAGTCTCTGAAATTTAAATCTTGGAGACCGGTCTCACAATCGTGAGAAGGGCCGAAGGGTGGGGGGCAGGGGAGGACTGCTTACCTTCCCTACAGATGACTATTGCATGGCACAACAATCCTCCACAGCTCCCCGCAGCATGGAGGGGTCAAGAGCCTGAATGCATTGTCCCGGCCCTCAGAAATCCCATAATGCACCGTGCAAGTGTGTGGTGCATTGTGGGGATCCCCGCAGCAATGGGCAGGCACCCATCACTGCTACAGCACCAGCTAAAAGCAGCTGGCACTGCAGACAATTTTAAAAATGGGGCTAAGGGAGTACTTATTATTATTATTATTATATTTATATTTATATCCCGCTCTTCCTCCAAGGAGCCCAGAGTGGTGTACTACATAGTTGAGTTTCTCTTTCACAACAACCCTGTGAAGTAGGTTAGGCTGAGAGAGAAGTGACTGGCCCAGAGTCACCCAGCAAGTACCATGGCTGAATGGGGATTTGAACTCGGGTGTCCCCGGTCCTAGTCCAGCACTCTAACCACTATACCACTTGCTCCCTGAACCTCCTTTAAGATACCCTCTAAGGTGGGTTTGCCACCACCGCCACCACACCAGCAGCAGGTCAACTCCCATGGGTTCAAGAGCAGGCTTGGCTGCGCATGTGAACAACTTCTTGATCTGAAATTTTAAAAAATGTCATCTACAAACACCAGAACTCTCAGCCATTCAGATTAAGCCTGCCAACATGGATAGCAAAAACCGTGACTGGAACCCCTCTAAAAGTTAGTTATGGATCTTCTTAATATAAACAATTTATTATAAATACAAGTGATAAAAGCTTTTCACACAGACAAAACCAGGTAGGGTGGCTAGGCCAAAAACCACCACTGAATATATGTGTGAATGTCCACTTACCAATCAGTATTGACAAAAAGAAAATAACAGGTGGAATCAAATGTTCCATTTGGCATATAAACTACTCAATATATTGGATGCAATTCAATAAATGTTGACAAGACAGTCCAAAGTAACAAAAGCAAGTGTTTTTATTAGTAATTTAGTGTTTAATTATATTTCTGTCTACTGTATATTTTACCATACAGTACACTTTAAGTGGCGCAGCAAGGAAATTCTTGACTAACAAGCAGAAGTTGCCGGTTCAAATCCTCACTGGTACTATATCAGGCAGCAGCAACATAGGAAGATGCTGAAAGGCATCATCTCATACTGTGCAGGAGGAGACAATGGTAACCCCCCTCCTGTATTCTACCAAAGAAAACCACAGGGCTCTGTGGGCACCAGGAGTCAAAATCAACTTGACGGCACGCTTTATCATTACTCCTTGTATGCTAAAGAGCATCATGTACAGCCCAATGCATTCTTCAGAGAATGCTAGTGAGAGCTCTCCCCCCCCCCCCACCTCCAGGGGTAAACAGAAATCCTCTGGGGAGTAGCAATCTGGATCAGGGCCATGGCAGGGCAAAGGGGTAATGCCCCTTTTCCTAATATCATACCTGCAATGTGAAGAGGTCCAATTCAAACAGCACTTTCATAAGAACTAGTCCCTAATCCAAGGCTGCATAACTTCTGTCCTCCTGCAGATGTTGGAATACAACTACCATCATTCCTTAATAATGGCCACTATGGCTGGGAGTTATAGTCCAACAATAGCTGAAGGCCAAAGTTGCACATCCCTGCCATAATCTATACCTGTGCTGCCAAATTCCAAATAGCCACAGGTGGGTTTGTACTACAGATTTTTGTTTGCCTATGGCTTCTATAACATAAGATACTTCCAAATGATCCATTTGTTCCCAAGCCCATTAAAGGGGGGGGGAGGAATGTTGCCTGCAGAGTGACCTGCATTTTGTTTTAATCAAAGCTACCTGCAGGTGCAACTAAGAGACAGTGCAGCCATGGTTAAGAAATCGTAGGCAGGCCACAGGATCACCCACTCCACCAGCCCCTTACCTTTTGGAACAAATCCTTCCTTCCTGCTTAGCTGCCATTTTACTGGTAGTAAGACTGATCACAATTAAGGCTAGTTGGAGTTCGCACTCAAACTGGACCCAAGACTTGGTTTTTCAATCACAACTGGATGCATGGTGCACTAGAACTGTTTGGCACAGGGAGGATAAAAGCAAGGACCACTCTTCTAATCAAAATCATTTCAATCGTAACTAATATTCTACACTGACTGCAATTCCATGAAAGAAAAAGCATACAAATGACATGTAGATTGTTCTGTGTAACAAATATATAATAGAACTGCCTGTGAAGGACATTAGTCATGTTTTAAACAGCCATCATTTTCAGCATACTAGTTCTAATAAGTTGAAAGTGAGGGTTGTTTCAAACATGACTAACATCTGTACAAAGAGACTCCTTACTACTTCATACCTATCCATCCAGGTGATCAATCTGGCACTAAAGCAGTGAATCATTGTCAGGGAAGGAAAAGTCTAGCAGCCATGCAAAGAGGTTCTCATACTGTACAGTAGTAAGAAACTGTAGAGCTTTCAAGTGTGCTGAGAATAACTTATGAGACTCATCTTCAGTCCAAAAACTAATTCCCACTGGGCTTGTTTTGCATTTTTAAAGTTGAAAACCACCTGAAATGTACTTTTGCAACTCCAGCTATAACAGGTGGAGTGGTTTCCAAACGTTTTAACCCCAGAGAGACTATCTGTCGTTTTATGATTCACTGTAAATGAGCACAAGCGTCTCAAATTCTCTAAGACAGCAAGGAAATAACCAATACATTATGAATGCCAAAGAAATAAAACTATTAGAGATTACTCATATTGTACTGTAAAAAGATACCTAGTGCTCTTGATACCTGTCCGCTTACATTTCTATAAAGCACCACAGTTGCAGAGGGAAACAGCAAAATGCCAGGTGCAGTGGAGAGTTTTATGTAAAATCATTTTCTTCAAAGAAAAAAATAATGTGCTTGACAGCAATGCATCAATGGTAATAGCCATATAACACAGAAGACAAACAGAAAAGGAAAATTTACATTTGCAGCAAAGTCCACTGCTCAAAAAAAAAAGTTATGCAAGTTATGGTTCAAAATTTTACTTTGTTTTTAAATTCATTTGCTAATGAATGCTCGGTGTCCTCAAAATCTCCAGCGATTCCATCACTTCCCTGGTCCACTTGTCCCAAGGGTCAGCTGTAGGTGCAGTCCAGATTGGTTGTCAATATCTCCTCTTAAACCTGCTGTGCTGCAGTTAACACACAGAGGCCGGTCTCACGATCTGTGAGACCCATTTTTGGCGAAACTGCAGACAATCCCTGCAGGAGCCCTGGGCAGCCGTATCGGCCGCCCACACGATTGCCAACTCCATGACGGAGCCGGTGGGGGCTGGGGGGAGCAGGGGCCAATTGGCCCCCGCAAGCTCCAGCATGCCCTGCGCAAGCGCACAGGGCATGCTGGCGAGACCCCCGGAGTTGGGAGACGGCTTTTCACAATCCGATAGCCACGGCTACTCATGATCCGATAGCCCGGGTTTGCGGAGCGGGGCGGGCTACCAAAGGGGAGGGCTACCAATGCAAGTTACCTGCTGGAGAACCACTGGGCTCGCAGCCGAGCCCGGTGGTTCTTGCGCTCGGGAAAAATCGGGCTAGGCTTTCCTAGCCCGATTTTTCCCAATCATGGGAATAGCCCCACACAGTTCATCTTCCATTCAACAGACTTGTAAATAGCTGCTTGCCTTGTCATGCAACCCGCCCCACCTCCACTAAGTTAGATCTTCTTTCCAAAACTCAATGGGAAAAACACACAGAGGTCCTTCACACAATCAAAAACTGTGTTCTACCCAGATATAGGAGCTGTGTGTTCAGTTGTGTGGAAGCAAAGTTAGAGGGAAACCATGGAAGTGATTGTATGGAAGCAAGTCAGGAGGAAAAGCTAACCAGGTTTTCCTCTAACCTTGCTTCGACACAACCAAAAACTAGAAGCGCACACAGCTACCAAACCCAGGTAGAACACAGTTTTCAATTGTGTGGATAACCTCTTATTTGAGGTTCTCACACAGGCCATTATCTTTTGCAAAGATATTACCGGTCTTCCTCTCTACAGAAAAGTTTGAATGCAATAACAGTAACAATATTACAGAATGGGGGAACGAAGAGATGAGACCTAAACAGTTTTCCAGCCCCAAGGTTTTTCCACATTGTATAGTGATCAGTTTCTACACAGGGATATGTTGAACAGTGTAAGCTGTTAATCAGCTGCAACCTGTCATCCATTGTAAGCATGACAAAATAAAAACTTTAGTTAAATACGTATTCAAATCAACAGCGGAACTATAAAATACATCATACTCTTCTGCTTACCAGTACCTTTGAAATTAACATTACCAGCATATTCTACATTTCTTCTTATTTTGCGCATGAAACCCTTTATCATTTTAGCTGATCTCCTCAAGAGCTTTGCCTATTTGCTTTTATTATTTTAAAAATGTGGGGATCTTGGAAAGTTTCTGAGACTTGACGGGAGTTCACCACTATTACTACCACCCCCCACAAAAAAATGCCATAGTCCCGATCCAGCAGCCGCTTACTAAATAAAGAAGCATGTTAGCCCTAATCACATGCTTAGCGGAATATCTAGTTTTATCCCTAACTGTGCCATTGACTTGAAATGGATTGTCTCCAACGTCTTACATGCATTGCTTCTATTCATAAAATGCAGAGTGGAATTTTACCATTTTGTAAAACCATAGTGGCACAATTTCAAACATCACATCTGAATGAAGGGGCCATAGCCAAGTGGTATAGCATATGCTTTATATGCAGAAAATCCCACACACTCTCCAGTTAAAGTATCTCAGGGAGGAGAACTGCTAAAGGACTTTGCCAAGACCCCAGACAGCCACTGCCAGTAAGGTGATATGGTAAGATACAATATGGTGGCTTCATATGTTCAGAGATTGGTAAAATGCCACAGGTTTTGTACAGGTTCTCTCACTTCCCTCCTTGCTTGTGAATTCCCCCCACCCTCCTTAGTTTGCTATAACTACAGTTTAGTGTTTCTTTTGGTTAACCAGAATTGCCTATAAACCATCACTTGAAGTGAAGTTACAGACCATGGTTTGGGGCAATCCGAAATAGTTCGAATGCACACTTAACATTAAGCTGTGGTTATCAAAGAGGGGATGTGGAAATATGAGGATCTACATCACATTCCCAATTTTCAAGCCATGGTTTAGTGAATGTGACATATGAATTGAGCCATTGATAACTAATTTCAAATTATAGCTTACTAAAATTTTGATAGTGTTTTTCTACCTAAAGTTATCCCAAGACAAAAAGAACTAATTTATTTTCATGATCAAACGGCTCATCACTAGAAGGGATGAATGGGGAAAGGGTAGTGCCTGTGACTAATTAGAGCAAGAACAAGTAGATTTCAGGCTTGCATGATCCTCCCCCCCCCCCCCACCACCACCTTTAGCACACTAGAATCACATGCTTGGGTCAGTCACCAATGTTGGGTCACCAAGCAAGCATGAAGAAACAATAATTTCACTGTTAAGACATCACTAATTCAAGTTAAGCGATTTCTAATATTGCAGAAGTCTTAATCAAGGACAAAATTAATGTTTTGTGGAAGATCTATCTAGCATTCCACTTTCCACCATAAATTAGCCAGATGCCTCTAGGAAGCCTACAAGCAGGGCATGATTTCAAAATCCATCCACTAATTTATTCCCAGGTCTGGTAATCAAAGATATACTACCTCTAAACAAAGGAGTTTCATTTTGGGCTATTATGACTAATATAATATGCTTTTTCTCTTTGAATCTGAACCCATAAAAGTAACAGAGCATGCCAAAAAAACCCCGCTGCTTTGCATAAGTTTAGCCATATTTGTACAATATTTTTATTTATGTATTGTAAAGGAGAGACATTCCATTTCATAATTATTGCATCTTTCACCATTAGAACATGGTTCCTGACCTGGATGAGCTAGTACATAAACAGTTTTTAAATGAAACTAATTCCATGTTAATCAAGTAGTCATTAAAATAGGATTAAAAGAAACACTATTTGCCAGGTGCATCTATCCAGGAATTTTTATGACTTAGTGCAAGTGATTGAGCTACAAAACAATGAATGTTGACTACTATAGAGTAATGAAGTTATAAACGCAGGAGAGCGAGAAGCCATAAACATTCTGATTTATCACTCTCTCTTTATCACTATACTTTTCAGTGGGTGTCTTTTTTTAAAAAACCACACAATAAACAGGCTGGATTCCTTCACTCTTTTCCCAAACTAACATCCCCCCACCCCAGACAACCCAACATATAAACAGATACAGTAACAACCATTTTAACAATTACCTACATATTTACTGACTAGATGAATCATCACTCCCCTATGCTTCCACACATCAAACCCATGAAAACATCAGCAAGTAATACAAATATTTCTGTAAGGCATGATGCTTCGCTTTAGACAAATTATAAGATTACAAAAACTCAGTTACTTGCTTGAAAACAGTAGGGCTCAAATCTTTACCTCTTCCTAGAGTTTTAAACACATTACTGAAAATGGCTTCATGCTATTTAAAGTATTTTATCCCACCACACCAACCACTGGAATTTAGATTCATTACTAATAAAATGGCACTGTCTCAACGACATGCCTTTTTCACTCTGGTCAACATCAGAGAACCTGCTCTAAGTTCTTTGCTAGCACCTTCTTGGATGTGGTACCTAGGCACCAGAAACCAGAACTCCCTTCCAAAGGAGACTCCTTTGGCTTCATCAGTGTTTAGCTTTAGACCTTTAGTGAAAATGGTGGTGTGTCTAGAGGCATTATCAGCTGCATCTTTAACAAGTGGTTGGGAAAGCTGCACCTGTTTAATTTTTGATTGGACACACCCCTTCCCAGTCCAAAGCAGAGCTGAAAGACAAAAGTGTAGTGCAGGTACATTTATTGGAGCCTAATTTGTAAAGTCAGCATAATATATGACTGAATAAAAATATTTACTGCCTACGTAATGCAGAGTTTAGGACAGCCAGCTTAACTTACAATCTCCGTGATCTTTAGAGCAGGCGAGAACATGGCAAGCACCTTAACGCTTACTTAAGCAGCAGTTTTTTATAAATATTTTTATTAACTTGCTTTGTATGTGATGCATGTTATTGTTAAGTTACTTTGGCTATCAAGGCAGGATATAAATATTTCAAATAAATATACATGGAAATGTTTCACACTAACATATGTTTCTTACACTTCCTGTTTAGATCTAAAAGGGAGGCGAAAGAAACTTTATATGTGTTGTGCAATATCCTGAACATATTTATTTATTAAACATATGTTTATACCACCCAAAACACAAGTTCTCTGGGCGGTTTACAAGACAACAACCAATAAAAAGATTAACATATTTCAACAATTAAAATTTTAAAAGTTAAAACTATTAAAACACAATTAAAACAATATCTAATTAAAAGCCTGGGTGAACAAATGTGTCTTGCCTGCCCTTTCAAAAGTTGTAAGAAATGGGGAGGCTCTTATTTCAGCAGGAAGTGTGTTCCAAAGCCTCGGGGCAGCAATGGAGAAGTTCTGTCCCTAAGTAGCCACCAGACAAGCCTGTGGCAACTGCAGATAAACCTCTCCAGATGATCTCAATGGGCGGTGTGGTTCATAGCAAAGACGTTCTCTTAGATACCCAGGGCCCAAGCTGTTTAGGACTTTATGGGGTATAACCAAAACCTTGTACTTTGCCTGGAAACCTATCGGCAGCCAGTGTAGATCTTTTAAGATGGAATGATATGGTCTCTCTGAGATGACCCAGAGACCAAAGTGGCTGCCTCATTCAGGACTAACTGCAGTTTCCGGACTACGTACAAAGGCAGCCCCACATAGAGCACATTCCAGTAGTCAAGACTGGACTACTGTTCTGAGGTCATTTATCTCAAGAAACGGATGCAGCTGGCGTATCAGCCGAAGCTGAAGGCACTTCTAGCCACTGCCTCAACCTGGAACACCAGGGAGAGTTTTGTGTCCAGAAGCACCCCCAGACTGCGTACCTGTTCCTTCTGGGGAAGTGTGACCCCATACAGAACAGGAAGATCAAAATCATCTCCCGAGTTCCAAACCGACACAATAAATACCTCTGTCTTATCTGGATTCACTCTCATATAAAGCTGCGTGGTACTAAGTCATGCCATTATTCTATCAATTCCAGCACTAGCCTACACCAATGGGCAGCAGCAGCTGAAAGTCTCAGGCACGGTTTACTTTCCCAACCTGCTGCCCAAGATCCTTACAACTGACTGGAGATGCCAGGGATTGAACCCGGGCCCCCTTAGACATCCAAAGTGTGTGCCCTTTCACAGAGTTACATCATCCAGATTGCCATCTGCCATGATCACCCTGTATTACTCCAGAATCTCAGGAAAATACCTGAGTGTAAACAGAGTGTAAGACCTGCTTTGTATCAATTTCCATGTCTCTTATAAAGGAATTAAACATCAGATGCTATGTTGGTAGGGACAGGAGGAGACCCTTATAGGTCTTTCTTCCATCCCAAGAATATTCTGTTCAGGGCACATGTGCCTGAGAAAGAAGAATCACTAGCGCCACCCATCTCTCTCAATATGATTGTTTTTAAAATCAGCTGAGAATACTACACAAGCACTCTCTGTGGTTACCCTTCAATAATGGAGCTCGGCTAGGATTGCACGTTTTGTACTTTTCTGTTTCGATTTGTACCAAATCCGAATCAACCCCATTTTGTATTTTGTCCGAAATTAAGCCTTCCAAATCAACCCCGTTTTGTTTTGTATCCGAATTAATCCAAATCTGAATCCGAATTAATTCAGATTTTAAAACGGGTCACATGGTCAAAAGAGTGGGTGGGGCTTATAGTGCCCAATGAGTGGAAGTTACCACAAAAATTTCAAAGGAATTGGGCAAACTGCTGATTTTTGGTGAATTTTTGAAGTATGCCGTCTTTCAGATTTTCCCCCTTGGGTATGATGGAGGTTTCAGGAAAAGTATAGTTTCACGTGGGGGGTGGTGGCCCAGAGTGGAGTGTGGTTGGTGGTAGTACCCAGTTGATACAAGGAAGCTACCACAATTTTTTCACAGGAATTTGGCAAAGGGCTGATTTTAAAAGAATTAATGAAGTTACACGTCTTTCAGATTTTCCTCGTAGGGTATAATGGAGGTTTCTGCACTCCCGTAACTCCACTTGAGGGGCACTGGGGTGGCCCAGAGCAAGTGGCGGTGTAGTGCACATAGGGTACCAACCACCCACATTGGTTGCCAACCCATGAAGTACAGGGTTTTGTTGTTCTAGAGGCATTCTAAGAGTAGATTCTCTAGTAGCATATGAGAGTGGATTCATGGTTTTTCATTAAAAATCTCATTTGCTACCAGAGAATCTAAACTCAACACCTCAGAAACAACAAAGCCCAGTACCCCCAACAATTTAGCAATCCAGGGGGGTGGTTGGCACCCTCTGTGCACTACACCACCACTCGCTTCAGGCCATCCCAGTGCCCCCCAGGTGGAGTTATGGGGCTGCTGAAACCTCCGTTATTCCCTATGGGGGAAAATCTTAAAGACGTGTAAACCTCAAAAATTCCTAAGAAATCAGCCCTTTGCCCTATTTAGAATCTGGGTGCACCACCCTTGGGGCACTGCCACCCAACCCACTGTTTTGCCCCTGAAGCCCCACATAAACAAGTTGAAAGAGTGAAGAGAATGATGAACAATAATGACACTTAATTTTTTGGCAGTTATTTGAGAATTTTGCAGCGGGTGTGAGCCTGTCCCTGTGGCACTAGCACAGCAGCACAACCCATTTGTGGATTCAAGCAATCTTTCAATAAAAACACTCCCTCCCCATGGAGCAGTGACCACAGGTCATTTGAGATAGCAAGATAGACCAATGAGCCAGCGTGATGTAGTGGTTAGAGTGCTGGACTAGGACCGGGGAGACCTGAGTTCAAATCCCCATTCAGCCATGATACTAGCTAGGTGACTCTGGGCCAGTAACTTCTCTCAGCCTAACCTACTTCACAGGGTTGTTGTGAGGAAAAACCAGTATGTAGTACACCGCTCTGGGTTCCTTGGAGGAAGAGCGAGATATAAATAAAAATAAAATAAAACTGCCTTGGTACTATGGAACAGCTTCAAATGTTCATTTAACTGAACTGGAGTGAGCCGTAGCCCAAACAAATCAGCCTACTGTTCAGAATTGTTGAGATTTATCATCACTGCATTTAATAAAGTGCAAAACCATGGATCATGGTTACAAGAAAGAGAGAAGCAACTAAGATTCCTGAGGATGTCAATAAATTGACAGGGATATTCCCCACCCCCTCCTTTTGTCTCCTGTAGTCCCATGTGGATGACCTGTCCCTGAAATGGCAAAAGTTGTGAACCACTGGCTTAGACATCATGTCCCACCAAATTACGTTGTGGCCTAAATTACATTAGACTGCTCAACTTGGGCATCAAAACTTAGACACCACCACCAAAAAAAGAAAAAAGCTCTTCAAAAGACCCCTGAACAAGTCAAGAGATTTTTTCTAAACCTTTGGAAAGAAAAACTTCAGAACTTAATTTCAGAACTTTCCTAACCAGCTTCTCGAAAAGCTTCTCCACACAATTTATACCATGGCTTTTAGCAAGAGCTTTGGAATTGCATTGAGCTCCCAAAGATCTTTGGGTATTTCTGTCTCAAAATGCTGTCTTCCAAATCCCTTTGCATGGTCAGTTTGCATTTCAATCACACTGAATACAACACATACTTAACTAAACCATTCAAGCTCAAAAGCTTTTTGCATATCTTAACTTCTGCTAATCACTCAGTGCCTCAGCTGGAGTGGAGAGAGTCAGAGAAGTCAATTTCAATTGCAGTGCTTTTCCAAAGAACAAAGCATTCTGTCCGAAACACAGTCATTTCGATTTGGAAACAAAAATCTCTGTTTTTTAATTCTTGATTTTGTTTTAGTTACAAAACCTCCGAAATTGCCATTTTCGGGCACAAAACGTTTTGTACCCGAATCGAAATGCACAAGCCTTTCCGCATTGATTTGCCAGAGCCTCTTTCAAAAGACTGTTTCATTACAATTGGCTTTTGGTTAAGCACGTAACTGGGAATGAGGTGTTTTGTGCATACTGTACTCCCATATAGCTTGGTTTTTGTTGTTGTTCTTTGAAGGCTGAGCCTAGCAGAGCAGGCTAAAACCATCAGGGGCAACAATCATCCAAGTCATGGCCTCACTGAAGCAGCTTATAGGATCATAAGAACAGCCCTGCTGGATCAGGCCCAAGGCCTCTCTAGTGCAGCATACTGTTTCACACAGTGGCCCACCAGATGCTCCTGGGAAGCCCACAAGCAAGAGGTAGATGAGGGCATGCCCTATCCCTTGCTGTTGCTCCCCTGCAACTGGTATTCTGAGGCATCTTGCCTCTGAGGCTGGAGGTGGCCTATAGCCTTCAAGACCAGATCCTCATTAGAACACCAGTGTGAGTGTTCAACTAGAAACACTGATTGACAAAAGGCTATAGATTACTGTATTCGCATTTAGTAAAAATCATTCATTTGCGCACTGTGCTATTTAAAACTGAAGTATGACATTGTACTCTAATCAAAGCCACCCTCTTACTCAGAAATAATTGAATGAAACACACTGCTGACTTTATATTCAAAACAACATAACCAATACAGATTGATTCATAACTAATTCAGTTATAACAAGGTTCTTATTTTGTACTCCAGCTTTGTCTCATATAGCACAGCACTTCAAAGTATTTTTACCAATGACTGAATCACAATCAAGGGAGACAATCGGCCATCTGTTAACAATGCAAGAACAGTACAATGAAAGAATGACTAAGTGTCCCCTTCTTACATGGACGGCCCATCATTTTTAAGGGTCAAGAACTATCTTCTCTTATGGAGATCTATTTTTGGAATTAGAAAAACAGTGACTCCACTCAAGTCAGTCTAAGCCGGGATGGCAGAATGACTGAAAATGATGACTATGCAAATGGTTACAGCTATTTTTTTTTTTTAAATCACGTTATTGGAAAGAAAAATACCCTGCACTAAAATAATAGAAGACTCAGGAAAGGAAATATTAGGTATGCATATACTACTTCCTAATGCCACTACCTGATCTAAGTTTTATCTTTTAAAAGCGGGGGGGGGGTAGCCAAAGCCAAGTGGGGAACGCTACCATCATTATTTCTTGAGTAAAAACAAACTGTCCCTTCAGAATGTTGTAATTAGCAAAGCAAGCATATAATATAATATATGGGCAGGCGGGGTGGGGGGCGTGATGTTTTTGGGAACCAAGTCAAAGGACTGCTAGAGCGACTAAAAGTTTTTACCATGTTGTTGCCTGCCCTAAAACCATGAGAGAAGGTAGACAAATTTAAAAAGGTTCTTTACAGTTCTCTGCAACATTCAGAAAGAACCTTTATTACTATCTCAGTTATTGTAATAATTACTCCAACATGTGCCTCCATTCATAATGGCTCCCACACTATTCACAGCTATTAGAAACTTGTGTGATAAACCAAAATAACTGCACCTAATGTACAAACACAACACAATGGAGCCCAGCCACTGTCACCAGGGATGTGCACGGAACTGGGCGTGGGAGTTTCAAAGGGGGGTGCTGCTCTAAGTGAGGGGGAGGGTGAACCTACCCCTCCCGCCACTCTTCTCCTGCCAGCGCTCCTTTTTCAGGAGGTCCATGGGGCAGCAGCGTACCTCCCTGCCACCCCGTTTGCCCCCATTTACTGGATATACCTAGAAGTACTGGGCACGCGTCATGCCTGTCGTGCACCCATACATGACGCACGCATCCTTGCGCTGGTGCATGCAAGCACGCCCAATACTTCCGGGTATATCCGGTAAATGGAGGCAGACAGGGCAGCAGGGAGGTACACCGCTGCCCCATGGAATTACTGAAAAATGAGCACTGATGGGGGAAGAGCTGCGGGAGGGGTAAGTTCACCCTCCCCCACACTTAAAGCAGCACCCTCCAATGCCTTCAAACCGGCAGAACCAACCGCCATTCAAACCAGTTCGGAGGTCCATAAAGGGCCTCTGAACCAGTTCCGTGCACATCCCTGACACCAAAGGTATTATGAAGCCCCTCTACAGCATGCAGCATGTCCTTCTGTGTGGTCACTCACCACAGAATTGACGAGAGGAGTGCAACCCCTTCCCAAATAAGTACCAAGGACAAGACGACTTGATAAAGAGCAGCCACCTTGCCACTCCTTGTTGTCGTTCGGTCCCAAACCTGTCCTACCACACCAATTACAGAAACCTCAATGCACATCTATAAACAACTGTGACAAGCCAAACTGAGCCCACCAGGAAGGGCTTCAATCAAACATCTGTTTCCTCCACCCACCTGTGATTGAAAAACCAGATGGCTGTCAAGCCCCTTGAAAGTCACATTACATGGCTGGTGGTACTGGTTTGACTGGGTGAGTCACAAGCCTGTCCTAGGTGATGCATGAATAAACCGTTATCACTGTCCCATCCCAAGTACTGGCAGTAGCCTTGGAACCCCTTGTAGCTGAGAAAATGCCACCACTGCTTTCAGTGAAGGCAAGGAGCAAATATGTTCAGCTTTCTACTCTACAGATTATAGGAGATAATTTTATCCTGACACTTGTCCTATCTACAGCAACGAGCAATTAAGACCTTCACTCTAATTTTTATTGTGGCATAAAGTACACCAAATTGCATAATGTCTAATCACAGTTATGCTCATTCTTTTAGTCAAATAATATCCAACATCATGAAAGTACTAAAACAGAACAGTGTCTACTGTTACATCAGACATTGCTAAATCTAAGAGACCCAGATATACCAATGATGCAAGCAGACAGCAAAACAGTACACAATTTTGTCTGTCCATACACCCCAAACCTGGCCCCATTTCACCCAGGCAGACTGGAGTATAGGGGATTAAAAGTGCTTCTGTTTCCTCTTCCATTCTCATGGCACTTTCTACTTAAGATGAGAATATGAAGAGTTACTAGAGTCACTCCCACCTTAGCCTACATTAAACTATGGACTCACCCTGTGGAAACTAGTTGTGAGTTGGTGTGATATAGATAGATAGATAGATAGATAGATAGATAGATAGAGTATATATCATACTACAAGCTAGTCTTGTGGTAGCAAGCATGACTTGTCCCCTTAGCTTAGCAGGGTCCATCCTGGTTGCATATGAATGGGAGACTTGATGTGTGAGCACTGTAAGATATTCCCCTCAGGAAATGGAACCCTCTGGGAAGAGCTGAAGTTTTCAAGTTCCCTCCCTGGCATCTCCAGGATAGGATAAGATTTATTTATTTTTTTAATAGGACAAGATTTTTTTATTAAACCAACAAACTACCAAAACATACAGTACGTTGCCAGGATAGGGCTGAGAGAGATTCCTGCCTGAACCCTTGGAGGAGCCGCTGCCAGTCTGTGTAGACAATACTGAGCTACATAGACCAATGGTCTGACTCAGTATATGGCAGCTTCCTATGTTCCTATGTAATGTTCAAGAATGCAAGACCTGAACTCACTAAGTCAGTATTCTACACTGCAAGGCCCAGGAGCTAATGGTAGCTCCCATCAACCCTAAGTGCAGCACCCTAACTCACGGGTGTAGGAAGGTTGGATATGGCCCTGGGGCAAGATTTAAGGATGGGCAGAAGGCAGTCACCCACCTGCCTTCCTGCTTTCTACCTCTTCTCTGCCACGAGCAGCCTGACCAGCAATCTTCACCACTATCAGCACAGACTGATGATGCTGCCAAGCTGGCATGCCTCCAGATGCTAATGAGAGCATGCCTCCCTTAAAGGGGCCACCTGTTCTCACTGGGATCACCACGTAATTGGGGGAATTAGAGATCATCTGGCGGAGCACCCAGTGTGGGGGAGGTAGCCGGCAGCTCCCGGGCAGTGGCAGAACAACGGTGGCCCCGGAGGAGCCGCGCTCTCCATCTCCATTGTCCCCAAGGCCCTGTGTGGAGCCAACCATTCCCTACAAGCAGTGCTGTGCCTTGCCCACTGCTGGTGGAGCTCTTTTAAAGGAAACAGAGCCCCATCGAGCCATCTTGTAACGAGTGCACAGAACACAGGAAAGAGCAGTCTTTCCTATAGAGCTCTATGGGGGAAGTGCTGGAGAGGACTACGCTCCCCATCACTCCATGCATGCCTTCCAAGATGGCACCGGGGCTCATTATGCTGTTTCTTTAAAGGAGCCCCATCGACCTCGGGGAAAGAACAGCACTACATGGAGGTCAGCAAGGTGGGAAATGGCTATCACACTGTTTGTTGTTGTTTGCCCACATGGCCCCTGCTTGAAAAATAGGGAAGATCACTGCACTAAGTGTCCTTCTCTCTCTCTCTCTCTCTCTCTCCCTCCTCCTCCCTCTCTCTCACACTCACACACACTTATGGGTCTGGCCAACCTTCCATGTCTTGTGGGGGGCGGGGCAGATAGCTGAGATGTAGATGATGCACTTTCAATATGTGAAATAAGATATGTGGATACTGAGTAGTATTCTTATTTTCTGTTTTACACCAAGTTTCCTAATAGAAAGAGGAACCCCTTTAGCAACAACCTCTTCATGGAAGTTTGCATGAATGTGATTGAAAAATTATTCCTTACTTCTTTTGATATATGAATGATTTGGGGAGGAGGAATCATGGGAACTACAGAATTTCAAGCACATTTATTCCCTTCCCTAATCACAGATATATATTATAACTCTTAAAACAATTCATTCAGACTTTAAGTTCAACTGGACAAAATAGTTATTTTTGCACAATGCAGTCTCAGCAAAGCTTCTGGTTTCAAGTATGGTAAACAAGGATTGAATGTAATGGAGAAATCCTGTACAACCTCAAATTACAGTTTGGTTAACCAGCATCCTCACAGGCAAGATCATTACTGCCATTTCCTTCCAATATTATCCAAACTTAACTCCCTAGAGAAAGATTGTTTTACTGATGCACATCAAAACGACATGCAAATTTGAAATACTGAAACGTTAGGAGATACAATGTGAAAACAGGATAGCCAAAGTACAAAGCATATCTAGGTAAGAAGCTGGACTGCTAGTTGTCTAGAACAGGGTTGGTCAACACCTATAATTTCAGAGTCTATACTAGCACTGAAGTATACTTTACAATACATTATTACATACATACATACATACATACATACATACATAAATCACACATTTATAGACATATATGGGCCTGGTTGCACAAAGTCCCCACAATCTAGTAAGAAAGATTTCGTAGCAATGGAGTACATATACCTTAATATTACATATAAACTTGGAAAGAAATAAAACACTTAAGTGTGGATTATCACCAAATCTCATTGTTGAATAAAACTTTAGCCAACATTTTAATCCCAAAATGACCTAAATTGTGCTACGTTTCTTAAAAGTAAAGTGTGCCTTCAAGTTGGTGTCGACTCCTGGCACCCACAGAGCCCTGTGATTTTCTTTGGTAGAACACAAGAGGGGTTTACCATTGCCATCTCCCTCACAGTATGAGATGATACCTTTCAGCATCTTCCTATATCACTGCGACCCGATATAGGTGTTTCCCATAGTCTGGGGAACATCCCATAGTCTGGGAAACATACCAGTGGGGATTCGAACAGTCTGGCTTGCTAGTCAAGTGGATCTTACAATCAGATAAAATTGTTCTGGGGCTAGATCTAGTTGACATGTCATCAGTTGGCCAACCCCAGTCTAGAAAGCTGACTGTATCAAGCTACACCTGACATGGCTGGGCCACTCCTCACTCATCTTTCCCCCAAAAGAGAAGTTTGCAAAAATGATGTGACTCGAGAACCTGCATTCAGACTTGATTTTATTTTATGTTACTGAGAAAGTAGTAAGAGACATATTTTGTACTTAGCACACAGCACAACAAAGAATCTAACTTTTTTCCCCTCTCGTGTTCCTAATACATATTAGGAAAGAATTTTTTAAAAGGTTTACAAGAGAAAGAAATTACTATGAGCATTTAATACTACACAACAATTTGTGAAAGACAATGTTTTCATCTGATGTAATCTACTCTTTCTTCCTTTCAGTTGATGTGAAGTCTTAGATGTGTTACTACAATGTTTGCTCTTATGTTTGTGCATTCTTTGGCATCAAAAACTGTTCTAGCAGTTGATAAAGTTTCTTCTGTTTTGGATGTTATTACCTCTTCTGGCTTAATCCCCCAGCAGAGATTACTGAAACTCAAGCCCCTCATTTTGGAAGCTCTTTTGTTCCTTCTTACAAAATATGGTATTTCTTATGGCAGATATCTCAGCATATATAAATTCTTTAAGGAAAGAACTGTTTTAATAATCCGTCTATGAAGAACTATCATTTAAAAACATAGTAATCCAAGATTCAAGACATTAGCTTCTATCATGCTCACCTCTAACTGAATTTGAAGTGTAAGATGTGTTTTGATGCAAACAAAATGCAATATGCATTCATATTTCCAACTTTTTAAAATACAAAGCACAGATGACAAACGTTTGGAAACTATTACAAGCAGCAGTAGACAGCTTAGCAATTCCATTCTCTCCCTGCCCTCTCCCTCTCTCCGTTCAACAGCTTCAGATGTACCCAATGCACAATTTAACAGGCACATGCCTTGAACCAGCAGCTCCTTCCAGGTCCAATATCCACATAGAGCTGTACTGCTTAAATGGCCTTCCCTGTTAACTTCAACATCCCCTTCACATGTACAAAGGGATGCTTCTGAACTTATCCGACTTCTGCTCCTAGTGGGTGAATCAGTGTGCTCCCAGTGGGTGAATCAGTGTGCACAGAGGGTTCTGGAGTTGGGGGGCAATGCTTAATATTGTGAGAATATTTACCAAAGGAAGTGACATCTCCAATAGAATAAAACCATAACTTTAAATAACTGGCACATAAAGTAATGTTGAGATGCAATGCTGTATGGAATAATAATTTGAAATTGGACCTTCTAAAATCAAATCCTGAAGCCTGTCAACAGAATTAAATCTGGTTTGGCTTTTCATTTCCTAATATCTAAACTTCTTGTCCAAAGCGCATGATATTTTGATTCACTAACCTGCACTTCTATCAGTTGACTAACATATGCATATCATAATACTGCAGCAGATGGCAGAAAAGATCAGGGCAGTTATCCGAATTTCTTTATCTGATTTCATCACACAATGCATGTTTTACCAGTATATCTTTCCCTATGGAGCAAGCAGCAACTAAGGGAAGGGGGGGGCATTCTCAACAAGCAAGTTAAAAAGCTCTTCCCCTAGAGATGTAGCCTTGATCAGATTTGCCTTGTAGCTGCTATTGAAGTTTCTAAAAACATATCTAATCTGCCAGTCTGACTGTGTATAACTGGGTGGTTTAAGTAGCAAATTTGAAAACCCACATGCTTAAAATAGGTTAATGGTAAGGCCACGTTCACAAGATCAAAAATCATTTCTATAAAATAATGTGGCTTCCTAAGGCACTACGGTGGAAGGAGATTAAAATCGATGTCCCTTATTTCAAATATATGTATTTTAGGACTAGAGTGTAAGTTACATGGGTGGTGTGTTTGGGGTTTTTTAAAGTTTCTGCAGGAATCTAGAATAGTTATTTTAAAGTGGCAACTTATTGTAATGCAGAAGCCAAAGGAAACAATTTTAACATTTATATCCACAGTCTATTCCTGTCATGTAATTATTTTTCTGCTAATAATATCCATTTTTTCAAATAAATAAACACATCTACTGGAAGAATTCCACCAGCCCCAACGAAGTCAACAGCACAGTTGGTGAAAAGTATCTCAGAATCAAAGTCTACTTGTTTGGATAGCTTGTAAAGTAGAAACTGCATCAGGCCTGAAACAGTATGAAGACGTCTAGGTCTTCCACTTGCATAGCCAACAATAACTTCTATACTGACAGAAAGTGTGTGTACACTGGCGGGGAGGGGAGTTTTGAAAGTGCTTAATCAGGAAGTCCACAATGATATAAAAATAGAGTCTCCTCAGCTACTTACCCAAAGGATCTGCCTGGCCCTCCATAGCTCCCTAGACTCATGCCCTTCCTTTGATTTCTGAGCCCAAGTAATGTTCTGTTGTATTTCCTCCCAGCCCAAAGAACAAAATATGCATTATTCAATTTCGATAAAGTCTTTCAGATTTTTTTAAAAGTCAGACTGGTTCAGAGCAAGGAAATATGATTTTTGAAAAGTATTTGAAATGAAACTTAATACTACTATTTCCAAAGTAGGGGTAGGAGCCACCACTAGGGCATAGTAGCTCTGTGAGAGTATTTGCTGAGTTTCCAGTTTGTTGAGAGTATTTTCCATTGGCATCCTTTAGTGCTGCACATTCCAGCACAGAATATTAACATCAAGCAATGCTTTGCAAATCTTGAGTAGATTTCTTCCATGATTGGATACGTATGTGGATACTACCGGATGCCTTGGGAAGTGGGTGTTTGAATCATAAAACTTAATATATAGGTCAGCAGCATGGAGTTTAAAAACAACAACACAGAACTGGTCACTTACAGAACCCCTAATCTGAGCTGAACCATAACACACAGTTCACGTAGATACATGAAATACTTCTGATACACTCTGAAACTTTTTTTTTTAGCACTCAAAGCTTTTTCGAAGCCTTCATGCTGATGTGATCTAATGTACTCATAAGAAATATGTGCACAAAAGCTCCAGCACACACACGGAGCTCCTGCATATGCACGGGCTTTCCCTTTTTATGTGATTGTTGAGAACAACCTCACTAATGGATTATTAAAGGGGATATCTGCATTTGCGAAGATCTTAGTGTGAATACTGGAATACACAGGGAGATTCAGGTCAGACTCCAGAAATAATACTAACAATCAAGTCAATATAATTTTTGTCTACAAAAGCAACATTAAACTAAGCAATGCAGGCTCTTCATCTGGGGTAGAGGGGTGTTGCCCCCGCCCCCTGCTCCTTGCCAGCCTCACATTCTTGCCAACTCTACATTCTCTCACCAAACATACCAACTCTTGCTCTCTGTGTCTCTCTTACTTGAATTTTATTCTTGCATTTCCACTACTTGCCAGTAGATAACCCTGAGTGTTAGTCTTTTTTCTAAATTCCTTTGTTAAGTCCTTTCTTCATTATCAGGGTGTTCAGTGGGATCCTTTGCCCCAAAATGAAGCTATTACCATGCTTCATCACTACCCACATTGCATATTTAGTGCCCCAGCACCAATCAGGATTTGCCTTTCTTTTCTTTTCCCCACTAAGGGTGGGCAGAGGTAGCCTCTGCCTCCAACCAATCAGAAAAGGCACATATTAATAGCCAGCAAACAAAGTCAGCCCACAGTCATCTGATTCCCCAGGGTCCTTCAAGACAGGCTGGGCAGACTCTCTGGAGATCTGTATGCAAAATGAGAGTACTCAGTCTTTAAGCAAATGGAGTTCAAGGTAGGAACCCTGGCTACCTTTCTCTCTCCCTCTCCAGAGAGAAGCCAGTCCTTTTCTCCTCACTCAGCACCCTAACAAAGCCCTCAGGAGGCATTGGATTTCTCCAGCATTTGCTTGGAGACCTTTTCTCTTTTCTTTTTAAAAAGGCTACTAGCAAATCTTGGCAACATTCAGAGCTCTAGAGAATGAGAGGGGAAGTGGGGAATATTGTTGACTGGCAGGTCCGCTGGGTAGATATTTTACTAACAGGCAAACAAGCAAGCAGCCCTACTGCATTCCCTCTTGTTCTGGAACTTTAAGCAAAGCCTCCTGTTAGTTCCTCTATCTTTATCCATAGTCTCTCTCACCTCTTGAGGGTGAAGAAGGGGGAGGGGGCTGTAGCTTCCAAATACACAAGGCATTTTAACTGAAACTACTAAGTGGACAATTTCAGACTTATCCTGTTTTAAATGTGTGTGTCTTTAATGCAGAAGTGTGTGTGGTGGGTTTTTTTAAGAATTCTGAGACTACTGCCTTCTCTTCATGAGCAAGTTAACAGGCACAGCTTGGAAACCAGGCCAGTCCAAAATAGCCAAGTAGCTCCCCCACTCTATAGTCCTTATGCCAGTTTGTTTGCTGCTAGTTAGGTATTTTGTGTTTTGCCCCTCTCTTTTTTTGGTGAGTGGTAGTAGTATGGAACGAAGTCTTCAGTCTAAGTACTTTGGACAGGTTTGTGATTTATATGGTTTAATTTTCAAATCTGATAAAGGATTCTCTCAAGTAAATGCTACATAGAACTGCAAATTCTATACAGTTTATTCCAAATAACGCCTTAATGAAATCATTGGGGCTTACTCCCAAGTAACTGCTTTGTGCATAGGACTGTAGCCCAAGGACATATCCCAGAAATGTTTCTATTGTGAGAAAGGGAGAAATGAGGCTTGCTTAAAAGGTGTGTGTGAGAAGAAAGGAAACTAGTGGGCTCTGCGTGGCCAAATGCATTGAGGTATTTTCAAGCAGTGTGAGGTGTATGCATGCAGGTGCTACCTGCAAACAGGCATTCAAGATTCAAAATCTTCCCCCTGCCCACTAAGTTGATCTTCTTAGCCTAGTACTGCATGGGGTGAGGAGGAGAGGGCTGAGACTGCAAGGAAGGGGAGAAATGGAGGCAATGCTGATAGGAGGAGGGATTGAGCTACTAAGGGGAAGAAGAGGCATGGGGATTTGAGAACAAGAGAGAGAAAGGGCATTGCTACTTTCCACACTGACACCCACCATGAACCACTCAAAGGGCAGGATTCCTTTACTCACAGCCAACCAAGGGATGAATTTAGCACTCAATAGCCACCTGCCAAATGCTGGTGTGAATGATAAGAGATTTTGGTTGAGCCAAGTAAACAACTTTACAGATGCAGAAAACCATGGACTGGTTCTTTGTAATTTAGGGTTGGACTTGCCTACTATTAGTTCCTCCCCTCTGCCCCCCAACCCCAAGAGGCAGCAGCCACCACTGAGGCTAAGAGATATGTGATTTCAAATATCATATGACGGATATAGAAAAATATTTGCAAAAGAGTCAAAGAGGAAAGCATACTTTACTTATGCAGCTTTGTAAATAGTCAGGGAGCAATCACCCACCAACTCATCGGTTCACCCTCCCCTCACTTTTGTCCCCTATGGAAACCTACCTACTGCTGGGAGGGGCAGTTACAAGTTGGCCACCGCCCGATTCCAATTGGCTGGCTGCCTGCCGCCCTTTGCCCACGTGCTGCTTCTTGTGGGGCTAACAGGGGCAGGCAACCTGCCCTGTACGCGCTCCCTCCCTCCTTATGCCTGTGGGGCCCACACAGCCTCCTATATTATTTAGTGACGACGACAACAACGGCCAACGACCGACGCACACTTGCTTGTCACCCATAGCCGCTCCGTGGGCCTTCTCTCTCTCTTCCGCACGCGACACCACACTTCTGTGTATGCTGACGAAGAGAGCGTGTCACTGACTGTCTACCTGCCACCCCCGCCGCCGCCATTTCCCACAGGGTGTGCTGCTGCCTGTGTGCTGAACCGAGCCCACTAACCACCCCCAAAACAAATCTGAAGAGCCGGGGCTGCTGCCAGCACACCAGGTATGCGTGGGGAAACTTAAAGAGCGTGCACTGCTGAGAAGTGGGCTCAGCCCTCCAGCTCCTGCCACAGTGACTCCTGTCTGTGTGCGGATTATTGAACACAAAAGAGGGGTGGGGGGCGTTTTGCAAAGTTGTTTGCAAAGCAAAGGTCAATTTTGTATTATTATTAATTGCAAACTTTTTTCTGCCCATTAGATTAGTGCTCTGCTTACCAGGATGCCTCACCCACTGTTTTACCTGCTCTCCCCCTGCCACTGTCAAATGTTTGCCAGGATTGTTTAATGACACAAAAAGCATTGGCTTCTGGGCTGATACAATGTGGTTTTGTTTGTTTTGTTTGCTTGCATTGTCAAGGCATAAATAATGCTAACAATTGTATTCAATGATGGGGAAGTGTCTAAAAATGATATACTTTCAACCATACACCATACAACCATAATTTTATGTTTCAATATTTATGTTCATTTTTTAAATTTGGGGCCCCTTCATAACATATGCTACAGGCCCCGCACTAGCTTAATCCGCCCTGACCATATTTAGTTGTCAGTATGCCACAAAGAAGAATTTGGTTACTTGCACACAAGAGGCATACACAGGCAAACAGTAGCATACTAGAACAATTCAGGTGACTTAAGCAAGCCAATTGAGAGATGCTGGAGTATGCAATAGCAGCCATTGGTAGATCAGCCCCTTTGTCCTACTAAGGCATCACTTCTTAGATCCAAATAAAGTATTATTTAATAAATTTGTGTAGAGTGCATTAAAGATGCTGTGGGGACCTCAGAAGGATGGATAAGTTCTCTTTTTGGCCTTACGTTTGACTACTCAGCAATAAATCTACAATTTACAGAAATGAACCTTCCTAGTGCATGTAGATCTGCCTCTAAATATGGCTAAATATGTAAGTTGATACTATGCATCTATTTAAAGGCAGCAACTTCAAATGTCCCTCAGTATTGAAGGTTCTAACAAAGACTAGCAGTAAAAGCTATCCAAACTGTTTCTCTTAAAAAGTCATTTTAAGAAGGTCACATTCTTTTGATGCACTTCTAATAAGTGTGCAATTCTTGATTAAAATAATAAACTATTTAGTGAAACAAGTCTAGGCTTTGAATGGTTATTAATCTGCTTATGAAATGCTGCTGTTTAGAGTAACAAGACGACTTTTGTCCTAGTTTTAGACACTCATACAATTTATTCTGAGGGATGGGCATAACTTCCTCTAGATTAGGTCTGTACAACTTTGGCCCTCAGGCTGTTGTGGGATTACAACTTCAATCATCCCCAGCAACATTCATTGTCAGGGAGGATGGGAGCTGTAGTTCAACAACAGCTGGAGGGCCAAAGTTGTGCAGCCCTGTTATAGATACGTAACTTCAGAATTAGCATTACTACAATAAATCACAGGGTTGTCTAAAGTACATCTTACAGCAATTTTTGCAAATGCAGCCCAGCTCCTACCACTAAATAGTTAGGTGGTTCAGTCATAACAATCCAGCCAGTCTTCCTATTGCAGTTCTAAAAGACCATCTTGGGTTGAAAATTCTCTTTAGATTGCTTGACAAATCAGAAATAATGATCTATAGAGAAAGAAGAGCTCATTAGCTCCCCCATTTTCTCTAGACCAATGCATCTTGGAGCTATATAAAAGAGAAAATGACATGAACTGGCAGGTCAACTTCTCTGATTAATAGGTTTCCTTCCAACAAATCAAAATTTGTAGCCTTGCCCATTGTACAAGGCAAGTAATCAAACTTTAAATGCATAGTCTTCCTGATCATGGCTTTTAGTAGTAGCAGTAGTAGTGGTGTGTGTATTCAAGATGAAGAATTTGGCTTGGTAAAAATTAGATATTCAGAGACTAAAAAAAACCCTTTCCTGTCTCATCTCAAAGCAGAATTTAACCAGATTTCCATATCCCTGTGCCATTTTACAATAAATCATTCTTTGTAATGATTATACTTATTTTCAAGAGTGAAGTATAACTTGTCCACACTAGGGATGTGCAGAACATTCTTAGCTTGGAATGGGCTGTTTCGAGTATTCTGAGCTCAGAACAGAACAAGCCCATTCCGTCTGGAATGTTCAGAGTGTTCCAACTTTTTTTAAAAAAATTAAGCTAGTGGGGGGTGGCACTGGGCAAGAAGTACCTTTTAAAATTAAAGTAATCTTTAATTTTAAAGTAATCACTATCTTAATTAAAGGCGGAACACTCAGAACGTTCCGAATGGAATGGCTTTTTTTCATGAAAACACCAGGTCGCCCCAGTGTGCTGGTCGGAACATTAAACCATTTTGCATTCTGTTCTGAGCTCAGAATGCAAAACCCGTTCCATGCACATCCCTAGTCCACACATTAATTTGGTCACAAACTGCATTATTTCATCAGATAACATATTCTCTTCGATAATAAAAAGGTAACTGCAAGACTACTATCAGGCATTTTTAAAAGAAACTCAAATAAGTCCTGTTTGTTGAACTGAATACTTTCTTTTGATTCTAGGGCACGTCAAGCAGATTTAAAAACAAAAGTACAACAGCAGCAAAATGTATACAGTACAGCATAACCAGTACTTGCTTATTTACCACCATGTTCATTCCAACTACATATAACTTTAAGTCTATCAAGGAGAATCGATGCTATGATATTTAATACCTCTTCATTTCCAAACTTTGCAACGTTGGATCAATATGTATATTGGACAAATCTGTCCTGTCCTCCGTTGACTCTGCTTCTTGGTTAACTAATACAGTACACAAATAGCATGAGATATGGGAACAATAATACACTTACATCATACTTTGCAGTTCAGGAATCAAATTTGTGGATCTCCCAGTTCCTCTTCCACTGCTCGATGGGATAGGAGTCGACATTGGAATAGCTCCAGTATTGCTCATCTGAGTAACCAAAAGGAGAACAGTGTTTGCAGGTATACATTATAAAGCACCACATATGGAAAGTAGCAAATTAAGATTCCACAGGGTACATACACACATTAGCTCCATTCTGAAAGGATCATAATCTCCTGAACAGCATGAAAGCCTTTTTTGTCCACCTCTTTGATGGACAACTGAAGTCAAAATTATTATAGCAAATAGGTATGCTATACACACACACTACAGTAATTAGTGTATTTACAAGTGGAATTCAACTAAAACATATGCTTATTTTGGAATTAGAATGAGATAAAACATTAAGCCAGAGTTCCTCAAAGAAAACCCTCCCTTTATTAGAAATTCTTGTATCATAAGAAAACATGTCTATATTAGGCCTCATATTCTAGAATTGATTGGGGGGGCATTATGTGAGGTTCCTGTTTATGTAATTTTATAAATAAATATAAGACTAAAAGAGGTGTGCTTGAACATGCTTTCAGAATGTGCAAATATATGCTTATGATTTTTCCAAAAACAAAGCACAGAGCCTAATTTTACACTCATAAATAAACAATATATTCTTCAACACTTAGATGATGATTGTTACAAGCATCTTCAGACCATGTCCTCTAGCAAATATGCCCCCTTCCCCAACAACATAATACAGTCAGGGCCCAGTGTTATGCTAAATTTTTAATAGTACTGACTGTGGTAGGAGGGGGTGGAGTCAAATGAAGTTCCTTTATATATCTTTGGTCTGTGTCTGAAGGAACATATAAATATGCTTTTGTATTCCTGGTTCCCACCCCACCCACCCATAACATTCAGGGCCTAATGTCACTCTAAAACTAACAGGAAAAGGGATTATATAATCCTGTGTTTAGAACAACCTGTCCTCACGTTTTCATGCAAGTTATGTTCCCTAATCAACATGCCATGGTGCTCAACACTTGTTTGGGGGTACAGAACAGGGCTGTACAACTTCAGCCCTGCTGCAGATGTTAGACTACAACTCCCATCATCCCTGTCTACTGGCTATTGTAGTTTGGAATTATGGGAGATGTAGTTCAGAGGCAGCTGGAGGGCTGCAGTTGTGCAGCCCTGATATAGAAGGGTAACAGTTTCAACTCTTAATAACTTTTTTCTTTGTTTTTAAGTGACAATATAATCAGTTCTCTCTCACCTTCCTAAAATTTAACCATTACCAAGAGTAGACATTTAACACGAATCAAGGGAGATGCTAGAATTGAAATGAAGGACTCTGCGAGAGAGACGAAAGGCACCCAGGGACCATTTTCACCTATGCAATTGCTAACCTTCTTCCCTCTATTACGGATACCTAATTTACCATACTACAGAAACAGCTGTGAGAGGGTGCTCACCCACCCGATACTTTGCTCACTCTCCTATCCCCTGTCCTCTTCCCAGGGCTGCCTCCACACTGGGGCCCAGCTGGGACATGCCCCAATAATGGACCTTCCTAGCCCCTGCAGCCACGGCGGCAAGCACGCCCGACGTCTTCTGGCCAGTGTAACCGGGCGAACGCGCCGTGCCCCTGAAGCTGAGACGCCGCGCCGTGCTCGCTCTTCCCGCTCCCACTCCCTGACTCACTAGCACGCCACGCTGTTTGCTCAGGATCGGAGGGCTCGCCTCGGCTTCCAAAGCCAGGGGAGAGACGAATCCTCGGCGAGGGGGAGGGGGAGAACTGACCGGCAGCAGCTTCTCCCGCCTTCCCTCCTCCTGACTGGCTGACGAAATGCTCGGGCTCAGCCCAGCCCTGCTTCAGCCTGATTGACAGTCTGGGCAGCGAGAGAGATCATGGCAGATGCTCAGCGCCGGCATCTCCCTCATTGCTGAGCCTGTCAGTCAGGCTGAAGGCAGGACGGGCTGAGCCTCAGCTACGCCTACTCAGCCAGTCACAGCGAAGCGAGGGCTGGCCAGGCGCATTCTGCAGAGCCCTGGCCACTAATGTGGGAGGAATGCGCTGGGTTTGCTTAGTTCGCCCGATTTCAGGACAAATCCAGCTGGCTTGCATTTTCTTGCCACCAACATTGGCAAGATTGAGAGGGATGGTGGACGGACGACAAATTTTGACTCCTTCCCTATTATTTCCCGAGTTTATTTTATATGTGAAAGTTTATATCTACTTCATACATATCCTTTGGTCTTTTATTCCAAGCGTCAGATATTACATTTAAAAGTTATAGTACTATAAGCATTGCAAATGCTGGTGGTTCACTTCCACTAATCTGCCTGATTTACAAAGATCTGGTAAACCTTCATTTATCCAAGGTCTACTTATTTCTTCTTATTAGCAGCAGCAGTAGCTTTAAGAATGAGAAGCAGATGTTGGTATCACTTGCTCCCAGTCAGCGATCTAAAATATGAGCAGTCTTATATTTGCCAATTATTATTTTACCCTTCACCGGAGTATATTTTCCAAAACATAAAATTCCCTGTAAAACCAACAATTTTTAAAATTATTATAACTAGCATTGTATTTTCTACCCCATTGGTTCACAGTTCTGATTTTAAATATATTAACTGTTTTCAAGAGTGGAAGGTCTGCACTCTCCTTGATCATTCAGGATATATTTTATATCCTTTATAATAAAAGGCTTAGGTGTGCTCCCGTGTCTCTGTGCCCGTGTCTTTCTCGGCCATTCCCAGAACGTCCGGGGAAGATACAGCCGCAGGCACCAGGCGGCCATGTTGGAGGAGGAGAAGCGGCCGCCAAGGAGAAGCGGCCGCCGCCGAAGCCAGGCGGGAGGACGAGGCAGCGGGGGAAGCCGGACGAGGCGTTGGTGGAGCCGCGGCCTCGGCCAGAGGACGCGTTGCAGCTGAGGAGCCTCGGCCAGAGGACACGGAATGGCCAAGGCGGCAGCGGAGCCGCGGCCTTGGCCACAGCAGCCAAATGACCCGGAAGGAGGCAGCGAGGGAAGCTGGCTGAGGCGGCGGCGGAGCCGCGGCCTCGGCCAGAGAACCCGGAACGGCCGAGGTGGCGGCAGAGCTGCCGCCTCAGCCAGAGCAGGCGGAGACCCAGGCCACAAGGCGGAGGAGGGCCAAGTGGGCCCAGGGACGCCCTCCACACAACGTTCTCCCAGCCAAGTCCCACACTCATCACCTCTCCACCTCGCTCACCTCCGGTGGCAGGTACGGCAGGATTGTTGGCCTTGCTTCCCTGGTGTCGCCCGTTCTTTTTCCGCCCGTTAGAAGTGCCGCCGCCACCAGCGAAGCCACAGCCGCTGCCAGCGCAGCCACGCAAAGCCCCACCATTCCCACTCCCCACAGGCCGGCAGCAGCCCCTGAACAGTTCTGACATTCGCGAGTCCATCCTGGACCGGCCTGACACCCGAACCATACCAGCCCCCCTGAGGCTGCCAAAGCCGCCTGCAAACCCCAGACTCGGCTTCTCTGACGCCTACACTTAACTCTGTCTCCTCCTGGCGTCAGAAAGAAGTGCGGGACACCACAGGTGTCCAAGAGTGTGGGGTGTGGGGGAAGGGGGAAGAGTGGGGCAGTACTCTCAGTAGGATCTAACAAACGTATCTATACAATCCTACTAGCGCCCGTTATTTCAACGGGCTTAAAATTACTAGTTAATATATATTTTCCCATTTCATCCAAAGAGCTCAGAGAGGGAACATGGTGAAACAGACCAGGTCATAAAGTGAAACTGTGCTGTAAAATAGTAATTCCCCAGCAGACCTCTTGAAATTAGATCCAATTACCATTACCATTTTCCGAATATGTCCAGCTCCCATCAAAGTTCCAACCTCACAAGTATCTGCAAGTGCTTTATAAGAGCAAGGCTTGCCACATCTGTCCTTTAAAAAGAGTCAATATGGTGTAGTGCTTAGAGTGAAACTCTCAGTGATTCTAGGCCAGTCACTTACTGTATCTCTCAGCCTAACATACCTCACAGGGTTACTGTGGAGATAAACAAACCATGTACACCTCTTGAGGCTCCTTAGAGGAAGAGCGGGGTATAAATGTAAATCAATAGTAAATAAGTGGCTTTGTACAGCCTCTCTGTAAAGTATCTCTTAGAATCATAAAATGTTAGAATTGGAAGGGACTTATAGGTCATCTTGTCCAACCCTCTGCTCAGTGAAGAAAACTGTTACTCCATCTCTTACAAGTATACAGTCCAGCCTCTGTTTTAAGTCCTCCAGTGAAGAAGAGTCCCCCACCCTCTACCCCATTGCACAAGGTAGAATGTTCCACTGTTGAACCACTCTTACAGTTGGGAAATTCTTCCTAACATCTAGCCTAAATCTGCTTCCTTTGTCTTCTCCTTTCCCCTTTGTCTTCTCTTCTTCAGGCTAAACATATCCAGCTTCTTCAACCATTCCTCACAGGACTATATTTCCAGACCCCTCAGTTCTGAACCCCTCACCATCTTGGCTGCCCTCCTTTGAACCTGTTCCAGTTATCAACATCCTTCTTAAATTGCAGGGTCCACAACTGGACACAGTATTCCAAGTCACATCTGACCAGCACAGAATAGAGTGAAACAATTGCTTTTGCTCTGGACATTATATCAGTTAATGCACCTTAGGATTGCATTAGCTTTTTTAGCAGATGCATCACAATGCTGGCTCGTTGTTCTTTAAGACACCTAGATCCCTTTCATACAACAGCTCCAAAGCTAGGTGCCCCACATCCTATACTTGTGCACTTGGTTTTTCTTACTCATATGCAAGACTTCATACTTTTCTCAATTAAATACCATCTTGTTGGCTTGGCCCAGTATTCAAGCCTGTTCCTTGAGTACCTGGGTATGTAATCCCCCTGAGCTTGGAGACAAACTCGTTAAAGTAGCTAATGTTATCTTACCATCTCTTTACCTGTCTTGATGTACTTTCCCCTCCTTCATTTGTGTATCTATTACCTGGTTGGATCACAATTGCCTTGTGCAAGAAATATGCAAAATAGATGTTAAGCAGCTCTGTCGCTCTTTACCATTTTCCCATCTTCTCAAAGCAACAGACCTCAGAATGCTCTTCCACCAGGAATGCTCTGAGCACTCTCCATCCATGGTTGGCTCTCTACTCCTCACCCAGAAACCATGGACCATACCCAGTCATGCGATACCAATTGTCTGTGCTGAATGTTTTGTTCAAAACCAGTAGCCGTTGAACTACAACCTCTTGCTATTCCATGTGCCATTGTCTCAGAAGGAACAGTAACTATGCTGTTTAGTCTGCCTTCCCTCTCCCTCTGCAACAGTTCACTATATCAAAAGATTTTGCCAACTGCTTGCTATTACCTAAACTTTAGAAAACTTTGTGAACCCTTTGGGGACAGGGATCCATCTTATTTATTTATTATTTATCTGTGTAAACCGCCCTGAGCCTTTTTTGGAAGGGCGGTATAGAAATCGAATGAATGAATGAATAAAACTGCTACAGAAAGACAACACGGCTGCCAAAACAAGCTTTTATTAGGTGCATACAGTGTTCTCTCTAACAGGGATTCCCGGATGTTGTTGACTACAACTTCCATAATCCCCAAGCAAAAGCCTTTGCAGCTGGGGATTCTGGGAGTTATAGTCAACAACATCTGGGAATTCCTGTTAGAGGGACCATTGGGTGCATATGAGCAGGCCTATGAAATCCCAACCACCAGGGTTGCCTCTACACATACAAGTGTGTACTAAGAAATCCAAAATACTGATTTTCCAACCCTGACTGGGAGGGCTAATGCAAATAAATATTAGGGTTTTTACCAAATCTCTTTCATTTATATATATATACTACATTGGTTTTATTTTAAAAGCCTCTCTAGGCAGACTACTAAAAATATTTATTTATGTTAAAATTTTATAGGCTGCTTTGCCACCCTAAAAGGGCCCACAAAGAAGCATGCAGGAAAAATTCAATTTTTTAAAAATACAATTAAAAATCAATTAAAATGACAAATTGAGCAAATATACTCTTAAGCAGCAGAAGACCAGGAGCAAAATCAGCAACAAAGCAGTCAATTAGGAGGACAAGTTAACTAATATCAAAGACTCCCCCCAAACACAAAAAAAGATGCTCTTCAGCAGATGTCAAAAGGTCAATATGGAAAGAGTCCAATGAACCACAGAGAGAAAAGAGCTTCACAGTCTGGATGTTGCATCCAAGAAGGCCCTTCCCTGCATCCTTAGCAACAATCTGTAGGTTTCAGAGCAGGGCCTCTCCCAAAGACCTCAGCAGGTGGTCAGGATCCTGCAGGAGAGGCAGTCCTGACTTCATACTGTTTCAAGCAGAGATGTACAACTTTGGCCCTCCAGCTGTTGTTGGAGCAAAAACTCCCATCATTCCCAGCCACAGAGGCCAGTAGTCATGAATGATGGGAGTTGTAGTCCAACAGCTGGAAGGCTGAAGTTGTGCACCCCTGGTTTAAAGTTGCAAAGGAATGACTGGCACTTTGATCTGAGCTCTGAAACACACCAGGAGCCAACAAATAGTCCTCTGTCCGCACTCTGTGCCAGTTGTAGTTTTCTGGGTAGGTAATCCTTCAGAGCTTGCTCTCCCTATCCCCTAAACTCCTGATTGTACAACTGCTATCATCAAGCAGATGTCAAATGTAGTGAGTCACCTGTACAGATGTGCACGGGATCACAGGGCATTGAGTTTTTGGCAATTTCTGCTGGAGCCAAGTTATATAACCTAGAAATCAAATAGGTGTACAGCATTTTATTTATATGAGCCCAACAGCTCATGAGACCACCCTCTAACCCTTTAAAATAATTACTTCCCAGCCAAGATTTGTTAGATGGTTTAGATAATTAACTTCTTTACACATCAAAGTCACATCATATGCACGTCCTATTTCCTTTCTTCCGGACATTAAAAAACTCTGCCAAAAGCAGAAGCACTCAAATCAATTTTCTCCAATAAATCCAACTAACATGAAACTCAAAACCTACTGTAATATTCAGCGGGTCAATGTACTGCAGTTGTTTTTGCTTTGAATTTAAATGCAGCTGCATGCCATATTCTACAAAATGAATTCAGATGTTCAGATGGGATTGCAGATTATTTCAGTATGCTTTAGTTTATACATAAACTTCCATAAGAAGATAACACTTGATTAACACTATTTAAAACTAGTAATTATGAGGTTCTAGCTAAATCTACATGATATTTGCCAAATTATTCTTCTCTGAAGAAAGTCTGGTATTCATAAACAGTTTTAAAAGAAAGGAGAAACATTTCATTTAATAGAAAATTATAGTCATCTATATGAAAGCGATCATACACTCTCAGCTATTTAACATGTTATTTTACACAATGAACATTGAGTAGTTTCCACTCCAGCCCAAATCAGGAACTAACCATGTAGGTTACCTTATTATTAATTTAGGGGTAAGCTAGAGCTGTATATCTGTATACATTTTGAAACTTATGTTCTTGAAAGCCACCAGCAAATGCTCCAATAATATTGTTTTGCAGTGGTATGCTAACTTGGGAGCTGGACCCATGATGGAGACATCATACAGTTACTTTAATGTCCTCATCTGTAGTGGCTTCATTACCGATGGAAAGTAAGCCTCCTAAGTTGTTATGGAATCCACTCTCACAGTCTACCTTTGTAGGGGGGCAGGACACTGAAAGACAGAACATCTGTATTAGCAATTCTGTTTATTTTCAAAGTCATGATATAGCAAGTAATGTGAAACATTACTTCACACGAAGAAGTAATGAAGTGTTTAAGATGAAACAAAAGTTTGGTAGAGACACTGGATTATTCAGAGTTTGTGAAACAGGCTATAATCTTTATTACGGTCATAGCCCAGCATGAAGTATAAGGGCTACAATGCTGCTGTTCAAAGCAGAGGACATCATCAACTTATCCAACTCCCTCTTCAATCAACTCAGAAGTAATGTTGAGTGAAACACCTATTAGTAATAAAAACATTCTATCCTAGGAAATAATGTTATGTCCCTGCCTATTCTGCTTCCTTACTAAATTATTAATGTGCAGTCCTCACACTGTTTCTCTAACTGGACCATGAGAAATGGGTCACTCCTTTCAAATCACCACAAAATATAAGAGCTTTAGGGGAAAACCCACATCTTGAGGCTGTTCTCGTGTGCAGCCTGACCCAGCCTAAGGAAGTCCAGCCTGGGTTAGGCTGCGCATGAGAATGGCTGGGATTGGGCCTGATCCCAGTGGGGCAGTGCCGCCCAGCCCAGCTGTTTAGCCCAGCTTTTAGCGGAGGTTAAGAGAGCAAGCACTTCCTTCACCTGGGCTTCTTGCTCATGTGCAAGCCCAGGCTGCTTCCAGCCTGGCCGCACAGAAACGGGCACTCTAGACCAGAGATTCTCAACCTTGGATCCCCAGATGTTATTGGACTTCAACTCCCAAAATCCCCAACCAAAGGCCACTAGGGCTGGGGATTGTGGGAGCTGAAGTCCAATAACATGGAGGAGATAATATGGAGGAGAGCTGGTCTTGTGGTAGCAAGCATGACTTGTCCCCTTAGCTAAGCAGGGTCTGTCCTGGTTGCATATGAATGGGAGACTAGAAGTGTGAGCACTGCAAGATATTCCCCACAGGGGATGGAGCTGCTCTGGGAAGAGCATCTAGGTTCCAAGTTCCCTCCCTGGCATCTCCAAGATAGGGCTGAGAGAGATTCCTGCCTGCAACCTTGGAGAAGCCACTACCAGTCTTGTGTAGACAATACTGAGCTAGACCAACCAATGGTCTGACTTGGTATATGGCAGCTTCCTATGTCCCTAACATCTGGGGACCCAATGTTGAGAATCCCTGCTCTAGACCCATCTCTGGGAGAATCCCTCAATGCACTGTGCTTGGTGCATTGTGGGATATCTGGCTCTCCGACAATGGATCGCAGACAGCGCTCCCACCAACTTTTTGCCAGTCATCTGGGGGGAAGGTGAGTGAAGCCAAGCCTTCTCCTGCACGCCCCACCTGCCTGCCCAGTTGTGTGAATGACCTCCTTGTGCTGACTGTCAGTGATGAGGACACTTTATGCCCATGTTTTGTTTTCTCCTTGGTCCCCTCATTCAGGAAACATTCTCTGGGCTCTTCTCTCTTGTGAAGACAGGGCAAAACAAGTACTGCCAGGAAAACCGCTGGATTTTACACCCATCATAGTGACATTCAGAGAGGCTCAATAAATGGTTTTTCCTGGCTAAATTTTGCACAAAATAGAAAAACCATGCTACTGTATATCCATCATCCTCAAAAGGTCTCATAAAGTAGGGAATGCTCATTCAAACCAGACAGAAGTCTCCAGGCAACATAATGGGGATGGCTGACATTGTTCTACATGGCAGCAATCACCACTTGGTGAGCCATTTGCCATCTTTGCCACACAAGCCACTGGATCTAACAGCTCAATGAAAAAACTTTACTAGCCCTGTTTAGATCCTGGCTGCATGCGATGTTCACACACATGCTCCCCCTTCCCCTTTTGTGTCTAAGCGGAGGAACTTTTAAACTTCTGTTCCTGGTTTATAACACACTGGAATTTGCTGAGTATGGACATCACAGCAAATCCCAGTTTATTCGAATCACACAGAACCAGGATTAAAATAGGGTTTCGCATAACATCTGAATTGAGCCCAAAAGTGCAATGATCTTTACAGAAGCAAGATTCCATCTGAGGGAGGGCAAAGGCTGCAAAGATTGTTTCCAGGGGGAAGGTTTGGACCAGCTCCAACAACTGCTGCCACTTCCCAGGGCTGAGGCAAGGCAAACAGTGTGTTCTTTCGCAAGGCTGGCTCTCAGCTCTTCTGCCTGCCTGCCTCACTGGCTGGAATGCCTGGCGCACCAAGACAACCAAGACACTGGCTGCTCTCCTTTGTTGCCTTCAGTGGCGCTCTTACCCCTAGACTTCTAGGCCAAGGTCCAGGGCCTCCACACCCCCTGGGGGGCCCCAAATCCTCTTTAGTCTGTCCTGGGTGATCACCGCTGGCCCACACTATTCCAGGTGGCCAAGTGTGATTATGACCTGTGCTGGGTGCTTTAGAGGCAGAGGAGGGAGTGGGGAAAGAAGTATGTAGGATGGGAATATGTTAAGTTGTGTGTTGAAATTTTTCTGCTAATACATATTTACATAAATATACCTGTTTTATATTCTTACATTTTTGAGAGTTCAGTTGCTGATTGTGCCCTCAAGAACTCACATGCTAAAAATACTGAGGCGAGTCTCATGATCAGTGAGACTTGCCGGGAAGGGGTTTGCGGGGAGAGTGGGCTTAGCCTGCTCTCCCCGCAGATGAGCAGAAAAGCAGCCCTGGGTGCCCAGATTGGCTGCCCACATGACTGCCAGCTCTGTCATGGAGCTGGCAGGGGCTGCGGGGATTGGGGGCCGCATGGCCCCTGGAAGTTCCAAGATGCCCTGCGCATGTGCATGTGGCATCCTGGAGAGACCCCCCAGGGTAGGGAGGCTTGTTTCAGCCTCCTGGCAGGGGTCTCCTCATGTGCTGCCGTAGCACAGCGACACACGATCGAAAAGATGGGGTTAGCGGAGCGCCGCTAACCTCGCTCCGCTAACCTTATCTAAGAGGAGGGGGAATTAGGAGGGTTTGCTGCCGGAAGCCACACGGCTCCCATGGCAGCAGACGATCAGGCAAAAGCAGGCTAGGCTCCCTTAGCCCACTTTTGCCCGATTGTAATAATCCCCTCAACGTGTGTATCATGGTGTGTGTAGTGGGATAATGCTTTACCTGCAGAGGGGGAGGGCCTCCAGCAAGTGGGAAGTGGGCTCCAAAGGCCTTTAGGTCTAGGCTAAAAAAATTACCTGAGTTGATCTCTGGTGTATGCCTTTAGGGAGTTGGGATAGATGAAGGCTCAATTAAGAAGGGGTCACAAATGCAGGTTTGAAAAATTAAGGGTATACAGTTGCTACTTTAAATCTGCCAGATCAGAACAGGTAAACACAACTCTTTCCTCACCGACACCAGAGGCTGCATGCATTGACCATGGTATTGTTTATGTAGTCATGTCCGACACAGTCAATTATCTTCACGATGACAACGCTGATAGGACAAAGAAAGATATATTATTTTCCTGTATGGCATTGCAACTCAGAAACCAGCACTCTTACCTTGCTTTCCACCTTCCAAGCAAATACAGCTTCTGATTTTAATCAGAATTTTAATTTTAATAATGGTTAATTATTGTGCAATATGAAAGTTAAAAGGTGAAGTTTCAATGTCCTTGAAAAATGTGCTAAGAATAAGAGACATAATCCTCAATTAGACTATGAAACGAACACTTCCGTGAAACAAAGTATGTGTGCGGCATTAAAAAAACACTAGGGAATTAATTGACCCAAATATCCAACGTTCCTTCAGTTCCACAGATCTGTCCCCTTTTCAAACTTGTGTTTGTAGAAGCTTTATAAATATGGCTTATCAACAGCTAAATATGTTTACATGTGTGTGGTCTACCTTTTACACTCAGCCTCAGGCAACTTCCAGTGAAGTAAAATAAGGGTTATGGATGCCTCTACCTGCAGATGAAGTTTGTCCCAAATGTTCTTGGTTTCTTGTCTGCTATAGCACATGACAAGTGAAAAACTCCAATGCCTAGTAATCAGGGGCGTATCTAGGGGTAGGGCAGGCAGGGCACGTGCCCTGGGCGCCACTTGAAGGGGGACGCCATTTTGTAAAATTAACTTTTTTAAAAAAAATGGCTGCCAAAAACAAAATGGCCACCGTGCATGTTCAAATGGCCTCTGTGAGGCCCTAGGTCATGCCAGGCCTTGTAGAGGCCATTTGAGCATGCACGGTGGCCATTTTGTTTTCAGTGGCCATTTTTTAAAAAAAAAATTAAATGGCCACTGCACATGCTCAAATGGTCCCTGCAAGGCCCTAGAGGCCAGTGGGGGGAGGAGGAACCTTTGCAAACCCCCCAGCCTTTAGGAAGCCCCCCGAAGGGGCTACAGGTAAAAAAATAATAATATATAATATAAGTCACTGTACACATATTCAGATTGGCACTATGTACAGAGAATCAAGGCTTGTGAATACTGAGCTGATGCTTATGAGCTAGGATTGTATTCATTTGCTCTTACTTTGCTTCTTGTGATAAGTGAGTTAAATGTGATGTCTTGCTAATATGGCTATTAATGGTGAATTTGTCTTTGAATCAGTGTGAAATCCTTAATATTAAGGCCCACTGGGAGTTTCTTGCTCTCTTTCTCTCATTTTAACTGTCTTTCTGAAAGACTAGATTATATTCCAAGCAGTGACACAGTTTACTCTGCATATCCTTTAATTATTTACAGAGTATCTGGGAAAAGTCAAATTCTCCATTGATTTTTAAAACTTATGTAATGGTGATGCTACAATACATAGTAGAGAATTAGACAGACACTTCTGTTTAGTTTTCCAAGTACACCTCCACATAGTATTTGGGTATTTCATGAGCCCCGGCATACTGAAATTTGTAGTTTTCCAGCATTTTTTGATCTGGCTAAGTCCACTGCTAAAATAGTTTTTGAAATATTAAAAGATTAACGAGCTTGACTTGTATTTTTCAGCTGATATTATGGTAAAGTTATCTGAAAGATGGGTGTCAGATGCTTGGACAGGGGGCGGAATTTCAGTGTTTGCCCTAGGCGCTATTTTCCCTAGATACGCCTCTGCTAGTAATAGACTTGGTATTCCACTTCTGTGAGCTACAAAATATAAAATGCATGTTTATCCATCAATGGCTGTGCAGCACATGAAGTCGTGAGACTTGCATTTGCTGAAGATGACAATCACTTAATCTTAAACACTGGAGCTCAGAGATTTACTTGAGATGCACCCAAGCCCTTGGGACAAGTTCAGAAGGGAGTTCCCCCCACACCCCTGCTTTGAACAGTAGACGCCCATATGATACCACACACCCCTTTGAAAGTCATCTCAATTTCAAAGTCCTGACACTGCCTCCTGACGCTAGCAGTGAAGCATTTGCTACTGCTTGAGGAACAAACTCATGCAAAGCTTTTGCATGCTGAGCTGGTCTTGCAGTAGCAAGCATGACTTGTCCCCATAGCTAAGCAGGGTCTGCCCTGGTTGCATATGAATGGGAGACTTGATGTGTGAGCACTGCAAGGTATTCCCCTCAGGGGATGAAGCCACTCTGGGAAGAGCAGAAGGTTCCAAGTTCCCTCCCTGGCTTCTCCAAGATAGGGCTGAGAGAGATTCCTGCTTGCAACCTTGGAGAAGCCACTGCCAGTCTGTGAAGACAATACTGAGCTAGATAGACCAATGGTCTGACTCAGTATATGGCAGTTTCCTATGTTCCTAACTAGCTGAGAAGTCTGCAGATAGGCTGCTTCTTTTCAATGCAAGTAGTTCACAAGTTCAGCAGTACATTATCAAGTGAAAAGTAATCAGTAAGGCAGAAGCTCAGTTAGATATTATGCCAGACCATGATTTGTGCTAACCAGTGTTCTAATTGTTTTTCATCTGTGTGCAGAATTAGTTTTGTTCTGGGCGGCAGTATAAAGGCACTACACATTCAGAGTGAGGCCTTTCTGATTAAACCTGAGTGGGATCTAAAATTAACTGAGTGGACATCAGAAAATGTGTGAGCATTTGACACACTTGCACGCCTTAGAAGGAACAGTGGTGCTAACTATATGTCAGTGGTGCTAACTATACCCAGGGGTCGAGGTGGACTCCTAGTCCTTCTTAAACTCCAGAATGACTGGAGCAACCTCAGAAAGATCAGCCTCAGGAACAGCCAGGGGAGGAAGTTAGTTTGTCACCTGAGTCCTCCTCCTGGCTTGCTGCATTCAGCCAGTTCCCTCTCCTGGAGAGCTCCTGGCTCCCATACTCAGAAGCAGCCCCTCATCCTTGTCTTTAAATGCCCCAGTGCAGAGCTGACAGGGCTTCAAGCCGACTTCCAGCCCCGCCCCCTTCCTGACCTGGCTTCCTGTTTCCTGCCACACCCAACCTAGCTGTCTCCCTGGAGCTGTTTCCTGCAGCTCTCCCTGCCTTGCCCTCTCAACCCCCCTGGGATCCAACTTGCCTGGGCCCTTCTTATCCCCACTGCCTCCTAAAGGGAACAAAAGCCTCAGGGGAGGGATGCTACGCCCTTCTCCAGCCTCCACAGGGCCACCCAAGCGACCAGGTAATATGGCATCCCGACACTATAGTTTAGAATCAGAACCACAGCTTTACTTCCTTACAGACCAACAATGGTTTCCACCAGGGGTTCCCAACCTGTGGCACTCCAGATGTTGATGACCTACAACTCCCATCTTGCAGGGGACCTCATGCTGGGCTGGGGTCTGTGCAGAACCGCAATGGGGGCAGGTAGGGAGAGAGTCTCAGAAACCTAACTCTTGCAAAATGGGTTTTCAGACAGGCTGGCCTCTCAATACTGGGAGGAGGAGAGGCAGGAGCCATGGGGTCAGCTGAGGATGACACCAGCCACAGAGAGCTGAAGGACCCAGCACTTTCTGCATGCAAAGCAGAGGCTCCATTCCTTAAGTTTCCCCTTGACATAGGAAGCTGCCTTGCACTTTGGTCCATCTAGCCCAGTATTGTCTACCTTGACTGGCAGCAGCTCTTGAAACTCCTCCCCAGCTCTGCTACCCAAGAACCTTGCAGCTAGAAATTGAACCTAGGACTTTCTTCTAAATGCAAAGTGTACGTTCTGTACACTGGTTTCCTTAGATTAATTATACACAATGTGAAGAACGCTTTCCTTTTCTCCATCCTAAATATCCTGACAGTCAGCTTTACTGGATCACCTCTACAATGAACATGAGGCAAATAAAAACGAGCAGTTGTTTGCAGGCTGTTGTTAGTTCTCTTTCTTTTGTTCTAGATTGTTCTTGCCAACTTAGTTGAGGCAGAGGAGAGCTGAGGGATCAAGGTACCGACAACCTCCCCACTCTTTAGCCCAAAGGAAATTAGCTGTGCAGAGGGGCCCCGGCCAAACCTAATTGTGCAGTAAGCCCACAAAATTCTAGAACCGGCCCTGATGGAAGTTGTAGTTCAGCAACATCTGGAGTACCACATATTAGGAATCCCTGGTTTACACCATCTTTTGGCTCACCTGTCTTTTCCCCCCTTTTTTTTAAAGATCCCTCAGATATGATACCAACATACTAGCCCAACCACTGGCCAAAATGGTATACTGCTCAGCATTATTGAGCAGCTATTCCACAGACTTGTCTGCTCAGAAACCTTTGGGCTGCTCTCAGTTTTGACAAATACACACCACATTCCTGCCTTTTCAGGTTTTAGAACATTCTCCTCCTGAACTTATTCCCTGCTGCCTATGACTTTCACCTGAACATTGGTATAAACCATCATTATGTTGCAAAGCTTTTTAAAAAGGTGGGATGCCAGAGAAGAATGTGGAGTTGGAAAATTTCTCCTTGTTCTATGTTTGAAAGTTTTCCCTTTCCACAGAAGGTTTTCCATTTCTTAATGTATTTCCACATAAAGCTTTGAATTTGAGTATAACATTTAAACCATTTTCAGTTTCTTCACTGATTTGTTCCCCCTAATGAAATAGCTCAGTTCAACTATTTGGCTACTTGAAAAACTTTGAGATACAGAATGAAAAATTAATATGGTAAGGTTTTCTTACTGAATATAGGTCAAACAAGATCACAATCTATTTAGGGCATTTAGAAAATTTGTACAGTGTTGTTTCTTTCGGGGAGGGCAATGAAAATTTCATGCTGTTGAGAAAAACATTTCATGGGGATAAATTCTGGAATTTTTTCCAAAAACGTTTCCAATTCAAAATTTTCCAGAAAACCCACATCTCTGGATGCCACATGCCTAGCTCTTCCCACCTATACCTTTTGAGCATCTTCAAAGGACTGAGAGCATGGACAGAGAACAAAGGATAACAACGATCTCTTGATCAGCATTGCCTCCTCTGATTCAATTACATGGCCTTTTTTTTGCTCTTGCACTGGAAAGCACTCAGAGCTTGAATTGCAGGAAGTCACCAACTACAGCAAGACTGTGGGGAAATTACAGTGAGGGAAGTGTGCTTAGGGAACTACAACTGAGGAGTACTTTCATTGTCCATCACCTCAGCACTCCTGGCCCCCAAAAATAAAGAAATAATCATAACTACAGTTTCTCAATTCAGATGACAGTTTGTACATCTGCTTCAAACCACAGTTTCCAATTCTGGTTTGCTGGTGGATCACAAATCAAGGTTTGTCAAGCGCATGCAGATGACTTGTTTACTGAAGCCATTGGTACCCCAACCCTACAAACAGACAAAGCTCTGATGTTATACAGAATGGCTTGGGTCAACATGCCTAAAGTAGCATTCTGTGCCTACTAATGGGGCTATTCTGCTCTGTGCAGCTGCAATTCTGTGAAACAGTTTGTTTCCAAAGATTAGGTGCTAAGCTTTTCACAAGCATACCTGGTTCTGTATCCAAAAAGCCCTTCAGAGAGTCATCTCCAATCTGATCCTCACTTTCCTTGCTGCTTCAAACCAGTTTCCAATTCTGGTTTGCTGGTGGATGACAAACCAAGGTTTGTCAATTTGGATGTCCCACCAAAACACAATTAAACTCCATAACCATGGTTTGGCATGATGTCTGAATGGAGCCAGTATATGACATACCTGCATGTGTGTTCTTCTGTATTCTTCTAGGGGGCACCAAAATTTTAATTTTCCTCTTTAATATAGGACCTTTTGTTAAAAAAAAAAATCTCATTCTGGTGATGCTTGTCCTTCTAGGCTTGGAGAGAGAAAAACTAACACCCATTCTATTTAGCAGATAGTAACATGTAGTCTATATATGATACTATACATATAGTCATAGGAGGACAGCTGATCTTCTGGTAAAGGTAAAGTGTGCCATCGAGTCAGTGTCGACTCTTGGCAACCACAGCGCTCTGTGGCTGTCTTTGGTAGAACACAGGAAGGGTTTACCATTGCCATCTCCTGCGCAGCATGAGATGATGCCTTTCAGCATCTTCCTATATTGTTGCTGCCCGATATAGGTGTTTCCCATAGTCTGGGAAACATACCAGCGAGGATTTGAACCAGCAACCTCTGGCTTGCTAGTCAAGTCATTTCCATGCTGTGCCATTAGGTTCCACGTTCCCTCCCTGGCATCTCCTGAGAAAGACTCCTGCTTGTAACCTTGGAGAACCCGCTGTCAATTTGTGTAGACAATACAGAGCTAGATCGACCAATGGCCTGACTCGGTACAAGACAGCTTCCTGTGTTGCTCACTTTTTAATGTATACAGTGTCATAAATCATTACTAACATGGAATAAAAGCATGCACAAGCCTTGTTCACTCCCCAAATGGATACTCTGCATTGCATTTGAGTTCCCAAATTATGGATTTTATTCAACAGAATGTCTCATCCACTCTCCAATCACTGTCCCTCTGCAGCTCAGCTTTCTGTAGAGCCTATTCCCACTAATGTCTTAAAAACAATGAGAAATTTTTGAAGATTGTAGCTACTATTAAGCAGATCACACCATTAAGGAGAAAACTGCAGCCTAAATTCTTCCTATTCCCCTGCCAGCAATCTGTGGACACTGCAGGTTGTCTAGTTTATATCTCTAACAAGACTGCTAAAATTTTGCACAAGTAGATACACATTACACATATCACAACACAAGGTTTTTTCTCTGCTGGAAGACTAATAATATCTGCTAGGTGGAAAAAGAGTGGATATTATGGGCAAATAATGGCATTTTTAGTAGAAACACCATAAGCTATTAGGCATGGCTATAGATTACGTGTGGCAACCACTTCAAGTGGCACCATTAAGGGCAACAAGTAGGAAACAAAGATTTGCACTGCTGGCACAGCCCTTGAGGATAGTCCCCTGAAATGAGAATGGGGACTTGCACAGATGCCACATATTTCAGTCAGGTAAGTTCAGGAGAACATCCCAGTATGTTGTGCCCCATACAAAAAACCACATGTTGTAGAAATGCAATATCTCAGATATTCCAATCACACACACACACACACACACACACACACGGTACAGTGCATTACATCCTGATTCTCTAGTTGGCGGTAACCGCATACAGCAGCTTTGGTGTAGCTACAGCATCTTCCTAACCAATTTAAATGACATGCTACATAGTGGGAAGACAAAATCTTTTCTGACTTTTTGCATAGAGACAAACGAGGGGGGGGGGTGGCGGAATCAGGCATGTGCTAATATGAAATTTGGTGTGAATTATGGTTTGAACCCATCCCAGTATGTGGAAAAAACTGGTCTATCATAATGACCCAAATGTCATAAAGATGAATTGCAGAGAAAAAAGCATAGTTGTGGCCTCTGGGAGGGTGGCATTTCATGATAAGTAACAAAAGCCTCACACCAAAATATACTTCATTGGGTGATGTTTAGAAAGCCTTTTAGTTACTTGGACAACCAGCATGATTTAACTACCAAGGTGAACCTACCTGAGCTTCTGGACATTATTAATCAGAATATTTGCAAAGAAGTTTTTAGATGTTTTTAGCATAGCTAACTGAGTCTGTACCAAGATCAATTAGTCCCACCCTTTTAGCAAGAAACTCTTTTTTTCTTTTAACATAAATCAGTTCTCTTTGCTTACATCACAAACCAGAGCTCACCAGCAGTCAGTGCTGGAAACATATTCCAAATATTTAGGTGCCAGTGTCAGGTTTGTTTTAAGGTGTCATTCTGGTACAGGGCTGAATAGATGTTTCCATTTCCTCAGTGCCAGTAACATCTAGGGGTTCCAAATGCCTGGGATTTCCCCAGCCATGCCCACAGTGGCAAATGATTAGTTGCCCAACACATTCCAGCCCAGGAATCCCTAGTGGAATAACTTCCCCCATTCAGAAACAGTGCTATTCCGGTCTTTTCAAAATATAACCACACTCCCAATCAAATCTTCTCTTGGCAAACCACACAAATTGCATTTGTGGCTTGAATGAAACAGAAAAGTATTGCATTACAAAGCCTGAAGTTATTAGTGCGTTCATAGCATGCTAAGAACATGCCTGGAAAACGGAATATTATTCTATGTGCTTGTATGTTGTCTGGATCGAATTAATAGGAAACCAACAGCAATTACTGAGAAAACAGGAGCAGCACAGAAGGATGTGATTTGCAGTAGTACTAAGAAGGGCTAAGCGCACGCAGATGACTTGTTTACTTAAGCCATTGGTACCCCAACCCTACAAACAGACAAAGCTCTGATGTTATACAGAATGGCTTGGGTCAACATGCCTACAGTAGCATTCTGTGCCTGCTAATGGGGCTATTCTGCTCTGTGCAGCTGCAATTCTGTGAAACAGTTTGTTTCCAAAGATTAGGTGCTAAGCTTTTCACAAGCATACCTGGTTCTGTATCCAAAAAGCCCTTCAGAGAGTCACCTCCAATCTGATCCTCACTTTCCTTGGTGCAATGCTGCATCTGCCAGCACAGTCCTGTTAACCAGAACTCCCATACCCATGTCCTGAGCTGGCTCACAGTGCCTCAAGTTGCAATCTTGTACAGAACAGCTGTCCTTATGTTCAAGTACAGATGCTATTTTGCCAACATCAGTTCATATAAGACTGGTTCAGTTTTTGAAAACGTGGGGAAATCTTGTAAGTGTAATTACTACCTTAGTGATTATTCATGCAACTTCTCACATACAAGCAACAGAAAATTATTATTTTTTTAAAGTGTGACGTGACATGGGCCAGGTTCCTGCAAACAGAGCTTTTGAAAGGACAACTTTAACCACCTTTCATGTGACAGTAGTGAAATAATGGTTCAGTTCAGACATCAAACCATGGTTAAGGAAGCTTAACTATATTTTAGAGGTTCTCCACATGAGCAATGTGGAGAGCTGGATGAGGTTTGGCAGGGAGAGCGAGCGAAGCCTGCTTTCCCTGCACATAAGCATCAAGCCCTCCCTGGGCGGCCGTATAAATGCAGAAAATAAACACAGTCAAGAAGTTCTAAATGTCATGTGTCATATATGCCTGTTGAACATAAAACATAAACCAGGACTTGAGTTTCCAAATTATGGTGAGAGCAAGCCATGGTTGGTCATGAGGACTGAACCATCAATGAAGTTCACTTGCCATTATGATCTTATTTACCTTGTTCAATCCATCAGCTCATTCAGATTCCTTATGGTTTCCTGAATCTAGTGCAACTTGCTTCCCTCACTGTGCTAGCAAATTATAACCTTATGATGGAGAGGTTTACAACTGCAGTGCCAGTGAAGCATCATAAACCAGAATTTTGCTCCAGCACCACACCCAGCAACAATGTTTAAGAAGGTTAACATCAGCTGTACTGCTTTTCAAGCCAGTCAGTCATTGTAGCACTTATCCAATCATTTTCAACTTAATGATATTTACATCTCAATTTCCTATCAACCTTTTTCTCAGCTTGAGTGCATCAAATTTGCCCCCAAATGCAGATAAACAAAACTTCAAAGAATAACCACTCCTGTTCTGACCTATCATATTGCTTATTTTTTGGTACTTCCCAGCCCTGCAACATCTCTTACCCTTAATGACTTCCAGACCTTACCACCTTCCTAAAAGATCACATTATTTTTACTTACGAGATTTCAATATGTATTTCCAAAGCAACGTACAGCATAAAGCTAAAACAACCAAATTACAAACCATAAGGTACCATAATGGGGTAAAGGTGACCTTAGTTATTTGTAGGGGTTTCATTCTTGCCTATAGGCACCATGAATAATAAAACCTTACCCCTATGGGAATCTAGGGGGTAGGTTCCTAACCAAAAGGAGGGGGCAAAAAAGCAAGGGGGCAGAAATAAAACACATTCTCCAGGTCTCCAGGTCTCCAGCAATGCCCCACCCAACCCTTAAAACAGTCACATTTAAAGATCCACAAAATAGCTCTTTGCTGTAAAATGGCAGCCAGAAATGACACTGGAAGCTATTTCTGGGTCATTTCTGGCCACTCAAAACTGCAGATAGGAGAATTTTGCTTATTTTTCTACCTGCGAATAAAGAAACTGAGTATCTAAGACCCAACCACGGATACATGAAACCGTGATCCACAAGTCTACAGATAACAAGGACCACCTGTATTTTCCTACATTTCAGAATTATTTATTTATTTATTTTTAATTCGATTTCTATACCGCCCTTCCAAAAATGGCTCAGGGTGGTTTACACAGAGATATAATAAATAAATAAGATGGATCCCTGTCCCCAAAGGGCTCACAATCTAAAAAGAAACATAAGATAGACTCCAGCAACAGTAACTGGAGGTTCTGTGCTGGGCTGGATAGGGCCAGTTACTCTCCCCCCTGCTAAATAAAGAGAATCACCACGTTCAAAGGTGCCTCTTTGCCAAGTTAGCAGGAGAATTCATTGTGATCAACTGTTACTCATACAGTATTATAGGGGTAAAAATAGTGCTCTAAATATTACAGTTTTCCTGAAAACATAATTAAAGTTAGCTGGAAATTGCAATCTTGACATCAATCCTGAGTCTGAAAACACATGCCCATTGGCTGTTGTGATTGTGACATTACTTCCTTGTTCTGCTCTGGGCAGAGATACTGCAGCTTATTCTGCTGGGATTTTTGGCCAACTAACAGGCCTTAAAATTATTAACTACATGGGGTGGGGTGGGGTGGGGAGTTGGAGGAATCATCTAACCTTGCTAGCAAGTAATGAGGAGTTTACACTCTGATTTGGGTGGGATACTGCTGGGGAAGGGGAACTGAGGAATTCTCTCTTTCTCCGATACAGCAAGCCTTTGGTGTATGAGGTGGTAGCAGCTCTGATTTGGGGGGATACTGGAAGGGGGGCCTGAGGAACTTGCTCTAACACTGTCTCTAGTGTTCCTGGGGTTGGATTGTGGGGGGAGTAGAAGGCAAGCTACAGACAGCATCTTCGCAAGGGGGTGATTATTCAGTTACACTGAAAGACCAGGGAAGCTGTGTTTCCCGACTGAGTCTTTCTCATGTCCCTAAAGGGGGAAATACCCTGAGCTGGGAAGGCCAAGAAGATGAAGATAGGAGCAGAGCAGGAGGGGACTGGCTAACAAATGTGGAGGAGATGGAAGTGCCTTTTACATTTGGTGGTGGTGGTTGGGGGACCCTGATCGTACGGTACTTTAGCTCCAGAGATATTTGGCAGATCAATGGCATAACTTGAATTGTGATAGATAAAAGGCCTACCACCCCTGCCAAGGAAGATTCCATCTGCCTTGGAATCCCTACTCTTTAATCCTGGGAATATGATGGAAGGGCACTGTGCCGTTAACAGTAAGGCAAGAAACACAGTTCTGCAGTTAATGGTGAAGGAAATAAAAAGGCCAAGATGAACTACCAATGGTGCCAACTCATGTGCAGAGTGCTTTGTTTTCTTTCTTGCCTTATTGTTAACCAAAGTCCTGCAGTATCAGAGAGGATTCCTCAGGCTCATTCCCCCCACCTCAGATGCTGCCTGTTGCTTGCCTACTGCTCACCCCACACTCCAACCCCAGCATCCCACCCATATCAGAGCTGCAACCTCATTACTTGGCAGCAGAGTTGGACAATTCCCCCTCCTTCCCTATGTAGTTTGCTCACCTTAATAATTGTAAGTCCTGTTACCTGCCCCAGAACAGAACAAGAACATGATTTCATAATCACATCAGCCAAAGAGGTGTGTTTTCAGTCTCCACTGTTGCTAGGCTAACTTTAAAGTGTATTTTCTTGAAAACTATAAAAGTTAATACAATTATTTTTGTTTCATTACCTACTAATTAAGTGGCTGAATGCAGTTATATGACTGATACAGAAACCTGAGAGTTAGGAAAAGATCCCATTAAAATGAAGAACCAAAACCTTTGCATCATCTCCAGTTGTCAGAGCCACTTCCACCTTGATGGCCATACAAACTGCTCTGCATCAAAGCCAGTATCTTAAGATCTCTTAAGCAGTATGCTTATGTGGAGGGGGGTGCTTTTTAATTATTTTTGTTTTACCCTTCTCACTCCCACACTTCTCCCATCCATCTGTTGCTTCTTATCAATCAATCACCTTTGTAAACGGTGACAGCTTCTTGAACGTATGAATGAATGAGTCAGAAAACAGAAAATCAAACATGAAATTATACAAAATCCCAATACAAAAAACAAAAGGAAAAAGAATCCGTAATATCCGTAATACATCCGTAATAAAAATCCGTAATACAGTTAAAGATTTAACTAATAACAATAACAAGATTTAACTAATAACAACACCGGCACTCAAACTATACATTGAAACTGATGAAGCTACCAGCTTCCAACAAACGTTCCCAGCTATTGAGCAAAACTTGGCAACATTTAATGAAATTGCATCAGATATATCAGCTAAAAGCAATTTTAGACAAAAATTATCTGAAAGCCCCGGAAATTATTTTATGAAGGTTAACAAATACTAATCATGAATGTCCTTATAAATTACAATATAGCAGTACAGTTTCTTTGTTGTACTCAGTAATAGCCTATCCCATCATTCCTAATAATTTATGTTTCACCCAAGCACAGCATTTGCCTCTTCAGACATTGTAGTTGTGGTCAATACGGGTTGGGATTACATTCCATATCAATGCAGGAAAGGACCTTGTCAGGTGACCATGTGAATGGCTACAATAATGCTTGAAGGGCTAGAGCAAGAAGGTCTAGAGCTAGCAAGGATTCTAGGCTGAACACAAAAGTGGGTGGTGGTTATAATTCAAAAAACTTGCAGATCAAACAGAGAGGAAGACAGGCAGAGACACAGGAGGAACCAGGGCAGGGCTGGACATTTATCTTAATTTCTTTGATAAAGCGTCTGTTTCGGGACGAGTCTTCAGAAAAACATTTAGAAATGGTAATGGTTCTTTGCACTAATATTTAGCTTGTTAGAAATGCAAGGGTTGCATTACAGATGACAGATGAGCCTTTATTAAGCACATTTCAGTGTTTCACAGCAAAGGTTATGCATCCTTATTCTGAAGCAAGTCCCACAGATTTAAATGGAATTTGCACCTGATAATTGGATTAAACAAGATTGCAGTCCTAGGAAGAATAAAGGTTTGTAGTCAGGAGCATGCCTAACTTGTCCTTTTAATTTCAATGGAATTATCTCAAGTACATTTTGTCAGGATATCAGCCCTTGTTGTCTTAGGGCCTCTTTGCACCATGGCATACACAAATATCACTTCCATATAGGAAACTACTGTATGAGTACCCTTGTCAAATGCAGCTTCCAGTGGTGAAATAGCATACATGCATTTGCCACCCATAATGGTGTACATGCAGGATACACACACAGTTTCCAACATAGAAGATCTGTCCATGCAGATTAGTCTTGTTTGAAGCCATCCTCCTGCTTCTATATTGTGTCCAGTTGTGCCCAGTCCTTCAGTGGTTGTGAAGAAATCAGTGATCAGCTGTGTTTGATCTATTATTTTACTCCTTATTTTCCCAGACAAACTTTGGAGTATATGAGAGTGAGAAGGAAATTAGTTTTAGCTGAAATTGAACAAAATTATTCTGTGGAATCCTGAGAGACAGGCACAAAATGAATTGCGATGCTTTCTTGATCATTGTGAGAAGGAATTATTCCAAAATCAATTGAAACTCCTTCATGCTAAACAGATCCCTCACCAAGACCATCAACCTCAAAGAAACAGAGAGCACAAACAGGTCTAAATTGTTTCCTCCCCAATCCCACCCTTTTGTACATCACATTTCTCACTAGCAATAAACATTCCACCCAATTAATTTCTGAGGGATTATCACACGTCTTGAGTTAGGCTTTATGCCTTAATACGCCCCTTGGGGTACATATATAATCACCTGGGAATGCGCCATCTAGCATGTCTTATTGTTTTAGGAGATCATGCAGAAATGTCATTAGCTCCATTTCTTCAACAGTGCCTAGGAGTATTGTGCAAACGTAATTGCCAAAACATACGTACGTTGATTAAATTGCAGTTTGCTGCATGCTGACATGTAACTATTTGACTAATCACATTTCAGATACTTTTGTTGCATTTTAATAAGCCCACAAAAGCCACTCTTCAAATTTTGACACTGATCTTGAACAAACAAGGTTCTGTGACTTGGATAAAAAACCTCCAGCAACAGCATAAAGCTCACCAGAAGATATCCTTAATGGTTTGAAAATAAAAAGCCTAGTCAAAAACCTGCTGAAATTAGTGCAAAGAATGATTACATCAATCATGCCCATGGCTGAATACACATACACTAATATCAAAGAGAAGATGAAAAAGGAGTCAGAAACAACTTATAAAAATGAGGATTTTTACACTATAGCGTTAAAAAGTAAGACAGTACTCAGACCAAGGAGCAAAGAAACCTTGTTGCTTTGTGGGGGATTTCGAACAAGGTATTCCATAAAACAGCTCATCAACTACATTCATTGCTCGTTTCCATTACACTTAGGTTATAAACTACCAAGCAAGTTCAGTCCTGGAAACATTCTGAAATCAAATGCCCTGAATATTTCAGCATTTTACTAACTATTCTCAAATATTTTCTTCTGGAACGTATAAAGCTTTACGTATATGCAGTGTTGTTGTTGTTTTTAATTTGTAAATCACGTTTATGTAACTTCTGTAGTTCCAAAGATATACAAACTAACGGAATCCAGGGAGTTTGGGAAATGCAGTCACTGAAATGCTCTCTCAGATATTCCATAATCAAGAGGAGGTGTTTTGCAATGTTTTCATTAGTTCCCTGTGAGGGACCAGAATGATTTATGATACTGTTCTAATACAATTTATCCTCTCCCATAAAACAAAAACATGATGCATTTATAAAATGAATTTTTATGCATTTATAAAATGCAATTTTTATGCATTTATAAAATGCAATTTTTAGCATACCAGGCTCTTCATAATACCTGTATCCTTCTCTCTCACACCACTAATGCTTCTATTTATATTCTATTTATAAAGGTAAGAAAACAAGGCCAACTTCTCTGTCAAAGGCCATACAAGGTAGGGATGTGCACGATCTGGTTCAGAGGCCCTGTTACAGATCTCTGAACCGGTTCTAAGGACAGGTGGTTCGTTTGATTCAATGGCGAGGTGGGGTTACCTTTAAGGAGCATGAAGAGTGCTCTAACACACACACCCGGCTGCGTTCCCCTGCAATCGCTGTGTTTAAAAATGGTCCCATGGGGTGACAGCGTACCTCCTTGCTGCCACTCCATGGGATGGCTTTTAAACAGAGCGCAGGCAGGGGGATTGCGCTGGTGGGGGGGGGGGTAAGAGCACCCTCCCTGCTCCTTAAAAGTAACACACACCACACTGGCAAACTGGCTGTCACGGGTTCCATGCACATCCCTAATACAAGGCCATCTTCTGAGCCAAAGCAACATTGAGTTAAAACCCAATGGCTGACATGGCATGCAGGCTTACGAGGGCAGAGCAAGAGCTCATCCTCCCAAGCAGCCAGGAAATGAAATAAGCTAGGTTTGCCACACAACCTTCAAGTATGTATTCCTGGACACAATAAGTGCTTTTTCAGGGAGGAAAGAGAAATAAAAATCACTTCCCCTCTGCTCATTCAGTGCAGTGCTGGGTTCTTGCCATTTCCTGGCTGCTTGCAGTTCTTATTCCACCCTCATAAGCCTGCACATGTCAGCCAATGTTAAAAAAAACAAAACATGACACCAAAGGCACCTTCGGGTACCTCTTTCTCATTACTATTTGCATGTACACATGTAAGAATGTGATTCACTAATGAATGTTGCTTTGTATGCAAAACAAGTCAAATAAATAAATATTGCTAATATGAGATGTGAAACTTGGCAAAAAGGCACCTTTTAACGTGGTGATTCTTTTTATTTAGCAGGGGGAGAGTAACTGGCCCTATCCACACTCACACAGTACCTCCAGTGACTGTTGCTGGTGTCTATCTTATGATTCTTTTTAGACTGTCAGCCCTTTGGGGACAGGGAGCCATCTTATCTTATTTATTTATTATTTCTCTGTGTAAACCACCCTGAGGAAGAAGGAGATTTGCAGGGAGGAGATTTGCAAAGGAAGAAGGAATTGGGGGGGGATTCATCCCCACTCTTCATGCTCCATGCTGCGCAGCTAAGAAACCCTCCATAGAATAGGCAGGCGCGTCTTTGTGCAGTGGGCTCACCTTAGAATATTAGCGAAAGTTAATTTAACTATATCTATGTTTTCCAAGACATCTTTCCAGAACAAGTGCACCAAATTCCCAAAATAAGTGGAAGTAATCCAGTTTCTTGTAGATTACATGCAATTATCACCATTTAATGAAACAAATGAGAAGAAGTGAGTTGGCATCCAGTAAGTTTCAAGTAATTTTTTTTTGCTGAATCAGTCTTGGGCAGAAATCTTACAATGTCTTACTAATAGCAGCTAATGCCTTTGCCCATTTATGTTCTACATCCAACTCCCTCCTCCATTTGTATCTATCCTTATCCAGTGTTGTTAAAGAACTTGATTTAATAAATGCACAACGAGCTTTCCTAGCTATCCCTGTATTACTTAATCTCTTTGAAAATCTGAATAAATCAGGAAACTCAGAGGCACCCAAAGCATCTAGGCCAAACCACACATTAAAGTCTAAGTCAAAGATGCTGCCAAGTAGCACTTGATGGCAAATTATATTCTTAACGAAGAACTGAAAATCTAAAAACAAAAAACAGCCCACATTCAAAAACTAAAACTAAAACCTAGACATGAGATTTGGTAGGTTAATTATACTGGCAGAGCCGTGCCAGTATAATTAAGATGGATACTTCCAACATTATAAGCCCTAAACATTCTATTACTTATATAATCAAAACCATTTTGCCTGGCCATCAGCACACATTCACTGGGTGACAAGCAACACCTCCCATGCAAATATGGTGAAGATTAGGGATGTGCATGGAACCGGTTCAGAGGCTGTTTATGGGCCTACAAACCAGTTCAATCAGTGGTGGTTCCACCAGTTTGAAGGTGGGGTGCTGCTTTAAGGGTGGGGGAGGGAGCTCTTCTCTCGCTGGTGCTCCATCTTGTAGCGTTTGCAGGGGCAAAAGCCCACCTGGGATGGACACTCTCCTCCCGGTTGGGTGGAGACCGACCAAACCCATTACATGAAGGCAAGGGGCAGAGCCACCCCATTTGACACTGAGTGGGGGAAGAGTAGTGGGAGGGGTGAGTGCACACCCCCCCCCCGCTTTCAAGCCTCCCCCACTCAGTTCCGTACACATCCCTAGTGAAGATCCATTGAAAACTGGATTAGATAGTGCAGTTTAAAGTTCTTCTCTTTTGAACAGGGATTTAAAGGGTTGGCGATATTCTTTTGGACTGAGGAAGAGCTATTTAAATTATTTTGTAGTCCATTTAGGCAGCTTCAGCTTTTAGAGTGCATGCCAGAGAAGCGCCTTTTATTTAACTCGCCAAGACCTAAAAAAACCCTGGTATTTTATAATTGTACCCCGAAGTTATAATTGTAAAGGCAGAAAAATGCATCTTTGACACTAAGAGAAAAGAGCCCACCTAGTAGCAATTTTGACATTCCAGGTGCCCACAGCACTGCCCACAATCAATATAATAATAATAATAATAATAATAATAATAATAAATTCAACTTCTATACCTACCGCCTTTCCAAAAATGGCTCAGGGGGGTTTACACAGAGAAATAATAAAAACATAAGATGGCTCCCTGTCCCCAAAGGGCTCACATTCTAAAAAGAAACATAAGATAGACACCAGCAACAGTCACTGGAAGTACTGTGCTGGGGGTGGATAGGGCCAGTTACTCTCCCCCTGCTAAATAAAGAGAATCACCACGGTAAAAGGTGCCTCTTTTGCCCAGTTAGCAGGGGTAGCCCGGTTAGCAGGGGTAATATGGCGGCTGGCTCTCACCCTCTCTGAGTCGCTCAAGTCCAGCCATTGTTTCCTTTATGGATGTGCATGGAACTGGCTACTCTCAGCTGGCTGGCCAGTCAGCCTTCACATACACCCCATCTTGTGGCACTGGGTAGGACCGGAAGTGCCTGGTGCACATAAGTGCAATGTGCACACACACGAGCATGACATGTGTGCGCACTGGGCACTTCTGGTCTGATGCAAACTGGGGCAAGGAGGTACACTGCTGCCCATGGGACCGTTCCTAAGCACAATGCCAGCGGGGGAAACACGGGGGGGGGGGTAAGAGCACCCTCCCTTCTCCTTAAAGATACTCCCTCACCGTCAAACAGGTTGAACCACTGGACCTTTGAACCAGTTTGGAGGGCTGTAAAAGGGCCTCCGAACCAGTTTGTGCACATCCCTAGTTTCCTTCACTGTCCTCTTCTCCCTCTCCTTCTGCCTGGTCTGTGCATTGCTGGTGCTGGTTGGCAGTTGGCCAACAGTGACAGGCTGCAGCTGGAGATGGGGAGGAGACTAGCAGGGTTGAGCCAGGCTGGGAAGGGTTTTACCAGTGGAGGCACTCCTCCCAGCTCCATCCAACCATGTGCCAGCAGTGGCTAGTAGTATGGAACAGACTCACACCGTTGGGCCGGCCTGGGAAAAGCTACTCCAGAGGAGGTGCCTGGGTCAGGCTGTTCTCAAAGGCAAGGCAGGTGGGGTGTATGTGACTGGCCGGTCAGCTGGGAGGAGGCAGTTTGCAAAAATAAAAAAAAATAAAAAATCTGCCTTTGCTGGGCTTGCAAGGGAGCTTGCTTTCTCTCCTTCCTTTCACTTTTCTATTCATCTTCTTCCTTCTCCTTGTCTTTCTTTTCTTTTTCTCCTTCTTTCCTTCTCTTCTCTCCCTCCTTCCACTTATCAGATCTCTCCCTCCCTTTCCCTCTTCTTTCTTTTATTTTCTTTTTTCTCTTTTTTGCCTTTCTTTCACTTGTTCATTCCTCTCTCTGTCTCCCCACCCCACCCTTTTCCTCCTTCCTTCTATCTGTGGACACAGGGAAGGTGCCCATGAATAATTTAGTTGCTGTACAAACAACTTCTTCCTTAAAAAAACAAACAAAAAAAAAACACCTTGCATACTGGGGTCCAGATTCTGCAAAAACCTAGCTGCACCGCTGGGGCTGAGTGGCTGCCAAGAGATGAGCACCCAAGGTGGGCATGGAGCAGTGCTCAAAACCACAGAGTAAGAAAAAGAATGATGGGCACCCACATCCTTCCTGCTGGGTAAGCTCTTCCCCTTAGTGTCTAATCATATTTTTTCTTTTTAAAATGCTGGGAAATCCAGTAATCCAACAACCTTCATTTTAAGGTGCTTTACATTTTCACTTGTGCTCTAAAAAGAATGGAAATTGCAAGTTAAGGTGCCCATCTTAACTTCCACTCCACATTATGCCTGTTCTCAGTTGCACTGGCTGCCAATAAGTTTCTGGGCAAAGTACAAAGTGCTGGTTATTACTTTTAAAGCCCTGAATGGCTTAGATCTGGGTTACCTGAGGGAGTGTCTTTCTCTACAGGATCCTCACCGCTCACTGAGAACAACATGAGGGGTCCATCTTTGGGTGCCACCAGTTCATCTGGTGGCAACCTGGAATAGGGTCTTCTCTGTTGTCACCCCTAGGTTGTGGAACACACTCCTCATGGATATAAGAGTTTGTCTTCCTTGGAGGCCTTCAGGAGAGCCTTAAAGACCCATCTTTTTAGCCTGGCTTATTAATGACATCCAGTTTTAATACTATCTAGTTTTAATTGTAATTCTAATGTTTTAATTGGTTTTTGATTTTAATTGTTATGTTTGTATTTTATTTTAGTGTAAACCACCCTGAGCCACTTTAGGAAGGGTGGTATATAAATTGTTGTGAACCAAGCCTGATTTGTTATACTAGATATGCTCCAGAGCTAGCATATGAAATTAGGCTTGTTTCATCAGTGTCACAAAGTGACCAGTTCTTTTATATGGTGACCATGTATAGTCTGGGTGCAAAGGTAGAAAGGAGACCAAAACAATCCTAAATGACTCAATGGGCTTTATTGAGTATAAAAGAATAACAACATCTATCTAACTGAGCGGAAAACAGAACCATCTATCAGTATTTCTAACAATATTTCAACCACAGCCAGCAACAACATTCACCCAGTATACCTAACTATTGTATGTGTGTGTATTAAATCTTCCTAGAGCCTCATATAATTCAGATATAGATGGAAAAAGGGCGGGGAGGGTAAGGAAGGTTGAGGAATGGCATGGTTTGGGGGAGAGCAGGAATTAGTAGAGGGAAGAGGGAGGAGAAGAAAGGGGAAGGATGGAGGGATCCAAGGCTTGTGGAAGCAGCATATTACCAGGGTCCGAGGCTTGAGAGCGGTGAGGCTTCAGCTGAAGGAGAAATGCTATAGCTGGAGAACAGGAGCTTGGGAGTGATGCAAGCTTCTAGCAGTCAAGCAGGCTGGTCAAGCAAGCAGTTTGCTCAGAGTGAGGTAGAGCGTGAGAGCACCATGGCTGGGGAAGTCTTTACTTCTCACTGCGCAGCAGAAGTCACAGTTCCTGTCCATGGACAGAGTTCCTGCTTGTTGCCCCACGGCTTAGGCAGCAAACTCTGGGATGGCTCTTGAGCAAGTATACTTGTTAGGCAAAGATTGCTGACTGCCATGTGCAAAGACTCCCTTCTTATAGCTGTTTTGTCCTTTGATGTCCCTTTGATGTCCCTTTTGATCACAAAAGGTGTCCATTCCTGTTATCCTCTGGATATTGTCTTTTACTTATCAAAGTTAACTCAGGATATTAGGTCAGTCAGGGAACACAGGATCTCAGTTCATCTCCTGTTAGCAGAGTATTGTTTCATTGTCACTTCCAAAGTAAATGTGCCTCTCTTGGTCCCAAGAATGTTAAAAGTCAGGAGTTAGTGAAATAATTAGATCTATTTGTGTGAGTCAGCAATTAAATTACTTCTTGTGTACCTCTATCTAGCGTGTAATTATAACAAAAGAATGTTTAAAGTAACATCAAAAAGGGTACATGAGTGAAGCTAGTGAATCAATACATTTAACTAAGGCAGAAGCATCCTGTCAGCTAGGTAAGGGGATTACTGGAGAGCAAGTTAATTTTAGCAGTGTTAGACTGGTAATCAAGCAAGACCCATTGTGTCTCTTGTGAGTTTCACAAGCACTGATACTCAATGCTAGATTACCCCTTGCCTTCACAAATCATTTACTGGGCAGTCATGAAGTCTGCACTGGTCAGTTCAGCTGAATTCAGGCATTAATTGATTACTTAATAAAATGGAATCAGACACAGGTCTGGGTTCCATATAATTCTGGGTTGGTAGCTCTGGGTCGAATGTTGTGGTCAGGGGGTCCCCAACAAAATCAAATAAACAAAAAAACAAAAAAAACAATTTTTTTTTAGAAAGCAGTAAAGACTATGTACAGTCTGGTATATGATGATGGCTTTAGAAGTGAGGCTCCATGTACCTACACATGGCCTTGTTCAGAAATTGATTAGGCAGAAATTCATCAGGGGCATATCTAGAAAGTGATTAGGAAATCTACACCTGTTAAATGTCTGCCTGGATGCATCCTTCCCCAGCTCAATATCCAGTTGAAAGATCAAGAAAAAGTGTGGTGCATGGAGCCTCATTTCTAAAGCCATCATCTGTACAAAGACTGTACAAAGTCTTTGCAGCTTATATGGTGTGGAAGTTAAGATGCGCACCTTAGCACTCTTTAGAGCAAGAGTGAAAATGTAAAACATCTTAACTCTCATCATAAAATGAAGTTTTTTGGATCACTGATACTTTAATGGTTTTCCCACCCCTTCACTACCCCACCTCACTGACCTCGCTTGCTTAGTTAGTTATTAGCAGCATGGTATGTTGTGTTTCTTTCCTCAGTATATTGTGCTGCTAGTGACTCATTCAATAGTTCAAACCAGGAGCGTAGGGAGGCTGGCAGCGGCAAATGTGTGGCTGCCGCTCCGGCCCCCTGGCCTCATCCCTGTGTCTGACATCAGATGCAGGGGGGCCAGCTAGCCATGCCCCCATGCCTGATGTCAGACATGGGTGCATGGTCTCCCTCCCAAATGGGGCTGTGCAGCCCAGTGTGGATGGGAGATTGGCCAGCGCTGCATGGGGCAGCATGGGCTGGAGTGACTCTCCCTGTTGCGGCCCTGTTTGGGAGGGAGATCAGTTGGCCCTCATGCATTGGCAGCGAGACCAGGAGCAGCTCTCCCTGCCTTTAAGGCAATGAGAGTCACTCCAGCCACGCTGCCAATGCAGCATGAGCCAATTTCGGTTCCAAAGAGGGCCGCGCAGCCCCATTTGGGCCCAAAATTACACCCCCCACATCTGACATCAGATGTGGGGGGCATGTCTGGAGCCACGCTCGCGGCCTTTGATTAGTGTTAACCCGGGTTCTTCGAACCCGTTCACCCAATGGTGGCTCCGTCCCTGGTTCAAACACATTCAGGGAGAAAAGATGTGCAAAGGAGGAAACTGCTGCCTAGGGTGTCTTGCACAGAGACTCAGTTAACTCCAATGTGCTGCAGTCCAGAGACAGACAGGATAGCGGAGGGACTGGAAATAATTATAACTTCCTTCCACCTCTAAGAACCACAAGAGAAAGAGAAGCTGATGCCCTAGAACCAGTTAACGGGAAGGGGAAAACAGCACGTAGCCGCTGAATGAGGGGGTGGAGCCTAGCACATTTCACCATGCTCAGAAATATTGCCCGACAGCTGTCTAAGGTGTGCAAAATGCATTAGGCGTGCATGCGGACGTGCTTTTCTCTCATTGGGAGAAGAGGCACACTCTGGTCCAGGGAGTGGTAAAGATGGGAACAGTTCTTCTTCTCCTTCTCCTTCTCCTGAAAATATACTTGGTAGCTTTATCCCACAGTGTGTTGTGTAGGACAATACCCATAGATAGTCTTGGCTGGTCTAGACCTACAAGTTAACTTACTTTATCCCCCTCCCCACACACACACACTCAAAGGCACTAAACCCATAGTTTTCTCCTCAACACAGACTTCTAAGCTTCTCTAGTGTTTATTTCTGGTTGCTTTGGAGGTTTTATACTCTTCTCTACCCAAGGAATGCTGGGAAACAATGGCTCCTTATTAATAATTTTGGTATTATTTTGTTTCATATAGTGTCACCTTTTAAAGATTATTGTTATTGGTTTAGAATATTTATATATGTTTAAAAAAAACAAAAATAAAGTTCCCACGGCGGTTCTCATGGCATTAGAAATGAAAGCATGGTGTCCAGTCCCAAATGTATTTAATACATGGGAATATCTGCTGACTACAAAAGTCGCAAGGCAGTTAACAAACAAATAACCCAAATGGGACTATAGAGTTTAAAAACAAAGTAGAAACAAGAATGACACCAGCAAAGAGCTACTCAGAAAATGCTGGGGATAATTAGAGATAACTACTGTCTCCTTGTGAAATGTAAGAGGACTCTCACTTATTGGGGTGGCACAACATGGCATTTTACATGTGAGGGGAACAAGACAGGCCTCCGGTCCCATAGGCTCACAACCTATAATTGATGCAAGGAAGACCACAAAGGGAAGGGAAGGACATGAAGTGCTTTTATGTTTGTGTTCTGAAGAGATGCCTTGCGTTGGAGGACTGTCTGGTTAGTTCCTCTCCACAAGAGGGGGCTTAATGGAGCTGCCCTCTGCTGATTTCAGTGGATATATAATCATATTTTAATGATGTATTTGGAGTTTTATTTTTCAGTTAAAGTTTTTTTTTAGACTGTGTGCCCTTTGGGGACAGAGAACCATATTATTTATTTATTATTTTAAATAAGAAAGTTCAGTTCAGTTGGAAGTTTATTACGGTCTGAGACCAGCACAAGAAGGAAGTGTTGAGAACTTCAGTTGAGAAGCACTATATAAATATTTGTTGTTATTGCAGTAGACGATAGATAGATAGATAGATAGATAGATAGATAGATAGATAGATAGACTTTATTAGTCTTTGACCAGTACATTGTAGTACTTTGACCAGTACATTGTAGTTTCTGCTGTTCTACATCATTTTCACTGGGCAGTGAAGAAGGGGCAGTATTTTACAGAAGGCAGATGCCCCAGGGAGTCTGTCCATAAAGCATAACTTTCCTTTAAATTAATATTAATATCATCTTATACCAATGTTATCTTCAAGGAACTGAAGGTACAGCATCCATGGGATTTTATCCTCACAGCAACCCAGTGAGGTAGGGTAGGATAGGCTGAGGGAGAGAGTGAGTGGCTCAAGGCCACCTAGTAAGCTTCAAAGCTTCACGTTTTGAAAGAACTGCACTGGCTGCCAATATGTTTCTGGGTTAAATACAAAGTGCTGGAGATACACACACACACACACACACACACACACACACACACACACACACACACTTCTCTAAGGCATACCTGTGGCTAATCCTGTGTGTTGCAGCTCTTGCAAGAGTTGGCAAGTAGAAACACCGTGGTGACTGGACAGTGGGGATTCCATATGCAGATGGGGGGAGGAGTCTGTGGAACCATGGTGATTGGGCAGTGGGGATTCTATATGCAGATAGGTGGAGGAGCCTGTGATGGTTAAGGTCAGTTTGAATGCAACTGTTACTGGTAGGAAGATGTTCTTGATGGTAGAGGAGAGGAATCCTCTATAATAAAAGCCTTGGGTGTGCGCCCGTGTCTCTGAGCCCGTGTCTTCCTCGGCCGTTCTGGGCATGCGCGGAACACATGCCCAGAACGTCCGAGGAAGATACAGCACCAGGCACCAGGCGGCCATGTTGGCTGGATGGCCGGCCCGGCCACGGGAAGGCCGGAAGCGGCGGCTGCGGGAACGGAGGGACTGCGGGGAGGGCAGAGGCGGCAGCGGCGGGCAGCACTCTTGGCGGCGGAACTCTCCGCCTGGCCTCCCACAGCAACGGTGGCACTCTCGGCCCGGCCACCCAGCTGCCCGCAGCGGCGGCGGCACTCTCGAACTGACAACCTTCTGCTTGTTAGTCAAGAGGGAGGGGAGGGTGAGAGAGAGGGGTGGGAGGGGGAGGAAGGGCAAGAGAGTGGGGTGGGAGGGAGGGGAAGAGAGGCAAGAGTGTGGGGCAGAAGGGAGGGAGGGAGAGTGGGGCAGGAGAGAGAAGGGAACAGCCAGCCCCAAAGAGCAAGCCGCAATAGCGGTCTACTAGCGCCCGTTAATTTAATGGGCTTAAATTCACTAGTCTATATATAAAAGGATAGTGAGCAGGGGTCTGCAAAGTGAGGGGTTGTGAGGGAGGAAAGAGCCCCTTCAGGAGAAGTAGGCTGCCTTTATGTGAATTAGATGAGGAAACAAGATGAACAAGATCTGTTAACTCAGGAAGGGAAAGAGAGAGAAAGAGAGAAAGAAAGAAAAAAGAAAGTAGGGGAAGAAAGACAGGGGAAGAGCAAGTGGAGGAGAGAGAAAGAGAGAAAAAGAAGGTGGGGAGAGAGAAAGAATGAAGGGTAAGGGATGGGCTCGAGCCTGTCAGCAGCCTGAGGGGAACAAGCAGCCATGGCAGTGCCTACTGGCAGCAAGGAAGGGCCCAGTCAACCACTACTGTTGTTTGTGGCTACTGAGGCCATTGGCGGAGGCAAGCAAGGGACAGGCCTGAGGGCAACAAGTGGCCATGGTGGTAGTGGCAGCTTGTAAGGGCATGGTCAACCACGGCTGCTCCAGTGGGGAGGAGCAGGAGTGGGGCCTGGGTACAGGTGGGGAGGTCTCTATGGATAAGGGGCTGCAGCTTGGCCAATAGGCACCAGCAACGCTGGCAGCCACAACCAAGATGGCTGAAGGGGATGGAGTAAAGGGATGGAGGAGTGACCAAGAGGGGTGAGGGGGTGGAAGCAACCAGATGGAGGACGGGGAGCAGGAGTGCGGCTCGGGTGAGGGTGGAGAGATCTCTGAAGTGAGGGGGGCTGTGGCAGGGGGTGAGGGGAGCTATCAAATTCTAGCGTGCAGATGCTCTGTGTGGGTTAAGCCAGTTACCTATAAAGCCCTTAATAACTTGGGTCCAGGCAATTTAAGAGAGCGCCTCTTTTGTCATGAACCCTGCCACCTTTTACGATCTGGCGAGGTCTGGTTATGGTTGCCAGGACCGAGCTTGTTCTGTGGCTGCCCCAAGTTTTTGGAATATGCTCCCTGGTGAAATAAGAGCATCTCCTTTTCTGTTTGTTTTCAGGAAGACCTTCAAGACTCTCCTATTCTCACAAGCTTTGAATTAGAATTAATTTTAATAATTTTGATGATTTGTTTTATATTTTTGTGTTATGTATTTCAATCTGTGATTTTTAATATTAAAATGTTTACACCACTTAGAGATGTACATATCAGGTGGTATAAAATATGATAGAAAGATAGATAGAAAGATAGATAGATAGAAAGATAACTGATAATGTGGGAATTTGAATGCAGGTCTTCCTAGTCCAACCCTCTAACTACTATACCATCTTGGCTTGAATACTTGCTAAAATACTTGCTTGTATAGAATCTTTTGAGAAACTAAACTGCCTATGACTAAGGATCCCCAAGAAAGAGAACCTGGGTTCTGGTGAGAAGTTTATCAATGTTATGTGTGCTGTAGTGGTGAAATGGGGGAATCTAGTTATTAGACAAGGGACAGAAAATAAGCTAAATAAAATTGCAAGTATCATGATGTAATATCATTCTATGATGTAACCACATTTACAGCATAGGGCCCAGTTCTGTCTGCCCATCTGAAAAGGATATAACTATAACTAAAAGATCAAAGAGCTGGAGCAGCCTTCCTATAAGAAAAGGCTGAAAAGTTTGGGATCTTTAGCTCAGAAAAAAATAAGTCTGAGGTGGAGTGATACAATAATATATTACTAAATTATAGTGTGGAGTAGACAGGAAGAGGATTTTCTCTCTCATAATACTAGATAATTTTTTATTTATTTTAAAACCATTGTACACTATCCTTTGGTTTAACAGTTCAGTTTAACAAAACTCCTAGGGTGGATCAGAATAGTAATAAAAACATCAAGTAAGCAAATAATAAATAACACAATTTAGAGCCCAATGCATTGCAATTGGCTAGCCATAGGTTCACAGGCAGGCAGGTCAAAGTACTAATGCACAATTAATCTCTATATTATTTCTGAAAGAGCTGGAAACATTATGATTCTCATGGATGAATAAACTGAATGCCTGTGTGTGAGTGGAGCTGGGAGGTGCCAGCAGACTCAGGGTAACCCACAGATATGCCAGCATTCAAAAATTCTGAAGAAAAAACATCTAAGCAGGCAAAACCTCCCTAAAACAGCCCCCATGTAAGTCATTGGTGTGGAATGTTTGTAGGCTCAGAGTGCAGTTAATAGACAATCAGGTGGACATAGCTAATAGAACTCAGTAACAAGATGGGGGAAAGAGGGCTTGAACAAAAAGAGCAGGAAATTTCTCAGCTTGAAGAAGACTCCTTCAAAACAATCACAAGCCCTTCTGCTTATGGAGGGCGGGGGGGTTCTAAATCTCTTTAGATTTCTCACCAGTCATTCCATACCTTTATGTTTCTGAGAGGAAAGGGGTTTGGCACACTTAAATGCATGGTGTGTGCCCCCCACAACATTAAAACAACTATATGAGGCTGTTATCATGCTGGCTAAGCCAGCCAAGCCCAGGTGTGACCGTGTGAGAACTGCTGGTATTGTGCCCAATCCCAGTGGCCCTTCAGCGGCAAGCCCGCCCGTCGAGCCAGACTCTTAAACACAAGGTTAAGGGAGTGAGCACTCCCTTAGCCCCATTTTTCAAACTGTGTGCAGGGTGCTTTTTGCCAGCACTGTAGCAGTGATGGGCACCTACCCACCGCGAGGATCCCCACAATGCACTGCACACTCGTGTGGTGCATTATGGGATTTCCAGGGCCCGGGATGACACATCCCAGCCCCCGACCCTCCATGCTGCTGAGGGCTACTCGTGTCCATCTGGGTGGGAGATCCAGCTTGGACCCAACAATTGTCTGTGGGGGAGGTAAGATTCAGCAGCCTTCCTCCCCACACGCCCTCAAGCCCTTCTCACTGATCGTGTGAAAGGGGTCTATGTGTGTGAACTCTCCTGGGGAATGGAGGGGAAAGATCTGCACTGAATCTGTTAATCTGCTGATCATTGTATGTGTACATGCACACACAGTCACACAATACACTAAAAACACTCACTTTTAGATACAGTATAACCTATTCCACAATCCTTTTCTTTCTCTTTGCTTCTTCACTCAGCAAATCTTGATGAAAACATCCATCTGACCCCTCACCAGCCTGTAACTCTTGAAACTTCAGGCTTGGGTGAAAAGGAGCTGGGAATGAGCACCAGTGCCCTCCCACCAACAAACCCCCAAATCAGAACAAATACAATTTGCATATGAACGAAGACCCAAGTTAGAATAGGGATTCCTGTCTTTGTTGCTAACTTTTGTTTTTTCACCATGCTCAGCCACAGGCTCAAGTAACACAGGCACAGTGGGATATATACCGCAACATTGATGTGGATCCATACTTCTCATAACATAAGACCAGAGCCCCTGGTGGCACAGTGGTAAAACTGCCGCCCTGTAACCAGAAGGTTACAAGTTTGATCCTGACCAGGGGCTCAAGGTTGACTCAGCCTTCCATCCTTCCGAGGTCGGTAAAATGAGTACCCAGAATGTTGGGGGCAATATGCTAAATCATTGCAAACCGCTTAGAGAGCTCCGGCTATAGAGCGGTATATAAATGTAAGTGCTATTGCTATAATAACAAAAGAATGGTGGCAGTGAAGGATTAGGCAATGGAGGTAGGGTAGCCGCAAGAGTTAAATGAAGTCCCACATGTTCAGGGGCAGTATATCTCTGGGAATCAAGGCAGGAACCATCAGCAAGGGATGTCCATTACCAGGGACCATTGGAATGGGCCCTCAGGCACGTAGTTAAAATGGTTCCCTGTAGTCCATGAGCCAGGCCCAATAATGTACACCATCTCAGGGGATGAATGCTTGTAGTGATTTTTTGGCAATGTCTATCCCCCTCTCCCAGAGATAGAAAATAAGTGATAGCATTGTTACACTTACAGCTTTCTCTGTGTTATCACCCTTTCTTCATGTCTACCCCAACACACAAGTAGCATAGCATAGTCTTTATTTCAGTCTTTGACCAGCATAACAGCAAAATAGACAAAAACGGTTCAAACAATCTACTATAACAGGTAGGGTAAAACTGCAGGCATTTTTGCACAGAGGGAAGGGTTAGGTTAGGGTACAGTTAGGGTAACAATGAAAAAAATGTTGTACTCTATCCATGGAGTAATCTTTGGAAGACACTCCTGCCCATTGTCATTCCCATTCCCCTGACAACTTCAATACAATGTTATAGTAGGTTTTGTGTTTTTAAAATTTTTAATGCTTTAAAAACTCCACTGCAAATTTGGCTACTGCAAGATGGTCCCAATGGGCAGAACAGTAAAAGCATGATTACTCACTGGAAGCTGAAAGTATTGCAATGCTATCAGCTCTAGGGGTATAAACCTTGTCAAACATCACAATGGACATTCACCCTCACCAATGGTACTGGCCACTCCAGCGGGGTCATGTACTACTGGGACTTCCTGCCTTCCCCCCCTCCCCATCCCCCACAAGTCTTTGCTGCAGGAGAACTCTTAAGGGCATTGTGAAAAACAAAACCATTTTGGCATGCCCACGCCTATGCAAATAATATCACACACTCCCCACACAGAGATATACTTTTTCTCTCTCACACACACACACACACACACACACACACACACGTACACACCCCCGTGGCTCAGAATTTTTTTTTAGTATCCATAGCTACTGCAATCACCTCATATATTCATATAACATCCAACGATGCTTCTATCTTTCTTACTTGCTTGTGCTCTCTCTCTCTCACACACACTCACTCACCCACTCACACAACACAGTCAAAGTTTTCTAGGGAAAAATTAGTCCCAGATTTTGCCCCAGTATTTAGGGGTAACCTGAACCCAGTTGCTGTTGGGGAGTGGGGAGCACAGAAAATGCATATTATTGTTTTACCCTGTTCTCTTGAATGAGTGCAGGGTCCAAAAAGGTATTTGAAGATCTTTCAGCTCTGTCTCAGCTTCCAGAGGAAAGAGGAGGGGACGAGTATCAGGCAGCATCCAGGGCCCCCTTTCCTCATGACTGGCTGGCTGGTGCTGAGCGACATTTCCCTCATTGTTGAGCTGAAGGAGGAATGGGCAAAACCTGAGCACTAGCCAGCCAGTCAGAAGGAGAGGAGGAGGAAGGGACATTCTTTGTCTGACACTCCTCCCCTTTCTCCTCCTGGAGAAGAGTCATCTTGCTTGAAACCAAGATGAGTTTTCCAGTCAGAAGCCATCAACATGCCAATGAGCTGGGGAGATAGAAGTGGGAGAGTGAAGAGCAGTCCCCTATCTCAGGGGCCCAGGGGCATTTACCCCACCTTGTCCAATTATAGCAGCACCCCTGGCCATTACCTTCTTACCTTTCTTGAGAGCGTCACCTTAAGTGGTTCAGCGGGCAAGTGCTTGACTAACAAGCAGAAGGTTGTCAGTTCGAATCTCCGCTGGTACTATATTGGGCAGCAGCGATATAGGAAGGTGCTGAAAGGCATCGTCTCATACTGTGCGGGAGATGGCAATGGTGGGCCCCTCCTATATTCTACCAAAGACAACCACAAGGGCTCTGTGGGCGCCAGGAGTCAAAACTGACTTGACGGCACATTTTACTTTTTCTTGCTTGTGAGCATCCAGAATCCAGAGCATCTTGCTGACTGGAAACAGAATGCTGCATTAGGTGGGCCTTCCAGCATGATCCTACTATATGAGGTCATTCTCAAGTCATAAGAAAGGCTGGCTTGGGGCTGGGAAGGACAGGATAAAGGCAAGCTCCTGCTTACCTTCCCCCCACACTATTGGCACTTCTTCCTCGGCAGCACAGCTCACGCGCCCACGTGATGAGCAACACGCCAATGTAGAAACCGGGCGAAGAGGAAGCCTACAATGCACCACCTCCAGGAAGACCACAATGCACCTCAAGAGCAGCACAGCACATTGTAGGCATTTTCTAGAGGCCAGGACGCTCTTCCCCTCGGCCTCTGTGATCATACAGGTTGCTGGCAGTCCATGCTGCCAGTGCCACACAACTGGACAGTGGGGTAGGAGGACATGGGCGCATCCTCCTACTCCACTTTTAGCCCAAGTAAAAAACCCTGGCTACCCAACCAAGGAGGAGAGGACCGATTCTGGCAGTTCTCACAAGCAGCTCTACCTGGGTAGAGCTGCTCTAGTTCAGGCAGAGCTGCTTGTGTGAACGATCTCAGTGTTCAAAGAGCTCAAAAGTGAGTCCCTCTGTGTTCAATGAGCTTAAACCCAGGTGAAGTGTGGGCACAATGCTGCAGCCCTAGTCTGAACCAGTAAGCCGTTCTTCTTTCTTATGACTTGAATGCTTTTGCAGTCAAATTGTGCTGTGTCTGCTGTCTGACCAAGGCTCCTTAGGGCTTTCTAAACTTCATAAGTCCCCCCCCCCCATTTAATAAAGTCAGGCTTTCATTACCCATCATAAAGCACCAAAAAAGGCCACAAAAATTCTTCTCCCTCTCTAGGTCACCTTTAAGATACTTAGGTCATTATGAGCTGTCTCAGAATTTCCATACACTGGAGTAAGCTCAAACCATAATGTGTACCAAATTTCACATTAGGATAGACCTGATTTTCTCTGTCATTTGTTTTTTACTTTTATTGCTCCGCAGAATATGAAAAGTGAAAAAAGAGAGATTTTTCCTCCTGCATAGTGTGTAATTTACATCAATCATACCAGAATTTCAATGCTGCTGGGGTGTCATTTAAACACAGAGACCATACGGTAATGAAGCGGCTGTCTGAGCAGAAGGCTACAGCTTCACAGAGAGAGTTTCCATTGAGGAAAACACAACGGGAGATTGGGTGGATTCATCACACCACAAAAATGTCTCCATACTGTCAACAGAGTCATTAAAGGAACATGAACCATTGTAACTTGAGAGGCTTGTGTTCTGTTAGCTCTCTCCCCTGAAATCAAAATCCCTCATTGATACTGAGGGATTTTGCACACTGTGAATAGGAAAAAACAATTCTTTACCAATAATTTTGAAAAGAAAGCATTCCATGTGTATAATACAAGCAGGGATGTAGCAAAGTTGGAGTGGGCCCTGGAACAAAACATGAAGATGGGCCCCTGCCTCCCCGCCATCTTCTTCAGAGAGGCACAATGGTGAGAGCTAGGAGCAAGTTGCCACCCACCTAGAAGGTGCCCCTCCCTCCTTGTTCAGTTGTAGCTACGCTCCTGAATACGAGAATTCTCCATGCTCTGAAGACCAGCCAGAGCTTCTGTAAATGCCACAATAATGGAAGCATCTGCATTGGGACAGAATGGTTTTGTTTCCCCTTCCAGCAGGTCAAAGCAAATGCCAACATGGACAATTCAGTTATATGATCAACAAATCATGCCTTTATTGTCATCCAAATATTTCTGTGTGCTGATGATCTATGATGGTGCTGTTGTTTTTGATCATGCCATATTTGGGAAGATTATTTTTTTTATACCTCAAGTTTTCTTCTGTTTGGTGGCTTATTTTGCTGTTACTAATATTTTATTCTCACCAAAGAAACACTCTGGGAGGGATGTAGGAATTAGAGAGGTTTTCTGTATTCAATTTTGTTTAATTTTCTGGCTCAGTGTTTAAATTCTAGAAAAAAAGTTGCACATGCACATGTTAACTTGCAGAATATATCAGTTTCAAATGCTTGGTTTTACTTTCTGAGAAAGAGTCGGTTTCCTTGAAGTAATTCAGCTTTATAATTATACTGCCTAACATGCAACCCATACAAATATATTCTGCAAGAGAATTGCAGTGAGTGGGTGGGGGAATCAATGTGCCCCCTACAAAACTAGCAATTCTACATTCTGTGATGTTGGTATATGGTAAACCTTTTTATGCAACCAGGCAGAACCAGGGCTATATCTGAACCTGGACAGAGGAGAGTTCATTTTGGTAACCTGTTTTCAGTGCTACCGGTAGGCCTTAGTCTTGGAAAATCAAAACTATATCAACAAATAAATAAATAAATGTGTCTCAGAGTATGTACTGAGTGTCTCACCAATTTAGTCACTGTCTTTTTCTGTGCGTGATAAGATGTGCAACTTCTGTATCAGTGGGTTATATCCTAACTTATGTCTGGGCAATGGCATGAGGGCCAGTGAACTGTCCTTCCTCCTCACAGCAGCCCCCTCAAACGCTGCTCCTGAGGGTCTGGGTACTCTTGGGAATGGGGTAGGATTTGGTATGAAAAGATGCAAGGGAGGAAATAATGCACCCAAATTGCACTGTCAGTTAACTCAGAACTCCACTCCCTCCACTTCAGCTCCCTGTGCCCCATTCTACCAGATTCCTGAGGGTCCACCCCCCCCCTCCATGGAGTGACACTGAGAAGGGACTTGGGGGACTGCTGTGGGGGAGGAGGGCAGGGAAGTTCCCTTGTGTTCATGCCATTCCCCAAACGTAAATTAGGACACAAACATTGGGTGTGGCTTCCATTTAGATTTTAACAGGAGTACCTAATGGTGCAGTGGAGAAATGACTTGACTAGCAAGCCAGAGGTTGCCGGTTTGAATCCCTATTGTTATGTTTCCCAGACTATGGGAAACACCTATATCAGGCAGCAGTGACACAGGAAGATGCTGAAAGGCATCATCTCATACTGTGTGGGAGAGATGGCAATGGTAAACCCCTCCTGTATTCTACCAAAGACAACCACAGGGCTCTTTGGTTGCTAGGGATTTGCAAACAGGTTTGACGTCGAACAAGTTCGACATCGAACAGGTTTAGTTTGACTGTTTGGGGTCGAACCAAACCATCTCCTCATCAGTCTGATCCCAGACCAACCCCCCCTCCCCTTGCGATTAAAAACAAATTACAATTTTTAAAAAATTATACTTACCCCCTCCGGGGAAGTTGTTCAAGGCAGCGGCAGGATCCATGGAGGTTTGCCCTGCTAGCCTCCCGTATGCGCTCTTCAGGCCCTCGTCGGCCTTTCCCCCTCTGCATGGCTGTCATTTTGGAGGCTGCCATGCCTGTGCAATGGCCCGCTGTGTGGCCTAGGATGACTTGGGTTGACAAAAAAGTCATCTGAATATTATCTCTAAAACCAGTTTCCTTCCACTGCATTCTAGATTGACCAAGAAGTAAGAGTCCAGTCAGACCTATATGCTGCTTAAATTATGAGGGGGAAGGGAGGGAGGTCTTAAAGAAGAGGAGGTCTTAAAGAAGGGAGGGAGGTCTTAAAGAAGAGGAGTCCTACCCTGCCTCCCTCAATTTTATCGAAATTATTCCCCCATGTCCTTGTAACAATAGTAACAAAGAGGCTATTAGAAAAGCTGAGGAGGTAAGGGAGAAATCTGCTCCCCATCTTCTAAAACTGGTTGACCCACATCTCACTAAGGACACTACAAGGATCTATAAGCCTTTACATATACAAATTACTACTAGTACTACTACTAGACCACTTTTCAACAAAAGTTATCAAAGTGGTTTACATCGAGTTCAATAGAGACAAATGTAACATCTTGCATTGGGGCAAGAAAGATCAACTGCACAATACAGGATGGAGGAGACTTTACTTGGCAGCAGCATGTATGGAAGAGACCTAGATATCTTAGTGGACAACACCAGCTGCTTCAAAAGTTAATGTAATCCTAGGTTGCATACAAAGACATCATATCATAACAGAGACATTGTTTCCAGATCATGAGAAGTAATTGTTCCATTCCGAGTCTGTTCTGCCCTGGTCACACCTCACTTGGAATACTGGCTGACAACCAAACTAAGTTACTCAATGGTCTTACTCAGGTTCCTCTAATGACTAAGGGGGACTCTAAGGGGGAGGAGAGCTGGTCTTGCAGCAGCAAGCATGACTTGTCCCCTTCGCTAAGCAGGGTCTGCCCTGATTGCACATGAATGGGAGACTTGATGTGTGAGCACTGTAAGATATTCCCCTCAGGGGATGGAGCCGCTCTGGGAAGGGCAGAAGGTTCCAGATTTCCTCCCTGGCTTCTCCAAGATAGGGCTGAGAAAGATTCCTGTCTGCAACCTTGGAGAAGCTGCTGCCAGTCTGTGTAGACAATACTGAGCTAGATGGACCTATGGTCTGACTCAGTATATGGCAGCTTCCAATGTTACTAGGACTACTTAATTTTAGTGGGACTTCTGTCAAGTAATTTAGGCATGCTTAACTCGGAGATCAGCCATTATCAGTTCTGGGTTCCACATTTAAAGAAGGACCTTGATAAACCAGAACAGGTTCAGAGGAGGGCAACCAAGAAGGTGAGGGGTTTGAAAACCAAGTCGTATGAAGAACAGCTGAAGAAGCTGGATATGTTTAGCCTGGAGAAGAAAAGATTAACGGAAGGTGACCATTGTCTTCAAATATCTGAAGGGCTGTCATGTAGAAGAAAGAGTAGACTTGTTCTCTATTGCTCCTGAGGGCTGGACTAGAACGAATGGGCTGGGCGGGGGAGAAGAAGCAGATTTAGGCTGGACAGTAAAGGTAAAGTGTGCCGTCAAGTTGATTTCGACTCCTGGCATACACAGAGCCCTGTGGTTGTCTTTGGTAGAATACAGGAGGGGTTTACCATTGCCATCTCCTGCACAGTATGAGATGATGCCTTTCATCATCTTCCTATATCACTGCTGCCCGATATAGGTGTTTCCCATAGTCTGGAAAACATACCAGCGGGGATTCGAACCAGCAGCCTTCTGCTTGTTAGTCAAGCATGAGATATGATATGATATGATATGATATGATATGATATGATAGTAAACTGCCCAGATATTTTGGGTGGTAGAAATATTTTAAATAAATAATTTAATTTAATTTAATTTAATTTAATTTAATTTAAGGAAGAATTTCCTAACTGAAAGAGCTGTTAGGCAGTAGAACAGCCTACCTCATGCAGTGTCGCACACTTCTTTGCTGAAGATGCTGCAGCCATCTATCAGAGTTGTTATAGTAGTTTCCCTCTACTGAGTAGGGGGTTGACTGGAATAGGAGCTCTCAACCTGTGTTTCTCCAGATATTGCTGATCTACAACTCCCATTATTATCAATGAATTGTGGAGCAACATCTGGAGTACCACAGGTTGAGAACCCTGGCACTAGAAGACCTCCAAGGTCCTTTCCAACACTAACATTCTATGCAGAGGCTGAAGACAACATAGCATTGGGACAGAGGATGAAGGAGGAGGGCAACCAGAGCAGGCAGGCAAAGCAGGAACAGTGTGACCTTTGTCATATAAAAGAGGTTATTTTTAGCAGGCGTTGTTATTTTTATCCCTGCATGGCAAATGACATCTGTTACAATTTCCCCTTCTTCAGGACGATTGAAGACACATAGGGCCTTCCATGCTTTGTATCATGTCACGATTCTTGTCAGGAAGCGGGTTGGCATTATTTATTATTTTATTATTTATCATTTTACATATTTTTATACGGCACAAAACTTATGTCTCTGGGCGGTTTACAACAAAATAAAAACATTAAAACATTAGTTAAAACAAAAACAAGAAATTTAAAATATGACAATTTAAAATTTTTAAAACAATATTCTAAAATAACATTAAAAACAATCAAAATAGTATCAGTTAAAAACCTGGGTGAATAGGTGCATCTTTAAAGACTTTTAAAAAATTGTCAAAGATGGAGAGGCTCTTATTTCACTAGGGAGCGCAATCCAAAGCCTCGGGGCAGCAACGGAGAAGGCCCATCCCTGAGTAGCCACCAGAAGAGCAGGTGGCAAATGCAGACAGACCTCTCCTGATGATCTCAATGGGCAGTGGGGTTCATGACAAAGAAGACGTTCTCTTAAATACCCAGGGCCCAAGCCGTTTAGGGCTTTATAGGTTATGACCAACACCTTGTATTTTGCCCGGAAACATATCAGCAGCCAGTGTAACTCCTTCAATACAGGAGTTGTTCCAGGAGGATTATGCCTACCTGTTCAATTAGTCACAGAGGTAGGCAGACTAAAGGCGTAGCAAGGTTAGAGTGGGCTCTGGGACAAATTATTATTATTATTATTATTATTATTATTATTATTATTTATTCGATTTCTATACCGCCCTTCCAAAAATGGCTCAGGCAGTTTACACAGAGAAATAATAGATAAATAAGATGGATGCCTGTCTCCAAAGGGCTCACAATCTAAAAAGAATCATAAGATAGACACCAGCCACAGTCACTGGAAGGATGGTGTGCTGGGGGTGGATAGGTCCAGTTACTCTCCCCCTGCTAAATAAAAGAGAATCACCACGTTAAAAGGTACCTCTTTGCCCAGTTAGCAGGTGTGTTACAAACAGTGAAGATGCCCCCCCACACACACACTTTCTTCAGCAAGATACACGGCGGATAACACAGAGCAAGCTCTCAACCAGTCAGCAGGGGCCCCCTGGGGGCCCAGGGACATTTGTCCCCCTTTGTTCAATTGTTGCTAAGCCCCTTCCACCAGTAATAGTTCTCAGCCATCTGAGGTTCAGAATCCATTAGCAAATCTTGCAGACTTGTCATGAACATGTTAATCATTATTATCATTAATTATTAATTGTTATCATTAATGCAGAACATATCTGCTCTTGCAACACTTTCCCATTGTTTAGTGTGCTATTAGCTTTGTGACAAAATATATTGCTACCATTTACGACCCCAAATAAGTCATACCTTTTTTATGCATCATGTAGACTACCTGCCAAGCGCACACAGTTTTGTCACATAGCAATTGATCCTGGTGCAGATTGCTCTTTTTCACTTTGGGTTTCACCAACTGCAGTGTGCAGCATTACAGTTAGAACAGACATTAGTTGTCTGTTTAAAAGGTTCATTCATTTATCCTATGTGAGTTCCTGTTCAGATACCAATTATATTTGAAACTCTATTAATAAATTTACAAAATTTACAAAACATTGTCAAATTTTACATTTATCATATAATTTGTAACATATGTTCCACACTATTCACAGCTTTTAAGAAGCAAGCCCCATTCATTTGGACTGAACTTACTTCTGTGGATTTAGGATAGTATTGTATTTTCCTGATATACAGGAGAAGGAACCAAAATCCTTGAATTTAAGCTACTTTAATTCAGTTGGTTTTTAAAAGGGCTGCAATTGATTGTTATGTTATAAGTTGTATCTTATGAAAAAAAATTAACATCACAAAATCATTATTTATTGAGCTATGGAAAACATCTTAAATTGTGTGTTCTGAAGCTCTTAGAAAGTAAATTGCATTAAGTGAACTGGAGTTAGAGTGAGCACAGTCAGATTGATTACCTGAGGAGTTTGTGCACAATCGTTTCACTGTGCAACAAATATGTATCTCTTTCTCATTTGTTCTGCACAGTTCTCACATCTTCCCTCAGGTCAATGCTTCGGATTAGCCATGGGTTAAAAAAAGAAGTGGAAGTGTTTATATCCAAAAGGCAGATGATGATGATGATGATAATAAGGATGATGATATATTTAAAAAGAAAATGTTATATTTCTCCCAGTTATTTTAATTGCTTTTGTAATTGCCATCTAGAATGTACTTTCACAAGTATCATGAAGACCTGTTCAATATTTATGTGATGTTATGTAGTGACAAGCAACAACATCCCTTTCTCACTCTGAAGTTACTAACTGATGCTAAGTGATGCTGTGAAGACACTATAAAATATGTGTTGCAATTCAATCTTGCTATAGTGTTTGTGATTAATTATTTACTAATGTTTGTGTTTGGGTTCCATCTACCTGAGACACTCCCTCATATATTAGAGCAATATTGGATACCAATTAAGGATGAAGTCCTGTGCACATTTATTTAGCAGTCAGATCCATTTAACTCCATGAGACTCACTTCTGAGAATCAGGCTGTGCATCATTTCCACAGGATTGAATGTTTGACACCAGCAATATTTCTCAGGGATACTTGGAATTTTCTATGTAGTTGTTTTGATATGTTCTAATTATTCAGGTGGTGCATGTGCGAGTGCATGCATTGGGTATATTTTACCAAACACTGAGAAATTATCTTTCAGGTAATTTTGACTATTGCCTGATTTTCAGGATCTATTATATTAATTCTCGTAGACGTGCCTCTGTGGGGATGCGTCCCGGCAACACAGCGGATTGGCTGGACAGCGGAGGTGCCGGATTGGCTGGAAGTGGCCACTTAGGGAGGAAAGGAAAAGAAGGAAAGCGGGCAAGCGGAGAGGAGAACTGAACGGACTGGGGCAGAAGGGAGGGAGGAAGCTGCGGGGAGAGAAAGCGGTGGAGCCTGGCTGGGCAGAGACAAACGGCTGGCCACTTCGGAAGATGCTCGCTAGAGGGAGGGCCAGGCAGGAAGGAGCCGGCTGAACGCTTGGCAGCCTGAGTCCGACACTGAGGACTGGAGGAAGGAGGAGGCAGCAACGGCCAGCGGGGAAAACACAAGCAGGCTAAAAAGCGTGGTGGGGGGGAGCATGAATGAGAGAGCAAAAAAAGAGAGAAAGAAAGAGGGGGAAACGGAGGAGAGAGCAAGCTGGGGCAGAAGGCTTGGGGGGGAGGGGACTGCGGTAGAAGGCTTGGGGGGGGAGAGCAGACTGGGACAGAAGGCTGGGGGAGGGGACTGGGGCAGAAATGGGGGGAGTGTACTGCGGAGGCAAGCAGTGGGCTGTGGAGCTGGTACTTAGCCCAGCCGTGGGCCCGCCCCACCCACGGAAACTAGGCGGCGGCCCCGCCCCTCCTGCAGAAGCCAGGCGCCTGTGGGAGGCCGGGGCGGGAAGGAACCGGGAAGCGAAACTTCCCTGTTCACCACCCGGGAGGAGGAGCAGTGGTGGCGGGGCCCTTTTTGGCCGCCCGCCACCCAGTAAGGCCTGTGGCAGCAGAGGTAAAGAACTCAGTGCGGGGAGGGGGATGGCAAGAGAGAGTGGGGCAGGAGGGAGAGGGAGGGCAGGAGAGAGTGGGGCAGAAGGGGGAGGGAGGGCAGGAGAGAGTGGGGCGGGGGGGGAAGCCAAAGAGTGCACAGATGTTCTGTGCGGGTCGGCTAGTAATAAGATATTAGAATAGGATCTGCCCAGTCCTCAAAAATTTACCTATTCATGGTAATTAGCAAATGTGATTGTCTAGTCCAGAATTCTTGATCTTTTCCATCCCAGGATTTCTGAAGATCTATCTCTGTCAGGACAACAACCCTCTCCTTGGCTGCTTGGGGCTAAACGTCTGCTTGCAGACGTATACTGTCTTCACAACGAAAGCACCACACTGGAAAGGGGCAGTGGGTTCTCCACCACAGTATCCCACCAGGTGTGAGGTTATGGGTTTTTTCCATGGTGTTGCCACTGGAGCACCAAAGGAAGATCCCAGCTGCTCAATATCCTCCTAACTCCCACCCCCATTCTCAGTTATTGTTGCCATTATAATAAACCAAGCCGTGCTGCTGTAGTGTGTTGATGGTGGGAGGTTGATAAGGTGCTGGGAAAATGACCAGCAGACATTGGGAACCAACCAAATTGATATGGAAGCAGTCTGGCTGGCTAGGTTGAAGATGGCTGGGCAACATGCAAGGCAGGCACCCTGAGACATTACATTAGAATACATTAGAACAGAGATGCTCTTACCGCTGGACTTCCAGGCTGAAGTGGAGGGCCTCCACACCCTCTGGAGGCCCCCAAATCCTCTTTAAGTCTGTCCCAGATAACGCGGTTGCATTAAAAATATGTTTTAAATACTGTATTAAAAATACTGTGTGTGTCATGGTGTGTGTAGGGGGATAATGGTGGGGGGCGCCCTCCAAAGGCCTTTAGGTCCATGCTCTAAAACTACCTTGGTACACCTCTGCATCAGAGCATTATCAGAATGAGAACGGTTCACATAGCAGGTAGTGATTGGCTCTCCCACTGCTTGGTGTCAGGTCTGTGTCAGGCCAATTCTTCTGGAAGCCTGAAACCAGGGCTGTCCCAAGGTGGGGTGCGGGGCTGGGGGTGGATCAGCATGTGCGGGGCCTCCTTAACATTTTATATAATTACAGAATCATACTGATTGATGGCATACAGTGTAAATAGTGTGAGTAACTGAGGTTTTTGGACATGTCCAACCAGCTTGGGCATATAGTGCATTTCTAAAGAAATAAAAATAAAAAGCACAACACATGCTTCACAGTTCTCAGACCTTCTGGGTTGCAAATCAACTTGAGCACAGTGCATTCATAAATAAACAAATACACAAATAAACAAATATATATTCCAGAAGTTTTTGTAATTTTCTGCCATGGAACAAAGCACTTGTAGGACATTTTGAATGGTTAAAAAAACCCGAAACCCAACCATTTGTCCAATCCACTTCAATTTAAATATACATATTCCTCCCACCCTGCCCTACATCTCTGCTCAGTGCCAAAGCCCTATGCCAAATGTTTCCAGGACAGGTGATCTGGGGCTGGGGCAGAAAAGGGGGGTGGATTTTACCCCTTTTTTATGAAGGCAAAGGACAGATTCTTCCATATGGGGGAGGAATGATGGCCTAAGTGGGGACTCCAGTTCCAGAAATTTTTGTAATTTTCTGCCATGAAGTAAGCCACTTATTGGACGTTTTGGATGGTCTTTTTTTTTAATTAAAGGGGGGGAAATTAAAAACCAACGATTTGTCCAATCCACTTCAATTTAAAGAAGCATATTCTTCCCACTCTGCCCTACATCTCTGCTCAATACCAAAGCCCTATGACAAGCCTAATATTCAGGGGCGGGGGGAGATAACCACAAAAAGGAAATCCCATCATACCTCCATTACTAAGGCTGGGCTGGGCAAAGGTTCTGCAGAGAGCTCTGGTGCGGGACATTCTCTGCCTGCCTGCTTGCTTCTTTCCTGAGCTTCATACTTCAGGGAGGCTTGCATGGAGGCCTCTCTGGAAGCCTCGCCCACCCACCGAACAGCTGAGAGGCGGAGAGATACTGAGCTCTAGCAGCTTGCCTGGGAGCATTTCAAGCTGCACATAGACACAAAAGATCGGCTCTGGCTGGGCTGTGGGGAAAGATCAGTGCCTGGGTCTGGGAGGGGGAGAGAGTAGGGCAGGCTGCACTGTGCCAGCGTGGGGCAAGGGCCCAGTCACCCCACCCTAAGGACAGCCCTGCCTGAAACCAGGGATCAGACTTGGGATCTCTTGTATGTCAGGACCACACTGTTCCTCTATCACTCCACACAGAATACTTTCAGTGCTGGGCTGTATGGCTAGGATCTCTGGGTGTGATACATGGGGTAGGGGCATGTTATAGGCACCCTGAGGACTCTACAAAGGCCTCTCTTTAATCTGTGATGGTATGGTTAGACTGTTGCTTTCTGTAATGGGTTTTTTCTTCTTCATTCAGTCTTGCTCTCTCTTCCTCCTTTCCCCATCAAAAATTACCATTGCCATCTATACTCTTTAAAGGTAGACATTGCCTTGTGGACATCCATAGTAGCAATATCCATAGTAGGAGTAGAAACGTTCTCAGAGTGGGAAGGAACTGAACCCCCATTTCCTGTTTTCCTGTGCATCATTCCCCACTGAGCTACCATGCAGCTCTCTTTTGTGCCGTCTCTTTTGCCGTCTCTTTTGCCCTTGTATTAGTAGTGTACATTCTTCCTCATTGAAATTGTTCCCTTGGGTGTCCCTTCTTGCCCCCCTTATGCAGACACCAGTATACACCTGTTGTGTATATTGTCTGGACATTGTACATGTCAGAACTTTGGCACCACTGTGGGACTTTGGTCTTTCTCCTAGAGGAGCCTGCAGCCTTTGAGTTCCACATGTAGGCCTCCTGCCCATTAGGCTATGGAGTTAGCTGACTTTTGTGATTGTAATGACACTTCACACTTCTCTGTTTGTCCCTGAACAAGTGGTGGTCTACCAGATGAAATTGGCATCCACTACTGAAGGATTTTATGTGGGAAGCCCAGCTTGTGTCCAGATGTTAGTTGCTGCCCTCCTAAGAAGTGAGCTACAGAGACCTCTGAGGAGGAAAATGTGAGATTTTCTTGGCCATGTGCTTGTGCTTTGTGTGAGAGAGAGGAGCTGCAAACTGGGTTCACTGTGACGGAGTGGTTCTTGTGGTTGCCGTTGATTGATTGGCACCTTCCTTGCATGGGCACTGTGGGGATTGTTGGTGTACAAATGCCATGATTGACTGGTGGCATTAGAATTGCTATGGGAGTGGCTATTTATATTGCTATGCTATCTCGTTTCCACTGGTATTGTTTTGTTTATTATGTTGCTTCTGGAAGTGCAACAGGCTTATAAATATGCAAGCATTATGTTGGTGAAGCGGAACCATAGGATTTGTCTTCCCAGCTGTATCATATTTGCAGGTAGATTGCAGTCTGGTTAAGAAATGAAGAATAATCTTCTCCATAAGTCATATAAACCAGGACAGAAGAACAGCAACTTTACATACTAGAAAATGTAACACCCACAGATAATTACATCGTTGCTGCATGTGAATTGGATAAGTCTTTGGTTATCAAGAGGATCACTCATCTAGAGTCATTGTGTGAAGAAAAAGCTTTGTAATTTAAGGACATTATTTTATCGTGGGGTTTTAAAAAAAATGAATAACTTATTTTAAGAAATGTTTCTTCTGCATCAGCCTCTAACCTATGAATGGTGGCAAGAACTGGTCCATGCTAAAGCCTGTATGCAATCAAATAGTGTGGGATAAGCCTACAGTTTACTTTTATAACGATATATGTATACATGTTTATGTAACTAAACGTTTTTAGTCATCTTCACATGTGACAACATGAAATCTGAGTAATCTAGTATCCAGGAACCTTGGATTCTGTTCCAAGTTCTGTCAAAGAAAATTCTGCTGTAGCTACAAACTTACAACTTACTACTATTGTTTCCTTTTAGTACCTAACTGCACTGTCACCCACTACTCTTGTCTCCTTATTCTTCCCTATCCTTCCTTACCTTTCAGAATGTACAACAACATCACCGGCCAATGGTCTCATTCCTTTTCTACTCTGCTCTTGCTTTGCAGAGTCATCTGTCATGACTCAGGTGGACTGTCATTTTGCCTAGTCTCTTTCATCCCACCCAGCCATCCCTTCCTTGTTTATTAGGTTGATTGCTTATCACCCCTGTAGACCTTGTTATGTGCCTTCCCCACCCACCGCTACCGCCCACTTCATGAAGTTCAATGGCATGATTGGTCACACCAGTTATAACTAGCGGGTGGTGAGCTGTTCGGAGCCTGAACTTTGTTAGAGCCCAGTCAGCCAGATGACTGAGGGATTGCAGTCTCTGACAACCATGCACCCCATGACCCATCCACCCCTTGCACACACCTGTGGGATAAAGTGGAGAAGATCCCAGCAGATCATCCAACTGTAAAACTCCCAAACAGTATTGGTGACAGAGAGTGGATTCTTAAAGCAAGACAGGGTTACTTGCTTCTTTTCCCCACAAGGCTCTGTGCCTTTGAAAACTGCATGGCAGACAAAAGACTAAGAGGTGCAACTTTTCCCACTGCTGTATCCCCATGAAAGCTATGGCTTCATCTGTTGCTTATCTGTCTGTCAAACAGCGTTTAAAGGTACAGGATCTCTGTTAGAACAAGAAGATTGGCAACCCTCAAAGGAATTGCTAGTTTCACACTAGTTGGTTGTGCAGCTGGTTACTCTGTTAGCCTCCTGGTGGTGTGCATTGCAGCAGAAGCAGGAAATGTCCCTATCTTTGCCCCTGTTGGAGCCAGCCTGTAGAGAGCCTAGAGAGACACAGGGACAGAAATGACTAATGGTCAGCAGTTGCACAGTTAGTGCATGAGCTGTTACCAGCTGAGCTTATTCTGCCCACTCCCAGAAGCCTCCCTGGTTGCAGCTGCATTTCCTGACTTGGAGATTGCACTTTTGCTATGCTCAGGAGCTGCACTGCAATGTGAGCTCTCAGTTTATGTTATACATGGGGACAAGTCGCTTAGTTGGCAGTGGACTGGTCACCCCTAGATTTGGGTGCAAGTAACACAAATTGCAAAGGGGATTAGCTTCACATCCCCTCTCCCTATGTGGGGGCCTGGCTAAGCAGACTCCAGAACTAGCTACTGTGAGTTATCTGGCATACAAGGTCATTCTGGATTTAGGATGAACTCTTAAACTCCCCTCCCACAAGAGAGAGATCGCCTGGTGCTAATGAATCAATTAGGCCAGGAAGGTAAGGCAGATAAGGCAAGGGAAACAGCAGACTCCATTACAATAGGGATGAATTAGTGACTTAACTTTGAAGTGGTGCCCATCAAAACTTTTGATAGAACTATTGGGAAGCCCTTCCCAGCACAGGATACTGTTGGATGCACCTGCACACTCCAGTTGTCCTCACAATCAAATTATGCTTCTTCCATGAGGCTAAACATGCAAATAGCAGCTGCCCCCCGCTCTAGTGCGTCGAACCCCTTCCCTCTGTTATGACCAGTCAGAAACTTTAGTCTTCTTTATTTAGATTTGTTATCTTGCCCTGTTCCATTGGCTCAATGTGGATTGTAGCATATAAAATCAACACAGTAAATAGCTCTAGACATCAAATGTATAGAAGGTCATTATAAAAGTCCTATCAAATAAAAAGCCTCACAATCCAGCCAGTGGGAGGAGGAGATATGGTAATCCTGAGGACATCTCTTAGTTGTGTCTTTATAAATGTATATCTTCATATTTTGTATTGTGTTCACAGGGATGCAGAGAGAGGGACAGCCTGAGGAGGAACCCCTTACTTACATGCTTTTTTTGAGGGAGGAAAGACACTTTTGGGATAGGAGCTGGAAGTGGTACAGTAAAACAAGGGAACTCCTCAAATGCTTGGTGGCGGATCTGCACCCCCATGTGTTCAGAAGGCCGCAGGGAGCCAATGCAGAGGCTAGTCTGACATGCTCTTGAAAATAAATGCTTCATCTACATAAACAGTTCTGCACATTCCCATACTTTACACTTGATTCTTACAGCAGGGGTGGGCAGACCGAAGCCTTCCAGGAGCTGGCTGTTTGTTTGTTTGGCCAGCCTTGGGACATACCAGCACAAAATAATGACAGCTTGTAAAACACACACACACACACACAGAGCCCAAAACTACAGAATAAGGGGTTTTTAACATCGGCCCTCCTTACAAAAGGCATGAACAAAGGCAACCAGTGAATATGGAGGCTGAGAGATAGGCCCAAGACCAGCTGTTGAATCCAAGGCAGGGAATTGCATTCTTAATCACAGCCCTGTTTTAGAGACAGAGAAAACCGAGGTTCAGAGTTCTGAGTACTTCACAGCACAGGGGGAAAAAATCCATTCCTGGTTGTCTGCCCAGTCTAATTCCCTCCGTGTCTGCCCAGTCTTCTGATCAGTGGATTTAGCACACAGGTGGAGCAGGAGATAGCTGACTGAGAAGTACTGGGGATAGTGAGGGAAGGTGGGAGACTACTGAATTCCAGAATTTTGCTGCAGAAGGGGACCAGGATGGGCTGCTTTTCTGGGGGAAGTAAAAAAGAGAGATGAGGAGAGGAAGAAAAAAAATATGGTGATCTCCCCACCACAACCTGCAATCTGATTTGCAGTACTGACTGAAAGGAAAGTAGAAGAGAAGCCCAAAGGCTGAGAGAACTAGTTCAGATAAGTCTGGGAACCACCAGTAGCGCCAGAGTTAGCTGATGCCCACCCTGTTCTGAAGTATATCTCAGCTAGTCAGAGATGATCTAACTCCTGTAGAGATTGATTTCCTTTGTACAGAAGCTTACACTAATGCCCAACCCTGTCCCACAGTATATCACCTAGTCAGAGATTATGGTGGGTCTTAGACTTCTTAGGCTCTAGAGTGGCTGCTTAGACCAATACTATAATATTCTTCAGGTGTCACTTTAGTATAAACCTTTTCTCATTATTATTCACATCTGAGCTCTCTTCACAATAAATCAAATGAGAAAAGAGTTTGAAGCTAAAATCTTAATTCCAGTTTATTAAAATCTAGTCCCAGTGAAATGGCTAGGTTTAAAACTCATCATTTGTATCTAGGAAAAGAATTATGCTCTGAATTTCCAATTCAAGACATAAGAAACACGTTTTATCCATAATAAATGTCAACAGTCTAAGAAAAGGCACAAAGGATTCAATCAATAGTACTTAAATGCAGCTCCAATTTATCTGAAATTTTTCAGGAAAAATATTCTGTTCTGGCAAATAAAATGTATATGAAATTTCAGAAAAAATGGTTTCACTATGGAAATATTGTTAAGAAGACATGTGGCACACACTGAAGGCTAGTAATATTATGCAAGTTCAATTTGCCCATTGTGCACCCAGCTAGGAACAAGTTCAGGACAGTTACCGCCAATATTTGATGTCCATGTTATTAGCAATTTAAAACATGCTGTGGAAGATCTGTAGTGCATTCTGTGTTAATCTCAGTGATGTCAGCTGAGTAAACTCTTTCCCAGCTTTCAGCACTAGATTTTTAGAAATAATGGAGATTATTCAGTGGCTACTCAGGGATGGGTTACCTTAAGTAGCACAGCGGGGAAATGCTTGACTAATAAGCAGAAGGTTGCCAGTTCAAATCCCTGCTGCTACTATATCAGGCAGCATATAGATATAGGAAGATGCTGAAAGGCATCATCTCATAGTGCATGGGAGGAGGCAATGGTAAACTCCTCCTGTATTCTACCAAAGAAAACTACAGGACTCTGGGGGTGCCAAGAGTCGGCACACTTTACTTACTTGGGGATGGGCCTTCTCAGTTGCTGCCCCTGGGCTTTGGAATGTGCTCCCTGTTGAGATAAGAGCCTCCCCATCTCTGGCAATTTTAAAGAAGCCACTGAAGACATATTTGTTCACTCAGGCTTTTAATTAGATTTATAGTTTTAATACTTGTAATGTGGGTTTTAAATTATTTTAATGTTTGTTTATACATAAACCACCCAGAGAGGCAAGTTTAGGGTGGTATAGAAATATGTTAAATAAACAAAAAAATTATGAGAAACACAACTTAAACTTTTTAGCAGCAGTAAATATTAATAGGACTTTAATTTAAGCCCTCAGAAATTTTTCAATGCAAGACTTTTACACTGGAACAAATAAAGTAAAAGATAATGCTTCTCTGCACATAGTGTGTTGTGTTTCCCCCCACTGCCATGTGGCTACCTCTATACATCTGATTTTGAAAATAGAGCATGAAGGTTTGATGGTTTGGTTTCTGGAAAATGCAGTTTGAATGCCAGAACTGCCAAGGCTTTTCTTTATTTATCACATTTATATCCCTCACCCTCTAAGCAACTCAGGGCAGTTACAGGATGAGGCTGAAGTTGGTTCCTAGTTTCCAGTTCCTCGTTCGGCACAGAGCTGCATGAGCAGCCTGAATAAGGATCTGCAGTTTTCATACAACTGAACTCCCAAACAAGCTTTGGGCTACCACAAATCATGAACCCACCCACACTAGAAGGCTATCCTATTTGAGATGCACAAGTGTTCCATCTGACCCAAAGCACTGCTTTTACACAAAATGTTTTATCACATGATGCCCTCAGACAACACTTAGGAATAAGGAACTGGGTGTTTTATACCCCCAAACAAGACTTTGGTCCCCACAAATCATATATCCACATTGGCCAGGGGACTTTCCCATACAAGATGCACTAGCACTATGCCCAGCCCCTTTTGCACAAGCACAAGGTATTGTCACAAAACCAGTAATGTCCAGTATACATCTAATAGAAAGGATCTTGCGATCTGCACCCCCAAATAAGCTTTAGTCCTGCTCTCCACCCCAAATTGCATACCCACATAGCCCGGAGAACATCCCCTGCAACACACTGGCATCATGTCTGGCCCAACACACTGTTTTTGCCCAAGATACTGCTAAATGCATTGGCTGCAGCCGAGCAATGTCTGGTATATGTATCAAAGAATAAGGGACTGGTGCTGTACACCTCAACACAGACCACCCCAAATGGCACACTCACATGACCGGGAGAATTTCCCCTGCAAAATACACTAGCTTTGTGCCTGGCCCAGCACTTTGTTTTTGCTCCAGACATGCCAACTGTGCTAGCCTCAATACAGTAAGGTCCAACATAGGTATAAAAGAACATGGAACTGATGTTTCACAACCGGCACACTGTCTCCACTAGTGTCTCTCATATTCCTTTATACAGAAGTCTGGCATTGCTGGGCATTGCACTGGGCAGTATCTTGCACAAAAACAAACCAAGCATGTATAATGCCCTGAAATACCTGGAGCAGGAAGGATACAACAATGATTTAAAAAACAACCAACCCTCAGACAAACTTCAGCCTTGTATCTACATTTGACATAATCCACATTTGTCCTACTGCAAGGTAGATTAGACTAAGATTGGCCCAGGATCACCCAGTGATCTTCAACACTAGAGGGGATTTGAATCTCGATCTTCTTGCTCTAAAAACCAGCATTCTTTTGTAAATGAACCACTGCTTCATCCAACCATTAGATCAGAAAATGTATACATAATATACATTCAAAATTTGTTGACATTCAAAATGTATTTGGTCCCTGAATATGCAACATTCTCCAACTGGTAAACTCTTCCCCCTTGTATGGTGCTGCTCTGAACCTATGGGCATAATCCAGGCAAAGCAGATGTAAGTTCTGTTGATTTAAATGTCAGAGTTAAGCATGTGTTTAACACAATTCACACGGAAATAAATGGGACTTAAACGTGCTTAACTTTGGATGGATCATGTCTTATGTGCTTGGCTGTCATTTCAGGACAGCAATCAAGGATTTTCTTGTTGCACCCAGATCATAAATCAATTGGGCAAGATCAAAGGCCCTAATACAGACTACCAGAGTGTTCATAGTCTTGTATCTTTCTCCATGGGACCTGTTAATCAAAATGATTAGGTGTAGACAGTCAATAGAACAGCTGAAGTGATTCTACGCCATTTCTATCAATGGCATTTATTTATAAAATGTATATTCCATTCTTCAGCCCAAACAAACAAAAAGGCTCTTAGGATAGCAATTACAATCAATAAAACAATTGCAACAATAAAACATAATACATTATAAGATTAAAATATTACATCATACAGCATATTACAAAATATATTGTTTTGCACTTCTGAATAACTGTCTATATAAAATAAGATCTGGACAGGTTCTGGTAACTGAGCAGTCAACCCACAGCTAAAAAGGCAAAGCCAGAATACTGGTTCTGGCCACACCACTACAAACATAACGGGTGACTTGCCCCTGAGCTCTTTCCAACCAAGGTCAGACATTTTTTTAGCTTATTGTTAATGCCTGCTGCATGAATGAAGCATACTTTTTTTTGGAGAAGAAAATAACCATGATTTATGATATGGCTAAAATGCTGCAAAATATCTGATATAATAGTAAACATGAACATAAAATTAAACATTCCACACTGAAGCTTTATTTATATTAGTGAGAATACATAAAAACAAATCTCAACATACATCAGGCCAAAAAATGATGATTGTCAAATTTGTCACCTATAAAGGGTGTTGGTAACACACTAACAAGTATGGTGTTTTGTTTTTCTATAGATGAAATAAGTGTTTCACATGAACCTACATTATGCCTCTAAAACACTGGGAAACATTAAAACAAAATTAAAACCGCACTCTAATAGCTGGGCTTAGGGAGATTTAGGTATATATTTTAATAAAAGATGAAAATTAGGCAGTTATTAATAAGGCACTTACAAAGGCAAAATGTCAATTTCAAACAAAAACTTTCCTATTACACAGCTGTTTCTTAAAATGTAATGATTTGTTTTTAAAAGTGGCTAATGAATCTTTTATTTTTTAAAAATAGAGATTATCAATTTAGGGTACAGCATTTTTGCATCCCATTGAAGTGTTTGCTTTTTGAAATCAATAGTGCTTCATCTTTGGTTGGGTTGTGCCTCCTTCCCCATAGCACACTTTCACTTTTTACACCTCTGTGGCTTCTTGACATCTTTTGCATCTCTTCATGTGAATGGTATAAGAAACCATAGGATCTGTTAGTTAACCTGGGCCTTTTTAGACACATCTATGGCTCAGATTATATAAACAATAGCATACATACATATCTGTAAAATCCATACAGCCTTTCTTCATCTCCATAAATATTATGGCTGCAGTCCTAAGCATTCTTAGCATAGAATCAATTAGACTTACTTTCAAGTCAAAATGGCTAGGCTACTTTAATTAAGGTATTCATAATAATTGAAATACGAATGCTCTGAGCTGTGGCTCCTTCCAGGATTTGGTAAGCTGTTGTTAGTTGGTGTTCAGCAGAAAGAAATTTTTGCAGAGCGTGAAGATCAGTTTTGCCAAAAGCCTAAAACTTTGTGAAGGCATTTGGTGGAAAACTTTATTTCCACATTATAAATGACGGCAGTCTATTTTAAGTGGCCCTACACTGGGAGTAGCTTCCTTATTCTAAAACGTTCTCTTGAATTGAGAAAGGCTGTCAGAGTGGTTTACTAAAAGCAGGCCTATATATCTGTTTAGTTTAGAAACCCTGTTGGTACTATTGTTAATTTTGCATGCAATAAAGTGTTTTTCCATACAGTGTAAAGGCCCTATAGAAACTGCTAAAAGCCAATCCACAGCCCAGTTAAGCATTAGAATGAATTAATGATTTTAATCTTTAACACATTAACACATAGAGGTAAATCCTAACGAAATCAACAGGACTTGCTTCCAGTTAAATACTTTAGGACTGTGGTGGTAAACATCATTAGTCCAAGTAATTTATCCTAACTGGGCTATGGATGACTGAAAAGAAATATAATCAGATAAGGTAGTTTCATTTGCAAACGTTCTGCTTTCCCCGTATAGCTACTTTGCCTGCGGAACGATATACCTTTCTCCTATAGTCGTTTGCAATCGCATATGTGCCTTCCAAAAGATCTGGGGTAGGAACAGGAGACAGGGATGTGCTGGGATTCAGGAGTGGGGGCAGAGGAAAAGCTTGAAGAGTAACTCCTATGATTTTTTTTTTGTTTGTCTGTTTTTTGCGGGGGAGGGGAAGGCATTTTTGGGGAGAAGAGATATAGGTTATTAGATTTGGCAGCGGGGGTGTGTGAGGGAAATCTGCACCCCTGATGAACAAAAGAGAGAGAGAGTGTGTGTAGGGGAGAGCAGGTAGACTGGAAAGGGAGAAAACACCAAAGGGGAAAAAAGCGGAAATAAAAAGTTCAAGTTCCCTTCAAGGACTCCTTTTTGTAGACGGAATGGAAATTGGAATCGAAATGCAAACCTTCAAAGTGAGTGGCTTGAAGTAGCCAGAAAAAGATCTCTCTCGAGTGACCGAAGGATGCGCGGGGAAAGGGCTGGGCGGGGGGGGGGGGGGAGGCGAACGTACAATTAAATCTGTAGCCTAGAAATAGCCCGGACGACCCTCTCTCCTCGCTTCCCGCCTCCCTAAGCGTAAGCTCTCGTTTCTGTCCGCGGAAACAGGAGTGGGACGAAACGATGGATCCCGCGTGTTGGGTACGAGTGTACGCGTGCGTTCCTTCCGCGTAGTGCTTTTGAAATCACCCCAGAGAAGCTGGGATGGTGAAGGGCAGGCAAGCTCCCGCCCGTCTCTCCACCTCGATGGCCCGCTCCTTCCAGGTGCCCTTGCCTTTGGATCGCCTCTCTGCGTGGAAGCACTCCCGTGGCAGAACGAGAGTGGGGAGGGTAGTCTGGCTTTCACGATGCTTAAAACACTCCCAGGACTGTTGTGATATAGCATCGGTGGCGCGGGGGTGGGGGAGAAGGAGCCCCACTCCTGCCCTCCGGTTTCTCTCGCTGATCTCTTTCCCTTACGCGCACGCGAACACGCTGACCGCTGGCAAGTTTTCTTTGGAAGGTAGAAGCATCAAGCCGAACCCAAACCTTAGACATTAGAAGGCCCGAGGAAAGGATTTGATAGGTTGTTATCTACTCTGGGAGGCGTTTACGCTATTTTACTATTGGGTATGTAAATTGTTTTTAATAAGAGCTGCCTTTTGTTGCATGTGGGTGGAAAGAGAGCAAACAAGCCAGGCACGCGCTGTACCTTTCTGCTAGTTTGTGAAGGAATTTTCATTTCTTCGAGGAAGTGCTGGGCGCTGGGGAGTGACGCTGGCCACACGGGTCTTTGGGGGTGTTTGCTTTTTGTTTGCGATCAAGATGATCACCTATAAAATATTCTTATAGTGTTTTTAAAAGGAGAGAGAGAAAGAGATGCTGATGTTAATGGGAGCACGGGAACCCCTTGGAAGAAGTACAGATCCTTGGTTTTGCCCCCACCAATTCTCAGCAGGGGAGTCCGACTCTTCTGGAGGAGCAGAGCGCCTTCTCTTTGGGCAGAGAGGGAGGGAAGGAAGGAAGGAAAGCACATTGTGGTATTTGTTTTGATGGCTGCAGGAGTCTGAGGACTGGTGGAGACACCACGTGCTGCTGACTCTCATCAGCATAATGATCGCCTTAGCCGGAGAGTCCTGTATATAAACCACAAAAATCGAATCATTAGAAATCCCAACCTCATCACCCTCCCTCATTTTGGGACTTTAAAAAAAAAAAAGCTTCCTTCCTCCTCCTCCTCCTATTTCAGACTTTCCCCATATGTATTTTTTTCTAGAACACCCTCAAAGACTTTTTTTAACCTGATCAAATCGAAAGTTTTAATTTCCCCCCGTTGTTCATTAAGGCAGGCTGGGGGGGGGGCTTTGCTCAAAATCTATGCATCTTTGTGGAACAGCAACGACTTAATTAAGAGGAGCAGGATCGTACCGCTGCTGCCTTCCACAGCAAGTACTCCCTCGAGCGTCTTTCAGAAACCAGCCCGACAATCCCCCCCCCCCCCCACTTTCTCCTGACTGTTCATTCCGCCTCGTTTATTTCCCAGGGAGTCGGAAGTGCGATCTTGGAAAAAAATTCTTGATCCTTCCTCAGTAGCCGTCTAAAGTTGCTGTCCACATTGTTATTATTTTGACTACTTTTTATCCCCCCACCCCCGCGCCGCACTCCACCCCGAAGAACTTGCTGCTGCTTATGCGGAAGAAGAGAGCGACCGAGTCCTGTGCAGCAAAGAGAAGGCGCTTCTCCAAAAGAGCACACTCCCCCCACCCCCGCTAGAAGCGGCAAAACTAGTAATCGGAAAAGCTGAGAAATTCATTGGCATCCTGATTTTATCCGATCAAGACCCTTTGGCGGGAGGGGTGGTGGAAGACCTCCCTGGAGGAAAGCGGGCCATTCCCTTTTAGCTGCCCAGTTCAGTACTTGCAACCAACACATCTTGCAAGGGGCAGGCGCTGCCGCCGCCGCAGCAGGAAGGAGCGCTCAGGAGGAAGCCCGTTCACCTCCTCGCCCGACCAACCCTTTATAACATCCCCCCCCCCCGAAGGAAAGAAGAAAATAAGGACGGGTGGCGGCGGGGGGAGAACACCACCGTGTAGCCCTTGAGGAAGAGACGGTGGTGGCAGGAGGGAAGGCAAAAAAGGGAAAAGAAGCAAAGGAGAGAGACAGCGAGAGCGAGCGAGCGAACACGCAGAGACTTTGAGCAAAAAAAGCAAAGAGGAAGGAAGAGACGCGCTTCGCAGCTGTGCAGCAGCCGGCAGACTTTGCAGCGGGGCTTTGCAGAGAGCAGGAGGAGGCAGCTCCGGGAAGCCGCTCAGCCGCCCCACTGCCTCCCCCAGACTCAGCAGCACCTTTAAAAAACTCACACCAAACTCTGATTTCCCCTCTTCCTGAACTTACTCGGATCTTGTTCTCTCTCTCCCCCGCCGTCCTCCCCACATCCTCCTCCATCCACCCCTCGTTTCCCACTCTTTTTTCCGCTCCTCGGCCCCACTTCAAACGCCGCCTCGAGCGACACCCCCTTAACCCCCCCCCCGCAAAACTCGCTAACTTTGGCTGTTGTGATGCGTATTCCCGTAGATCCCAGCACCAGCCGGAGGTTCAGCCCCCCGTCCAGCAGCCTGCAGCCCGGCAAGATGAGCGAAGTGAGCCCGGTGGTGGCAGCAGCCCAGCAGCAACAGCAGCAGCAGCAGCAGCACCAGGAAGCGGCGGCAGTAGCGGCGGCGGTGCCCAGGCTGCGCCCCCACGATAACCGCACCATGGTGGAGATCATCGCCGATCACCCGGCCGAGCTGGTCCGCACCGACAGCCCCAACTTCTTGTGCTCCGTGCTGCCCTCACACTGGCGCTGCAACAAGACGCTCCCGGTGGCATTCAAGGTAAGGGAAGTTGGATAAACTTTCTCCAGCCTTCCCCCCCCCCAACCCCCCGTCCTTCCTCTGTGGCCCAAGGCAACTTTCTTCGCCTCTTCCTGGCGTGAGTAGGGGGCAAAGCGACAGGCGCTGGCTGGCCCTTGTGGCGCTCCTGGCAGATTTTACCCGCCCTTTGCACTCACTGCACGCTCCCCACTTACCACAGCATTCACGCGCGCGCCTGGCTGTTCCCCCGTGCCCCTCGAACCTCTTGGATATGGTCCTTTCTGTCCCCACTAGAAGTACCCATTCCCATTCCTGCACCGATGTGGCACCTTCTTCTGCCATACTTGACAGGAGCACCCATGCCTTCAAGTAGCGTCTGTCCCCCCCCAACAAACCTCATTGGGGGGGGGGGTTGGATACCTTTCTGTTATCCACATGCCCACTCTCACTTTACCTCAGATGTGAAGTGTCCTCCTTTCTCCCCAGTATCTCTCTTACCTTAGAAGTCAATTATTTTCTGCTGGCCTCCATAGAAATACCGTTTCCCTTCTCTGAAAAGGAGAGCTTTGTCTCCTGTGAACACTAACTCACCCTTTGCCCCTGAGATAGGCCCTTCTTCAGAATATAATATCTGTCCTTGGTGTAGGTGTACACCTATCTAATTCTTTATTTCAGAGATATACAGCAGTACCCTTTACTAGTCCCTAACTTCAAAAGTAAAACATGACCTATTGGGCCCTTTCCTGTTCTAGGAGTCTCTCCCCCCAACCCGCCCCACTGCTGCCCAACAATCTTTACCATTTATTTCAGATGTCATTTCTCATGGGCAGCCAAGGTTTTGCTCTCCTGAGGGAGCTACTGCCTGCCTTTTCCACAAATATAATTAACTTCATTTAACTCTCTACAAACCCTCGCCTCTTCCCCAGTCTACTCTCAGGAGCCATATACTCCAGTTATATTTGTACAGGTAATATAGCTTCAGGAAGGATGTTCTAAAACTGTCAGGTAAAGACTAACAATAATGGCTCTATCCCTAGCTCATGAATAAACCTAATTGCAGTCAATGGCACATGCATTTTTAGGAAATTCCGAATCTCTATTTATATTCTGTTCAGTTCTTCATTAGTATCATAGCCACTGTCCTTATCCCACAGTTAACAAAAACACTTAACTACCCACAGAAGTTAGCCGTACCAAGCAACATGCACATAAAAATGTTAAATTAATAAATATCCTTCTTAGTGTATGCAGCCCTATGGTACATTGATGGCTGAGCATCTCATACTTCAAGTACAATAAAGTGGGTGTATTTTTTACTTTGTGCTGCTTGGTTTATTATATTATTAATATTGCAAATCCCCAAACTAATAACCAGCCTAACCACAAAGGCATACAACATCTAACACCAGCATATCAGGCACAATCTTTGGGGAGTCATTCAAAGCTACAAATTCCAGAATGGAAGAAAGTGGTAGTTTAGCTCCCCTCAGTGTTTCCTCTCACATGTTTCAAACTTTCAGTACTACACTTTCCCATTTATTTACCAACAGCTTCAAGAGCCATTTCATTTGACTTCTGTAGTCACAAATACTAAATGGGTGGTAGTGTTATGGTGTTGTTCTGGATGCTCTGTTGATTTAGCAACATAATTCAGCAAAAAATTCCAAGACCATTGTGGGAAGTTGTTGGATTATTTTTTATTTTTGGTTTGGGGTATGTGTGTGTGTGTGTGTGTGTGTGCAGTTGGGTGTGTCCGTCCAAGGTGTTAGATTGAAAGTTATTTTTGGAAGCTGTCAAGGCATATGTATTTCACATAAGGGGATTTGTTGATTCACTGTGTACAAGGGTGAAAGGTCCTTTAAGCTAGTGACAAAAAGGATGGGCTGTGGATTGGGCCTAAGATTGAAAAAGATGGGGTGGAGGGAAGCAATGTCCTTTCCTCTTCCAATGGGAGGTTGTGCTGGACTCTTGCTGGACAAATTAGGAAATGTTTGCCCAGGAGATGCTTGTTTTGCCTGGGCAAATGGAGCCTGTGTTATGAGAGAATCACACATCATTTAAATTCTAAATACCACCCAGACCTAAATCAGGAATGTTGATTTTCTACTAAATGTTCACACCCTACTAATGTTGGAAAAGGTAGAATACCTTTTCCCTTCTCCTTTCCCTCTTGTGCATGCATTTACACTTGTCAGCAATTTTCTCAACCTTCTGCTGCAAATTTCTGCCCATTTCTGTACATGGTGGGATATTCAAAGGCACTCATTTGCTCCAACAGTGGGTAACACATGAGACTTAAAAATTTAACATTAGGACTTAGTGTATATATAGGGCATGGCTACAGAGTCAGTCCCACCATCCTCTTTCCTCCAGGTCCTAGCCTTTTCCTCAAGTGACATGGCCATGTTTGTTGTTACATGTAAATCTGAGTTGAAATCATATGCAGACGGAAGAATTTAGATATTTGTTGGTATGGAAAACAGTAATACTAGCTTTGCCATTTGAGAGAGAAATAAAGTGAATTTAGGCTGCTGTTCTGTGTCCCTCCCCCCCCCCCCAGTAAGCAACAACTTTTTCAGTTACAGATTTTTGGAAATCTAATGGCATTAGCTTTGATTGAAGGGCTAACATGCCATGCGCTTGGTCGCTGTTGTCACAGCTTCAGAGAAGCAGAAGTTTGTTGCTTGTTCAAAGTTTGGTGAACAAAAGGTCCATGAAGCTCTGGATCTTAGCTTAACTGGACTTCCAGTTACAAGTTGATTGAAAAAGTCATTGAACTTTTTACTATGGAAAAGTCTTGAAGGTTAATTCACCCACAGCCTGCTGTGCAGTCATCCCCAATATGACTGTAAAAGATCTGTGCCTTAGAGCTGATTGTTATCATTTTCTGTCTTAGTCCTCCATGATATAGCTTGCAGATAGAAAGTTGATAGATCTCCTGGAAAATTAGCCTCTGTGTGTGTGTGTGTGTGTGTGTGTCCGTCCCACATGCTTTGTTTTTTTGTAACTTTGCCAGACTTCAGTGCAATTAATATACACCTACTGCTCATTTTTGAAGTGTTAGGGAGGTAGTCTCCAGATCAGGGGTGTAACTATAATAGGGCAAGGGGAGACAGTTGTCTGGGGGGCCCACTGCATTGGGGGGGGGCCCAGAGGCAAGTCACATGACTGACATCCCCAGCCGCGCACCCACCTGGGCTTCCTTCAGTTGTATTCGTCCTCCGAAACTGATGTGAGTGTTAAGACCTGGAGCTACCAGAACTGCATGTCCTTCTCTAGAACGATTAAATGACATTTTACTATGCTTTTTGTTACCACTATTCAGCCTCATTTAAGATTTCTTTACCTCATGAGCTGAGCTTCAGTGAGCGGGGGCATTTTAAAATCTTGTCTCTGGGCTCAATATAACTTTGCTACACCCCTGATAGCTTATCAAGAGCATGTTTGATACAATAAGAGATGTCTTTTTATAAGTTTACGCATCTGTCCATATACATGCATTTATCTCTTTACCAGCTAAATTTTGAAACCCAATTGAGCATTAACAGCACTAAGATACTATTATGGTATATTCTTTGTATGGTATCATAAACCAACATAGCTGTCAAACATGCTGACTTCTTCCCTGAGCACTTTTGTGACATACCTACAGCATGCAAATTCAGATTCCATCTGTATTATGTGACACAGCAATGCACTTTGCTTATACCATGGTGTTGTACTTGAGATCAATAACTATATTGGGTGGAAAGTAAATGTTTCTCTTAGAATATTGTTTTATAAAAAACTAATAAAAGACTGTAGACTGGAAGTACGTTTTGCTGAAATTGGCCAAGTTCCTCACAAACAAGTGTGTTTAGGATGTAAGATGACTGTTTGTGCAATCTAGTTTATCTACTGACATAAACTTTTGCATGTTAAAAATTGTTACACATGCTGCATATCTATCTATTTTGCGAAAAAGGTGTTTAATTGTGGACACTGAAATTGCAGATAGCTCTGTAGACTCATTGTTCACTGAAATGAACAAAATTATTTTTGAAAGATTATTTATTTAAAAGGAATGCAAACCAATCGAGCATTAACAACACTAAGATACTATTATGGTGTATTCTTTGTATGGTATCATAAACTGAATAAATTGCCAGTTGAAAATACTCAACACGAGTAAAATAGACCACCTCCTAAAACATAGTTCTTTATATGCACCAATTGGTTTGACTAGATTATGTTGATGGTAATTTTGAGCAGTATCTTAAATCTACCATAGCTCAGTTGTAGTAGATGAAGTATGTACTGATGAAGTACTGTGCTGTTTTGATTATAAATCTTTAAAATCACACTGGTCAAGCATTATGGAATGGTAGTGTTTGCTTTTTTCAGAAGGAAAAAGCAGGGAGTGGTGGACTTATGGCTGAATTTTCTGAAAAATAAGAGCAGCACCCTGACCGTAAACATTTTTATTTGTTCTACTGCTTTTAAAGGAACTTCCTTCCAGTAAAATTCTATTAGTATCACAGCTTTACTTTACAAGTGGCAGATAACAAAATATATGTATTAAGACAGTATTGTAGCTATTTAATAGTGTTCTTGTAAGAAGGAATGTGGTACAGTGGGCCTGAAGCCAACTCATTCAAATAAATTCCCATGAATCATTCTATATAGTGGGTCTGAACTAGGATATACAGCATCTGACCCACTGGCAATAGCTATTTTAGGGCCGATAATTATGTCTTCACAAAGATGCTGCATTCAGTACTTAAATCACTTGCTCCAAAGAAGCCTTATTGGAGTCAGTGGGACTGTACCAAAGTAAGTGGTTGAAGGACTGTAGGATTGTAGTCCAGTCTGCAAACATTTTGCTGACCTTGATGATAGGAAAAGTAGCAAAAGGATTTTATGATAACATCAGGAACAGGGGGGGAAAAACCAAAACCCCAGCATGGTAGTAAAGCTCTGTTCAGTAGCACTGTAGTATTTAAGGGTCTGTCAGCATTTCTACCTAAACTTCAGTTTTCAGGGTTTATAACTCAGCTGGTTTAAATAGCTTCAAGCTGAAATTTGGTGTATAAATTGTAAGTGCAGATGTCTTTTAAAAAAAAATCAAACAAAGTGTAGTGCAAATCAGCTACTCTGTTTTAAGTTACAGGGCAGCATTATAGTTACAGAAAATGTATTAAATATACTTTTGGGAATAGCTAGGTAAAAAATATTTTTAATATAGGGGATTTTGTAGTAATTAAATTGCATATCGATATTTCTTTTTATAAAAGTGTATTCCATCAGGTGGTGTTATAGCTAGTACATTCAAAGAACTTTTTAGCATTTATCCAGAGTACTTGTTCAAACAATCTTTGCAGTGTAGAGTATTGCTGCCCGAAGTACATTTACTTCACATTTGTAGCTCCTGTCTTCAGGTTAAACACATTGTCCATTTCAAGTCTCATTGGACTGAATTTGGGCAAGCCAGCAAAAACTGCTTTTCAAAATACAATTTGAGTGTTTCATGACTGTTATCAGTCTTGTTATATACCCTGAGACTTGGTGTAAAACTCCTTTAATTTTGGAAGGGAAAAACATAGAACCTTTGGAAATTAGATACTTAGCAGCCTGCTCAGCCTTCATGTTGCAGATTACAATAAACATTGCATATTAAAAAACATTCTAAAGCATTTAGAAGCAAAAATTTATTTGCTTCTAAATATCTTTTAAGACATTATTGGTCTGATTTATGTTTTAGAAGCTGCCTGCTCATTTTCACCTTGTTTCTCACAAATGTGTATTCCTTTATCCTTAAACAAACAAACCTTTTTCCCCTAGAAGGGATGAGTTTAGGGAGGATTGGAAAAGACTATGAGGCCATTCACACAATCAAAAACTGTATTCTACTTGGGTTTGGGAGCTGTGTGTGCTCCAATTTTAGGTTGTGTGGAAGCAAGGTAGAAGTGATTATGTGGAGGCAAGGTAGGAGGAAAAGCTACCCAGGTTTTGCTCCTGCCTTGTTTTCACACAATCATTTCTACCCAGGTTTTCCTTCTACCTTGGTTCCACACAACTGAAACATAATTTCCAAGCTTGGGTAGAACACAGTTTTTGATTTTGGGAATGACCTCTGGGAGTGGTTAGCTTTCAGACATGGTAACAGGATGAGTGTGGAAGGTGACATTTGGAAAAGGCTATAGGACACTTAGGTAGCATCCAGAGCAGTGCTGGCACAAAGGCACTAGTGCAAGCCATTTTCCTCACACCTTACTCCTCTTTGCTGCAGCCCCCTGAGCCCTTGAAGGATTGAGGGATGACTGGCAACTGCAAGGGTTGTAGTGTTCTTGAAGACTGAGGGATCCTTGGTAATGGTGCAGGGTACAACATGAGGGACTACAGGAGGAGGGGCAAAGCTCTTCTCCCCAGTTCTCCATATTGCTTCCGGTGCCATTCTCAAGGGTCCTTTGACACTCAAGCATAGTTCTTCGGGGGGCTTGGGGCTGTGTTGGGGAGCAGAGGCTAGGGAAAATAGCTTGCATGAGCATTATTTATTTATTTATCACATTTATATACCACCCAAAAATATGTGTCTGGGCAGTTCACCATAAAATACAAATTAAAACAAAATTAAAATGTTAAAACATTAAAATAATTTAAAGTTGAACACCATGTTAAAAACTGTAAATCTAATTAAAAGCCTGGCTTAGCAAATGTGTCTTAACTGCCTTTTAAAGATGGGGAGGCTCTTATTTCAGCAGGGGGTACATTCCAAAGCCTCGGGGCAGCAACAGAGAAGGCCTGTCCCTGTGTAGCCACTAGACGAGCCGATGGCAACTGCAGATGAACCTCTCCAAAGGGTGGTGGGGCTCATGGCAAAGATGTTTTTTAAATTTTTTTTTAAATACCCAAGGCCTAAGTGGTTTAGGACTTTATAGGTTATAACTAGCGCTTTGTATTTTGCCTGGAAACTTATCAGCATCCAGTGTAGCTCTTTCAATACAGGAGTAATATGGTCTCTCTGAGAAGACCCAGAGACCAGCCTGGCTGCTACATTCTGTACCAGCTGTGGTTTCTGGACCATGTACAAAGGCAGCCTCACACAAAGCACATTGCAGTAGTCAGATCTACTGGTTAACATCAGATGTACTACTGTTCTGAGGTCATTTATCTCAAGAAAAGGACACAGCTGTCATATCAGCCGAAGTGGATAAAAGGCATCTCTGGCCACCGCCTTAACCTGGGACACCAGGGAGAGGTTTGGATCCAGAAGCACTCCCAGACTCTGTACCTCCTGCCTTCTGGGGAAGTGTGACCCAATCCAGAACCGGCAGATCAAAAACGTTTCCCAAGTTCAGAGCCCACACAATACATACCTCGATCTTATCTGGATTCAGTCTCAGTTTGTTATCCTTCGTCCAGCCCATCACCATCTCCAGGCTGTCATTTAGGGAGGTTATGCCTTCTGATGATGTTGAGATGGAGAAATAGATTGGGGTGTCATCAGCATACTGATAACACCCTGCACCAAATCTCAATCTCCTGATGATCTCTACCAGCAGTTTCATCTAGATGTTAAACAACATTGAAAACAATATAGATCCCTGAGGGACAGCATAGGAAAGTTCAGATTTTGAAGAACAGCATTCTCCAAGAGATACTATCTGTCTGTGAGGTAGGAGTGGAACCACTACAAAGCAGTGCCTCCCACCCCCAATCCCCTTACATGTTCCAAAAGGATACAATGGTTAATACTATCAAAAGTTGCTGAGAGATCCAAAAGGACCAACAGAGTCTCACTCCCTCTGTCAATTCCCATTTGGAGATCATCCATCAGGCCGACCAAGGCAGTCTCCACCTCATAGCCTACCCAAAAGCCAGTATGAAATGGGTCTAGATAATTAGTTTATTCCAGGACTGTCTAGAGCTGGGACCACCACCCTCTCAATTACCTTGCCCAGCCACAGGATTTGGAGACAGGCTTATAGCTGCTTAACCCTGAGGGATCCAATGCAGGCTTCTTCAAAAGAGGTTTAATAATTGCCTCCTTAAGGCAAGGAAACATCCTGCCCTCCCTCAAAGAAGCATTTATCATATCTACCAGGTCTTCTACAACAGCCCTCCTGCTAGATCGTATAAGCCATGTTGGACAAGGGTCAAGAGAACAGGTAGTAGGCCACACAATTCCAAGCAGCGTGTCCACATTCTCAGGAGTCACAAACTGAAACTGATCCAGCCTAACCACTTAAGAGGAGTGGCTGGACACTTCCGCATCAGACACTGCAGTAATTGTGGGATCTGAATCTAAGTTTGCCTGAATACGAGATATCTTATCCACAAAGAACTCATTAAAAACATTGCAGTGGGTAATTGATTGTTCTAGATTCTGATTCAACGGAGGAGGGGCACCTACTAGCCCTCTCAGAACCCTGAACAACTGCGCTGGGCATGAGCTTGCGGATGCAGTTCAGGCAGAGAAGATTGCTTCTTTGCTGCACATATTGCCTGAGCATAGATCTTTAAACGCGCTCTGTGTTGTAATCTGTCGGATTTCAGGCGAGTCCTCGAATTGTGCTAGTACCATTCTGGATGCTTCTCCTACTGTTTATGGGATAAGTGAATTAAGTGAATAAACAATGAAATATGTCTTTCTAGGTTTTAGACTGTTCCCCCCCTAAGTTTTAAATAAAATAATGGTATTGAATGAGTTATAGACTGCATATGAATTATAGATTTTAGGCTGAATTTAAAAATATTGGTCTAAGTGGCAAGTATTTGTTTCTTAGATTCAGATCACATGTAGCATTTACACCTGATATATTTATTTGAGCTAGATTGGACTTTATATCTGAGCAATAGTACATGGAATAATTTTTTTTACCATAAGTGTAGTCTGAGAATTCAGTGTATAAGCAGAACCTGAATCCAGAAACTTTGCTAATTCTGGTTCACTCTCCAGCTCAGTAGAGTTTTATATGTTCAGTTCACAGTAACCCTCTTTGAAGTAGACAGTTTAAGCTGTTTAAGCAAACTGGGGGACTTCTCAGGAAAGTGTGAAGTAGGAGTTGGGCAGATCTTTCTTTGGCTAGCAGAAAACTGATTCATTTGTACTTTGCATGACTGTCTCCAGGGTCAAGAAAATACACCATTCCTTTCATTGATGAAAATAAGGACACTCTTGTGAACTAGTGGGTTGGGCTGGGGGTGATTTTGGGCAGTCCCATGACATGACTTGGTGGACAGTGGTGGAACCAATACAATCTAGACTCAATATTTACTCGAACGAGTAAAACTTGGGACTTAAATGTGTGTGCTAGCAGATGGCTCCAGATGACAAAAGCAGTGAGCAGGCTATACCTACACAGCAAATCAAACTCACACAACATGCATAGAGGCATTGTGTTGCATTTATACCCCCTAAAGGACTTTAGTACTATTGTACAGCTAAGGAATATTGAGGCACAGCAATAAACCTGCCCCCCCCCCAAATTCTTTTTATCAGCAGTCTCTCGTTGTCATCTTCCTCTTGACTTAATTTTTGCTAAGATCTCACCAGGATTCATGCCAGAAGTCTTTTCAATGCCAGGACTGAGCCCTAGAATAGGGGGGAAATCACCTCTGACCATGTGAGTGCCTTTCCTTCACTTGTTAATAACTGCAGGCTTCTACCTCCCCACACACTTAGAATTCAGGAATAGGTTGTATTTGAGCTTTGGCAGGAGTTCTATAATAAATAATTCTAATAAAGCCCACAATCCTTTTCCTCCACAACCCCTCCCAAAACACTACCACTCCTTATTTCCTTTGCCCCTGCCTCCTTATTCTATAAGCCCCCCCCCCCAAGTATTATTACTTGATTATTAGTAACTTTCCAGCACAGTGCAAAAAAGAACTTTATAAAATATTTTACTTGGCATTTTATCAATAAATTGGTAATATTTATTATTAGGCATAGGAAAACACAATCCTCACCCAAATTCTTCCTGTTCTTCACCCCTTTCCCTCTTAAGATTTTCATTGCAATGGCCTTGGGAGAACTGGAGAGACCTAACCTACAGTAGAAGCATCTAATTTGCATTTGAGACTTTGGGCTGGAAGGTTCAGAGGGGGTGCTGGAAATAACATTTTTAAATATAAAAAAATGCTTTCATTTTATGCCAATGTATTGGCTTGCCACAGATCACATAATAGCAATAGCAATAGCACTTACATTTATATACCGCTCTATAGCCGGAGCTCTCTAAGTGGTTTACAATGATTTAGCATATTGTCCCCAACATTCTGGGTACTCATTTTACCGATCTCGGAAGGATGGAAGGCATATTGCCCCCAACATTCTGAGTACTCATTTTACCGACCTTGGAAGGATGGAAGGCTGAGTCAACCTTGAGCCCCTGGTCAGGATCGAACTTGTAACCTTCTGGTTACAGGGCGGCAGTTTTACCACTGTGCCACCAGGGGCTTCTACATAAGTAGAAGTATGTGATGATTATGGATTTTGACATCACTATGATTAAGTGGGTGGCAAAAATACAGAGAGATAGTACCATTTTGGTAAGCACATGATTTATGATGCCCATGCTGAGACACAGTTTTAGTGGTCATAGGTATGTATAATGCAACAATGGCAATGGCAAGAAGTGTAATTGTTTCATGAAAATAGGAATGATGGGAAGAGGTGGCTTTCCCTAGGTATGGTCTCTGAAAAAAGTGACTGTCCCAGCTAGATCAGGAAAGTAGGAAGACTGGATTGAGATTTACTAGGTTTCACTATTATGACTGAACCAGGTTTTTATTTTTATTTTTACATGGTTTGTCTAAATAATGGATTATATCTAGAGAAAGTAATGACTTGCTAAGGCTGTTCACAAAAGCACTGCCCCACCAGGTAGCACGAGGTTTTTATTCAGATAATGTCTTGGCTAGCAAGCAAGAGGTTGCTGGTTCAAATCCCTGCTGGTATGTTTCCCAGAATATGGGCAACACCTATATTGGGCATCAGCGATATAGGAAAGTGCTGAAAGGCATCATCTCACACGGCACAGGAGGAGGCAATGGCAAACCCTTCCTGTATTCTACCAAAGAAAACCACATGGCTCTGTGGTTGCCAGGAGTTGACACCAACTCAAGGGCACAACTTTACTTTAGAAGGGCATGAGTGCACCCTTCCTTCTGGGTTCCCAGTCATGTGTCTGCTTGGGCTTCAGGTAGCATCAGGAGGTGCATGCCACTGGCCTCCAGAACACCATACTGCCAGGAGCAGCACAGTTTATGTGGGTGCATGATCTGTCCGTTGCACAGAAGAACAAAGATTGTCTGAGGGAGTTAGGACTGATCCTGCCTCCACCCTGCTGCGCCACCCACAGGTTGTGAGCATCACTATTTTCTCATTGATTTCAGTGGTCTTAGTCATGGCTATTTTTCTTTGGATACAACCCAATACTTACGCTGAACATAATCTCACTTAAGTTGATAGCATTTACAAGTTGCTTTCTCATGTTGAGAATAAGTGTGATTTTATTACATAGAATAATTTTTAGGAGGGCAATACAATTTTAATGCATTTGATTAAAATGGACAGGATCCGTATTAAGTTAGTTATTATTAAGTACCATTGGAAAATAAACAAAACACAAGTTATAACTAACACATCCCATTAATTTAGTCTGTATTCTGCCCAATATTTGTATTTCTGCTTTGCAACCATAATTCAAAATAGTTTACAATAGTAATAAAACTATTAAAAGTATTCAGAAGAATAGAGCAAGATCCCCTCATTCTCCAACTATTTACAAGGTTTCCAGCCCACACAAGCTAGTTCTGCGTCTCCCTACTACTCTCTGACTGCAACCCATTGGTAACCCATAATGTTGCCTACAGTGGTGGCCGATGAGGGCAGTGCTGGGGTGTGTGTCGAGAGGCACCTTGAAAAGTAAATTAGTAAAGGTGAACTGTTTCACTTTCAAGCTGCCTCCAGCAGCAGTGCTTCACCTGGCATCCTGAGCAGCACTGGCACTATGCGCAAGGGTGGAGGCCAGGTGAGTGCCTGTGCCTCATGGCCGCCATGCGGGATGCCAGGCAGAGTGCCGGTGCTTGAGGCAGCTTGCTGGTGCAGCAGTACCACTGGTAAGCACCTTCTAATTTACTTTTAATGGTGCCTCTCGCCCCTCGCCAGTGCCACCCTCGCCAGCTGCCACTTCTTAAGTTCTGCACGGCAGCATATACAAAATTCTGACCACATCCAAGGACCAGGATCTGACCACAAGCAAGAATTAATCAGGCCTGACAATGCTCATATCTGCACTGCTGCCCCTGCTACCCAGTTATAGTTTTCATTTTATCATATTTTAATAAAACTTTAATTCTAATATTAACTATTTTATAGCTTCTTATAGATGTTAGTTTTATGCTCACAGTCCCTTAGCCTCTATGCATTTAATTTATAATATTCTAATTAATTTTATAATACTCCATAGATTTTAGCTCAGCAACAATAAACTTTTAGCTTCAACTTTACAGTTACTGTCTCCACGGGCATAGACTGTTTTTAATGCTACAGTTATGTTTTATCTTATGCTGGTCAAAGACCAAAATAAAGGTATTAATATAGAGCAATATCTATTGTAACACTAGCTAATATAAATCTACAATTAAAAAAACAAGGAAAACTGAATATAAAACAATGATATAGTCTCAAAGCTCCAAAATTATCTTGTAAACATCAGACAGAAAAGACACAAGAAAATTAAGATATTTTACTCCTTTCTGAAAGGAAGAGAGGGAGTATGCCAAACAGACCAAGTGGGGCTAATTCTACAGCCTAAGTGCCAGGCTGTAGAATTCTAATTCTGACTCTACAGCCTAAAAGCCCCTGCTCCTCTCTGATGACAATCTAAACTTCCTTCCAACTGGGAGAGGTCTTGTGGTAGCAAGCATGACTTGTCCCCTTAGCTAAGCAGGGTCTGCCCTGGTTGCATCTGAATGGGAGACTTGATATATGAGCACTGCAAGATATTCCTCTCGGGATGGAGCCGCTCTGGGAAGAGCAGAAGGTTTCAAGTTCCCTCCCTGGCTTCTCCAAAGATAGGGCTGAGAGAGATTCCTGCCTGCAACCTTGGAGAAGCTGCTGCCAGTCTGTGAAGACAATACTGAGCTAGATAGACCAATGGTCTGACTCGGTATATGGCAGTTTCCTATGTTCCTGTGTTCCTAACTGATGGATCATGGAGCAAGACCTCATTGACCATTCTAAATGTTAGGGGTGGGGGAGGGGATCATATTGAAGGAAACAGGTCACCATTTAGAATTTTAATGGTCAAAATCAGCATTTTGAACGGGCCCGGAAACAGGCTAGTAATCAATGTTGTTGCTTTAGGACAGGTATGATATTATGTTTGCAGAAGCATATTCCCAATAAGAAATGGGCAACCAGATTCTGTACCAGCTGGAGTTCCTGTGCCATCTTCAAGGACGGCCTCATATAAAGCATTTTATAGGAGTTGAATCTAGAAGTTAACCAAGATATTACCCTAGATCTGGGACCCACCCCCTACCCCACTTGAGGGGATGAGACAGGTTGGAAGGGCTGTATTACCCAGACCCCAGGTGATCCCACACTGTTGGGATCCCCCACAATAGGAGAACCAGTGCCAGTACTCCCGCCACAACCCAAAGACATGTCCCTGCCTTAGAGGAGTCCCTCGAGGACCTGCTAATCCAGGTATAGGTCCCTTAGCACTGTTGGAGCCAGTGCTATTAAAAATGGACAAGGGCAAGTCCCCTTTAAACAATCGAGCCTTCCTTACAGAAGGGGTGGGGCCAGTCCTCTCTACTGGACAACAGTTGTAAAACGGGCAGCCAGCTCCCAGCATCCACTGGAGCAACATCTATTCTGTGCGTATTGTATGCAGTTCTCTCGATTGCCTGCTTGGAGCTCTCTGAGGTTCTGACCCCTTTCCCCCATGGAGCTGTCTGAGCTCTGTGTCCCTCTTTGATCCCTGCCTCAACGGAGGCCCCAGCTCAACTGGAAGAGGATAAAGAATGAAAATGGCCAGATCCTTGTTTTCCAACAATGGTCATACTTTGCTGGTCAAATGACTGTAACAATAAAGATTTGATTTGATTTCACAATGGTCTTACCTATCTATTATGATAAATCACTCTGGATCATAGCCACTACTTTGGCATCCATGAGCAATTTTGAAACCAGAAGCATTTGCCATTTTAACTAGATTACAAATCTAGTTTTCAAGGGGAACACTGATCCCACCCAGAGCAGGCATATTCCTAAATTGGCACTGCCCTCCAACAAAATAATGTAAATGATCACACTGTAAATACAGGTGAAACTTGGAAAATTAGAATATCATGCAAAAGTCCATTAATTTCAGTAATGCAAATTAAAAGGTGAAACTGATATATGAGACAGACGCATTACATGCAAAGCGAGATAAGTCAAGCCTTAATTTGTTATAATTGTGATGATCATGGTGTACAGCTCATGAAAACCCCAAATCCACAATCTCAGAAAATTAGAATATTACATGGAACCAATAAGACAAGGATTGAAGAATAGAACAATATCGGACCTCTGAAAAGTATACAGTGTACTGTGCTTGATTGGCCAGCAAACTCGCCTGACCTGACCCCATAGAGAATCTATGGGGCATTGCCAAGAGAAGGATGAGAGACATGAGAACAAACAATGCAGAATTGCTGAAGGCCGCTAATGAAGCATCCTGGTCTTCCATAATACCTCATCAGTGCCACAGGCTGATAGCATCCATGCCACGCCGCATTGAGGCAGTAATTGCTGCAAAAGGGGCCCAAACCAAGTACTGAATACATATGCATGCTTATACTTTTCAGAGGTCCGATATTGTTCTATTCTTCAATCCTTGTCTTCTTGGTTCCATGTAATATTCTAATTTTCTGAGATTGTGGATTTGGGGTTTTCATGAGCTGTACGCCATGATCATCACAATTCTAACAAATTAAGGCTTGACTTATCTCGCTTTGCATGTAATGCGTCTGTCTCATATATCAGTTTCACCTTTTAATTTGCATTACTGAAATTAATGGATTTTTGCACGATATTCTAATTTTCCAAGTTTCACCTGTAGAATAAGCATTCAGGAAAGAGTGTGTTTAGTGTTTGATCACCCTGTACTTGAGCTATATTTCCGTTATTTGAATATATTGCAGAAAAGAGATACTGGCTGCCATGGGCTGACTGCCGAAGCCCGTGCATTAGGAGGCTCTGCGGAGACACTCCAGGAACCCTTGCACCATTCCCTCAGTCCTCCTTTGCACGTGCTGTTGCACCAAAGAGTTAATACCTTTGAACACTCTTCACACTCCAGAAGCACTCAGTAAGATTGGAAACGTATCACTGACCCTCAGCAACATGTTTCCCATCTTAGGGATTTAACCCGGTTGCAGTCCCAATATTATAGGACATCATGTTATGGCTGTTACTTTCTATCATTAGGTAGGGGTTTTAAAATAAAAATGCTAATATTATAATCCCCTTAGCCGCACCATAGATTTGTATATGTCTGGAGTACTGTGTACAGCTTTGATCACCGTATCTTAAGAAGGATATTGTAGTACTGGAAAAGGTGCAGAAGAGGGCAACCGAAATGATCAGGGGCCTGGAGCACTTTCCTTATGAGGCTAGGCTACAGCATCTGGGGCTCTTTACCTTGGAAAAGAGGCAACTAAGGGGAGACAAGATTGAAATGTATAAAATTATGCATGGAGAGTGGAGAGGGTGGACAAAGAGAAATTTTTCTCCCTTTCTCACAACACTAGAACCAGAGGTCACCCCATGAAACTGAATGCCAAGAAATTTAGGACCGACAAGAGGAAGTACTTTTCCACAATGCACATAATTAATCTATGGAATTCTTTGCCATGGGATGTGGTGATGGCCACCAACTTGGATGGCTTTGAAAGGGGCTTAGATACATTCATGGAGGACAGGTCTATCAATGGCTACTAGTCTGGTGGCTGTGGGCCATCTCCAGCCTCAGAGGCACAATGCCTCTCAATACCAGTTGCAGGGGAGCACCAGCAGGAGAGAAGGCATGCACATACCTCTTGCCTGTGGGTTTCCTAGAAGCATCTGTGGGCCACTGTGTGAAACAGGATGCTGGACTAGATGAGCCTTGGGTCTGATCCAGCCTGGTTGTTCTTATGTTCTAGGGCACATAAAACCGATAATCAGTTCTGAGGTGGTGCAAGTCCTATTGCAGCATTTTTCTCAAGAAATGATTTTTTCCAGAAGTTGATTCTCTGATATCAACTTCCAATTTGAAACTATACTAAATTGTATAGGTATAGTGTCGAATAGGATCAGAGGGTGAAGAAGCTCTTCTCACCGATCATGAGAAGAGCTTCATTGTCTTCTCAAGTCATTTCATGGAGATCTCATTTGTAATCTAGAAGTAGTGGCCTCTTATTGCATCAACTAATAGGACAGGGGAAATCCACACATTGTTAGACTACTAAAGTATATTTAATAGCGTAGTAGTATAGCTAACATTGGGCCTAGCAAGCTACATGCTTGATAGACAACCTTCACAGTGCTGTTGTGCTTTAGGTACTGTGTTACAACTGTATGAATTGGAATATCAGCAGAAAGTCTAAAATAGACTGCTAAAATCCCAAATCCTAGGACCAACAGACCTGAGTTTTGTGTTTTAAAAGCTGCAAAATAATGGTTAGTTAATGTGCATGCATGTTTCAACATAGTAATTCTTTCCAAAAGTGAGAATTTTGTTGTGCCTTTCCTTTGATATGGAGGGAGATCATGAAACGTGTGGGATTATAGGCCAAGAGGAGGAACTGGGAGCAGTGCTGAATAAAGAACCCTGATCAACGAAAGTCCTGGTTCTTTTATAATAAAATTACCTTATGTGTTTATATTTTTCTCCGTAATCATGAAAACCATGCATTCCCCCTTTTTAAAAAATGAGAAGTTGAGACATTTATAGCTAATTTAAGGAATTTATTGTTTTTTAAAATTTATGTTTACATTTTATATCCTGCTCCTCCTCCAAGGAGCCCAGAGCGGTGTACTACATACTTAAGTTTCTCCTCACAACTGCCCTATGAAGTATGTTAGGCTGAGAGAGAAGTGACTGGCCCAGAGTCACCCAGCAAGTCTCATGGCTGAATGGGGATTTGAACTTGGGTCTCTGAGTTCAAATCTTGAATGATTTCAAGAACACATATATGTCAGGGTTCTTGTGTCAGCACAAGGGAATGTTGGCAAGTCAGAATCAACTCCCCCCCCACCCACACACCCCAAGGACTAGTGTCACTGGCATGAGAAATAACCATATCATTCATCTGTTCCATGAAGTTCCTGTATACAGATGTTACCAGTGATGTGGGACTCAATCACATGGAAGTGTGTTGAACTGGTTCTCAGAATTACTGTAAGTGATGGGTTTCACATTAGAAACCTAACTGAAACCAAACAGAACCCCAAAATGAGTTGGCTTTAGGTATTAATATCTAACTTTCTACTAAAAAGAGGTTTCATTTACAGTTTATGCAAATAGAGCTCCAGTTTGTTATCCCATTGTACAAAGAACAAGACTAATCCTGTTGGATTAGTTTTCCCTGTTGGGTCAGGTACTTTAGATAAGTACATCCTCTCTAATAAAACGCTTGGTGTCCGTCCGTGGACGGACACCAAGCGTGCGTTCGTGCCTGGCCTGTTCTGGGCATGCCCAGAACAGGGCAAGGGAGGCACGAACGGCAGGACCCGGCGGCCATGTTGGGGCCGGGAGAAGGAGAAGTGGCCGCCGCCTACGCCAGGAGGAGAGTGCGGGAGAGGCGGCAGCGCAGCTGTGGCCACGGCCAGAGGTGGCGGAGTGCGGGTGAGGCGGCGGCGGGGCCAGAAGCGGCCGCCGCAAATAAAGGAGAGAGGCGCCGGGGGAAGAGGCGGCGGGGAAGCTGGCCGAGGTGGCGGCGGAGCCGCCGCCGAGGCCTGGCGCCGCCAGTAAAGCCGGGCGGGGGGGGGGAAACCTTGGGGCCCGATCCCACCATTCCCGTCCCCCCGCCAAATTACTAAGGGCCAAATTGGCCCTGAAAAATGCCGCCGCCGAACCGCCCTCCCAGCTGCCCGATCCCACCATTTCTACAGGAAAGAGGAGCTCGCTAGCAGAGCTACTCTTTCTGCAAAGGCTCTTCTCAAACTGGCGCTTTGAGCGGAAAGGGCGTCCTTTCCGCTCAAAGTGCCAGTTTGAGAAGAGCCTTTGCAGAAAGAGGAGCTCTGCTGGCGAGCTCCTCTTTCCTGTACAAATGGTGGGATCGGGCAGCTGGGAGGTTCGGCGGCGGGGGCCGAAAGCATTACTAGCGCCCGTTTTTCAACGGGCTAAAATTCACTTGTTGTGATATAAAAAGAAAAACTTCCAGTTGGATCGGGGCGGGAGGAGATGCCTCTTAGTTTGTATCTGGTTTATGACAGAATGCCAGGCTGCAGGACCTCTGTTTGTTCCTACTTTTGAGATCAGGAGCCACATTATTTTAAGAGGCTGTTGCTTTGTCTTTTCTGTTACAGGTGGTGGCTTTAGGAGAAGTCCCTGATGGGACAGTGGTCACAGTCATGGCTGGGAATGATGAAAATTATTCTGCAGAGCTGAGGAATGCCTCTGCTGTAATGAAGAATCAAGTGGCCCGGTTTAATGACCTGAGATTCGTGGGCAGAAGTGGAAGAGGTAGACCTTTACATTACTTACTTCTTAAATGGACAAATAAAAACTGCAGCCCTATTCCCATTGAACATCAATGAATGCAGATGAGTGGCAGATGGAAAATTCTGCCCCCAATCCCCATGCATTAACTGAATGCTGGAACAACTGTATGTGTAGGAGCTCCATTCACTTGAATGTGTGATGTGAAGACCTGAATAGATCTAAATTCTTGTCCTAAAACTGATTCCACACTAAACTATAGATTAGTCTATTTTAAAAAGTATTTTTTCTCGCCTATGTTTTCTTGGTTTTTAAGAAATCTGATTTTTGAAAAAAATATTGACAGAAGAACTGCTTGCTAATTTTGTTGACATTGGAGATGTGCAATTTGATTCAACCTCAAATCAATTTGGGTCAAATTGGGGGGCAATTTGGGGATTAGACCTCGATTAATTCATCCTCAAAATAAAGGGCCTGATTTGGGCTTGAAGAGAATAACCCCTGATTTCACTTGAATCAATTTGAGTGATTAAAGCACCATTTTGAGGCCTGCTTTTCCAGAGAGAGTTGGAAAAATGGGCCTCAAAATGGTGCTACTTTTCTAGGGCTAGAAAAGTAGCTATTGGGGTTGGTGGGTAGAGTCTTCCACTCTGGACTTGGTGCGTCTGACCACCTAGGAGGTCGGTCTACTCGCTGACCCCAATTGGTAGACCAGCAATCCTGGGGAAATGGTGCCATTTTGAAGCCCATTTTCCCACCTCTCCCCAGAAAAAACCAGCCTCAAAATGGCTCTCGAATAACTCAAATTGATTCAAGTGGTTTGAGGTTGATCCATTGAGTCAGCCAGGCAAGCTGGCTGTTTTTGACAAATCAATTTGCGATTTTGCTATTTGATTCAAGCTCGAATTTAATAGCAAAATTTGATTCATGTGCACCTCTAGTTGACACCAGCAAATATGTGGTGGTGGGGAAGCAAGATAAAATATTTGTTTTAGTTTGCAGCAAATGCAGTTCTCTTGAATGTTTTTACAATATGGTGAGAAAAATGGAAAGGAAAAAAAAAAGTTGTGTATTAGCTATGCAGCCAGAATCTTACTCAGAAGTCAGCACGCTACTCTTAAGGAAGTGTGCATAGGATTCCAGCTGAAATAGTTTAATTGTTCCTCAGTTTATAGGAGGAAGAATTAAGATCTGATGTTGCTGAAGTTTGGAATTGGGGGTGGGTGAATTCAGAAATGAACTCCTCTAGTTCAGAAATAATGAGCTTTCTATGATATGAGTCAAGGTTCCTTTGAATTTTCATTCCACTTGTAAACAAGATTGGATCATGTTGAGTTGTCCCCTTCTCTTTCCCCCCAAACTTACTTTCCAGCAGCAACAGTAAGCTATGTGTGTGCAAAAGGAAGGGCTGCTCTTCAGTCTTTTGTTAAACTCAAACATGTTATTACCAACAAAAAGTTCCTAGTTCAAAGATCACAGAAATAATAGTTTTCTAGGGTTGCCATCTCCTTAATGAAGGCCTGAGAAGTAGCTCTGCCCTCTGTGCCCTCTATCACTACTGCTGGAAGGTCAGTTTTGGGAAAAGGGAAGGTAGTGCGGGGCATACAGGAGCGAAGAAACATTTGCAGGCAAGGTTAGTTACTGTGATAGGCTGTCTAACTACTATGATAGGCTCTTTACAATTTTACACATGAAAATGAGAACACAGTTATAATACTTCTATCTCCTCCTAAGACTCATGCATGTAAACACATTTCTGCATCACTGAAAACTCAGTACCTCAGCAGTGGAAATGTGTGGAATAGTAGGTTGTGCCATATTGTATTACTATATGTGTTTGCATGCATGTGTGCCAGAAACAAGATATATTGCTCTCCACTCAGAGACTTTAACTAGGGGCTGGAACCTGAACAATGACAACTCTAGCAGATTACTCTTGCAAAAATCAAATGAAGTATCCCCAAAAGGTAAAAGAAGGGAGAGTGACTTACCAGGAAATAGGGACTATTCTGGTAAACAGGGTGAGTTGGAGAGAGTATTTGGATTTATTTCTGATTTCAAAGAATTCCCCAAGATGAGGGAGGACCCCGCTCAATTGTGTTGTTTCTATGGAAGATGGAAGTAAAGGCCCACTTTGTGTGTTTAATTCCATGCTTACTGAGATAAGTGAAAAGCCATTGCAGGTTTCAGTAAATTTTGGGTCGGGTTCCATAAATAATAGAGTTGCTAGGTTAGTGAGAGTCAAGTATTGTTTACTTTAGAATGGGAATATGACTTCCTAGTTCCCAGAAGATTCATCCGAGTTGCCTCTCCGTTTTAAAAATAGTTTTCTGTAATCTGAAATCTAGCCCCCAAGCATCAGACATTTTAACAGCAATAGCAGTAGGGATCTGCACGGAACCGACGGGGGGTGGTTCGGAGGCAGGGGGCATACCTTTAAAGGTGGGGGAGGGTGCTTTTATCCCTCCCGCCATGTTTCCCCAGCTGGTGCTCCATTTAAAAAGTCTCTGTTGGGTTGGCAGCATACCTCCAAGCTGCCCCGGTGTCCTCCTTGGCCAGAAGTAAAAGGAAGTACCTAGTGCGAGTACGATGTGTGCCCACACGCACACACGCTGGGTACTTCCTTTTACTTCTGGCCAAGGAGAACACCGGGGCGGTTGGGAGGTACGCTGCTGCCCCGACTGAGACTTTTTAAATGGAGCGCCAGCAGATAAGGGCACCCTCCCCCACCCTTAAAGGTATGCCCCCTGCCTTTGAACCACGCCCCCCCCTCGGCGGTTCCATGCACATCCCTAAATAGCAGTACTGAAAAGGATGTCCTCCTGCAGATGTTGGCCTACAATTCCCATAATCCCAGGCTATTGGCCACTGTGGCTGGGGATTATGGGAGTTGTAGTTCAAAAACAGCTGGGGGGCCTAAGTTGAGCAGGCCTGTTTTAAAACTATTATAGCTGATTCAAAATTGAAACTAATGTATGAATAGATGCTTCAAACAAAACTGACAATTCTCATTTTAAAAAAGCAAATAAATACAGAAATCCACAAAGCAAAGGAATTTTCTGCTTTATTTAATTAGGACTACATATTCTATCCATTGTGGCACAAGCAGAGGCTTGCACCACAAATTATGTTGTGAGCTATACAAAGCTAGCAGAGGCAGAACTGGACAGCTATACCTCACTTATAGTTTAAAACCTGCATTGCCTTTTCCTTTAGGGTGGTGGGGAGATAGGGACAGGTGGTGTTGGTGAGGGAGGCAGGGCTGGCCCCACCCTCTAGCAATGATGTCAGGGGGCTGGGCTAGGCCTCAAGGTGGAGGGGGGAGAAAGGGAGGGCGATGGGAGCAGAGGAGAGCTGGTCTTGTGGCAGAAAGCATGACTTGTCCCCTTAGCTAAGCAGGGTCTGCCCTGGTTGCATATGGAAGGGAGACTAGAAGTGTGAGCACTGAAAGATATTCCCCTTAAGGGATGGAGCCACTCTGAGAAGAGCATCTAGGTTCCAAGTTCCTTCCCTGGCATTTCCAGGATAGGGCTGAGAGAGATTCCTGCCTGCAACCTTGGAGAAGCCGCTGCCAGTCCGTGAAGACAATACTGAGCTAGATAGAGCAATGGTCTGACTCAGTCTATGGCAGTGTCCCATGTTCCTATGATGAGGAGCTGGGGAGTGGCTGACCAGATGAAGCAATGCCTGCAGGAATGGGTGGGGGCAGGGTAGAATGCCTGCACTGGCTGCCCCAGGGCGCAGGCCTCACCTGAGGCCCTGGGGCATCCATGAATAAGCTGCCCCTGTGTTTTGGTATTAGGAGTTGTGGACCACCTGTTCCATATATCTTAGGATGGAACAGAAGGGCTTGCTTCTGTTCAGTCTGTTATCCGCCCTAGAAGACAGCACAGCATGGTACTTTTGTGCCTTCATGAAAACAGCAGCAAAGATCTGGGTCAGCACCAGGGCACTGGGAATCCCAATCCTGATCCTCTTCTCTGCTCAGCATATAACACATAGAACGTAGGTTCAGATTCTACTGCCTCATTAAAAACAAAACCACCAATCCTCAATACAGAGAAACCAGAATACTCTGGGATATACAGTGCACACAAATGCGAGCCTGAGAATACAAAGCGGCGTCCCTGAGTTGTGAGAGAGGCCGAAATCAAAGTTCTTGACCACTCCCTCCATAACTTCAGTCAGATAGGGTGACTGTGATTATAATAATCATTTGCTAGAAGTGATTCAGAAAGGGCTGTTCACAGTGAATGGTTTTTATTTTTAGGAATGTGGCCAGCAATGTATTTCTCATAAATGTATTTTAATTATATATAATAAAGAACAATTCCAGTGCACAGGTAATTTGATATAAAATAATTGAGTACACTGCCCTCTAGGATAAGGTGTGAATCCTATAAATTGTTGTGTGTGTGTGTGTATTTAAGCTCCTTTCCTTTTGTAATGTATAGTTTTAATTTCTGCTTTATCTCTGTGTTGATTGATTGAGCTTGAAGGCTCTCTGGCATCTATTTCAAAACAGTCTGCCATAGAAGTACAGTAGTTCTGTCCCATAACTAGTGCTGAAAAAGTACAGAAATATGTTGTAGCACTTGTGCGCTCTGAATCTCATTTGAAACCTATGATATATACATTTTTATTAAACAGTAGGAAATGAAGTGAGTATCTAAAGAATCACTGTGCAAGTCTCCCCCACTTTTACCTCCCATGGATGAGAATCTTTCTCTGATCAATATGAGTAAAATCTACGAAAAGTGATAGTATACTTTACAAACTCTCAACATATTTATTTAAGAAACTTCAAAGGAAAACAAAGGGTGTGTGCACAGTTTTACTATATTGGCTTTCCAAGTTTTGGCTACTTTCCCAAATAGCAATTTTTATATTAAAAAAAGAAAGAAAGAAAGAGGGGGGGAAGACAGACTTAACTGCTTGCAGACTTTTCACGCATGGAAGATGAAGAAAGCTTCTTTTGATGAAGTGTAATTATGTCCAAACAGAGCTGACCCCCTCCTCCTATATTTCTTATGATCTTAACGGAAGAAAGTAGGGCTTTTCCTTTGAAGCAGCTGGGATTTGGTGGAGGATCTGAAATGCTAGCTCCATTTTGCTGCCAGAGGCAGGATGGAGAAATTGGTCCAGACTTGTCTTCCAGACACAGAGCAGAGAGCAAGAAAGAAAAGAGTTATCATTAATGATGGATTTTTATAACACTGCTTAAAATAGCAGGAAAAAACGCAGCAGTGGCAAACAGCAGTGCACACACTATACACATAGCAGGAATTTTGTTAAGATTTTATTTATTTGGTTTGTGTTATCCCTGTGACTGAGGACAGGTTACAATATAAAACACACACATAAAATATGGAAGTAAAAAATTGGCAAAACAAAACATGAGCTACAAATTCATGCCCAATTAAAAGCTTTGCTTTGTCACCAAAAGTCCACTTACATAAAAATGTCTTGCTACATTTCCAAAAGGGGACCAGATCAGTGTTCCCTCTAACAGGGATTCCCAGATGTTGTTGACTACAACTCCCAGAATCCCCAGCTTCAATAGCTTTTGCTTGGGGATTATGGGACTTGTAGTCAACAACATCTGGGAATCCCTGTTAGAGGGAACACTGGACAAGACTCCCAGGAAGGAACTATCATTCAGAGGTAGAGCATGAAGATCCCAGGTTCTATCCTTGGCATTTCTAGGTAAGACAGGGAATGTCTGCTGCAGTGTTCCCTCTAACAGGGGTTGCCAGATGTTGTTAACTACAACTCCCATAATCCCCAGCCAAAGGCCACTGCAGCTGGGGATGCAGGGAATTGTAGTGAACAACATCTGGGAATCCCTGTTGGAGGATACAGTGGTCTGCTGTCTGAAATGCTGCTGCACTAGATGGAACAATGGTCTGACTCAGTATATGATAGCTTCCTAAGAAGGGAGTTCTGCAGCTGTAGGACCGTCCCCAAGGACACCTGTCTGTACACTCTTGGAATTCAGATTTGGTGCAAGGATGGAATAACTGTGAAGGCATTCTTCTTAGACATTACTGATTACAATAGGACAGAGGTAGTGTCTAAGGGATGCAGCACATATGTTCCCAGGTTAGAACATAGGAAGCGGCCTTCTCCCGAGTCAGACCCTTGGTCCATCTAGCTCAAGATTGTCTACACATAGACTGGTTGATAGGAGAAAACTAGCAGCTTCATTTCTAGAAGCCACTGGAGATGCTGACACAGAAATTTTGACTTAGGGAAGGGAAAAAAAAAGATTTTTGTTTCTGGGTGGAAATAAAATACCCATGCCTGTGCCTATGTTGTTTCTGCTGGTTGCTTCTAAGTTGATTCTGGTTTTATCTTTGTCTCTTTAAATACACTTGTAGAGTCTGAATTTTCAATCTGTTGCTGTATCTTCTTCCCCACATTTCCTTTGTTTACTGTGGCTTTATCAAGAAGCTCTGATATCGGAACACTCCACAAAGGTCATCTGAAATCCTCTTTAGCATTAGTATCAAATATAGCCTTGCAAAGGGTTGGAGTGGTGGGGCTGTCCAGCTGTATTTATTTCCATCAGTTCTCCAACCACCTGCTTCTCCTTCTGCTGCCCCTACAGCACTGTTGCGATTGCATGTCCCGGCCCTTGGAAGCAGTTCAGTGGCGGTGGTGGGGAGAGGAAGTAGGTAGGCACCACTGGCAGAATGGTGGAGGATCAGATCCAGTGCGCCACTGCCTTTTTGGCAGAGGACTCCCTCCAAAGGTGGGGCTTAGCAGGAAATTGCACCTCTGATTTAAGCAGTTTATAAACTTGCAAATATTTGCAGATAACATGAGGTTAGCAGGGATAGCTAACACTTTAGGAGACAGAATCACAATCCTGCCTGATCCAGACAGGCTTAAATATTGGGCTCAAACCAACAAGATGAAGTCTAGCAGAGACAAATGTAAAGTCCTGCATTTGGGCAAGAAAAACCAAATGCACAAGTATAGGATGGTGGATACCTGACTTGGCAGCAGTACATGTGAAAGGGACTTCGGTTTCTTAGTGGGCGCCAGTTGAACATGAGCCAGCAGTGTGATGCAACTGCTAAAAAACTAATGCAATCTTGGGCTGTATTAAGAGAAGCTTAGTGTTCTTCTTACACAAAAAGTAATCATTCTACTGCTCTGGTCAAACCTCACTTGAAATACTATGTCCCGTCCTGGGCACCATATTTTAAAAAGATGTTATTGAACTGGAACAGGTTCACAGGAGGACAACCAAGAGGTTGAGGGAACCAAGTTCTATGATGAGCCATTGACAGAGCTGGATATGTTTAGCCAGGAGAAGAGAAGAATAAGGGGATCTATGATAACTGACTTCAAATGTTTGAAGGGTTGGCACACAGAAGGAGAAGCGGACTGGTTCTCTGTTGCTCATGAAGGCATTTCTGGAACCATTGGGCTAAAATGGCAAGGAAGCAGATCTAGGCAAGGCATTCGGAAGATTTTCCCAACTGTAAGAGCTGTTAGACAGTGGAACAGTTTGCCTCATGCAGTGGTGGGCTCTCCTTCACTGGAGATTTTCAAGCAGAGCCTGGGCAAGCATCCATTTGGGATACTGTAGTGGTTTTCTGAACTGGGCAGGAACTGGACTGAGCAGGTGTTGGACTAGAAAACCTTCATGATCCTTTCCAATTCTATGAATCTATGAGTCCAGCTTCCTGTCATCAGAAAGATTGATTGATTGATTGTTAAATTTATATACCACCTTTCATTAAAGCAATCCCAAGGTGGCTTACAGCAAAAAAAATTAAACACAAGATGGTAAAAAAGACACAATTAAAATATTAAGTGAAAAAATATTAAACAAATCTGATTAAAAATTTAAAACAAAAGCATAAAAGCAAAAATGAAGACTTTACAGTGTTTGTTAAATAGATATATTTGGAGGAATGCCTTTTACTCCCTATTAGACAAGGATGGGCAGTAGCTTGCTAATTAGGTAACAACCAATGTTGTTCATGATCAGTAGAAAGAGTCCCATTGATTTGGAAGTCTGGGAAAAGGTAGCTGTGTTGCTTCAGCAAAAACAATAAGGAGCACTCTTGCACCTTAAAGGCTAACAAATTTATTGTAGCTTTCAGGGACTACAACCTACTTCATCAAATGCATGTAGTGTTATCCTCAAGGCATATAAACATACTTGGGGATATTAGTGGCGGGGGGGAGCAAAAATGTAAACAATGGAGTTAAATTCAAAAGAGAGATCTTTTTTTCAGCATAAGGTTCATTTTTACTTATTTAAAAAAATTACTCACTATTGAAATTGGGCCTATAAACAGCAAACAGCAGCAACACCACCCTTCTGGTGTGACTGTTCTCTTCTTGTGTTTGGCCAAAACTGCTAAAATATTCAAAGTGCAGCCAGCCATTTTAGAAGTGCTACAATTAAGGATGCTCCTAACAGCTATAGGACACAGTTATCACATACTCCACTGGTAATTGTAGGCATTCCTGTATTTTTAGTGCCTGATTTGGTACTCCTATGGTATGTATATAATGTTTCAATATAATAAATAGTGAATTATTTAAATATTAATAGGGGTGCTTTTGCTAATGGATGAAAGTAATTATCACTGCTAATTAACTCCTGTAGTTTAACTACTATAAGTAAAAGTAGTTTAGCAGTGTAACTTTTGTAAAGTGGTTATGATTAGCATAGACTACTATTCATTTAACTACTTGTACTTTAACTTCTAGCCACCTAATGGTGTAGTGGGGAGATGACTTGACTAGCAAGCCAGAGGCTGCTGGTTCAGATCCCTGCTGGTATCTTTCCCAGACTCTGGGAAACACCTTTATTGGGCAGCAGTAATATAAGAAGATGCTGAAAGGCATATCTCATACTGTGTGGGAGATGGCAATGGTAAACCCATTCTAGGGATGTCTAGGGAAACAGGCACGAACCTATTTGGAGGCCCTTTTATGGGCCTCTGAACAGGTTCAAACACTGGCCATTTTGACTATTCAGAGGTGGGGGGAGGTCTTTAAGGGCGGGGAGGGTGCACTTACCTCTCCACCCACTTTCCTCCCACCGGCGCTGGTGTCCAGTAAAATCTGTCAGGGCAGCAGCGTACCTCTCTGCCACCCCTTCCACTCTTCGGCTGGAAGTACCGCATGCACGTTGCGCTCGCCAGACGGGGGTGTGCATGATCGTGACATGTGCACACGTGCATGGTACTTCCGTCCGCTTCTGGCTGAAGAAGGGAAGAGGTGGAAGGGAGGTACACTGCCGCCCCAACAGATTTTACTGGACACCAGCACCAGTGGGGGGAAAGCAGGGGGAGGGGTAAGTGCATCCTCCCCCACCCTTAAATACCTACCCCCCACCCCTTCGGGCCACCCTGCCCGGTTCCGTGCACATCCCTACTGGATTCTACCAAAGAGAATCCACTGGGCTCTGAGGTCATAGGAACATAGGAAACTGCCATATACTGAATCAGGCCATTGGTCTATCTAGCTCAGTATTGTCTTCATAGACTGGCAGCAGCTTCTCCAAGGTTGCAGGCAGGACTCTCTCCCAGCCCTATCTTTGGAGAAGCCAGGGAGGGAACTTGAAACCTTCTGCTCTTCCCAGAGCGGCTCCATCCCCTGAGGGGAATATCTTGCAGTGCTCACACATCAAGTCTCCCATTCAGATGCAACCAGGGTGGACCCTGCTTAGCTATGGGGACAAGTCATGCTTGCTACCACAGGACCAGCTCTCCTCTCCTAAACTCGCCAGGAGTTGACACTGACTCAGTGGCACGCTACACTTTAACTCCTGCCCAACATTGTAACAGAATTCTCAGCTCCTTAACCTTATTGCTGCAATGAACAAGACATTTTACCAGCTTTGTAGGGTTGTTAAATTAGGCTGCGAGGTGATACAACAGCACAAATATTTAAGATCAGGGCACTGAGACCTTTAAATGAATAATATACAGAATCTGGTTGAAAAATCTCTATTGTCCAGGATAATCTCTCTTCTCAGCATTACTCCTCAACACACGTCCGTTCTGCCTGCTATAATGTCAGCTACACTCAGATGTGCTAATGACGAAGAATGCACAGTTTGGGGACACAGTAAAGCAGTAGTACCAGATGACTTTTTAGCTAGTGAGGTCCATAAAAAGAGCACTAAAGTTAGTAATTAGCCACAAGAAGTAAGTTTTAAAGGCACAGAGAAACTAGTAAAAACCTGTGGAAAGCAGCTGATAGAAAGAGAATCTGGGCATGATCCAACCAATGTTAGGCAGTTTAAAAATAAATCCTAGTGATTTTAATGGGAGAAACTTTATCAGTGGCACTTAAAGTGCTTTACTTTAGCTAGATTGTGCCTCTAATGTGGCCTAAGCATCCACATAAAGCACAACATCTTGCACAGTGTAAGTATTGCATTGATTTGGAAAACTAATATAGTTTAGTTGAGGGAAACCCACATGGTCACTTAGGGACATTTAACTATCAACAGTCTCCCCCCGCCCCCGTGGTTGTTTTTGTTTGCTTCTGTTTTATAGAATATATCAAAAACATATAAAGTCTATTAATCTTTTGTACTTTACTGGAGGCAGGTTTGCATTGCAGGGCCATTGTTACTGCTGTACTAGCTTAACAGTGTTTTCTGCTTGGTTTATTTCTTCATTGCAATGTGAATGGGCAAAGACATTGGCCAGATTATTGAATTATAGTAAAGTGTGCCATCAAGTCGATTTCGACTCCTGGCTCCCACAGAACCCTGTGGTTTTCTTTGGTAGAATACAGGAGGGGTTTCCCATTGCCTCCTCCCACGCAGTATGAGATGATGCCTTCCAGCATCTTCCTATGTCACTGCTGCCCAACATAGTACCAGTGGGGATTCGAACCGGCAACCTTCTGCTTGTTAGTCAAGCATTTCCCCACTTTGTAATAGCATAGCAGTCCATTTGCGTAAAGATCCCCCCATCAAAGCATTCTAAAGTAAACTCAGGTATTTTTCTTTTCCCTCTACTTTTACATATGTTTGCTTGGAAGCACGATATTAGAACAAGCAGGTCAACATTTAAGATGTTGGCAGCCTTTGTTTTCACTGGGTTTTGTTAGATATTCAGAAGGTGCAGTAGTTTTCTAAGATTCTTTAATAAATGATTTGGCAGGATCATTCCACCCACTGCACCAAGACATAAAGTGGTAAACTTAAGAGGGTGACAATCTCTCTACTGCTACTCCAGTTTCGCCCTTGTAACCACATTGCCTGAGCACTGAATCTCTGAAATAAGGCAACATATATGATTTTGTGAAGGGCAGGTTCCATGCTCATTGCCATAGGGCAGTTTTACATGTGTCCCTTGTCCCTTTCCTCATCCATTCTTTGTTTTAACAATGCACTGGAAATGCGAGCTTTGAGTGCAGTGGCAACTCTGGTTATTTAAACAAAAATGGTTTAGTGTTCACTGCTGCTTGATAGTCTGGAGGCACATCTGATGACTTCAGTGATCTTCAGCTCCACAGCCCAATAATTTGGGTTGTGGCTGAAGGCTGGGCAATCCCACATGCTCTTCCTGGTGTACATGGGATTTAAGGATGTGTAACTGATTGCAGAACCGTATTTTAAAAACAAATATAGAAGCAGCAGACCTGTCATTGCTAAAGAGTAATTCTGCCATCAGAGGCCTCCAGTAGTTCCCAGTGACACCGGTGGTAGCTGCTGTCTGTGCACTTTGGAGCTTAAATGTCACTGGTGGGTTTAAACACAACAATAGTCCGATTGCGTTTTGCTGTGATATGGAAACTAACTCATAAATAGTGAATAGTGTTCCATATTTAGTAGACATGTGTTTAATAAATAGAATTGGGATAAGGTGACTTTATTGCAAGTATTTTCCACTACTCAAACAGGCTATTTCACAAGTGAGTAGATTCAAAAAGAACTCTAGTCTTGTTAGGATTCTGTTCAGATATCTCTCTCCTAAGAGCCGTGCTTCCTGTATCTCTCTTGTAGTGAATACATCTTTTTGTATATATTACATACTGATCTGGTCTGTTATGTCTGTGCATTCATGAGGAGCATATCCTTATTATTTCAGTACCCTGTAAAGCAGAAGATATTATTAAGTTAGCTATTTAAGCTATTGGTTTCTCTGCACCCACAGAGTGGTTGTACAGAGATGTTGAAAAGTACACAATCAAATATGATAAAACGTTATAAAATAAAACATCATAAATGATATATATCAATCACAAACCCCAGCAATGATAAATAACAACATTTGCCAGATTCAAGGCTGATCAGTTAAGATTAAACCAAGTAATATTCTACCTAAGGTCTCATGTTTTTCGGAGGCTGTAATGTACTCCCTAGCAGCTGACTTTTACTATGCCATACCAATCTGCCTGCTACTGCAAAGTAATTTTTAAAAATCCACAATGTTGCATGTTAAAAACACAGGTTTTTCTGCACAAGCTGTGCCTTGTGTTGTTAGGACATTGCCCATTTTGGAATTCAGATTGCATAAAGCGAGCCTTCTGACTCCTTATGACTGTTGCAAAATTCACTGTCACATTCTCTCTCTTTTGAAAAATATATATCCAAGATGGTCTGAAGCCACATGCCTGATAATGAATGATGTGGGTCTCAAGCAGGTTTTGAGAGCTGAGTTTGAAAAGAAAGCCCGCTTACTGGATCTGACAGCCACAGACCTGTTCCATATTAGGTTTTTTAAAAATATATATATAACCTGTTCTGTATTAGGCTTTGAAAAGACTGTATTAAGTTTTGTGCTGCTACATATTGTTTAAGATTTGGCTTTTGATTTAAAGCCCACAAGAGCTCCTCAAACCAGGGGGGAAGGGTGTGTGAAGGAAAACAGTCACTGGTTAGAGAAAAAGACCTTTTTAAGATTCTGGTAAAGCGGGAGCCTAAATGAGCCATAAGGCATGAGATTGCTGACTGTTTTATTGAGTCACTGTTGCACGCCCACCTTTTCCTGTCTCGAAACAGTTTGCAGTTTGACTATCTGAAATGACTAACGGTTGCATATCTAACTGATTAGAACTGTCAGTGACTCTGCAGAACAGAGGCTACAGTCTTCCTATAGTGAACATGCCTTTAGATTCTGTTTCCTTTGCTCTTTCTCCTCTTTCTTTCTAAACAGTTTTGTCTCTTAATGCTGTTAACAGTTGCAGGTTTACAGTGCATGATGTACATCTAAAATGTAGTTTTTCAACATGCTGACTTGCAGATTTTGCAGTGGGACTTATTTTATGCATGCAAAGCAGCTTGCACTAGATAGCTATTTTTAAGTTTAATAGTTGGAATATGTCTAAGTGAAAGAGAGAGAGAGAGAAGGAATTTTCCAGTTTGTTCCAGTAATGATGATATCATCCTATTACCACAGGCATATTAAAAGCAGGAGACACTAGCTCCCTGTTAAATGGCTCCCAGGAGCAATATATATTCTTTCCACATCTTATTGTGGTGGAGTCAAACAAATTAAATAATAAAACCATGTGAAGTAAAATATGAGAAAGGAAAATTCCTTTCAGCTGCACAGTGTAATAAACAGTAACTCTGCTCTAGTGAACAGATTTACGCTGGTGTAAATGACAGAGTGGGATTAGCCTTTCTGCTCACAGTAAGTTATTCTGGTTCAACCAGCATGTCATGGCCCAGAAGCAAATAATGTGTCTTGTTCCATATTCAGAAATGCACAGGACAAGCAAAATGCAAATAGCCAATGCAGTTCGGGCTCTTGGTAGTAGAAGGAAGGAAGCCCCCTCGATTTATCAGACCAAGTCTGCATATGGCTTTCCCATTTTCAGAGTAGGGGCATAGATGCCAAAGAGGGCTACACTTGTTTCCCATTTGATGGTGCTGCCTTGTTGCATGCTAGAATCCTGCAGCAGTGCTGAGGTGGTCCTGCTTGTGATCAATAGGATGCAGTAGGGATGTGCTGAAACGTGATTTGACTTACGAATTGTGGCACAATCCGTTAAAAATTGAGGGCTTACCCAGCCCTTCTAATGTAGAGGAGAGCAAGTCCATTCCTGCTCCTCCTCCTATTGTTGCCATTGCGGTAATTTTGGCGCTCCCTCCAGCTATGCCCGCATGCTGGTTGGGTGTCCCCCAGCATGACGCCAGCATGCACATAACCGCTGTGCATGCATGGTGGCCACTGTGTGGTCAGCAATGCTGACCATGTAAATAGTCGCCATGCATGCGTGGAGCCAGTGTGTTTGCCAGTGTCACACGCAGGCTGCTGGGGGAGAGCGCTGGCAGAACGTGGGCATACCTGGGGAGGATTGCCGGGCTTACTGCAGTGGTGGTGATCAGAGGAGGAGCAGGGATGGACTTGCTCTCCTCCACATTAAAGGGGCTGGGTAAGCCCTTTTAAAGGGATTGTGCCACAAGTCAGAAACTGAATTGTGTTTTGAGCACATCCCTAGGATGCAGAACATAAGGGTGCACCTTACATTTGGCTTGTATTATTAAGATGCGAGGCTGCTGTAGGTATTTGTTGGATCTGTCAACTACTTTCAATTCAGAGAAGGAAATTTTAAATGTTTCATGTGGCCTTGCAATTTATTGTTTTTCTAGATCAGCAAGCACCATACATCTTATTTCTCCTTGCCTCTCCAGGGCAAGTCCTTCCTTGGATTTCAATCCTTCTGGTTTCCCTTTGGATATTATCCTCCCGGTCTCATTACCCCTAGATCCCCCCCCCACACTCACTGATGCAAACATCTTTCCCCACCTCTTTATATTGTAAGCTGCTTAGGCCAGGATTGGAACCTGTTAGCTGCTTCTGTTACTTTGTAAAACACAAGGTAAAACAGTAAGGTTGTTCACATGACCTTTTGCCTGGCTGGGGAGGGAGGGGAAGGTAGGATAGCACCCACCTTCTCCCCAGACAATCCACAGATGAGCTGCGCAGCACAGCTCGTGAATCTACATGACAGGCATTGCCGTGAGCTGTGTGGCATTCTGGAGGCCTAGAAAATGTGTCCCAGCCTCCAGAGATCCCGCAATGCCCTGCACGATGAGCACGGCGCATTGAGGGATTTCCCCTCCAGCTGGGTTCTCTAGGTGCCTGGCTCTGTGTTGGCAGCCGAAGCATGCACACAACTCTGGATCTGGGTAAAAGGCTGGGTAAACACCCTGTTTTATCTGAGGGAGGCAGTGCTCTATCCTGGCGCTTCACACAAGCAGCCCTAACCAGGTAGGGCAGCCCAAGCCTGCCTGGGTAGGGCTGCTCATGTGAACCGCCTCAGTGTGTACACCATTTGTTGGGTAAAAAAAGAAAGGTTTGTTCATCTCTCCAGGGTCTCCTGGCTTACCTTTGTAGGAAGCTCTGTTACAAAAGCCAAAAGGCCCTGGACACATTCTCTGAGGCACACTGAGAGGCAGGGCTGGCTCTAGGCTAAAATTGACCCCCCCTATGAAAAGTCCAAGTATGATCAGTTTTGCCCTCCAGCAGTACACCTGCACAATGCCCTCCCTTCGTGAAGTGTGGCACTCTGTTCAGTCATACAGATTTGCACACCCTTCCCGCCTGCCCTGCCTGGAGAATTCCAGTTTCAGCGTTCCCCACATCTCTGTAAACAGCAGCACTGCTTCAGCCTGCATTGGGATGCTGCTAGTTCCTACAGCCGACAGGGATGGCGGGAGGGCCAGTCCGGACTCTGCACAGCTTCCTTCCAGCACTCATCACAGGAGTGTATCTCAGTGAATAAGAAACCTGCCTTTCTCTGATTGACTCGCCTGGCTCCATTATGCACTACAGTGCTGAAAGCTGCTGTCTGGACATGTCCTGAGAGCAAACGCCTGCAGGTGCTTACAAGCGTGTCCTGCCCCAAAGCTTAGATAATGGGCTTAGAGCCTGTTGGTTAGCATTTATTGTTAGAGACATTGCCTCTGTGGAACCACTAATTATTTTCCCACCATTAGCTCATAATGTGATATTAAAGCAAGAAATTTTAAATTTGCAGCGTTTGGCTGAGTTCCAAACATTAGCGCCAAACCAGAGCAGAAGAATGTTTCTTTGTTCCAGTGGGGCTTAACGATTCATAGTATTTGGGATTGTGAGTGCCTTTGATTCCCCCCCCCCTTGAGGATATGTGCAACCATATTCCTGTAGTCATTCCTGTTTCTCCTCCTCCCCACCCACCCTTTTCTCTTTTTACCTTTCCTTACAGGGAAGAGCTTTACCTTGACAATAACAGTCCTTACAAATCCCCCCCAAGTTGCTACATACCACAGAGCTATAAAGGTGACAGTGGATGGACCAAGAGAGCCAAGGAGTAAGTACTCTTCTCTGTTTGTGATTTAGGGTCTGGTTTTGTTTATTTGTGGAAGTAAACAGCTAGACATACCTTCAGTGTCTGATATAGTGTCTTCACCAAATTGAATTTTGGTTCTCACTTATATGGTAGTTGTTGATCCAACACAAAGAAGCCTCTCTGTAAGTGAGGCTAATTGTTCCAGTAATCTGGTTTAGAGAAGGGGTGCTCGGTTCAGTAATGGAGCTTTGTAACCCTCTATGATTTTGGGAAGGTTCAAGATCTCAATCACTGCTTTATCTGAGCAGTGTGGTTCCTACTAGAGACTTAGATTTTATAGGCATGTCTCCCCATATTTTGCCAGTTGTGTGAAGTGGCACCCACATGGTTGAGATCAATTCTAGCCATGCCAGCCCCTCTCTCTTTTGAAGGGTTTCCTTAGTAGGACTGAAATACATGCAATGCATTTGGGTTCTGCTTCACATAATGGTTAACCATGCAGAGAGGCGCTTGTGTGGTTTGAGTTCCCAGGATCTTCTCTAAGGATAGCAAGTGAAGAGGGTCTTAGATGAGGGAGGAGAGCTGGCCTTGTGGTAGAAAGCATAAATTGTCCCCTCTGATTAGCAGGGTCTATCTTGGTTTGCATTTAAATGGATGACTGCTTGTAGGTCTTGTAAAATATTTCCCTTAGGGGATGAGGCCATATCTCAGTGGAATAACATCACTCCTTGGCATCTCCAGGTAGGGCTGAAAGAGTCTCCTGCCTGAAACCTTGGAGAGCTGCAGCCAGTCAGTGTAGATAATACTGAGCTAGATGGACCAATGGTCTGACTTGGTATATTCAGCTTCACACATTCCTATGTGCATGCTTAGTCTTTGGTTACTTCTTGTAATATTAGCCCTGTGAGGAGGACCTCAAGTGGAGGCCAGGCAGGCCTCTGGATCTCTGTAGAATGCAGTGAGATTAGAAAGCAGGTGTTTTACTTTGCATTAATGAGGTGTGAATTGCTAGGGATTAAATATCCATTACTGTTTAAGGGTTGCATTCCCACTTTAGCCTAAATGTGATAGTTGGGTCTCTATGCTCAGGAGTAAGTCACAGATTTGAATAAGCCTTAGTTAGGTGTGTTTGAACATGTTATCCCAGAACCTGAGTGACTGTGTTCTCCATTTAGTAGAGGAAAGATATTCTGTATCTGGAAGAATGTAAAGTAGAATGTCTGTGTTTTGCTCCAGAGTTGTGTTAAAATATCAGATGGTTCATTCTAAAAGTTGCTGATTAATTGTGTCCCACACAATATTAGACAATCAGTTTTTAGTAGAAGACCTGCCACAGAACGTCTGGGAATAAGGAGCACAACAATTTACTGTAAAAGCACTGAAATACTAACAACATTTCGCTTATCCTCTTCCTGCACCTAGCAATATTTTTAAAGGTTTTGTTCACCTGTTTCTCCTTTATAGCATTTTGTCAGACAAGAGAACGGCCCTTGTCTAGCCCTAGAGTGCTGGTAGGTGCTGCTCTGAGCACATCTGGCATAGATCTGCCTCCAAGCCCTTGAAGGGACTACAGAAGTCGCTTATAGCATAAGAGAAGTTTGTTACTAAGGACCAATGGGTCTTTAAGATAAAACTGCTCCAAAGAATTGGGAGTTATCCAAGTTCTACCTCCTTAATTCACAGTGGCTTAAATGACTTGTGCGACTTGGCATAAAAACACCTCTAGTGAGATGGAAGCTGGCTGGATGAGAAGTTTTAGGTCCACAGAGGGTGACTCTTCCTGGCTTGTTTTCCTGCATCTCCCGTCTCTGGAGTGTCAAGCCAAGTAGAGCCAGTGGCCTTGTAAAGCTAAGTTGTTCACAGCCTGGGTAAGCCTTGATGTCAGCACTGGCCTGCTGACCCCAGCTGCTTCCTAGTTCCTTACTGCTTGCTTATGAAGCTGAGTAATTGGTATGTTCTCTGTGGCAGATCTGCATTCTTCCTCTCCAATGGGTTGGGCATCACATATGCATACACCTTAATTACTAATAATCTATTTAAATGACTGCTGACTTCATTATGACAGTTGTGTTCAATCATGTTTCAGTAACTGTTATAGATAGTGGGGTATTGCGTGTGTGTGTACTGTCAGACTTGGTTAATCCATCTTGGTTTTGCTGTCTGTGTCTTTGGGGCAGTGTTAACTGGTAAGTGTCCTTTTATAAGGCAGGTATCACTGAATCCTAGATTCCTCTGCCTACTTAATATCATTTAGAAACTGGTTAGAATTAATGAAGAATTCCTGTATTTACATTATATCTGGAGATTAAGAATTATTTGAAGAATAACCACATTAATAGAAATACAATCCCTTCTAATGGAAGCATCTCAGTCACTTGCTTTCCTTTGATGACTAATGAGACTTTTCAGGAGTATTTCCCAAAGTAATCCAGGAGTGCAAATCCAGTTCTTGCTGCTTTATGCATGATGATACTTTGCCAAGAGTCTGTACCCAGAAGCCATTTTTGGAAATTCTGACATTTTTTCCAGTTTACCAAGAAACTGCCTTCTCCTTATCGTTTCTCCCTAATTAAGAATGGAGAACTACCAGGAACCTCTTTTTAGTCTTGTTGCAAATGGAGTTTGCTTGCCCCTCTTGAAGGCTATTTTCTACATTTTTATCATAGATGCTTCCTGTCTTTTCTGTTCACCTATGCAAAGCTTCCTGCTCTTGAAAAAGGCCCTTCTATCACCTGCAACTGTTAGCATTTAGTGACTTTGAAAGACTGTTGTCCATGGTGAAACACTAACAAGTTTCTACATCTGGAGTTAATTTGGTCCTTCCCATTTGGAAGTCTGAAACATTGTGCTGATGTATCTTTGAAGCAAGAAACTTCCAAGCAGGGCAGACAGTATTTAAAATTGTAGGAGAAAGAACAGGCTTGTGCCTAAATGTGGACATCAGCACAACATGTGGTAACTTAGCAAGGAGCAAACATTTCAGTAGCAAGCACTTAGCAAAATTTTGCTAGGGATAATGCATGCTGCACAGCATGTGTCTTTCTCCCATAGGGTCAGAATGAAAATAAAACAGTTTTCAAATGTAATCTTGAAATCCTCCTTATGCATAATATTTCATCACACTTACATCAAATCTTTGACTTCTTAGAATTTCCTTCAGAGTCCAAAGAAGCAAATGGATGTAAATTTAGCTATTAGAAAGGGCTCCACATGTTATGGTGATCAGCTGTTTCTGAGCAACTTAGCTCAGTATTCTGCCTAGCTGGTTATCTAAGACTGGGGGCTACTTTGTGTTTAGAGAACTACTCAATAGATTCTTGGTTGTTCTCTTTGTGTGTGTTTGAAGGATGATCACTGTGGGATATTAAGACTTGTGCAAAGTAAAAAGCAATTGGCATACTAAAGTTGTTGGTGATGATCCTGTGGAAATTCTTTGCTCTGATAGCAGGGCTTGCTTATTGTGCTGCAATCAGAAAAGAGTTCTGAATCTTCTAATACATCTATGAACACTTTAGGTTGATTGTATAGATGAAGAAATGGGCTGTTCAGAAGAGTAAGCTGGGATATCTTTTGCTTGCATCCTGATCAACTTTGGCTGTTTTTGCCAATAAGCGCTTTAGAACAGAATCTGTGAATGGGGCTATGCTGGAATGACTCGAGGACTTGGCAATAGTATCTCCTTTCTATGAGGATAGCACCAGCCAAAGAACTTCTCAGATCTGATCAATGGTGCCACAAATTTACCAATTGGAAGAATTTGTACCCCAAAAAAGGGTAGAAAAAGAGAGTTTTTCACAAAAAAATTTGCTCTTTCAAAAAGTTATTTACCAATGTGCTTTATACAGATGTATGCTGAGATTTAATTTCCTCCTAAGAATTCCAATTCTTAGACTAATTTATACTCAGACTAATTTATACTAGTATATTAGTAATTACTGTAATAAATTAATGCAGCTGGCATCTACATTAGACAAAAAAACCCTAGATGGCTGAGAAGAATTATGAGGCCTCTCCAACAAGAATTTCTGATAGAGGTGTGTGTGTGTGTGTGTGTGTGTGTGTGACACACACGCGCACACACACACACTCTTAAGTTGCATAACATAACATAAGGTTATGCTTCAACAGACCGTCCCTCTCTCTGTGAAGACCTGCACTTATTCCACTCGGAGATCTCTCTCTCTCTCTCTCTCTCTCTCTCTCTCTCTCTCTCTCTCTCTCTCTCTCAGCTGAACCAGGGCCTGTCACATCACAAACAACTTCTTAATATACACATCTGGCGTTGGCAGTTGGACCAACTTCACAAGAGCACATGATCATCATTCATTACAAGATTAAAAAATACCCCATGGCATCATTGATGTTTTTAAACTTTGATCTTTTGCCGTTGTGATTCATCTCTGTTATAAAACTCCTCTTTAAAGGAACACAGACGATGACTTATTAGAACCTTCATTCTAAGTAGCATAAACATAACACTGTGCACATCTTTACAGAATGTCAGTTACTTGGGCTGCCAGCTTATCATTTTAAGACATGACATCATGCTGAAGATCCTGAATTTGTAAAGCTTGTTTATAGGCAAGGCACTTTGACCTTCTCTTGGCAAGTAGAGCTGAGGGAACTAATGCTGCATAATTTTAATTGGCAAGTAGGAGCAGCAGTCCTGGGTGCCTGTGGATTAGAGTTTCACTTTCAGAAGGAGAGGTCTATTGAGAGCTTTGGCCACCTGTGCCGAAAAAAATCATTCAAGTTTTTAGAGCCGTTAAGATTTCCATTTCACATCCCTGTGCTTCTCAGGGTCACTTCACACACATTAAATTTTTAGGAGTATATCTTAGTGAGTGCAGCATGCATGTCAAGTAGACACACCCAGGGACTGGGAGCTGTGGCTGACTGTAGTTCCTACTTGAATGTTCACTTGGAGACAAATCCAGGGTTGATTCTGTTAAATGGCTCAAAAATAGCATTCACATTTTGAATGCTACCTGTTGCCAAGTTTTGATCAATTGTGTTCAGTGAAGGCTGTGTTCATATGAACAAAGACAAATGATACTGGCTACGTTTGTTGGGGCTACCTCTGTATTGCACAATCTTTAGGATAGAGGCATATCTTTCTCATCCATAGGGTCAAGTTTAGGAGAAAAATCTCAGAGATTTCTTCTGCCTGCTGCCTGAAGAGGAAGTTGCCTTTCTTTCTTTCTTTCTTTCTTTCTTTCTTTCTTTCTTTCTTTCTTTCTTAGAAAGTGACACTCTGGGAAGAGGATGGAGCAGGGGATTTAGGTAGGAGGGAGGGGGCCCGTGTTCACTCTGTCCCTGGAGGCCCCTTGGAGTGAGGGAGATAATGAAGAAAATAGGGAGGGGTGGAGCTGGGTGGTCCTCAGGAGCTGGGGGGCCTAGGTTCTTTGAACCCATCTGCTCAATAATAGCTATATCTCTAGGATGGAGAGTGCATGATTCTGCTAACATTTTCTTGACAATTCAGGACTGGAAATATGTAGTTGAAGAGGATGTACATTTCTTCTTCATTTTATCTCTTTTCTCAGTTACATTGGAGCAGGAACGGAAGCAAATGGTGGGTTTAATTAAACTGAAGCCCCCATTGGTGTGTACGTGGCAAATGAAGTCACACTAATCCCTGCAGCCTAGGTTGCTCCTCTGGCCTTCATCCCTCTCTTGATTCAGCATGCTTTGTTATTGCTCTTCACATAAGCTCCCATTCTGCTGTTCCTCCTTTCCAGCTTCTGCACAACTTGCTATTGCTGGAGAAGGCAGTGCAACTGTGGAAGCCAAGTATTGCCATATTGACTGCCAAGATAGATAGGCAAGCCATAGGAAAGAAATATTGAGACACTGTTGTCATGAGCAGCCAAGACAGGGCTAGGGTAACTAAGGCCAGGCTTGGCTGCTCGTGGGACCCTGTGGGTGCAGAGCAGCTCCTCGGGGCAAACCCACCTCAGGAACCCGCCTCTTAAATGAAGTTAAGGGAGCAAGCGCCCCTTTCGCTGCATTTACTTGACTGTGTGTTGGCATCAGCTGCTTTCACCCAATCCTGACACCCTGATGGGCGGCTGCCCCTTGCCGAGGGAATCTCCATAATGCACTGCTCACTTGCGTGGTGCATTGTGGGATTTCCGGGGGCAGGGACAATGCATCCCGGCCCCTGAACCACTGCACTGCATGGGGCAGCAGCAGCTCACCTGGTGCCCATTCAGCAACTCTATCCAGACTTATCTGCGGGGAAGGCAAGCTGCAACTGCCTTCTCTGCCATCTGCCCTCAAGCCAACTCGCGGAATCGTGAGAATGGGCTCGTGTGTTAAATCCTCGTCCTAACTTACAGCTCTTTTATTTGACTGGATCAGGATTGAACTCACGACACCCCTCCCCATACGGAAGACCAATATTAGAGGCGGATTTGCACATTCAGAAATGCCACATATCGCATGAGCTTTCTTTCTTTCTTTTTAACCTTCTGACATACCTTCTAGTTAAGAGTTGTAGCAATTTATCTGAAGGCAGCCATGCTTTGGAGAAAGCTGTAAGGGTTATGATGAAAAGTCTGCAAATTGAAGAAAATAACAGTGTGCTGCTGTGACTTAAAAGGTTAATGACACTTTCAGATGTATGAACAGGAACATTGTCTCCAAGGCTTTGGGAGTATTTGTGCATTTATGGTTGGCACTAGTGAGACATCATATGGAACACTGTGTTCAGTTCTGCACTTTCAGTTCAAGAAGGATTGTGAGACAGAATAATAAAAGGTCTGGAATGCTCAGCTGCTTAGTCTAGATCCTGGACTCTAGAGGGAAAAAAGAGTAAGAGTGACTATGCTGATGGATTTTGAATATTTAAAGGGATTTTATATAGAAAAGGCAAACTACAGTTTGCAATGAACTTCAGACAGTGATTTTTAGGAAGCATTTACTTCAAACAGGGAGATCGAGTTAATTTAAGGACATTTAGGAAGATATTTCTAACAATAAATCCGGTTCAACGCTGGAAGAAACTAATGAGAGAGGGTGTGGAAACCTCTTCTCTGGAGTTCTTAAAGTGTGGACATCCACACATTATTTAGATATATTATGTTCTGCTCTAGGTCTGGGTGCTAGACTAGTTGCTCTCCTGGATTTTTCCAACCTCCCTCTTCTGTGATACAGGATCATATCATGCTTAATCATACACCCACATTCTGCTGATAATTCAAAGGTAGCTACCTATAGCAGTGTACCAATCTTTCAGTTGTGGAGCATTTGTCTGCATTCAGAAATTGTGAGGTACACATTTGGCTAAAGATAGAAGCAAACATTCCGCTGTTGTGTTTGTGCTATGAATGGCAAGCAGGAAGAACTGGACAGCCTGCATAATGACCAAAATGTGTCAGATTCTTTCCTATAGTTCCACTGTGACAGTTTTTAGGAAGCTCTTTCTCTCTCTTTCTGTCTTTCTCAAGAAGTCCCTCCAACGCAGGGAGGTGGAGGGGTATGTCTGATGTCTGGAGGAATGTGCTTATGAATACAAGAGCTTTAAATCTCTTCTTTAATTTTTTGTGTGCTTGTCTGTCAGGAACTGGGCTGGGGGCCAAGCAGGAAATGACACATCTAGAGGCATTTGTGTTGTGCAACATTTCGTAGGACTGATGCAAGGGGATCCACTGCCTGTTTAAACATTCCTTGCCTAGCAGTAATTTTACTCAGACACATGGGATGATATACCAAAGAGCTAAACCCTTAACATCTCTTATGCAGAAATTTTCACAGCAGTTAAAAACAGGATGTGTGCTTTGTGTTTTGCCCTCAGAAAGCCTTTGTTCGCTCAACAAAAGTTTATTTAAATATATTTTCTTGTGTGACTTGAGTATGTAATGAAGAGATATTGTTTATTATAGTCTAATATTGAACTTCAGGTTCTGTACAGCCATTATGGTTGTATAGATCTGGTTTAGAGTTTAATGAAACTGTACAAGCAGAATGCAGAAAGGCAAGGGTTTTGAACAAAATGTGCTTCACAAGTGCCCCAAAGAACAAACATGTTTGCAATGCCAAATAAGTTGCACAGCTTTGTCTTCAAATGAGCAAATGCGTGCTCCAAACATGCACACTGGAAGCAAACCATGAGCATTCCATAGTGAAGAACAAGTTGCATGAGAGGATGAACTTTGGCAATTGGAAGGATGGGGAAGGGGAAATTGAAGTTGGTTTCCAGTCAGGATACGGTGGGCATCTTCACACATAATGCACCAAGTGAGGTTGCTGTGAACTGCTGGTTCCTTCCATGTGTGTTCCTAGCATGAGCTGCAACTTCCGTGCCAGTTGTGTTGTCCGAACCCAGAAATGTTGGCTTATCCTGCATCACTTCCTTCGGGCTTCCTGACAGCCGTAACCTAAACTTGAAGTTGGTTACAGATATTTACAGAGGGAAGTGCTGTACATTATTCTATGGGGAAATGGAAGTTCACAGCAGCCTTACTTGCTGCAATATGTGTGAAGCCACCCAGTGAGGAGAAAACCTTGAATGAAGATCCCTGGGCAACTTCCAGGGGAAAAGCACTCTCAATAGTCCAATACCAGGTTCTAGTCCAACAGTGCACATTGCCAGAAAGAGAAGGGAGAAGGAGTGTGGGTAGGACACAAGTCTGCCTGATAAACAAAAGCTTGCTGAGTTGGGGGTTAGAACATGATGGCCTGAAAAATGGGTGACAGACCTTGTCTGTCAGGTCTTTATTGGTGCTCACTGACTCTTTAAGTAGTCTGTCCATATCCCTTTGAGGCATGTAGAAGCAAGGCTTCCTTTCTGCCTGACACTATGATGCTGGGTAGCTTTATGGATCCCCTTGGGAATTCAGCTCCCCAGATTTTTGGAAGGGTCTGAGCAAACTCGTTTCATTTTAAAGTGATTACGTTGGATTAATGATTCCCTATTATCATCTTTGTGGGTTTCAGTGTGTTTTGAAAAATAGAGGCGTAATGTTATTTAGGAATTTTTAAAAAATTATAAACTGCATCCAGATCCTATTTCAATATAGTGCTGTTTAGGCCTCAATTAAGCATACTTAAAGGTAAAGTTGTGCCATTGAGTCAGTGTCGACTCCTGACGACCACAGAGTCCTGTGATTTGTCTTTGGTAGAATACAGGAGGGGTTTGCCATTGCCATCTCCATCTCCCACACAGTATAAGATGATGCCTTTCAGCATCTTCCTATATTGCTGTTGCCTGATATAGGTGTTTACCATAGTCTGGGGAACATACCAGTGGGGATTCAAACCAGCAACCTCTTGCTCCCTAGGCATGTTACTTCCCCGCTGCGCTATTAGGTGGCTTACCATGTAACAATTCCCATTGAGGTTTGCTTCTGAGTAAATATCCTTAAGATTGTCCTGTTTTTTAGGTTATGAAGAGCATTGTTACATTTTCTGTGTATTTCACAGTTTAGAAGTTAAACAAATATCAGATGGGATATGAATGAACATGACAAAAAATATATTACTTATATATTATCGTAAAACAATATGGAAAATTTAATAATATTTTAGGGCAAATGTTGTATATTTAGAACCAGGACTGCAATCCAGAGAACCAAGTAACTGATTGTGTGCGACCAGTAGACCTTTTTTCTTTTTCTCTTTCTCTCCCACAAAGGATTGTGGGTCTCCCAGTGATCTGGATTGTGATCTGTTGGGTGACTCAGTCAAACAATCCATTTGATATACTCTAGGGTACTATTGGTTTGGATTAAAGCAGAGTGAGACCCAACAGCTCAGTGGACTAGAATCTGATGGAAGCAATTTCCTTGTAGAGCTTTATGTCATGCATAGAGCTGGATAAATTGTTTTTATTAACTGTTTTGTTTTTCTTAAGGTCGTTCTTCTTAAGGTGGGTGGGTGTCTCGGAAGGCTGCAAAAATCCACCTTCTCTGCAGACAATCTCCGAGGAACATCTGGGCACGCGGATCACATGCTCAGATGGTCTGCCACTGCCCCAGGAAGCATAGAGGTGTGGGGTCTTTTCCTAGCTCCCAGAAATCCCACAATGCACTGTGTGAGTGTCTGGTGCATTGTGGGAATCTGCCCATCAATGAGTGGGCAGGCGTCCATCAGTGCTTCAGCATTGCCTGTAAGCAACCAGCACTGGCATGATCAAAGAACTGTGGTTAAGGGAGCACTTGCTCCCTTAACCTCATTTACAAGGTGGGCTTCCTAGGTGGGCTTGCTGCTGAGGTGCTGCCGGGTTCTTATGGGCAGCCAAGCCCAGGCTTGGCTTCCTTAGCCCAGTCTAGGCTTATTAATATTGAGTCTGGATGCTTAAATCCTGGTTAAGGGTTGGCAATAAGCCAAGATGCATCATCATGACTCTGTTCTAATGTAACATCAAAACATGGTTTGGCATGATGTGCATGAGCCAGCATGAACCTCAGGCTTGTGTGCTTCCTACTCTCCTTCTTTTCTCTACTTCTTTACATCTGAACCACAGCTATTTTTGCATCAAGTAAACTGTGATAGTTTTAGTATAGGCAGTTTCCTCACTTCTCCAGCCTTTCTACTTACTTACTTACTTACTTATTTATTTATTTATTTATTTATTTGATTTTTATACCGCCCTTCCAAAATGGCTCAGGGCGGTTTACAATTAAAACAAACCATTAAAACAGTAAAGAGCTAAAACAACAATTAAAAAAATATATAACAACAATTAACAATTTAAAAATATTTTAAAACAACAATTAAACAGTCGCAGTAATTAAAAACCCTGAGAACTGGGTTAAAATATTAAAATCAATTAAAATACCCTGGAAAGCCAGGCCAAACAGATACGTTTTAAGGGCTCTCCTGAAGGCTAATAGAGAATTCAAGTTAGGGATTACCAAGAATGACTCATTAGTCTCTCTTCATATACATCCTTTGGGAGCAGGTTCTTGTCTGGTAAGCTAAGCTATGGTTTCACTGTGTATTCAAGATCTTACCCCAGGGTTCATGCAACAAACTATAACTCTAACCATTATTGAGTGTTGTGTGTGCATCAAGCCATTTTCATTTAAGTCAACTTTCAAGCAATAAATGTCAACATTAATTACTCATTAATGGCCCACAAGCTATCCGCTACTGTAAGGGAGCTGCATCCCTGTGGAGCAAGGCTGCTCCAAGCTCAGCCGACATCTTGTCAAGTACCATGCACAGGGTGAGGGCAGAGTGATTTTTGCTGATTCCCACTGCCTGTTAGTGCTCTTTGCTGTCCAGGAATATGTCCATTAGGCTTGTGCAGCTCTCAAGGACATATTTCTGACTCAAAGAACACTATTGGAGGCTGGGAAAATTAGCAAAAAATCTCTCCACCCTCACCCTGCATGTGTTCTGCTGCTCAACAAGACATCAGCTGAGCTCAAAGCAGCCTTACACTTTACAGCTTCAGGAGGCTACACAATATGTGGGCCAATATTTGTAAATGTTTTCCTAGGGCTGGTGGGGAGCCGTATTGTATACTAAAAATAGTTAGCAACACAATCCTTGGACAGATTCACATGTTACTGATAACTGCAGAAATATGACTTGTGGTGAACACATCAAATGTGAAGGGAGGATGTGTGCCTTGGACATATGCGGGGGAAATATGATTGGCCACACATTGGACATATGCGGGGGAAATATGATTGGCCACACATTGGACATATGCAGGGGAAATATGATTGGCCACAGTTCTTTGGCATGTGTTCAAGCGGACAGGCTTCTCTTCCTGCTCACAACTCATGGTAACCACCACAGCAAACCTGACTACCATCTACAGAGTGTGAATTTGATTAACATTCTGAGAATAGGTAAATATATACACTTTGGTTAATATGGGATTTAGATTTTGTTATGCACAAGAAATTTTTGGGGTGGTTTTTTTTTGTTTTGTTCTTTACATTCATGTCATGATACTATTAAAAGGCACTTATAATTGTATTTAATGCTTATTAAGTTCTGTATTTTTAGTTTTGTCTACACCAAATTATTAAAAGCTTAGGGAAATATAATTTGAAAAGTGGGATAGTAAGCTCTTCAGATTGTGTTGCATTCCTAGATGGAGGAGCCCTGTCTAAGGCCACTGTAGTCTCTGTTCATAGTTGCCATGTCACTCAATTCAAACTCCCCAAAGCCATAAACTTAAAAACAATGGCAACAACCTAGTTTTGGATTTAGCATATTATTCTCAAGGACTCTAAACACTATCATTCTGAAAGTAATCTGTATAATTAAAGTTGGAGCATGCTGTCGCATGAGTCTAGAGTTGGGTTAAAGCTCTGGCCCTAGTCCTGCTAAATTGGTTTGTGACCAAATCCCAGCGAAGAGTGGGAACTAGTTGTTAGCAGATTAGTTCTTTTGGTTTCTATAGAATTTAGTAATGACTGGCTTTAGCTGAATTGGGGCCACTCTCTATTGTATACCGTATGGCAAATTGAAAGGAGGCAATAATACCGCAATAAGGGGAAAAGGAAGCATTTTATGAAGGGTGGGGTTAAAAATATTGTTTCAGTATGTAGCCTTATGATTCCCTCTGGATAGGATTTATTCTGGTCCTTGGTTTTAAAGAAAATACAGTGCACTCCATGTAGGATCTTTTCAGACAAACATTTTATAGTGCAATAAAGAATCAGTTGGTACTCATTTTCTGCTCAGGATCCAGATGTCTTCCCTTATGATGGCACCTCTGTTGTGGGGAAATAATTCAGTTTCTTCAAACACCAGTGTTTTATTGCTGGGAAAATGTGGTTCTTCTCCCAGATGTCATATATGTTTGGTTGAGCATCACAGGCAACAATTGGATAGTGTGTGTGACATCATTAGTGACAGCTGACACCATTTCCTCCTCGTAATGTGCTAATTTGTGAACTATTTTTCTTCCCCCCCCCCTTTCTCTTTTTATAAAAAATGTTCTTAGATGCTTGGTGGCTGTTCATCCTCCTTCCCTACTGCAACATTCTTGAAGCAGAAATGCTTCCATACTAATTTTTAAAAATAAAAAGAGTCATAAGTCTCTTCTCCCCCCCACCCTCCACCGGCAATCTGTGTCAGCTTTGTGCTCCCCTGTTGTTCAGAGCCTATATTGCAGTGCTCATTTAAGTCTGGTTTACAAAGTGGGATGGGGTGGGGGGAGGAGCTGTAAACTTGCTTATCCCTGCGATGAGGTTATCCCCTTTGCAGCAAGAATACCCCCATCATCAAATGTGTGGGAGGGCTGTCGTGCCAGACTGAATTGGGGTTGTTTTATTTATTTATTTATTTATCTATCATATTTGTATGCTGCTCCAAACCTAAACAGAACATTAAAATCAATTAAATGCTAAAAACAGTTTTAAACAAATCAATAATCTAAAATTTAAAAAGTTAGCATTATGAGTAAAAATCATATCATTATGAGTAAAAGCTGGTGTGAGGGCTGATAATCTAGAAAGTCTTTTGGATCAGATATAGCAACCACCTTCATTTATTATCACAAGTGGACAATGGAAGCTGTAGCCTTAGGATTTATACTGTTGCCTCTTGTTTCATAGATCTAGTGAATTTACTGGTCCATGTGATCTGGCATGTATAATACTAAGACAATCTGTGCAGTATACAGGGCTAGCTCTTACTGACGCTATAGAGGATGTTTCCATTCTTTATCTGGTGTAAGTGATTGTCCATAACAGGCACATTCATGTAAGTAGAGTGCACTTGTAGTGCACAGTAGAAAAGTGGGAGAAGATACCAAAGAGAGGGAATAAGCTCTGTGTAAGTGCAAGCTCATACAACCATTATATTGTCAAAAATTGAGTCTGTTGATACCTGTTTAAAAACATCTTCCAAGATCTCTGCCATTTTGAGAGGTGATTGTTTTGATGGGAAGGGTGTCATAAGGAAGAATCAGTGTCTCATGACTGATAACAAGCAGCAAACAACTATTATCCTTGAGAAGGAGTTTTTCAAGGGTAAAGTCTGTTACCCATACCCACTCCTTTGGTATCTTTTATATGATGTGAATTTTACATTGCTTAATGCTATATGAATAAGGAAACAGCCTCAAATAGTTTCTTCAGTTAAGGGTGTTTACTGGTAAGAAGAGCAAGAACTTTCCTTGAGAAATCTTTACATGAAGATTTTGAGGAGCATAATGTTGAAAGGTTCACAGCATAAATCATAAGTGGTTTTACTCGGTTAAAGTCCCAATATGTCACCAATGGCTAATATTGGTTTTCATTTACTCTGACATTTAAAAAAAAAAAAGTGTATTGTGCCTTGAACCAGTGTTCCAGAATTTTTTTTTAAACTTCCAAACTATAGCTTTGTTTCAAAAAAGGACAATTTGCCAGCCCATATTCTGTTTTCTCACTCTAAAGAACAATCTAAAAGTATTACAGGGCTTCACTTGAATGAATTAATCTTTATTACGGTCAATGACCCATCACATAAACAAAACAATACAACTCGTTTGACAGAATACAAAAAAGGGGGAACAGGGCTTCACTTTTCATTGATATGGGAATGTTTAGATAGGGTACCCAGGGAACATGTATCAGTATTATTTTATTTTTAAATTTAAATTTGCTTAGAATATGGAATTTGCTTCCTTTAAATAAATCTATCCCCCTTCTGGTTCTATCAGCACCTCTTTCTTTCTCTCCTGCATTAAAAAAAATCAGATCAGAATATAATAATTTTGTATCTCTATAATTGGCATCTAAACAATTCCTCACTGAGCCCTCTTAGTCTGATTGGCTAGAGTAGAAATTGGGAGAACTAACTAGGGGCATAAATTTATGGCGAGCTTACAAGAGAATCCAATTTTACATGTACAAGGGAGCTCCAACAGCAAAGCACTGAGGAAAACTTGAATCAGCCAGGTGACCTTTCCCAGTAAATGAGTCATAGCTATAGACACAGACATGTGTGTGCATGTATGAGTGAAAGAGAGCTACCCAGCTTTTGTGCAGAGTATCACTTGTACTATTTTCTTTCTGCTGTGTGAGGAAGAGGGAAACTTCTTGAATAATGAACCAGTTCCTTCAGTGATTAACTGATAATCTCCTAATGACCTACCTGATCATTAGGAACACTGGCCTATCTTGTGTAGCCTACTGCTGGTGGTATTTATCTGCCCATGTTGCTGTGGCTTCCTAGTGAAGTGCCAACAGTTTTGTGCAAATGCTTAAAATAGCACACCCACCCTCCAGAAGTGCAACTTTGAAAGGAAATATGTCACTTGACCATCAGTGATATATTTCTGATCAAAGTTGTTCTTTGAGAATGTGGGTGTGTTACTTTAAGTATTTGTACTCTTGCACAAAGACTCAAAACTGTTGGTACTTCACCATGAGCACATAGCAGCACAGCTGGATTGGCACTGCCCACATCAGGCTGAACAATACGTGGGCCACTGAGAGATGGTAGTAGATATGATGACTTGCTGGCTTGGTGTGAAAGTTGTAGTCATTGTGCATCATCTACATAGGCTAGTAGATTATGCTGGAGAGAAGCTGGCAGTTGTGGAGCATGTTTCCATCAATCACATTGAGAAATGTGGTTGAGTTGTCTTGGAAACAAAATTTACCTTGCTTGGCATGAAGTTGAAATCCAGAGCCTCCAACTTCAGAAAGGCTACCTGTTCCACGTACAAAGTCAGCTAAAAAGGTAGAGCTTGAGGGGTCATGAATGAGACATGGTGCATTTTGGAGAGGTTTGAATTTGTTAGGCACTGGATAATATTTTGGGACAAGCTAAATATATACAAAAGGAATGGGCTCAACCTGAACTGAGATGGAACCAGACTACTGTCACCAGTGTTCCCTCTAAGGCGTGCGCATGCTAGCAAGTTTTTTGATGTCCACTCAGTAAATTTTAGATCCTGCGGAGTTTGAATCAGATAGGCCCCTCTCGGAATGCATGTGTGCGCACATTGCCTTGATACTGCTGCCCAGAACACAACTCATTCTGCACACAGATGAAAAAAATTAGAGAGAACATTGGTTGGCACTTAATATCAAAAAGGTTACAAAGTAGCTTTTAAATTGACTCCTGGGGGGAAGCCAGTTGGAGCTGGCCAGCATCCAGTTTGGGATGGGTTATCCCTAATGGATGAGTGCATGGGTGTACGCAGGACATTTTCTAGGATGGGGTTGCAAAGCCAGCAATCCTATACCCATTTACCTGGGAGTAAGCCCCTTTGAATTCAAGGGAAACTGGCTCAATCTGGGGCCTCCCTCTTGCCTCCACTCCAGATGCCCATGGATGAGTGTACAAAAGTTCCAGGTCATCCTATGGCAGTTGGCCAAAGCAGCAAAAGGGTTATATAGAAAAATGCACACATCAACAACTTTTAGAAAGGGTTACAATTTATAGGCTATATGCTAATGATAGTAGTAGTATGTTTATTGCAGTCACAGACCAGGTTAACAAACAATAACAATTAATAGCATTAATAAGAAAATTCAAGAATTTCAAAAGTTTACAAAATCACAAAATGTTCAATTTACTAATACAGTCTTTACGGAGCTTCGACACCACCAAACAGAACTTTGCCACATTATCTGAAATTACAGATTTAAAATTGGCCAGCATAATTTCCAAATAAAATTGGTCTGTGTGACCAGGATAAATGGCTAAAATAGGGTTATGATATGATTATGATAAGATATCATGTTACTAAAATTATATGTGGATGTTATAGTCTTCAAGCCAAGATGGAGTAGCTGAAGTGCTTGGTAACAAACAAAAACATAGATATAGTCGGCATAACAGAAGCCTCGTAGAACAATGAGAACTTCAGAGATGTCTAACAGTACATTTGCTGGCATCCAGACTAATTATTCCTGAGTAGACCTACTGAAATTAATGGGATGAGTTAGTGGTGATTTAGTCTGGTTGTCAGCCAATGAGTCCATTAAAAAGGAGGAGCAGACTCCTCTATAGAACTTCTGTGATTGACATTACAAAACCCAGAAAGTAATCTAGTACTTGGGGTTTACTATTTCCAAAATACTAAAGGCGGGATGGAGAGAGAAATGAGGAAGTCATGAGGAGAAAAAGTTGATGTTAATGCCTAATAGGTCATTACAAAAGGATCAACTTTCCAGATACAGTACTCTAAATGCAAGTGGTCTAGAACAGTTGGTTGGTCACAGAACCAAGGAGAAGCAACTCAGGACTTAATCCTAAGTATGCCCAGCACCTGGTGTGAGATATGTGTCCTGTACCAAAATCAGGAATGGACAGGGCAGGCAGTTGGAGTTGCAGCACCTTGGATAGCTCCCAGTGAGCAACTTGCTCCTACATAGGCCAGAGGTGGAATAATAATAATAACAACAACAACATTTATATCCTGCTCTTCCTCCAAGGAGCCCAGAGCGGTGTACTGCATACTTGAGTTTCTCTTTCACAACAACCCTGTGAAGTAGGTTAGGCTGAGAGAGAAGTGACTGGCTCAGAGTCACCCAGCTAGTTTTATGGCTGAATGGGAATTTGAACTCGGGTCTCCCCGGTCCTAGTCCAGCACTCTAACCACTACACCTCCAAGTCTCTGGACACCAATTTCCAGATTACTATGTCTTCTCTCTCCTTGATGGTTAAAGGGACAGCATCTCATTGTCCTCATAGCTGACCTTGTGTTGCTTTTCCAGCATTCTTCTGTTCTCTACCTGCATGCACTGTCTTAAGTAGTTCTGCTTACAACCAAAGCCTCCAAAACCTCATTGGCATCTTTAATCAGACTTGGGTCTATGCAATTCGGTGCCCTCCCCTCCCTGTCCAGCTGATAAGCATGGGACTTCAGGCAGCTGCAGTTGCTGCTCCTGAACCTCTGCATTGGACTAGGACCACGGAGTCTTGAGTTCAAATCCCTATCCAACCATGAAACTCAGTGGGTGACTCTGGGCCAGTTGTGTATCTCTCAGCCTAACCTACCTCATAGGATTGTTGTGAGGATAAACAGAACCATGTACACTGCCCATGTACTCTGGGCTCCTTGGAGGAAGAGCAGGATATAAATGTAAAAATAAATAAATACAATAAAGTAATTACTTCAGTATGCCTAAGAGGGGTGATTTGGCTTGTGGGTTTTTTTAACAGCAGCTGTCTGACTGTGTCACATGGCAAATTGCTTTTGAAACTGAGTGGACTTTCAAAAGTAGTTTGTCACTTGTCATGAGAAGGTCTGCTATTCAACAAAAAACCCAGCTAAGTACACCAGCAGCAGTGGCAGGCCTTAGGCACTCCAGCATACTTTATTGAAGGCTTCTTTTTTCCTATTCCTGAGCCCAGACGGTCCCTAGGGTTGGTTTCCTCCTACAAAACATTGTATTTTTAGTTCAGTGCACTACTGCTAGTAGGGTTCAGTCATGGAGAGCTTGCTGAGGGGATGAAATGCCTGTTGCATGATAACATCCCCAAAAGTTTGGTACAAGTAGTCTGTTCATGAGACTGAATCTCAAGCCTTTACTCATAAATAAATTCTGATTAACACCAAAGTCCATTCAAAATATAGTCATTTCCTATTGTAAAGTTTGCATTCTTCACTTTTGCCCTCTGCTAGCTCAGGGGAATTAGTAGCAGCAGTTGAAGGTATGCCTAATACACTGTCGCAAGTTATAATCTTCCAGGAAATTCATCCAGTAACCCACCCCTTAGGGAATTTTATGTAACAATGGCTTAATGTCTGTAAGGGTGTCTTTGAGTATGAAAGGGCCACATGGATTTGGTTCCAGTGAAAGTAATAGTGAAATTGTTTGCATAATTATTTTGGTTGGATTGAAAAATCCTCTCTTGCTTCAGGAAAACAATTGCTGTTAAAACATATGGCATTATTCTCAGAAGAGGTGTGATTATAGAGCAACTTTTTTTCCCATGTATTCAAGTTTTCCCTTCTTATCAAACTACAACTTCAGCTTTTAATGTCGGCGTAATAAATATTCTTCTTTTGTGTATTATAACAGTTACAGTGGGTAAAAAACCAATGGTAAAAGCTCAGCTGTAATGAGAATTATGTATGTTAGCAACTGTAATCGATTCATTGCATAGGAATTCTGATAGTTGAATGGAGGCAGAAAAAATAAATTGTGCTTTCTAACTACATCTATGAAAGTTTCAGTTAAGGTCTTTTTTGTTTTGAACTGGGGTCTATCACATTTAGAAAAAACTTTGCATGTAATCACTGAATTAAACTTTATTTTTCCAATTTCCTTCTCCCCCCCCCCCCCCCGTCGTCTAATCAAGACCTAGCCTTACTTCAGAATCTAGCTTGGTTTTTTTAAAGAGTAAACTTGGGCTTCTTAAATTGGCTGTTTTGAGGGGTTTTGTACAGCAATGGGGACACTGCAAGCTGAGTTCAACTACTGTTATGTCTCCTCAAATCTATGTGTTTTAATAACTGAGTATCTATCTGTCTATCTATCGATCTCTGTTAATCTATAAAAGCCTAAGGAGGTATGTTGCAAATCCCGTGGTATGTGGCACATCTTGCGGGAGTTTGGAGGAGGGCTGGGTGATGGACAGCTGCTGCCAAGGAGGAGCAGAAAGGTGGCGGCAGAAGGAGGGCGTCAGCGGCGAGGAGAGAGAAGGGACGGAGGAGGGCTGAGCAAGGGGCAGCTTCTGCCGTGCTTGGAGCTGAGAGTAGTATGAGTGGGGGCCGAGGTCCCTGCTTCCTCCTCTCCACCGCCTCACCACCAGAGTGCCTCACTCCTCCAGCCCTCCAGGAAGCGCTCAGGCTCATCCTCACCTGGAGGCAGAGGGGAGGTGGGGTGCAGGGGGCCAGAACAGCTGGCGGGGGAACAGAGATGTGGCCAGTTGTGCACAGGAGAGGGGAGACTGAGGCAGGGATGGCAGTGGAGGCGGCAAAACCTCCTTACTTGGGACCTCCTGCTGCCCAAGTGTCTGGTCAGGCTGTTCACATGTGCAGAGTCCCCTGAAATTTGTCAAAAATCAGACATTTGGGCAGCAGGAGGCCCCAAGTAAAGGAGGTTTTGCCACCTCAGCAGCCATCCTGGATAGCAGGGAATGGCTTAAGGCGGTTGAGGTGGGGAAGGCAGGGCAGGGAGCTGGATTGTCTAGGGAGAGGTAAGAGGCAGAGAACTAGAGTGCAGATGTTCTGCACAGGGCCAGCTAGTTTTAATTAAAATAGCTACATGTTTTGCTTTGACTGAGGGACCACACATCAATAGTTTTTAGCTTTTTCAGACCCAGGATTCATCTGTACCCTAACTATTTAAAATTGGACCCATTTAAAAGTACATGTCCACATTACAGATCCATGAAACCAAACCTTTAAAATATAAAGTGACTTAAAATATGTAAGTGACTCAAAATTGGTAGATTTTCTGAGGATGTATCAAGATATATGGGCTTTGAATAAGGTGCTATACTTGAAGGTACTCAAACCAAGGGAGATTATTCAAGAGCTTGGGAGTCCTCTTGGATCCAGGCTTCACCCTGGTCTCTCAGGGGGAGGCTATGGCCAGGAGCGCTTTCCATCAACATCGGTTAATTCCACAGCTGCATCCATTCCTTGAAGAGAACTATCTCAAAACAGTGGTGCATCACCTGGTGGTAACCTCCAGGCTTGACTATTGCAATGCGCTCTCTGTGGGGCTGCCTTTGTACATAATTTGGAAACTTCAGTTAGTTCAGTTAGAAACTTCAGTTAGTTCATCTTATTTATTTGTTATTTCTCTGTGTAAAACGCCCTGAGCCATTTTTGGAAGGGCGGTATAGAAATCGAATGAATGAATGAATGAATGAATAAATAATGTGGCAGCTAGATTGGTCTCCAGGGCAACCCGGAGAGACCATATTATACTTGTTTTTTAAAAGTTGCACTGGCTTCCGATATGGTTCTGGGCAAAATAGAAAGTGCTGGTTATTACCTTTAAAGCCCTGAACAGCTTGAGTCTGGGCTACCTTAGATAGTGTCTTCTAGGGATGTGCACAAAACCGGTTTGCCCAGTTTGGTTCGAATTCGAACCGGGTTCGAACCTGGAGGGGATGGTTCGGTTTTGGTTTTGCGTGAACCCCCCTGGTTTGGTTTGAATTTGAACTGATTTGTACCTGTACGAACCTCCAGAAGTGGGTGGGGTGGTAGCCGGCACCCATGGGTACCTGCCACCCAAACCTCAAAGCAATCGGACACTCATACATTTTTTTAATGAATATTTGAAATATTTTTAATTATTTTTCTCATAGGGTATAATGGGACCTGAACCAGCCCATTATCCCCTATTGTGGAGCACCTAGGGGCACAAAAGTGGGGTGGGTGGTAGGTACCCAGGGGGGTGGCCTACCACCCACAAAACCCCAAGGCAATCAGACACTCCTCCGATTATTGGTGAATTTTAAAAGTATTTTTGAATTCCTCATAGGAAATAATGAGGATTGCAGCAAATGTATAGCTTCACGTCGGGGGTGGAAGGGGTGTCCTAGAGTGGAGTGTGGTGGGTGGTAGTTCCCAAGGTGGGCAAGGAAGCTATCAGAATTATTTGAAAGGAAGTGGGCAAAAGGCTGATTTCTAAGTGATTTTTAAAGTTTACGCTTCTTTGAGGTTTTTCTCCATAAAGAAGCATTGAGGTGTCAGCAAATGTATAGCTTCACGTTGGGAGCAAAGGGGTGGCCTAGAGCAGAGTATGGTGAGTGGTAGTGCCCAAGGGAGGCAAGGAAGCTATCAGAATTATTTGAAAGGAATTGGGCAAAGGGCTGATTTTTAAGTGATTTTTGAAGTTTATGTGTCTTTAAGGTTAGCAAATAGAGTGGATTCATGGTTTGTCATTGAACATCTTATATGCTACGGAAGAATCTACACTCAGAACACCTCAGAAACAACAAAACCCAGTACCTCATGGGTTATCAACCCATGGGGGTGGTTGGCACCCTCTCTCTGGGCCACCCCAGCACCCCCCAAGTGCAGTTATGGGGCTGCTGAAACCTCCATTCTTCCCTATGGAGAAAAACCTTAAAGCCAGTTGTGGGATGCTGGGGTGGCCCAGAATGAGTGGTGGTGTAGTGCACAGAGGGTGCCAACCAACCCCATTGTGGGTGCTCCACAATAGGGAATAATGGGCTGAGTCAAGTTCCATTATACTGTATGAGAAAAAAATAAAAATAAAATTCAAAAAATCATAAAAAATTGTATGAGTGTCCGATTGCTTTGGGGTTTGGGTGGTAGGTAGGTAGCCATGGGTGCCAGCTACCACCCCACCCACTTTTGGAGGTTTGAACCGGTTCGAATTGAACCACCCCCAGTTTGGTTCGAATTCGGACCTGCAGCTCGAACCGGTTCGCACATCCCTAGTGCCGCCTTCTCTATGATCCCCATCGCACGTTAAGGTCATATGGAGAGGTCCGTCTCCATTTACCACCAGTAAGTCTGGTGGCAACTTGGGACCAGGCCTTCTCTGTAGCTGCTCCTGGCCTATAGAATGAACTCCCAGCAGATATCCACAGTTAGGCTTGCTGTTGGCCTTTAAGAAAGCCCTAAAGACTTACTTGTTTGGCCTGGCCTTCCAAGGTTTTAAAATTATTTTTAAGTATTTAAATTGGCTTTAAATTGTGTTAAATTGTTTTAATATTGTTTTAAGTAGTGTTTTTTAATTGATGTTTATTTTTATGTTGTTTAAAAAATTGTATGCCACCCAGAGCCTCTGGATGGGGCAGTTTATAAATGTCATAAATAAATTCAAGGTGGTGTGTTTTTTTTTAAACTCCACTTTGGGTAAATTATACAAAGTATCTTATTTTTTAAAAAAGTACATGTACATTCTTTTCTCAGTTTGTCACCTCCCCCCCCCTTCCCTTCCTACTCTGTCCTCCTTGTTCTACTTTCTCATGCACTCTCTCTTGTTGCTTTTTAAGTTAGTAGCTGGTGTATTTTTTAAAAAAATCAGTATTAGACTGAGAGTGGATCTGCATAACTTGGTATTATGAGACAGAGCAATGATCTTCACTATTTTTCATGAGAGGGGCACTCTAGCAAAAAACATCAACCACCCAAAACTTCATTCTAAAAGTCCTTTCCCAGCATACTGACCTTTGTCTAGTGCTGCACCCTTACCAGCACTGGGGTTGGGGGGATGGGCTTTAGGAGAAATGAAGTCCTGTCAACCCCCAGCACCATCTTGTAAGAGGCATATGGAGCGATGGGAAGTGTATTCCTTCCCAACAGTTTCCTCATAAAGCTCCATGGGGAAAGCACTGGGAAGGACTCCACTTCCCAGTACTCTGTGTGCACCTTCCAGTATGGTACTGGGTCTAGCGAGGGCTTCATTTTCCTTAAAGGAGCCACATTAGTACTGGGCAACAACAGCACAGTGCAATGGGAATGGTCACCTCTGCACGATACCAGCAGGACTCTGTGGGATATTCAACTTGACCAAAACACAAGACCAAACCCTAAGCTCTGTAAGTCAGAGATTTATACTTAGGGTCAATAGGAGCTGCCACTGGAAGCTGGGCTTTGCAATGACAAACACTGTCCTTTGTTCAGCATTGACCTCAGAGGCATACAGTTCTTCCTACCTGCAGCAGAAGTATTGTTGACCCATGTGATATCACAAGGACATATTCTCCTTCCAGAGCGGTTCTTGTTTTGAAATGTTTGTTGTGGTCCTTTTTAACCAAAGTAAGATTTCTCCTCCAGCTCTCTTTGTGTGTCCATGTGTGTCCCTTTAACAAATGTGCAGTGTCTGGACTGATTTGAATCAAATTTGGTACAGTTGCAGGACCACCTCAGCAGTGTAGTTTGTGATGATGTCATCCATCCCAGTCCAAGATGGTGGACACGTGAATGTCTTAGGCACAAGTGGGCTAACTTGTGGGCTGTAACCAATTTGAACCAAATTGAAATAGTTGTAGGGACACATAGGGGCACCTCAGTGGCATAGTTTGTGATGATGTCATCCACCCCAGTTCAAGATGGTGGATGCATGAATGTTTGAGGCTCAAGTGGGCTATTTACTCCTAACCGTGCAAGTGAAGGAACATTCTTGCTGTACTTTTAAAAGTCTAAAATCCAGATAGCCATCCTGAAGCATGGGATGTGGGACACTGAATCAGCACTGGCTAGTATGTCTGTCAAATGAATTGCCAACCAAATCTGTCCTAGAGCAGTGAAGAGGGGGGAGTGCATCCTGTGATTTTTTGTTTTTTTTTAAACTAGGCTCTGAAATTAATATACTGACCATTTCTTTCTGATAGTCCTGAACGATCTATAGGACTTAAGCAGCTGTACATGGAAAAGTATATCCACCAACCACTGTTTTGTTTTTATTTTTGCTTGGAGGTGGGTGGTGGTGTGGAGGTGTGAATGTTTAAGAGAATTTATCTCACCTCTTGGTGGGATATTTCGCACCTCTTGGATTTCACACACAAGAATAATTCACATATCCATAGATGGCTCTTTGAGGGCAAGGTGAACAGAGGGAGCAGGCCTCCAGAATACCTTAAGGTGCATACACGGTTGCGGGGTGGGGGTTGGGGAATAGGATAATGAATTGAAACTTCTTCTTTTTTAAACAGTCCTGCCCTCAAGAGCAACAGAGGAAAGGCTTATAGGATTATCAAGAGGGGCACATTCTGAAGAATACCACTGTGCTCACTGGCACCTTTTCCTTGCATACTTTTCCTCCCCATGTCCAGTATAGCACTGAACTTGCTGTGGGAGCAGCAGGATAAGCACATTACCCCTCTAACCCTTGCTAACTTGGCTGCTAACTTAACAGGATAAGCACAGAAGCACATAACCCTCGCTAACTTGGGCTGCTAACTTGGCAAAGAGGCACCTTTTAAATGTGGTGATTCTTTTATTTAGCAGGGGGAGTGCAACCGGCCCTATCCACCTCCAGTATAGTACCTCCAGTGACTGTTGCTAATGTCTATCTTATGTTTCTTTTTAGAGTGTGAGCCCTTTGGGGACAGGGATCCATCTTATTTATTTGTTATTTCTCTGTGTAAATCACCCTGAGCCATTTTTGGAAGGACGGTATAGAAATCGAATGAATAAACGAATAAATAAATAAATAAATAAATAAATAAGGCAAGAGAAGTGTGTGGTGTTCCAGAATTCTGAATTAATGTCTTACTGTTATGCATGAAAATGACCCTAAAATACATAGAGATTATTTTAATGACCAAACTTCTGTAGGTAGAAGAGGGTTAAACCAGGTACAGGGGCTCATCTGGAGCCATGGGAACCTCTCCTACCCAGTGCCTGCCTAACTGGGTAGGCTGGCGTTTGTACCTAGGCTTAAACTGAGGTAAGACAGAAACCACCACTGTTCTACCTCAGCTTTTGATTGTGTGGGTGATCGTGCCGGCTTCTCTAGCTCTCAAGAGCCAGGAGCTCTACCACACAATCTTTGAGGTGGGCCTCACGATCGGTGAGACCCGCCTCCAGAGGGTTTGCGGGGAGAGTGGTCTAAGCCCGCTCTCCCCGCAGACGATCATGAAGCCCTCCCTGTGTGGCCAGATTGGACGCCCACATGACTACTGGCTCCGTGACAGAGCCAGCGGGGGCTCGGGAGTTTGGGGTCCGTGTGGCCCCCGGGAGTTCCAGCATGCTCTGCGCAAGTGCGCAGAGCATGCTGGAGAGACCCCCGAGCTGGGAGACTGCTTTTTAGCCGGGAGGCGGCTCTGCTAACCTGGGCTAAGGGGAGGGTTTCCTAAGTGGGTAACCCACTGTGAGGCAGCTGGGCTCACCTGCGAGCCCGGTGTTCCTCACGGTCTTCTAAAATCGGGCTAGGCTCCCCGATTGTGAGAATAGCCTCTTTATGTAATGTGAATATGCAAATATGCTTTCTCTTTATTTAGCAGGAGGAGAGTAACTGGCCCTATCCATCCCCAGTACAGCATCCCTCCAGTGACAGTTGCTGATATCTGTTCTTTTTTAGATTGTGATACATTTGGGGACAGGGAGCCTTTCTATTTATTTATATCTATGTAAACCGCTTTGGGAACTTGTGTTGAAAAGTGGTATATAAATATTCATCATATTTATTGTTGTGAAAGGGCTCAAAGGGTTAAAAAAAAGAGAGAGAGACAGTATTATTAAACAAAATGGCATCTAAGAGCCATTTATGCACCAGTCATATGCACCAGTCTATCAAAGGCAACCAGCGTTTGGATCTCCTTCTGAACAAGTCTGCAGAGCATGCAAAGAGATGGCCAGTTGCGACGACACTTGCATTTTGTTCCTAGGCATGGCAGATAAGAGTGAAAGGTTCACCTCCCTCTCTCAAAACGGTGTTGTTTGAATCAACAGCTGCAACCAGAGGGGCAGCTAGGTAATTTTGGAGCCTGGACCTAAACGCCTTGGTCCCTCCCCCGCTGCAAATTAAGCATTGTCATGCTCAGCTGGGTGACCACACCACCCGGGACAGGCTAAAGAGGATTTGGGGGCCCCCAGGGGCTGCAGAGGCCCTGGACTTGGGCCCCAAAGTCCAGGGGTAAGAGCACCTCTGGTTGCAACACTCTGCCTACCAGGGCAAGCAGAGTGGGGTCATGGGCTCCAGAGCATGTGGTGCTGTAAAAAAGGTAAAATGGGAATAGTTCTGGGCTCAGTTGGTGGGAAAGATGTAACTCCATGAGGGGATTCTCACGATTGGGCAAAAGCGGGCTAAGGGAGCCTAGCCCGCTTTTGCCCAGTCGTCAGCTGCCATGGGAGCCATGTGGCTCCTGGCAGCAAACCCTCCTAATTCCCCCTCCCCTTAGACAAGGTTAGCGGAATGAGCACTCGGCTAACCCTGTCTTTTTGATTGTGTGTTACCACAGCGTGGCTCCATGCTGCGGCAACACACAAGGAGACCCATGCTGGGAGGCTGAAACAAGCCTCCAGGCCCTGGGGGTTTCTCCAGGATGCCCTGCGCACTCATGTGGGGCATCCTGGAACTTCCGGGGGCACGGCCCCTGATCCCCACAGCCCCCACCGGCTCCGTGACGGAGACGCCCAGGGCTGCTTTCCTGTTTGTCTGCGGGGAGAGTGGGCTAAGCTCTCTTCTTCCTTCAAACCTCGTGAGACTCGCCTCCATGTTTAATAGGAAGAATGTTGCACTCAGCCTAGTACTGTTACATTTCAGATTTCAAATGGTGTACATGAGAGAGAATCTTCATGCTATGATTAACCAGGCAGAACATAATGAACATTTATAGAGAGGTGTGTGTGTGTGCACGCGCACACCTCTCTCTAAATGTTCATTTAGAGCACTATGTGCACTCTCTCTCTCTGTGAAACATCTGTCAGTGATGACCCAGTGCATATAGGTTTTCCCTGATTTTGAGCACACACATGATGCAGCCAGTAGGAAGCCATATTTTTCACAGCTGCCCTCTCACCACCCGCAGTAAGCATTCTACAGCTACTGTTTGTGTGACATGACCTCTTACACTTTTTTCTGAGTGGATTTCTGCTGAGTATCAGAAACATACACTTTAACTCTACTCTTTTAGGTCACATTGTGGTTCTTTGGCTTTGGCTAATGCCCTTGCAGTTAGCCTTTGCATGCCTAACTCAAAAAACCTGAGGCATGCTGTATTCTTTTCTTTCTTTCTTTTTAGGCCCAAACAAATAAGCAAACACAACACATTTGGAAGTGAATATCACATTCTGAAATTGCAGGTGTTTTGTGTGAGGACAATATTACACTTTGTGAGTTGCATCTTTGTGCATGGTTGTTGCTGAAATTATACTGGCACAGTAGTGCCAGTATAGTGAAGAAGACTTTCAAAATTTTCTGCATTGTAAGCCCTTGACCCTGAAAGTCAAATATGGCATGTGTTTTCTTGGGCATAGTACTTCCAGCAGGGAAGATCCAACTGAGCATAAAGGACATGGGAGCAAGTAAAATTTCATATGTGTCAACATGTCCCTATTTTCCCATTTACCTGAATGGGAAAAAGGGACATGTTGGCAGGTATGAAATTCTAACCAACAAAATTGGTGAAATGTGCAGCACCTCTTCAAGCAACCATATACTGTACCCATATTGCTGTATTTATTAAAGTGAAACATGTAAATAGAATAGAAGAAATGACGGGTTTTAATTAATGCTATTTACCCTTGCAAACAGCTACCAGGGTGCAAGTTGGGCATACTAGAAACATTTCAAGGCTTCATGAGTAGGTTTTATGTCTTATTAGAGTTTCCTTAGGACCCAATTCATAAGAACATCCTCTTCAGCCAAGCCTCTTAACTCCACTGTTTAAACTGTAGTTATCAATTATATTTTCACTCCCTAAAATTATGATATTAAGTTTATCAATAATTATTGATCAGCTTTACCTTTGGTAAGTTACTTCCAGCCATGCTCTGTTGCCAAATGCAGTAGTATAAATTAGTCTTGTGTTCACACAACAGCGAGATGGCTGTGACCCAACAACAGCCTCTTGAAGATGCAGTCTTTACTTTGTTTACTTCAGAGTAATTCAGTTCGCTTCATTTGACTTCAGGAAAACTCAAAACTTGCAGCTGGAATCTAAAAAGAGTAAAGAATTTTCAACAATCATTTTGACTATTGTAAGTTCAAAGAGCAGAATTTATTCCTCATTCAAAAGAAGTGATACTGGCTTGCAACAATATAATTGATTTATTTCCAAACTTTCTTAACAGATTAATGCTGCCTTGTTGACACCATTTTCTCTCTCTTTGCTGTTGTATAACTTTAACTTTATTTTTATATTTTTTCCTTCTGGGGCAAATTAGGCTTTTACAACTGGCTTTGATTATTTCAAATTAAATTGTGCCTGGCAAGTCTCTTGGTTTGACAGCACTATGAACAGAAGCTTCGGAGTTGCTATGCAATTGATGGTCCTTTAGTACTTGGTAAATAGTCCACTAGCATCAGTTCATGACACAGGCTCACAGGTTCACAAGAAATGTAAGCAGTGGCAACTGGTGCAGGATGGCAGCATGTAGTTCCTGCACTGAGCAGGGGCTTGAACTAGAAGACTCCCAAGGTCCTTTACAACTCTTAATATTCTGTAACTGAGATCCAGACAAAAATACTCAAAAATATGACTCAGAAATTACTCTAAAGCAGGGATGAGCAGCCTTGGCTCTCCAGCTGTTGATGAACTACAATTCCTAGCCACAATTTATTGTGGCTGGAGATTATGGGAGTTCAACAGCTGGAGAGCCAAAGTCATCTAACCCTGCTCTAAAGGCATATTTAATTTCAACAGGGCTTCCTCTGAGTAGTTTAGTCAGGATGTCAGCCTCATGATTCAACATGATTGCCACAGCTGAGTGGCGACCGGGAAGGTAAGAGGTTCTTAAGGGCTCCTCTTCCCCTCCATCACTGCTCAACAGCAGTTGTCAGGTACGACATTTAGCCCCTCAAACAAGTTGACACTGACTGTTAGATGTAGTTATTATTTGTGAACAAGGTTGGACAATCTGTTAGATGCATAACCGTAGCCTTCTGAGCAGTTATTTGATTTGAATAATAAACAGAGTATATGTTTTTAAACCAGATTCATTGTTTGAGAACTCCTTATTAAAAGTGATTTGGCATGCTGCTGTGTCGCTCCATCTCATGTTAGTGTGAAATCGGAGGTGGGACTATCATTGAGCGACCATGTTCTTCCACAGCCACTTCCCTCCCTCCCTCCCTTGTTGGCACCAGCAATGAGCCAGCACATATGCTCGCCCATCTTCTCACGGGCACTGCTCGCACACCTGCCTCTCTTCCTATACCCTCAGCAGTGGCCTCATGACGTCACTATCTGGCCAAACATGCTGGGTGATGATGTCAATAGTCCACTCACTGGCTCTTTGCTGACATTTGTGGTGTGAAACTCCCCCAGCCCTGGCTCTGTGTGTGTCGAGCTGACTCTTTGCCAGTGCCGATGAGAGAGGGAGATGGGTGAGCAGCTGGTGGCAGCAGTGGGAGTGGGAACCACCAAAAAAACTAGTCGAAGGTGCCATGCACATCACTACATCACTGTGTAGTACCGCTGAAATGTGTACTTGACTTGCCATAAGCAAAACTTACACATTAGTGTAACTATATACACATAGTTACATTAGTGTGACTATATACATTTTGACTAGTGAACTTCATTTGGGATCTTTTATCTGGCACAGCATTTCATAGGAACATAGGAAGCTGCCATATATTGAGTCAGATCATAGGTCCATCTAGCTCAGTATTGTCTTCACAGAATGGCAGCAGCTTCTCCAAGGCTGCAGGCAGGAATCTCTCTCAGCCCTATCTTGGAGAAGCCAGGGAGGGAACTTGGAACCTTCTGCTCTTCCCAGAGTGGATCCATCCCCTGAGGGGAACATCTTAACAGTGCTCACACATCAAGTCTCCCATTCATATGCAACCAGGGCAGACCTCGCTTAGCTAAGGGGACATGTTATGCTTCCTACCACAAGACCAGCTCTCCTCACAATGATATTTCATTGTGAGAATATCAGTTTAATTTCCATTTGTTGCTTCTAAACCTTTTGTTGCCTCTTGTGCGAACCATGTTAGTTTTTTTGTCAATTGAATGATTGTGGGAGAGGGCCTTACTGGAGCAGATCAAAGGCTCATTGCATCCAGCATTTTGTCTGTAACAGTGACAAGCCAGATGCTTCTTGGAAATTTACAAATCAGGCACAGTGGAGCTGGCCATTCTCCTATTCTTTGTTCTTGGCATTTGGCAATCATAGGTATGCTGCCTCTGAATGTGGAAATACCATATTTGGTTCCCATGGCCACTGGTATACTTATTCTCCACAAATATGTCTATTTTTTTAAAAAAGCTTTCTAAGTTGATGGTGGGTGGGGAAATCATGGGAATTTGCTTTTCTAATGCTAAATTATTGTGGGCTTTTAAAAGAAAATAGTCACAGTATTGCATATTAATGAGGGATCTCAGTAATTCATGGTAGATTCTGAATCATGTTGTCTTCATGTACCAAAAAAATGGAAATCCCACCGAAATGAAGAGAACAGAAAGGAACATAAACTCTGACAAAGGAAATGCAAGGAGACAATAAAGGTCTGAGTGGTCTGTGACTGACCAAGAAAGATATCTTGGGGTCATGGTGGATGCTTGTTGAAAGTATCGACTCAGTGTGCATCTGTGAAAGAGGCTAATTCCATTCCAGGGATCATTAGGAAGGAGACTGAAAATAAAAATGCTAATATTATAATGCCCTTATACAAATATGTGGTGCGGCCACATTTGGAGTAGTGCGTACAAGTCTGGTTCCCGTATCTTAAGAAGGACATTGGAGAACTGGAACAGGTGCAGAAGAGGGTAACCAAGATGACCAGGAGCCTGGAGCACCTTCCTTATGTGGCAAGGCTACAGCATCTAGGGCTTTTTTAGTTTGGGAGAGAGGTGATTATGGGGACACATGATAGAGGTGTGTAAAATTATGTTTTGAATAGAGAAAGTGTACAGAGAGAAGGTTTTCTCCCTCTCCCCCAACACTAGAATCAGGGTCATCTCTTGAAACTGAAGGCCGAGAATTTTAGGACCAATAAAAAGAAGTATTTTTTCACACAGTGCATAATCAACCTGTGGAATTCTCTACCACGGGAATTCTCTGCTACCAGCTTGGGTGGCTTAAAAGGCAAATTGGCAAATTTGGCAAATTCATGGAGGACAGGTCTATCAATGACTACTAGTCTGGTGGTTCCACCTCCAGCCTCAGTTGCAAGATGCCTCTGAATACCAGTTTCAGGGAGCAACAGCAAGAGTGGGGGCATGCCCTCATCTCTTGCCTGTGGGCTTCTCAGAGGCATCTGGTGGGCCACTGTGTGAAACAGGATGCTGGACTTGATGGGTCTTGGGCCTGAAGCAGCAGGGCTGTTGTTACGTGCAAGTATCTCAGATCCCTAGTCTAAAAGATGTCAGATATGTAAAGCAAACAAACTTACTTCTTGGTTGGTTTGTGTTTTGTTTTATCTCTGTTGAATAACATTATATAATCGAGCATCTCATGATCTTTCAGTGGAAATATTAACTTCAGGCTGGAGTTCCGTGGAGTCCTGTATTAACTGTTTTACAAATAAGGACTCAAGGAACAGGGACATTTGAATTATTTTCCCACAGCCAATAAGAATCGTATGAGAAAACTAGGATGAAATGGAATGCAGACTAGTATTTTTTGCTTTTATTTCAACTGAACAAATGAACAATAAATAATAATCCATATGAATAATTAATTGAAGAAAAACATAAATTATATACTGACAAAAAGGAAACCAAAATAATCCCTCAGTCATTTACATAGTATTTATGTGATGCTATCTTTAATATGGGGTGGGAAATGTTTCCCCCACAAGGATTTTTCTTATTAAACCACAAACAGTTAATTAAACTTAGACTGGGTTGCTAAAAACTCCTTTTCTTTTTTCGATTAAAAAACCAGTTCACATGCCAATAGGGAATACATATCAGCTATCCAAACTTGAAGGTTGGGTGTAGATCTGTCCTCCCAATGTTATATAATTTTCACAACTCCCCATGCTCAAAGAACCCACCATTATTGATTTAAGGATAAATTCTATGTACTAGGAATATAATGCAAAAGTGCATGAACATCCTTAACCAACAAAGATCACTGCAAATTCATGATCAGCATGCTGACCACTGGAGTATCACCTTTAGATATTGATAATGAGAAAATTGTGACGTAGAGAAAGTTACAGGTCTAGATAGCTCAAAAACGTAGGCACCCAATCAGAAGTATTCTAATTAGTTATTAATTTGATTTTGAGTTACATGTTTTCAGATTGTTTGAAGAGCAAACCAAAGGACCATGTCAGTTCTTATTTTGTGTGATTTACCTTAGGTTACACAGTTTAAAATTTATATGTATTATTGAATCTGGCTTTCTTTTCTTATATTTGTTTGGTTAATTCTGCTTTGCAAGGCATATGTGAGATGGCATCCTTGGGCTCGTTGGAAAAGAGAAGGGATGACTGACGGGGTAGCAGTAGAGGCTGGTTTCCATTTGGCAAGCAAACACCTAATCACCTATGTGTTTGCATCACAACAACACTGTAAATACATGCTCTCAGATTTAATTAACCAAGGGTCAGTGTTTGTTCACATATAACACTCTGTTCAGAGTCTCAGAAGTGTCTTCTTATCTTCAGGTTACAATACGAGAAGCCCCTAGTTAGGCTAAAATGAGAAAGGGAGGGGGCTAAAGGCTGGCAAGATAGAATAAACAATTGGGCTTAGTTGGGGAGGATTTTTTTAGATCAGATGCCTAGTGACAGGACAAAGGCATCTCCGTTTATAGATGGAAGGAGGTGTCTCCACAGGGATGAATTTTATCCCAAAGTAAAACAGACTGGAATCTATGACATACCTGCTATCCTATTAAGCCCATACATTACTAGGAGCACAGGACTTTCATCATATTCTACCCTTTTAGCTAGGCTTTGGGAAGTGTAAAAGCAAGAAGTGTGTTAAGTGTAATTTTACTGGGGAAACTACCAGTTCTTTATACCTTTCAGAAGGAAGAAAGAGAGACATCCATCAAACTGTCATTAGAGATTAGATGCCACAAACCTAACTTTGTGGAACTGCCAGGAATCTGTAAACCTTTTAAAGGTGATGCCTGGTTTTGACATTATTATTTTAAAAAGTGCATAGATTTTTGTAGAAAATGCTTAGGCCAATGGTTAAAGAGCATTTTATGCTTCTAGCTTCCTAGAAGTCAAGTCTTAAACCTCAGATTAATTAACTTCTGCCTTTATAACTGAGAACAAATAATACTCTGTCTGGCCTATTCAGCCAATCTCAGAAACTGCCTTTGATTTTATTTTACTTTTTAAAAGGCTGTCCTTGCCTTCTACTTACCTTGCTTAGCCTGCAACCCATGTGTCCTTTCTTGTGAGTAAGGCCCATTGAATTCCGAGAGACTTGCTTCCAAGGAACCATCTATATGATTGTGTTGCAAATTTGATTTTAAGTGGCCTTTATATAACAATAATGTGATACTCTTCACATTAGTTGGTATGTATGTCTTTGGGCTGGAATGTAATTGGAATGTGTGTTGGCTTTGCAGGTTTGAATGTGAGTAACCTAACTCCTTCTTGGAATGAAAAGAAATGGATCTCAGGATGTGTGTGTCTCTCCCTTATTTGGTATTTACAGACAATAAGAATACAGATTAACATCGTAGACTCAATTTATTACGCATGGCTGGATAGAGCAAGTATCTGTCTATAAGACCTGTAGTAAATTATTCAACAGCTTAAACCTGAATGGTTATGTGGATAAACTGCTGTTCTGTTGCAGAGGTCCTGAGAGAATCTGAGAGAACTGATCACTTTTTCCCAAGTCTGAATTCTGTTCAGGTATACAAAAATGGATGGACATCTTGCTGATTTCTAGGTCTCTTTAGCCATCTGAATATTATTAGAAATATGTGGTTTTTAGAACCATCTGCTGTTTAAACTCTCTTAAATTATCTGCTTAAAACTTGATTTGTGGGGATCTAAACACAATGGTCTTTTAGTGTGGGTCCATCAACTGCCTGCTGAAAGCTTAGTAACGAGCTGAAAATGAACAATATATTTATATGTTCATATTAAAAATAGAACGGTCGCAATGAAGAATACAGCCTAGAAGCCCAGAATGGTAGGGACAGTGGTCCACATGTTGTGCAGCATAATGAGTGGTGCTGATCCATATGCACTTCTGTGGGCTCCTATAGAAGCACTGATAGTCTTGTGCTCTTGCACAACAGTGCAAATACCTAAAGTAATGTGCTCACACTCTGGAAGTGGTGCTTAGATTGGATACAGTTGCTTGACAATCTATGACGTATTTCTCATCTAAGTTGTGTTTCCAGCGTGCAGATGTGCTGCTTGAAGTACTTGCACTCTTATGCAAAAGCAGTTTCGACTGAACTTTAAGAGAAACAGAAGAGCAATTCAATAGTGGAAGGCATTAGTAAAAGTATGGGCACTTGGGTACATTGCCCATGGGAGTTCTCTGACCAACTCCACCCTCTGAGCCAGTGAGCTCTCTTAAACCTTGCCCACTCTCCACGCATACAACAGTTGTCTGCAGAGACAAATGCTGTACACAAGGAGAAATCTTCCTCATGATTAAGACACCAAGTCAATATACTCCCAGTACAGTGTCCTCAGTACAGTGTCCACTGCCTTAATAATGCCTGAATTGGGCATTCTGTGAATCTATGAAGTATGCAGTTACATGTATCCACAAATTCATTGTTGCTTAACTGTTGTTCCTTCTGTGCCTGAACTCCAGTTTAACCACAGTGTTCAGCCTTGGTTTTGGAAAGAAATTAAGTGCACCTTATTGAAGTTTGACAAGCAAAAGGATTCCAAAGCAGTATACAATTGGAGGGGTCTTAGACTAGATTAAAAATAAGTACCTTAAATCTGTTATAATGGTTGTGTTTACATTCTCGCTCGCTCTTACTCTCTATTATTTCAAAGTTAACAGGTTTCACAAGCGTTAAGAAAAACCATCTCATTCTGTCAGGAATTGGAGATATTCCAGTTCAAGCAAGTTATTTTCTCTCATTTGCCTCTCCTCCACCTCCCATCACTTTTTTCTCCTCTGATCTTTATTGCAACTCACTGTAGCAAGACTAAGCTAAAGATGTTGGCAGGATCTTTGTGGAGCACTTTTTAAAAAAGCATTTCCTCATTCTTTAGATTGCATGATACTGATAAATTGATGAAATCAGGAGGTCTTGTGCCTTTGAAATTATGCAGTAAACTTCCCCCCTTCCTTGCCTAAACATTGAAATGGGTGGAGCAGAAAGGGGGTAAAGAAAGGAACGGCTCAGACACTAGCATATCAAAGGAATTGAACTGAAGACTGGAAATTTGCTTGACAGATTTTTTATTTTTATTTTTGGCAAGAGTTGGGTTTCAGTCTTTTAATGATAGTAATAACCATATTGATCTGGCATGTTGGCATATTCAGAGTGATGCTTTCATTTAAAGAGAAAAATAAAGGAGAGGTCAGGTAAATAAAAGTAATACTCCTTTGAGTGTGTGATATAGTACTTTTTTTCTTTGTCTCATAAGAACTGAATGTGGTAATGATGTTTTATTGAGCAGTCTTATCCAAGAGAGCTGTAGTGCAGTGACTAAGAGACAGGGCTATGAACAGGAACTTTCTTGATTCAAATCCTGCCTCTGCCATAAATTAACTGGATGGTCTTAGACAAGTCACTCCTTCTCAAATCTGAGCCTCTCCATCTGCTGTATTGGAGATAATCAGGGGCGTAACTATAATCGGGCAAGGGGAGACAGTTGTCTGGGGGCCCACTGCCTTGTGGGGGCCCCCCAGAGGCAAGTCACATGACTGACTCCCCCAGCCACACACCCGCCCAGGCTTCCTTCAGTTGTATTCATCCTCCGAAACTGATGTGAGTGTTAAGACCTGGAGCTACCAGAACAGCATGTCTTTCTCTAGTACCATTAAATGACTTGCATCGTTCAGAATTTACAAAACCGGGGGGGGGGGGCATTTTAAAATCTTGTCTCTGGGCCCACTCCAACCTTGCTACGCCCCTGGAGATAATATTACTTATTTTACAAAGTTGTGCGGATTACAAGAGGATAATGTATGTAAAGTGTTTTGTGCATTTGAAAGTGCTATACAAATGCTAAGTATTATTTTTAAGTGGAGAGAAATAATGAGCTTATTCTCACGAGCAGCCTAACCCAGTCTAGGGCAGCCCAGCCTGGGTTAGGCTACTCATGTGCAGCACCAGGGTTGAGCACGATCCCTGTGCTCAGATCATCTGGGAGCATGAGTCACTCTCCATGCAGCATATTCTTGATCATCTGGGGGGAAGGTGAGTTGGTTTCTGACCTTGCCCCCCCCCCCAAATCTGGTCATATGAATTGCTGTAATGTCTCAAAACTCTTTTGGGATGGAGTGATCTTCCTCTTCTACACTCCAAAGGCAGAATGCACAACAGGAGACTGTCCTGTCACTTTACTGACTTTCTCACAGGCAAATAGTGTTCAGCCTAGGCCCATTAATACAGGTGTGAAGATGCAGCTTTAGATGTTGATTGTGTCACAAGTGGTCCTTAAATGCACTCTACCAAATGGAAAGAATTTTGCCCGCAAGACAAACTGAGTGTATTGGGTATTAACATAAATGAAATTAATTCTGCACTTTATCTCAGTGACTGCATATAGTTCTGTGTTGGGGATGCTTAAGAAGTGCTTTGTCATACACCCCAGGGGTTGTTCTTTCAAACCCTACCCAGAAGACTGGTAGTGACCCTGCATTAATTGTTATTCTTTTAGTAGATTTCTTGATTGCTTCTTGCAAGTCCCGGAATAAGAGACTGGATAAATCTCAGGAAGGTCTATTTACAAAGAAAAGGGGCTGCAGGAGAGACAGGTCAGAGTCTTGGGAAATTCATATGTTATACTTAATTTATCTTACAGGCAGATTTCTTTCCCCAGATGGAAACCACTCCCAAGTGAAATGTATTTAAAAACTGCTTTTGACATAGGCTGAATTCAGACATGACACGACACCAGAGTTAAATGGGGCAGAGGTTAGAATTCTATTACATTCGAATTCATGAAACTGTGGTTTTGAGCCAAAAGCAACCAAAAGTGTGGTTTTCCTTGCCAAACTCCAATGTGAACCTTCAGTTTGCAGTAAGGTTTGCTGCCAAGACCAGAGGTTTGGCCGTCAAAACATTGTGTCTGATCCTGGATGCTGCCATAACTGCTGTTTTATGCCAGTTTTGAAACTACAATCATAGGGACGGAGGCACAGACCCGTCTGGGATTGTGGCCACTCTATGGCTGCAGCATTTCTTACTGCAGCACTTCTCACTGGTCACCTCTCTGAGCACCAGCCCCACCCCTCCTGTTGGGGCTCTATATCGAGCCAGGTTGCCACAGGGGTGGGTACCCCGGCAACTGCTGTCATTGTCTTGGCAGCTGCTGCCAAGTAGCTGTCAAAGCATGCCCCCTGCCAGCCCATCCACCCATGTGATCATGTGTACCCTTGCTCATGACCCCAAATGGCAACCTTGTTCATCTGTGGCCCCTGGAAATTGGGGGTCCTCTCTTGCACGATTCACTGCGCTGGCAGATCTGCATACAGTGCGATCCGGGAATCCGGGAATTTTGTATGGGTTTAAAGATCCGTCCATGCACCCGATGTCTCATCTGTGCACATGGCTAAAGTCTGACAAATGGAGCATCAAAATCTCCTTTGGGTACATGCAAGGCTGCACAGGAAAGGTGGGTTGCAGTGCTTCTGTTTTATCTTTTACCATGGAGAGTTGGGGCCCCACGCAAGCAGGGCCCCTTTGTTGGGTTAGTTCAACTCATGAGCATGCAGTGTGATGGGAGATCTAGGACTTACAACCCCATGGTCCTCCCTAGTAGACTGGCCCTCTCATGAGAGGGATTGCCCACCAGCAGCAAGCTGACGATAAAGCAGGAATGTAGTTTGGTCTACATGGACTGCTTTGATGGGGTGATCCCTCGCAACAGCATCCTAGGTCATGGTGAGGCAGACCCCCCCCCCAGGATCCTTTGCCTTCCCTCATATACATATTCCCCCCTAGGGGGTCTTCATGTTCCCTTCCCTTTCATGAGTAACAGGGAAATAGTGACCCCCCCCGAGCCCACCCTCAAAATCATGCTTGTGTGGGGGACTATTTTGGTTCAGGGCTCTTGGGGGGGGGGCAGCGGTGCCATCACTATCTGAATAAGTGCTGGCATGGCATTTAAAGGGATTTAAATGCCATTTCCATGCCAAGGGTGGGTGGACTACTCTGAAAATGTGCAGTCGTGCTCGACATGCCCCCTTTAAGATCATGGCCAATCACGGCTGCTCTGCTGACGTGCTGCCGCTTTGCCCACAGTTTTGCTGTAGAGCTTGCTGGGATCGGCCTCAGTGGCTGAGTAGCAGGGATGGGAAGCCTGCAACCTCCTGGAACCGGAGGTTGATGGACCATGGTAGGATGAATGTCTGCAGTACTGTGTACAGTTTAAAATTGAAAGCGTGGGTTCTCCAACCTCCAATTTTGCGTTACGTCGGAATTCGGCCATAAGCTGGATTCTAAAAGCTGCATTTTAAGACATGAGTTTTCAGTCAACATGGTAGTGGAGGAGAGTCTTAGGACTGAATGCACCCTCCCCTTACTTATACCCATTTAGGAGGGAAAGAAATGTCCTTACCTCTCCCACCAGAAAAAGCCCATCTAAAGCACAAACTAGTGCTTTGAGCTTTTTTTTTTTTTTTTTAAAGCATCCCCCCCCCCACACCCAATTCAATGAGTGAGTAAAAGTTACAAGGACTATACAGCACCTTGTCTGAGGAACTATAAGAACTTTTCTTACTTAGAGCCTAGGGCCTAATTATGTAATTATGTCTTTTGGGTAGATTATATATCTCTTCTCATAATTATGTCTACCCAGTAGACTGGAAGGACTCCAAGATTTCCGTTTTCTGGGATAAAAATGGTTTGGGTATGTTTTGTTGCCTTTAAAATAAAAACAACCTTGAATTGTATGGCACAGCCAGAGGGGTTGCTTAGGGAAGCCAACAAGGAGAGCAACAGTTTGTCACAAATAAACATTTGTATTAATATGGTTTTAGTAGACAGTAGCTCTTTTTTTCCTGACTTATTTCTGGAACCCTGTTAGAGAAGCACTAACTTTGTTGATTGCACTTGATTTATGATGCCCTTATTTTCCCCTCAGAGCTAAGCTAGATGGTTACTTTAGAGCTGAGTCTATCCACTCTCATGGATAGAGTGCCTGAAATTTAGAACAGAAAGATGAATTGTCTGCCCTTATTGCGCTGGAAATAACATCACTCACGGGCATTGCAACAAACTGTTGTAGACTTTCTTTAGACACAGGGCACAATCCAGGAGGGGGAAAAAGTCATAACATGCAGTCCGATCCTATGCTTAAGTAAAGAGAATACTTTTCTAGGACCTCACCAGCTGTCTCTTTTTAGTGGGTATCAGTTGCCTAGGATTTTAAATCTCTCTCAGCTTTGTGCCAAACTGAAGGAGAGCCTGTTGTAATTGTACTCCAGAGACACAGATGAGAAACAGTCAGTTCTTTTAAAGAAATTTGTAAATAATTACTGGAAAATGGATTGGTGAGCATACATTGTGTTGTTAATGAGTCGTATCACATGCTAATAAAAACTCATAGTCATTTTCTAGACTGTTCGGTGGTTTTAACAGTTTCATTTCCTTCGCAATCTCTCCCTCAGCTGTTGCAGAACTTTCATTCCTTCTCTTAACTGCCTCAGAACGTTTGACTGTTTCTTGAAGGTGGGCCCTTGTCAAAGCCCAGATCATTTTTACTCTCTCATTAGGATAGTGTGAAGTGCACTACTAGAACTGTGCATGGCTGAACATTTCCGATTCCCATAAGACATAACCAGGCAGTAGCAGTCCTCTCAACTGTCGAGTCAGGTCCTGTTGCTGTAGAGCCCCAACATTCTTTCATCCCCCCCCCACCATGGCTCTCTCCTTCTCCTCTCCCTCCTTTACCTGTAATAGGGTGGGGGCAGGATGCTTCACTTCCACTTTGCTCCTGGGAGAGAACATGTAACCAGCTGCCTTGCCAGCTTGAGGCTTGATTTTAAAATGAACTCCCCCGCCCCTCCCTGTAGCTGTCCTTCTAAGACCATTCTTAGAAGGCTCATTCTTAGACCTTAGAAGGTTCCATTCTCTCCCTTTGGTAAAGTTTGCTCCAACAAACTCAAAAAGTAAGAGTAATTATAATATGTAACCCCATAAAAACATATGAAGTACCTAACATTCTATAAACATAATATAACTTCTTGTTAGTGTTTATACATTTTTGCTGCTCCACTTCTGTGTCATAATTTCTCTGTTCAATACCTATGGACTACAACACAAATACCACTTTATGAATAATCAGGACAGTCATATGTGAATCTCATCGTGGGCTTCACTTCTTTCCCAGTACAGTACTTCTTTCCCTTGGCAGGGGTTCCATTCTGGGCTACAGCTGCAGATATGGAAACTGTGAATATCGAGTTAAGGGAACCTATGGGATTATGGTGGTTAGGTTCCCAATCGGCTGAAAATGCCCCAAAATTGGCCACATTGTTGATCCATTAGGAAAGAAATTCTAAAGCCACAGCATGGTAATACTCTTTATTGGAACTAGCTAAAATGTTGCAAAGTCATAGACTTGGACTTCCCCACCATGCCCAACTCCCCACCCCCTGCCTGTTCATGCGCAGAGGCAACATAATTGGCCTCTGGGCATGCACGGGCACCACAACCTCTGTCCCTGAGAAGCTTAGTTGAGACACAGGTATATGCTCAGTATCCTTGCTATGAAGACAGATGCAAAGAACTCGTTTAGCTTCTCTGTAGTCTTCACATTCTCAATAATCTCTTTCACTCCTTCATCTCTAATGGTCCAACCACCTCCCTGGCAGGTTTCCTGCTTCTGATGTCTTTAAAGACATCAGAAGTTTTTGTTATTCCCCTTTATTCTTTTAGCTAAATGTTCTTCAAATTCTCCTTTCACTTTGCTCATTGAGGCTGTTCTTACGAGCAGTCAAGCCCAGGTTTAGGCAGCCAAATCTGGGCTTGGCTGCCCATGAAAACTGCCTTATTTTTGATATACATACTTGGTATACAATTATAGGCATTTATATACAATTATAGGCATTTGAGTGAAAGGTGGTTAGGGATGTCCTTATTTTGTTCCACAATGTATATTTTTCTCTTTAAGGTGTTTAACAAGTTGCCTTTCAGTAATACATTCATGTTGATAACAATTGGTAGGGCAAGATTCCGCTGCTTTGTGGGCTGCCATTGAGCTCTCCTTTATCTGGAAGGTCGAAGCTCATCTGATAGATAAATGATCACCTGAATGTCCTGTTTGTACTTGATAAACAGTTTCCTTGATAACTGCTGGGGGTGGGAGGCGAATATTCACACTCATTATATAAACTGTGATGCTTTCTTTTCAGTCAAAAATTTTCTCTGATGCCTTCACTTGATTTAAGTGCTGTTTGCTTAACCCACAACCTAGGGCTTGTCTTAACTCAGCTTACGTGGAAGTTCAGCAGGCTGCCCCACCATAGCATCTTGCTGTCTGTTTCTTTAACTGTTGCCAAATTAGACTTGAACCATGTGCTTATCATGTGTATTACACAGTGGCACATTATCCCTCCCTGCCCTCCCCCCCCCCCCCGCCAACTGCCCTCAGGCTTCCTTGGTGTGGTTTTCATCCCTGTTCTCATAATGTTTTCTTTGCTTGTCACCTTCATAGATCATCTTTTCAGAAGCTGCTATTACTTTTGTTGTTCTTGTTTAGCATATTTATATGCCACTTTTCAGCAACAACAAAATGTTCTCAAAGCAGTTTACCCCCTAGTGCCTTTGGAGTCAGGTGGTATATACATTTAATAAATAATAATAATAATAATAATAATAATAATAATAATATAATAAATACATAGAAAAAATAATAAGATGATTCCCTGGCACCAAAAGGCTCACAATCAAAAGAGAAATATGAGGTAGATGCTAGCAACACTCAACGGACAGATGTTGTGCTGGGTTGATTATTTTATTTATTTATTTAGTTATTTTTGCTGGAGATTTGTGCTGTTGTGTAGTGAAGATGGAAAACACACACATACATGAATTGGTGGTGGGGGCTCCTCTGGATTACCTTTTTTGTGGATTACCTGGTCCATGACTATTAAGGCATGAAAACTGCAGGTGTCCAGATATTGCAGTCTTACGAGGGGAGAGAAGTAATAATGGCTTGTGCATCCAGTTTTCCATACTTCTGAGAGACCTTCTAAAAGTAGTCATGTATTTCCAGTGCGGTAGGTTATATGAGATGTGCCTGCATTTGGTGCCCAGATGTGTGACTTCCCTTTTTGGAAATTATACTTCAAATCTTAAAAATAAATGAAACAATTCTGACCACAGGGTTAACTCAGATTTCAGTCTTTGTGGCTTGTTGTATTATGTTAAATTTCAAAACAGCAGTAGCACACATTTTAATGTTCTTCAGAGCAGTGGGCATTGGTTTTGACAGGTTCCCAGATATTACTAAATGCAGGTTAGCTATCTACTAAATTAGAATAGACTCAGTAACTGACAGCCTGACTAAATTACTTGATGAAAGTCCAGTTGAAATTAAGTAGTCCTTTAGAGTTAGCCCTGAGTTACTATGGAGTAACTTAGTCTGGATATCAGTCAGTGTTTGCTTACCTACAATGAACTTCCAACAGCAAGTACTGTTGGAATAGTGAAGTTGTTTTTAATATGCTGTGCACACGATCTTGCTTTATAAGGTTATTCTTCCCATGGGGCCCTGCCCTGTCTCTCTGTGTTCAGAGAGACCTTGAATGCTGGTTCTTGCCTCCTATGCTTCCTGATGTACTCTGCCTCCTGGTCCCTCTTTCCACTGCTCTTTCCATCCCTTAGGCCCTCTCCCTCTTGAGCACCTCTTGCCTTTGTTTCCTTCTGTAACAGCATACAACCTATCTCCTACTTCCGGTGTAAATGCTTTTAACCCATTCAGATTGACTTTTCACTTTTAACTAACAAGTTGTACATATGCAAAGGATGAATTTACTACCACCGCTACTACTACTACTACCAATATTTGTACACCATTCTTCAACCAAAGTTCTCAAACAGTTTACATAGAAAAATATATATGTAAGATAGCCCCCTGACCCCAAAGGGCTCACAACCTAAAAAGAAGAAATATAGCACGTTCTAATCTTACCTGCTGAATTGTTGTGATCTTTCTGTAACAACACAGTTGTTTAGCCAGTGGCAACAGAAACATGTTTTTAGCCTGTTATGTAAAGATGGACTTTGTCTATTGATCAGTTGCCAGACACCACTGTTGCTGATCCTGGGAAATATTGTTCCTGCTTCCCATAAGTTTCAGCTGGAGAGCCAAGGGCTGCTGGGAAGTTAAACACCCTCCCTCCAAGGAAGAACATCCTGTCAGCCAGCCTGGTCCTCTCCAGTGGCCAGGGAAAGAGGAGCTGCAGGGAGCCCCCTTCCCCCTTCCTGCCAGAAAAGGACACTCTGTGCCAAATGCCAGTTGTTCAGGGATGGCAGCAGCAAAGAGGAAATCCCTTCTAGCCTCTACCATCAGCCAGAGGACTAAGGCTGCTAAGCAGTGTACATGTGGAGTTTTTGCTTGCTTGTTTAAATTTTATTATTACTGCCTTGAAGACCATTTGATTGAAAACCAGAATATAAATCCTCTAAATTAATACATATTTTGCAAATCTAAAAGAAGGGGTGTATGAGTGCTAGGTAATGGCAACATATCATTAATTGGTCTTAGCAGATGGGGGTATATAGAGAAAGACTGAAGGATAGTGATGATTGAAGAACTGGTCATGATATTGTGGTGGTATAGCTTTATATATATTAAGTTTCTAAAGCATTTTGTGATTCTAAAGAAAGATACTATTTACACAGACAGCAGAATGGAGGGGGTTGGACATTAAACTCACTTTGGGCAAGGATTTATTTTCAGGGGAGTTTATGCACATGTTTATGTTGGTTCTGTTTGCTCAAGTCAGATATTGAAGATAATATTCACTATGAAAAATAGGCTGGAAAAGAGAGAGTGCAGCAAGTAATGAAAGTCAATAGAGAGAAGCAGCAAGGGAACGACAGACCAGTCTTCAGTGTTTACACACAAATAAGAAAATATTGAATACAATTTATTGAGGTATTAACAGTATTGATAATACTGCCATCACAACATCATTAAAAGCCACTTGAGACATTGTCTGATAGACACATCTTTGGTTTCTTGTTCTTCATTGTTTATAGGGCATCCATTTGTTTCTGTATATTTCTTTCCTCTCTTAACTAGGAAAAGATGGTCTTTACTGAGCCAGTATGTATGAGATATCCACTGACCTATCCTAAATGTGTGGGAGAGGAGAATGCATGCACACGTGTTCTCTCCTGACCCAAACTTGCAGATAGGAAGTATACTGCTGTATGGGCATTCAGGATAAGACATGAACTGTACATGCATAAAGAGGTGTAAATGTGTGTTGAACATAGTGTGTATGTAGCAGTACTGATGGGCTCTGAACCGGCAGTTATGATCCAAAGAAAGTGATCTTTGGGTTGGGGGGAATAGCTTAATGAACATATCAACTATGTGTGGTAGCAACAAAAAAGAAACTCATTTAGCTTCTCTGCAACCTCCATATCCTCCTTAATAATTCCTTTCACTCTCTTATTGTCTAATGGTCCAACTGCCTCACTGGCAGGTTTCCTTCTTCTGATGTATTTAAAGAAGTTTTGGTTATTCCCCTTGATACTTTTAGCTAAATGTTCCTCAAATTCTCTTTTCGCTTCCCTTATTGTTACCTTGTATTTCTTTTGCCAGAGTTTGTGTTCCTTTCTGTTCTCTTCATTTGGACAGGCCTACCAATTTCAGAAGGAAGTCTTCTCCCCTTTTATGGCTTCCTTGACATTACCTGTTAGCCACGCTGGCATCCTCCTGGACTTAGTGGTACCTTTCCTCCTTTTGGTTATACAATCTAACGGGGCTTCTAGTATTGTGGTTTTGAGTAAACTCCATTCACTCTGGAGTGAAGTGACTCTCCTGATGTTCCCTTTCAGTTTTCTTTTCACCATACTCCTCATTTTGGAGAAGTTTCCTCTTCTGAAATTCAAAATGTCTGTGTTAGACTTCTTTGGTGATTCTCTCCCTGCATGTATGCTGAATTTGATCACACTATGGTCACTGTTCCCTAAAGGGTCGATGACACTGACATCACGCACCAGGTTCTGGGTGCCACTCAGGATTAAGTCCAAGGTCACCTCTCTGGTTGGTTCCAAGACCAACTATTCTAGGGCACAGTCATTTAGCGTATCTAGAAATTTGACCTCTCTGTCATGACCTGACTGTGAATTGACCCAGTCTATGTGTGGTTAATTGAAATCACCCATTATTACAGCCCTGCCTCTCCTTGACGCCTCCCGGATTTCCTGCTGCAACTCCCAGTCATTGTCAGCGTTTTGATCCGGAGGGCGATAGCATGTCCCCAGTAGCACGTTCCCCTTCAGGCCTTGTATTGTCACCCACAGGGTTTCTGTGGAGGACTCCAGTCCACCTAGGTTTTCTAGCTTGTTAGATTCTATCCCTTCTTTAACATACAGTGCTACTCCACCTCCAAGGCACCCCTCCCTGTCCTTTCTATAGAGTTTATATCCAGGGATAAAAGCGTCCTACTGGTTCTCACTGTTCAACCATGTTTCTGTTATGCCTACTATATCTATTTCTGTGTTAGCAACCAAGCACTCCAGCTCACCCATCTTGGCTCGGAGGCTTCTGTCATTGGCATATAAGCACCTATATGCTGAATTTCACACCTGATGTATGCTATCTTTCTTTTGACTCTTTGACGAGCTGGCACAGCCTTCTGTCTGCTCTTTATGTGGTTCTGCTCTGTCCCCTTCTGTTTTATCTGAATCTTTTGCCCCCTCACACTTTAAAGGATGGCATTTGCCGAACCGGATACTGCGCAGCTCCCGTTGGCTATTCCTCAGGCGTCATTTTAAAAGCTGCTTTGCAACCTTTTTTGATTTTAAGCACCAGCAGTCTGGTTCCATCTTGGTTCAAGTGTACCCCATCCCTTTTGTACAGGCCTTGCGTGCTCCAAAATGTATCCCAGTGCCTAACAAATCTAAACTCCTCCTCCCAGCACCAACATCTCATCCACGCATTGAAACCCCTTGGTTCTGCCTGTCTCACTGTACCTGTGCATGGAACAGGTAGCATTTATGAGAATGCTACCCTGGCTGTCTTGGACTTCAATACGCTACCTGTCAGCCTAAATTTGGCTTCCATGACCTCCCAACTACATTTCCCCACATTGTTGGTGCCGACATGCACCACGATACCAGTCTCCTCCCCAGCACTGCCTCAGAGCCTATCTAGAAACCACGTTATATCCACAACCTTCGCACCAGGCAGTCAGGTCACTGTGCAGTCAACATGCAGGTCACAGACCAATCTCTCTATACCTCTAAATTGAATCACCCACTACAAGGAGGCCCCCACCCCCAGGAGGAGTATCTTCTGTGTGAGAAGATATGGGCTCATCATCTATGGAGGGAGTCCCTTCTAAAGGAGCATTTCCCTCTTCCTCAGACCGATGTCCTCCTTGCCTGAGACCTTCATTCTCCCTGACAGCAGAGGAGCTATCAGACGTGGATGCCTCTACCACGTCCCTGAAGGTCTCGTCCACATACCTCACTGTCTCTCTGAGCTTTTCCAGATCCGCCACCTTGGTCTCAAGGGAACGAATTTGTTCCCTGAGAGCCAGGAGCTCCTTGCACTGAGCACACACCCATGACTTCTATCCATGGGGCAAATAGTCATACATGTGGCACTCTGTCAATACACTGGTAAGTGCCCTCTCCCCTGCTGACTTCCTATCTTTATACTGGTTTTGTTCGCTGTCTACAGTATTTAGAGATAGTTTATTAGAAGCGTAGGTCTCGGCTGTAATGGTCAGCTATTTAACTGTCCAAACAGCTTTTCTCAAGAATATGAGGGAGGGATTTGTACTTACATTCTCTTCTCCACTGGGCTCCTTGTTATCACCAGGGCTTGTTCCAGGCTCCCCCACACACTTCACGCTAAACTCCTCCAAAACTCCAGCATCCTGTTTGCTACCTCTGTTCGCTATGCTCTTGGGCCTTTTCCTCTTATGTAGAGAGTAGGCTTCCAACTGAGACACAGGACGTGGGTCAAAGGAATGTGGGGCCTCCCACAGCCCTAGCTGACTCCATCCCTCCAGGCAGGGAAAACAAAAACACAGGAGTTTGCTAGCCCTGGCAAATGCTAGCGTGCATGGGCGCGCGTGCGCACACACACACACACTGGGACTTATCCCTTAAAGAGAAACTAGCCCCTCAAAATCTCCCCTCTTCCTGTTAGTTAGTTTGAAGGGGGGGGGAGGCTAGATGTTATTCTGTTTAGAAAAGCTTGTTCACCTCCTCAAGGCTGCTTCTGCTCTTTACAGAGTAGGCTTCCAACTGAGACACAGGATGTGGGTCAAAGGAATGTGGGACCTCCCACAGCCCTAGCTGACTCCATTTCCTCCAGGCAGGGACAAACTAAAACACTTTTGTTTTTGCTAGCCCTGGAAAATGCTAGGAGTTTGCTAGCCCTGGCAAATAAAACACACACAGAGACTCTCACACAATGCATAATCAACTTGTGGAATCCTCTGCCACAAGATGTGGTGACAGCCAACAACCTGGATGGCTTTAAGAGGGGTTTGGATTACTTCATGGAGGAGAGGTCTATCATTGGCTACTAGTTGGAGGGACATAGGCCACCTCCAGCCTCAAAGGCAGGATGCCTCATAGTACCAGTTGCAGGGGAGTAATAGCAGGAGAGAGGGCATGCCCTCAACTCCTGAATGTGGCTTCCAGCGGCATCTTGTGGGCCACTGTGTGAAACAGGATGCTGGATTAGATGGGCCTTGGGCCTGATCTAGCAGGGCTGTTCTTATGCTCCTATATTCTTATGAAAGTCAAGAAAGGCAAATTCCATGCTAAGGATTCAAAATAAGATTTGCAGTCATAATGTATTTGAATAATTATGTGGTGTAGCTGCATTTGGAATATTTCTGTACAGTTCTAGCTTCCAGGGCTGGCCCAAGGATTTCTGGCACCCCAGGTGAAGCCTAGTTTTGACACTCCCTGCCCCCTTTGCCCATGTGAGTACCTCCTGTTGCGTGAGTGGGCGAGTGGTCCCCGTTGCCTTCCTGGCCACCTGCTTGCTCTCCTTGCCACTCTGTCTGCCACCGGGGCAGCCAGCCTGTCATGTCATGTTATAATGATGTTGGCTGTCCATTATAATGCACTGTGGCAGGCCAGCATTGTGGCACGAGTGTTAGAGGCAGCCAGCAAGGAGAGCAAGTGGGTGGGCGGGCAACAGGGATGCAGAATACTCATTCACTCTCCTGCCCAATCACTCACCCTCTTGCCTACTAGCTCGAACAACAGGAGGTCTCTGCCTGCCAGGGGCGCCCATGTGGGTGAAGGGGGCAAGCAGTGGTGGTCCCTTTGCCCCTGTTCTTCCTTGTCTCCCTTGTTGCTGCAGCCATCAGTGGTGGGGCATCAGGCAAGCACCCGCACCCCAATTGACTATATTTTCAACTCATGGGGCGGCACGTGACCCAGGCTGTCGATCTCCCTCTCTGTTTAGTAACCAAGGCAACTGCCTAATTTGCCTGTTGGATGGGCCGACCCTGCTGACTGCTCCATCTCAAAAAGAATTTGTAGAGTTGGAAAAGATGAAGGAAAGGGCACCCACCCTGTGAGAAAAAGCTAAAATGTTGCGGGCTTATTAGTTTGGAGAAAAGATAAGTTATGGTGTAGGGGTCATGGTGGAGTTTTATAAAATCATTCATGAAGTAGAGGAAATTGAGAGAGAATTCCTCCCACTCGCATAATCCTAGAACTTGAAGTCATTCAAGGAAACTGATAGGCAGTAGATTCAGGCTAGACTAAAGGAAGTACTACTTCACACAACATATAATTCATTTATGGCATTCACGCCACATGGTAATGCACAATGTTTTAGATCAGACCTGTACAACTAAGGCCCAGGATTTTGATTTTTTTCTGCCCCCCAGATAGGAATCTCCTGCAGCAACAGCAGGAGCCATGAAGAGCTCTTGGGTTGTCCTGCTGATGAGCAGCAGGAGCTCAGTGCAGTTGGTCCTTGAGATCAGATGAGATGCATGTGACAGCAATGAACTTAACAAGCAAGTGAGCCAATTGCTGCTGATTGAGCAGCAGTAGCACTGTTGCATGGAGAGGGTTGGAGCAGCATCAGCATCCTGCAGAGGGCCACTCTTTCAGTCCATTTCCTCTTCTCTGAGAGAAGCCATCCGCTGTTCTCTCCAGAAACTGCTTTACAGCACCATTCTGGGTCTGTTTATGTGGAAATACATTCCATGTTCTGCCCAGTGAGACTTACTCCCAAGTAAGCATGCTTTGGATTGAAGACTAAAAGCAACATTAAGAGAGAGGAGAGGAGTTGTTTGGGGCTCCAGGTGCATTCAGGTGCCCCACTGACTGAGCAAGAACAGGGCCTATTTTCTGACCACTCCCCTTGGTTAAAATTGTGGGTCTCTTGACAGTGAGAGAAGATCCACAGGTAACGAACAATTGCTTTCATTTATATTGTTAATGAATTTTAATGTAATAATGTGCTGAAAATTGATCTTGGCCTGCGCACACCAAGTCATGGTTGGTTCAAGTTAGATTTAAAAGGAGATTAGACAGATTTATAGAGCAATATTTATGGAGTCTGTGGCTTCCCAGAGACGTCTGACTGGCCACAGTAGGAAGCAGGATGATGGACACTTGATCTGATCCAGCCGGTTGCTACTTATGGAGTAGCAATAGTGCAAATCACAGCTACCTGCACTGAATTTTATTTGCATATTTAAATGTGATGTCCAGTGCCCAGATATCAAGCTAGTTTACTGACAGGATAGGCACTCTGAGGGACTGAGAATGTTCCCTAGCCACATGTTGGCAAAGCTACTTATGAATAGGAAAGGCCGTATTCCTATTCTCTCTCATCAATGTGAAGTGTTCTTGAAGGAGGCAGTTGAAATATTATTTCATATACTTTAGGAAACATGTTTGCATATACAGTTCAGGAGAAGGCAGCTGACAGGTGTACAGGACAAAGCTTTGAGCCAGGGGAAATGCAGTAGGCCTTCGTGTCCTCAGTTGCCTATCCTTATTCTAATAATCTGTTTTACTACAATGCTTGTCTTTCCCCTTGGTTGAAAGTAGAAAGGAAGCCAAACATAAAAATTAAGCCATCTAGTATAGAAACATAGTCAAGCATTTCTGCGAGAGAATAGAAAATAGCCCAATTAAAATGTACCTACTCTGGTTGGTTGGTTGGTTGGTTGGTTATTTATTTATTTATTTGCCACCTAATAAAACTCTCTAGGCAGTTTACAAACCAATTAAAATAAATAATTTAAAACAGAAACAATATTAATTTTTTTTTAAGGCCCGCAGAAGCCTCAAACCCCATATTTCGGCTAGAATAATATTCAAAAGCTCGGGTGCTGCTGCAGAAAAGGCCTGATCCCAATTCACTGTCAGATGAGCTGGTTCATGGACGTAGCATCCATTGGATAAGCAGGGGCAAATGTCCCTTGGCCCAGAGGGTCAAGGGGCCCCCAAGCAGGCTGCCCCACCATTGCATACTGGCAGCCAGTGCAATGCTTTCAGCACAAGGTCTCTCCAAGTTGTCCCAGAGATCAACCTGGCTGCTGCAGTTTGCACTAACTGAAGCTTCTGAACTATGTACAAAGGCAACCCTACACAGAATGTATTACAGTAGTCATATTATGCCAGGTACACAGTAAAACAGCAATACAATGGTCAGGACAAAAAACTCCAAAAAGACAAAAAATAATAATAATAAGCTACTATTTAAGATGAAAGGGTATGTTTGAGTCTTCAGATCAAGATGAGATAGAAATAAATAAAAAATATATAAATAAAAGAGATCAAAATAGATAATAGAGTTCATTGAGACTTAAAAGCACAAAGCAGACCCTTGAAATTGGGCAATGATTAAGAGTGGTGGGTAAACTTAAGGGAAACTGAATCCTGGGAGCATTCATCAGGTTATTATTCTTTCCTATGATAGTACGTCATCCACTCCCCTCCTCCTTCAAGGAGATTCGCCATTTACTTGTATGATGAATATTTTTCTTTTGGTTTTTTAAAACCCTCAAATAATAAGAGTTACAGAATAATGATCTAACTAAATAGTTTTTGCTGGGTTTTAAAAAAAACCTTTTGTACCCCTTTTAGCACTTTATGATAGACTCCAAGGCATGTTCTATATCTTATAACATTCTAGATGTTTCTAGATTGTCACAGGTGATGATTTTTCACTTGTGTACATTGCTGCAAAAATAGGTAGTGATTTACACATGTATAAGTAGAATCAAACAAGTGCCTTCATTATAGGAATATTGTAAATGGGTGAGCCAGTTCTGATTTCATTCCCTGCACTAGGCCTAGGTTAAGTCTAAAATTTATTTTGTCCTTGTTGTTTAAAAGAACAGTTATTATTTAATAATTCATTGTTAAGTCATGCTAACAACACTTTTTATTTTATGATTTGCTGTTTCCAGGGCACAGACAGAAGCTTGATGACTCTAAACCTAGTTTGTTCTCTGAGCGCCTCAGTGATTTAGGGCGCATTCCTCACCCCAGTATGAGAGTAGGGGTCCCGACTCAGAGCCCACGGCCCTCTCTGAACTCTGCACCAAGCCCTTTTAATCCACAAGGACAGAGTCAGATTACAGGTAAGAGACAGAACCATAGGCTTGTTTTATATGGGCTATGGTGATAATTGACTATAGGCCTTTTTTGACGTGGGGGAGGGTGTTGTTTCAAAATATAGAAGAGTAAGATTGTTACCAAGTGCAAAGTATAAGTGTGTATAAGCTAAGTGGGGTAGATTCCCCCCGCCCCTATAGTATTTATTACTAGAATTATTCTTCTTTATAATCTGAAGTCAACATTTTGACAAGAAATTAAATTGAAGATGAAACTGGAGAAATGCCTCATCTCTTTTGTCATTGATCTGCATGCATTGATAAAATATATGTAAATACTTCTGCTGTGCATATTTATTAGAATGGCTTCTGCGGATTGCCTGCACAGCATTAGCATTGCCAAGAAAAATTCTGCTTTGCCACATTTATTATTCCACATTGTGGCTTCTCTCTGTCTCAATAAATCATGAAGCAGGTTGTATTGAGACTTTTATACATTCTGTTTTCAAGCCTAGAGATTGACTTCATTTTTCAAAACAGAACATGTAGAGAGAAAGGAGAGAAAATCTGAAGCCATGAGGCTTTATTAAAAAAGCGGCGGGGGGGGGGGATTCAAACCAATGCTTATTTTGTGTGTTGCAGGGAGGAACTTAGATGAATATTTATTTTGGTTTTATACAATTTCATTTTAATCATCCTGAAACCCTCCCCCACCCCTGCCATAAGGCCAAACAATGTTCTGCAGTGAACATTTTCAGCGTAAAAGGGGGCTTTTAGGGACCTAAAAATGTTTCATAAAAGATTGTGAAACACTCACCATCTTTATGCCAGTTCCCTGTTGTTTGCAGCTTCAGTCAACTGCAGTATTGGCACCATTTTTTGTTTGAAAAATAGCTTTCTTCCTAGTAAGTAATATAGTTGCACAACCAATTAGGTCTGGCCACATGATAACATTGTTAAGGACAAATGATATTAGTACAGAACTTTCATGGTCCTGGGTGGCCCAGCCGGAAAAGCAACAGTGGAGTGGAAAGGACCCATAAATTTGGCCTTTCCCAGGTGGTTTTGGTAGAACAGAAATGTGAGGGGTGTTTTGCCATTGGGAAGTGGTTCCCATTCCACTAGTAGTATTTTACTTATTCTTGTCATTTCTTCCTTCTCAAGAGAACATAAAAATTCCCAGAAAGTGAACAGGAACCTCTAATAAATTTCTTCTCATATTTCTTTCTGAGGTCCAAAATGTGTAAATTGGACTCTCTTAGTTTATTTATTGTTCAGTTTAGGGGTGTGCATGAACCATTTGATCGTGAACCAGTTTGCCTCGAACCAGGCCAGTTCAACAGTTTGACTATGAACTGGACTGGACGCAGTCTAATCCACCATCAAATTGAACCGAGCATGGTCCATGGTGGACTGGTTGGGCAGTTCAGGGGGCTATGCTTGTAAAAGGGAACCCGGTGAGGATTCCTCTTTAAATTCAAAAGGGTAGGAGAATCCTTGAAAAGTCAAATTGGCAGCCAAGGGTGGCAGTGAGAGGGCACCTTTAAAAGTAGATTAAGGTGCTTAGTGGCCTGGCAGTGACCATCACTGTTCCTCCAAACACGCCCTGGTGCAGTCCAAGTATATGGTGCTCCCTCCAGCAACTTGCCTACATGGTGACAATGTGGTTCTGGCCTTCGTGCATCTGTGGAGGCTGAGATCGCACTGCTGCTACACAGGAGGGTTTCTGGAGTGAGTACCGCACACTTGGGCTATCTACTTTTAAAGGTGCCCTCTCGCCGCCCCTCCGGCTGCCCTTTAGAAGACTTTTCAAGGATCCCTCCACCCCTTGGCTTCTAAAGGGGAATCCTCACTGGAGTCCCCTTTACAAGCATAGCCCCTTGAACCGTGAAACCAGTTTGGTTGAATGGACCAGACTGCTCACTTGGTTTGACTGATCCAGTTCACGGACCAGCGGATCAATTCATATTTGATCCAAATTTGAACCAAACTGCAAAATTTGTTCCATGCACATTCCTAGTACAGTGTTATACCAGTAACTGAGCATAAGTTATCTTCTCAGCTCTGGCTGACTTCTTAACTAATGAAGCACTTGCAGAAGGGTGTTGCGCTAGTGCAAAGCTCCTGCACTAACTACTTGTGCCAAGTCTGGATCTTGTGTTCCAGACTAGAGTTGCACTACCACAAGAATGCTTACACTTGCACAATGCAGCACATCGCATTTCCTTTAAAGGGAAATTTCCTTTAAAGGGAACTTTTGTGCAAATCAATTTTTACTGTGATTACATGATCTTATTGCACTAGAGCAACTTTGCTCATTATGCAAGCTGTTCATTGGGATGTCAGTGCCCATTCGTTGATCAATTTATATTGTCACATAGATGGAACATAGAGTTACTTAAAGCTTTTGAAATGTCATATGCTGTTCTTGTTCACATAAATTCATTCTAAAGAAATTCTGCTGTTGGGTTATGATTAATAACCTACCAATTTTGTCTTGTTCTGAATCACTGCAGCACTTTAATATCATGTAAATTGTAGATGATGTTTAAAAGAATATGAGTCATGAATACCATTAAAAGAAAATGTGAAGTTAACCCTTCATTCTGTATAGCTAAAGAGCTGACAGTGGAAAGATTACAATTTCTCTTCCAAATGCAAGTAAATATGCAGATGACAGTAGTAGTGCTACTTTACAAAAGAGTGACTTGTACTGAAGAGGGACACACACATTCCTTGCCAGACACTGGAAATGTTCTTTGCCTCTTGCCAGTGATCATTTCTACTGTGACTGGAAGTTTGCATCTACTCACATGGCTGCACATTTTCTCTCTCTCGTGCTGTAATTATCCAAAATCAGTCTTATCGTCGTCATCCGCTATATTACAAAGTGTTCTGTGCTAAAAAAAGGAAGGAAGGGCCTGCAGATCAGAAGTCAAGCATTATACAAATATCCAGCATGATTTATATTGAGTTAGTACTATAAAAAACTGTAGTGTTAGCACAACAATAATTTTTAAGCAAAGTGTCTCAAGCTTTAAAATTCTACTAGCACCGGAGTTTTCTAGTCTTCTTGATACTGTCGGTCAAGCATTTCGTTTACTATGACAGATTGGATGTATCCTTGTGAATTATAGAAGTGGTTCTGTGTAAGTTGGTAAAAAAAATGCTGTCTGTGTTCCATGTTAACCATATCTAGATGGTATACAGCATAGCAGCAATTTTCAAGTTGTTCTAGGGAACCATGAGTTTCCTCAGAAAGTTATCAGTGAGAATAGCAACTTGTTGTTATTGATTTTTCCTTGCAGTGTGCACTGTGCAGCTAGGGAGAGTGCTAGTTATGTTATAGAGCAATGTTCCCTCTCATTTTTTTCATCAGTGAGCAGAATGAGTTTGTTCTGGGCAGCATTATCAAGGCAGTGTGCCATATTATGTACCACTATAGATCTCTCTCTCTCTCTCTCTCTCTCTCTCTCACACACACACACACACTCACACTCACACTCACACTCACACACACACACACACACACACACACACAAATATGGAAGGAAATAAATGTATTTTACAATTCTATTTATAAAATTGGATTGTTACTTTTTTCTGCTTCACATTTAAGTATAATGAAAACAAGGAGATACGAATGTCATACGTTCAGATTGTCACACACTTAGATAAGAATGTAATGCATTTAGTTTAGCATCACAACAACGCGAATGACACTGAAATAAACAGTTTAAAAGTGCAAACTGCACTTGTTGAAAAGCAATAATACTGGCTTTAAACGGACTGGACCATTTGTGGGCAGCAGTACACTTACTGAGTTTACTGTGGTACTGCAATTTGAGCACAACACCCTTGAGGTTAAATCCCCACCCAGCATACTTAATTGCATAGAATCCTGGATGGGATCTGAAAGTTTCAGGAATTCCTGCAGTGAGGCAGGATCACTCCATATCCCCCAAATGGCTCATATCTTTCAGGTAATGGCTTGGGAATAATTAGGAAGTCCCTCCATGATTTTGGCAAAAGGATTCATTATAGACAGGTGAGAGAGGGAAATGCAGAAATGGGAAGAATGCAGATTAACTAACTCTTCTGCTGTACCTGTAGCTAGCTAAATACCAGCAGCAAGAGGGATGCAATACACAACCTCGCTACAGTGAAATGCTTGGCTTTAGATAACGGTAATCTAAATTCTATGTTCCTCAATTGAAGACTTCACCAATGTTTGAGGACTTTCTTTCACATAAAATGTCCCAAAGGGTCTTTCCTGAATCTACAGGAGTAATAGTTTCTGTTGATGACTCAAGTAAATGAAGTGTTTGGCCTGTTAAACAAACATACAGGGGGTGATCTCCTGAATAAACTATCTGGAAACTCCAATGGTACTGAAAGCAGTTTCATTTATAGTACTTAAGGCTGCAGTTTTGTGCACAAGTACTTTGGGAGTAAGCCCCCTTAAAGATACTCTTAACCAGCCTTTAGTCTGTTGTTTTGAGCAATAATTTCCAGTTAGATAAAGAACATGATCTGTGTACACACACACACACTCACTCACTCATATACTCCTTTCCATCCCATCCCATCCCACACACCTCCCTCTACACATACACACACACTCCCTCTGATATACTTCTTGCCTTCTCACCCCACACACCTCCCTCTACACACACACGCGTGCGCACGCGCACACACACACACACACACACTCCCCCCCATACACTCCTTTCCTTCCCATCCCACACACCTCCCTCTACACACACGCACATGCACACACACACAATCTCCCTCTGATACACTCCTTTCCTTCCCATCCCACACACCTCCCTCTACTACATTCTACAAACACACGACACACCTACAGTTTACACACACATGTCCATGCGAAAAACATCCGAGCCAGCCCCCACCACCTCCAGCTGCTTTCTCCACTCCCTTCCGCCCATTCTTTGTGCCATCCATTCACCCCCCTCCCTGCTTGTGGTTTCCTTCTTTGGTATTTACCCTTGTGCATCCCCAGTGAACTCTTGAGGCTGGCTCCGAGTTGAGCATGGCCATGGGCAGGGGACGGGACTCAATTTCATCCCAGCTCCCACTTTTCAATGCCACCTCTAGCCACATATTGGAGGGATGCATTAATTAATCAGTCCATTAGAAAGCTTTATTAATCAGTTAATTAGAAAGTTGCAGAAGGTGGTAGGGGCTGGGGGGAGAGTACACACATGCCTGCAAGCCTGCACCTCCTCTTAGAGTGGCTGGCAGCTTCTCTCTGGGCTCCAGTGCAGGCAGGAGAGATCTTACAGGCAGGCAGCGACGTGGCTGCTTTGCTTGCAGCCAGAGGCTCCTGGAACCCAGAGAGTGGCTGCCAGCTGCTCCGAGAGGAGGCGCAGGCTTGCAGTAGCCTCTTGCCAAGGCTAGAGTGGAAGAATAGATTCTCTCACTTGCACGAGAAAGCAGATTTCCCCCCCTCTGATCACAGCAAGGGCTAACACAGTGGCAGTTGGGGGAAGACTGCTAACATTTTAAGCAGCCATTGGAGTGCAGCGTGAAACTGCCTGTCTGCTGAAATCTTCTGTGCTGGGGCTGAAATTTTGTGAGCGGGCACACAGCCATGCGTCTTAGAGGGGACGTGCCTTAGAGGGAGCGCTTTAGAGGGAACCTTAGAAGGAATCTTGAGTTATGTTCTAGCCCTGCACAACTCAAATTTCCTAGTGGGCTTCAGCCAAACATGATGTGCTGTGCAGGGGCCATGATAGATTTTCACCACATTAATTAAATTACATTAAAATTAATTATTACAAATATTAATGAAAGTGATGGGGCAGAGAGCTGGAGTCAGGGTAAAGATGAGGGCAAAGAGGGGTGGTGTCATTGGGCTCTGGCCCATGGGCAGGGGACATCTGGTCTCGAGTGGCCAACTGCCTTGAGCTGTTGCTGCTGGTCAGAAGGACAGGCCAAGAGCTCTTCATGGTTTCTGCTGTTGCTGCAGAATATTCAACAAAAAGTTCCCCGTGGGTCAGATCCAGCCCCTGGGCCTTATGTTATGCAAACCTGTTCTAGAGAAAACTCTTAGTTCAGAGAGATAGTGGAGCCCCTGTTGGCTGACATGTGTAAAGTGTGCATGCCTAGAACATGCTCTGGAATAGTTTGGATCATTTCAGGAGATGTATTGAAAGGGTTCTTTGACGTGGTCTCTGACTTTTACACCAATGGGCTATGCACCTGCGCAGACCTTGTCAGAACCTAACAAGCTCAATTTTCCTGCTTTAGGCGGGAAGCCCGCCCCCAGCCACTATATGCAGCTGCACCACTCCTCATTCCCTCAGTCTTTCGTCATCCACGCTTCAGTCAACATCGTGGAGTCTGCAGCTTTGCAATGAGTAGGATTGTGATCTATCCCCTTGTTTTCTTTCCTGCTTTCTTCTCTCTTCTAATTTCTTCGCATATTAATGTTTTTCTTTTGGCATTTTATTTTTTGTGGGGTTTCCCCTCCTTTGGAGCTCTGCCTGGGACAGAGCTTGGTGGCCGGCCTACGGTGTTTATGCCGAACACCATGAACTTTTAAAAAAAAGTATTTGATGTGGATCTAAGATCCCTTCCTCTGATACTCATACCCAGTGTCTTCTTTGTTTGGGGGAATCCCACATTGTCGAGACCTGTCTTCACTGCCAGAGGTTTACGAAGCAGGCTCGCAAGAATAGGGCTCCTCACCTGCACGCAGCCCTGTGGGATCTGGCTCTCCGTTCATTGGAAGCCTTATTGCTGAAGCGGTCAGTTAAAATGGCTTCATCGGTACAGCCTGACCATCCTGATTCTGCTTCAGTGGATGTCAGTATTCCGGCCTCGATACCGGTATCGATGCCTCCCATCGTCATTCCTTCGATGGCTTGGAGCATTTTGGTGCACTCAGAGGACTTGCCTCAGTGCCCTCTACCAGCTGGTCCTGATCCCTCGGCAACCCCCTCGGTGTTGAAATGAAAGAAGAAGAAGAAGAAGAAGAAGAAGCCAAAGTTGCCTCAAGACTTGCCAGTGGGGCAACACTTGCCCCCAATCCTGAAAAAGGTGAAGAATCTGCATCGGTAGGCCATGGCCAAGAAGCCGAAGAATCGGTGGCCAAGAAGCCTAGATTGTATGAGTGGTGCCTTCATACAGCGTTTGGCGCCGGGACTTCGGATCTTACGATTGATATCGTAGAGATTACCATTCTGAATACTCAGACTATGTCAGGCCTCGTTATGGCCCTCACTACTTGGAAGATCCAGCATATGGGGGCTCCGGATCTGTTCGAGACTACAGCGTGCCCCTCTCTCACTCTGAAGGGAGGCCACGCTCATGATCTCCTCATTGCTCCCCTCGGGATTGTCCGGAGTGGCGTGAATCACCTTCTGCGGCTCCTGATATGCAGCAAGCCTTGCTCTTTACCCAGGTGCTGCCAGCTGGAATCCCCTCCTCAATACCGGTGGATAAGGGTAACAATCTGGAATCCCCTACAGTCTCGGGGGCAGTAGCACAAGCGTCTTCAGTACCACTTGAACTGGAAGACTGACAGTGCTTCTAGCTCTCCAGAATTGGAAAGTGTGTCCCGGGCTCCTCTCCCCTGGATATACAGTCAGACTCTAAACCTGTTTCTCCATCAGAAGCTATCAAACTGTACTCTGCATACATAGCGAGAATGGCCTCAGCCTTGGGCATCAGCCTCGGCACGCAACAGAAAGGAGAATTGGACCCGTTGTTTAGCCTTATCGATGCGGAGGCCAAGGTACCAGCCGCTTTACCCCTTAACTCGGCCTTGCTGGGGATCATGAAAGGGCACTGAAAGAAGCCAGCAACCCTATCGCAGCCTAATAGGCACTTGGAGAACTTTTATAGGGTGCAATTGCAGGATAATACCATGTTCCTAAAGAATCATCCCACCCCTAATTCCATCATTGTGGAGGCATCCCTAGAGTCAGCCCCAGGTGACAAGGAGGGCAGAAAATTGGTCTCCTGTGGGAGGAGGCTCTATTCGGGATCAGCTCTCCACTTGAGAGTGGCTAATTATCAGGCCTACAGTGCCAGATATAATCCCTTCATGTGGGAGAAAGTGGCTCCCTTTCTGGATCTACTGCCACAGGATAAGTGTGATCCTGCCAAGGCATTCCTGCGAGAAGCAATACAAGTTGCCAAACAAGAACTATACTTGGCCAGGTACGTGGTGGAGTGCACGGCCAAAGTTGGCCACATCAGTAGCCCTCGGGTGTCATGCCTGGTTGCGTTCCTCTGGACTGACGTATGAGGCACGCACTAGGGTGGAAGATCTCCCCTTTGAGGGCTCTAGCCTATTTGCTGAGCAGATTAATGATACGCTTCAGAAAGTCTGGAAGCTGTGGAGCATGGCGAGGTCCATGTCCTATCCCTCTCCGGCTTCTAAACAACAAAAATCTACCCAATGGTCATCTTATCTGCAGAAGGCTTCCCCACAGCAGCGATCCTCTTCTGATCGTCCATTTCGTGACAACAAGTTCCAGTCCAGATACAAATCGAACCCTCATCCTAGCAAACAGGCTTTCCAAAAACAATGGCCTGGCCCCTTTCCAAAGAAGCAATGACTCAGGGAGTTTCTGGACTTGCCTGGCCCCATTTTCAGCAAAATGGGATGAGGTGACCATGGACCAGTGGGTCCTTACAATCATACGCTTGGGCGCCACCTGTGTCAAGGATCGGGATGACTCCATCCACTCTGGAATTGGACCAGGAGGTTTCCGCTCTGCTATCCAAAGAGGTAATAGAGCAGGTCATCAATCCAGGGAGTCCTGGTTTTTATTCTCGGTACTTCATAGTACTGAAACTGGATGGAGGTCGGCATCCCATCTTAGATCTCAGGGCTCTGAATCAATATCTAGTATACAAATGATTCCGGATGCTGTCTGTACCAACCATCATGACTATCCTAGAAAGGAACATGTGGATGGTATCACTGGACTTAAAAGACACATATTATAATCTGTCTGTTTGCCCCCAGCATCGGCGCTTCCAGATTGGGGGGACCCTACCAGTTCAAAGCCCTGCCGTTTGGGCTCACAACGGCTCCCAGGATTTTTACAAAGTGTCTAGCCCCAGTGGTGGCTTTCCTACAAGTACTGCCATTCTTGGATGTTTGGCTGATCCTGGCAAACACCAGGCAGGCGGTTCTGGATGCCCTCAAGATGGTTGTAGACACCCTGCAAGGCTTGGGTTTCCAGATCAACTTCACGAAATCCCAAATGGAACCTACCCACAGAATTCAATTCATTGGATTGATCTTCTACACGACCTCAGAGATGGTCTTTTTGTCAGAAGAATGTGTTCGTACTCTATCAAGGCTAGCCTCAGTGTTCCTAGCTGGAGGTCCCCAGACTGTGCACTCGGTGCAGCGCTTGTTGGGGCACATGGCAGCTACCACTTACGTGCTCGCTCTGGCATGCCTTTGGGTATGGATAATCCAGTGCTGTTTTTTAGACATCTTTCGGGATGTCTAGACATCCCTTCGGGATCCAGCCCGTTTGGAATGAACACCCCTGCAATGGGTTTGGGAAACTGTGGCATGGTGGGCAGAGAGCCATCATCTGACCGTGGGCACTGCTTTCAGGACACCCCAGTGTCACTGGGTGATTACCACCAATGCATTGGAGCTTGGTTATGGTGTATACCTGGATGGGTTTCGCCTGAGCGGACATTGGTCCCCCAGGGAACAAACTCGGCACAATAACTACTTGGGAGTTGCTGGCCATTTTCAAAGCACTCAGGGGTTTCTGCCAGTGATTGTGAGTTATTCAGTGACGGTCCAAATGGACAATACAATGGCAAAAGCCTACGTCAGCCGACAGGGCAGCACATCGTCAAGGAGCCTCCTGTTCCTGTTTATGGATCTTTGGCACTGGTGCATGGTGCATGCGGTGTTGCCTCAAGCAGTGTACATTCAAGGGGCCATGAATGTCCAGGTGGACACATTGAGCCGGATGGTGTCGGTCTCACATGACTGGACTTTGGACCAGGATGTTCTCACAAACATTTTCACAGAGGGGGGTGTTCTGGTTCCTATTTGTGTCCAGGGACAGTGCTTGGTGTGCCCTCGCTCTGGAGGTGGGGAGGGCGAGGGCTTGGGCTCATTGGGAGATGCCTTTGTCCTGTCGTGGACGGGCCCTCTGTTGTACCTATTCCCTCCATTTCCACACTTTCCGAGGGTGGTGAGCAAACTGAGGCTGGAGCGGGCAAGAGCCAGCCTTGGTGGCCCAGGAGGCCTTGGTTTCCTGCCCTGAGGAGGCTGGTGGTGGCTTGGTTACTGCCCAGCCGAGTGGTGGAGTGCTCCACCCAAACATTCAAGACCTTCACCTGATGGCTTGGAAGGTCCTGCCGACTTCCCACCAAGACTAAGAGACATTTTGGTTGCAGCCAGGAAACAGTCCACTAGGAAAGCCTATGATCATAAGTGGATTCGCTTCAGGTCTTTTGCTAGCCTACATGGGTTTGATGTATGTAACCCTTCTGTATACAATGTTTTTTCTGATGACCCTGTGGTGTCACCGACCTGGGATCTGTCTGTGGTTTTGGCTGGATTGATGAGGCCCCCATTTGAGCTTTTGGCTTCCACTGACCCCCATTTTCTTACCTGGAAGGTGGCCTTTTTGGTGGCCATCACCTCCGCTTGGAGGGTGAGTGAATTGCGGGCACTGAGAGTGGATCCACCTTACCTACAACTCCACAAAGGCAAGGTCGTACTTAGGCCGGATGTGCAATTCCTCCCTAAGGTGGTCTCTATGTTCCATCGTTCTATGCCACTAACTCTGCCTGTATTTTTCCACGACCCTTCCTCTGATGCAGAGCATAGGTTATATTGCCTGGACATTAAAAAGGCATTTTCCTTCTACTTCCAAAGGTCTGCGGAATGGAGGAAGACTCCTTCTCTATTCGTGCACTACTAGGGGGCCTTGTAAGGGCCTCCAAGTTTCTGCTCACTATATGTCCAGATGGATAGTTTTGACAATTGAGCTTTGTTATAAATTGGCTCATAAACAGTTACCTGCTACTGTTAAAGCCCACTCGGTCAGGTCCGTGGTGGCCTCTGTTGCTTTCGATTGTGCAGTTCTTTTGGACACTATTTTTCAGGCAGCTACTTGGGCTTCGCCCCATTTGTTTATCCTTCATTATGCTATTGATGCCAGGACATGGAATAATGCTGTGTTTGGCAGGGGTGTCCTGAAGTCTATCTTCAGTTAATGTACTTGTTTCTGAATAAATGATTCTAGCAGATTACATATTGCCTCTGTTTCTTCCCTCCTCCTTGGGTGCTAGCTTGTTATGCACCCATTGCTGTAAAAGACAGAGACCACATTGAAGAACTACAGGTTACTCACCTGTAACTTTGGTTCTTCTAGTGGTCATCTGTACTTTTACATGCCCTCCTGTCTTCTCCGTGGGGTCTCCTAAAGGCGGACTTCGTGACTGAGGAGATGAGGAGTGGCACAGCCGCATATAGCGGCTAGGGACGTGGTTCCTGCCTAAAGCAGGAAAATTGAGCTTGTTAGGTTCCGACAAGGTCTCTGCACAGGCGTATAACCCACTGGTGTAAAAGTACAGATGACCACTAGAAGAACCAAAGTTACAGGTGAATAACCTGTTGTTTATTGAAGGTAGAAGGTTTTGAAAATAACTTCATTAGACTACCACCCTAAATGCAATCCTTACCAAAAATATAAATCCCAGTTTCTACCTCAGTACAACATATTAGTGCAAAATATGGACGGGTTTAGATCTCATGTGAATCTTGGCTGAAACTGAGCTTCATATGATGGCCCTCAGCCCTGGAATTGTGCATTTCCCGCCCCACCCCTGTGTGTTCCCTGTCCCTGCATGAGCCTCTACTTACTTTCTAAGTTAGGCTAAGACATGATTGGTCATGATGTCCAACTCACCAATCTCAGCTTATTCTTAGTTACTTGCTTCAGAGAACCTGAACCTGAGGACTGACACAGGTTTTTGAAGCAAGTAGCTAAGAATAAGCAGAGATTCATGGGTTTGGACATCATGACCAATTGTAGCTTATCTTAACCTAGAAAGGAAGTAGATACCTGAGGATTGGGAAGAGAGAGTGTGCTCCAGGGCTGAGGGATGTTGTGTGAAGTTCAGTTGCAAGAGAAGTTTCATGTGAGGTCTGAACCCACCCTATATTAGGTGCAAAAATTAAACTGACCTTGAACTTAAAACTGTTTTTTCTCTTTAACTGAAAAATGCTTAGCCTGCTTTCACTAGCAATTAGTGACATCTGAGGTTTGCTGCATTGGGAAATAAATCTTTAGGACAAAATTTGAAAGATGTATATTGTGGTTTGCAAAGTGTTTAATGATCCCTCAGTTTTTTGCATTCCCATTGCAGGCCACCATGTGTGGCTGGTAAGTTGCTTTTAACTTGGCGGGTTGCAATTTATATAGCCTGATCTTAAAATGAAATGTTCTCATCACTGCACTTCACAAAACATGATGGTACAATGAGAAATTAATCCCACACTAAATTAATTTCAAAGTGCAAAACCATGACATTAATAGTGAGTAATACTATATCTCAGGAGCGGGCAAACTTAAGGCTTCTGGAAGCTACTCATTTTCTTTTCTTTGCCAGAATTCTGGGAGCTCCCAACAGCTTGGAAAGTGGAACCAGTCACAAAATGGCAGTTTGTACAAAAATACATTAAACTCCTAAATTCAAGAATAATTTTGCTACAGAACAGGAGGAGAGCAAGAGAGGTTTTTTGTTAGAAGAAACTGGAGAGAAATTAATGGAAGAGAAAGTAAAAGCAACCTTGAGCATTCTGGGAAAGAGAGAGCTTAAGATAGGCATGCACATGTGCTCACTCAGCTAGTCAGTCAGATCTGCAGTATTGGTTGGAAGCAGCCAGTCTTGCGGTAGTGAGCATGAATTGTCTCCTTTGCTAAGCAGGGTTGCTTTGCATTGGGATGTGTGACTACATGTGATTCCTTCCTGAAATTTTGGAGAGCCTCTGCCAAACAGTGTCGATGAACTAGCTGGACCAGTGGTCTGACTTAGTAGAAGGCAGCTTCCTATGTTCCTATTAAGGGAGGGAGAAGCAAGGCCAAATACCTGTAGAGCTACTTCAGATAACCCCAGGAGCTCCCAAGCTACCTTATGCCTGCCCCTGCTGACACATCTGACATTTGATAATTGAGGCAAAAGAGAAATACAGGTTTTAGTAGATTTAATCCCGCATTTGTCTCAAAGCAATCCCACGTGAGGGGAAAAAAAAGCTCAATCATCCTCTCACTTGTTCTCACCCACAAAGGCTGTTCCTTTAAACTTAAACTGTTCTCTCTAGTAGCTCAATCGCTGCCACCATGCCCACTTTTTAACAGAGTTTAATCCGCCCCCAACAGTGAGGGCAAAATTCCAGGGAACTCTCCTCTTTACTAATGGAAAAGTACAAAACACCTTCCATGTGCAGCCTACACATGATGAAAAAACTTGGTAGAATTGCTGAGCAATCAAATTGAGACGTGTGTTGTGCCAGAGACAAAAACCCCGTTCTAGCCTCCCTTTCCTGAGTTAAAAGTCCACTCAAAGAGGCTGGTTAAAATAGCAAAGGACAAACGGAAAAATAAACTTTATTTAAAATACTACAGACTGCTTCCATCTGAGGCTTTCTCAGCTTTTAGTTACAGGTAAAAGGAACACTCAGTAACTACAAGAATATTTCAAAAAGCACCTTCAGATGATATTTGGGGCGGAACACTTTAAAAATCATGGTTACCCAACTGCAAAGAACATAGACATAAGAAAATACAAAAAAAACCCAAAACCCTTTAAGAGTTTACAGAGACTTTTGCAGCGCTCTGCTGGAATGGTGCTGGCTCAGTTTCTCTTAGCTTGTTACGTTACAGATAAAACACAATAGAACAGTTGTAAGGATTTGTAAAGTACACCAAAGGAAAGTAAGAAGTCTAACGTGAGCTAACAAACTCTTCCCTGGCTAAACCTTTCCCCAAAGCCAAAGCCCTGGCTTCCTTCCTGAACTCGCCAAATCCATGGTAGAGACTTCAGGCCCCTGCAGTTCTAACTTCCCAGGATTGTATTCCTCCTGGTTGCAGCCATTTGCCTGGCCAGCCAACCTGTTGTTAGCCCTGCCTGGCTCCAACTCAGAACAAAGAAACCCTTCTCTTCCTGCCGCAAGGCCCTCTAGGTCCCGCCCACCATGTGCTGAGTGGCTGATCCTTAAAGGTCACTGCCTGTCAGACAAGGCAGGGTTCACTTCTGGTTCACTCTTGAGGGGAGGGGAGGGGCCATTCACTACACAAGTGAAAAAATAAATAAATAATAAAAATAATATAAAAATAATGGATGTCCACATCTATACACAAACTATTTCTTTCATTCCAATTGTGGTCTGGCTTAATTAATGCATGAGTAACCATAAATACAGTGGTCCCTCGACTTACGAAGCACTCGACATACGAAGATTTCGACATACGAACGACAAAAAATACCGGAAGTCGTTGCCAGTTTAGATGCGGCTTCCTCGACCTATGAATTTTTAGATGTGGTTTCCTCGACTTACGAGTGTTCCGGACCTCCGTGGATGCGCTTTTCGACTTACGAAAATTCCGACCTACGAACGTGCGTTCGGATCGGATTATCTTCGTAAGTCGAGGGACCACTGTAGTATTTAATAGCCCAATCAAATCCCATCCGAGTAACAAATAAGTAGCTGTTGACTCAAGAATTAAATTTCCTCCCCCCACCCCAGGTTGTGTATTTTCTCCCTATTCACTCTTTTCCTCCTTTAATACTGGAATGCATTTGTATCCTGTTTGCCCATTTGTGTGCTCTCTAGCTCTCTCTAACATGCACACACTTTACATCTGTCTCTCTGGGCTATTCAAGGCATGCAAAGGCATAGATTAGTAGAGAGTCACTCTTATTCAACATGGCATTTTAACTAGTGTGCTACAAAACCAACACTGAAAGGTCGTTAAAATACAAATCGCCCAATAAGCAAATATTTTTCCTGAGGAAGTACAGACCCAATTGGAACCCGGTATATTACTCATAAATAAATAGCTTTGTCAACTCAATGTTTTGTGCTACTGCTGTGTGTGTTTTGCTCTAAAAGCTTATAGAACATGCCTGTATATATCAAGTTTCTTTCCAGTCCATTTTAAACAGTGAATTGTTGCATCTTAGAAAGAAAATAATAATAATAATAATTTAAAAATCTGTTGTTTTTCTAAAATACAGCCAGCAAGGATTATTATATACGAGACAGGAAAAGCCGCAGGCATAATGGTAAAAATGTGGTCAGTGTGCATGGTGGAATCTCACTGAAGGAGCCGTAGAAACTGTAAGTGGGAGTTAAGTGAGGTTTCATGCTCCATCACCACTAGGGCACCATCTGATCTATAGGCAATCTGTGTCTTTAGTAACTGAAATAACAGCATGCAAAGTCAAGTGGTCTGAACCATGAGGAACTTTAAAAAAAAAACACACCTCAGTTTTCACTTCTCAGACTTGGGGAAACTCCTGTGAACTCATTCCGTTTAGGTTTATAGAAGTGTTTGATTGGTAAATATAGGACTTGATGTGTATGTTTTGCTCTCTGCAAAGTCTCCTGGATGTTTCCTTTTTTTGTTTAGTGCTCTTTGATAGAGAGAGAGTGTGCTTATTATCAGCTCAGACTTTTTCCACAGACTTGTGAGATGAATCATGAAATCGTATAAGCTTAAAGCTAGTAGCTGTAGATGCCTCACAGATGCCTCACTTTCAGACAGTATTCAGAAATCTGACCAGATCAACATGCATGCCTTCTACTGTAGTTCTGTATTGTCCTCTGCCCCGCCCCACTGGTGTGTCTGTGCTAAAGCGTTTGTTTAAAGCTGTTCCCTCTCCTCTCCCCAGGATATAGTGGGAATAGCAGTTCTGTGAGGGAGGTTAGGGATCTCTAACAAAGAAGGGGAAGAGGACTTCCCCTCCCCAAAGCCTCATATCAAATGCAAATAAAAGCAAGCATGGTGTAGTGGTGAGTGCTGGACTAGGACCGTGGAGATCTGAGTTCAAATCTCCATTTAGCCATGAAACTCAATGGGTGTCTCTCTGGGTCAGTCACTTAACTCTTAGCCTAACTTACCTCACAAGATTATTGTGGGGATAAACCTAAAACCATGCACACCACTCTGGGCTTTTCGGAGGAGGAGTTGGATATACATTTTAAAATTAATCAGTTGCATAAAACACCTTTGGACTTGCTGAGGGGCGGGAGGGAAGACTTCTCTTTTGGCCTCCTCATAAGCTGAATAGATAAAGAAAAATATAGGCTAGGAAGATAGTAGGCAGAGAATGCATAAAGAACCTTTGAAAAGCTGGTCTGACCTGGGGGGTATTTGGATAGATGAGCTCAGGGATTTTACAGCTCATTTTCCCTGAAGCCTCCTACAGAGTTTCCTTGCCTTTACCCTTAACTGCCTGCAGCTTTAAAAATTCCCCTTTGGGGATGTTTGTTTAGCTCTGTCTGAGCAGTCATGAGTGTCCAGGACCTGGACAAAAAACAGACTTGCATTAAAAAGCAAAGTTGGTTTCTGTGCAGACCTTTATCTTGCATTCTGAGCTGTGAAATAACTTTTGAGATAATTTTTTTCATTGCATCAGAGAATTTCAAGCTAGGCAGATTCATAGTTGGAACTAGTAGCTGCATGAATTGGTGAGATTACCAGTTTGCTGGGTTCCACGCGTACCACTTGCAGAGTATGATAAAATTGTACCCGATAAAGGAACATCCTACCCAGCAGGGTACATTTGTCCGATGGAATACCACATTCTGGAGAATGTGCACAAATATTAATACTAAAGATATTAATGCTTGGCCTTGGGGCTGTGGTGATGGCTACCAGCTTGGATGGCTTTAAAAGGGGCTTAGACAACTTCATGGAGGACAGGTTTATCAATGGCTACTAGTCTGGATGACTATAGGCTACCTCTGGGATGCCTCTGAATATCAGTTGCAGTGGAGCATCTGGAAGACAGAGGGCATGCTTTAATCTCCTATTTGTGGGCTTCCCTGAGGCATCTCATGGGCCACTCTGGGAAACAGGAAGCTGGATTAGATAGGTGTTGGGCCCATTTTTATGTTGCTTTGGTTTTGGGGAATCCAGAAAGCTGGGATTATGGTTATTGGGCAGCTTTATGGCCTCCTCTGGATGTCCTCCTTCCGTGCCCGCATTGCTATTGATTGAGCAGGCTTCAGCAACTTTTAATAAATTCCACAATGATGTAAGAGTGCCAGTACTTCCATTTATCAGCCCCCTCTCCAAAATTTCTGTATTGTGGTCAGTAGTCTGTTGTGCTAAAGACAAAGGAGTTAATATATTTTTAAATTTGAGAGTGCCTGTGGGAGGACAAATTAATAGCCAGGAGCACATTCTCAAGGGCTGTGGTATATCAGGAGTAGAAAAAGAAGGGTAGCTTCAAACCACTGCTTAAAAAAATGCAAATGCATTACAGACTTAGGTTGTTGGCAGCTTCCTCTTGTGACCCGCTGGTAACAAAGGTTTTGAAGGTCTGTCATTAAAACTGTCATTTTTGTTTGGTATTTTAAGTTTAATGGTCTTCCAGTATTATTTTCTTCTTCTTTTCATATCATTTTAAAATAACAGTTCTGTGTTATTTACAGTGTCTGAGAGCAGCACATATTGAGGGCTCAGCAAGCACCATTGCTTAGAGCCATTGTTAGGTACTTAAAAGATCTAGAGCCTGGCTCACAGCCTCTCCCCAGCCCCTGTTTTGATAATTAACCCTCTTCATGCTCTCCAAAAGCAAACCATAGTTTTCTTCCATTTTGTAAAGCCATTAATCACCAGGACATTCTTGTTATATATGGCTGGCATGTTTGGCCTTTATTTTCAGATCTCTCCCACCACCGCCACCGCAATCACTTTTTACCACAGTTTTGCCACTTTGGGAATTTGGACATTTGGACGGTGGGGTTTACTGTACATAAGTATTTATTAATAAAGAAAACCTTTATTTTTGGTTTTCTTGTGGTGGCTTTGCTGCTGCACAAGCTTTCTTTCTTTTTAACACCAGAGGGTTTGTGGGGGAGAGGGTAAACTATAGTTTTGGAGGAGGCTACTCACCTCTTACTCCTGGGCCATTACCATCACCTCCACCACTAAGCTAAGCTCCACCACTGTTGAGTTGCTGCTAGTTGCAAGATCCACTCACCGCTTCATCCACCATGCTCAGCAGGTGCATTGCCATGGGTCACTCCCTCCACCTCCTGCCACCACAGGAGGATGTGAGGACTGCACACCGCCCCATCCACCATGCTCAGCAGCTCAGTGGTTGTTGAGTGTGAGGACTGCCTAGTCCCCTTCACCTTTCTCAACAGCTGGGTTGCTTCTGGGAATGCGGATCTCACTTCACTTCTTTACTGCCACCTCCATAATCTCTGGCAGCTGGATTGCTGATAGACATGAGGGACAGTTGCTGCCCCCTCCACCATGCCCATCAAATGCCTTGCCATTGGGCATAAGAGCCATCTGCCACCCCTCCACAGAGCCCAGCAGCTGAGTTGCCTCTGGGCACAAGGGCTGCCCACCGCTCCCTCTGCTGTCCCATCCTCCATTGCTGCTGTGTGTGAGGACCACCCACTGCTCCCTTCATAATGCCCATTGGCTGGGTTGTCACCAGGTGTGAGGTCCACCTGTCAACCTCTCCACAGTGCCCAGCGGCTGGGTTGCCAGTGAGCATGAGGCCTGCCCATCACTCCCCTTCTCTGTGCCCAACAACGATATCGTTCCTAGGTGTGAGAGCCTTCTGCTTTCTTCACCAAGCTTGGCAGCTGCATTACCACTGGGTGCAAGGGCCACCTGCTGTCCCTCTGTGGTGCTTGACCACTGACTTGCTGCTGGAGGCAATGGCCACTCGCCACCCCCTCCAGAATGCCCAGCAGCTGGGTTACTGCTGAGCATGAGGTCTGCCCGCTTCTTGAGAAGTTGGCAAGTGGATTTGTAGTTGCCTGCTTGAGAGGTGCAGTTTAATGGTCAGTTCTACTACCAGTTTCTGAGAGAGGGGTCACCCTGCCCCCCTTGAACTTTCACCAAGCTTCAAGGGACACATGCCAGCAGTTCTCTGCAAGCTCAGTAAATGCTCATGTGCTCAGTGTTGCTAGGTATACTTAATAGGGGTGTGTGCTGCTATGGGCCTGTGGACCTGACTTGCCCTCCATGAGGAATTGCTGGGTGGAGTTCCGCCATGTCAGGGAGCCTTTGACAGTCAGGAGTCAGACTCATAGGAGGCTCCGGCTCCCTGCTTTCATGGCCGAACTCTGTCTGAGATCTGGCAGCTCTCTTGACCTGCCACCCCCCTTTCCCTGTGACTGGGTGGGAGCAGGGGACAGGCTGCGTATCTTCATCTTTGCTCCAAAGGGAGCAGGCACATGCAGGGAGCTGTTTTCAGTGGCTCACGATTTAAAGCATTTTCTTTTCTTTAGATTTACTTTAGGTCCTGTGAAGGGTGCAGGTGCTTCTGTTTAACCAGGCTTTTGGTTGATTGTTTTAATTGTTCTTAATTGTTTTTAGCTTGATCTTTTAACTTTTTAATTTTTTTAAAATTTATTGTATCTATGGTATTAATGTTGTGAGCCACTGTTATGTATGCCAGGGCATGCTGTGATGGTTAGTTGCACTTTTTGCAGTTCATGTAGTTTTGGGGCGCTGTAGTGGTTGGGTGGAACTTCTGCAGATCCTGAGTGTAACAATAAAGAGTAGTTGTGTTTTTAGGCCTGTGTGTTCCCTCCATTTTTTCGGCTACCAACACAGCAGCCACCCCAAGCAGTAGTTTACTGGGCAGAATACAAATATTTTAAATAAATAACTAATAAAATAATTGTTATAATTGATTTTAATTGTCTTAATTGACTTCTTGTAAACCACAATGAGATTTAATAATTTGATGGTATGTATGTATGTATAAATAAATAAGTTGCTTTGTTTTCAAATATTCAATTGTTTCCCTAATTCTCAGCAATTAGAATGTTGTTGTTGTTATTATTATTATTATTATTATTATTATTACTACATTTATATCCTGCTCTTCCTCCAAGGAGCCTAGAGCAGTGTACTACATACTTGAGTTTCTCTTTCACAACAACCCTGTGAAGTAGGTTAGGCTGAGAGCGAAGTGACTGGCCCAGAGTCACCCAGCTAGTGTCATGGCTGAATGGGGATTTGAACTCGGGTCTCCCCAGTCCTAGTCCAGCACTCTAACCACTATACCACGCTGGCTGGCATGGAATGTTGGTGAACATTCCATGACATCCCTGCAGCTCAACCAATGCCTGAAGAAGTCTTGCAGGTAGGCAGGCAACATGTAGTTGCTGGAATAGATACCAGGAACAAAAGCCTCCCTGAATAGAACAGAGAAGAAAAAAGGTCAAGTAACTTGCAAGGCTGTAAGAACAGTCAGTGTAGCAATAAACTTCGGATGAAATGAATAAGCAATATTTGGTGTTTCCTTCTTAATAGAACCTATGTGGTAGTGCAAACAGGAAATAGCTGTTTGCATATTAGTTAAGGCTTTACCCCTGCTGGTTGCTGGCTTGTTGCAAGCCAAACTGTACAAGAAGTTAAGTTAAGCAACATAGTGTGCAACAGGCTTCACTGTGAATGCTCTGCTGTTGAAATCAGCACTTTTCTTCACACTCATGCAGGGATAACAGAAATGTTTTACACAAGAAGGGCTGCTATTAGTAATCACTGCAAAATATTTTCAGAGGCACTTTTTTGCCATTCCAAAATCTAACCATTTTCTCCATGTTAACCCCTTTCTCCATACATGTGTTCTCTTTTGCCCCTCTGTAAGTTGAGTGATGCTCTATAATCTGTTGGGTGGGTTATTTTTCTTCAGATTCTGCATGGACTCTCCCCTCCTCCCATATCAGCCACCATACTGCACTCAGGATTCCTCTAGGCAAAACCAGGCTTCTTCTAATTAAACAGTTCCTTTCCTTTAACAATTGGAAAAGCATGTTGTGCTTGTCAGAGCTCATGATGATTTGTGTGTCAGTTTGGAGCTCCTAACCCACAGAGACACACACATTAGTGCCTGGCAAGTCTCACAGCCTGAAGTAACAAGAAAATCCATTTATCCACAACAGAAGGACAGGGGAAGGCCACCTGAAGAATTTTCTGATTCTATGTAGAACACTTTGTGAACTATTACTACTACTACTACTAGTGATGTGCCTGGACTGATCCGGAGGCCATTCTACAGGCCTCCGGACATGGGCGGTTCGGGTTCAGGTGGATTGGGGTGGGGAGGTTCCTTTAAGGGCAGGGGAGGGTTTACTTATTCCTCCTGCTTCTTTCCCACTCCGGCTCATGTATTTTCTGTAGTAATCGGGGTGGCAGGATACCTTCCTGCCGCCCCTTCCCCTGCTTGGCTGTAAAAGGCTTTTAGAGGCTTCTTAAAGGCTTTTGCAGCCAAGTGGGGGAAGGGGCGGCAGGAAAGTATCCTGCCGCCCCGATTACGACAGAAAATGTGCGTGTGCACACACGCAAAAGGCTTCTAAAAGCCCTTTGCAGCCAAGCCGGGGGGGTGGGGGTGGGTGGCAGGGAGGTATCCTGCTGCCCCAATTACTACAGAAAATACGTGAGCCGGAGGGGGGAAAGCGGCGGGAGGGGTAAGTAAACCCTCTCCCGCCCTTAAAGGAACCCCCCACCCCAGTGCTGGACCGCAGCTCTGTGGTTCCATGCACACCCCTAACTACTACTCCTACCACCACCTCCTCCTCCTTCTCCTCCTTCTCCTCCTCCTTCATCATCATCCTAATTAATTTCACAGTGGTCATCACTTTATTTACGTCACCTCTCCAGCACTAAATAAAGGTTTCTGTTTGGCAAAGTGGGCTTACTGTACAACAGGATTCTCTTAAGACCTGTTAACATAGGGTAGGGGGAAATTGCTTAAAACCAGTAGTGTGTAGCCTCAGAGGTAGGGGTGTGCATAAAACTGATTTTTCTGCTTCGGTTCAAATCCAAACTGGATTCGGACCAGCTTGGTACTGCACCCCCAGAACTGGGTCCCTGGCTGGGTTCAAATTTGGATTGGATTAGGCCTGGTTTGAAGCCCATACTGTAGAGTTAAAAGGGTTAAAATTTTTACTCAGTGGCTGTGGTGGTCGTGGGGGCCCTGTCAGCACCCCGACCCCTGCCAATCTCCCTCTGAGTGTCCAGGGCTTCAGGCCTTCTTCAACGCATTTCGGGCCTCTCTGCATGCTTGGAGGCCATTTGTTTGTGCACACTGGCCAAACAAATGGCTTTAATGCACTTGCAGAGGCCCGAAATGGGCACAAATCAGGCCCAGGCCAGCCTTGGACATTTGGAGGGAAGCCGGCGGGGGTTGGGGGAGCTGCCCCCTCCACGGCCACTGTGAGTAAAATTTTTAATGCTTTTAAACTCTGCAGCAAGGGCACCAAACCAACCTTGGCTGGCTCAGCTCAACCTCAGACTGAACCGGACCCTGATTTATTTGAGGTTGAAACTTCGGGCTGAGCTGGTTCGAGTGTGAGCTGGCTTGATTTCCAGCTGGCTAGCACACCCTACTCAGAGACAAGATGCCTCCAAATGCCCTCACCTCTTGCCTGTGGACTTCTCAGAGGCATCTGGTGGTGGGCCACTGTATAAAACAGGATGCTGGACCAGATAGGCCTTGAGTCTGATCCAGAGGGCTGTTCTAATGTTCTCAAGGTTTGGAAAGTGGGAGAGGACAGGGTTCATTTACCTCCCCTGAGTACTTTGATATAAAAACTAGACCCTCTCTCACCCCAGCTTTGTAAGCAAATGCAGCAAGCATGTATTTAATGAACATGCAATTGCTCTGAGTATGTAATTTGGCTGTAAACAAACTAAAATTTAACAAAATAGTTGAATAGCACAGAGATAGCCTTGCTGCTCTTAATGTTTTTTTTAAACAGGGTGGGTTTTCATTCCAATATTGGGGTGCATAGAATACATTTTTTAAAAATCCCACGTCGCACAGATGTGGTTTTTGATGCTAATGATCAAATGAGGAAGGGAAGCTGCAAAAACTGAGTTGACCACTCAGTCCAACAATGGAATGAACAAGATAGGATTCCTTTACTTTTAATGTACAATATATATTTACTACTTTGTACCTGGAGAGGCACCCAAGTATGTAAGAAACTAGTTCCTTATTTTGTAATGGCCCCATTTTGATAGGAAACACAACTACTTGAGTTCACTTCAAGTATACACAAGTGGGACCGGCCGCAAAATCTTTCAACTCCTTAATCCTAATGCCAGGAAAGGGCTCAAGGAGGCCAATTCTCTGCCTCTCTCCAGTTTTCTGGGTTCACCCCACTTTCAACACTATGTGGTTTCTGGGGGCTTGTCAGGCTGTTTGTTTTCTTTTATTCTCTCCTTTAATTTACAAGCTAATGTACCTCAGCATTCCTAGGGCATCAGGTACTTCAGCATTCCAAGTACGTAAAAAGAACCACCTTATCGTTGGGTGGCCCTGTTTTGCTTCCAATCTGATAAACACTCGACTACCTATACATAAGTAGAAAAGAAGACACAATAATGAGTCACAACCAAATCAAAATGAACGCAGCACTGAAAGCGGCACAAAATTTATGCTGGAGTTTTTAAAGAAGCCCATGAAATACTGAAGAAAGACTGCTTTACTTCACTATTTGGATCCTTAAATTGGAAATAGCCAAATACCTTTTCTGTCTATTAGGAATGTGCACAAAACCGCTTTGCCCGGTTTGGTTTCAATCAAAACCAGGTTCGAACTGGACTGGGCATGTTCGGTTTTTGGCACCCCCTTGAGCTGGGCCCAGTTTGGTTTGATTTCAAGCCAGTTTGGGCCCAGTTCAAGGGTGGAGTGGGGGGTGCGATAATGTTGAGTTAAAAAAGGAATGTCTTACCACTGCCGAGGGCTGTGGAGTCCTTGGGGAGTGCTGCAGCGGCTGCAGGGAGCTCTCCGGTGGTTCCTCCTCCCCTGGCAGCCCTCTGTGCACACATGGAGGCCTTTTTTTTTTTTTTTTGGCCACCACACATGTACACTGGTCATTTGCCTGTTGTATATTGTTGTGAATTGTTTTAACAGTTTGTTTTATTTTGTCTCTATTGTATTTATTTTTGTGAATCACCTAGAGCCATTGGAATCAGGCAGTATATACATTAATTAAATTATTATTGTTGTTACTACTACTACTACTACTACTAATAATAATAATAATAATAATAATAAAATCCCTTCAAAAGTCTTTTTTTCTGACAATTGCTAATTTTCAGCTTTTCTTTGTTAACTATTTTCCAATGTCAGGTGAATTTCTGTAGATTTAAAAGAAATTAAGAATAGTTTACCATTGCATCTTGAATTCTATTGCTGTATTGCTTTGGGATATGCTAATTGGTATTAGAAGACAGTGAGGCTATTCTCATATCAGCCAAGCCCTGTCGTAGGCAGCCAAGCCTGAGATTGGCTACCCGTGAGAACTGCCCGGATCCACGCGGATCCGAGCGGTCCCATGCCGCCAAACCCAGCGCAGAAACCTGGCTCTTAGCCAAGGTTAAGGGTGCAAAGGCAGCTTGCGCTGACACAGAGATGGGCACCTAGTGGGGGAATTCCTCATTGCACTGGGGGATTCAGCACACAGTGCACTGTGGGATACCTGGAGGCTGGAATAATGAGACCTGGCCTCTGTTGCTCCACACTGCCCAGAGCAGTATGGATAGTCATCTGCGCTGCTCCTGACAGCATGGGTCATGTGGGTGTGCAGCCTAAGCACCCGGGAGCAAAGAGCGATTGTCTGGGGAAGGTAGGTTAACCCTGCTTTCCCCGCCCACCCTCGCGGTCGTGTGAATAGCCCCAGTCTGTGCTACAACTTATAGTTAGAAAACAGCTTAATAGATTGTTTTGAAATTTGGCAGTTTAGAAGTGGTGGGTTTGAAAATAATCCATGCTGACTATGAGGTAGAAAGGATAAGAAATAGCTTATTTATAGGAGTTTAAAATTTGTTGAGTGACAAGCCGTTTGACGTGTTTTTGTTGTTTCCCCGCTCATAGGTTTTATTGGGCAATTTCTTCATTTGTACTCTGTCTTTTAGGAAACTTTATGTGTGTTTGGTTAGAGGGAACATCTAGTATGTGCTTTGCCCTAGGAGTAGAGTTCCACATCTGTAGTTCTTTATTATATGTGGAATTAATCAGCCCATTTTAGCTTATAGTGGGTGATAGGGTTGATAGTGGCACATGCTCAGGAAGAACCTGTGTTGCCCAGTAACAGCTTCAGCTACAAAAGCTGAAGTGGGAAATAGTAGTTTGGTGCTATTTGGGGCACTGTTGGGTTTGGAAGTGCCCCTGTAGCAGGTAGGGATGTGCATGGAACCACGGCAGGGAGGCTCAAAGGTCTCCCTTTAAGAGCAGGGAAGGGTGCACTTATCCCTCCCGCCCCTTTCCCCCCTGCTGGCGTCCGTGTTTCTTAATGCCCATCGGGGTGGCAACGTACTTCCCTGCCATCCCGTTGCCCTTGTCTTCCGGATATCACCGGAAGTCGCCAACATGCCAGCGCACACAGTAGCAGGCATATTACTGGAATTTGAGGTGTGTGTGTGTGTGTTGCATCGTATTGTATTATTGGGGGCATTTACGGTATCATCTCTCAACAGCAGTGCACTGAGGAGGCATAGCCCACTTTTCCAGTAGAGACTTCCCAAATTCAAGGACTGTTGGGGGAGGTTGCGGGAGAGGGATAAGCTGAGGTAATAGGTTATAAAACATAAGGTACCTCATACTTCCAACCCTCAACTAAAATTTACTGCCATGGGGTTGTTCCTTTTAACATCATTTCTTCCTCCTTGACTGTGCTAAGTTTGGCCTCTCTGCTTGCTTGCCATATAGATACCCCACAGGGCAAATAGTAGTTTCAGGGGAGCAATTTTTTTCAGGAGAATTAAGAGCAGGCTAGGCCATTTTCCCAGTCATTTGGTAACCCTGAGAATTAATTGACAATTTGCATTAACAAAAACTTAAACTTAATTAGCAAAAACTTAATTTTGATGCACAATTAACCAAGCATAGGAACATAGGAAACTGCCATATACTGAGTCAGACCATTGGTCTATCTAGCTCAGTATTGTCTTCACAGACTGGCAGCGGCTTCTCCAAGGAGCAAACTATGAAGAGAAGGGAGTTTATCAGAACATGTGCAGATTTTTAAAATAAACTAGTGGATCAGTCTCCTTCAAACTGAATACACTTAGCAGTAGTGCACGAGCAGTAGGTGCACTGGAGGGGCGGGGTAGAAATATTCTAAATAAATAATAAATGTAATAACAATAACAATAACAATAACAATAATAATTTAATAATAATAAATTAATAGTAATTAATTATGTATTAATAATTAATTAATACATAATTAATATGAATTCCACTATCACTGTGGAATGCATACTTCCTGAGTATCCATCCTGATTTCCCAGTGAGATGCTGCCTGTCAGAGGAGGCCATACTTAGGTGGAACTCTGATTAGAAAGTTGTGGGCATAGCTGTCCCAAACTGTAATCAAATTCCTTTAATAAAACCTTCTAGTTTAACATGCTGTGTTAAGGGCTTTCCATGTTAACTCAAGCTCCAAAATGCTGAGAAATGGTGACTGTTAAGGGCCATGCCTTGAACATTCATTTGATTTCGATTTCATTCATTCATTCAACAGTCACATTATTTAGGCACTTTCACTTTGACCATAACTGGTCAATGGAGTGACATGTTGCCTAAAAAACAGACTTGCTTTTAGGCAATCCCTATTGGTTACTTCTAGCTTAACCTCTGCTTTGGAGCTGAATGCCTATCAGTGGCAGACTGGTGGATACAAGTCACATAATGGTCTATTCACTGGAATAGATCCATGGAGTCCGTGTGACTGAAGCTACCATTTCACATTACAGGTGCCCCAACTGGCAGCCAAGACCATCCACATAGACGACAAAGTAGGAAACGACTTTGGAGGTCATTTAGTCCAGGGATTCTCAAACTTGGGTCCTCAGGTGTTATTGGACTTCAACTCCCATAATCCCCAGCCTCAGTGGCCTTTGCTTGAGGATTATGGGAGTTGAAGTCCAATAACACCTGAGGACCCAAGTTTGAGAATCAGTGATTTAGTCCAACCCCTGTTGAGTGAAGGACAGCCACAAGTAGAGCATTTCAAAATATCTTGATTTTTGTTAACTACGTGAGAGAAATGAATAGGATGCAGACTAATGTACTGCTAGTGCCAGCATGATATCATGCAAAGCTATCATGCACAACAAAGCACATGCTCTATTTTGATCAGTGTTACGATGATTGCACAACACCCACAAGTCTTGTGTGCAAAGGCGTTCTTACCCCTGGACCTTGGGGCCCCAGTCTCCAACGTCCAGGGGGCCTCCCCTCCGCCGTGAGGCCGAACCACCGATCTTGCCAGTAATTCTAGCCACCACATGCATGAGTGAGGGTGAGTTGAGGGCAATTTGTGCAGGTGCGCTGGAGCGTCTCACAGTTCTGAAGGGCTGCTGGGCCGAACGGCCAGGCCCTCTGCCACTCCCGCTCTGCCTACGCGACCCCACCCCCAGCTGCGCACATGGCAGCTAGAATTACTGGCAAGGTCGGCAGTTGGGGGTTCGCAGCAGCGGGAGCGGGACTTCATGGCAGGGTGTGTGTGTTTCTCATGGGGGGGGGGTGGTCTTGGTGCCCAAACTACTAGGTGTGCCACTGCTTGTCCGATTCCTGATCTTGCAGGTTCAGAAACGAAGAAGCACATGTAGCAATTCATGCCCTCAAGAAGCCTTTGAGGGACATACAGTGGCAGATGAGGGCAGGGGACACTGTTCCCTCTAAGGCGTGCACATGCTTACAAGTTTTTGGATGTCCACTTAGTTCATTTCAGATCCCGCTTAGGTCGAATCAGGAAGGCCCCACTCTGAATGCATGTGTGCGCACACTGCCTTGATACTGCCACCCAGAACAAATCTCATTTTGCACAGAGATGAAGAAAATTAGAGGAACCACTGGCAGGGGGCTTCAGGCACTCCAGTTATGGTCAAAGTGAAAGTGCCTGACATCCTCCTTCATCCACAAAGGAGCAGGAGCTGTGGAGGGAAGGCTGCAGCCAGCCAGGAGGCCATCATATTACCTCTGCAGACAGTGACAGCCATTCAGCTCCAAGACAGTGATAAAGCTTGAACTAACCACAGCATAGGACACCATATCCATATTGCCTAATGTGACTGTTCAGGATTAGGGGTGTGCATAAAACCAGCTGGCCCGGTTCGGTTTGAGTCCGGACCGGACTCGAACCTGACCAGATTAGTTCAGTCCAGCACACCTTCAAACCCCCGCTGGTCCGGTCCAGTCCGGTTTGGGGTTTTTTAATATCTGGTCTATTTTAAAATTCAAAACCCAATTTCGGGGTTTTTAATCACTGTAATTAATCACTTATAATATTGTTGGTGGGTTAGACTGTTGATATGTTATTTTTTTTAACTGTTATTTATATTTTAATTGTATTCCCCCCCCCCCTTGTTGTGCTGGTCATAGACCATAATAAACTTTGATTGACTGATCACTGTAATTGATTCAAATAAATCAATTACAAATAAATCAAATTAATAAATCATATATATATATATATATATATATATATATATATATATATATATATATATATATAAAATTTAAAGAATTTTACCTTCAGCCCCTTCGAAGGGCTTCCAGAGACCATTTGCACATGCCTGGTGGCCATTTTTTGCAGTGGCCATTTAATTTTTTTTAATGGCCACCGCGCATGCGTAAATGGTCTCTGTAAGGCTCTGGGCTGTGCCAGGCCTTGCAGCGGCCATTTGCGCATGCACGGCAGCCTCCAAAATGGTCACTGCGCCGATTTACAGTGGCTCTGGATGGGCCGCGGTGGTGATGTGAGCAGGTGGGGGGAGGGGGAATTCTCATGGACACCCCCCCCCCAGTGGCCTACAGGAAGCCCCTGAAGGGGCTGAAGGTAATTTTTTAAAAATAAATAAATAAATAAATAAATAAATGTGGATTTGTGCAGGGGTGTGGTTCTGGTCCGGATGGAACCGGTGTGTGCGGTTCAACCTCGAACCACCTAACTGAACCCCTGGGCCGGTTCCGCACATCACTGTTCAGGACGTGGCCCTTAACAGTCTCAATTTCCTGGCATTTTGGAGCTTGAGTGAACATGGAAAGGCCTTAATGCAACATGTTAAAGCAAAAGGTTTAACCTTTTGTTAAACCAGCCAAATTGTTAAAACAAAGAAGTTCACTGCAATTAGGAAGCACTTTTTAGACTTCACAGTGGTGTTTGTTTTGATAATTTCTATGACATAATTCTAATGTAAATTGCAGAGTGAAGGAAAATCCTCCCAAAATTAAACTGAAATGGACTTTTTTCATATACTTTCTATATAGTTGTTTTTGCTTCTAAGTATCAGCTTTCCAGACATTTCTTCAAACAAATAATGTCTGAACAGGGGTGGGGGTGGGGAAGCTGCAATGCCAAGGTTTTATTGTATGGAAGGGGAGAAAGGATTCTCTTATAACAGGATGAATTTCCTGAAAAGGGGGTGTTTCTTTTGCCATGTGATTATTATGTTTATGTTGGCACAGCAGAGATTTGAGGCTCTTCTAAGATATTATCTTGAATAAAAGCTAGAAATGATTTGTTGCTTTGGAAACAGTAGAAAGAATCTTGAAAGATCTTTAATAGACAAATATCATTCCAGAGACAGCAAGAGGCACAGTTACCAGAAAGAAGTTCTTTTACATAGGAAATGCTTTTGGTTCTTATACAAAACAAAACAAAAAACAAACAAAAAACTGATTGTAGATGAGAATTTATTCAAATCACTGGATACCATTGAAAAATAAGCTGTTCATCAGCCTCACCATATTTTTACTTCTTTTACCTAATGCAACCCAGCAAAATATATATATTGATGGTGCAGAAAATGCAAGTTAGAACATATTCCCTTCATTGCAGGTATTGGGGAAATAATCAGAGTTAGAGTGGTTACTGGAACCCAAGTCATCATATATTATTTTATTATACTCATTTGGACTTGTATGTAGGTAATTGGGCTGGTATCCAGATGTGACTTTTTCCAAATGAAATCTAAAGGGATTAATGGTACTTTCCTTCTTGGATGACTTCTGCAGTACTGGAAGGCCTTTTGTTTTCTGTTGAAAGTTACTAAACAACTTGAGAGATTAATCTTTACTTTTCATTTCCCCCCCACTCTGAAATCTAGTTTAGATTCAGCATAAACTTTAAAAAAGAAAAGTTCTGCCACACCCTAAAAAAATAAAAATAAAAATAAAGGAAATCGTGTAAGACTATGCAGATATTAACAGAGCTTTGTGCTGACAGCAGAGGAGTCAAACAAGAAGATTATAAAACTGTGATAATGGTCACAATCTAATAAAGCTATAGGCATACATGGGGAACTTTTCTAGCACAGCCAAAAGTTTCACCGAAGTTTCCATACCAGCTACTGACACTGCTGAAAAGGCAAACCACATTTTAAATGGAAAAACAGTTTGCCTCTTCTGCACTGCAAAGGACTATGGTAAGAACTTCAGTGTTATGTTTGAGCATGTGTGTATATATATATATAGAGAGAGAGAGAGAGAGAGCTTTGTTGGATAGTGTACTATATGATCCAACAAATTTGCACCCCCGCGAACTAAGCAAAGAGGCACCTTTTAAAAGTGGTTATATTCTCTTTATTGAGCAGGGGGAGAGCAACTGGCCCTATCCGTTCCCAGCACAGCATCCCTCCAGTAGCTGTTGCTGATGTCTATCTTATATTTCTTTTTTAGATTGTGAGACCTTTGGGGACAGGGACCTGTTCTGTTCTGTTCTGTTCTATTCATTTATTTTTATCTATATAAACCGCTTTGGGAACTTGTGTTGCTAAGCAGTATATAATATTTGTCATATTTGTGTTGATATATGTTATGTTATATTATACATTATTTGCCTTATCTTTAAGAAGTCACTTAAAGGAGTTTATATGAACTTTTTAGTTTTCAGTATATTATTTTCCCATATAACTCACAGGTTTTCTGGCAGTCCACTGTCCAAAAACAGATATAGGTACTAGTCTGAATTTGAATGTAGTTTTCTCCAGTAGTGTAGACTCAATACATTGGCTTTCTGAGCAGTGGAGACTCCTGAGGAAGTTGTTTATATATTTTCCATGGAGAATCATTTCAAAGAGGAGGGAGCAGGTAAAGGCTTGGGTTTTTTTTGTCCCCTTATCTCTTTTTTGGTTATTCTGGTATAAATTCCTCTGTATAGTCAGAGTTAAGTCTGTCAGACTAAAGTGATATTAAATTTGCAGGTCTGCATGCTGGGACTTGTAGTAATAAAACCTACCTGAAGATTTGAGAGGTTCAAATACTCCTGGAAAAGAGACTGATTGCAAAGCTGAAATCCCTTCTCTCACAGCACACTGATTCCTGTCCTGCTCCTTTAGCTCCCCACGGCCCTGAAGACTTTCACATCAGCTTTTCAAAATTCTCAGCACCTACTTGCATGTTCTATCAACTGCCTATTCATCCTTTCTCACTGAAGATTTAGTTAAAATCTTGATTAAATGAACAACCCTGTGAAGCCTCCCTTACTTTGCTCGCCAAGATCTGATCTCTAAGAAGGAGTTAGTGCCCCATATGAATGAAGCTATTGGAGGCAATTGAGTGATCATTCATTTCATATATCTTAAGTTTCATCTCTCTGAAGTCCCACTGATTTTGTCAGTTCTGAAACAATATAAGACAGGCCATGGAGTCATGAAGAAAAAGGGCCTAGTGTTTGGGGTTCTTACTTCTCACACATTCTCATCTTATAGAAAGGCTCTCGAATGCCACCAGCTCTTGAATTCCACCAGCTGCTTCTGTCTGTAAGTCTTTCATTTTAAATTCTTTTCTCTTTTGTTTTGTTTTTAGACCCCAGACAAGCACAGTCATCCCCTCCATGGTCCTATGACCAGTCTTACCCATCATACTTGAGCCAGATGACTTCACCATCCATTCATTCCACAACACCCCTGTCCTCCACACGAGGCACAGGGCTTCCTGCCATCACCGATGTGCCCAGACGGCTCTCAGGTAAAGACCATGTTTGAACTAGTTATCTCAGATAGAAATAGGAAAGGCCAAGGCTGCCTCGAAGATTAATACTTATTGCAGCATACTTACCCGCACCTGCAGGTTAGCAAAACCATTTGGGATTGCTCTATAAGCTGAACCCCTTCATCTTTCTTTAGCCTTATGTTAGCAGGGGCTTCAGTTAGCCCCTGATAACTGAGCAAAGAGGCACCTTTTAAAAGTGGTGATTCTCTTTATTTATCAGGGCGAGAGCAACTGGCCCTATCCATCCCTAGTACAGCATCCCTCCAGTGGCTGTTGCTGGTGTCTATCTTCTGTTTCTTTTTTAGATTGTGAGCCCTTTGGGGACAGGGAGCCATTTTATTTGTTTATATTTATTATGTAAACCGCTTTGGGAACTTTTTTTGTTGAAAAGCAGTATATAATATTTGTCGTTTTCATATTATGGTTTCAGGGTGTGAAGATCTCATAGCTTCAGTCTGCTTCACACCATTTGCTTTGCTCTGTCTGTTTTATGTAAACAGTTAAATGTTTTCTTTCTTTTGGATGATCCCTGCTATAATCGGACTCTCATAAATTAGATTAGTTATTACTGACTAAGGTCTACATATCTATCATAATAAGGTTGAAAACTCACACATGCCTTTAAAGACAATAGTTTTAAAAAGCCACTTCGCTTAGTTAATTATACATAAAATCCCTATTAGAAGCTCACTTGCTGGAATGAATTGGACAAATCACTATGTGTAATTATGGAAGAGGAAAGGAAAATTTTTAGAAACTTATATTAAATAAGACTGACACCAATATCAGTCATATTAAACAGATCTCTCTATACAGTATATCTGTACGCATACACTCATGTGCATGCGTGCGTCAGTGCACACGCACACACACGCACACACAGCCCTCAGAGCAATATATTTCTATGTGAAATAATCTGCTTGTTGTGTTCTAATGCAGCATGTAATTGCAGACAGTCATCCTCTGTGTTTTGTCATGGGGCGGTGGTGGTGGTGGTGGGAGCTAAATGAAAAGTTCCAGTGCTGGAAAACCGATGCTCTAAAGAGACAGGTGTGGAAATTAGTGGCCTCTCTTCCTGAACTATGTGTAGTATAAGAAAAACTTTATTATTTGTTATTAAAGCGTGAAGAACTTGGGCTACTCTATCGGCTCTTCTTACCCCACCCTAGGTTTGCAAGGCTTTGTTATTGTCTCAGACACTCTCATTCCATACACCTGTTTGACTCCCAGCCAGGTGAATGTCTGTCTTGTTTTTTCGCCTTTCTCTGAAATGCTCCGACATAGTGCTATATAAGTGTTACTTCACCTCACTGCATTTTTGACAGGCTGGACTACAGCCAAGAGGCATATAGGATTTGATTAGTTCAAATCCTTTCATTTCTTTTATCTTAGAAGAGAGATTTTTTTTAATTTCTCAAACAAAGAGCAGCAAAAGTATTTTTGGTCTCAACTCCCCAGTGTGTCTTCAGAGAGCAAGATACATTCATTGTCATGTCCATACTGGATAGGTGTAAATTCATGGCTTCTGGAAACACCAGCCAGCCATCTCTGTTCTAACTGTCAACTGTGAAGCATGTTTTTCTTTGAACTGGTCTAAATAAGGGTTGTTATTTTTTAAATTTACACTATCTTTATTCAGTTCAAGTATGGCCTGGGATTGCCAAAGCAGTTATTTTTGCAGCTTTGCCGCAGGCAGTACCTGCAGGAAGTAGCTAGGCTGAGACTGCAGCAGCTGGGGAACTTTCTTGCCCTGCAGCCCTTGCTTGTCAGTGTTCATTCAGACATGAGTGCCTAACAAGTGGAAGAGCCCATGTGCTTAGAAATCATACTAACAAAGTGCAGCAAGCAAACAAACTGTCTCACTTCTCCTTTACTGTTTGGGAAGAAGATTCCTCTGCTAGGCTCTGCCTTGCAAATTTCTCCCCTTCTCCCTAATAAAGAGAAGCTGACGTAAGCTAGTAGGCTGGTGAGTATTATAGCACATGTGCTGTATTGGTCTATATTTTACCAAAGAACATTGCCCCAAAAAGGTCACAAGGGACTGAAGTTTTTAAAATAGGCAATTAAAATGGATATTTATAAAAACTGAAACAATTTTAAAAAGCCCTCCAGAGTAGACCAAAGATGCTATAAAAGGAAACAAAACATGCCGTTGGTAAACCATTCAGGCATTCCAAAGGTGGCTACTGATTTTACTTTAGTGCCACTGATCCATGTGGCCTCCCCTCACCATTGTGATATTGTCAGAATGTGATCTTTCTAGAGCAAAAGGAGGATGACATCTGCTGCCAGAGGTTCCAGTTGGTACTAAGGTAATGTTAGGCAAGCTCCTAGCAGTCCTGAGTACTGATATGTCGTACAACTCTAGTTGCTTTCTTTTTAAAATTTAATATATTTATTTAGAATATTTATACCCCGCCCCTCCAGTATATTACTTCTTGGGCAGTTCACAAAATCAGTAAAACAAGTACACTAATATTAATACAAGTAATTGTGTATTACCTTTTATAATGGTTAACAATATTTATTCATTGAATAAGATTAAAAATATTCATGTGAATATTTGAGGCTTAAAAAAAAAAAGGAACGTAGACCATTGGCAGCCTCAAGAATTTTCATATCCTTAAGCAAGCCTAAGCATCCCACACAGTCCCTAATTCTACTGTGCCTATTAGTATGTTAATTATTATGGGTGGCATTTCCTTAGCTAGCCTGAAAACAGTAACTCTATTCAGACATGATGTTCAATGCACATATAATCTATGTATCATATAGATCTGTATGCACGTACAGTTATTCTCAAGTTATGTTGAATGGACATACAGTAGTACACTTCCTATCTGTACCCTGCATTTGAGGGGACCCATACCTAGATTTACAGTGAACATGTATACAGTCATTCACACAAAAATCTGTACATGTTTACAGATATCTGTACATGCATACAGTGACTGAATAGGGCTAGTATTGCCCCAAGGCTCTTAAAGTGTTTAAGAAGGTGCCACTCATACGGTGGGCAACTATGTTGTCTATGTGTTTTCCTTCCTTTTGAAAGTTATGAATTACAGTGGGACATATTTTAAAGATGCATACAAATGTGCACATATAACATAAAACAATGTATTCAGTTCTGGATGGGGTCACACTTCCCCAGAAGGAACAGGTTCGTAGTCTGGGGGTGTTTCTGTACACAAAACTCTCCCTGGTGTCCCAGGTTGAGGCAGTGGCCAGAGGTGCCTTTTATCAGCTGCGGCTGATATGCCAGCTGCGTCCATTTCTTGAGATAGATGACTTCAGCACAGTAGTACATCTGTTGGTCACCTCCAGACTTGACTACTGCAATGCGCTCTGTGTGGGGCTGCCTTTGTACATAGTCCAGAAACTGCAGTTGGTCCAGAATGCGGCAGCCAGATTGGTCTCTGGGTCATCTCAGAGAGACCATATCACTCCTATCTTAAAAGCTCTACACTGGCTGCCAATAAGTTGCCAGGCAAAGTACAAGGTTTTGGTTATAACCCATAAAGCCCTAAACAGCGTGGGCCCTGGGTATTTAAGAGAACGCCTTATTCGCTATGAACCACTCCTCCCATTGAGGTCACCTGGAGAGGTTCATCTGCAGTTGCCACTGGCTCGTCTGGTGGCTACTCAGGGACAGGCCTTCTCCGTTGCTGCCCCGAGGCTTTGGAACACACTTCCTGCTGAAATAAGAGCCTCCCCATCTCTTACAACTTTTAAAAAGGCAGTCAAGACACATTTGTTCACCCAGGCTTTTCATTAGATATTGGGGCTATTCACACGATTAGCAAAAATCGGGCTAGGAGAAACTAGCCCAATTTTTGCTAATCTGGGGGACCACCGGGCTTGGCTGTGAGCCCGGTGGTTCTTGAGCGGGTAACCCGCTCCTGTAGCCCTCCCCATAGCCCGGGTTAGCGAAGCGAGCGCTCCACAAACCTGGGCTATCTGGTCGTGAGTAGCTGTGGCGCGGCTCCGCGCCGCAGCTACTCGCGAGTAGACCCTCATAGGGGAGGTGAAAAGCCGCCTCCCGGCTCCGGGGGTCTCCCCAGTATGCCCTGTGCGCTCGCAGCCCCTGAGCTCCCCAGCCCCTGCCGGCTCTGTCACGGAGCTCCCTGCCCACTCGTGTGCGGGGAGAAACCGGGTCTCACTGATCGTGAGACCCACTCCATTGTTTTAATTGTGTTTTTAATAGTTCTAATGCTTTAAATTTTAATTGTTGAAATGTTTTAATCTTTTTATCAGTTTTTAAAATTGTTTTGTTGTAAACTGCCCAGAGACTTGCATTTTAGGTAGTATACAAATGTGTTAAACAAAACAAACAAACAAACAAACAAAAATATTCTAGAGCTGCAGATTAAAGTTGCAAAACTAAGGAAGTGGTTCAGAGCTGTAGAGACATGTAGAGGCTGTTGTCACGTGCTGGCAAAACCGAGCTAACAAAGCCAAGCCCAGTCCTGCCCTCGTGTGTGAACCACCAGGATCGTGCACAATCCCAGTGGGACCTCAGCAACAAACCCACCAAGTCAGCTACCCTCTTAAATGGGGTTAAGAGAGCTGGCGCTCTCTTAGCCCCATTTTTTTTAATTGCCTGCCAGCCCTGGCTGCTTGCAGCCCGGGCTGGGAGACTGTGGGTCTCCTGGCCTACATTGGGGGAACCCCCCATAAAGCACCATGCACTCACGTCACAACTTCTGACCCTCCGCGTTGCCGGCGGCTGATCACAATCGTGTGGGTGGGCAATCCTCCTGTTCAAGGAGAGCAGAGGGATCATCTGTGGTGAGGTGAGTGCAAGCAGCGCTCCTCCCCACTCTCTCTTGGGCCCTTTCTCACCAATCATGAGAAAGGGCTCGTAGTTCCATGTTCCATGAAAAGAGAGATGGAAACGAGTTCCATGAAAAGAGAGATCAGTTTTATTCTGTTGGACTAAGATGTTGCTGAATAAAGCGTAAGTCTTTAAAATGAGACATCTGGCAACCATAGTGTTACTTTTTTTATATGCCCCTGTGTGAACAAACTATGAACTTACAGATAGATGCATGTGGACAATTAGAGTGCTTGTGCATGTGTAGGAGAGGAAGTCTAAGAGAGATAATGGAATCCTGTCCAGTAAGAGCTATAAACAGTTAAACAAAGGGAGGATTTTTGTCCCACTGAAATCAATGAGAGCTCTGCAGTTGATTTCATTGTAGCCAGGATGTCACCTAGAGTTGATCCTTAAGCAGTCAGTGATGTGCTAGTCAGTTGCAGTTTCTGTGAAATATAACTTGATTTTAATAGTTATCTAAAAGTCAAAAGCCCTCTGATAACAGCTCAGTAAAAAAAAGCCTGAGTTTAAAATGTACATGTTCTGAAAGAGAGAGGCCATCCATATGATCATATGGAGGTAGTTTGAGCAGGGGAAGAGCTCCTACCTTATTCTAGTCAGACAAGCAGAGCCTCTGTTTGGCTCTGCAAACCCCGTGCCCAGACAAGAAAAGCAACCAGGAGCTTGAAACAGAAAAGATCCTGCCAGGATTGAGAGAATCTTCCTAGCATGCATCACACTGCCAGGAGAAGGGAAAACTTCATGATGTCAGCATCCGCCCTGTGATTGGCCATGAGGGGGCAGAAGGCAGGCCCAGCCCTATTCAAGCCATTTTGAGGAATGGACCATAGAGACTGCTGTACAAAGTGGCACATTTACAGCAAACAGCCCTTGTAGCCACAGCTCTGTATTTCAAACCTGGCTGCTGGCTGCAGGGAACTGCCGCAAACTCCAAAGTAGGGCATTTCCTCTTTTCCTCCTACCTCGTTAAAGAACCAGATAAAAAAGTGGGCTACCAAGGTTTGTGCATGCTGGATAGAAGGAATTCCCATGGGTCCCCACAAGCCTGGATAGCTGGGTTTACTTTCTCCAACCTTCTTATTCGTGGTTCTATGAATGGGATTATAGTTTCTTAAGTTAGGTGCTGAGGAATAGAACTGTGGGTGTCATCTCACTGCATGTATCAAACTGGCGCAAGTAGGGATTTTGATTAATATCAGAAGTGTGCTTTTGTCTGGGGTGTTCCATATTTGTTTAGAATTGCATTATAATATACCTTTTAGAGAGAAAATGGTCTTTCTTTAGTCCCTTGTGTTTTGCATGACCTCATTAGTGCACTGTAATTATTTAGTTAAACTGGCATGTCTATACTGAACACGTGCTTAAGTATTTCACTAGAACTCTCTTCCAAGTAAATGACTAGTAGCCATTAAAGACAAATGCTAGACCTCCATGAATTTGTCTAATATTTTAAAGCCACCTAAGCTAGTGGCCACCACGACATTTTGTGGTAAAGAATGCCATAAATTAACTATGCATTGTGTGACATGCTTTCTTTTGTCTGTCATGAAGTTCTTGCTAACATTTCAGTAGAGGTTCTATGTGTTTTAGTGTTATGAGAGAGGGGCTCCATTCTCCCTATATGATGCATGCTTTTATATACATCTCTCATATCCATAAGAACAGCCCTGCTGGATCGGGCCCAAGGCCCATCTAGTCCAGCATCCTGTTTTGCACAGTGGCCCACCAGATGCCGCTGGAAGCCTACAAGCAGGAGTTGCAGGCATGCCCTGTTTCCTGCTGTTACTCCCCTGCAACTGGTACTCAGAGGCATCCTGCTTTTGAGGCTGGAGGTGGCCCACAGCCCTCCGACTAGTAGCCATTGACAGATCTCTCCTCCATGAAGTTATCCAAGCCCCTCTTAAACCCATCCAGGTTGTTGGCTTTCACCACATTTTGTGGCAGAGAATTCTACAAGTGGATTATGCGTTGTGTGAAAAAGTACTTCCGTTTTCTGGTCCTAAATTTCCCGACAATCAATTTCATGGGATGATGCCTGGTTCTAGTGTTATGGGAAAGGGAGAAGAATTTATCTCTATCCACTTTCTCCACTCCATGCATGATTTTATAGACCTCTGTCACGTCTCCTCGCAATCATCTTTTTTCTAAACTAAATAGCTCCAGGTGAGCAGCCTCATAAGAAAGGTGCTCTTGAAGGTCCCCCTTAGTCACTTTTCCTTAGATGAAAGGAACTCCAGCCCTTTGATCATTTTGCTTGTTGTTTTATACACCATAACCATCTCTATAATATAATATCCTTTTGGAGATTGGGTGATCAGAACTGCACACTATTCCAAGTGTAGCCATACCATTTATTTGTATAAGGGCATTTACAATATTGGCAGTTTTATTTTTGATCACTTTCCTGATGAATCCCTAGCATGAAATTTGCTTTTCACAGCTGCCACAGACTGGGTTTTCATCATAGCTGCACTACAACCCCAAGTTCTCTTCACTGGTTTGCTACCAACAGTACAAACCCCATTGCACATTGGAGCAAAAAACCCCCCCCAAACACATACTTAATTTCATGTACAGGTGAAACTCGGAAAATTAGAATATCGTGCAAAAGTCCATTAATTTCAGTAATGCAAATTAAAAGGTGAAACTGATATATGAGACAGACGCATTACATGCAAAGCGAGATAAGTCAAGCCTTAATTTGTTATAATTGTGATGATCATGGCGTACAGCTCATGAGAACCCCAAATCCACAATCCCAGAAAATTAGAATATTACATGGAACCAAGAAGACAAGGATTGTAGAATAGAACAGTATCGGACCTCTGAAAAGTATAAGCATGCATATGTATTCAGTACTTGGTTTGGGCCCCTTTTGCAGCAATTACTGCCTCAATGCGGCGTGGCATGGATGCTATCAGCCTGTGGCACTGATGAGGTATTATGGAAGACCAGGATGCTTCATTAGCTGCCTTCAGCTCTTCTGCATTGTTTGGTCTCATGTCTCTCATCCTTCTCTTGGCAATGCCCCATAGATTCTCTATGGGGTCAGGTCAGGCGAGTTTGCTGGCCAGTCAAGCACAGTACACTGTATACTGTTTAAAATGAGGATGCTTTTGCTCCAATATGCAACACTTTACATTCACTTACATTCAACCTCATTTGCCTTTTTGTTGTTTGTATTCTGCAAAAAATATATGCAAAGTCAGACAGAATGGCTCCAAACTAGGGATGTGCAAAATGTTTTGACGTTTAAACGTTTCTATTTGAAACGGGCCATTTTGAGTCTCTCAAGCTTGATATAAAATGCTCTTTAAGTAAAGGGCCTGTTTCGAGCTTGGAATAAAACAACTCTGTTTCAATCAAAATCTTTTGATATTTTGAGCGACATTTGGGAGGCCTGTTTTTCCCTAACTGATTGAGTTTCTGGCACTGGCTTCTGATTGGCTTGCAATCTCCTTGCTTGGCTTGTTATCATACAACTCAAGTGTTGTCATGGGAAATTGTGCCCCTATTGGCACATTAACTGTGTGCTTCTGCAGTGTTTTTCAGGGCAAATCTGTGTGTGCAGCTTGTTCTGGCCACAGGGAACAATGGGGAAACTTTAAGCGCCCCATTGTTCCCCATAGATAGCTCCTAGGGACACCAGAGTGGGTTGTATGGTAGGGCATGATGGGTGCTACCTACCACCCAATCCACAAAAGAAATGGGCAAGCAGACAATTTTAAACAAATATTTAACCTTTCCCCAAACTCCCGTAGTATCCTATTCGAAACCCATGAGGAACAATGGGGTGTTTTGATTTCCCCATTGTTCCCTATGGCCAAAACACTCAAAAGTGTTTGTTCTGTCAAAACTACCAGCTCAATCCTGTTTCAACAAAATGTTTCAGCTGTCTGCGTTTTGTTTCGAGCTCGACTGTCTTGTGGACTGTCTAACCAATTTGAACCAAATTTGGTACAGATATAGTGAGTGACACACAGGGACACCTCACTGTAGTTTGTGATATCATCCACGCCGATTCAAGATGGTGGCTGCGTAAATGTTTGAGGCGCAAGTGGGCTAACTTGTGAACCACCTAACTGATCTGAACCAAATTTGCTACAGCTGTATGGACACATAGGGACACCTCAGTGGTGTCATTTTTAATGGTGTCATCAGTGGTGATTCTGGCCCTATCCAACCCCAGCACAGAATTCCTCCAGTGTCTGTCGCAGGTGTCTTTCTTATGTTTCTTTTTTAGATTGTGAGTCCTTTGGGGACAGGGAGCTGTTCAATTTATTCATTAATTCATTTATTTCTGTATGTAAACCGCTTTGGGAACTTTGGTTGAAAAGAAGTGTATAAATATTTGTCGTATTTGTATCCACCCTGATTCAGGATGGTGGACACGTGAATGTTTGAGGTGCAAGTGGGAAACGATTTGGACCAAATTTGGTACAGTTGTAGGGATACATAGGTACACCTCAGATGCATAGCTTGTGATGATGTCATCCACCTTAATTCATGATGGTGGACGCATGAATGTCTGAGGCACAAGTGGGCTAACTTGTGAACTGCCTAACCAGTTTGGACTAAATTTAGTCCAGTTGTAGCTAAAGTGAAAGGAAAGTAGGCAGATTAGTTCTTACTAGAACAAATTGTTTCATGATGCAACCCTGTATTTTACCAGAAACTCTAACATACCTTTTGTGCATCAGGATGCCAAGAACACAATCTCTCCTCATGGACTGTTTCAGTCTCTTTAGAAAAACATATTCAGCAGAAACAAATAATATCTAATTTCACAAGAAAATTGCATGTAAATTACATTTGAGAATACTTTTTAAAAATGGAAGAGGAGAAGAATGAAAAGGTATAGTAGAAACAATTGCATTTGGGTAGACCCTAGATTAGAATCATTTTTTGTTTTTAAATATGCTGTCTGTCTGAATTTTTTCATTAATGCCATTATTTGAATGCTATGAAAGATGATTGCTTTCCTGACTTGAGAATATAGACCAGGATTTTCAGATATCTATGTCCTAAAATTAGGCTCTCATTTCCATATTTAGGCCCCAAAATAAATAATCAAGATCCCTCCCCCCACAAAAAGAAGTTGATTATTTTGATCTTAGGTTATAATTCCTTCATTTACAGTATCTAAAATTAATATTGATAGGAAAACAGAAAAATCTTTGACAGAAAACATGAAACGAGTTCATATATTCATAGTAGTTTGAGTTTAAAAACTGTTAGTAGAAAGAAACTAGTGGAACTGTCTTAAATGGAATATATTTGTTGCTGGTACAGGCAGGAAATAGCACACTGCAATCAGTGTGTGAGTGCATAGATATATGTTTTATCTGAGCTTTTTGTGCAATGTGTTTTATATTTAGGGCACATATCAGGATTTGCATCTGTTTTCAGAACTTGCTGCTAACAGTTAGTAATGATGCCAAAACATACTTGAGTTCCAGCTTGAGACCAAATGATACTGCCTTTTTTGTTATCCATAATTTGAGGTCTGATATTAATTAAGGACATTTTCCATAAGCGCCATATCCCTTTTCTGAAGTGCTCATTAAAATTATATTAACTTAAACTGGAATAAGGCCTCACAGCCTGAACTGCTTTGGTAATGATTTATTCCTAGCTGGCCTTTTTGGCTTTTTTGTAAACAATATGCTAATTCTTAATAGGGACAACGAAATGTCTGATTCCAGACATTTGAAAGGAACAGATCCTACCACCCTAGTTTCTGAAACTAAAGTCAATGGGATGTTCAACATGGGAGGGCTACATGATTGGGGCTCTAAGCACTGTAGCTAGAAATCATTTCTCCATCTAGGATAATTTGCAGGTGGGTAGTTTGATAAAAGTGTTTGTTTTTAAAAAAAATAAAAATCTGCAGTTTGAACAATATCCCTGAGCCTAGAGACATACGTTCATGAGTATGCACGCCTTCCCTCTTCTAATGGTGTGAGGCGGCAGTTCAGACAGCCTGCAAACACACACACACACACACACGGAGAAAGGAAGAAGGTGGAGTGGGATGTTCTTGTGCACAGTTGTATAGTAGGCAGGCCAGTTCAGGCATGTCGTCTGAACCAAAATGGAATGGAACTCCTTTTCTTGACCAGCTTTCTTCAGTCAAATAAAGTTCAAACTGAGATCAATACTAACAAAGAGTGCTTTATAATTAAGTAGCACTAAACATAAGAGCATAGGAAGCTGCCATATACTGAGTCAGACCATAGGTCCATCAAGCTCAGTATTGTCTATCCAGACTGGTAGCAGCTTCTCCAAGGTTTCAGGCAGGAATCTCTCTCAGCCCTATCTTGGAGATGCCAGGGAGGGAACGTGGAACCTTGATGCTCTTCCCAGAGTGGCTCTATCTCCTGAGGGGAATATCTTACAGTGCTCACACTTCTAGTCTCCCATTCATATGCATCCAGAGAGGACCCTGCTTAGCTAAGGGGACAAATCATGCTTGCTACCACAAGACCAGCTCTCATCTCCAAAGGCAGTTTGGCTTTAACCTCAGAGAAGGTAAACATGTCACCACCTTTCTGTGTATATATCCGGTATCTTCCCAAAACAGATTTATGTGCCAGATTTTTTTTACTTCATACGTTTTGAAACCATTTGTTCATCAATAAATGTGAAACAATTGAATGGTTCTATATCAAATCTTAGAGGTGAAATGAACCTACCTATCAAAATTCTCCTCTGCAGTCTTTGATGGCAAATATTCTTCATAGAGTGTCTGGTCCTGGATACAGAAATATCCATAGAATGCATGGCAGATATTTGTTCTTCAGCATCAGTCGTTGACATCAAAAGATTTTCAATATCAATAAACATTGGACAGATCTGACAGCAGGCATGAAAGAGCAGTCTGGTCTGACAGTATTTGACATGTAGAAAAACAAAAACAAACCGTGAACAGAATGATCTAATAGGCAATTGAATAGAAATAAGATGGAAATAAGATTTAATCAATAAACATACTAAACATGATATAGAATATACCCCAAACCAGTATATATGCAAAAAGTGTATGACTGAAATATGCTATACACAAAACCAGCCAGGTAGACATCTACAAACAGCATGTATGAATGAATGAATACAATGCACATAGATAGTAAACTCCCAATAGGAGCCCTGAGTCTGGTGGAAGCAAAAAACCTAACAGCCAGAAGTTGGCATCAATATGTGGCTCCAAATTCGCTCACATCTACAATAACAGCTCTTGAAGTCTGATAGTTGGGAGCGATGATAGGGATGTAATCACTTGTACTCAAGGTTTCAAAAGTTGATAACAGGAAAACAGTACATGCTGTGTAGTCTGCTGAATGCTGACTGAAGAGACCGGAACGGGCACGAGACTGGAAAAGGCACACCAACAGCTGCCCCAGGATAAATAGCTGTTTCGCTAAACTCTTCTTCAGGTGCACATTTCATCAGTCTCCATTGCTATATTAACAATACTACAATCAAAAATATCACATGAAAATGATTATTATACATGAAGAAAAAAGCTGGTCAATATAAAAATTAATTTGTAAATATACTCACATATGCTGGCTCAGAACATAGTAACACTCAATAAAGTTCTTCCAGGCAGGTAAAAGCCTAAAAGCATACTAACTCTCCACAAGACTCCACAGCTTATAACAGAACGCTAATTAGCAGGAAAGCCTCTGCAGCTGTATTCCAAAATAACAGTAATTATTTGGCCAAACCAGATAACCAATCACTAGTTCAAAAAGCTAATCGGAGACACTACTCAGATGCCGTGAAGCCTGTAAACTGCTCCAAAGGGACACAGAAAAATCATACATACAGTGGTAATAGCCAAAATAACAGTAATTGTTTGGTCAAACCAGATAACCAATCACTAGTTCAAAAAGCTAATCAGAGGCACTACTCAAATGCCGTGAAGCCAGTAAACTGCTCCAGAGGAACACAGAAAAAACACACAGTGGTAATAGCCACAATCATAATAAACAATACTTTAATAACTCAGAAAGTGACCACTGTAAAGCAACAACATCAAAACTCAAAAAGCCATACAACCTCAAGAGGAGACCTTATATCCAGGGGGGTCCTCCAGTCCCCAACCAGGGAGCCGCATAACCCACAAGCTGGCAAAACCCATGAGAGGAGAAAAAGGCCACCAAGCCACAAAAACCTAACCAAACCCAGGAACTAAAAGGTCTACAAGGGAGAGACTAGAATTCATACACAGGATGCAAAGACATATCAGAACAATATCCACGTGCTCCAAAGTTACAAGAAGCACAAGAGATCATTATAAGAGTTGAGACCTCAAGGTGTCTCTGCGGAAAAGAAGTGTATGAATAAAGCCTCTTTTTGAAGGAGAACACGATGGACATCTTCTAAAGCAAAAGAAGACCCCCTATATTTGTACAGAATAAAAAACCATATATCATCTGCAGAATGTTGCTTGTCTATATAGTGAGCCACAAGAGGAGCCTCTACCACTTTATGAAGGATGCGGGAACGATGTTCAGCAATACGAATTTTGGCACTCCTATCAGTATTTGACATGTAGCAGCCAGTTTTTGACAATATGTGGCAACTGACTGGCAGTACCATCCGTTTTGGGCAGTATCTATCATGTGGTAGTGAATATTCAACAATATTTGCCATCTGGTATGGAGTAGCAGTCAGTATTTGACAATATTGAACACTCAGCAGTGAATTCTTACAGTAATGGTCTGCAGACATGCAGTAGTAATCTATATTTGATAGCTGTATTTGCTGTATAATTACATTTTATACTAACTCAATTTATTCATCTAGCCATTCAAAACAGGCACATTTCAAATTTTGACTAAAAAATTCATATGGCAAATGTTTAGATTAAATTTCAGCTTCAGAGTCCGGAAATTGAAATTTTGCAAAATTCTGTTCCAGCTGAAACATAGATAGGTATGGGCAAGTAGGCTAAAAAGACTCAAATTGATCCATGTTTGAGTGGTGTTGTTGTTTTTAAATGATTCCAGAGAACTCCTTTTTTCAATTGTTATGCAGTATTTCAAAATATCCTTGGTTAGGTAACCTAATGGTGCAGCAGGGAAATGACTTGAATAGCAAGCCAGAGGTTGCCAGTTCGAATCCCCGTTGGTATGTTTCCCAGATTATGGGAAACTTCTATATCGGGCAGCAGTGATATAGGAAGATGCTGAAAGGCATCATCTCAGACTGCGTGGGAGGAGGCAATGATAAACCCCTCCTGGTTAGCCAGAGTTGTATTTTAGTGCCATCACTTTTCAATTTCTATATTAATTCTAGTCTCTCAGTTGAGTAATCAGTCTTTTCCCCCACCTAAATGGGCAAATAGGCATATTTCAATTCTTTTATATGTGGATGATGCAATGATTACTGATGCAGTGACCCCAGTAGGCCTGAGGCGGTCACTTCATGCTGTGGCGGCATATTGCAAGGAAGAGGAATTGGTAATTAATTATGAGAAGACCAAAATTCTTCCTTTTATGAAACGCCCAAAAGTACATACATGGAAGATAGATCAGCAATTGATAGAACAAGTCAAGGCATTAAAATACTTAGGTGTAATTTTTCAGGCCTCAGGGAAGTGGGAAGCCCATTGTAATACATCTGCCAATCGGCTTCTAAGTCAGCTTCGGCTGTCCAAGCATTTTATAGCTCTCAAGGGGCCAACTATATTCCTGCCGCGCTGAAACTTTTTCAGGCTAAAGTTGGGTCGCAACTTCTTTATGGAGCTCAGTTGAGGCTGGTAGGTATTGTTACTGACATTGAAAAGATACAAACAAGATTTTTAAGGAACATCTTTCAGGTAGCGCGATGTGTCCCCTCAACAGTCTTACGCAGAAAGGCTGGATTTCTTAAAATGGAGACTAAGATTTGGAAATGCACATTTGTGTATTGGTTTAAATTGCACTTTTCTTCAGCTGGCCTAGCTTAACTAATATGAACTGATAATTTTAAGTCAAGTTGGGGGGGGGGGGAATGGAGTTTAAGCTGCCCAAATTGGGTTTTCAAGTGAAGTTTTATTGTCAATGGGCTATGAAAAAGCCAGGAGAATCTTGGTGCAACATTTGATAGATTTAGACCTCCAAGAGGATATAGCCAGTTTACCAAGATATGTTTTTCTTAGCAGTGGTTCTCCTCTGCTGAGACCTGCTAGATATATATATTCCATCACAGTCCCCAAGCTAAGAAGAGCCTTAACATTGGTTAGATTTAATATTTTACCTACAGCTGTTTTTGAAGGCAAATTCAAGAAGTTTCCTTATGGATCCAGGGTTTGCCGTGTGATGCTGGGGTTGTTGAAATTTCTGATCATGTTCTAATGTACTGCCTATATTACAGAGATGTTCGGGCTCAATTAATCTTACCATTGCTGTCAAAATATCCAGGGCACTCGTATGCTTTCTATTTGCAAATTTTATTGTCTGATGATGATGCCATTTCTTTAAATGTTGCAAACTATTGTTTTGCTGTCTGCAAGCTATGCCCTGAGTTAGCAGGATTGTCGTTATTTTAAGCTTTCTTTTTTAGATGATTGTTTGGCATCTATCACTGCTATTATTGCCTGGTTATTGACTGTATTTTTAAAATAATAGTATCTGATGTTTCTGATCCTTGATCATAAATAAAGATGGTTGATTGATCGACTGTATTCTACCAAAGGAAAACCACAGGGCTCTGTGGTCATCAGGAGTCGACATCGACTCGACGGCACACTTCACTGTAGGTAACATAACTACCGATGTGTTATATGCCCAAGGGTATTTTGACACATTGCATATCAGTAGCACATTTTACATTTTAAGTATGTTGTACTACATACATCATATTACAGTCACAACAGTAGCACATGCCACATTTTATCTTCTATCTCCAGGTTTCCAGAACCAATTTTTAAATGATGTGTAGAGAGAGTAATCATATTGGCCTGGAAGACTTTGGATGTGATCCATTCAAAGTTAAGTACTTGAAATCAATGGGACTAAGATTTGAATACATGTTTTGCTGTTGCAATCAGTGCAATGAAAAGTTTGGGTGTTCTGTTTTTTTGTTAAGTCACACCGCTTACTAAGATCTGAGTTTTCCTTTATATATTCTGTTTTAGGGGGCATTAGAATCACATTCCCAAATCTGATTTCATAACAAAAGCTAGAATCATATTTTACTCCCCCCCCTTTTTTTTAAAGGAGAACAAACAGGTTAAGATTTTGAATTGGATATTGAAACTTAAGAACTGGTAAGTTCTAGCTGATTCTAAAAGTGGGTTCTTAACAGTAGATATGTAAGTGGGATCAATAGGAGCGCATCGGAATTAACGCGCAGTGGCAGTAAAACAGTGGCTTAGGCAGAAGAATAGCATGTGATCTCATACTTGTGTAGATCACTTGCATTGCTATCTTGATTCTTGAAGAATATATTGTCTTTGGTCTGGGGTTTTTTAGTTTAGAAAAGGGAACATGATAAAGTTTTCTAAAATTATGCATGGTATGGACAAGGTGCATAGAAAAAAGTATCCCTCCATTTCAATAACACTAGAACCTGGGGTTATCCCATGAGTCTGATTGGGAGGAGATTGAAGACAGGCAGAAGGAAATACTTCCTTCACACAGTGCATATTTAATCTATAGAATTCACTGTCATGAAATGTGATGACACTAGCCTAGATTGCTATAAAAGGGGAATAGACACATTCACAGAGGACAAGCCTGTCAGTGGCTATTAGCCATGATGGCTATATGCTAACTCCAGGTTCAGAATAACAGTTGCAAGGGAGTGACAGCAGGAGAGGGCTATTTGCCTACTTGTTTCTCTTTCTGGGCTTCCTAAGGGCATCTGAGTTGTCACTGTGGTAGGCAAGATGCTGGGCAGGTTCTGATTACTGTATCACCTGCGCTCTGAACCATCGGGCTCTCTATATGTTCTGTTACTATCCGAGGAGAGGAATGTATCCTCCTAGGCACCAGGCATAGCTAGAATTTTTAAGGCTCTTGCTTACAATCTTGTATTTGTTTGGCAGCTGCTTCCATCTCCTGTATTCAGTCTTTCCAAGGATACCTAAGATGCAAGTTTTATGACAAGCTCCGTATCTGAATGAAAGTGAGGGTCTCTATGAAGATGGCTATGTCTTCCTGGGGAATATATTTATTTATATGCATTCATGTTAAGGGATGGGTTCAGATGAAAACTAACTTTACAGTAAACATTAAAAATTCTTGAATCACATTGCAGTTCTAATTACATAGAGAAGTGGTCACCTGTGTAGAGAGGTGCTGTCAATAAATGATACTTAGGGCTTGTACAGATTTTTTTGGTTTTAAATGTTCAGATGAATGCTTGCGCCTTATTGCTAGTGAGGCACTAGGACTTTTCCTGAACAGTTATGTGATTACTGTACAAATAAAAGTAATGATGGTGCAAGCTTTGAACTGAGTCCAATTTGGAATGAAGTTTTTACCCTGAACCCTTTGCTACTCAGCTGCTCCTCTTCCCCAAGCAAAGCCTTATCTTGGGAAGGAATACCAGGTGCAGAGACTTCACTTCCACATCAGAGGCCCTTCAAGGCCTCTCCTTAGTTGGAAATGATATGTGGAACATAATTTGTAATAGAAAACAAGGAAATGACGTCCGCAGCAGGAGATGACGTTCCACATCACTGAAGTCTGAAAATGACGTTCCACATCACTGAAGTTTCTCTGCCTTTCCTCCAAATAAGGCTTTTCTTTCACTTGAGGAAGGTGGGGAACTGGGAGGAAAGCAGGGAACCCCACTTCAACCTATTGTGTTCTGTGAGCATTTGACAGGAACATTCCAAAAGTCAAAATGGTTTTCAGGGTGAGCTGGGATGTTTTGGGGTGAGCTCATCTCTAAACGTAGCCAGAGTTGGATCAGCCTTTCTCTGGTCCTGGCAATGGAAGTTCAGGCCTGATTCTCTTCTCTATTTTTTGCTGCCCACACAGCAGAGCATAGTATCAGATTCTTGGTTTAGTTTCCCCCGAACATATGAACAGAGGATGATTGGTATGATACAATTTTGGCTTAATTGCTTAAGCAAATGCAGCATCTTAACAGCCACACTGACTGGACACATGTTAAGCTGTGTTTTTTCATTTTTTGTGTTTTGGAGCAAAATTTGAAAAAAACACAGCTTAACACGTGTCCAGTCATATAGAACTTGCATTTTGGGTGGTATAGAAATATGCTAAATAATAAATAAATAAATAATAATAAATATAGACCTGTATTCTAGTTTACTTCTAGAATTTCTGTTCTTCTGCATTGATTTTTAATATTTAACTTTTTCTTTTTCCTTTGGCATCTATCAGTGTACAAAGGTGTAACTTCTCCTTTACTCTAAATTTTCAGTGAATTATTTGAAACCATTCTTTGTGGTCTCCATGCATTCACAACTGAGAGATCTGCACCTGCTCAGAGCCTCATTTGGAACTTTCTAGAGCTAAGCTTCAAGAATTTTGGTACAAGCCACACCCCTATGGAGTGAGAGTACACATTCAACTGGTTGTGACCCACACTTCTTTCTTCAAACACTGCAGCATTACTTCAGCAGAACTTTATATTCATTTATCATAACTATGCAAGTTTGTATTCTATCCCCTCATTTCTCCCCCTCCCCCTTTTATTTCTCCTCTCAGTTCTCTCTCTATTTGGTTTGACTTTCATTTCATCCATTTCCCCCCTCTGCTTTTTCTGCAGTTGCAGCCATGAGCTAGTTCAAACACATATTATGGGGTTGCCACTGGGATGACTGGCAGTAACTTCCTTACTGGCTGCATGCCAGTTACCACTTTTATGGTAACCTCTGCCTTCGACCGTTGCTTCCCAAACCCCTTGGGAGTATAACACCTTGTCAACCTATGCCATAATGCTATGTTTCAGCCTCTACTTCAGTCCTTCCACTCTCTCCTACTTCTCGGTCACCCATTGCAGGACACACACTCCTCAGCACCACCGGCTGCTCCACCATGTCTCTTGCTATCTACCTCTTCTTCACCACTGCCTATTGTTTCCACTTTACCTCTGCCTCTCTCATCATTATCCATACCACTGCCGGTGCTACCTTCACTCCAGTAGCCTGTCACCACACAACTTCCAATTCAACTGCACTCCCCTTGTTCCAGGTCTGACATGAATATTGATGTTCCATCCAACTCTGACTCTGAATCTGAGGGCATTGCTTTCTCTGACATCCAACACTGTATCTGGATCTTCCCCATCTGAACATGTAGGCCATACTAAACCTGCCTGTCCCATTGAAGATCCCCATCTTTATGCCAAGCAGCTCTCCCATATGGCCATATCTTGAAATTTGAAATTGTTGAAATTGTTGAATTTTTCAGCTAACAGAAGCAGATGCTCCCACCCTAGTCATGCTCGCGGTGTCCTTTGCACTTCTTGATGTTGCAAAAACTGCCTGAGATAAACTGCCTTCTGTTCCTCCTACACTTTGCCACTTAGAGACCATGTCTGGCCAACTTGGTGATCATGGAAGCCCCTCAGGTTCAAAACAGACACAAGTCACTCCCCATTCCATTGGATCCCAGGGCAGGGCGTGGGGGAGGTCACAAACTTAATGCTGTGCTGGCAAGAAAGTTTTTCTTTAACTCCGTTCTTCATCTTTGCATTGGGAATTTCCAAACATGCATCTCACATTACCAGTAGCTCTCATGGGGAAAGCGACTCTACTTCTAAGCACAATTTTGCTCTTATTTTCCAGAATTGGGCCTTTTGTCTCATGAAACAACAAATCCACACTTTCCATCATATGACTGACTGTGCTTCCAGATCCATGGCTGTCATTTTTGTATTCCACTGCCATACTTTGCTCTCCTCTTCAAGTTCTGGCTTCTGAGATGCATTCATACTTCAAGGATCTTCCCCGTGCTGGAGACGTCCTTTGTGGCCATATACAAATGACACAATGGAATAGATCCAGAAGTATGGATCTGACATCTCACCCATTCACTTGACCTGGAATTTGCCACTTGTCCTCAAGTATTTCATGTCCAAACCGTTCAAGCCCCTCGCATCCTGCAAACTTTGGCTCTGTTTAAAAAAACTTCCTCCTTCTTTTCCATCACACTGGCTTGGTGTGTGAGTGAAACTGGAGCTCTCTGAGCCTATCTGTTCTTCCTTGTGTTTCATTGTGACAAGCTTATTCTTTGGCCAAATATATTTCTCTTCTCTAAGGTTGTTTTGCCTTCCATATAGTGGAGGATACTTCTCCAATATTTTTTCCCCTCCCTTGAATGGGAACTCCACTTCCTTTATGTCTGCCGTGCCCTCTTCTCCTACATCCACAGCACTACCTCTTTTCTGGTGCACCCTTCATCTCTTTGTTTGTTGCTCAGACCCCCATGAGTGTTTGTTGGTCTTGTTGCAACACTTCCCAAGATGGTTCTCCTTGATGACCAAACTGGCATACAAGCTTTATGTCTCAGTGTTTGTCCTGTGCTGATGTCACTTTTGGCACAGCTATTTTGCAGTCCTTGTTCAACTGACAATGCTGCACCCTCCATCAAAACCACTCTTGGCAAAATACCTTAAATCATATAAGGATTAGTAGGGTTATGGGATTTTCTCTTATGTTTGCTCTTCTTGTTCTTTCTATAGCATATAGGTCACTTGGGATATATTCCTTTCCTGAGTTATTTTCCTTAACTTTCTAATTGATTTTTTGTGTTGCTAGTAACTGTAGTATTTTTTCTCCATTTCCATTATCCTGTGGGGCTCAGTCTTGGGCCCTTTTTTCCTTGTATACTCTTTTGGTTGGCTAGCTGATTCACTCCATTGATTTGAAGTATTATCAAACTCATGTTGGAGATACTCAGTTTATTTTTCTACTCTAATGTTGTCTAGTATGTTTGCTAATATTACTAACAGCAATTTAATTGTGGATGTCACAACACAATCTGAAACAATGTGAACAAAAATCATATTTCCCCACAAAATTTTCTCCTGGCACCTCAGTTGCTCTTACTGCTAATATTTTTTACTATGTGTTCTACTATTTGTAGTCTTGGTATGCTTTATTCTGATTTATCCCTTCATTTATACATTAATTTTTCTACAGATACTTGCCAATATTTTTCTATCAATATTGCAAAGATTCACCCAGGCCATGTTCTCACAACCATGGTGAGAGAGTTTAAAGAGTTAACCATGATCACCAAGCCCCACATGCTCCCGCAGAGTGTGACTTGAGAACCCAGAATTTCAGGGCAATCCCAGTTTGATCTTGATTGCCTGGAGATTCCAGCTTCTCACATCACTCTCTGCAGACTGCACAGGGCTTGGCGATCATGGTTAACTCTTTAACCCTTATTGCCATGGGTGTGAGAATGCAGCCCCAATTCTTTTGATGTTGTTGAGACTCTAGTTCCCATTTTGGTTATTTCAATATTAGCGATGATACAAATATTCTTCTTACTAGTCTTGAAACTCCTAGTCTTCTCTTATTTCAGTCCTCCTGTGCTTTGTTTTTCTGTGTCTCATTGTCCTGATCATGTATCATCTCTTTACTTTTCACTGCCTACCTTTTCCTATCTTAATTCATTATATACTTCTTACTTTTCAGATCCCTCCATGTTCATTCCTATCTCTCCCCCTTGATTCGTCCTCATGTGGCCTCTTGTTCTTTATTCTCTGCTCAATCAAATTTTCTCATTAGACTTCTTGTTGCCTCCATGCTGTTCATCTTGTATCATTTGCAGTGGCTACTTCCATTCTTAATATATTTCTTATATCTTTCTTATTCTTGATGTATTTGTCTTTCCTCTTCTCTTCTTTTAAGGAATTTTTTCAAAAACCCTATGTTTTATCTTAATGTGTATTAAGATAGTTTTTGATTCAGAATCTATTGTTTTTCATATTAAGATAATACACATGACCACGAGAGGGGAGGAGAGAGGCAGGAATAAACCTACCTTCACCCCAGATGGTCGACAATCTCCTCTTTGGCACACTGGCATGCACCCACACAATCCAAGCTGCTCCGGGCAGCGTGAGTCACTGGAGGCTGGGAAAATGAGTCCTGGCTTCCAGGAATCCCAAAATGCACTATGTGAACAGCACAGTACGTTGGGGAATTCCCCCTCTAGACTGGCGCTCTAGGTGCCCGTCTCTATGACTGCTCGGGCTGTGTGCAGTCTGGGAATTCACATGACACTGGACCTGGGTTTGAGGGCACACTCGTGCACTCCAACCTTGTTTAAGGGCTGAAGTTAAAAGTTGGGCTAATGGAGTTAGAAATGCCAGGATCCAGAGCAGTCTCAGCACTCCACATAATCAGCCCAACCCAGCTGGGCTACCCTAACCTGTGTAGGGCTGCCTTTTCCCCTTTCCACTCCTGCTCCCAACACCCGTTTCCCATCAAGTTCTCAACCTGATTCTCTTCTGTCCATCAGTTTCAGATAGTGGGTCTGTGTGCAGGGAGTTGTCTTTTCAAAATATGTTATACAGTGCATAGTAATTTCAGGTACATAATAAATAAAGTCTGATTATTATAAAATATCCAAACTCTAAAGGATAGGTATAAAGAATTTGCATACCTCATCATTTTTGAAGCTATCCCTACAACATAATAAACTTAAGGGTAGATGAGAAAATAGGATTCTTGTAAAATCTCACTTTCAGTGTCTATGACAATTGCCTTGACTAATGCTTGTAACACTTCTTCTGATTCCCCTCTGCTCTGGGAAGCAGATCTATTTTAAGATTGGGCCAATTTGACTAATGTTTTCTTAATCAACCAGGATTTATAGATTCTGGCAGGCCTTGTTCGCCTGCCCAAAATTGTGATTACCATAGCTCTGCACATCTCCCAACTTGTGCTGTGCCTCTGAGGCATGTAGAAGTACAGCCCAACTTCAGGCATGATCTCCCAGCTTCCTCCCCAGCTCCAAGCTTGGGAGAAAAGCGAGGACTCCTCAAGCTTGCCATAATGAGCACATTTGTCAACGTTGGTTAACAGTTTTATAGCCAGGCAACAGTATAAGATACCCACTCTGTGCTGAATTCTTCAGAATGCAGTATATTTGGGATATGGACTAGAACAGAACATAAATTATCTGCTTAAAAAAGCAAAACCCAAATATGGCACTCTTATTGGCCAAACTAAATAGGGGGAAATGACTGAAGTTCTTGTTAGGAATTGCAGCAGTAGCTTTTATTTTAAAGATGATGCAGATAATATCTGAAGAGCAATTTTCACAGGGGCCATGGAATTGCAGAGGCCTTCTCCTTCTTCAGCTGTTACATTCCTGTCTTATGTATGATTGGTGACAGGGCTACTCTGAATCTTCTCTAGTATGCCTGGCTGGTTGAGGTGTGGGGTTGTTGTCATAGACTGGCCAGTATATATAGTGGCTGTGCTTTGAATTATGACTTATATTTTATGTTCACATTGTCCAAATACTATAAGGAATTGGCTGTGATCCTGGAATGGTAGATAGGATCACAACTAAACTCACCACTCCCCTCCTATCACAACCACAGCTCCTCTCTCCTTTCCTACCCCAGTCCATTCTCTTTAGCCAACTATCCTTAAGGAAGTAAGCTTATGAGTTCACCCGGCATTATGTGTCTGTCTGTCTGTCCGTCCATCCATCCATCCATCCATCCATCCATGTGTCTCCCCCCAAACTTCACAATGCCTGGATCAACACGAACCAAATTTGCTGCAACTGTAGGGACACATAGGGACACCTCAGTGGCGTGGTTTAAAATGATGTCATCCATCTCAATTCAAGGAGGCAGATGTGTGAACATTTGAGGTGCAAGTGGGCTAGTTTGTGGACTGTCTAACTGATTTTGAACCAAATTTGGTACAGTTGTAGACAATGACACATAGGGACATCTCAGTGGTGTCGTTTGTGATGATGTCCATCCCAATTCAAGATGACAGATGTGTAAATGTTTGAGGTAAAAATGAGTTAACTTGTGAACCGCCTAACTGATTTGAACCATATCAGCTTGAACCAAATTAGCTACAGCTGTGGGGACACATAGGGACTCCTCAACAGTGTAGTTTGTGATGATGTCATCCACTCCAGTTCAAGCTGGTGGACGTGTGAACGTTTGAGATGGAGGTGGGAACTGATTTGGATTGAATTTGGTACAGTTGTAGGGATGATGAAAGGAAAATTGGCAGATTAGTTCTTACCAGAACAACCTGTTTTATTTACAACAGTTCATTTGGACAGCATAGAATCTACATCTGAACTGTGCAGAGTGAATGTCTTTCTCCATCACAACTCAGCCTTTTGCCAGCAGCCGTAGTAGTGCAAGACAGTGATTAGCTGTATCGTTTTAGTGCCCTAGTTTTGACACTATCTTACTGATGGCTTGGCAATGAAGACATTACAAAATGTGACCACAGAGGAAGTGTGAGTTAAGCTTTGGATTCACTCAGGTTTCATGGGAATATGGGAAGCCCATATTTAGCCTACTTTCCTTAAGGAAAGTAAGGTTATGAGACTACTCGGGATTGTGTCTGTGTGTCCGTCCATCAGTGTGCCTCCTCCGCCCCGTCAACTTTGCAATGCCTGGACCAATATAAACCAAATTTGCTACTGCTGTAGGGACACATAGGGACACCTCAGTGGTGTAGTTTGTAATAATGTCTTCCATCCCAGTTCATAATGGTAGATATTTGAATGTTTGAGGTGCAAGTGGGTTAACTTGTAGACTGTCACAGTCTAACCAATTTGAACCAAATTTGGTACAGTTGTAGTGAGTGACACATAGGGGCACCTCAATGGCATAGTTTGCAGTGATGTCATCAACAGCAGTTGAAGATGACAGATGTGTAAACATTTGAGGTGCAAGTGATCTAACTTGTGAACCACCTAACTGATTTGAACCAAATTTGCTACAGCTGTACGGACAACTCAAGGGCTATCTTATACTAAGTCAGACCATTGGTCCATATAGCATAGTATTTTCTACACTGACTGGAGTAGCTCTCCCAAGATTTCAGGCAGGAGTCTCTCCAAGCCCTACCTGGAGATGCCAGGAACTGAACCTGGGATGCTTTTAATGCCAGCATGCAGATTCTCTTCCACTGAGTTTTGGCCCCAGATTTCACAGTGCTCGCATGTAGTCTCCCATCTGAATGCAAACCAAGGCAGACCCTGCTTAGCAAAGGGGACTAATAATATTTGCTGCCAAAAGACCAACTCCCCTCCTTGCATAACAGTGAAAGTACAAAATGTTTACAAATGGTGGGGTGTTGAAATGCTGCTGTAGGAAAGTGGAACTTGGATGTCAGCTGATAAATCCTGCAACAATCTGGTATACTAAGGAACTGCACAGACTACAAAGATTAAAAAAAACAAAACACCAATAAAGAGATGTTTGAAGGCAAATGTTACAAAATTGTGCTGGGCATGAAAGAAGATAACGTTTGTTGTTCGTTCCAGCTAATGTCACAGACACTGAATAGTTGATATCTGTTGCGCACGTACAACTGCATTCTATATAATACGTATCTGTTCCCCAGTGAGGAAAATATGGAAGTCTGAGAGTTGATAGAATCCGAAATGTCTCCCAAAACTGCTGCCTGGAGGGAAGATATCTGGACACTGAGCATCAGCTGTTACTTTCAGTCCCCTTGATATGAAATTTGTTGTGTCATTTTACTTTTAGAAGACCTGTTGTGGAGGAGAGAAAGTAGACATATTTGAAAAAGCACTGCTCGAGACTGAAAATGTATGAGCTTAATGTGACAATTAATGTTTTTAAATCATGTTGATTACATGGAGTGAGAAGATACCTTTTTAAAAGTCTTTATTAGTGAAACTTACATTGCGTGTTTGGGTATAAGTTGATTTTCTAAAATATGCAGAAAATTCTTGGAAGGAAAGTCAAAACAAAATTGTTTCCTGAATGTAGACCTTTTAAGTTAATTTACTAAACTGAACCCTAGTATAAAATTCTTTTTTAAAAGCCCTTTGATCTAAGTGGGAGGGTTGAAGGCAGAAGTTAGAATATTATATTAGGACTGGTGTGTCATTCATATCATTCTAGTCTTTGGGCCAAACTCTATATGATGCTGAGCTGCATGTCTTTTATTCCCAAAGCAGCTGTGAGAAACTGCAGTGGATTGGATATTTGCGCATTGGTGTGTGTATACTTATCTCATTCCCTATAGGCCATTTTCCTTATCAAATTGCGCCCTCTAAGCTGCATTTTTCCCTAGAGGGAAAGAAATAATCCCCATGTTACTCCACTTAGGCTTGTAGCCTTCAAAGGTTGCTTTTGCTTAAAAATGAGGGGAAAGGAAAAAGAAACGTCAGGGGATATTTTGAGCTGGGATCTGGGGTTACTTGACACCAAAGCAGTTTATGGCACTGTCATCTCAGTGTACTATTTGCTTAATATCATCCAATTTGGAATCTCTGGTTTTAGTGTGTCCCAAAGGCAACCAATAGGCTGAAGGAAGAGAGGATGGAGCCTGAAGGTGTCCTGTCTGAATAGTGTTTTTCTGAGTTTTACATGACTATCAATTTATCATCTTATCTGAAATTTGGAAAAAGATGTTAATTGACCACACATGTTGAATAGAGGGTCCTTTCCTACCTCCTACCCACACACACGTTGCACATAACCCTTCTTTGTTGCATTTTAGGAAAAAAGCTAATTAAACCACTTCAGGCAGCTGTTGTGACATTAATGGCTCTTCCTGATTTATGATAAGAATATTGATATTGATATTAATGTTGCTATTTTTAGGAGAGCATTAGGCAGATTCTCCTAAGGCATACTCTCTCTGGTGTAGGGTTAAGTTGTGGGGGGTTGGCTCCAGCATTTTGGTAGTCAGTTGAGTGAGTGAGTGTGTGTGTGTAAGTGTGTGTTTAACGAAATTGAAATAAGGGCTGAAAGGGTGGATTTGTACTTTTCCCCAGCCCCCCTTTGGCTAATCTGAGGCACGCCACCACATCTGAAGCCACTTGGCTCATTATGGATTTCATGGAAACGGATTCTCTGAAAGTGTTTCCATATGTGTGTTCCCAATATATCCCGTCCTCTTCTAAATGGGAGTACAAACCCATGCAAGGGCTGGAAATGGCTTCAGGATGTGACAGAGAAGTCATATGACCACAGTGGCACTGTGGGTGGCCTTTTCTAGAAGACATGGTGCCCTGCGTGTTGGCTTCTGTCCTGCTGTAGATTCAGTTTCAAAGAGTATCTTCCTTCTCTTTGCTTAAAAGTGTTTAATCAAGTTCTTAAACAGCAAGGAAATGTATTTTCCAAAAAGAAAAGGGGGAGGAAGCAGAAGTATATATTCTTGAATAGGATTGTCATGGAATAGTATATTCTCGTTTGTAGGGACTGAACGGTATTTTATTTCACTGAAATATCACAGGACAGTTTACAACACTGTAAACCAATGCAGAAATTGGCAGCGTGGGTATATTTCTGCAAAAATAAAATAGCCTGCTAAGCTTTGTGTATATTGTTACATGCTCCCCAGTTCCTCCAGCAGTGAGTAGCACACTTGGGTTTTGGTTTCTTTTGGAGGAGAGGTTACTGGAGGCTTCTGGTATTTTTGTTAATTTACAAATAGAGCATAGGTGGAAACAAGCAGCACATGTGCTCCTACAAGACACTACCTTACATTGGGTCCCCAGGTCAAGGTCCTGCACCCCAGAAAGTGCCTTAAGCTCGCACTTCTGTTTCTCTGTCTCCTATTCATCTTTCCCCCAAAGAAATAATGAAAGTATCCAGTTGTTCCCCTTGAATGCAGCAGCAGCAGCAGCATCGGGTGATTTAGATCAATGCAGTGCAGGCAGGTCTGCACATCCTGCATTGCGCTGCGGGGCTTGTCAGCCATTGAGATTAGTCAGATATAAGCTGCTCGTGACTAACTTGTCTTATTTATTTCACTGGTGCTTAGCCATGACTTGCTTAGTCTGGATCTTGCCCAACAGAACTGAGACTTTTAAAAGTCTCTGAGCTGGCCTTCATACTGAGACTAAAACAAGAATAGGTGTTTAGCTTGTTCAGAAGTCAGCAACTGCCAGTGATAATGCTTCTGTTGATAGTCCTGAAATATTTCTGTGATGGGCATAAAGAAAAAACAATCTGTTTACTGTTTTACATCTAAAATCTAACCGTTGCAAACTGTGCAAGAGGCCCCTCTTAAAGTGGTGGCCATCTTACAGTTAGCAGGTGTGGAAGGAACTGGCCCAGCCCCGCCCCCCTCCAGTGGCTGTTGATGGTGTCTCCTTTTTAGACACTGCTGGTGTTTCTTTTTAGATTGTGAGCCGTTTGGGACAGGAGACAGTCTTATTCATTGTACTGTGTAAGCCACTTTTTTCTACTTTTTGTTGAAGAGCGCTATATTAATAATATTGCCAATTCTGAGCCATTTTTCCTGCTATTCTACTGTCCCACAGTTTTGACACTAGTTGATCATCAGCATAGCACAACAGACAGCTCTGAGGTAATAGGAATTATAGATCTGCAGAGAATATCAGAGAGAACTGGATCTGTTACCATCAATTTCCATGGGGATATGTCTTCCAATATACCATTTCTTACATACTATACCATTGCCATCACCCTTTTAACAGTTTCTGAAATCTTTCCTCCAAGATTCAGTTAAAAACATCAGTAGGCTTTAAAGCACTGAATGTCTCATTACCCTGTATGTAGTAGATCAAGTGGAACTTATCTGATCAGACTCTAAGCTGACTACATGAAACGATCTTACAAATAAGTCAACAAAAGTTACTATTTAGTCCACACATTTTCACCAGCCTAGCTGCCCATGCATAACTATTTTAAGTATTTGTGGCCTATTTTTGGCTTTTTAAAGAACTAACCATCTGCCAGTTTACAAAAGTTTCCCTGTCTACATGCCTGGAGGCAACTCTTATTTGCCATGGGTGACCAAGCCAATGGGTGGTTACAAGTCTGATGTGGAATCCTCATGATGAGACAGTCACTTCAAGCAGAATTTTTGAAAAAAACATGATGTTGATTTTGGTTTATTTTTCTTCTGCGTGGTTGTATTAGCAGAAGGTAAGCATGCTCAAAAGAGATATTTCCTAGTGCAGGGATATGTGTTCTGTGAATTTGCTGGGAGCATTTGTATGTATACCACATGGGCACATGAATATCCTTTTCCTTGAAACTAGGTTAGAAACATCAGAAATAGCCTGCGCTTGTGTGTACAATATAATGTGGACTTCTGGGGACGTATTCAAGCTAAATTGCCTCTACAGTTGCTGGCACTTGGGAACTCAGGAAGGGGGCACACCCAGGTGGATCTTGTTATCCACGGGGGTTCCATTCTTGGCTGAAACCGGAGATAATGAGCCATTGAGGCGATGGGAATTGAGGGGTTAGGTTCCTGGAAGTGGGAGAAAATGGCTAGGAACAGAAGAAATAATAGAAAAAGAGTTCTGTGGCATGCTCTTAGGGTCTCCAGCTGTCCCACCTCAAAATCCACAATTTCCCCATGAAAAATCATAGGGCAATTTTTTTCTCCCAATCAAGAGCTGCAAAATGGCTCTGCTAAGCAAAATGGTGGCTGCAAATAACCTCAGAGGTCATTTCAGGATATGTGGTTTTTAACCGGTTTTTTACGTGAGTATACTGAACCAGGTGTACATAGCCCAACCACAGATACATGAAACTCCGGGTGCTGGGGCTGTGGGTGACAATGTTCACCTATATATGTGATTGCTGCTGGCAGTATGGACTGGTTTGCTCCTGTGTGTATGAATTCTCTCTTGCTTCTCATTGCAAAGGAATGACTGAGCACTGCAACAATGAGGGGAACAGGCTGTCTGAGTATGAAATGTTAGTAAAGAAAGATACAAGGTATGTAGACAGACAGAAGGAAAGATGGGAAGTAAAAAAAAATGCACCAGAAATATCAGAGCATTGCTTACAACATCCCCATACAAATGTGCATTGCTGTAGTAAATGCATTCAGTGAGGTTGTTCTCATGCACGGGCAAAACTGGGCTAAGGAAGCCAAGCCCAGTTTTACCTGTGCATGAGAACTGCTGGGAGCCCCGCAGCAAACCCACCAAAGAGCCCCACCTGTTAGCCAGGGTTAAGGGCACGAGTGTGCCCTTAGCCCAGGTGAAATGATCGTGTGTCAGTGCCATGCTGCTTTGCATGGTGCCAAAACCGTAGCAGCCTCCCAGCCAGTGGCAGTAGAATCCCCATAATGCACTGTTCGCTCACACGGTGCATTATGGGAGTTCCAGGGGCTGGGTTACCCAGCCCTTGACCCTCTGTGCTGCTGGGAGCTGCCAGCGATCATCTGGATGGGTGATCCACCAGCCCAGGGAGAAAAGGGGGATCGTCTGCAGGGAGGTAAGTGCTAGAAGCCTTCCTCCCCACTCTCCCTCAAGCCCTTTCTCACTGATTATGAGAAAGGGCTTATTATATTACAGAAGTCTCTATGGAATTATGAAAGCACAACAACTTAGTTAACAGGAAGAAAGCTGGTCTTGTAGCAGCAAATGTGAATTGTTCCCTTTGCTAAGCAGGGTCTGCCCTGGTTTGCATTTGAATGGGATACTACATGAGAGCACTGCAAAGTATTCTCTTTAGGGGATGGGGCTGCTCTGGGAAGAGCATCTGCAAGCTTGCATGCAGAAGGTCCCAGGTTCCCTCTCTGGCATCTCCAAGACAGGGCTGGGAGAGACTCCTGCCTGTAAGTTTGGAGAAGTCGCTGTCAGTCTGTGTAGACAATACTGAGCTGGATGGACCAATGGTCTGACTCGGTATAGAGCAGCTTCCTATGTTCCTATCTCAGGGCTGGCCCTAATTTCAGGGCTGGCAGTGCCTAAGGCAAGGTGCTAAGTACTGCCTTGCCCCATGCTTCTCATATAGGCCAATTCCCTTTCAAAACCAAGGGCAAAAAGGTTGCCTGCAGCCTCCTCTTTTCTCCTTGTGCTCCTTCTAAGCTTTGCAAGAAGTATGAGGAGAGGTTCTCCTTGCAAGCATGCAAGGGTCCAATTGGTCTCGAAGAGCTGCTCTGATAGCAGTGGTGGGGAGCATTTTGCCCCCTGGCTGGTGCCCTAGTAATCTGCTGCCTGAGGCTACCACCTCACCTCGCCTCATGGAAGAGCCACCCCTGGCTAATCTACAAAAAGCTGAGGGGAACCTTGCCAAGAATTTCACTACAAATATTTATAAAGTTTAATCTAACTATAATCTTTTCATTTAAAACCAAGAGGCTGTATCTTTAGAAAAGACACCAACTGGTTTGTCAGGATAATATATATTCCCTCTATTTCTTAATTGGTGTCAGGGATAAGGATATGGAAAGGGGACTTGGTTGGCATTGGACAGCAAGCTACATCCATAACAAGCAGTGCTGGGAGATCCTGTTTTTCTTGCAGCACATTAGTCTATTAATTAATTGTTTCAATTTATTGAATTCATAATCTGATTTGCTCCTGTCTTGAGTCCAGTATTAAAGGCCTATAAAGGGATATTGCAAAAAGTTCCTCCCTATCCTATTAGTAATGTACTACATTCCAAATGTCACCCCCAAATGCAAACACCATTTTAGTAATTATTAGATGAACAATGGGTTGTGTAAGGATCATTCACAAACAGATGTATGTAATATCCTGAGGGACAATTTCTCCCAGTAACAGAACTTGAATAAGGCAAATGCTGGTGTTTGGAGATTAAAAAATTATCCTGTGATCTCCTTAAAAGTTCTCATCAGTGTTTTATTCACAAGAGTTAATCTGTGCAGATTACATTATAGTCTAAAACAATTGAAAAGTATGGGCCACAGTACTGTAAATGTGAAAAAAAGTTTTATTATTTCGTATATATAACATCAGAACTCATTAACAGAAAAATGAATACCCATAGGCATTTGTAGATGTCAGCATAGAAGTGATCATGGCACAGGAGAAAATGCATGCATATACCAGTGAAACAGTCACATGTTTAAAATGCCCCCCCCCCCCAAAAAAAACCCTAATGCAAAAACAAAGGATTGTTTACTGGAAGACACCCAGGTCTTTTTTCTTTTCTTTTTAAAGAGTTCAGCATCAAAATAAGTGAAACCACATGGATTTTAATTGTTCCTCCCGCCCCCCAATCAGCAGCAAAGACAACACCAAACCATTAGTTCTAGAAACAAAAGCCAACATAGCAACTGACAGTCACACCCACAGCATCCCTGGTAATCATGTCATCACCCATCAATCATGAAGACATACCTTCACATTAGCCATGCTGGGAAGTCACCAATTAATACATGGTGAATCTGAACCATGTGCCATCACCCAGCCCAACATGCACACCCTCCAAACACAATGGACAACTAGGGAACCAGAAAACAATCATGGCATCTTTTCCAATGCAGACTGCTATGGCAAAGGAAGTCAATAACTAGCACCTATAACCACTAACACCAAGACTTCCTGCAGAAGCAGGTTCAAATCCTTTGGCAGAGCAGTACACCTCAAAAACAACTACTCTTTAACCAGGGCCAGATAGATAAGGAAGGGGTGCCATTCCAATCACAATGCCCAGTAGACAGAAGGCAAGCATGGAGATAGCTGTGGCCTTGGTGCCTCAATACAGTCATGTGGGGCAAAGGAGAGCTGGTGATGGGAGAAGATGGGGTGATAGGAGAATGGAGTTGAGACATTTAAGGGCTCTTCTTCCTCTAAACATAACTTACCCTCATCTTGAGATTCAACATCTTCTAGTTCTTTTATTTTGATTTTCTTGCTGGTGACTGTATACAAATACAACTGCTTAAGTTTCTTTTATAATTTGGCTGTGGAGGACCAAGCCTACCTGCTCAGGTTAATAAACCTGGCTGCATAAGTGGGCCTAGAATGATCCCACTTGTTTGAACCTCATAATCAATCCAGCAGCAACTTCAAATTGGAGAACAGAGAGTCGGGGATGCCATCATACACCATAGTTGTCTTTTCAGATGTCCAGCACAAGTAGTGTCTGGTCTTGATTGTGTGCACTTTTTGTTAAGGTTTCTGCTGGTGTGCTGTTCACCCAACCGCCTAGTGGATTCTCTGGCTGAGCTGGCACATATGGAGCCCCCCAGCTTTTTTGTGCTGGGGAATTGCCATTTATGTTGAGGTCTCCATGTCAAGTGCTGCTCAGAACTTCATGGGTTTCATAGAAACCTTGAGGCTGCGCCAGGTTGGGGCCCTACAGCATTCATTGGTTACATGCTATAATTACTGTTTTGCACTGTGACTGTCCCTTCTCCAAGGACAGTCAAGGAGCATAGACATATAGAACAAAATAAATGCCCTGACTTGGCTTTAGCCTAATGGAACAGTGCAGACTCCCAAGTTCAGTTCCTGACCATGGTCACACAGAGGGATGACTGGGGAAGGAAGACACATACTGGAGGGAGTGCAGTACTGTGCTGTACAGGAAGCAAGAGGGAGTGTTTTAAAGACCCCAGTGCCTCATTCAGGTCATTGACTCAGTCATGTCCAGGATACCTTTCACTGGATAAGCCCCCTTCATTCCATTCAACCAGATTCCCTCACATTCAGGTTGATTGTCAGGGCCCAGTCCGTTCTTCAGTGGACTTCGTGATCAACCCCTTGTTAGGAATGTGCACAAAACCAGTTTGCCCAGTTCAGTTCAAATTCAAACTGGGTTTGAACCGGGAGGGGGAGGTTCAGTTTTGGTTTTGCTTGAACCCCCCCCCCCCGGTTTGGTTTGAATTCAAACTGTTTTGAACCAGTTCAAACCTCCAAAAGTGGGTGGGGTGGTAGCTGGCACCCATGGGTACCTACCACCCAAAGCAATTGGACACTCGTACATTTTTTAATGAATTTTTGAAATTTATTTTTATTTTTTCTCATAGGGTATAATGGGACTCGAACCAGCCCATTATCCCCTATTGTGGAGCACCTAGGGGCACAAAAGTGGGGTGTGTGGTAGGCACCCAGGGGTGCGTACCACCCATGAAACCCCAAGGCAATCAAAAATCTCATTTGCTACCAGAGAATCTACACTCAGAACAGCTCAGAAACAACAAAAGCCTGTACCAGTTGGCACCCTCTGTGCACTACACCACCACTCGCTCTGGGCCACTGCAGCACCCCCCAAGTGCAGTTATGGGGCTGCTGAAATCTCCATTCTTCCTTATGGAGAAAAACCTTTAAACTTCAAAAATCACTTAAAAATCTGCCCTTTGCCTAATTCCTTTGAAATAATTCTGGTAGCTTCCTTGCCCCCCTTGGGCACTAACACCCACCACACTCCACTCTAGGCCACCCCTTTCTCCCTGACGTGAAGCGATACATTTGCTGGAATCCTCATTATTCCCTATGAGGAATTAAAAATATTTTAAAAATTCACGAATAATCGGAGGAGTGTCCAATTGCTTTAGGGTTTCGTGGGTGGTAGGCACCCCTGGGTGCCTACCACACACCCCACTTTTGTGCCCCTAGGTGCTCCACAATAGAAGACAATGGGCTGGTTCGAGTCCCATTATACCCTATGCGAAAAATAATTAAAAATATTTAAAATATTCATAAAAATTGTAAGAGTGTCCAATTGCTTTGGGGTTTGGGTGTTAGTTGGCACCCATGGGTGCTCCACAATAAGGAATAATGGGCTAGTTCGAGTCCCATTATACTCTAATATCTCTCTCTCTCTCTCTCTCTCTCTCTCTCTCTCTCTCTCTCTCTCTCTCTCTCAAAAATCCATTCAAAAATCGTACGGTTGTCTGATTTGGGGGACGAGTGTCTGATTGCTTTGGGTGTCTGATTGCTTTGGGGGTTGGGTGGTAGGTACCCATGAGTGCCAGCTACCACCCCACCCATTTTTGGAGGTTCTGATCGAACCACCCCCCAGTTTGGTTCAAATTCGAACCTGCAGCTCGAACCTGATGGCTGGTTCATTTCGAATTCGAACCAAACCGGTTCAAATTCAAACAGTTTGCACATCCCTACCCCTTGTTCCCATGTCAGGAACACTGCTTGCTTTATTACCTCACACCAACAGCAACCAAGGATGACAGACATTAAGAGGACGTTTCACTGTTGGGACCCCCTCCCCCTTTTTCATATGCCAAGTGACAAAGACATGAGCAAGATGAATGAATGCAGTCCCCTCTGCATGTGTGTGTGTGGCAGGGAGGGAGGGAGGCAGCAGCAGAAGAAAGTAACAAAATAGGCTTCCTGTCTGCTACCTAAGAAGAACTGAAACACAACTGAAATGGTTATGTTTTTTAACACACGTTAAGTGTAATATTTTCTTATGTAAATGCTTTTTCTGTTCTTGGTGTGGCTCTGACATCTGCATGAACATCATCAGGGAAGCAGGTACAGCTCCCCACCCCCATTGCATCTGCATGCTGGGTATTGCGGGATCTATTATATTGTTGTCTCTGCCATGGACTCTGGAAAAGCACAGAGTGCCTCCACCCTGAAAGGACAACCCTGGCAACTCCACACAGGACTAACTGGTTCCTCACTGGTCTCTGCTGCTGCAGACCTGGCTAATGATCTTCAAGGCACAGGGGTGGGGAACATCCTTGCATTTCTGTGTCTTGGAGGGTTGCAGTTAGAAAAAAATATAAGACACCAGGAGTGTGGTGGGTAAAGGACTGCAGCTGGAACAGACAGTGACAGTGGCCGGATTCAGATGTACAGGATGACTGCAGTTACTCATGGCCAGGGTTACAAATCCTAACTCCAATTCGCACTGCAAACGATCAACAAACCACAGCCAGCAAAAGTGCAGTTGCAGGAGAGAGGATTCCCTTCCTGCTGCTCAGCCTCTCAGTCAGCTCCGCAATCAAACTGTGGGTAAAGTGTCACCATGTCAATGGTGTGGTCACAATTACTATGATCCTGAAGGAGTGTGCTGAGTGCGATTGTGCATTTTGGGAGTGGTCCACCTGCCCACCCTCAGCAGGGAAAGGGCTTTCCCTGCAATGCCAGCACTGCTTCTGCCAGCCATGGCACTGTCACCCCCTCCCAAAGTAGCCACACACACCAAAACCATAATGCAGACTCTAATTCCTGGGGGGTTGGGGGACCTGGGGGAGATGGAATCCTGTTTTCAGTGCCGGAGGGGAGGGGGGAAACACATTTGTTAGAATGGGATATGCAGATGGGGGAGGGCAAAGGATCCTGGATGGGGGAGTCTGTCCCACCATGACCAGGGAAGATGTTGCGAGGGGAGATCCCTGCAGAGCAGTCCAGCCAGACCCATCACAAAGCTGTTGCAAGCAGTTTGCTGCCTAGTGGGCTATCACACTCATGAGAGGGCCAGTCTACTAGGGATATTCTGAGCCCGCCAAGGCGCTATCCCCACCCATGGGCTGTGAGCTCATGAGTTGAGCCACCAACTTAACCACCAATGCCATATGCAGAGAAGCAGTGTGGGGGATTGCAAGAGAGGGCACTTTCCTATGCTCCCCTGACCTCAAGGCAGCAGGGTTGACTGCAAGGGCCGGAGGCAAGGGTGCACCTGTGCACAGGTGTGCCCAGCAAGGCAGACGGTTTCTTTCCATGGCAGCTTGGCTGTCATTCCTGGGACTAGGAAAGTAGTCTCTAGGAGACCCCTGCGCGCTGCTTCCCAATGCACGGAAGCCCAGCACAACAGCTCTAATTAGAGCACTCGTGGCCTGACACTCTTTTGAGTGGGCATAGTCCTCATGGGCTATCACGTAGGATGAATCTACCTACTAGGAAGAATCTTTCCCAAAACCTGGATAGATCCTGATCTTGCTGGCCCTGCTCATGAGTAACCCCATGGGCTTCAGTGCACCCCGAGGACATCTAGACATTCCATGTAGCATTGCCCAGGTACATGCACAGAGGGGATGGGGAGGCACTGGGAAAGACCATTAAACCCATTCAAGATTTCCCAGATCCTGCTCTGGTGTCATGCTGTATGCAGATCTCCCGGCGCTGGGATTCCCGGGAGAAAGGGAGGCACCCATTCTCTGGCCACCCCAAGACAGTGGGGCAGCCATTCCTGGGCACTGACAAGGGTGTACATGTACATCGGTTTCACAGGAGCCTGTCTGCAGTCCCCAAGACAAGGAGAGCAGTCTTCGGGGTAGCCTTCCCCAGGCTCACCTCCACAAGGCAACTTGGCTCTATTCAGAGCCCCTGTGGCCTGACACTTTCATGAGGGAGGTGTTGGGGAAAGGGGATGTATTGCCCTCTTGAATCAGTTATGATATGTTTGGGCATTTCTCTCTCTCTCCCACCCACCCCTGCAATGGTCCTTCTCATGGGGTTTCCCCATGGCCTTTCCCTCTCATGCCTGGCAAGTGAGCCCCAGGTCAGGTAGCTGGATCCTTGAAAAAGGATCTCAGGATCTCAGTTAACCCAAGACTGAGCCTGGTGACTAGCCTTGATCAAGAGTAAGCCTGTGGGGGCATGAACCCCCTCAAAAGGGGGAAGGAACTGGCCGCTCCTTCTCCAACCTATATGTGAAGAAAGTAGAACTTTGCTGCTCCTGAATCCCTGTTTGTGGCAGCCCCTCAAAGCCAGACAGAAACACCCCCTGGAATATTTGCTCCCGGCCAGAGAGGGGGTACCCTGCACGTGCTGGCTATTCCTGCCATGAGGGGGCCATTTGCCAGGGCATACCCTCTTGCATGGGTGATATGGGTGCAGGGGTTGGGCGGGAACCTCAAACCCATTCAGAGCTCCTTGGCTGGGTCCGATGTGCCACTGTATGCAGATCTTCTGGTGCGTGGATTCCCGGGAGAGGAGAGTCCCAGATTCCAAGAATTGGGGATGCCCCCGATTGGCTGTGGGGCTTGACATGCTGACCAGTCCGGGATGGGGCATGGTAGCATCCCTATAGCCGGGCAACTCCATAGCTGCATGGCTGACAGGAAGGGCGTGGTCGGTTTTCTGAGAGGCTGCCAGCGAGAAGTGCTGAAAGCATGGAGCAGCCACGTCCTTGGGCAGGTCTGTGCTGCTTCACCTATAATTGCAGTTTGGAAATGGGCACAAAACCGCTGTTATAGCTGAGTCAGCAGCAAAGCTTAAGAGAAAATGGAAGGTTCCAATTGCAGTTTGGTGAGGCAAAACGGAGTTAGCTTTCGGTCCGTAACCACTGTTTCATGCATTCAGGCATACTGTAGTTACAACCACAGCCAGCTATAACCGTGGTTATCTTGTACGTCTGAACTTGGCCTGTAACTGGGTTGCTGTTGACTTAGAGAATGAGTGTCGCTACCTAGGGGCTCTTCCATTCTATAGGTCCCAGTGCAGCTTTGCAACAACAACTCTCCTGATAAGCTCCTCCAAGGCTTCTCCTTGGGGAGCCTTGTATTAGCTCCCCCAAGGCTCCTCCTTGGGGGACCTGATACAATTTGGGGAGCCTGCCCTATGCAAAGATCAGCATCTAAACCAGGGGTGGGGAACCTTGGCCCTCCAGCTGTTTTTGAACTACAACTCCCACCATCCTCAGTCACAATAATTGTGGCTGGGGATGTTGGGAGTTGTAGTTCAACAACAGCTGGAGGGCCAAGGTTCCCCACCCCTGATCTAAACTCTGTCTCAGGTGACTGTTCTGCTTTATGTGCCGTGCAAAAAAGAATGAGCCGTGAGAGTGTTCCTAGCAGAACCAATAGATCAGGGATTCTCAAACTTGGGTCCTCAGGTGTTATTGGACTTCAACTCCCATAATCCCCAGCCTCAGTGGCCTTTGGTTGGGGATTATGGGAGTTGAAGTCCAATAACACCTGAGGACCCAAGTTTGAGAATCACTGCAATAGATGAACAGGAGTGTTTGGTGCTTCCCATTAGCTTCAGTGGTGCATGATGGAAACTTACCTGCATTGGCATTAGGTTGGGATTGTGACCAGCAAGGTCGCCTGTCTGCAGCCTGTACACCTAACCCAGACTCCGCTTCCCATGTGGAATATATTGCTACCATTAGGGTGATTAGAGCCAGCGTCATGTAGTTGTTAGAGTGCTGGACTAGGGCAGGGGAGACCCAAGTTCAAATCCCCATTCAGCCATGATACTAGCTGGGTGACTCTGGGCCAGTCACTTCTCTCAGCCTAACCTACTTCACAGGGTTGTTGTGAGGAGAAACCTAAGTATGTAGTACACCGCTCTGGGCTCCTTGAAGGAAGAGTGGGATATAAAATGGTTTTTTTTTTGTTGTTTTTAAAAAAGAGGCTTTCTGGGCTATTTATATTGTGTCCATGGGGAAAGTCGCTTAAAGATGCACATTTCAGTTTCTCTCTTTGCAGTGTGTAGATTGACAGGAATGGCAAAGATTGCTCATAAAGTATAGATTAGGAAAAAATGCTGTCATGCTTCTTTGAAGGGATACTTTTAAGATGCTGTGAGCAGTCCTAAACCTTTTCTGTTACATCTGATGAAAAGCCACTGTAGGAATTTGTCAAGAAGTAGGGAAGGCTATTTGCAAAACAAATGACTAATATATTCACTATTATCCTGAAACTTAGCTCTACAGATGCATAAGTGTGTGCTTATTGTTATACAAGGGCTGTTTGCAGAGGGTGGGCCAAGTATTGTGTTTGCATGCCAGGAGTTTGCAGGACTGGAGCCAGCCAATGGAGAGCACTAGTACAGTGAGGAAATACGGAAACTCAAAAACAAAGTAAAATGTCAGCACAGAACAGTTTGATTTTTTAAAAATGTCAGTATAGAGCAGTTTGGGAGGCTATAATTCTAATAGGGTTTTAAAAAGGCAGTAGACCAGTGCATAATGGGGATTGTGTTGTGAAAAGTAAGTGTTGGCACATAATAGATAACCATTTTCAAATAAAAATTAACTGCCAGCAATTCAGTAAGGGAGTTTCTCATTGGAATAACAAATAATCATGCAACAATGTGATGTTAAATTTCAAAATAAAAACTCACATGTATTAAGAACACGTTATATTATCTTTCAGATAGGGTTACTGGATGCAAAAGATGCCCTTATGTAGGTAAACAGGAAGCAGTTTTATACTGAGTCAGACCATTGGTCCATCTAGTCAGTATTGTCTGTACTCTTGTGCTTTTGATGGTTGTGTAGAAGAGCAAATTCAAGCAGGTGTGGTTTTTTCATCTCTGCAAGAGAAGCTGCACCTGATAAAACTATTGCAGTTTTATAGGCACCATGTTCTCCTGAAAGTCAGGGGTACTTTACTTTTGGATAAAAATAAGTGTTCTTATCATCAGATAAGAACCTAACCTCTACCTCTTCAAAAATATAAATTGGCATTGGGAAAGAGAGCCTTTGGCTGGTCCAAAGTGAAGTGTAAAGCAATTTTTCAGTTGCCAACAGATGTTACCGGTTCCTAGGGCAAGCAACTAGAGATGGCCAGTTCCATCTTGCTCTGCTCCTAAGCTTCCCAGCAGCATCTGGTTGGCCACTGTTAGTGTGCAAGGTGAGCCTTGAATCTGATAGTTAAAGCTGTTAGCTTTTAATGAACTATCTCCTTACTAAGTCTGGAACCAAGATCCTAAACAGTTCTTTGGAAGCTAGTCTCACTGATTTCAGCTACTGTATATAGCTGTATGAGTTCAGAATCACAGCTTGTGCCCTTTTGTTCTCTTGAAGCATATCCTCAGACCTCAACAATCCAAACAAGTAGATTTCCAGTGTAGGCAGATAGTGGAGTTCATTGTTCAGCTGTTGGGCTGTGCTTTTTAACACTGGGATTAAAAATAATAATCTTATAAATGGTCAAAAATGGTTTGTGGGAGCAATGTATTCACTACACTAAGACTATACAAATTACACATTTATCTTTGTATGAATGCCTGGACCTGATTCTCATTTAACTTCCATTTGTATAACTGTAAGCTATAAACTTGGGAGTAATGCAGGAAGAGGATCACAAGCAGTCTTTTCTGAATTTGTGGAAATTATAGAGCCTTTCCCCAGTAAATATTAGTCCCTTTTCACAGTATGGAGGAGGAGGAGCAGCATTCTAAAATCAGAACCTTGTTTCTGGGTGGTATTGCCTCTGGCTGTTGTTCAGTAGGCATGAACCAAAGTGGGGGGGGGGGGGGCGGAAACCCTGCCTGCTGCCTGCTCAGAAAAAGTGTTTGCTGCAAAAGGTACAAGTTAGGGATTAGTCTCAAGACAAAGAGGAGAAATCTTACATCCATGCTTCTTTAAATTTTATTACAGGTTGGTTGAAGTCCTTTATATTTTCATATTCAGGCAGGATATATTTTCAGATTCAAGCCCAAGGTCTTATGCCTCAGTGTGCTGAACATTGAGAATACTATGTAGCTAAAGTGAAATACAAGTGTCTTTAATCTTTTTCAGTTGCTCTCAGGAGGGAAGAGTTGGTGCCAATTTGAGCAGCTTCAGGGGGAGATGGGCATTTTTAGGAGGACTATGGCATGAGAGGGAAAGGGTTAAAAAAAAAAGCCCTTCCAGTGCACCATGGTCCCAATTCTGCTTGTCCCTTCCCCTACCACTGCTAAGTAAGCTTTTTTAAAAAAAAAAAAAATTAACATTTTTAGTGTTAACATTTTAATGCAGGCCAGCAACTGCTCTAGGAGCCAATCTATGACTTCTGCCATATTGCAGTTAGCCAGGCAGAAGTCTAGTGTCTCCATAAAGGAAGGGATGCTCCAGGTCCCATCCACTCTTCCAAGTCCAGGGGTGTGCACAGCTCATTTTTTAAATTTGATTTGTGCCCAAAACAAGTCACCCCTGATTTGTTTTGTATTCAAATCTACCCCCTCCAAATCACCCCAGATTTGATGTGTATTTGCTTTGTTTCAATTTGGATTTGGACCACCTAACAAGTTCCTAGGGGCACCAAATTTGGGTGGTAGGTAGGTCCCCATGGGTGCCACATATGCCCACATTTCAAGGCAGTGGGACACTTGGTTTATTTTTAGTGAATTTCTTTAGGTTTTACTGATTTTGAACATTTCTGCCATAGCAAACAATGGGGATTCGAAATTGCCATGTCTTAACCCTAAAACAGATCCCCAGCTTTCATTTTTTTTTTAAAAAAAGAGCTAAGCTCTAGCCCTTGTAGAAGTTGAGTTATGGAGCAAAATGTGCAGTCATTATTTTTCAAGTGATTTGATTCTTTGGTGTATAATAATTTTTCCTCATAATGAATCCCTATGAGGATTCATTGCACACCTTCATTTCTTCTTTTCATTTTGACTGTCACTGGACAGTGCCAACTGTCAACTACCATGTGCCAACTACACACACACACACACACACACCCCACACATACACACCTGCAAGGCAGTAGGGTACTCATTTTAATCTTTAGGAATATTGAAATGTTTAGATTCTCTGGTGTCTAATAACTTTTCTTCATAATGAATTCCTTGGAGGATTCATTATACGCCTTCGTTTCTTATGTTCATTTTGACTGTCATTAGACAGTGCCAACTGCCACGTGTCAACTACACACACACACACACACACACTGGGGTACTCAGTTTATTTTTAAGGAATTTTTGAAGTGTTTAGATTCATTGGTGTCTCCATTACACACCTTCATTTCTTCTGTTCATTTTGACCCCACTGCTTTGCAGGTGGGTGTGGAGAATTAGTGGCATCCTGTGTTCCAACTACCCCACAAGCCACTGGGTACTCAGTTTATATTTTAGGAATTTTTGAGGTGTTTAGACTCTTTGGTGTGTAATGAATCATCATAGGGATTTTACACCTGCTAACTTGGCAAAGAGGCACATTTTAACATGGTGATTCTCTTTTATTTAGCAGGGGAAAGTTAGATTGTGAGCCCTTTGGGGACAGGGATCCATCTTATTTATTTATTATTTCTCTGTGTAAACTGCCCGGAGCCATTTTTGGAAGGGCGGTATAGAAATCGAATTAATGAATGGGAAAGGTTATTAGACACCAAAGAGCCTAAACACTTGAAAAAAAGTCCTAGAACATAAACTGAGTCATACCCCACTGCCTTGCGGTTGGGAGTGGGGTGTAGTTGGCACATGGCAGTTGACAGTTGGCACTGTCGAAAAGACAGTCAAAATGAATAGAAGAAATGAATGTGTGTAATGAATCCTCATAGGGAGGATTCATTGAGGGAAAGTTATTATACAACAAAGAATCCAAACCCTTGAAAAATAGTGACCACACATTTTGCTCCATAACGCCACTTCTACAAGGGCTAGAGCTTAGCTTTTTTTTTAAATGGAAGTTAGGAATCTTGGGGAATTAATAGGAGGGATCAGAATCTTGAATCGATTCAAATTGAATCAGGCGCGATTCGATTGTACCCAAATCTAGCCAATGGACCACAGGGGTGATTTGTTTTGTCTCCAAATCACCCGAATCTGCTAGATTTGGGTACAAATAGATTTGTACCTGAATCAATTTTCACATCCCTAGCCAAGTCACCTCTGTCACACCTTCCCCCAGGTCCACCCACCTAAAGGTCCTCCTGCCTGCTCCATCCTAATTCTGCCCATAGAAATCCCCCCTGCCATGATAGCCCAATGGGACCTCCATGTTGAGTGACAGGATACTTTTGAATGCAGAGAAGCAGCTGGACTGTTGACCATGCATCCTGCTGGAAAGCTTCCTAGAAGCATTTGTCTGGCTACTGCTGGAAACAGTGAGAGGGCTGGATGTTAACTAGAGACCTGTGCAAGATTGCAGAGACAATGCACGACAGAGGTGCCACAAGACCAAACCACTCTTTTGACCCAGCGTTTGCTTCTCCAGCATCCATTTTACAGAAAGAAAACTAGTGAGTTTGAGAGATGTGACTTACCCAAGGTGACCAACTGAGATCAAGGCAAAGGTGGATCTGAGACATAAACACACTGAGACATCAAATGAATCTCATTTTAATTTTATTATTTAATGTTTTATGTTGCTTCTCATACAGCCCCAAAGTGGCGGACATCACAGCTAAAATCAATAATACAATAAACAAACTAAAACAAGACCAAGGAGAACAGGAAACGTACAATTAAGAGAACCTCTAGTACTATCCAATTCAAAATCCCAGTGAAACAGATGTGGCTTGGCTATCCAGCAAAAACCAAGGAGGAGTGGGGTGATCTGAACTTCTGCAGTGGGGAGTTTGTTTTTATTTAGAATATTTATGTGCCACTTTTCAACAAAAAGTTCACAAAACGGTTTACATAGGGAGACCTGAAAAAAAATTGTTCCTTTCCCCAGAGAATCTTTTTTAAAAAGAGCAAAAGTAACAAGGGAGCTGCCAACAACAGCCACAGAAAAAATCATTGTGCTGGGAGATGAATAGAGAGAATAGCTTTGCTAAATATAAGTGAATCACTACTTGAAAGGTGCCTCTTTGCCCAGTTAGCAGGAGTTGTAGGGAGTTCCAGAGTCTGGGCACGGCTGTTGAGAAGGCCTTGTCCCCTGGGATTGTCAGCTGAACTTTGGAAGACACTGGCTTCAGCAGAGATCAGAGGCTCTCCTGATGACCTGAGCAGGTGAGGGGATTCATGTGGGAGCAGGCAGTCCTTTAGATACCCTGGATCCAAACAGTTTTAGAGTTTTAAATGTAACAACCAGCACCTTAATTTGTATCTGAAAACAGAAAGGGAGCCAGTGAAGAGCAAAAATAATAGAAATAATGTGCTTCATACTTGTTGCCTCCAACACTAGCCTGGCTGCAGCATTCAGCTGATGCATTCTATCAGCTGTAGTTTCCAAGTGCTTTTCAAGAGTATTCACATAGAGTGTGTTGGAATAATCTACCCAGGATGGGAGTTAAACATGGGTGACAGTGGCCAGGTCTGCTTTTTCCAAAAAGGATTGCAATAGGCCCCTGCTAACTGGGCAAAGAGGCACCCTTTTAAGGTGGTGGTTCTCTTTATTTAGCAGGGGGAGAGTAACTGGCCCTATCCACCCCCAGCACAGTACTTCCAGTGACTGTTGCTGGTGTCTATCTTATGTTTCTGTTTAGATTGTGAGCCCTTGCGGGACAGGGAGCCATCTCCATTCATTCATTCATTCATTCATTATTTCTCTGTGTAAATTGCTTTGGAAACTTTTGTTGAAAAGCAGTATATAAATATTTGTTGTTGTTGTAGGTAGACAAGTCAAAGCTGGAAAAAGGCACTCCTGGCCTTAGCTGCCCCACCTTAGCTTTCAGCAGCAAGCTGAGTCCAGGGTCATCCCCAAGCTGTGTACCAAATTTGCAACCAAATTTACCACCAAAACATTTATTTTCTCCTACCTGCAAATTAATGTTCCACTCAGACCTCCCCAATTCAGTGCCCCTCAATTAATTTACCTTGCAAACATTCATTTCCGTATTGCCCTCAGAAAGGAAACCCTCTATTATCCTCTCATTTCACTTGTGCCTGTCTAGTGCTCTTTTTCAGTGCAGCCCAATCCTTTGTTTCCCTTCCTCCAGCATAAAGGGGTAGGCACAGAACTTACAATGCTGTCCGATCAACAGCCACCTGAAGTGCCAGCCCACCCAACCTGCCTCCTCTCCATTTCCCCCACTGGCGCTCTTCCCAAAAGCGTGGGCTGCAGCATTCCTCCTTGCAGTCCTGTTCAGCGTCACCATGCAAATGGCCAACACACATGGGCCGGCTATTTGCATGGTGATGCAGCACAGGACTTTTGGGGAGAGCGCCAGTGGGGCGGGGGTGACAGGTAGGCAGCGCCTTCCCTGTCATTTGAAGCAACCCCTCCGCCCACCGAACCGGTTTGAACGCAGGTCAACGGAACCAGTTCAGTGCTCCAGAAAAGGAGCACCCAACTGGTTCCATGCACATCCCCAGTGCTGGAGGCTAAAAAACACAATCAGACATGAACCAATGGCTGTTGGCTGAATGTTCCCTTAAGGTGGCGGTCTGGCTTCTAGTACACTCTGTAGAAGGAACCACACGTGCCAGGCAGCTGGTGGCTATTCACCTGGAGACGTGAAAAATTCCTGCTGACTGAGAAGCTTAGTAGGGCTGGATGACTGGCCAGCCGACTGGTAGAACTCTGTCAATGTACTGAATGACACTTCTTATTTGAGCACAGTCCAATATTCCAGAAGCCCGGAATATATGGGCATAGCTGATGATCTTGCCTGTTTTTATCATTATGTGGCAGCAAATGTAGCAGCAATTATCTGACCAATATTTGATTAGTCCATTGACAAAGTAATTTCTGACCAATCAGAAATCTAGGCTATTTGCAAAACTGGACTTCTTTGTTTGGGGTAATCAGTCTTTGCAATATTTACAATTATTATTTTTAAAACACTGAGGATTTGATGGTCATGGTGGGTAAACAGATAAATGAACCTCAATAATCCCATAAGTTCTATAAAGTTGTTTTCAACCAAAAGTTTAAAGATGGTCGAGTTCATCATTCTCTTCATCATCTTAGAGATTCTTGCTATAAGTAGATAGGTAGTAGTCGGTGATTTTATATTGCAATCTTTGCCTATATTTAGAGTTTTTAATGAAACACTTTTCCTCTTAAAGTGTTCTGCCTTGTTTTTCCCCTCCACATTGAGCCAGTGCAGAAATAGCATTCCATTTCCTTATTATTCATAATATGGTTAAGAAATCAGGAATGAGCCAATGATTACACACTCCCTTCCGCTTCAGTGCCTTATTTAAAAACCTAGGTTAATACAACCTGGTTAGCATTAAACATGGTTAACACTGGGGTGGAAATAACATCAAACCATGGTGAAAGATAGCATGGAGGACAGTGGGAAGGAATTTGTCCATAACAGTGGAGGGAGAGCACAATCTCATGGCCCATTCCTTAATCCCTTAGCCATTTTAAATGGGATGAGAAGAAATACATCTGCACATTATTTCAGTGCATGCTCTTACATTAAATGTTTCGTCCTCATGGTCATTGGCTGTTTCCTAAAAAGAATCCATATCAATTGCACTTCCATCATCCAGTGATTATTTTCATATTAAACAAAATTGCTCCACCCATCCATGCATCATTTCCAGCTCATGAACAAGATTATAGATATTTTGAATCCTCTGAAAAGTCATATTCTCTTTGATTTTCTCCCTGCCATAATGAATGCTAAAATGTTAGGATATCAGATAGTGCTGTGCATATAGTCTGTGCATGGATGTGCAGAACATACACAGCATTGACTATAGAGCATCTGCAGAAAATACTATAAAGCAGTCCAGGTTTATCGTGGTAAAAGGCTGGCTGCAAGTACAGTGAGAGTCAAAATGGACAACCTCCCTAGCTATTGTCCTGGTAAGATACTAATTCAAAACTTGTAGATTTCTCATTAATTAATACTGAACCTTGAGTGCATTATGATAAAACATGGAAGTGCAAAGGATTACAGAAAATATGTGTCCATTGTTGTTAGCAGCGCACCTGTATTTGTGGTAGTGGACTCTTGCGGGTTATGTATGACCACTGTTTATATAAGGTGCCATTTTTTGCAGTGTGTATGTAGTATGGCTTGCTGTTCTTGGGTTTCTTTTAAAAAAATAAATAAATTATATCATCACTTTTAAGGAAAAAAATGGATATTTACAGAATTTTCCCCCCATCTTTTGTTATAATTTTTTTAGGTGCTTCAGAGCTGGGTCCATTTTCAGATCCCAGGCAGTTTACAAGCATTTCATCCCTCACTGAGAGCCGCTTCTCCAACCCACGAATGCACTATCCAGCCACCTTTACTTATACACCGCCAGTCACCTCAGGCATGTCATTGGGTATGTCAGCCACCACTCATTACCACACCTACTTACCGCCACCTTACCCAGGCTCTTCCCAAAACCAAAGTGGACCATTCCAGACCAGCAGCACTCCATATCTCTACTATGGCACATCATCAGGATCATACCAGTTCCCCATGGTGCCAGGAGGAGACCGCTCCCCCTCCAGAATGCTTCCTCCCTGTACCACCACTTCCAACGGCAGCACACTATTAAACCCTAACTTGCCTAACCAGAATGACGGTGTGGAGGCTGACGGAAGCCACAGCAGCTCCCCAACAGTCTTGAATTCTAGTGGCAGAATGGATGAATCTGTTTGGAGGCCATACTGAAATTTCATCTGCATGGCCTAAAGTCTGTGAGCCAAAAAAAGTCAGCTAATTATAAAGTGCCTGGTTTTTTTTTTCCTTTTCGTTTTTTTAATACATTCTGTTGATGGGGATGTATGTTAACAGCTAATTCTATACGTACCACATGAGAATAACCTGCCAACATCATAGTTTCAGTCAGTGTGGATCAAAGCACTTTTTTTTTAATCCCATCTTGAGAATGTTTGCCTGGGTTTCAGCGTAAAAAAAATAAGTATTCTGACACAACAAATGATGCCCATTTTGTTGAGACTCTTGTTTAAAAATAAAATAAAAATTAGCGAGTTCTTTTGCCAAGAAAGGAGAAATGGACTCCTGACAGTTATCAAGACAAAGCCTGTGCTCCGTTTGATTTTCAGATTAAACTGAAACACCTTGAACTTCAGGTACAGTTGCAATCATATAATATACAGGACCCCTATGCATGCACAGTGCAATTTACTTCTTGTGTTTGTGCACATAGAAAAAGAGCTTCCTTTTATACCAAAATACCTTCAGATTACAGTGACACTTTAGCCATCTTATCAAAGCCTTGCAGCAAATGAAAGATAGAACCTTAAAGTGCACGGCTTATTTTGTGCTGAAAGAGCTTCGTACAAGGTATCAAGACAACCTTGTTTGTTTTCTGTTATGCAGTTCTGTCATTATTTTTGCCTTAGTCCAGTTAACCAAAAAAGATCTTGAGCAGGGGAGGGAATCTCTAAAACAAAAATGAAACCTGATTTCTTATGCAAGAAACAAAAGATAATGGCAATATATCTTACTCAAACCAAAACAGTATAGATAGTATTTGTGTTTGGCTATTTTTTTTTTTATTTTGTTAAGTTATAAATATGTAAAAATTGAGATTATTTGCAAAAAAAAAAAGAATTGTCATATAATTTTAAAGAAATATTTATAATTATTTAATTATATTTGGTCCCTTTAAAGTTTTCTTAATGTAATGATATGCTGACTTTGGTCTCTAAAAATGTTTGTTGTTTTTAAATAGTGACAGACTTTTAGTTGTGTAAAACCTCAAGCCCACGCCTGAATTCTGAATTCCAGTATAAACCAGCTGCAGTGTGATTTTTAAAAATGCTTCAATTTCAAAGGAATTTGGATGTAGCACATTGTTTTAATTTATGAAGGAGATATTGTATAAAATGTTATTGGATGTTTGGTTGCCTTTAACACAGTCTGGCCTTTTTAATCTGTCAAAAATGAGCTGGAAAGAGATGCAGAATGAATGAAAATATTTTGAATACATTTCTGTGTAGTTCCTCAAAATTTAATGGGCAGGATCCAAAACACCACAGGCAGCATTCTGCTCACACATGAGCCTTTCAGCTTCTGGAAAAACACTCTGCTCTTGTTATTTCACCTAACATATTTTGAGCAAATTAGCTCTTCTTCAGAGGCAACAGGTTTATAGACAAAAAGCTTATACATTTTTTCCGCATTTTCGGTATTTGCCTCCTGTTTTTCTGGTTTAGTTTGGGTCTACCCTCCTCGTTTCTGTAATGACTTTTCTTAAATGCATTAGGTGAAATAATAAGGCCTGGTGTGTGTTTATAAAATAAATATATATTTTCAGCATCTTTCAGGATTCACCTTCTGTTTTTCTGGTTTCATTTGGTGCTTTGCTCCCAACCTCCTTCTGTCTTCAGCTTTGCCCTTCTAGTGATGGCCCAGTGCACTCCTGAAGCTCTCCTCTTCCTAGGTTGGTGGAGTGGGGGGTGGGGGCAGGTCCTCTGGAAGGATTTTCTGTCAGGTGTAAGGGGGCTACTACTAGAAGGAAATAGTGTAGCTCCAATTTCCCTGTGCACACATGGACACATATTCTACCTATGTAGAGGAGGGTTTGGATTCCAGCCAATGCATGTTGGTGAATGCCAAACATTCTCAATTTTTGATCAGCATTTAGAAACCTATTATGCTAAATAAGGAGAAAGCATTTAAGGGGAATAATCGCAAAAGTTTTGTGTGTTTCTCAATAAAAAGCAACAAACTCTTCGTGAAAAATATATTGTTTACTAAACTTATCACTCTTATCTAGCATTAAATGCTAGAGTAACTATGTCCTTTTTCAAGAGAGATGGCAGTCGTGTTAAAAAGGAAAAAGCACAAGTGAACCACTGCAGTGCAGATCTGTGTTCTGCAGGCTCAGTGTTCAGCAATATTTAATTGTTCAAGCTTGAATACTGAAGACAAAAGTCACTTTAAGGCCACACACCTAGTTTCTTTGTGATACATAAACACACCTGGGATTCTTAATCCACCCATCCACCACTCCAAGTTCTATTGCCAGGATGACACACAAGATTAGCAGCTTGTTAGGTGCCTGAGTTCCCAAGAATTCTTGAAGTTATTGAGAACTCTTCTTTAGACTTCACTGGGAAGTAGGTTAAAGACTGAAATCTCACAACCTTCCTCTATTCAGCAGATTTACATATTTGCTTAATTTAAGCAGGAAGTGGAGCGGGTTGTAGCTCGACTCTTTTAAAAGGAGGTGCCAGCTTCCCAGAATGCATCATCCTTTCAATCTTTTCCACATTCCTCTTTGCACTGCTTTTGGCCTTAACTGCATGCAGTCAGCAGTATTTTCTTTGGACTGCAATGCTGCTGAAACTAATGATAGCTACGGGGACTCTTTTGGCCACCCCAACAATAAGGAACGGTGAAACTGTTATGCAGTGGAATGATTTAAGTGGACAGTGTCAACCTCATCACTTGTTGATTGCTAAGGCAGCCCACTAGAGAGACTCCACATTCCCACAGAACATTCCTGACAATTTGGTATGATTAATTTTCTCCTTATGAGAAATGTCCTTGCCTTCTAAAGGTTATATATCAAGTACCCTTTTTGTAAGTAAGAGACAGTTGCCTGATATGTTGTTTCCTTCAAAGATGGAAGCTGTTATTGATCCTATTTATTGTTTGTGGTAGCTTGAAGCATACCACTGTCGATTTATTTGTATCTGTAAAATAAGTTGTTCATTTCAGCAGCACTTAAAAGAGCCAGTGTCTGGTTACACATTTCAAGTTTTGTGGGATTGTTGTTTTTGTTGTCTATTAAGCAAGAGGGGGAAAAATGAACTGCCAGTGCAAAAGCTGTTGCGTATTTAATAAAGGTACTATATTTGTACATTATTTTTTATTGCTGAAAAGGGCTTTTTAAAGATTTTACTTTATGTGTATTAAGTAATTTTTGTAGGGATGTTTTTGTGTTACAGTGGCTGCAGGCAGCAACCCAAATACATTTTTTTAAAGAAAGAAAGTTGTTCTTGTAAAATGCAAGTACTGCTTTATATTCCTGGATATAATCCAGCATAGATCATTTTTCTGTTTTGTTCTGTACCTACAGTAATTTTTTCTGTATCATCACATTTTAAAACTGGATCATTTGGGATTAAAACTCCAGATTACTCAGGTGTGCAGTTTTATATGCCCCCAAACATGTCCAATTCATGCTTTGTTGTTAAAACTGCATAGATAAAATGGCTCATTTTGCAAGGTTGAATAATAACTAAAGGGTGGCAGGGGAGAACCTTGCATATGCACCCCCGTAGAGCACAAGGCCCTTTTCTATTCCCTCTCATTGTGTTATCATAACATACTTTTCTCTTTTTAGAAATTAGCTCTCAGCAGGCAACTTTTTTATTCAGTCCTGGGTGGCACTTGATAACACTACACACACACACACACACACACACACACACACACACACACTACATTCAAAATGACTTGTGCTCCTAATGTTATCACTGTTTTTGTCAAAGTTCTGTATTAGTTTTGAACTGGCAATTATTATAAAATGATCACACATTTTTAATACTCACGCCCCTCCAAAAAACACAACTTTTAAAAAGTACATTTTCTTAGCATGTGTGAAGATACTAACATTATGGAATCATATGGACTGTGATTCTCCAAGGATGGCAATTACTTGTTCAACAAGAAGAAATGCTGGCCCAGTTTGTGTAATCAAAGATGTGAAACTGCACGTACAAAACTGTTTCCAAAGATTGTACCAAAGATGTATTTACAGGAGAACAGGAGTTAATGTCGTTGGGTAAAAGAGAATGATTAATTCCAGATTCCCTGCTTGGGTGAGGCTGATGGGGATAAGGATGAGATGAATTGGTAAGCAGCATTTTTTGGAACACTTTAGTTGACTGTGAGGGCGCTGCATTTAATACTGAGTTCCCAGCTAACCGTCCCCCTGAGCATGGATACTAGTTGCTTCCTCACTCTAGCGCACCACACACCCCCAATGCCTTGTCAAGAGGTGAATCTTTTGCACTGTCATGTTTACCGGAATACTGCTCCACCTTATTGTTGGAGCCTGCCATTTGAGTCCTGGTGAAGTTATGTATCAGGAATCACTGAAAAGCCATGAACAAAAGCAATAATTTAAACCTGTAAAAGTCATCAGTAAAGATCAAAGAAATCCCAGTTTTTTTAGTCTCTGTGTCTCTGTGATGCATTTCATTTCAGCATGTTCTACCTGGCCTTGTAGCCGTTTACAGATAATTCCTTGCTTCATTTTTATTGCAATACTTTTAAATAGTTCAGCCAGAAATCATATTTTTACAGTAATTTTTGTTTCATAGGTACACTAAGCAACATTCCACTTTATTTTATTTTTTTTGGTTGGTTGGTTGTTGTTGCTTTGTTAAATATGCTTTACCAGTCTTGAATTTCTGCTGGAACAAAATATTTGTAGCATTTCCTGTAAATACAAGCTTTAATTTCTTTCTTTTTTTTTTTCCAATTGCTGTTGCCCAAGATTTGCTTCTCATGCACATATTGTACAAACACATTCTTTTTTGCGCCACAGACAGCGATTGTGGAAGGGTTTACTTTATCTTCAAAGGGACTATTTGTATTGTATGTTGCAACTGTAAATTGAATTTGTTTGGCATTCTCTCATGATTGTAATATTAATTTTGAGGTTTGAATCTCATTTTCAATAAAATGGCTTTTTGTTAATGTTGTTCCCTGCTTCTTTTGTCTTTTGCTGCATCTCCATAATTATCTAGTTTATATTTGTAAATAGACTAGAGCTGACTGGAGCCAGTCTGTACTGAAATATCATACCACCCCTTGGCTGAGAGCTCCTTCACTTTTTGCAGAATAGAAGCAACTATTTAAAAATATAAAGCCTTAACCACAGCTATCTGAAATTCCTAGAAATCCTGATTAATTGTGTGCATCTAGCCTGATGGCCCCAAACATCTGAATAAATTTGACAAACATTTATATAAAATAAAGTGGAATGATGATATATTATTTTTTTAAAAAATGTTCTGTGCTATAGGGAATAAGACAAATAGCAGCCCTAAATCAGAGGGTACCAGGATGGTTTAAAACAAAACAAAACAAGAAACCAGTTGTCTCACAGAAATGACTGCATGAATTTGGAGTGTTGGCATACCACAAAATGTAAAAGAATCAGTGCCGTGAAAAAAGAAAGGCATATCCGGGTTTCCACCATAGGGATTCTGCCATTGTGTGCTGATCCCACAATTGCCATGATCTGCCATGCAGACTACAAAGCAATGGGGGGTAAGAGAGCATCAACACAAGATCCTTATGACATATATTGCATCTGAATATATGAGGACTGAAATCTATTAGAAACTCGAGTGTCCTGTCTACATTAGCATTCATAGATCATCTTGGACTGTATCCCTTTCAAAAGTGTGCCTAAACGGTTTAGCATAGAGCAAGTTGCAAAGTATAAGGTTGTTCACTTTACTTTTTGCTGGGCTGGAGAGGGCTGGCGGGAGGAAGGCAGGAGAGCACCAACCTTCCCCCCAGACTATCCAACGGCGATCCTAGCTGCGTGGCTTACACACCCATATGACTGGTGCTGCCACAAGCCACGTGGTGTTCAGGAGGCCAGGGAAATGCATTTTGGCCTCCATAAACCCCACAATGCACCGTGTGATGAGCACAGTGCACTGAGGGATTCCTCCGTGAGTTGGGCACTCTAGGCACCCTTCTCTGTGTCTGCTTGAGCTCCATGCAGCCAGAACATTCACACAACCACATATCTGGGTAAAAGGGCATGCTCACTCCCTGTAACCCAGGTAAAAGGTCGGGTAATATTCCCAGGCTAGCTGGGAAGGCAGTACCAGGATCGGCCTCAATCCCAGTGTGTCACACAAGCAGCCCTGCCCAGGTAGGGCTGCCCAAGCCTAGGTGGGGCTATTCGTGTGAACAGCCTCTATCTTATTTGCAGAGGAAGGGCTATGAATGTTGGCCCTTCTTAATACTTAAGGTCAATGGCAGAAATATGGGTTTGGGTGAGAGCAGAGTAAAACCCATACAACCTGTGTAAAAAGCCTTTCCTTTTCTTCATCCGATGTAACACCCAATAATCCTATGCACATTTGCACCAATTGGGAATGGGTGATTCACAGGGAGAAACAAGCTTGTTTGAGAAACAAACAAGAAGTGCAGATAGCCCTTCTAAGGGTGTCTCCTTGTGTGCCAAAGAGGAGACCAAAAATAAAAACCAGCCACCCATATCCATCAACTTGGAGTGCCCACACAGTTCCTTCATGGACTCAGTGGCAGGCACTTCTAGCTCTGACCACCTGAACTCACCTATGTTGGCTGAAACTGAGGGCCAAGCTGCACACTACATGGAAAGAGAATACGGTTATACACATGAGCAGCCCTGCCCAGGTTCAGGAAACCCTACCTGGGCTGATGCTGCTTGTGTGCAGCATTGTAATCAAGCCCAATCCCGGCCCTGCCTCCCCCTCAAGCCGGGGTTTTGTACTTTTACCTGGATTAAAGGGCATGAGTTTGCCCTTTACCCTAGGTATGGGGTGATGTGTCTGCTTGCCTCAGGTGTGGGGTCATGTATATGTTCGACTCTGCATATACAGAGTTGCGCACCTTGAGCGTCCGACTCCTCAGGGATCTCCCTGGGGTGTAGCTATAATTGAGCAGATGCATTCAAAGAACCTGGGGGCCCCAGTTCCACTCTCCCTATTTTCTTGATTATCTCCCTCACTCTGAGAGGCCACCAGGGAGAGGGGCAAACACAGGCCTCCTCTCCCCTAGCTATGTCCCTGGATCTCCCAGTGCACCACACTTGTTGTGCAGTGCATTGTGCGATATCCGGAGGCCAGGACACATTGTCCTGTCCTTCAGAGAGGCTCTGCTTGGAGCAGCTCAGATCATCAGGGAGCACTCCCATGCAACATTTTCTCAATCATCTGTGGGAAAGGTGAGTAGGACCCAGGCTTCCCATCCACCCGCCCAGTTGTGCGAATGTGTCTTAATGTCATACTGCGTTATTAAGAAGTGCACTTAAAACCAGAAACACCACTTCTTTAATAAAAAGCAGCTGTGGGATAACCTATCTAGACTTGGGCAGGAGTGGGGGTTAATCCTTTCCCTCTGTGTCATTTTCCTGTCGAAAATCATGCCTGCCACCCTAGTTGCTAGTTGCCGTTGAAATGGCTATTTCTACTCTGGGAGCAAATAGCAGCTCAAGGGAATAATTTTCAAAGGTTGAATGGTGCAGGGGGAAAGGTTTAACCCCCTTCCCACATGTGATGGTCCTGATCTGGATTGAGGTTCCTCGCAGTGGCTTTGTGTAAATGAAGAGGCTTTTCAAGACTTAAGTCACCTTACAAATAATATATTCTATGTAAGATGAAGCTTTGCCCTGAATCCAAGCATTTCCTATATTTTAAAAAGTATTTTAATTGGGTTTAAATGGCTATGAATTGTTATCGATTTGTTTTTATATTGTTTTAACCTGTTTGTTTTAAATGCTGTTTGTTGTAATATTCTTCCTGTTGTGCAATGCCCAGAGCCTTTCAATGAGGTGGTATAGAAATGTAATGAAAAAAATAAATATATATATCCAGCAGCCCCCGCAACAATAATCCATTAGTTTGATATTAGTTTTGATTAGTTTTGATAGATGAAAACCATGAACGTAGTCCACTCTGAACTGGGACAATTACATGGGAGCAAATTCCATAGATTTGATAGCACTTATCTCCATGTAAGAAATAGTAAGTATTAGGATTGCTACCCTGTGCAGTTACTTAAACTGAATTTAGTAGTCTTCCTGTGTGTGTGATGACACACAGGATTGCAGCATTCATATTTTCTTAAACTGACATTCTGTTGCTTGGGTTATAGTCTTATGTCTCAATTCAATGGCACTTCTGGTTAAACATGCATAGAATCAGGCTATTATAAATAAATAATGTGTGCAATCCAATGCATGTTTACTCAGAAATAAGTCACATTAAGTACAATGGGTGTTACTCCCTAAAAAGTGGATTTAGAATTGCAGCACAAGGCAGATAGGAGGTTTTGAATTTTTTCAAAATGAAATTTCCAAAAAAATGATTGAATTGGTATCTTATGATATGATATGAATTCATATCTTAACTGAAGTAACAAAAATGTGATTATTTGTGTTTTAGTTTTGATTTGTAGAGGTCCAAAAGAGGGTATAATAGTTTTATTGCAAGACCCACAATTTTTAAGTTCTGAGAAACTTTGATCATCATGAGAATTAGAAACTATGCAAATAATAACCACAACTTTTGTGTCTTTCACTAGTCTCAGCTTTCATTCTTGTCTAGTCTGGGGAGTGGGGTTGGTTTAAAGAGCAGTTTGGATGCTGATGCAGTCCTGAACTTTGTTTACTTTTTCATTTCCGCAGTTCTTAGGAACAAAAAAAAACCAACAACCAAAAAAAGAAACTTCTGCTGTCCTTGGTTGCTTGATCTCATCATATTGCATTAAAGAAATGTGAGATCCACATCTTGTGCAGTGTTTCCTATGATGAATTATCTTGGTCCAAAGTTGACTGATGGGCATAATGCAAGCGAAAGAAATAGCAGCAAATTAACAAGAGAAGAATGCTGTGCTTCTTTGGTCTGCTGAGGGAAAACTAACACAAGACATAGATAGAGGCAGTTATCGAGGATCCTGACGGCTTCAAAAGATATGGGTCCCTTTATTGCCAATGGTGGTGTTCTCTCAACTGAGCAGGATGTTCTATTTTTATAATAATAGCCAGACCAGATGCTAAACACTTCACTGCTAAACCCTGGATAAGTGAGAAAGGGGAACAGCTGAATTCTGTTAAGATGAACACCGAGAGAATAAGCCAGAAAGTATGAGAACTCTCCAGAGGCCGTTGCTTTGTAAACCCCTGCTTGGCAGCAAGATCACAGAATCAAGATTGAAAACCCACCACTGCACTCCTACTCCTGTCTCTTTTCAAACTGATTATTGAGTGTATTTCCCCGGTTTGGGGGTGTCTCTTTCCTCAGTTGCATGATCGCTGCCTTGATTATTGTCCTTCAAAATTAAAAGTTGAATATATTCTTGACTCCTATCTTTTGCGAGTCTACGGAAATAAAATTTTAAAAGCATTGCTTAGCAAGTCATATGCCTACTATAGAAAACAATAAAAACCCTGAACAGGAGCCAGTGAGTTGGATCCAAAGAACTGGGAGCATAACAAAAATAGCTGCTGGCACGGCTTCACAAATCCTTGTGCAAGACTTAGCAGAACAGTTTGTGCAGTACTGTAATAGGTAGCTTCCATAGCTGTTCTCATGTATTTGCTTGCACAAGAGGTATCAACTCTGTCTCAAATGGAAGGATGTCTTGATTTAGTTTTCTCTCTCACAACACACTAGCATTGAGTGTAAAACAGCCTTTCATGAGCAGGTCACCCTCTGTTTAGATAGGCACCCATGGATTCAAGATAGTAATTTTAACATAGTGTTTCCCACTTGTTCTCTTCCTTTGTTTTGCTATAACTTTCTGCTTTGATTAAAGTGAAACTTCTAAATGACAGTGTTGTGATTAAGGGAGAGGATAGAATTTCAGGAAATAAGTGCTAACTTTTTCTTGGCTCTACTGCAGACTTGTGTAAAAATGCTATTTGTACCAGAGTTCTGATTTTATATTAGAGTCTGACAGTAGCAATGTGAGGTCACCATAAACCTAAGATGCACTTTTAATGTACTATAAGATCCTTGAAAGGAAATAGCTATAAAACTTTTCCATTTGAAAGTTCTTGTTTCACTTCAGATGTAATAGAACACTATATTATTTGAGATCACCCATATTGATCAATAAGGGGTTGTTTTTTAAAAGAAAAAGATTGCAAGTAATGAGTGATGCTCACTCTTGTAGCTCTCCATTACTAACAGTAGTAAACGTTTTCAGTAAAATAGAGATGACAGCATCAGATTTGTAGAATAACAAGGAAGTACTGGAAATAGATAAATATAGCACATAATAATGCTTGTGTGGGAAATTATGTAACAAACCGTTCTCAGAATATAGACTGGGCCTCCCTAAGAAAGGTCATGCAAGTGCCCGATGAAGAGTGGATCTCCTACCCTGCCTCCTTGCAACCTAGTTTGTCGTTTTTCTCTTGGTTGGGTGAAAAGGGGCAGTGCTAAGTTGCTTCCATTTCTGTGTAGCTTGTATATGTCTGCTAGGGTTGTGTTAAGTATTGGGTGCCAGATCTGGACCAAATCAAAGCAAATCAGGCAGATTTGGGATGCCAAAGTTTTGTTTTGGCCTGTCCTTATTTCTTTGACCCCTGAAGGTACTTACCAAAAGGTATTTCTGTGGGTAGGAGACAGGTTGGAGATAGTTCCTCTTTCTCCCTGCAGTGAAGGAGCAGTGGTGGCAGCTTGAGATTTAAAATTACTTCTGGCAGAGTTTCCCTTCAGTCCTGGCAATGGTGCAGGTGCTCCTTGAAATTGTAATCCCTCGGCGGGGCGGGGGCGGGGGGCTGAAGCTATGTTTGAATGGAAGCAGGGCTGTTTCACACAGACATTGGCTGCATTCACACATAACACTAAACCAGAGGTGAAGGGACTTCTGGTTTCATTTTAAGTATGTCTAAGTTCAGGCAGACACAGTTTCACGGAAAAATCCCCCCTCTGTTTCCCTCCCCTGGCAGAGATTTGTACATTCGGTTTGTAGTGAGATCCGCCTCCTGGGCCTACGGTTCTGCGGTGCCAGTGTTACAGCTGAACACTGGCACTCCAGTCTGATTGCTCCTCCTTCACTCCAGCTGCTCTTGGCTCCTCCCTCAACTTTCTTCAGTCAAGAAGGAAGCCCCAGCAGCCCCAATACCTCCTCTCTGCAGTCAGTGAGACTGTAGAAAGGGAGCTTTCCTGAACGTCCAAATTCAGATGGGAGAACAGGGCGAGGGGACATGGAACTGCAGGTCGATAGAACTCGTGGTTCCATGTTATGTTCAAAGGCAACCCTTGTCTCCATTGGGGAACCACTAGAACTCTTGTTTTGAAACAAAAGTTCTCGGGAAGCCCAGGGTTCCTCAGAAGCATAGCAAGAAGAGCAGGTTCAATTAGAAGAGCAGGTTCCCTGAAAAGACAGGTTTCTTACAACTACCAAAATTTCCTTGCAATGTGCAACTGAATTTCAGTGTGTTCTAGGTCATACTCATGGGTCACATGGGGTGACGATGAGACCCAAGATAATACCTATCAAAATATTTTGCCATGCACAAGAGTTATGTGGCATTGATTCATGGCTTCTTCAGCAGATCAATACATGCGGGGAAAATTCCTCCCCCCCAACCCCCCCCCCACAACCCCACTACCCACTTGAATAGAGCAGACTTTTCATGGGTATTTTGGTTCCCTGAATCCTACCTTGCCCACGATGCCAGTTTCTGAAAAAGCAGTCTGGACTGGAATACAGTGTTAGCAGGGGCATCAGTTCAGATGTGGGGTGGTGGTCTTTGCAAGACATAAAGTCTGGCTAAGCAAGATTATATGTGCAAGGTTAAATTACAAAAAACACAATGCCCCAATGCAGCAGGGGGATGCTCCCTGTTCTTACTAAATGGTACTGCTGGTGACAGGTTGTCAAGTATTGTGGCATTTGCTGGCAACATTTCTCTTCTGCAGTGCCTTAGTGAATAGTTGTTTTTTTTTGGTTTTGTTTTGTTTTGTTTTTTGCTTATGTGTCGTGTTGGACTGTTCAACATATTTAGGTTTGGGAAGAGGTTTTTCAACAGGCCGGGTTGGCTAGTGGCTTTTTGGTTATTTTGCCATCCTGAAGTAGGTGGTGTGCCTTTTTAAAAAACGGAGCTATCTAAAGCAACTCACTCTACTACCAGCCCGTTTCTGTAGAGCAGCTGCTCTTTCCTTGTTTGGTCCAGATTGTATCAGGTGGTCTGTGGGGCAGTGGTGGGTTTGCAGCATGGAGCTGGACTGGGTGGCTTTTCTAAGCAAAAAGCAGTACATTTTCTTGCACAAGCCCTATTGGATGGAATAAGAGCTGCACAACACCAAGCTGTTCCACTCGGGGGCACCTCCCTTTTACTTCAATAAATCTTGTGCAGGAGAGCTTCCCAGCTGCACAGGCCCTTGGCTTGCAGCGGGTTAAAACCTCCAGCTGAGTTGCTTGTTTCCCTTTGTATGCCCTGCAGGGCTAGCAGGTTCAGGGCGTGTGTGTGTGAGCATGTGTGTATGATTTAGATCAGAAAAATGGTGTGAGGTGGAAGGGTTAAACACCCCCTCCTACAGCACCAGTTATTTCCCTCATCTGATTTGGAAGTCCTTGCAACTGCTTTGAACTTTAAAAAAAGAAAAGAAGGCAGGGTGAGGGAGATCTGATCACAAATCTCCCAGCATCTCCTCCAGTTTGGCCCTTAATTTAATTAGACAAGGGAGTCTCAATTAAAAGGCTTTTCTCAGAGACATTTCAGAACTCTTAAACTAGTTACATATATAACCATTTTCCTGAATATAAATTACCAGAACTGTTCATAGAACAGTGTGTGTGTGTGTGTGTGTGTGTGTGTGTGTGTGTGTGTGTGTGTGTGTGTATTTTTTATTTTTTGTATTTTTGCCTGGAGATTTTGAAAACTGCCTTTCAGTCAAAATTTGAACATTTACATATGTTTCCAATTATTAGCACATTTTATGAGATTAGTTAACAGGGTACATTCAGTTTTTTAAAGCAATATATTTCTCTATGAAAGATATTTTTTTTAACAGGATATCCAAGTTAAGCCTGGCACTTTGCTGATTGTAGGCTCCTGGCCAGGGGCAGATCGCTGACTTATCATGTAACATAACATTCCAACTTCAAACATAGTGACAGGGCACCAGAATCCATTTCAATGGTTCAGAACTGTGAAATAGTACTCAGCCGCTTGGCTTCTCTAAGCTGAATATGTTCTCATCTTCTAGAAGTTTAAAGGGAAGGAATTTGACTTGAGGTAGCTACCTTTTGCACTGAAGCAACCCAGAAAGTGCACACTGCCTATTGCTGTAAAGCCAAACAGGACATGCGGGCACAAGCTGGTGCTTATCCTAAGGTAGAGCTTTTTCTTCAAATGTCCTCTTTTGGATGAAGTGCCACTCCTTCCTCTGCCATGAACATGAGCCAGCATGGTGTAGTGGTCAGAGTGCTGGACTAGGACCAGGGAGACCCGGGTTCAGATCCCCATTCAGCCATGAAACTAGCTGGGTGACTCTGGGCCAGTCACGTCTCTCTCGGCCTAGCCTACTTCACAGGGTTGTGAAAAAAGAAACTTAAGTATGTAGTACACCGCTCTGGGCTCCTTGGAGGAAGAGTGGGATATAAAATGTAGGGATGTGCAAAATATTTCGGGCACAGATCGATCTGTGCCCGAAATGAGCAATTTTGGGTGATTCGGGGCCAAACCGAATCATCCTCGATGCCCCCCGATATTTTGGGGGGCCGAGCCAAATCACCCGAATTTCGGGGCTGAAATATTCGGGTGATTCGGCTCATGACCAATTTTTTGGGAATTTTTGAAGTTTTAGTGACTTTGGGGCAGTTCGGGGGCATAGCATGGGATCTGGGCAAAAAGAATGGGGTCGGGTGGTAGTGACTAATGGGTGCAGGCTACCACCCCAATTTCAGGGGGATTGGGCAAAGGGCTGATTTTGGGGGAATTTCTGAAGTTTTTGTGTCTTTGGGGCAGATTGGGGCAGAAAGTGGGGCCCGGGGCAGAAGAGTGGGGTGGGGTGGTAGTGCCCAATGGGTGGAGGCTACCACCCCAATTTCAGGGGGATTGGACAAAGGGCTGATTTTTGGGGAATTTTTGAAGTTTTAGTGACTTTGGGGCAGTTTGGGGGCAGAAAGTGGATCTGCCCCAAAAGAGTGGGGTGGGGTGGTAGTGCCTAATGGGTGGAGGCTACCACCCCAATTTCAGGGGGATTGGGCAGAGGGCTGATTTTTGGGAATTTTTGAAGTTTTGGTGTCTTTGGGGCAGATTGGGGGCAGAAAGTGGATCTGCCCCAAAAGAGTGGGGTGGGCTGGTAGATAGTGCCTAATGGATGGAGGCCCCAAAGTCACTAAAACTTCAGAAATTCCCCAAAAACCAGCCCTTTGCCCAATCCCCCTGAAATTGGGGTGGTAGCTTCCACCAATTGGACACTTCCACCCCACTCCAATATTTTGCCCCTGGGCCCCTTCCCCCCCCGAATCGATTCAGATTCGGATTAAATCCGAATCCGAACCAAATCAAGGGTGATTCGAGTGGCCCATATTTGGGCACAAAACAGAACAGGGGTGATTCGGTTCAGGTCCCGAACCAAATCACTGAAAATCCCAATTGCACACCCCTAATAAAATGTAAAAAATGTAAAATGTAAACATCTTGCCTTAGAATGCAGTTGGGCAATTGCTTTGAAAATGCCCCATATAAAAATCTCCCCTCATGCAGAAGGCTTGTACAAGGGGAGTATCCCCAAAGTATATGTTTAGTCTTCCTTTTTTATTCACAATGGTCACTGATGCCTTTTTAACCTGACCATCCATGATTCCAACCATATGACACGCAAATAACATTTACCTGCCATGGTTGGTTCTAAAACCTGGCTAAGAATTGGGTGTTAGGTGCACTTTGGATTCTGTCGAGTGGAAGGAGGAAATAAAGTGTGATATATAGAAAACTTAAGACAAATTAATCAAAGCAACCCACAGCTCAACTATGGACCCCACTAGGGTCAGAAAGGCTAAAACATAGGGAACCCAAAGCAACCGCTTTCATCTTGCATCTTCATAGCCTATGTTTTGTATAAGAAGTTTGGTTCTTTCTCCCAATTTTGCAGAGATCTCTGCCTGTCTCATGAGTCTGCCCAGATTTGGCATGTGTCTGTCAGAGGTGCTTGCAATAATGTCACACATTTCAGTATTTTGGTGTACAGTTGTCTTAACTTAAGGATATACCTAAAAACATGACTGTAACTTATAGCTATTGTAATAATCATGCATTTGCAAACATGTATAACATATAAGTCCACCAGAGCCTGTCTTACTCTGAGTCAGACCATTGGTCCATCAAACACAGTATTGTCTATTCTGATTGGCAGAAGGCAGCTTTCTGGTGTTTCAGAAACCAGCCCTAGCAGCCCTTTCCCAGCCCTACCAGGAGATGCCAGGGATTGAACCTGGGACCTTCTGTATGCAAAGCAGATGCTCTTCCACTGAACTACAGTCTCATCCTCTAGATTAGCTGCAGCTCCCTGTGGAATCTACACCCAGCAGCAAACCTGAGCTTGATTCTATGTAGAATGGGAAATGGCATTTGCTTTGTATGTTCAGTCCTGCTTAAAGGATCAGTGGCAAGGCTGGGAGGGAAAGGCTTCTCCTGGAGCACATAAAGAGCCCTTCAGGTGCTCCTTTACATGAGCTTCTGATCAGACTCGGTTGAATTCCACCATTCCAAGTCACACAAAGAGGTTGCGATTTAAGATGGTTAAACAGCAGTTGGCTGTGCCAGATCTTGTGATCACAAATTAATGAAATATGGGGCTTTTAGCGACTTTTTAGAGACAAGGGAGATATGAAAGAGTTGAGGGAATGAGATCCAGGGTTTCTGAGAAATAAGAGGTTGTCCTGCAAGAACTCTGTGGAGTTCTTTTAGGTGAAAATGGGTCAGCCACAATCATGGCAAAATGGAAAGGTCAGCTGAACTATCAGTAAATTGAAACCTAGTCCAGATGCAACAACAAATCAATAAAACATTGGCCTTTTGGTGGTAACAGAAACTCTTTTAAAAAAAAGATGTAGTTGCTTATACGATATGCACAGTAATTTATTTTGGCAAACTAACACACAGGAAATGCAGGCAGGAACTCCAGTGCAAATATGCTTTTTCAAATTTTTAAAAAAGCCATCTTAAATGTAGTAAACCAAACCTCCTTCCTCTGTCGTATAAGAGGTAATGGACTGGAACTTCAGATCCAGACTGACTTCTTTTTGACCTTCCCTGCACACTTGAGGTGCATTTTCCCACTGTGGGGAATGAGTGGCATTGAGACATGAAAATGAAGCAAATCCAACTTGCTGCATTACCAGGAATACTGTGATGATGCTCCAGTTGGAGTCGTATTTGAGAAAAGAGGGCATCAAATATATTATTTTTATTACTCATCTTTTCCAAGGCGCTCAAGGAAGCATACATGGGTTACTGCCTTTGATCCTCACATCAACCCTGTGAGGTAGAGCTGGCTGGTTTAAGATCACCCCATGAACTCCATGGTCAAGTGGCAACTGAACCCAGACTCTCTAGTCCTAGTCCAACACTATACACTGCAATGGCTCTCTATAATTTTATACACTGAACTGCGATAAATTCTTGGGGCAGCACTAGAGGGTTTTCTTTTGCTGAGACTTGTCTATGGCATATTTGCTTTATTCACAAATATAAAAGCAGAGCCTACTTTTAGCAAGCCTACTTAAAGCCTACTTTAAGGAAGTCGATTCTGGCAACCAATCTGCTAACCTTGTATCCGTTTCCCAAAGAAAGAGCCTGCATTCTAAAGGGTTTCACATTCACATTAAAAAATAAATAAATCTCCCCCTCTCTACATTTAAACTGCAATCTGGCTTCAAACTGTTTCTTTATCCTCTCCCACTGCCTGAAAGGTTGTCATCTTTCTCCAGTCTCTGGTTGAGTGTCACATTCCAAAAGCTGGAGAAAGAAGCCCAGCAATCAGGAGAGCATCTACTGTCATTACTTTCCATTGATTAAATACCCACCAACAACAATCCTGGACTCTTAGCAAGCCATTAGCTTATCAAAAGACACCTTAGCATCCTAAAACAAGATTATAGTTGTCCCTCATTTGAAACGCTAGATCAATGGCCTGTCACTGTCACTGCAGGTAAGGGGAGGAAGGAGCTAGGGCTGCCATATGACCTTCATGCCAATTTGCCTTCTGGAATTGTGACAATTCATGCCATTGAAGGCCATTCAGCTAACATCAGTCACATTAGGTCTCTAAGTCTCAAGATGGTTTCTGATCAAATTTCAGTATACACGGAGGGCCAAACTGTGTGAGATCTGTGTGTGTAAGCCAAGGCACGTTGAAAGAGGTGGGTGTGCTTTAACAGCAAGAGGTGCCTGGGAGAGGAGTGCTGAGGAGTGAGAGGAGTACCCCATCCAAAGTCTACATCTAGGTGTTTTCCTGCTCCAGCAAGCTGTGATCCCAGGGAAGTCCTTAGCTAGGAGAAAAAGCATTTGGAAAGAGGGGCTATGGAGAGAGAAGACGCAGATAGGGAAAGATTCAGCATTCTCAGCTAAACATGCAGATCTGCTACCATTGTGTCTACTTTGGCTCTCATAAAATAAAATTATTCTTGAGCATTTTTATGATATTAAGTTTTTATAAAGCACTATGACCACTGACATATAGAATATTTTAAAGACAATTCTGATATTCCACTGCATATGCCTTTCCAAAGCAATTTTATAAAAGTCAGTATCACAGTGTTGAGTCTACAGCCTCAGTTCATCAAGATGATTCATAGCAATTACCCATAAAATTAACACCTGTTAATTATATTGATTTAAGCTAATACTTAATTAAGATCCAGCCTCTATGTGATGGCAATGGTAAACCCCTCCTGTATTCTACCAAAGGCAACCACAGGGCTCTGTGGTCTCCAGGAGTCAATACCCGATTCGACATCACACGTTACTTTATGTGACAATACATTTCATGGGCTGTTTCACCTTATTGTTTGAGGTGGGGAACGCAGTGATGCCAGGGATACAAAGAGAATTAGAGCCACGTTTCCCAAAGGCCATAGCAAGAATTAGACACCCATTTTTTCTGAAGTGCAATGTTAGTAGTGTCACCTTTGGTTGAATATGTGTGGAGGTAGGATGGGATCTCTAGCCCTTGGGGAACCAGATGATCATGGAGCCTCAAGCAGAGGTTCTACCACTGAAGTTAATTAGCATGCAATGAAATCTTCAAACTAACAGAGGCTTATTGCTCTATAAGCATGTCTCTTTTTTAAACCAATGGAATATGGTATGGGGTGCCTGTCAATCCCTCCCCCAACACACACACACCCCTGGAAGATTTTCTTTAGCATAGGAAGCTGCTTTTTCCAAAGCAAGGTCTCTTTCCATGTACCTTTTCCAGCACGATTGCCTCTGTGGTCACTCCCACACTGATATGGGTACAGGCAAAGACTTCTGTCAATATGGTTCAGCTTCATGGACTGTTTACCCAAATAACATAAACAATATCTGGCCTCTTGAGAGAACTATCACTTGCATGGTTAATAAATGCACCCAGAAGCTGAACCACATAGGCAGAAATCTTTGCATGTTTCAGGGAGCAATTGTAGAGCCACTGACAGCAATAACAGAAAAGATTTACGTAAAGTGGAGGGAACATAGGCAGCTGCCATATACTGAGTCAGACCATTGGTCTATCTAGCTCAGTATTGTCTACACAGACTGGCAGAGGCTTCTCCAAGTTTGCAGGCAGGAATCTCAGCCCTATCTTGGAGATGCCAGGGAGGGAACTTGGAACCTTCTGCTCCTCCCAGAGCAGCTCCATCCCCTAAGGGGACTATCTCACAGTGCTCCCACACCAAGTCTCCCATTTATATGCAAGCAGGGTGACCCTGCTTAGCTAAGAGGACAAGTCATGCTTGCTACTACAAGACCAGCAGGGGAAAGATGTCTAAGCTTAATATGCTTGTGATGACTGTAGACCCGTTCCCCATACCACCCCAAAAGGGTAGGGATATGCATCCTATTTTATCTGACCCGGTTTCCCTCTGTTGGGGAAGGCACTCCATAGACTCATATCTGAAATTGTACTTAAATGCAATGGCTCAAAAAAGGTGCAGGTTATCTTGCCACCTGCCACTGAACCAATCATCTGTAAGTGTATCTACCAGGGATATGCTCTCTTTGAAATGGAGGTTGCTTCAACCCCCCTGCCCTGTAAAAAATATTGCCCCTGCTTCATACAAGTGTAAGCATTAGACAGTGTAATGTACTGCAAAGGCTTCATAGGGTGCACACACTATAAAAAAACCTCTTTTTCAGATTTTCTCTTGACATGAAAGCACATTAAACAACATTTGCCATCAATAAAGCCCAATTCAATCCATGTGAGAAGCATTATAGTCACAGTATGGTTATTGAGTGATGATACCTGCATGGCTAAGATACAGGAAAAGGAAAGTGTACAGAATGAACCATCATAAGCTATGCCACATTTTTAAAATGCAGCTATAGGCATAGGTTTCTTGAATATAGTTACTTCTTATTTTAAAGAAGAAATAAAGACAGATCAATCATTTCTGTAATAGATTAAAGGGAGGACAAGTGAATGAATACTTAATAATGCAAAGAATTTATATGGCACATTTCAAGTGTGTTCCAAGTGCTTAAAATACAGTTTCTCAACTGGATTTCTTACAAAATAAGTAAGTAAGTAAGTAAGTAAGTAAATAAATAATTTTATTTGTTAGCCGCCCTGTAACAAATTGTTCAAATTGGTGGCTCACAATACAGCATTAAAACATCAAATAAAAACACATCACATGAAATCACCAACACACAAAAATAAAAATACAAAACCAAACCATATTAAAACTTAAAAAGTCAGTTCCAAAATCAAATTTAAAAATCAAAATTTAAAAGGTCTTGGAGAACAAAAAGGTATGTACCTGGCACCTAAAATAACAAAGTGATGAAGCCAGGCAAACCTCACTGGGGAGGCTATTCTATAAATGGGGTGCAACCACCAAAAAGGCCTCTAATGACAGTGCTGAATCAATGAGCACCCCCAAATAGTGAACCTGATCCTTCAAGGGGACTGCAACCCCATCTAGAACAGGCTGAACATCATTCACCCAGGCAGAGGAACCACCGAACAACTGTACTGCTGTCTTGTCCAGATTGAGTCTCAACTTGTTCACCCTCATTCAGTCCATTGCTGCATCCAGGCATTGATTCAGGACAGTCACCACCTCACCTGAGTCTGATGAAAAAGAGAGATACTCTCATCTTCTCCCCAGATGTGTTTGAGAGATGGGGCAATGTGTCCCAACCTCCGGGAATCCCACAAAGCACCAAGTGCAGTACATTGAGGGATTTCCCCAGGAGTTGGGCACTCTAGTTGTCCATCTCTGTGTGTGGCTGGGCTGGAAGCAGACTGAGCTTGCACACAAACAGTAAGCCCAGGTTAAGAGAGCACTCGGTCCCTTAACCTCGGCTAAGGGCCAGGCTAAAAAGACAGGTTAGATAGTGTTGCCCCACCAGGATCAGGCCCAATCCAGGCATTTCTCACATGCAGGCTAATCCAGGCTGGGCTTCCCTAGCCTGGGTTGGGCTGCATATGAGAACAGCCTCAATAGGTTCATGGGTGTGATTTGAACCTGAGTTCCTGGCTCACAGTCCACACTTTTAGTGCTTTCTCTATACCAGCACAAATTATGTATTAGTAACACTGGAAAGCACGAATTATTATGTAAGAAGAGCAGATGCTACACAACAGGTCTCATTTGTCCAAGTCCAATTCGCCACACAGCATAGACTGAATGCTATTTTTGTTTTACTATTTTGCAAAATGAAAAGTGTCACCATTATTGAACGCTCTTCTTGACAACTTCCAGAAAAACAGTCCATCACCCCTAAACACTATGGCTGCAATCCAACATGGAGATAAGTATGCTTAAGACTGTGCAAGCTTCTGTGCATGTTGTAACACATGCAAACAGTTGTGCAAGTGCACTCTTACATGTACACAAAGTTGCACAAGTGCGCTCTTGGATACATGCAAACATTGCAGAAACTCAGTTGCATGAAAAGGAGAGTGGTGCTCACTCAGGGACCCCTTCAATCATGGAAGGAGCTTCCACAGACAGAGTGCCATTGCAACAAAAGTGTTATGCCACCCACTATTTCTTTTACACAAATGGTCTCTGTCTTTTAGACAAATGGGCTATGTGCCTGCGCAAAGCCCTTGTCGGAACCTAACAAGCTCAATTCTCCTGCTTTGGGTGGGAACCCCGCCCCCAGCCACTATATGCGGCTGCACCATTCCTCTTCCCCTCAGTCTTTCTTTCTTTCTTTCTTTCTTTCTTTCTTTCTTTCTTTCTTTCTTTCTTTCTTATTTCTCATGTAGTAGGGTTTTTATTCTTGGCGTTTTGGTTTTTTTATGGTTTTCCCTCTCTTTGATGCTCCAATCCTGGCCGGGATGGAGTGGGGTGGCTGGCTGGCCTACGGTGTTTATGCCGGGCACGACAAACTTTAAGAAATGTGTTCGCTGCAGATCTAAGATCCCTTCCCCCGATACTCATACCGAGTGTCTTTTGTGCCTGAGGGAATCTCACTCTGTCGAGACCTGTCTTCATTGCCAGAAGTTTACGAAGCAGGCTTGCAAGAATAGGGCTTCTCGCCTGTGCGCAGCCCTGTGGGACTTGGCTGTCCATTCTTCGGAAGCCTTATCATTGAAGAGGTCAGCTAAGATGGCTTTGGTACAGTTGGAGCATTTGAAATCCTCTCCAGTGGAAGTCGAAACCCCAGTCTCAATACTGGTTTCGGTGTCTTCCATCGCCAATCCCTTGATGGTTTCGAGCACTTCGGTGCCTTCTGAGGACTTGCCTCAGTGTTCTCTGCCCACGGTGCTGGATCCTTCTCCGACTCCCTTGGTCTTGAAGCCAAAGAAGAAGAAGAAGAAGATATGAAGTTGCCTCATGATTTGCTGGCAGGTCAACACCTCCCTCCTATCCCGAAGATGACGAAGACCGTGTTGGTTCCTAGGTCGGAGGTCCTGTTGGCCAAGAAGCCTAAGTTGGTCTCAGCAAGGGCTTCAGCCCCACCAGTATCGAAGTCGTTGGTTTCCATTCGGCCTAGCTCGCCACAGGCCGGGGACTCCTTCACCTTGGCGTCTGATCGTGCCCAAACAAGTAGAGAACTGTTGGTGGCAACGGATGAACATGCATACGCTTTGTCTGAGGAAGAACCATATTCTCCGGACAAGCCCACAGAAGATGCGTCGTGGCTTCCTCGGTGTTGTTCACCCCCTTGGAGACACCAGGAGCGTCTCTCTCCTAGGGATCGGAGTTCCTGTTGTGACTCGGATGATCACTCCTCTGATTATAGACAGGATCGAGAATGGGACTGTCATGGACCCGGGCACGCAGATCGGTACCGTATGACAGACTGCTGCTCCCCCATGGATGAGATTGAGCCTTTATCTTATGGCGCTTGGCAGCAGGACTCAGGAGCCTATGGACGATACCAGGAGGTCTATCGCTCGGACTACTTGAACTATGCTAGGCTCCAATATGGCTCTCAAAACTGAGAAGATCCCGCATGTGGGAGACCTGGAATTGTCCGGGACTGGCGTGAGTTCCCCTCTCACTCAGAAGGGAAGCCTCACTCCCAGTTCCCACAGCGCTCCTCTAGTGAGTGGCCTGAGCACCGCGATTTGCCTTCTGCAATTCAGGCTCTGCAACAGGTGCTGCAGCCTGCTCAGATACTGCTGACGGAGTCTCTGGCCTCGATACCGAACATTGTAGGAAGCAAGATGGACTCCCCTACGGTTTCAGTGGCCTTGGCCCAAGATTCTTTGGCGCTTCCTGAATCGGACTGTGAGAGCGATCCTAGCTCCCTGGGATCGGACATTGCTTCCCACGGGTCATCTTCGTTGGACATACAGGACTCTAAGCCCATTTCTCCATCGGAGGATTATAAATAGTACTCTGCATATGTGGCCTGCATGGCTTCTGCCCTGGGCATGAGCCTCGGTACTCAGCAGAAAGGGGAACTGGTCCCCTTGTTTAGCCTTATTGATGCAGAGGCCAAGATACCGGCTGCTCTGCCCCTTAACTTGGCATTGTTGGGGGTCATGCAAGGCCATTGGAGGAAGCCAGCCACTCTTTCTCAGCCCAATAGGCGTTTGGAGAACTTTTACAGGGTGCAACTGCAGGATGCAGAATCATCCGACCCAATATTCTATTGTCGTTGAAGCATCTCTACAGAAGGCCAGAGATCACAGCCAGTTGATTCCAGGTGACAAGGAGGGCAGAAAATCAGACTCCTTTGGGAGATGGCTTTACTCGGCCTTGGCTCTCCACCTAAGGGTGGCCAACTATCTGGCCTACAATGCCCATTATAACCACTTTCTGTGGGAGAAGGTGGCTCCCTTTTTAGGCCTGTTGCCACAGGACAAACACGATCCCACTAAGGCATTTCTACGTGAGGCAATACAGGTCGTGAAACAAGAGATATTCTCAGCTAGACACTCGGTGGAGTGCACTGCCAAGGTAACGGCCATGTCTGTGGCACTCAGGCAGCATGCCTGGCTGTGCTCCTCAGGTCTGACCTATGAGGCCCGTACCAGGGTTGAGGACCTCCCCTTTGAAGTTTCCAGCCTCTTTGCGGAGCAGACAGACAACACGCTCCAAAAGCTCCAGAAGTTGAGGAGCATGGCGAGGTCCATGGCTTATTCATCCTCAACACCTAAACCGCAGAAGTCTGCCAGGTGGTCCCCCTATCAACAGCAGAAGAACCCTTCCCAGCAGCAAGCTTTGTCTGAGCGCTCCTTTTGTAGCAACAGGTTCCAGTCCCGATACAAGTAGGGCCTCCAGCCTAGTAAGCTGGCCTTTCAGAAAAAGCTCCCAAATACCTTTCCAAAGAAACAATGACTCAGGGTGTTTTTGGACTCGCCTGGACCCATTTGTGGCAAGTGGGACAAGGTGACCACACACCAGTGGGTCCTTATGGCCATACGTTTGGGCTACATTCTCAAGTTCAGTGGGACACCACCCATGTCCAGGGTTGTAACTACACTGTATACGCTGGAATTGGACCAGGAGGTCTCCGCTCTCCTTCAAAGGATGCAATAGACATGGTCACCAATCCGGAGAGTCCTGGTATCTATTTCAGGTACTTTCTCGTGCCAAAACCGGACGGAGGTCGGTGTCCTATACTGGACCTCAGGGCCCTGAACAGGCACCTGGTGTACAAACGTCATGCTATCAATACCAACTATATTGATCATCCTGGAAAAGGATATGTGGATGGTCTCCCTAGACTTGAAGGACACATACTACCATGTCTAGATACACCCTCAGCATCGATGCTTCCTGCACTTTCAGATAAGGGGGATCCCCTCTCAATTCAAAGCTTTGCCGCTTGGCCTCACGACAGCGCTGAGGGTTTTTACAAAATGCTTGGCCCGGTGGTTGCTTTCCTGCAGGAACGAGGGTTGCAGGTCCTGCCCTATTTAGATGACTGGCTCATCCTGGTGAGCACCAGACGAGAGGTACTCAATGCCCTCGAGACGGTTGTGGATACCCTGTAGGTTCTGGGCTTCCAGATCAACTTTGAAGAATCTCAGCTGGAACCAACCCGCAGGATACAGTTCATAGGGCTGATCTTTGATACGGCCTTTGAGAAGGTCTTCTTCCCAGACACCTGCATACATACTTTCAGGAGGCTGGCCACCATTTTTCTAGCCTGGGGCCCACAGATGATGCACTCGGTGCAGCGCTTGTTGGGGCACATGGCTGTCACCACTTTCATGCTCCCTCAAGTGCACCTTCGAATGCGCATCATTCAAAGGTGGTTCTTGGTATTTGACCCCCTTCGGGATCCAGCTTATTTCGATCAAACACCCCCTCGCTGGGTGTGAGAGACTGCGGCATGGTGGGCCGAGACTCGCCATCTGAAAGAGACTGGCGCCTCTTTCCAGGCTCCCCGGTCACTTTGAGTGATAATGACTGATGCGTCAGAGCTCAGTTGGGGGCACACTTGGATGGGTTTTGCCTGAGTGGACATTGGTCCCCCAGGGAAAGGACCCAGCACATCAACTATTTGGAGTTTGGGGCCATATTCCATGCACTCAAAGGGTTCTTGCCTGTGATTGCGAGATGTTTGGTGATGATACAAACAGACAATTTGGTGGCGAAAGGCTACATCAATTGGCAGGGCAGCACGTCTTTGAGGAGCCTTCTGTTCCTGTCACTGGACCTTTGGGACTGGTGCGTGGCACAGGCAGTCACCTCATGCGACCTACATCCAGGGTTCCCTGAATGTCCAGGCGGACACATTGAGTGGGTTGATGACAGTCTCCCACAAGTGGACTTTGGACCACAGGGTTCTCAAGGACCTGTTTGTAAAATGGGGTGTTCCAACTCTGGATCTGTTTGTTTCCCAGGACGATGCTCGATGTGCCCTCTATTGCTCTAGGGAAGGGGAAGGTGAGGGCTCGCTAGGCGATGCCTTCATCCTATCATGGACGGGCCCTCTGATGTACATATTCCCTCCATTCCCCCTCATTCTGAAGGTCCTGTGCAAACTGAGGGTGGATCATGCCAGGGCCATCCTGGTAGCCTCGTGGTGGCCTAGGAGACTGTGGTTTCCAACCCTGAGGTGGCTGGCGGTGGCTTGGATGTGCTTCCCTGCCCTTCCGGACCTCCTGTCACAGGAAGGGGGACGGGTGCTCCACCCGGATGTTCAACCCCTGAACCTAACAGCTTGGAGGGTCCTGCTGACTTCCCACTAAGACTCAGGGGCATTTTGCTTGCGACCAGGAAGCAGACCACTAGAAAATCCTATGGCCATAAGTGGACTCACTTTTGCTTCTTTGCTTCTCTGCATGGATTTGATGCGTTAAATTCCTCTGTACAGGAAGTCTGTACATATCTACTATCCCTTAAAGAGTCTGGTTTGAAAGTCTTGTCCCTGAGAGTCCTTTTGGCTGCCATTGTGGTGCATTCCCTGACAACCAGGATTTTTTGGTTTAAGGACCCATTAAGAACCCATTCCTAAAAGGTTTGTCCCATGTTTTTCTGGACGACCCTGTTATGTCTCTGGCCTAGGACCTTTATGTGGTTTTGGCCGGTTTGCTATGGCCTCCCTTTGAGCCTTTGGCTTCCATCTCTTGACCTGGAAGTTTTCCTTTCTAGTAGCCGTCACCTCCGCTAGGAGGGTGAGTGAATTGTGGGCCCTGAGGGTTGACCCACCATACCTTGAGTTTCACAAAGACAAAGAGGTGCTCAGGCCAGATGTCCAGTTCCTTCCTAAGGTGGTCTCTATCTTTCACTGTTCCTTGCCACTCAGTCTACCTGTGTTTTTCCAAAACCGTTCCTCAGATGTGGAGCGCAGGTTACATCATTTGGACAGTAGGAGGGCATTATCCTTCTATGTTCAGAGATCAGCTGAGTGGAGGAAAACTTCTTCCCTGTTTGTTCTCTATGATGGGCCATGTAAGGGTCTTCAAGTGTCTGCCCAGTCCATGTCTAGATGGATATTCTCTACAATTGAGCTTTGCTATCAACTGGCTCATAAGCATTGCCTTCAACCGTTAAGGCTCACTCAGGTCTGTGGTGGCCTCTGTTGCCTTTGACTGTGTGGTCCCCTTGGATGCTCTCTGCCAGGCAGCTACTTGGGCCCCACTCCTTTATCCGTCATTATGCTATTGATGCCAGGGCACAGAATTATGCTGTATTTGGCAGGAGTGTCCTGCAATCCATTTCAGTTGATGTATCTGTTTCTGAAAGAAATACTTCTGGCAGATTACATATTGCTTCTGTTTCTTTCCTCCTCCTTGGGTGCTAGCTTGTTATGCGCCCATTTGTGTAGACAGAGACCACATCGAAGAACTACAGGTTGCTTACCTGTAACTTTGGTTCTTCTAGTGGTCATCTGTACTTTTACACGCCCTCCCGTCCTCCCTGCGGGGTCTGACTCCGTGACTGAGGGGATGTGGAGTGGTGCAGCCACATATAGTGGCTGGGGGTGGGGTTTCCGCCCAAAGCAAGAGAATTGAGCTTGTTAGGTTCCGACGAGGTCTCTTCACAGGTGCATAGCCCATTGGTGTAAAAGTGTAGATGACCACTAGAAGAACCAAAGTTACAGGTAAGCAACCTGTAGTTATCTTATGCAAAAACTCTGTCCGTTTACATTTCTCCATGAGTACCAAATGGAGTACCAAATAAATATTTAAAACTAAGCTAAACCCACACAGAACATCTGTGTACTAAGACTTTGTTGTTCTCCTTGTCCCCCCTTGCCACAGCCCCTGCTTTATTCCTCAGCCACCCACTCTCACGTGCCCCCTCCCCACAGCTCACTCACTCATTTGCCCCCTCCCCACTGCTCTTTTGCTTGCTGGGCCCCTCCCGCCGCTTGCTCACTCATGCACCCCCTCACTACCGCTCACTCACTCATGCACCTCCTCCCTGCCTCTCATTCTCTCCCTGGTTGCTTGGTCACTTGCCCCTCCCTGCCACTTCCTCACTTGCCCCCTCCCCACCACTCAATCACTCACTCACCTCCTCACCTCCATTCGCTCACTCATTCACCCCTCCCTGCCGCTCGCTCATTCACTCCCTGCTCGCTTTCTCACTCACCCCTCCCTGCTGCTCGCTCACTCACTTGCCCCCTCCCCACCACTCACCCCTTCCCCGCTCGCTCACTCACCCCCTCCCCACCTGCTCACTCGCCCTCTCCCCACCACTTGCTCAATCACTCGCCTGCTCCCCACTGTTTGCTCACTCACTCACCTCCTCCCTACCACTTGCTCACTCACTCACTCACCCCCTCCCTGCTGCTTGCTCACTCACTCGCCCCCCTACCCGCTTCTCTTCCTTATCTGCATATGGAATCCCTACTGCACAATCACCGCGGTGCTTCCACTCTGTTACCTGCGATTGGTAAAGCACTGTGTGGGCAGGGCTTGCCACTTACGACCTTAGCGTATTATATAGAGAGATATTTAAATAGGTTTGGATGTAAAGAATCATGAGAAGAATGGAATTAGCTGTTAGCACTGTTCCACAAATGCTTGCACAAGAGCTTAAGGAGGAGCTTTGTGCAGTGCTGTGATAAGTTCTATAGCAGTTCTCATGTGTCCACTAAGACAAGAATGTGAGCAACGTGTGGAAGAACAACTCTGGATTTAGTTTCACTTTTCTTATGCAACACTTCAGCACAAAGTGTAATGCAGCCCTTCCACTGGCAGAAGCAGCTACATGTGGAAAGTCACCTTTGGATTCAACTCAGTGTTAACAGGACTGCTGATTAATGACCCAAAACATGAGAAACAAAATATAGCAGGATATGCTGTAAATTCTGCCAAACAAAGCAGCCTAACTCAAAGATGTGCTGAGACAACAAATACATTTTTAGGATGGGGTCTAGGTATTAGTGTACCAGAGCAAGATTTTTTCTGATTACAAGTCTTGAGACCCAGTACTGGATTCAAAAACTCTGCCCCCTTCACAATTTCTCACTTCAAATCAAAAACCATTTTAGAACAAAATGTGAATTCTGTTACTATGGATAATACCAGTCAAATATTTGCAATTTTCTCTGTCATGGAAATCTTCCAGCAAGGACGTTTTGATCTCCACATGCTTTCTTCAGCAAGAGGACAAACCAGACTTTAAATTTCTGCTTCATTCATTTTTTAATTCTGTTTTACTGTGGAACGTGGTGTTGGCATTTCAAATGTTATATGAGAAGCCACTGTTTGTACATTGTGGCCCATACCAGATCCTTGCTCACTTTTGCCACACAACATGCTAAATTATAGAGCAAAATATTCTTCCTCTCCAGCAAATGTATCCTTCCTGCTTTGCTGCTTGTGACTGGCTTGCTGAGTTTGCTATAATTTGGAAAATTAATTGACTCAGAGTCTAGTGTAGAACACCCAAGATGCCGGCAATGAAAAAGGTCAGAGGGGTGGGACATTTTGCAAGAAGCATAGCAGGCAGCAAACAGAGTGGAATATGGGCAGAAATGCAAAGAGGAGAATGAACAAGGAAAGTAATCATATTGGACATAAGAAAAAAATGGGAAAGTCAGGGAACGTAGGCAAATGTTGCACTCACTGAAAGCACAAAAGGGAGCCTGGAAATTTATCTTTTATTGAGTATCTGACTGGCTCACGAAGAGTAATTTGACTGTCACTCAAAGACACCCCACTTCATCTGCTCGTGCCAAGGATATCACCTGTGAATCCAGAGAACAACCTCCTTGCAGTGTCCATGCCATGTCTAGAAAACTAAATTATGTAGCTTGCTCAGAGCCATGCCATCTGTTTTGGAGAAGAAGCCCCTAGGCAATCCTTCTGAATCCTAAAAGCTGAACATCCTTTAGGGTGCTTTTCATTCACCACGTTGCTTCTCCATTGCCAGGAGCTGAACTGACCGACTACACAAAACTTCCTCCATTCCTTCTCTCTTCCTTTTAACTGGTCATGAAGTACAGGGCATGATGAGGCTTGTTTACAAAAGCAAATCACTTGCCATGTCACTGGAGAGAATTGCCACATTGGTTGCACAGAATAAGGCCTAGCCTTTCTTAACTAAAGCCCAACCCGGCCCAAGCCCCCAGCATCTAATGACAAGATGCTGCCCCCTCTATCCCCATAGTGCGCAAACAATGCCGTGCACCCATTTTTTTACTTCCCCCATTTCCCCACGTTTGGTATTAAATGCTTGGAATGATGCATTGTACAGCATATCATATGACCAAATGATATAGATATTGAGTATGTATTTCAGGACACTTCCAGTATTTGTACTGAAGATGTTATATATTTTATGATAAAGCTAACCTCTCTCTCTCTCCCCCCCCCCATATTTTCTGAATGTGTGTAAGTCTCAGTCTTTATCTTTTTCAAGCATGCCTACTTTTACCTTCCCTTCCAGTACTTACTGAAAGGTTTACATTAAAACACTATCTAGGTACCCAACAAATGGTGGGTAGAAATGTCTAACCAGATTTCACTCTAAGGTCCAGGCCACCTCTAGGGGCCCTCAACAAATTGTCTTCCATGGCCCCCCTTTTACCTGGGTGGGCCTCCTCTAAGAGGTGGGCCTCTAAGAGATGGGCCTCCTCAGCAGACTAGGTGGCAAAGAGGGGGTGATGAAGTGATTCTCTTCACTGAGAGTTACTCTTCCCCACTGTATGAGGGCTAAGGGAACAGAGATGGCCTCAAAGCTCCTTTGTGCACAAATCATTTCGGCAGGATGGGGAGCGGGATAGAGAACCTTTAAGCACGAGTAAAGCCAGTCCTTACCTGCTCCTCTGCCACTCCACCGCATCTCCTCGTGCAATGCTGGTGGTGTGATGCTGGACCCAGAAGTCCACACACGGATGTGTCCATGTGTGTCCCATGTGGTGTGGCGGTAGGACGCACATGGCCACTGTGCATGCGCAGTGGCCATGTGTGTGGTCAGCATGATGTTGCATGGTCAGCATGGTGTGTGTGGTCAGCATAGTGTTGCTGACCACGTACATGGCCGTCGCACGAGCGCGATGGCCATGTGCATCCCACCACCGTGCATAGGCTGCCGGGTGCAGCGCCGCAGCCATGTGTGGACTTCTAAGTGGTGCAGTGCTGCACCAGGAAATGTGGTGGGTTGGTGGAGGAGCAGGTAAGGACGGGTTTTACTCATGTTTAAAGGTACTGCTCCCCACCCTGCTGAAATGATTTGGCGAGCCCGCTGCACCAAATTGATTCGGTGCATCTCTGCTGGATGTGCCCTATCGATATCTGTCTGGCAATGTCAGCCCTTGACCTTGACTCTGCTGCCATCATCTCAGCTTCTTCTTTACACCCAGGCAGGTGGGAGTCAGGGGCATAGCAAGGTTGGAGGGGGCCCAGAGACAAGATTTTAAAATGGGCCCCTCGCTGATGTACACACACAAACACACTTCACAATATATCGTGCACTCACACTCACATCCCCATTATGAATACGGTGAATATCTAGTTCACATTGAATCTAGTTTTTTAACTCTCTGCTCCTGCCGATCTCCAAGAGACTCAACATAATTCATAGGGGGTGCTACATGGATGGGTGGGGAGTCATGTGATGTGCCTCTGGGGGGCCCCTTGAGGCAGTGGGGCCCCAAGATGACTGCCTCCCCTTGCCTAATGGTAGTTACGCCCCTGGTGGGAGTTTCTGAGCATTCACAATCTGTCAACAAGTAGTGACCATAGGTCTATGCACATATTTCTCAGCAAAGAAATCACCTACCTTAACTCTGAATTGGAAGCACTCTGTCTAATGGTTCTTGCGATTGTGTGTGCTGCTTATGCTTATAATTCAGCCATGGAGCTCATTGGGTAACTCTGGGCCAGTCACGTATCTTTCAGCCTATCCTACCTCACGGGGTTGATGTGAGGATAAACATAAGCATGTACACCGCTTTGGGCTCCTTGGCGGAAGAGTGGGATAGAAATGGAGAGGAAGAGAGAGAGAGAGGGAGAGGGAGAGGGAGAGAGAGAGAGAGAGAAATGTAGCTGAAGATAATTGATTTGCAGTGGTCCCATCCAACCCCAGCACAGCGTCCCTCCATTGGCTGTTGCTGGTATCTGTCTTATGTTTCTTTTTAGACTGTAAGCCCTTTGGGGACAGGGACCATCATATTTATATATTATTTATTTTTCTGTGTAAACCGCTTTGAGAACTTTGGTTGAAGAGCAGTATATAAATCTTCGTCGTCGTCATCGTAGTAGAATAAATGCTATTTAAAAACAAATATTTTTCTGCCTCTGTCTAAAGTCCAGTGGCATAGGAAGCTGAGAGGGGGGCTGTGTTCAATAAATGGACATTGCCCCCCCCAGTTTTTGTAGTTTTTATTTTTAACAGAGTCCCCCTGCCCCTCCCTGCAAATGTCCCTCATGTACATGCAGCCCCTTGCTGCTGCTGCTGCTGCTGCTGCTGCTGCTGCTCACGGTGCCACCGGCCAGTCACCCCAATGCCCCAACTCACTTGCTTGCTCACACCCTGCGCAGCTCCCTGCCTCAGTTAGCTTTGCTCAGCCAGGCAGTCCACTGTCCAGACAAGCTCAGAGTCTGCCCTCCCAGCTGCTCACTCTCCCTACTCTCACTCCCACTTGGGCATCAGCTCCAGCAGACAAGTGCCTGTTAGCAGCTCCTACTGTGTTTCCACCCAACCCCCCTGGCCTGGCGATCAGGGCAGGCCTAAAGCGGCATGTCCTTTGGAGGCTGTGCCTCCAGCTCTTCCTCTGTCTCAGCCCCCTGTCCCCGGGTTCCAGCCTTGGCTCTGCTTCGCAGCAGGTACACAGGCTGCAAAGCCTTTTCTCCCCAGACTGTGGCAGCTCTCTCAAATTCAGTTTCTCCAACGGGCCAATGTTCATGGGACAGTCGGGAGCTGTTGGGGCATTGGTGGCTCCGCCCTGGTCCAAACCCATTGTGAGAGAATAACAAGTGCAGCGGCAACAGAGATCTGTTCGATATAGCCTTTCAGCAGGCATATAATAGTCACCTTGTGCCCCAGGTGGAACAGACTGAAGCTCTGAAATGGATATGATGGAAATGCATCAGTGTTGTGCAGCCCTCAGGCACATATTTTCAGGTGGCACAGAAGGCTTCCTGGGGAAGGGAAGGGTGTCAAAAATTGCTGCTTCCCCACTGCACCTGTGCATATAGTTGGGAAGTTCTGTTTGGCTGCTCTCTCGTTGCAATAGTGTATGCTCTGTATGCCAGCCAACATGTCTGAGTTAAAAGGGAGTGCATTGTACCTTTTATTGGACCAATTGGTTTTAGTCTAATATAAAGGACAATCTTTTGCTAAGGACCAATACCACAACAGCTCTCAATAGATCAGACACTTCATGGAAATTAAGTACAGCTTCTTATTCCATTGTAAAGCAACTGTAAGAAAAGCCATTTCTCGGATTTGAGACTTCTTCAAATCTTTTCTATCCAGTTATGTTCTGCATTGTATCATTTGGATGTTGCCAGTCCTTAAAACCCCTTTACCTCTTTTTCTTTAATGAAAAAAAGAAAAGAAACAAACCCTCATTTACCAGTAGATCCAACCTGAAAAGAAAAGCTTAATCGCTTGACAGGCCTGGATATTTTTTTGGGTTCTAAGTCTGATTTATGGTGGTAGCCAGCAAACCAGGCTGGTGAAATATTTGCTGCCGCTTGCAGGGACCTGGAAAAATGAAGTGTGAAGTTCTGAAGAGAGCAGGCAACAGTTCTCCAGTCACTAAACACTTCCAAAGAGTTGGCAGCAGAACAGAGCTGTGGTCTGAAAGATGAACCTCAAAGGAATATGGGGAGGGGGCCAGTACTATGCACAGTGTCAAAATACTGCTGCAGCTTAAAGCTTTCCAAACATTCATTATTAAAATGAGAGGGGGAAAGGGACATTTTTGTTCATTATTTATTTATCCCCCCCCCCTTTTTTATTTTACTTTTGCAATTCCTCTCTGTAAAGGTTTCACTCAAAGATAGAGGAAATAAATTAAAAACAACAACAGGCGCATAGGAAGTTGGCTAAATCCACCACTAAAAAAATGCTCTTACCGAAAAATATGATCCATGCAGAGAAAAGATAGCATGCTTTTTGCGACAAGGCTCACTGCTTCCAGTGGGAAGTGGCCACAACTTACTGAGAGTTGCTTTTCAAAAGTGCCACAGTCTTGAAAGCTGTGGGTGGGGAAGATGGGATTTTCATTTCCATGAAAAGGGAATTTCCTAGAGGTTAAAAAGGGAGGTGAGGATTTTTTTAGAACGTTCTTGGAACAAGCCCCACCATCAATAAGTTTGCCAGGTGAAACACGTGGCTACTTTGGTTTTATTTCTTTAAGGGAAATTAACATTCATCTCCAGCGTGTGTATAGCACATTAGATACAATCTTTCCCCGCTTCCAAACTGAATATTTCTTTCCCCCACTAATTCATAAGTTTAAAATATTCCTGAGCAATTCATAATTTGTCAGTGATCCCATACAGTCAATGTTTAACATATGTTAAAGATTATCTGTGCTTATATATACATACACATCCATACAACTCACTGACTTGTCAGGTACATTTTACATTTCTGGACTGGAAAGGTACACACTGCCTTTAATGAAAATAGATACTAACTCTCCAGTGTGCCACCTCATTGACAAAGCAAGATGTTTGGGTAGTGGGACACTCTAAAACTTATTTATGGCAGTAGTTGGCACATCAGACTGTTGAATATTTCTTCCTCCTCACAGGACCCTGAAAAATGAAGAGTTCTAAAAAGATGTATAACAAGTTGTTCTGGTAAGAACCAATCTGCCTACTTTCCTTTCACTATAATCTTAATTGATAATTACCATTTTCACAAGTTAGCTCACTTCTTCCTCTAATATCCACATGTCCACCATCTTGAACTGGGGTGGATGACATCATCACACACTATGCCATTGAGGTATGTCACTCACTACAGCTGTAGCAAATCTGGTTCTAATTGGTTAGGCAGTAATTAAAGATTAGTGTGGATGACATCATCACAAACTGCACCGTTGAGGTGTCCCTGTGTATCCCTACAACTGTATCCATTTGGTTCATATTGGTTAAGACACTGCACAGTTGATCGGGGGTGGGGGGAGGACACAGACACATACAAAATGCTGGGTGATCTCATAAGCTTACTTTCCTTAAGGAAAGTAGGCTAAAAAGGGACTAAAAAGAACAAAGTTGTGGTCTTAGGTTTCTAACATTCTGATTCTAAGCATGTGTTCATGATTCTAAGGCCCAACCTGATTCATCCACAGATGAAACCTATCTTTGTCTCTACACTTCTCTTTTACACTTTTCTTTTCTTTTTAGATATTGCTTGCACATGGTTGCTAACTTCAGAGATATATCCACACAAAGTTCTACTTAGAGTGAACTTCTGTGGATTTTTGTTTGTTTGTTTGTTTGTTTGTTTGTTTCCCCCCCAGTGTGATTATCATGCTGAGGAAAGGACTTTAGATTAGCACTTTCTTCCTTATGATGATTAGAGTAGTTACTACAATGCAGCTGTAAACTGGCTTTTTGCCAGCAAATCACACAGCTGCCTGGAATACTGGGGAATATTGAGATCATACAGATGTGCATATATTCACAGTCCTGTAAGTTTAAGTGATCAAATGCAGACCCCTAGCATTAGAAATGCTACTGCTGTGATCTGAAGCACAGTCATTATTGTGAGCTGCAGCTTCTCCCAGGAAGGACTTGGAGGAGCCTGTACTATTTATCTGCCCACCCAGACCTTCCCTGTACTACGGAGAGCTCCTGTGATAGCTGAAGCATTGCTTCAACTAAAACTGAGCAGGCTGCAAATCTTCTGTCAATCTCCCCCCCCGCCCCCCCCCCCAAAAAAACCAACATTTGGACAAAAAGGCTGCTCACTTATTGCCCAAATTTACAGTAAGTAGACCACCTAATGGCACAGCGGGGAAGTAACACACCTAGGGAGCAAGAGGCTGCTGGTTCGAATCCCCAGTGGTGTGTTTCCCAGACTATGGGCAACACCTATATCAGGCAGCAGCAATATAGAAACATGCTGAAAGGCATCATCTCACACTGGAGACAATGGTAAACCCCTCCTGTATTCTACCAAAGAAAACCACAGGGCTCTGTGGTCACCAGGAGTCGACACCGACATGATGGCACAACTTGACTTTTACTACTTATTAAGGTCATTCACATGACCTTCTTCTGAGGCAGAGAAGGCCGGCGAAAGGGAAGTCAGGAGAGCACCTACCTTCACCCCAGATGATCCAGTGGTGGTCGTAGCCATGCAGCTTGTGTACCCAAAAGACTGGCACTGCTGTGAGCCTCAGAGCATTCATGAGGTCTGGAAAATGCCTCCCGGCCTCCAGATATCCTACCATGAGTGTGGTGCACCGAGGGATTCCCCCGTGAGTCCCTCATGGCTCTGCATATGCTAGGCTGTATGCAGCCCAAGCATTCACCCAACTGGGGACCTGGGTAAAAGCACTCGCACCCATTAGCCCAGGTAAAAGCCTGGGATACATTCCTGGGCTACCCGGGGAGGCAGTGCCGGGATTGGCCTGGATCCCAACACCTCACACATGCAGCCCTAGCCAGGTCGGGCTGCACAAGCCTGGGAAGGACTGCTCATGTGAATAGCCTCATTGGCTCCCTCGTCTATACATTTGCAATTTTACCAGTTAGGGCAGAACCTGGAGCTTTTCCAAATGGTGACTGAACACAGCTATGCTACACTTTGACTGAAGAAGAGTCCATATGAGGGAACCATTTACAGCAATGTCAAGACAGTGGCCGAAGGGGCCGTTCATACAGCCTGTGGCATTATTCAGCTTTGCTCCTGACAATTCACAATTACTGTGGAGTATATGCCTCCATAAATAGTAGCAGTTTGGTGCAGTACTCAGAACGGCTTAGCTTTAGGCACTTCCTGCCTCAATAAAGCTGCCTGTCTGGGAAAGCTCCAGGTGGGTTATAATATTTTATTATTTCTTAAGTGCCTGAAAAACAAGGCACTGTGTAGTATGTAACATAACATTAACAATGACAAAATCCTGCCCGCAGGCTTACAGTCAAAATAAACAGATGCACGTGGAAGAGGAAGGAAGGAAGAAGGGGGAAGGAAAAGGTTATGAGTGGAGCCTGGTTGAATCTTGGATTTACTGGCACTTCAGGCTCCAGTGCTGGTACTGGTGGTTACCTTGAGTGGGTCACCCAGTACGGAAGATGTTGCATTTGAAAAAGGCACATTACACCCAACTGTTTCTGCATATAAGGACTACAGTAGTTACTCCCATCAGTATTAGAACTGACTGCATAGTGCCTGCGGTGCCTATAACTATTGCAACTATCCAGTAGCACAGTGGCTTTATATTTTGAAGAATATGTACATTGAAGGGAACAAGGATTATTTCTTATTTATTTATACAGTATATACAGTATCCCACCTTTCCAGTGGGCTAGAAAATATTTAAAACAAAGGCTCTACCAAATATTGAGGTCATTCACACAAATGAAAACTGTGTTCTAGCCAGGTTTGGGAGCTATGTGTGCTCCCAATTTTCAGTTGTGTGAGTGCAAACAACTAGGCAGGAGGAGGAGGGAGAAGTGATTGTGTGGAAGCAAGGTAGGAGGAAAGGTTTTCCTTGTCTATTAGTTTTCTGGCACTGGCTTCTGATTGGCTTGTGATCGCCTTGCTTCTTGGTTGGTGTGTTATAATACAAACCAAGTGTTGTCATGGGCAACTGTGCCCCCATTGACTGGGGGGAGGAAGGAGGGGGAACACAAATGGAGGGGATTTCAAAATGTATTCAAAGGGACTGGGAGGCAGAGAGACAGAGAGATAGAGAGCCCTTAGCGTGTGTCTTTCTTTAAGAAGAGAGAAGAGAAAGGAAGGTTTTATTTTCTCAGCACTGGGTATAATATGCTGTGCTATTGCTGATAACTATTTGCTTTTGCTGGATCTCAAATTGACAAAAGCAGAACTTAGGTGCCTTCCTTCCTTGAGTTGTGGTTTGTTTTGTTTGTGAGATAGAGTTGTGGCAAGAAATGGACTCTCTCACTGTATAATATTTCTTGGTGATTGCTGTGATGAGCTCCATGTCTGGCCTTGAGACTAACTTGTGTTTCACTCACTGCTCTGATCTGCTCTGCAATCTGAATTGCAAAGTGTACTCAGTCAAAATATGGCTGAAATTGCTCTAATTTTTCTTATGGCTATACTTGATGCAAAAGTGCTGCTGTGGCAACTGTTGCAATGCTAGGAAGCAATGTAAGAAGTCCTAATAGTGTGTGAGAGAGCAACTTGTGCCAATGATGTTGCTGCAGTGCAGGCTATACTTGATGCTAAAAGTGATGCTGTGGCAACTTTTGCAGTGCTAGGAAGCAATGTAAGAATGCCCCTCCTCTTGGCCTCGTGCAGAGGGGAGGGCGATTTGTCCCAGCCACCCTGCACGAGGCTAGAAAAGGCAGCCTCATTGGTTGGGAGCGGGGAGTGGGCGGGGCTTGGGGCCGTTGCTCGGGCCGGCCCACTCCAAGCCCTCATTCTTGCTTGGGCGTTCCCCACCCTCCCTTTCCCTGATGCAGAGCAAGTCTAGGACTGGTCGCCCTCGGGGGCCGAGTAGGAATTTTTTGCTCCCAACAAATTGGCCTTTGTTGGGGTTTTTTCCACCTACTCCATTCTGTTCTCAGGTGTTAGCTGAGTTAGGCAGGTCACAGCTTGGCGGGAACAGTGTAGGCTGGGGGGCGTTTTCAGGATCGAAACATTGGTGAGCACCTTTGAATAGCTAACTGGTGGATTGGTCAATCACTCCCTTTGTGGTTTGTACAGCTCAGGGAGTTTGATTCACTATGGCACCGGCTTCAGGAACTCACCAACCCTTGGGCTGTGTGGTCCGGGGTGGGTGAAGGCCTAGAAGTATTCAGGCCCCTTAAAAGGGGTTGGCCTTGAGGGTGAGGGGCAGGTTGTACCTGCCACTTGCCTGAGCCAAGGTGTGTCACCCTTTAAAGGTACGGGGAGGGATGACGAGTCCCAACCCGGCCTTGTTAGGCCCGCACTGTTGCTTGGGGGTAATTAATTGCCCCCACCCCATTTGATGTCGGTCCGCTATGCCTTGTAATTGGTGAAATAAAAGTTGTGGCCCTTTACCCAAAATGAACAAGTCTCAGTGTCTTTTCTGGCTGGGGTCTGGGGACAAGTCCTAATGTAAGAAGTGTGAGAGAGCAACTTGTGCCAATGATGTTGCTGCAGTGCAGGCACTGTGGCTGGCAGTGGATTCTGGGTCAGTTATTCTTTTTTTGGCCTTTTTTGGACTGTGTTTTAAATGTGTGTTGGGAGGGACAGATTACCTTTTACTTGTGTTTCTGCACTGGTTTTCTTTTTCAAGGCAGGGTTGCAAAAAGCATTGCAATTTGCAATGCAAAACTTGTGTTTGTGCACTCTGTGAGAGCAGCTTGTACCGGCCATAGGGAACAATGGGGAACTCGAAACACTCCATTGTTCCCCATGGGTAGCTCCTAGGGACACCAAAGTGGGTTGTGTGGTAGGGCATGATGTGTGCTACCTACCACGCAACCCACAAAAGGAATGAGCAAGTGGGTGATTTTAAACACATTTTTTAACCTTTCACCCAAACCCCCATATGGGAGAAGTTTAAAAATTTGTTTAAAATCACCCACTTGCCCATTTCTTTTGTGAGTTGGGTGGGTGGTGTAGAATCCAGAGGAAAGAGTTATGGTAGGTAGCACCCATCATGCTCTACCACCCAACCCACTTTGGTGTCCCTAGGAGCTATCCATGCGGAACAACGAGTTATTTTGATTTCCCTCATTGTTCCCTATGGCCCAAACACTCGAAATCTTTTGAGTTGTTTCTTTGAAACCACTGGCTCAAATGATGTTTCTGACGAGATGTTTTGGCTGTTTGTGTTTTGTTTCTAACTCGAAACAGAATGCAAAATCCATTTCATGCACATCCCTTTATAACTGTGTTATATGTTCTGTTCTGTTTCCTTGTTGTGCTGGTCATAGACTGTAATAAACCTTGAACTGAACAGCACGTCCCTAATTGCAATGCTGCTGGTATTTACATGGCATGCTTAATTGCATGTCACTAGGGCTAATATTTTTAAACAGTGTTAAAGTGTCTTGGAAACTCTAATTTGCCTCGAGTTCATGTGCTAACAAGTTAATTAATAAGCTTTAACTAGAGCATTACTATGTAAACAACCCCAGGCATATAGACTAAGCTCTTGTCTTGTTACCTAAAGATTTTATGGTGCCCCTTTAGGTTCAATGGCTTCTGGGAAACTATGTCAGCTGCCAATAAGGAGCTGGCAGCACTTCAGTGCCATTGAGTCTGTGCATGCCCTTTTGTCCAGTACACAATGCTGAATGTGTGTTGTTCCCCTAGGAGATGAATAAGGGGGAGGTGTCTGAATGTATAGATTTTCCAGGCCAAATTTCAGTGCTTGTATTCATTTTTTGATTCTGTGCTGAAGTAACATGACAAATATTAAGTACAAGCCGGCCTCTTTGTAACAGGAGTTGTGGCACCAAGGGCGGATTCACATAAATGCCTTTCTCTCCAGCATTTGCTTTGACTTGCTTGCATGGAGCACTTTTTTTGTCGGCATCTTTCAATGCACCTGCTCTCTTCTTGGGCATCTTGCAATTTAGATTGCATATGGTGATCTGTCTGGGACATTGACACTCAGCAGGCTTTACTGGGAGGCTTTCCTGCAAAATCGAAGTTGTCCCAAAAAACCAATGCAAATAATGGATTTTTTAACACCCTGGATATTAAATCGGGCTATACCCTAATGTGCAGTGAAAAACCAGCATTATGTGTGAACTGCTTCCCGATAACTCGCAGGGACTTCGGGGGTAAACCTGGCTGATACGTGAACGCAGCCCCTACATTCTGGAGGAGATGCGAGTTAAAGGGCTTTAGAAGCCCCGTGTGAAAAACTTCGTGCAGATAGTCTTGGTTTGCATCTGGGAGTTGGACTAGATGAACTTCTAGTCACCCCAACCTCTGACTTGGTGGCAGGTAGTCTCTAGCAGCAGAGCACATGGTGAAAATTGTTCTTGGGTTGTAGGTGGGAAATCACAGTGTCAAAGGGATCCCTAGGCTTGTGCCTCCCCCCCACCCACCCCAAGAATGCTGCAAGCCCTTCTTCACCTTGCTTTCACTGGGGGCTGAAGCTGGAGAAGCCTTCCCTCTATGGCTACACAACCTGCCTACCCTCGTTCCTCACAACACAGAGCTGGAGCTGACTTCAGTGGCCTAAGAGGCTAGGTGGAAAGTTGGGCAAGGGGGAGGCAATCCTAGGCCCTCTGATAAGCAGGACCCCCCCAGCAGGGCAGCTCTTAGTGGGGAGCAGAGTCAGAGTTGGCCACGAAGTTCCCTGGCTCAAGAGGGTGGCTTCAGTTATCAACTTCTGCCCCAAGAGAGGTTGCCAGACACAGGAAGGTTACTGCAGTACAAATCCTGCTGCCAGATTTGGAAGCTGAGAAGATGCAGACCCCAAATTAGGGAGGAAGGGGAGGGAGATTCCCTGAGTGAATGAAAGCAGGCTTGTGGACTTTCTTTCTTTTAAACTAAGTTCATCTCATTGGATGCTTTCTTTTATCCAATCTATTAGCCTGTTCAAACATGATAGAAGATAAGTGCCCTGTATGGTTTCAGCACTGAAGCAGGTTGGGAGTCCCACCCCAGAGCATCACTCACCCCCTCCAGTTCGCCTACTCACTGTGAAGGTGACATTCCCGTGCTAACTTGGCAAAGAGGCACCTTTTAAAAGTGGCGATTCTCTTTATTTAGCAGGGGGAGAGCAACTGGCCCTATCCACCCCCATCACAACATCCCTCCAGTGGTGTCTATCTTATGTTTCTTTTTTAGACTGTGAGCCCTTTGGGGACAGGGGGCCATTTTAGTTCATTATTTATATTTATGTAAACCGTTTTGGGAACATTTGTTGAAAAGTGGTATATAAATATTTGTTCCCATTCGCATTCATATTTGTGTGAAGAGGGAGGTGCCGTAACAGTGAGGGCCGGCACTTCCACGACCAGCAGCCTCGAGTGACCCAGGCTGCCAATCACAGAAGCACCAGACACCAAGATGGCGGCATTTCCCTCTTCACACAAACCCTGCTGTAACCATGTATGGCAAGTCAAGATGTTGAGTGACAGTACTGAGGGAGGGCTTCCTACCCACTTTGGACACTCTAAGCATGAGCACAGAGCTTCATTTTTCAAACATCTGTATAGGGCTATTCTGGTCAGTGGACCTTACAAAGGCTCACACGGCCTGAGATGTGGCTCCTCAAGTAGAGCCTGATAGTCGCTGCCCTACAAAAGAGCATTACCTTGCAAATGTGTCATTCAAGTGCATAATTTTGGGTTTGGTTGTGCTTTTAAAAAAAAAGATTTGCTTTTTAAGCATGAGATTCTTTGGGTTCTGCTTTTCATTGGAAGCTTACTGGGAAGGGATAGTGGCTTAACCAAGACCACTTGGTCACTATGCCACACTGGCCAGGCTAGATGAGTACAAAACGTGATGTAACATGTAACAGAGCTGCGCAAAGCAGCCCCACTTTGCTTTGGGGACCAACTTAGCACTTCAGGGGGTTCCCCTATTTGAACTGGAGGAGTTCCCCCTTTTACTTTGGACCTTCTTCAAGGGGGTCTCATTTCAGGTTGAACCCTTTGGTCCTCCAAAGCAAAGCTTGGGCACTTTGGCCCCACTACTTCAGGATCAGGGAGGGGGCAGAAGACAGGCAGGTTTCCTCTACAATCACTCCTAGCCATCTTCCATGGCTTGATTTTTCAAAATGACTTTTTTAGTTCCCCTGGAGTCCTGAGAAAAGTGCAGATACTACTGGGATTTGTAGTCTTTCCTGAGGCTATGGCCATTGCTGCAACCTCAGAAAAGACATTTCCCAGGAAATGTACCTACTATTTCCAGGACTGCAGGGGAAGAAAAGAAATCATTTAAAAAGCCAAGCTGTGGAAGATGACTGCCTGCTCCCTTATGGCTGGGAGTCTTAGGGGTAGAAGTATTGTGAGAGTCCAGAAGGTTCAGCCTGTATGTTTTGCTTTGACCCCACTTTACATAGGAACATAGGAAGCTGCCATATACTGAGTCAGACCATTAATCTATCAAGCTCAGTATTGTCTTCTCAGAATGGCAGCGGCTTCTCCAAGGTTGCAGACAGGAGGCTCTCTCAGCCCTATCTTGGAGATGATGCCAGGGAGGGAACTTGGAACCTTCTGCAGCTCCATCTGCAGTTCCTCCTGCAGCTCCCAGAGAGGCTCCATCCCCTGAGGGGAATATCCTACAGTGCTCACACTTCTAGTCTCCCATTCATATGCAACCAGGGCAGACCCTGCTTAGCTAAGGGGACAAGTCATGCTTGCTACCACAAGACCAGCTCTCCTCTCCTAGAGACTGAGTGCTTTCTCCATCTGTTCCATGTGCGGCTCACAAGGATGAAGAGGCCCCCCAAAGTTCCCCACAGCCCTGCTACCGTATGTAGTACCTAAGATCTGAAAGCTGTTTTTTGCACCAGTATTATGTTCACTTTGTCTTGTTATCCTACACAGGGGGTGTAGCCATTATTGGATAAGAGAGAACAAATGATCCTGGAGTGCTGGGGCCCAGGTGCCACCATGCTGCCCCCTAGCCCCTCTCTCAGGGCTCCCCCTTGCCCTCCTCCCACATCCAGCCAGCAAACGAAGCACTTGCCTGCTGGTGGTACAATGTGTGGCCCCTCACCCACTCCCAGTGATAAGGTGCTTTGTTTGCTCCAACAAGGGAGAGAAAGCGCCCAGCTAGTGAATAAAGTGCTCACCACTGGGAGAGAGGGCCGGTCCCTTCCAGCTGGTGAGTGCTTCATTCGTCGGCTGAGTGCTTACTTCCTCTCCCTCACTCGGAGCAAGGGAGAGAAAGGAAGCACCCAGTTGACAGATAAAAGATCAGCTGACTAGAAAAGACTGAAGGGCCATGCCCCCTGCATGGATGTGCATCTGATGCCTGTGCAAGGGGTGTGGCTGGTGAAGGGGTGTGGATGGGTGGCATACACTACTGATCCCACCATAATACCTTTCCAGTCCTAATTCCCTCTGACATCCAAGAAATGTTGTTAGAGTGTGAATATAACCAGGCACTGCAAGGCATGTTTGTTTGATTGATTGATTGATTGATTGATTGATTGTTGCATTTCTATACTGCCTTTCATTAAAAACAACCTTAAGGCAGTTTACAAAAGTTTAAAAACATACAATAAAATGACAATAAGAATATTAAGCTAAAAATATAAAAACAAACCAAATTTAAAACCTATAAAATACAAGCGCAAAAAACTATACACAGGTAAAAACACATAGAAGCAGCAATAAAAACAATCATGTAAAAGCCTGGATAAAAAGCCAAGATTTAACAAGCTTGTTGGCTATCTTTGTTGGCTATCTTTGCCTTCATAAAGTCTGGTTCTGCCTGTCCCGTGCTTATTGTTTTTATCCATTTCACCATTTCCTTGAAGGTATGATTGAAATGATTGAACAACCACCAATTCATGAGACAAAAATAAATCTTCCTCTTTGGCAGCTTGGCTGTGAGAATTTGCTACTTTGGTTTACTTAACGTAGTTGCTTATTTTCAAAGATTCCAGGGAGGAATCTTGGTATGTAGTCACGGCACACTTCAGGGTGGACAGGATTGGTGCCCACAGTCAACTACACTACTGCATCACTCTGTGAAAGGATGTAGACCAAGATAAATAATAATGATATTGTTTAAATGAGAAAGATATACTGTTGGCTGATTACTGTTGCCATTTTCGATGTCAAGAACCTTTTAAATCATGCCAGTGAGCAAGGTCTCTAATAAAACCCATCTGCTATAGAAAATGTGATGGTAGAGTCAGGAGAAGTACAAGACTCACTGAGGAGGATCACTAGGTTCTACTAGATGCTGCTTGAAAATCAAGAGGGAACAGGAATTCCCACCCTTATCTTCAGGTACTCCTCATCTTGGCTTATGTTCTGCTCCTGAGTCATAGGAGAAACGTTTAACTTGTATAGTGCTGATTGGAAGTGAGAGCATATTGTTTGTAGCAGGTGGGATTGTGGAGAGCATGCACATGGACTCAGTCATATCGCAAGCAACCACATTCACAGAGAAAGCTAATTTTGTTATTAGTTTGGTTTGTGGTTCCTTGATCTTATTTACATTGTTTAAAATACATAAAGTAAATATATATTTCAATGTACTGAGCAGGCCGAGCTTGATTTTTTGAAACTCACTTTGTACACTAAAGTTAGTCAATGCATTTATTAAAGTAAATCCACATATTTGCATAAACATTTTTAAAAAGTGCATATCACACAAATTAAGTCTTCATTGTACAGGAGGACCCCAGTATTTGCAGGGGTTCTGTTCTCCACATTTACCACAGATAAGGAAACTGCAAAGAGGAGATGAGCCAGCGTGGTGTAGTGGTTAGAGTGCTGGACTAGGACCAGGGAGACCCGAGTTCAAATCCCCATTCAGCCATGATGCTAGCGGGGTGACTCTGGGCCAGTCACTTCTCTCTCAGCCTAACCTACTTCACAGGGTTGTTGTGAAAGAGAAACTCAAGTATGTAGTACACCACTCTGGGCTCCTTGAAGGAAGAGTGGGATATAAATGTTAAAATAAATAAATAAATAAATAAACTAAATCTATGGGATTGTGGAGGCTAGGTTCCTGGAGGCCCAAAAATCGCACAAAAATGGGCAAAGATGAAGGGGGAAACATGAAGTAAAGTGCCCTAACATGCTCTGCAGGGCTCTAGCAGTCCAGCAATGCTGCCCCACCCCTTTAAATAATCCAGTTTTCCCCCATGAACATTAATGGGTCTGTATTTTTAAACAACACAATTGAGCCACAAAATGGCTCCTTTTCTTAAAATAGGAGTTGGAAATGACCTCCAAGGTCATTTCCAGCCACTAGCCCTTTACCTGTAGACACGTGAATTAAACCCCTTTTTTCATTTTTTTCCTGCATATGCTGAGGTTGGGTGTCAATTACCTGACCACAGATACACTAAACTGTGGATTGCAAATCTGTGGATAGCGAAGTTGCTCTGTACTCTGGATCACTATCTCGATTTGATCAAAAAGTGGTCATCTTAACTGTCACACTATGTAAGTGGTAAAGATTTTGTAGAATCATATATTATGCTGACTTTGCAAATTAGGCTGTAGTCACACACTTGGCAGGGGAGGGATGGAGCCAGGCAGAAATCCAAGAGGTGTAGATTTCTCATCACTTTCTATAGATGCCTCTGATGAATTTCTGCCTCATGCATTCCTAAAAGGTATGGTGCTCCCTCAAAATGCCAACTATAATAGATGTCCAGTCAGAAATCCAACAAGTTTGCAATCCATATGCAGTTACTGGCTACAAATATATATGGTGGATTTCTGCATGATACATTGTGAAATCTATAGCAATCCACAAAAGGGCTACTCACTGGTCAAGTTAGGACACACAACTCAGCTTGCTGTAGTGGTTCAAGGGGTTCACCCAGCTAAAGGGAAAGGTAGCCATGTTTATTGAGGGGAAAGGTTGCTATTGGGGAGAATCAATCAGACCAATTGACATCTGGAAATTCTTTTTTAAAAATGCATTTCACTATGGACCTAAATTCTTGGATTCATCTAAAATGATTTTTTAAAGGTAGGTTACTCCCTAAGTGGCGCAGGGGGGAAATGCTTGACTAACAAGCAGAAGGTTGCTGGTTCGATATAATCCCAATGGTAATATATAAGTATGAGGCATCATCTCATACTGCATGAGAGGAGGCAATGGTAAAGCCCTCCTGGATTCTACCAAAGAAAAACACGGGGCTCCAAGAGTCAAAATTGACTTGACAACACACTTTACCTAGGTACATTTCCAACAAGTGAGGGGGATCAAATTTCAAACTACTGTATCACAGCTGCTTCTCAGTGAATCTGCCTATAAATTGGAGGGGTTGTGGCATGTGTCATCTAGTTGCTCCATGCCAGATTTCAGAGAGATTGGAAGAATGCTTTGAATTTTATTATTGGTAGAATATTTAGGGCTTATAATAGTATGATACAGGTTTCACATCTCATCTTAACTATACAGGCTCTATTGTGCCTGTACAATGTCTGCATACCACCTGTCCTCTGGATCCTTGCCTGACATAGCTTATACTATCTAGCTGTTGTAGAGGGCCTGGTAGAGATTATAAATGCTTCTCTGGGGGAAGGCAGGATGCCTACTTGTCTTAAGGAGGAAATCATTACACCGCTTCTGTAGAAGCCTGCCTTGGATCCCTCAGACTTAAATAATTACTAATAAATAATAATTAATATAATATAATATAATATAATATAATATTATATAATATAATATAATATAATATAATAATAATTAATAAATAATGGCTGGTCTCCAACCTTCCATTGCTGGGCAAGGTAGTTGAGAGGGTGGTGGCCTCCCAGCTTCAGACAGTATGGAAACTGATCATGTAGACCCATTTCAGACTGGCTTTTGGGTGGGCTATGGGATGGAGACTGCCTTGGTCAGCCTGATGGATGATCTCTAATTGGCAATTGACAGAGGGAGTGTGACTCTGTTGGTCCTTTTGGATCTCTCAGCAGCTTTCAATACTATTGACCATTGTATCCTTCTGGAACATCTGAGGGGATTGGGGGTGGGAGACACTGCTTTGCAGTGGTTCCACTCCTACCTCACAGGCAGATTCCAGATGGTGTCTCTTGCAGACTGTTGTACTTCAAAATCTGAATTTCCATACGCTGTCCCTCAGGACTCCATGTTGTCTCTGATATTGTATAACATCTACATGAAACCGCTGGGAGAGATCGTCAGGAAATTTGGTACAGGGTGTTATCAATATGCTGACGATACCCAAATCTATTTCTCCATGTCAACATCATCGGGAGAAGGCATAACCTCCCTAGATGCCTGCCTGAAGGCAGTAATGGGCTGGATGAAGGATAACAAACTGGGGCTGAATCCAGATAAGATGGAGGTACTTATTGTGCAGGGTCAGAACACAGGAGACAATTTTGATCTGCCTGTTCTGGATGGGGTCACGCTCCCCCAGAAGGAAAAGGTATGCAGTCTGGGGGTGCTTCTGGAGCCAAACCTCTCCCTGGTGTTCCAGGCTGAGGTGGTGGCCAGAGGTGCTTTTTATCAGCTTAGGCTGATACGCCATCTGCGTCCATTTCTTGAGATGAATGATGTCAAAATGGTGGTATATATGCTGGTAACCTCTAGGTTGGATTGCTGTAACGCGCTCTATGTGGGGCTGTCTTTGTATGTACGTAGTTTGGAAACCGCAGTTGGTTCAGAATCAGTCAGGTTGGTCTCTGGGTCATCTAGGAGAGACCATATTTTTAGCCCAACTGGGCTAATATTTCCACTGCACAGGATTTGAACTGGCTGTCTATCAGCCCAGCTTTTCCTCCAGCAGCTTCCTACACTACACTATCCCTCCCCAATCCTGTGCTGAATGAACTACACTGGCTGCTGATACATTTCCAGGCAAAATACAAGGTGCTGGTTATAACCTATAAAGTCCTGAACAGCTTAGGCCCTGGGTATTTAAGAGAATATCTTCTTTGCCATGATCCCTACCGCCTGTTAAGATCATCTGAAGAGGCTCTTCTGCGGTTGCCGCCAACTCGTTTGGTGGCTACTTGAGAACGGGCCTTCTCTGTTGCTGCCCCTGGACTTTGGAACACACTCCCTATTGAAATAAGAGCCTCCCCATTTCTGGCAACTTTTAAAAAGGCACTGAAGACACATTTATTCACCAAGCTTTTAAATAGATTTATATTTTTAATATTGGGTTTTATATGTTTTAAATAATTTTAATTGTTAATTGATTTGATGTTTTAAATGATATTAACTGTAAACCTCCCAGAGACACAAGTTTATGTTAAATATGTTAAATCAATTAAATATGTTAAATATGTTAAATCAATCAATCAATCCTGTTTTGGAAAGAGGTAACATTACACTCCAATTCTAAACGGAGGCTTCTATTACACATGAAATAATCTACCTATGTTAATGTTAATCTACCTTTGTTAATAATACACTTTCTACCAGTTTTTGAGGAAACAAATAACAAAACATCCATCTTACTTTTCCTTCCTATAAACTATTGTTGAAAGACCCCATTTGCTGGAAACTGTTGTAGACAGATCATCACACATATTTTTATTTACAGCTGTAAAAGTTATGGTCTCCATTTCCAAAATGGTTTCACACCTCAAAGCCAGCAATATTGTGTATTTTCTTTCTTTTACTAATATATTTATAGTGCTCACATAGTGCTTTTATTCCTAAAAGGTAGAAATTAACATCTGAAAGGTGGAAAGGGCGGTTGGGGGGGGGGCCTGAAATGCACTTATTTGCCACCCTGAAGTGTCAAGTGATTCAGCTTCTGCAGGGTGGGCAGAATTCACACCTCCTTGCAACCACTTCTTCTAATCCAGTTCCTGATGTTTATTGAATCACACCCTTTCTTTTATTCTCCATCAATAAAAGGAAACTGAAATAGCTTTTTATAGAAAATGATCCAAATTCCATTGCTGTTCTGCAGGTAAAGCAGGATGTAAGACACTTTTAAAGAGACTCCTTTCAATCTGAGGTGCGAGAGGGTGTGCCTAATCCTTCCATGGTTAACAAAGACACAATTGTCAGTATTAGCACAGCAACTGTGTCCTTGCCCAAAAAGGCGAAGAAGTGTTACGGAGACTCTGTAAAGCAGACTTCTTAAAAAAATAAAATAATAATAATGTTTCCCAAAATGTAAACATGTGAGCTATATTAATGCACAGATGGAATACGTTGTAACCAAGCCTCTCTCTAACTCTGAATTATCTTCATAGCTGTTCTTCCTGTCTGAGCAGAAATCTTTATCCCCACGCAGTTATAAAGCTCACCCGTTGACCTTGGGCAGTCACTATCTCTCAGCCCAACCTAGCTTCTCCAAACAGTAAGCTGTGCTAATTACTGGGAAATAGTTCTCATATTCAAATGCATCAGAGATCATCTGGCAACTTTTCCTTCAGCAGCTCTCCCCACCAGATCATAAGGTTGTGCACATGACCATCAAGTGCGGGTGGGGAGGGTGCGGAGGGAAGGCAAGATGAAGCTTACCTTTCTCCCCACCCCAGACAATCCCATCTGACATGTGGGATGCGCTGCTCATGTGCCCACATGATCCATGCTGTTCCTGTCAGTGCGGGTCACTGGAGGCAGGGATAATGAGTCCCAGCCTCCAGGAATCCCTAAATGCACCACACAAGCAGTGCGATGCATTTAGGGATTCCCTCGTGAGTCAGACATTCTAGCCATCTGACTCTGTGTATGGCTGGGCTGCATGCCTGACCTTGGATCCCCAAACCCTGGCTCCTTTAACCAAGGTAAAAGCCCAGGTAAAAACACCTCAGGCTACTGGGGGAGGCAAGCACTGGGATCAGCCTTGATCCCGATACTGTACACGATCAGTCCTACCCAGATAGGGCAGCCCTAACCTAGGTAGACTGTTCATGTGCACAGCCTCCATGACTGGTGTAAAACAATAGCTTGGGGAGGGATAGTGTAGTGTAGGAAGCTGTTGGAGGAAAAGCTGGGCTGATAGACAACCAGTTCAAATCCTATGCAGTGGAAATATTAGCCCAATTCAGACATTATGCTGCACAAGTGTACAGATGTTTGTAAGCTCATACACATGTTTGTGTGAATGACTGTACCTGTATTCATTTTAAAAGTGAACTTGGATACAGGTCCTTCAAATGCATGGTACAGATAGGAAGTGTATGAACTTGCGTTCAGCATAATATGTGAATGACTGTACCTGTGTACAGATCTGTACTAGTGTACACTTGTACAAGTTTTGAGCATAATATGTGAATGGGCCTTGTAGCGAATTTGAGCCCAGCCTTTGTCTCAGAGCAAGCCCATGTGGGCTCAACATAGGTTGTTCCTTTAAAACTTAAACTATTCCTTTGGCAGTCCAATCACTACCACCACACCCACCTTTTTAACAGAGTTTATCCCCGCACCTCCATGTGCAGCTTCCACGTGGTGAGAAAACTTGGTAGGTTGCTAAGTAATTAACATTGAGGCATATTTTCACCAGAGTAAAACCCCTTTCCCTGAGTTAAAAATCCACTCAGAGGCCAGTAAAATACAAAGAACAAAAAGAGAAAACTGTATTCAAAATACTACAGACTTCTTCAGTCTGAGGCTTTCTCAGCTTTTAGTTACAGGTAAAGATACTCAGTGGTTACAAGAATACTTTTAAAAAGCACCCCCTGTTGCAAGGAACAGGGGATATAGGAACCTTTAAAAGCATCTTTAAAGGTTACAGAGACTTTTGCAGCGCCCTTGGATAGATAAAAAGGGCTCCAGCTAGTGTTTCTTAGTTTATTACATTACAGATAAAACTCAATAAACCAGTTGTAAGAATTTGGAAAGCATAGGAATAAAGAAATCTAACATGAGCTAACTAACAAACTGTTCCCTCGCTAAACCCTTCAGAAGCCCAAAAGCTCTGGCTTCCTTCCCCCTTGAACTCACCCCAAACTCCAGGAGAGATTTCAGGCTTCCTGCAATCCTGTCTCTCAAGGATCTGCAGATGTCCTTCCATGAGAGAATTCTTCAGGCTAGCTTTTGACCACGAGGCAGGAAAATCTCCATTGATGCTCCCCACTAAGCCTTCTGCCCGTCCTCTCTCATCCTCCTCCTGAGAACAAAGATATGCTTCTCTTCCTGCTGCAAGGCCCTCTAGGTCCCGTAGTCCCGCTGATCCCCCTAGAGGTCACTGCCTGTCAGTCAGGACAGGATTCACTTCCAGTTCACTCTTTAGGGTCAGGGAGGGCCAATTGCTACAGGCCTATTATGTCTAGCAAATATATACATACTTGTAAGTGAGGACCATCACTGACTGGGCAAATTAAAAATATGTAATAGATTTTTTTATTAATGTGCTTGCAAAAGGCAAGTAAAAGAACAGTTGGAAATCTGTAGGATTTTAACTGCAATCATTATTCATTGTATTGATTAATGACCATATATGGTGAATTTGAATCTGACAAAGTAAATAATAATAGTAAATTTGTAAATAGTAGTAAATTTGAATCAGAGAAAGATCTTCTGCTTCTCTTGGGCATGATGTCATACTGGAATAATTGAGCAAATCTGTTGAGAGCAATAATAGTTAAAATATTATGATTATATCCAAAATCCCTTTAAGAATAAAAATAAAATAATTAAACCTTTCACTGTGCATATTCCAGTGTAAAAATTAGTGCATGCAGCAAATTTAAGTGGCAGGATTGTTTATGCAAAATTTAGTACAAAAAATATTTTAATTTCACCAAGCATAATCCAGTCATATTATACTATCCGTATCCCTCTTTTTTTGCCTTTCACAGATATACACACTGCTGGTGATTTTTTACACATGTTATATATTTATTTCTAGGATTTTGATTAAAAATAGTGAAAGCATCTTACAGAAATAAAACAGTAAAATAACAAATTGGTATTCTAGAAAAAAAAATTACAATGTTAAATTATGTTCCACAGGAAAAATGGGAATTTCAGGCATGTTGTCAATCAATTCTCATAGTACTGAAATAGAATATTTTGCTTCCTGTTATCTTTTACTTAAAATTTAATAACAGCTTTTAAAAGGAAGAATGTGATGATGTGATTAATAATATGGTTTATTATGCTTTTGATTTTGGGGGGAAATGTTAAGTTTGGGAAGTTAACTCCCACCACCACCACCACAATGAAGCAAAGTAATTTAAAACTACTGTGTACTTTGTATGGGGAAATGTTTCTTAAATGGCATGCTAAATAAGTCAATTTTCAAATATGGGTTTTTGTAGCAAGTTAAAAATGTGGCATAACTATAAAGGCTATGCTTCAAATAACATCTCAATGACAGTGGTGTTACATTTTCATCAAAAAGATGTAACCTGCTGCACATTTTCTTTTTCAACTCCAGCAAAGCAATCTGCCCAAGGAAATAGACCTCTGCAGGCAGATCCCATTCTCCATTGGGCCCTGCATTTACAAAAGGGTAAAATAACCTAAGTCCAGTACTGAAGGTCATTGCAGTGCTAGATCAAGGCACCTACATGGATTATTCCATCCACCTGAACCCTCAAGGAGACTATCTATTCTGTGAAAGCTGAGATGCTGCCAACCACCTGTTCAGTGACTATATCCTCCATGCACAGTAGCATCTGAGTAGTTTGCTGCTACATACCTTTGGACTAGGGCTTTTGGAAGTAGATCCATTTCCATTCATTTTCTTTCCTTAGTGATGTAATTCAACAGTACCTTCAATCTTTTGCAAAGAGGTTGGCTTCTTAAAAATGGTTTTAGCCTGAAGATCTATGCTCTATCCATAATCTTAGAGCATTATCCTCTTCCCTACCTAAGTGTAGAATCCCAGCAAGACTCACCTCAGCAGGTGCTCACAGGTGCAAGGCAAACATGATGAATAAGAGGTCTACCCCATATCCCCATCCAATCATCCCTCAATGCGCACTGCAAATTACTCAAAATCTAGAACTCAAGTAACTTGATGGGGGGGGGAGGGTGGCACACAGGATATTCATTCATTCATTCATTCATTCATTCATTCATTCGATTGGATAGTGCTATGGAGGCATGGTCAGACTCCTCCATCCCCCAGATGTCCCTGTTGTCACTCCCATCTCCATGCCTCCCTCCATAGGCAGGTGCTGTATCGTCCTCATACTGGGCAGGACCATGCTCACACTATATATGCCCTTCGGGAATGATAGGAAGAGGATACTCTTTAGTCATCAGCAACATGCTTTAAATCAGCATTATTCTATAACTATTTAAAGAACCCCTCCCCAACAAAATATCAATCAAACAAACCACCTTAAGGGGAAATGACAAACAGAAAAATAATCAAAGGTAGCACAATTCTGAAGAATGAGGGCAATGCCCACTATCCTCACTCTAGGGTAAGGCTGCACAACTCCAACCCTCTAGCTGTTGTTGGACTACAATTCCTGTCACCCCTGATTATTGGCCACTGTGGCCGGGAATGATGGGAGTTGTAGTCCAACAGCAGCTGGAGGGCAAAAGTCATACAGCCCTGCTCTAGGGACATATCTTTGGGTGACACAGGGGCTTCCTGAGGAAGGGGAGGCTATCAAAAATCACCCCTTCCCAAGTGCACTGGTGCAGTTAGTCTGGTATTCTGACCCTCTTGCTGCATTGGTGCTTCCTTCATAAGGATGTCAGCCAATGTGTCGAAGGTCTGTAGGTAAGTAAGTAAGTAAATTCTTTATTACAGTCTTTGACCAGATGTAGGGGCTATTCTGACGATCGGGAAAAATTGGGCTAGGAAAGCCTAGCCCTATTTTCCCCGATTGTCAGAACCACTGGGCTTGGCTGGTTCTCGAGTGGTTAACCCGCTCAAGTACTCCTGCCCTTAGCCTGGGTTTGCGGAGCGAGTGCTCCACAAAACTGGGCTCTCTGCTCATGAGTAGCCGTGCCACGGCTCCGCACCATGGCTACTCATGAGTAGACCCCTGGAGGGGAGGCAAAAAGGCTCCTCCTGGCTCCGGGGGCCTCCCCAGTATGCCCTGCGTGCTTGTGCAGGGCATACTGGGGCTTCTGGGGGCCACACAGCCCCCGAGCTCCCCAGCCCCCGCCGACCGTCACAGAGCCGCCAATCGTGTGGACGGCCAATCCAGCCACCCAGGGCTCCCTGCTCGATCGTCTGTGGGGAGAGTGGGCTTAGGCCGCTCTCCCCGCAGTTTGGGGAAAAGTGGGTCTCACGGATCGTGAGACCCGCCTCTTTGTATAACAAGATAGCAATATAATGCTTCATGTGATATAGCAGTAGAAAATATAAATCATAGAAGATAACGTACCAGCAGTATAATAGTAAAGGACATTTACTGTTCCAAAATAAATGATAAAGTAAAATATAATCAATTGAAAAGAAAATATCCACAGACACCAATTTAGTTTCAATTGATTATATTTTACTTTATCATTTATTTTGGAACAGTAAAAGTTCTTTGCTGTTATACTGCTTATACACTGATTAAATAATGTGTTGTTTCTCAGTTCAACCAATCATAGATTGGAGGAATCCTTTATCATTTCATGGTGCTCTCACTAGCACTGATGCAGTTCATCGACTATTCTGACTCTCTTGCTGCAACAGTGCTCCCTTCATCAGGATGCCAGCCTGTGTGTAAAAGACATGCATTTTCCCAATATTTCATTACCTGTTTATGTAGAGTGATGACGCTAAGCCTTTTAAGGAAGAAGAGATAAAATAATAATAGTTTAAAAGAACCACATATTATCAGCATGCTGATGACACCCAAATCTATTCCGCCATGTCAACATCATCAGGAGAAGGCTTTGTTTGGCTCATGGCTGCAAATAAAATGATTCTGATCTGATTCTGATTCTGAGGAAAAGGCATGACCTCCCTAGATGCCTAGACAGTGAAGGCATAACCTCCCTAGATGCCTAGAATGGATGAGGGATAATAAACTGAGACTGAATCCAGATAAGATGGAATTATATATTGTGCAGGGTCGGACAACTCAGGAGACAATTTAGATCTGCTGGTTCTGGATCGGGTCGCACTTTCCCAGAAGGAACAGGTATGCAGTCCTGGGGGTGCTTCTGAATCCAAACCTCTCCCTGGTGTTCCAGGCTGAGGTGGTGGCCAGAGGTGCTTTCTATCAGCTTTGGCTGATACTCCAGCTGCATCAATTTCTTGAGCTAAACAACCACAGAAGAGTGGTACATATGTTGGTAACCTCCAGCCTTGACAATGCACTCTATGTGGGGTTGCCTTTGTATGTAGTCCAGAAACAGCTGTTGGTACCTAATGCGGCACCCAGGTTGGTCTCCAGGTAATCTTGGAGAGACTATATTACTTCTATACTAAAAGAACTACACTAGCTACCAATAGGCTTCTGGGCAAAATACAAGGTGCTAGTTATAACCTATAAAGCCTTAACAGCTTAGGCCCTGGGTATTTAAGAGAACGTCTTCTTTGCCATGAGCCCCATCACCCACTGAGATAATCCAGAGAGATTTGTCTGCAGTTGCCACCAGCTCAAAATCACTGTGGACACCTTTCTTCTTAGAGAACAGAAAACACAAATACATTACAACACATTTACCTGTGCCACTGATAAATTGACATTACAAATATTTATCTTAAAGGCGTGGGATAGGCTGATGTGCATGGATAAGGTGGGGGTTGGTGTAGGGCAGTGGGACAGCAACAGCCTACACTTCTAGATGGAACTTGTAAATCAGCTGAAAATATGTATTATAATCATCACCAAGATGTTGATCTGGCTTTTACTTATTCAGTCGAGACAAGCAGAGACATGACTCCAATTACACAAACATGGTCCAATCAGTCTCCATTTATCTTCTTGCACATCTCCCCACTACAGAGCTGGTTTAGAATACATGATGAGGTAGTCCTTTTGGTCCAAATTATTTAAATCTGGAGCTAAAACCATTCAAAGATTTGTTTGAACAAGAAATTCATGTTTTCTTTGGATTGGTTGGAAGGAGACATAATTATAGTGTTGCAAATGTGATGCTCTGCTTAACAAGCTGTCAGCATTTCCACAATAAACCTCTATTTTCAGGGGTTAAAAACATTGCCAGAAAAAAGAGGGGAGTACAGGGGAAAAAGGAAAGCCTTATGGGCTAAAACTTGGCATTTTTATTTTAACTGGTTGGAAGATTTTAGAAAGCTAGATATGTGTGTATATTATAGAACACACGCATACATATGCACACAGAACAAAATCTGCAAATAGATACCTCTAATGTTGATCCAGTTAGTTTTTTTATTTTTTAAAAAAGTGGGCAAGAGAATCCAAACTATTGTGCCCCTCAATTCACTTCAAATGTTGATCTGATTTTGACAAAATAGTTCCAGTCCACCGTATTTTAGGAGTGGTAGCAACTATGAGTCAGGAATGTATGAATTACTGTCCTGGCCACTCACTCCCTGTGTGGCCTTGGGCAATATGCTTAACTGTAATGTCTCGACCTACACAGTTGTTGGCTTCATTCCCTTCTGCGCTCTGCAGCACGTAAACAGTCCTGCTTGTCCATAATGGCTGCACTTCCCCTCTAGTCCTGAGTTGAAATGCCTCCTTGTTAAAAGTGGATGAGACTACAAACATTCTAGTTGTGCCTGGGACTTATATATAAGGGGCACAGTAAAGGATGAGCACAGATTACACAAGTATACCCTGGCAGAGTCTCCTGTGTAGCTGCCAGTCTATACTAGGCTGTGGTACCAACTTTCAGCCAGTTCAGAAGAATCAGTGTCCTTGTTAGGGGAAAGCGCTATCACCAAAATAGATTCTACAAATCTTAGTTTTAATCTCTTTTAGATTAAAAGAGCTTTAATCTCTTGACTCCCCTCAAAATTCCTCTCGTCTTTTGCCCAAATAGGAACATACACATTGGCGGTAAATTTTGCTTTAGGTATGATTTGTTGGCAAGGTCAAGATTGGTCCCCTCTCCTGGAAGAATCTAATTCGCTTGATTCAGATAATAATCTGAATCATGATTTTGATGATTATGAACATATCTTCCCTCCCGTCGGGTTCACATGCTCTCCCTCACCTCTCCTCCTTCATATGTGAGAGGAGCTTGAAAGCTCTTGCTTTCACTTTTGAGCTAACCACAGTTCACCAGGGGTATAGCTATTATTCAAGCGGGGGGTGGGGGAATGTTGTCCCTGGGCCCATGAGGAAAGGAAGTCTTCTGCCAAGGATACAGCACACTCTTTGCTCTCTCCAACCTCCTCCCTGACTTACCGGCAAGCTGCTTCCTCCTGATTGGAGTATGGGGAGTGTGTGATATTATTTGCATCAGAGCAAGATAAAGGGTATGCAGAGAACGTTTTGCCTGCAGTAAAAACATGGAGTGGGGGAGAAGAAGAAGAAGGCAAGAGGCCCTGGGGCCCATCTTTACTTATAGTCTCAGGGTTCACTTCAGCCTTGCCATGCCTCTGCATTTCACTATTGCAGCTGCATTTAAATAAAATAAAATAAATAAAATAAAAGTTAAAATAAAATGGCTAATATTATAATGCCCTTATACAAAACTATGGTGCAGCCACACCTAGAGTACTGCGTACAGTTCTGGTCACCACATCTAAAAAAGGACATTGTAGAACTGGAAAAGGTGCAGAAGAGGGCAACCAAGATGATCAAGGGCCTAGAGCACCTTTCTTATGAGGCAAGGCTACAACACCTAGGTCTTTTGAGTTTAGAAAAAAGACGACTGCAGGGAGACATGATAGAGGTCTATAAAATCATGCATGGTGTGGAGAAAGTGGATGGAGAGAAATTCTTCTCCCTCTCACATAACTCTAGAACCAGGGGTCATCCCGTGAAATTGATTGCCAGGAAATCTAGGACCACCAAACAGAAGTTCTTTTTCACACAACGCATAATCAACTTGTGGAATTCTCTGCCACAGGATGTGGTGACAGCCAACAAACTGGATGGCTTTAAGAGGGGTTTGGATAACTTCATGGAGGAGAGGTCTATCAATGGCTACTAGTAGGAGGGCTGTAGGTGAGCTCCAGCCTCAAAGGCAGGATGCCTCTCTGAGTACCAGTTGCAGGGGAGTAACAGCAAGAGAGGGGGCATGCCCTCAATTCCTGCCTGTTGGCTTCCAGCGGCATCTGGTGGGCCACTGTGTGAAACAGGATGCTGGACTAGATGGGCCTTGGGCCTGATCCCTCAGGGCTGTTCATTTGCGGGACAGTGCTTTATTTAAAATGTGGTTTGTAAACAATCTGGGATATTAATATTAAACCTCAATTTGATCCTGATTTGTTTTAACAAATCACAGTTCCCTGAATTTGGCTGTAACAAGGAACTGTGATTAGTTCAAAAATGGAAGCTTTCAATCTCCTCTAGCACACAGAGGAGCATGAGGTGAAGGCACGACAACTAAATTATGGTTTTGATTATTGTCTGAACCAAGCCAATATCAAAACACATTTTAACTTCATTTAAAATTTTTCTAATTTTTCATCTAGTCAGGAACTTCAGAATTCACCTTAAAGTTGTAGGCAAATATATTTGAAAGCTTCCACTTTTGAACTAACAACAGTTCCTGTTATATCCAAACTCAGGAAACTCTAGTTTATTAAAACAAATCAGGATTGCCTAGATCTTTATATTTTTAGGCAATTACAGGCCAAATATGCTTTATTATATCAACCGCCTTCTCTCTCTGGCCATAGAACAATGTAAGTGCAAACACTATTCCAGACCTGCCCCAGGATTACTGGCTGATTCTGAACTGCCTGCACCACTGTGCGTGTCCAAAACAGTGCCTGCAGTGTGATGGAACTGGGCTCACACACTACTACTCACAATGGTGCGATCACACTTCTGGAGTGCTACATACATTGGAAATAAAGTGCAGAGTGCTGCAGAAGTGCAATTATGCAATTGTAAGTAATGCACCAGACCCGTACCACAACAGCACAGGTGTTGTTTTATATGATCACAGTTGCGTGGGCAATTCAGAAGCACCTGTGAGCATCATGTCAGCCACTGTATCTTTCACCCCAATGCAAACAAAGAAATGTAGATTTTGTCTCTGCAGCTTGTGGCTGCCCCACCTGAGAAGCAATCACATCAGGGGCGTACCATCCATTAGGCAAGGGGAGCCAGTTGTCTCCTGGCCCACTGCCTCAAAAGGCCCCCCCAGAGTCCAGCCACACACACCTGATTGTGGCCGCCTGCTCGGGCAGGTTGTGCAATGGCTGGCAGCCTCCGAGTGGCAAGGACAGCGATGTAGCATGCTTTCCCTTGCCTTCAAGGAAAGACCTGAGCAGCTGCGCCTGTATGCCCTCTCTCTTCCAGTTGGGGGGTGGTGTGGGTCAGCAGCCACCTGCCTGCCTGCCTATGCACAAGTTCTTGAGGGAAAGGAAAGCCTATTGATATCATTGCTTCTGAGTAATGCAGGGCACAAGAGCAGCATGCAGTTGGGCGGCACTTGGTACTTTTGTTCCTCAGAAAACCTCCTTTTGATAATGAGAAGGGAAGGGAGTGAAACCAATCCCATCATCGTGTGTTGTGTCCCTTTTCTTTTCGTTTAGTTCTGCACCAGGAAGGAAGCTCATCAATAACCCAATGACATCTAGTTGGACCTACATCTCTAGCTGGATATTTGCTGAAGGGATTACGCTTGCTTGGTGTCCATCTCCCTCCTTCTCCATTCACCTAGCTTACTCATCTTGCTATACCTCTGGGCTGCCGTGCTTCCCTTGCGACTGTTTTCTCTCTGTCTTGCCATTTATTTCGCTGCCTTGCATCTCCGTCACTTCCCCGTGCTGTGTTTATCTGTTCGACTCCTTTTCTATTCACTATTCAGCTGCAGTTTCCCCACCCACCTTTCCCAGCCTTTAGACCTTCCTATTTACATTCCTATCCCTTGCCAGCTTCCCCCTCTCCAGGCTCTCCAATCCATCCCTCAGTCTTGTTTACTCTTCCTTCCACTTTTTCGGCTGTCTATTTGTCTAATTAGTGAAAATGCACCATCCCTCCCCTGACTCTAGGCTCTTTAGCTACCCAAATCCATTAAAGGATCAATTGTTTCTGCTGTCCCCAGCAAGCCTGGCCCGGGCAGACACGCCGCTGCCTTTCTTCCCCACCGGTCCTCTCCAGCAGTGGCGTGTGTGTGTGTGCATGCAGTGCACGTGTGTGCCGCCCGGCTTGCAGGGCTCGGTGGCGATGGAGGGGAGGCCACGAAAAAAGACTGGTGGAGGTGGATGGAGGAGGAGGAGTAGTAGGAGGAGGAGGCAGCTACAAGCCTCCTCAACACAGAGGCAACAGGCAAGATTTTGCACATGGTGGAATGTTGGGGGTGGGGGAGAAGGAAAAAAAAGTTTGTGCATTCAATACTTCCTGGTGTGTGTGCGCACATGCATGCGTATGCACTTCTGGGGGGAGCCCTGTGTGTGTGTGTGTGTGTATGCCTGATCCAGAAGGAGGCATGTAAAAGTGAGTCATGGAGAGACACCGAGTAAGGAGTTATCTGAAGACAGGTATTTCCTTAGTCTTGCACATACTATAAAAGGGTGTGCAACCTCAGATATATGAATGCTGGGAAGCACAATACCCTACAACTCAGCCTCATCATTTTTTGAACATTTTTAAATAAGTCTGTTAATTAACATACAGTACACAGCATAAAATTGCTTCTCTTGGCTCTTGAAGCGACTTACAAATGCTCCTCACAACAGTAAAATGACATTAGGAGCATAGGAAACTGCTTTATACCGAGTCAGACCATTGGTCCATCTAGGTCAGTATAGTCTATAAGAACATAAGAAGAACCTAAGAACACACCAACTGGCAGGCAGAAGCATCTCCAAGGTTGCAGGCAGGAATCTCAAAGCTGCAGGAATGAACTGGGGTGAGAGCCGAAGCTTCCCTGCTCAAATCCCCCAGAGAACCACCCTGGCCCCATACTGGGAGGTGACCCATAATGTAGTTTGTGGGGGGTGAAAAAGTAGCAGTGGAAAAGAAAGAGTGCAAGCAAGAAAACACAGGGTTAAACGGAGCGTGTGGAGGGGAGGGGAGGCTGTGCACGTGCACTGATGGAGGGGTTTCCACCATACTAAACAACGGAGCTTTCATAAGAGGAGGAACCATATGAATGCTCACTATGGCATAAAGCTTCTACAGTAAATGAGGTCTACTTAATCCATTAAATTATCCAGTTGTCAAATTGGGGTCCACAGACATTGTTGGATTACAACTCCCACCAGCCCGAAGGCCATTGTAGCTGTGGATGATGGGAGTTGAAGGTCCAAAAATAACTGGGGACACTGTTTGACAATCTCTGGGTCAGATATAATTTTTTATCCATTTCTGAATTCAGAGGCATGTGTTCTTTACTCATATCACTGGGCTGGGCGCAATATGGTTCGAATTCAAAAACTAAGCATAAGCACCCCACATGTTTTAAATGGTGCCCCCCACTGAGCTTCAGACTGCCATTCACTGCCATTCAAAAGGGGCTGTTGTTGCCTGTTAAAATAAGAAAGACCCACTTTTAATTTAAGAAAAAGGGGTAATCTGAGCAGAGATCTTGTGCCTCTTTTACTCTCTCCCTTCTGACACTCTCTTGACCCCCAGATCCTCTTTTCACTGGTCCATCATGGTTTCAGAGACAGAAGATGGGATGGGTAAAGAAATACGTGGTGATTCTCTTTATTTAGCAGGGAGAGAGCAACTGGCCCTATCCATCCCCAGAAGGGCATCCCTTTAATGGCTGTTGCCACTGTTGAAAAGTAGTATATAATTAAATATACTGTGAGGGGTCCATTTTAAAATCTTGTCTCCAGGCCCACTCCAACCTTGGTATGCCCCTGAATCACATCCCTGAACCTAGTCTCTGGGAAGTCTCCAGATGACCGATTCTGGTTCCGTTAGATGTTTATATTTTGTGCAACACTCAGCAACTCTCTAAATGAAAGCTACAGTTCTGCCAGACATCTAGGAAAAGTGATTTAAGATACATGCTTATAGCCCCACATACCAAACATCGGCCGACATACTGTGTAACAGTACAGCAGCCTAATAACTCCGTATTCATGCAAGTTTCACAAATGCAAGATTTGTGCAAATGACATTACACAGGGGTAATAACAGTATATCTAGCTGTAGCAACGTGGCTCAGCTTCCCTTCATTATTTTCATCATTATCTAATGCCTACTTGTAAGCAGATCTATTTTACTGTATGTGTATCAAATCTCACCTTTATAAGGAAAGACAAAAAAAGGATCTACCAAAAAAATCCACAAAATAGGCAGTTCTTAAGCTATTCAATGCATCAGGGGATGGAGCTGAATGGGAGAATGGGAGGCTTGATATGTGAGCACTGCAAGATATTCCCCCTCAGGGGATGGAGCCGCTCTGGGAAGAGCAGCAGGTTTCAAGTTCCCTCCCTGGCTTCTCCAAGATAGGGCTGAGAGAGATTCCTGCCTGCAACCTTGGAGAAGCCACTGCCAGTCTGTGAAGACAATACTGAGCTAGATGGACCAATGGTCTGACTCAGTATATGACAGCCCAGCTTCCTATGTTCCTATGTTCCATTATGCATTATGAGACTTAGAATTTAAGTTCACTCACTCCAACGTTACCACTTGTGACAGAATATTCTCTCTCTCTCTCTCTCTCATATTTTTATACTGCCCCATCTAATATCTCTGGGCAGTTTACAATAAATAAGTATGATGATGCACCTTCTCTCCCCACCCATGTAAACCAGTTTGAAAATGTTTTTGTTGAAAAGAAGTATATAAACATTATTATTGGTGATTTACACACAGTCTACCAGATGTTATTGACTGGATTGGGTACTTTAATTATCGGGCCCTTTCCAAGGGTCTAGGATAACTAAAGAAAAATTAAAGATAGTGTTGTAGTATTCATGCTGTCTCGAGTAGTATGGCCTTCTGTAGTTAATGTGTTGTAATTTTATTGATTTTATTGATGCCCAAAGTGTCAAGATGGTTTTCAAGTTTTTTTGGTACTGTGCCAAAGGCACCAACAATTATTGGCACCACTATTGTTTTCTTTTTCCAGAGTCACTCAATTTCAGTCTAAAGGTCCTTGTATTTAGTTATTTTCTCCAATTGTTTCTATTATTATTATTTATTTAAACAGTCAGACAGGTGTTATTGACAGGTTTGTTTTATCCAGACATCGAGTCCTTCCCAAGGACCTGGGATGCCAGAATTTTATTTTCAATGTTCTTGCTGTTATGATAGATATCGTCACAGAATATAGGCTGTTCCCAGTAAAGTTACTTTTTGTAACTGGCTGATGGTGATTTCTGTGGCCCCTATGGTGTTGAGGTGCTCTTCAAGTTGTTTTGGAATTGCACCTAGGGCGCCAATTACCACTGGGATTATTTTGGTCTTCTTCTGCCACAGCCTTTCAATTTCAATTTGTAGATCTTTGTATTTTGTTATTTTTTTCTATTTCTTTTTCTTCTATTCTGCTATCGCCTGGTATTGCTATGTCGATTATTTTAACTTGTTTTTCTTTCTTCTCGACTACAGTTATATCTGGTGTATTGTGTGGCAGATGTTTGTCTGTTTGTATTATTATTATTATTATTATTATTATTATTACTGAACATGGCAATATGCTGCTATTTTAATGCATGTAAACCAATTGTAAAGCTAAGGAAAATAGTTTTCAATCAAATAATCTAATGTGGTCAACCTCTCTGCAGATCAGAGAGAAGGCTTAGGCAACAAATCCCAAAGCCACATCTTCAGGGACCTCTGTGCAATTTTTAGGTGTATTGAATTCCCAAGACTCATTTTTTGAAATGGTATTCTAGCCCTCATTATTGCATAACTCAAATGTTGGAAGCTCTCACTCAAAAACATTGGCTCAACAGTGCCGGAAAAAAGAGTATCACATCACAAAAGCAAGTCCAGGGTCACAAACCTGACACCCACTTTCTTCTTCTTGGGCAGGCATAAATAGTGCCCTAGGCAGAGCGTCCTTCAGTGCCCCACCCTCCCATGGCCCACTTGACAAACAGCTCGCCAGCAAGCTCAGCATGCTGTCACCCTGGGAAACTGCCCACTCACCCATCCTAAGGCTAGCCCCACTTCATGCAAAACAATACATAAATTGCATCAGTTACATGCAATGGCAAGTGGAATGGCCAGCTGCCACTGCAGGACATCGATGAAGGGGAGTGGAAAGCCTGTCCTTGCTGGGAACCAACAGCAGCTTCCACCAGTGCCAGACTCTGCTAGCCAGTTAAGAGCCCACAGCAGTGCTGACTGAGGCACCCGCTGCCACCACCCCCACTTCCTGACAGATACCAGTCAAAGCAGTTGTTCCCTTCCCAGAAAAAGCATGGAGTGGTTCCCACTAGATAACCACCTCAGCCAAGACTAGTTACACGCATTCAAAGTATGCACATTTGCTGCAGCCCTTTAGCCATCCAACGAGGTCATTCATACAAGCAAAAACTATTCTACCCGGTTTTGGGAGCTGTGTGTGCTCCCAGTTTTTGGTTATGTGGAAGCAAGGTTAGAGGAAAACCTGGGTAGCTTTTCCTCCTGCCTTGCTTCCAGACGGTAGAAAAGTTTTAGATTGTATGAATGAGCTCTATGATCCCATTGGGAGCATCCAATAAGTCGCCTAGCTCCAGTGTAAGACCTTGAAATTGTGAGAGCATTGCAGGGGCGGCTCAAGGTACTGCAGTGCCTTAGGTGAGGTGCCAAATGCTGTGTTGCCTCATGCCCCTGGTAAGGGCCAGTCCCCTTTCAAAACCAACTCTTGCTCACTTTTGAAAGTAGTATAAGAGGCAACGGCAAACCCCTCCTGTATTCTACCAAAGAAAACCACATGGCTCTGTGGTCGCCAGGAGTCGACATTGACTTCATAAGAGTCAAGGAGGAGGAAAGATTGCCAGCAGCCTCCTATGATGTTTTTTGCAAGCTTTGGAGGGGTGTGAGGAAAGGAAAGCAGTCATCTCTCTTCTCCCCATGCTCCTTGCAAAGTTTGGAAGGATCAGATTGGTCTGGAAGAGCTGCTCCAATAGTGGCCATGAAATGGGGACATCTTGCTTCTCTGCCCCATCATTCTGCCACAATAGTCCACTGCTTGGAGGGACTGCCTCAGTTTGCCTCATGAAAGGATCATCTTTTGATTTCTGGAAACAAAATTCATGTTCCCATCTGTTGGAAAACATGTGAAGTTGACTTGAGCTAACAGACATTCCAGTGCTTTATGAAGTTGAAGTTTGTAAGGCCTACTGTAAGTAACCCTTTAAAATTATGTATTGTTTGAATGTTCAGGGATAGAAAGGCTTTTATGAATCCTGGAATCCCTGCCTTGATCTCAGCCTACTTCTATTCATGGAAAACTCGTTAATCTGCTTTGGTTGGGGAACTACGGAAAGAAAAGCCAGTTCTGATTGTCAAAGGCAATGTTATGAGAGAGCCCTCTCCCACAGAGTTCAGCTGGCTTTAAAAATGAAGTAGACACCAGGCTGGAGAAGTGTTTTTACTGTTGACTTTTTTGTGGCTTTTAATGTTGGAAAGAGCTGACAGAGTGTGAAGTTGAAGTGCAGAGACTTGAATTCGCAGGCAGTTCACTGAAACCTACAGAAAACATTTCCTTTGGTTTTTGTGAATGCTGGATCAGGCTCCTGGTGAATTCTATTGTACGTGTTTCACCTAAGATGAGGCAGTTTATCATTACATTTAGGGAGTTAATGGTAAACAATGTTGTGCTCAGGTTACAGAATGTAGAGCAGCAAGAGCTTTTTGCAATATTCATCTTTAGCCAACATGCTGGATCTATGCCTATGTATTCCTCTACCAGCTTGCCTAAACCTTGACCAAAGTCACTTCTAAGCAAGACTTTAGTGACTTCTCTTAAGAAGCCCTGATTTGACATTAGTGCCCCAAATGTACCTTTCTTCCAGATGAACATTAACACAATGCAAGGCCACAGGCATCTACATTTAGATGCTAGTACCTTTTGGGTTGACTACCTTAAGTGGCGCAGCAGGGAAATGCTTGACTAACAAGCAGAAGGTTGCCAGTTTAAATCCCCACTGATATGTTTCCCAGACTATGGGAACACTTACATCGGGCAGCAGCGATATAGGAAAATGCTGAAAGGCATCATTTCATACTGCATGGGAGGAGGCAATGGTAACCCCTCCTGTATTCTACCAAAGAAAACCACAGGTCTCTGTGGGCGCCAGGAGTCCAAATCGACTTGACGGCACGCTTTACTTTACTTTACTTTACTTTACTTTACTTTACTTTACTTTACTTTACCTTTTGGGTTCCCAGCTAACAAAAAGCAATAATTCAAGGAAGTAGACTGTGCTGCTAGCTCAGCTGCAAAGTATGACTTTTGCAAAATGTTTCACCCACCACTTTGAGGGACCATAAGAACCAAAAAAAGGTGCTACAGAGACTTTGGGTGATTCTGTGTGTCTCTCTCTGATAGATGCCGCATCTCATTGGTAGAGCACATGCTTTGCATATGGAAGGTCCCAAATTCAATCTCTGACATATCTAATTAAAAGAAATTCAGATAACAGAGCTGGGAAAGAGCCCTGTCTGAGATCTTGTAGAGCTGTTGGCAGTACTGGGTGGACCCATGACTTCTTCATACAGGAGACCCTCATTCTCCATGGTTTCATGTATTAAAATCTTTTTCAGGTAATGGAGACCCAGCTTCTTTATCCCCAGCATGAAATATAGGCAATTTTCACCTATCCATAGTTCCTGAGTGGCTGGGAATAACTTCGGATGTAATTTCTAGCTGCCATTTTGAAGTGCATAGCCATTTTGTGGCTCTGTTTTGTAAAAATCATCATCATCATCATCATCATCAAAAAATAAGAGCATTTGGGGGATTTGCGGGGCATTCCTGGAGACCTGGAGAACAAAGTACTATGCTTTTTTACCCTTATTTCTGCCCCTCCCTGCTTTATTAGTGATTTTTTTAAGCTCAAGGAACCTAACCCCCCACCCAAATCCCTTAGACTCAAGGTCTCGTTATTATGTGTTATGTGCGGAAATTGGCAGGAACGGAACCCCCCTGAAGAACAAGGGACACCTGTATACTTCTTCATAATCAGCCAGGTGATTATGTACTGCCTTTATATGCTCACCTGGCTGACTGTGAAGATTACTTTCTGTTTGAATAACAGATAGGTAGTGAGACATAAAAATGGGATGTATTTTCTTTTGATATTTGAATATTATGAGTACCAGTTATTTTAGGAAGAAGCCCAAAAAATACTTGGGAGAGATGCTAAAACTGCAGATAAATCCACAAGTTTATTTTATTGGGTGATTTGAGTTCTGCCAAATATTTGTAGTGTAAAGAAATCATAAAAATTTGCTGGTGGTCCTAGCCTGGTGGGTACTCCTTGCATATTTGAGAAAGCTGTACGAACTGTGACAAGAATGTTTGATCTATTAGCTTAAAAACAAATTAGAGTCTTCAAGAGAAATAAATGAAGTATAGATAGAAACACATTTTCTCTTATCTCAGGGAGACCAGGAATTTTCACTCTAGACTTTATTTGCCTTTAATTATCGTAGCTTGGATTTCCTCTACTGGATGCATAGAGGACGAGTAGTTTAGTCTATCTCTCTCTCCACTCTGTTTTGAAATAACATTAGTACCTGTTAATGATTATCATTGTCAGCTATATATTCTGGTTACGTGCACATTACAAAAGGAATCATTTTCTTATCATAAATCTTCAAAAGGCAGCCTGAGTCTTATCTACGTTTTACTTGGTACTTTTAAAAAAAATGGTTATGATCTATAGGAAAAAATGCATGCTCTCTGGGATCAAGATTGGGCTTCACCAAAGCATTTAATTTAAGTATGCATCCAGTAGATGACAACAGTAGGCATTCCATTGCAGCTTTCCAAATGAAGCAAAGCAGCCGTCCTGTTTTAGTCAGGTTCTTCATCGTGCATCACAGGCGCTGAGTGCTTTCTAACAGTGCTCTAAGCCGTGTGATTGGCATCTCGTATGTGCGACTCATGCTCACATCAGCTGGGCTTGGTGTTACTGAGAGTATTGACTAGTTTCGGGTGGTGGGGTGATTTGAGGTGAAGAAAGAAGTGGCGTAAATTCCTGAAAGCCTAATCCTGTCCCTAGCCAGAAGAATTCCTTTAAAAGCATAAACCACCCTGAGCCATTTTTGGAAGTGTGGTATATAAATCGAACAAACAAAACAAATAATAATGCTCTGCCTCTTTGGTCTCAAGCAATCCAGGCTATCTATATATTTAATTCTCCTGAGTGCGCTTTGGAATGTGCATCCCAGCACCCAGCTGATTGGCTGGGCGGTGGAGGCACCTGATTGGCTGACGTGTACCCAGGAGGATTGGTCGCCATGGTGGCGGCGGCCTGGCCGCAGAGGCCAGGGACAGCAGCGGGCCCAGCTGCGGAGGCAAGGCCCGGGGGGGGATAAAAGGGGGGCAGAAGTGGTGGTGGGGAGGAGAGACGGCTGGACTCAGAAGCAGAGACTGGGGCAGAAGGTCGGGGGGGGAGGTAAGCGCCAGCCCCAAAGAGCACACAGATACTCTGTGCGGGTTCAGCTAGTATAAAGAATAATTGGTGGTGGTGATAGATATTCATTTTTATTTTGGAGTTTTAAATCACATTTCCCCTTTCCTTCTACCCCCTCCAGAGGATCCATTTTCAGTTCAGCATGATGCTGGGAATGGTAAAAGTCCAGCCAATGGACAGCATAATCATGTAATAGAGGGTTTTGGTTTTTTAAAGTACTTTGCTGGATTATGTGAACTGCCTAGGCTAGGGAATCATTCTGGATCAAAATGCCAGGGATGGCAATACATAAACAAATGAAGTGTGGTGTAGTGGTCAGAGTGCCTTTGGGGCTGCTGAGGATATCCACATTCAAATCCAGCCATGAAGCTTACTGGGTGACTTTGGGCCACCAGTCACCCATCCTGCAGCCTAACCTTTCTCACTGGGTGGTTGTGAGGATGAAAATAACCATGCACACCACCCTGAGCTCTTTGGAGGAAGAAAAGGATATAAATGTAAAGATAAATAAATGAAATGAAATACATGCATATGTTCAAGATAGCATAAGGGACAATACTGATCACAGATTCTGAAATGATGGAGTGAAATTAATGGGTAGTTCACAGGAGCCTTATGGGTTGGTCACCAAGAAGATGAAAGGAAGGCGGTATTCTGCAGGAGGGCGTGGGTGGGAAGTTTTTTCTGGATCTGTGGCTGAATGTAGTGGTGGCTGAATTTTGCCCTGTACTGAATTTGGCCCCATACGTGTCCCTTCTAAGGTCATAACTGAGCACTGTACTCTGTAAAAGGCTATATGCTGTTGAATATAACTGAAAATGTGCTGCTGGGCAAGGTGGACTACAAGCCTGATCCAGTCTGTATACACCTAGGAACATAGGAAGCTGCCATATACTGAGTCAGACCATTGGTCTATCTAGCTCAGTATTGTCTTCACAGACTGGCAGCAGCTTCTCCAAGGTTGCAGGCAGGAATCTTTCTCAGCCCTATCTTGGAGAAGCCAGGGAGGGGACTTGAAACCTTCTGTTCTTCCCAGAGTGGCTCCATCCCCTGAGGGGAATATCTTGCAGTGCTTACACTTCTAGTCTCCCTTTCATATGCAACCAGGGTAGACCCTGCTTAGCTAAGGGGACAAGTCATGCTTGCTACCACAAGACCAGCTCTCCTCTTGGTAGTGAGACAGGATGACCTAGTGTGAGTTATGCTTTCATGCTGCACAGAATGTCTCTGGAACTATGGCAAAATAGTATGGAAGATTAGATCAGTGTTTTGTCATGATGAGCCATTTTATTGAGCTGCCCTTACAACAGCCATTTCAAGATGGCTGAAAGGTACCTCCCTACCTTGTTTCACCTTCTTCTGTGATTTTCTTATATTGTTTTAACTATCCAGTTTTAGAATTAGATACTTATGTCACAGTTACAGCTGAACAATGAGCTGGATTGATTGATACTTTCACTCTCTTTAACCAATTGCCTTCTGGGCAACAGGAAAGCCCCAGTGTACATTATGAGAGAATATATGTGCAAGTGATGGGCATAATTTGCTCTCCAGATCCTCCATTTGCCCATATAAAAGAAGAATAGCAATACAAATGACAAAAATAGCTTTGTTCACTGGAGCAGGTTGCACTACCCTTTCAGAAAGGAACATTTTCACTCTTTATGTGGCCTTCAGTCATAGAATTAGAATGCGCCCCTCTGAACATGTGGGCAGCAGCTTAATGAATGATGGCTTTTACATTCAGCCTTTGCATCTCAGGGTATTAAAGCACTTGACAAACATTGAGCAACCTGAGTGATGTGCATCGGCTGAGCTGCAGCCACCTCTAAGATGGGAAACATGCAGTTGTCATTGTGGCTAGTAGACTGGATGATCCACAACCCAGGACAAATATTTTTGCTCATTTAGGATGAACATGGAAGGTAGAGAAAGGCAAGCAAGATACATTCTACGTAAGTAGCTCTCCCAGCAGTGGAAAGTGGTTCTGCTACTATATTTGGTTATTTATTTATGTGACAGATAGGATAACATATTTAAAAAGATCAAAGAACTTTCAGACTCCATGTCAACAGTCTGAATCTACCTCAGGTCAACAGTGGCTGAAAGTCATTGGCTGACTATGGTTTCTGAGCGGCCTGAAGGAAATGCGTTTGGAAATTCAGCCACATGAACAGGTGTCTGCACAAAAATAGGCACTGTACTCCTAAGTTTTTAATGAGAGAAGCCATCTCTGATCTCTTGATCAGAGATGCATCAGGCAGAAATTCATTGGGGCATCTCTAGGAAATGATTATTGAACTGCACCTGTTAAATGTCTGCCTGGATGCATCCATCCCCAACTGAAAGACCAAGGCAAAGTATGGGTGGAGCCTCATTTCCAAAGCCATCATCATATACCAGACTGTATGAAGTCTTTACAGTTTAATTGATGTGGATGTTAAGATGGGCACCAAGATCATGAAGTTAAGATGGGCACCATGATCATGAAGGTGGTTTTCCCAGGGTGAGGCTCATCCATTGCACTTCGGGTGTGCTGACCCTTGCAATTTCCCCAAATGAGGGAGACTTGACTGCATAATTTGTGGTAGTTTCCATTCTTTTTAGAGCAATTTCCATTCTTCTGAGCGCGATTGAAAATGTAAAGCAGCTTAACTCTCATTTTAAACTGAACGCTTTTGGATTACTGAATAATTGCTACTTGTGTTGTGCCTTGTGCCTATCTTTTCACTACCCACATTAAAGAAAAAAAAAAAAAAAAGGTGTAAGGAAGCAGTCAGAAAATTCATGTCTTTGTAACTTTAGAAAAAATCAGGCCTGAAGAGAAGTGGAAGAGCATTTCTAGAAATGAGTCTCACATCGTTCTCTTCTGATATTATAAAGACACTAGTGTTTTTAACCCCGTTAAAATAACGGGCACTAGTAGGGCGGCCTCTGTCGCCGTATTTCCTCTCCCCACGCTCGTCCCGCCCTCTCCCCCTTGCCCGGCTTCCTCTGCTGCCTCGGCCATTTTGCTCTTCCCTGTGCTCGGTCCGGATCCTGGCTCCGCCGTTTTTCTCCTCTCTGCGGTTGGGCCGGTCCCGCTGCCGCCATCTTTTTCCACCGTATTCCCCCCCCCCCCCCCGCAGTCAGGCCGGTCCCGCCGCCGCCGTCTTTCCCTGCCCCGCGGTCAGTCCAAAACTGCCGCCGCCTCTCCTCTTCCAGTGGCTGGGCTGGACCCGCCGCCCCCGCCTCTGCCCTCCCCGTGGCCGCCTCTGGCCTTCCTGTGCCTGGGCCGACCAACATGGCCGCCCGCCCGCCCCCGGCGTCTTTCCCTTCCCTGCGGCCGCCACTGCCCCTGTTCTTTTTGGCGGGCGGGCCAGACCCACCGCCGCCTCTCCTATCCCCGCGGCTGGCCTGGACCCGCCGCCTCTGCTCCACGGTCCCCTCTTCTCCTTCTCCCGGACCGGGAGCCAACATGGCCGCCGTGTCTCTGCGGCCATATCTGCGCATGCTCAGAATGGCTGAGAAAGACACAGGCGCAGAGACACGGACGCACACCCTGGCTCTTTATTATAGAGGATGGGACTTCAATTATTTTGTGGCCATTTTGCTACATGAATGTTTAAATCACCAGTAGTTAGATGTAACATACGACAGTTATTTGACTGGGTCATTATCTTTCCCATATCGTGGGAAAAAATAACAGTGCATCCTGATGACAAGATCTGATGAGAAACAAGGATTAATTTCATCTCAGAAAATCCTAGATTGTGTTGCCTTGTGCTTCAGCTTTATCCTATATTTTAAAAAATAATATTCTCGTTTTTTCCTTTGAGGTTTTTGTTTATTTTAATAACAGCAGATTACCCTCTGGCCTCCTTCAGAGCCATCACAATTAGGAGAACTGGTCAGAAAATTTCCAGCAAAACTTTATTTTTAAAACTTGGAAGACATTATTTCTTCTAAAAATAGTTTAGTTGGACAACAGTTTAACAAAACAATCTTCATGAACTGTTTGTTAGGCAATTTTATTTGATAGAATAATCTGGTCAAGCATCTGACAGATTTATGAAAAGATGTCAACCCATTTTATACGTTTTTCTGACAATGTTTTGAAATTTCTGTGTTGTGTAGAATGGCTGTGACTATGACCTGTGACTATGAAATCTTGTAATCTGATATATTTACAGCAGTCCAAATTAAGTTCCAATGAAATCAGTAGCATAATTTAGATACAAAGGGGAAGCTAGCCATCTCTAAGATACAGACAGATGGCAAAGTGGATTTTCCAAGCCTCCATGCCTCACATCTCCAGCCAGTGGCAGGAATGTGGTGAAATCTGCCTCACCATTTGGTCAACAGGGTTCCCACAGCAAGTTTACAAGTGGCCACCAGTTACTCATATTCCACCTAAAGGTGAAATGCATAACATGTACATACATAATTATTCTACCTAATTATATATCGCTACATAATTATTGGAACTGGAATTCTTTTCATAATTAGACTGGTGTTAAATTTTTTCTTGAATATTGTTGAGGCAAAAAGTGTGATTTTGAGAGGTGCAAAAAGCAGCCCCAAACCGCCTCTTTTCCACACTGGTTTCCGTGTGTATTCGCAGCCAGTTTCTGTGATACATTGCTGTGTCAGCATCAGTTTGCAAAACTTAACAGGGCTTCCTCTCTCTTCACTATAGGAACATAGGAAACTGCCATATACTAAGTCAGACCATTGGTGTATCTAGCTCAGTATTGTCTTCACAGACTGGCAGCAGCTTCTCCAAGGTTACAGGCAGGAATCTCTCTCAGCCCTGTCTTGGAGATGCCAGGGAGGGAACTTGGAACCTTCTGCTCTTCCCAGAGCGGCTTCATCCCCTGAGGGGAATATCTTGCAGTGCTCACACATCAAGTCTCCCATTCATATGCAACCAGGGCAGACCCTGCTTAGCTATGGGGACAAGTCATGCTTGCTACCGCAAGACCAGCTCTCCTCTCCTAAGAGAAAAGAAACCAGTTAAGAATCATGTAGTGCAGTGTTTGTCAAGCTTTTAAGTAGCAGGTACACCCTAACTTTTGGGGGGGGGGTCCAGTTGATTTTATATTTACAGTAATGTGTGCCAAATTCTGGAAGAATGACTGTACATGTAGGATCAGATTTTGGCAGATGTCCACTCTAGGGTAGGGTTACCTCCTTTCACATTAGGGGTGCACAACTCAGGTAGGTACTGTTACAGACCAGGCCTGATCTATATACTAAATATGCTCATTAGCTAGTATATAAAATAGGTCTGGGCCAAGTTCTTTTATATTGGTGACCACGTTTGATCTAGATGCAAGGAAGAAAGGAGATCAAACTACTCAAAAGGATTCAATGGACTTTATTGAGTATAAAGACTAACAGCATAATCTAGCAAAGCAGAAAGCAAAACCCTCTATCCAAATTAGCAACAGTATTTAAACAGAGCATCCTAACCAGTACCAATATTCACCCGTGTGCCTAACTAACATATGTGTGTGCATTAAATCTTCCTAAAGGCTAATACAATTAAAATACAGGCAGAAAGGGGGTTGAGAGAGGCTGAGGACTGGCATGGTTTTTGAGGAGATTAGTAGAGGAAAAGAAGGGGGGGAAGGAGAAGGGAGCAGGGAAAGGATGGAGGGAATTCCAAGGCTTGTAAAGGAGCAGCATATTTACCCAGGATCAGAGACTTGAAAGCAGAGGATCACTTCAGTTGAAGGAGTGAGGCGCTCGCTGAGATAGGAGCTGTGCAGTTGCTCAGATCAGGCAGCTTGGGCAGCAAAACTCAGGCATTGCTGTAGTTTCTGTTCATGAACAGAATTCCTGCTTTGCCCCGCGGCTTAGCAGCAGACCCTGGGATTCTGTGAGCAGCTTTTTGCTGTAGGCAAAAGATTGCTGAACTCTCTGTCTAAAGCCTCATTCTTTATAGTGTTTTTCTCTTTGATCCTTGAATAGAATCTATTCAAAATCTCCTCTTTTCCTGGGTGTCCAAAAAGGTGAAAACTAGCTGCTACCTTCTGAACAAAATCTTAATTTTTCAGGATATTCCCAGTCCAGAGAGATCTCTGAATCTCATCTTCTGTAAACTGCGTGCTCAGGAAGGGAGGGGTGGGGAGCATTGCCCAAGGCAAATCTGCACTTGAGAGCCACAATGGCATCTTCCCAAAAGGTGTTAAAAAGTCAGCAGTTAGTAAGGGGATTCAGGATATTCTGCGTGAGACAGCTTGTGTACCTCTACCCAGTGTTTAATTGAAAACGAGAATATTTAAAGTATACATGAAAAGGTGTGTGTGAGATTTGTAGCATTGGTGAGGTGAGGATTAAAATCTACTGGCATTTACTGTGTATGCATTTGGCTATGTTGAATTTCTATAGAGAGCAATTGACAAGGATTGACACTGGCTTCTTGCAACAGGAAGGGGGAAAATCAGCCTCTGGCAGACTCTTCCATAGACATAGTAAGTCAGATGCATTTTAGCATATGAGTAGCCCAGGCCAAAGCCTTTGTGTTCACCCATTTTACAAAACAATGCTGGATTCCTCCTGCTCCACCGAGCAGGGAGAGCAACATCCTAGTTCACCTTGAGTTCAGGTATCATTTCTTAATAAACTGAAATCAGACACAGGCCTATATTTCACCATACTTCTGAGTTGCTACCTCTGGTTCTGATATGTTATAGACCTCTGGTTCTGATATGTTATAACAGTACCTGGGCTAGAAGTGATGTTGGCCAAAGCTATGAGGGCTGAATACAGTGTGGTGCAAAGCATGGACTGCCAAATTGCTGGGAAATATAAACCATTACACACCGCATAATGTGCCGATTGTGTTGGCCATTATTTTGAGAGGAGGGAGGGGCAAGATAGAGAGACAGGAAAAGAGAAAGGGAGTGTGAGAGTGGGAATAATTCTTGGCAGTACTACTACAACTGCTCCAAATGTTTATATGTTGTTTTTCAACAAAATTTCTCAAAGCAGTTTACATAGAAAAATAATTAAATGATAAGATGGTTTCCTGTACCAATTTCACAGTCTAAAAAAGAAACATAAGGTAGACACAAGCAACAACTGAAGGGATGCTATGTTCTCCCCCAGCTAAATATAAGAGAATCACCACTTTAAAGGGTGCCTCTTTGCTCAGTTAGCAGGAGTGAAGCAGCTCAGTTTCTCAGTAACCAGCTGCAAAAGGCAAGCACTTTCCTTGCTGGGTTTCTTTCCCCTCCCTTCCCACTCTGTAACCCCCAGCTGTGTCTCATAGACCTCCTGGACTATGCATACAACATGTTGAGAAACGAATGTGTACATGATGATGTCATGGGACCAATCAGATTTGGTTATATAGTGATATTGAAGAAGGCAAACAAAACCACAATGTTCTCACTTTGAATCTTGGATGAAATTCTACTGTTGGAATATAAATCCAGATATGCCCCCAATCTGGGGAATTCTGATTATTTATATATGTACTAGTGGGTAAGGCCCATCGTGACCAGGCAAAGTCATTTTGCATAGATTGCACTACTAGGGAAGTTTAAGAAAGCTATATGTAATAACATTTTATATTAATGTGCTTGCAAAAGGAACATAAAAGGACAGTTTGAAATTTGTAGGGTTTCAGCTTCAAGCATCCTTCATTTTATTGAATAATGACCATACATAGTACATTTGAAGGTGAGAAAGATCTTTGCTTCTCTTGGGCATGATGTCATTTTTAAATTATTGATCTGATTATTGAGTGTTAAAAATCTGTTCAGAACAATAATTAAAATATTATAATTATATTCAGAATCTCTCTCACATACACATACACCTTTCACCCAGCATATTCCACCATAAAAAGTAGTGCTTTCAGCTACATCAAGTGGCAACATTATTTATGCAAAATTTGGTATTTGTAGGTAATCATACTTTATTCTGCACAGATAAAATCAAAATAAAATATACACATATTGATCACTGATGCAAACATATCATTGATTCTAACATAACAATTACTAAAAATATGGCTAAGTTTCTTGTGGCAGCTATTAGAACAAAGGACAAAGATACTGAGACAGGCCAATTTGTATTAATTCAATCTTATAGTGTGCTAGTTATGAATTAGTTGTTGGATATTTAACTCTGCTGTACAATTTAATTAGGCCTATGATTTTTAGTTTTTAACTTAGGCTTGGTGTTCAAACCAAAGGTTTGTTTTTGTTTTTATGGTTTGTGGATTGAAATAAAAGAACCAGCATGGTGTAGTGGTTAGAGTGCTAGACTAGGACTGGGGAGAGTCGAGTTCAAATCCCCATTCAGCCATGAAACTAGCTGGGTGACTCTGGGCCAGTCACTTCTCTCTCAGCCTAATCTACTTCACAGGGTTGTTGTGAGGAGAAACTCAAGTATGTAGCTCCTTGGAGGAAGAGCGGGATATAAATGTAACAATAACAATAACAATAATAATAAGATGTCCTGGAGGGCACATTCAAATGTGCATCTCCTACAAAGACACCATCCACACTCAAATGTGCTCCCCAGCTGATTCCCTCCTTTGTCATGCTATGCATACAGCAAGCATAATAAAAGAAGGACCATCAGCTTGCATGCTGAGGCCATAACAAGGCATGCTTTGCAAACATTTTCAAAATTTTTCAACCACCTCCTGAAAAAATGAGGGTGCTTTTTGCAAATATTTGCAAAATGTTTGCAAAATGGGAATGCTTTTTGGTGGATGCAAACATGTTTGCAAAAATTGACTTTCTGATCTGCCTTAGCTTTACTAATGATTCACCACCACCACCACCACCACCCCGTTTCTCTGGTAGAATTGTGATGCTGTGTCTGTTTTTATTTTTTAACTTTACTTCATTAATGACCTGGTGAATTTTGGTCATTGTTAACTTATTTGATCAGTTATTCAGTACTTTATTACAGTCACAGACCAGTACAAGAATAATACTTACAGACAGAAGCCCAGCAAAATAAACCATCAACGTTGTAATACAATAGTTAAACATCAACATAGATCATCTAGCTTGTATGTGTGTGTGGTCAGTTAGTCATTTTGTCTAGCTAAATGTTTGCAAGAACTCTGCCAAACTTGCAGAATCAGAGAGGGGTTTGGAGTTGGATTTGAGCCTTAGGGATCAGATACATTCATTGAATATAAACTCAGCAGGGGTGCCCGGAATCTGCTGTTTAGGGGTGTATACTGCTGTATAAGTTCCTCTATTCAGCACTTGGCTATTACCCAGTGTACGGGGGTGGGGCGAATGACTGGATAAGCTAGTGGGTAAGACACAGGGATAAGACTGATTTTTGGTGTATTCTTTCAGTTCTGCTGATCAGGGAGCACGGAGTCCTGCCACATGATCTGCTGTGAGGTGGTAAGATCATGTGCTTCAGGCTCTCCCAAACTGCCTTTCAGCACAGCTCCCAGTCCTTCAGGACCCTCCAAATCTTGGTGTTAGATTCATCAGCCCCCACCCATCCATTGCTGCTTGAGCCACTCCCTGCCTCCCGATCCCTTGCCAGTGGGTCATTGGTCACTGGGTTTGGCATGGGGAAAGCGGTGACAGTGGAGGGATCTCTGTATGCAGCAAGAGCAACAGAGGGACAGCTAGCTGCAGCAGTCAGGTTATACTAGCACACACACACACCCCACACACACCTGTGGAGTAGGGAGAGTACTTTAAAATGTGGTCTAAATACTTAATTCCTCAAAAATATGGTCTATTCAGTTAGTAGAGAATGTGATGGTAGGTGTCCTGATGAGCATTAGGCATTTGGATCATATCACCGCAACATCATACCAATTGCACTGATTTACCAGTGTATTTCTAATTATGATTCAAGGTGCTGGCTATTACCTTTAAAGCCCTAATGGCTTTAAATGGGACGGAATGGGCACCCTCATACTAGGGAATTGGAACATTCCCCTTCTTGTAATTAGGTTAGTAAACCTGTTTGTTATTTATGCAATGTTCTTGCATAGGAACAGGGAGGGAAGATGTGACCCAAGAGGTCCACATGGATAAGACAGCAAATTTTCTTCTGGAAAAGTCTGTATGGTTATGTGCAGAAAGACAAGTGTATCTCTTCTAAACAGCAATGGGACAAATTGTGGAAATGGACATTTGATGTAAACACCACCACCCCCCGATTACCTGATGTGCCTTGAAATCCCCCCTCCCCCGAGTTACAGTACTGCCTGCATATCCTCTCTAATAAAACGCTTGGTGTCTGTCCGTGGACGGACACCAAGCGTGCGTTCGTGCCTGCCTGTTCTGGGCATGCGCAAAGCGCATGCCCAGAACAGAGCAAGGCAGCCGCGAACGCCAGCACCCGGTGGCCATGTTGGGGCTGGGAGAAGGAGAAGTGGCTGCCGTCCACGCCGGGAGGAGAGTGCGGGTGAAGCGGCGACGGCGGAGCCGTGGCCACAGCCAGAGGTGGCAGTGGCTGCGGCGGGGCAACTGGCGGCGGGAGTGCGGGTGAGGCGGCGGCGGGGCAACTGGCCCCGATGGCAGCGGCTGCTGCCACGGAAGTGCGGCCGAGGCGGCGGCGAAGCCGCGGCCTCGGCAAGCGGGGGCCGTGGCAGGACGGACAGGGCCGCTGCCACGGAAGTGCGGCCGAGGCGGCAGCGAAGCCGCGGCCTCAGCAAGCGGGAACGGGGGCTGCGGCGGGGTGGCAGGACGAACAGGAAAGGACTGGGCCCGCTGGCGGCCGCACTCGGGGGGGGGGTCTCCCGGAACGAAGGAGAAGCGGGGACCAGGGAGGGCAGAGGCGGCTGCGGCGGAACCGGCCTTGCCGCGGGGAAAGCCGGGGCCCGCTGCAGGGAGCATATAAAAGGTAGAAGAGTCTTCTGGGCAGGGGGGAGGGCAAGAGGGAGTGGGGGTGGGCCCAGAGCACTTACTAGCGCCCGTTATTTAACGGGCCTGAAAACACTAGTACTTTATAACCCTGTTGTTTACCAAATCCTTGTGTGTAAATCTTTGTATATATATGATGTACAAACACCCACTTTGTATATAATTGTACTTTGGTAAAGTACTGTATGCTTTGGTAGTTTGTTGGTTCAATAAAAAAATCTTGTTGTCCAATCAAAATCTTGTTGTCCTAATGGCTTAGGGCATACAAGAACCCATAGGACTGCCAACTCCCAAATAAATCTGCCTGGCCCTTAAGATCTACTAGAGAGGCTCCCTTGCACATCCGACTGCCAGATTTGGTGGGCCTTCTCCACAATGTCCCTGCTCTCTGGAACTCCCTTTCCCCTGAAACTTGGATGCCCACCTCCTTAACTGCCTTTAAGCAGCAGTTAAAGGCATTCTTTTTTGGGAGGCCTCTGCAGCGTTTGTATAAATGTTTGTGGCCTGCCCCACTGTTTCATTTCTTCTAGATAAAGAAAGTAATTGTTGCTTTAATATTTTATGGTATTATTTATATTTTTGTAAGCCACCACAAATTCATTTAAGAAAGACAGGGTATAATGTTTTAAAAATAAATAAACAAACATTCATATGGGCTCACCTGTTTGTGTAATTTGTTCTGCATGCACATTTAGCTCTTGTTTTGTGCTTGTGACACCGTTGTAGTCTGGATTATGTTAGACAAGTATGGACCCGCAACAAAATGTTGCAGTATATCCTCGGTGTGCATGTGTTACCTGAACCTGTGGCTGAGCATGGTAAATGTTTTCGGCACTTCCCCCCTCAGAAGCTGAAGGGGTTGTGACTGTCTCGATGGAGTATTCTTCAAGGTGAGAAATTTCCCACTCTTTTTGTTCCAGCCCTCCTTCCCCCACACTTGCTGCTGAGTTTCATCTCAGCCCACTCAGTTGTGTGTTAACTGCTCCCTGACTCTGCAAACATTCTACACCTGGGCTGCCCCCCACCAACTCTTGCCCTCCTGAAGACGTTGGCCTACAGTTCCCATAATCCATGGCTATTGGTCACTGTGGCTGGGGATTATAGGAGTTGTAGTACAAAAGCAGTTGGGCATCCTAAGATGAGCAGGCCTGTTCTACACCATTGAGTTACATTGGGGCAGTGGGGGGGTGTTTGACCCCTTTATATTTTTTTCTTTAGATTTTTGTGAAACCAATGTATCTGTCGGTACTTCCCTCTTGCCCACAGGTGCTGCAGTTATGCGTCCATAAGGATAACAACATTTCCAGCTCTTCTGGAAATAGATAAGAGATTGATCTATAATGACCTGATATCATGTGTGGATGTTATTCTTTGGGGACTTGTAAACACATGCAACTTAGATGAAGAGAGCACTCTCAGTTGGCTCTGCCCCTAGACTTGCGACACTAAAGTTGCGGGGGCTGTTATCCCACTATTGCTGGGGTCTCTTGATTGATTAAGTGCCTTCAAGTTGGTGTTTACTCTTAGCGACCACATAGATAGATTTTCTCCAGGATTATCTGTCTTCAACTTGGCCTTTAAGGTCTCTCAGTGGTACATTCATTGATGTCATAATCCAGTCCACCTTGCTGCTGGTTGTCCTCTTCTTTTTCCTTTAATTTTCCCCAGCATTATAGACTTCTCAAGGGAGCTGGGTCTTCGCATAATGTGTCCAAAGTATGGTAGTTTGAGCCTGTTCATTTGTGCCTTGAGTGAAAATTCTGGATTGATTTGTTCTATGATCCATTTGTTTGTTTTCCTGGCTGTCCATGGTATCCTCAAAAGTCTTCTCCAGCACCAAAATTCAAACGCGTCAATGCTTTTTCTATCTTGCTTCGTCAAAGTCCAGCTTTCACATCCAAGTGTGTCACAGGGAAAACCATTGTCTGAATGATTCTAATCTTTGTATGTATAGACACATCACGGCATCTAAATATCCTTTCCAAGGCCTTCATTGCAAGCCTACCAAGTGCTAGTCTGTGGCATATTTCTTGACTGCTGGATCTTTTACTGTTGATGCTCGATCCTAAAAGGCAGAAGCTATCTACCACTTCAATGTCTTCATTATCAATTCTGAGGCTGGTTGCTGTACCTGTTGTCATTAGTTTAGTCTTCTTTACATTTAATTGTGGTCCCATTTTTTCACTGTGCTCCTTGATTTTCATTACTAGAGCTTGCAGATTATCCGCATTCTCAGCTATCAGAGTGGTGTCATCAGCGTAGCGCAGGTTATTGATGTTTCTTCCTCCAACTTTAAAATCACGCTCATCTTCTTCCAATCCAGCTTCTCTCAGTATATCCTTGCTAACTTGGCAAGCCCCTGCTAATAACAGTATATACCTCTCTCAGTATATCCTTCTCTCAGTATATCCCTGCTACAACCCCTACTAAAATGGCAAAGAGGCACCTTTTAATGTGGTGATTCTCTTTATTTAGAAGGAGGAGAGTAACTGGCCCTATCCAGCCCCAGCATAGTCCTTCCAGTGACTGTTGCTGGTGTCTGTCTTATGTTTCTTTTTAGATTGTGAGCCCTTTGGGGACAGGGATCCATCTTATTTATTTGTTATTTCTCTGTGTAAACCACCCTGAGCCATTTTTGGAAGGGCGTTATAGAAATAGAATAAATAAATAATAAATAAATATATGTTCAGCATATAAGTTGAATAAATAAGGAGAAAGTATACAGCCTTGTCTTACTCCTTTGCTGATCCGGAACCAGTCTGTTTCACTATCTGGACTGTGGCTTTCTTTCTTGTGTATAGGTTTCGCATGAGAACAATGAGATGTTCTGGGACGTCCATTTTCCTAAGGATATTCCACAACTTGACATGGTTGATGCAACCAAAGACTTTTCTGTAGTCAGCAAAGCACATATTGACTTCTTTTTGGTATTCTTTGGCTTTCTCAGTTATTCAGCATGCATCAGCAATGATGTCTCTTGTTCTTCAGTCTTTTCTGAAACCAGCTTGAACATCCAGCACATCCCTTTCCACATAGGTCTCTAATCTGTGTTAGATAATCCTGAACGTTATTTTGCTAGCATGTGAAATTAAGGATATTGTGTGATGGTTTGCACAATCTGTTAAGTCCCCTTTCTTTGGTATAGGTATGTAGACTGACCTCTTCCAATCTGTTGACCATTGTGTCGTTCTCCACATTTGCTGGCATAGTTTGGTTAGAGCCTTGACTGATTCTTCTTCTGTTGCTTGCCATATTTATTTATTTATTTGATTTGATTTCTATACCGCCCTTCCAAAAATGACTCAGGGCAGTAGAGAAATAATACATACATACATATATATCTATATATTTCTATATATTTCTATATATTTCTATAGCTATTCCATCAGTTCCTATAGCCTTCCAACTTGGTAATGACCAGAGTGCTGATCTTAATTCATCTTCCCATACTAGAGGTTCCTGAAAGTAGGGAATATCTTCTAGAGTATAGATTTCTGCTGCACAGATTTTCAGTATTCTCCATCCATCTCTGTTTGATCTTCTCTGAATTAGTTACTATCAGTCCTTTGGCAGATCGGGGTCTCTAGAAGCCAAGAAAAAAGGCAACTTTCAAAACAGCAGGAAGACAGAAAAAGGACTCCAAAACAAATGTAAATGTGTGTGTTTGTGTGTGTGGTGTTTTGGGGTAATCCATTCCTTGATCCAGGCCAGCTTTTGAATGAGGCTTTAGCTATTTGTATTCCAGTCCTGGAGTAGAGGTGGGCCTAACTAACAGCCTGCAGCAAGAGCAGGCTGAAAAGCAGTCTGCACGCGCATCTCTGTACATAATATCCATTTCATTAAACTACTAATATTCCTGATTTCACTCCACTGCCTTGTTCTTGCATACACAACACTTACCCTTGGATTCTATGTGTGTGTGTATGTGTGTACATGTCTATGTGCATGACCCCTTATAAGAGACATTTATTCACCCTTGTTGCTGTACTACCAACAGCATTACTACTACAAATATTTATATACTGCCTTTCAACAAGAATTCTCAAACTGGTTTACATATAAACAATAATAATAAGCAAATAAAGATGGCTCCCTATCTCAAATGGGCTCACATAAAGAAACATAAAGTTGGCACCAGCAATAGCCACTGGAGGGATGTTGTGCTAGGGTTGGATAGGGACAGTTGCTCTCCCCCTGCTAAATATAAGAGAATCACCACTTTGCCTCTTTGCTCTGGTAGCAGGGCTGAGCTGTAACATCTAATAGTAATATTAGAGTTTATGATATGGGATATAGGGAATGCTTGCTACTGTCTTAAATTCTTCACATCATTTGGTGGGCCCTACAGTACAGATAAAAGTTAAAACATTTTTTTCTTGAAATGAATGTATTTTTTCTTATTTTGTTTCATTCACCATCAGATGGGTATGTGTGCAGAGAATAGGGGTTTATCCATATATTTTGTCTTAGAAGACAATACTTCCTTCTCTGAAGACGGCTTTCTGACCTCATTCAATCTGTTGACTCATTTATGGACCTCAGGACGCTGTACCTCAGTTCTTCCCCATCACCACATAGCCAGACTGTCTCTCTTCACATTCCTGGTGGCGTCTTGACTCTTTCTGACCTTGAGAGTTCTAATATTCTTGGGTTTGCAAGGAGTACCCAGCTGGCTGAGTTCCTAACTCTCAGGCCTTGTTAAAGACAAAATGCTGTCTTTTTACAGCCCTGTTGCATTCCAAAATCAGGCAGTTTTCCTTTTCCAAAAGAGGTGACCCTTTGGTCTTTCTTCCTTTTGGCACGTTGAATATTTCTCATCCTGCCAAATGACCCTCCCCCATTCCTCCTCAGGCAATCCAGTAAAGAAATGAAAAGGAGAAACCACTTGTCTCATGTTGTAGCCAGACATCTCTCTCTCTCTCCCCTGATATTTAGACAAGGCTTTCCGGGTTCTCTTTAATAAATACAAAACTACATTTAGAGATGCGTCCAAACCAGCAACTGTAATAATGTCATATGCTAACTCTGGACACATAGCTGGACTTGCCATTTTCTAGGTCTGATCTCATTTTTTACTTGGGTAGAGCAATGTGAATAGCACCACCTACCAGTTAGCTGGCTGATATGACTAAGAATCCAAGCAGCAGAAACAAATAATAAGCTTCCCACAAACCTAAAGGCAAACTCAGACCTAGACTTTATGAGCAATCACGGTCTCACTCCATGTTCCACAGAACACACTTTCTCTTTTTAATAAGTAGGCTCTTTTGCTTTCTTCTTTTTGTAAAAAATAAATAAACCATTTTAGGTGGGACTCAAATACAACTTCTGTACCTTTGAAAAAAATTCCCTTCAGCTTGACCTCAGCTCTATGGATCTCTCTTCTGTCTCACTTTTATAGACTGGCTTTCCATTGAACTGAAATCATCCCTGAAACCTTTCCATGTTGAGTCATTGCTTTTTCTTTGAGATTTGAATAATGTTTTTACTACCGTTTCAAGTCAGTACAATACTGGCAGGAACTCAAGCATTCACCAAAAACTGAGTTGTCTTTTCCTTCTTGTTCCATATCCTGAGTCAAACCAATAGCTGGGTTCATGTTCCATTTCGTTTTAAGCAATTTGATTTTTACTCTTTCTAAAAAGATTTCCTGCGATCATGCAGAGAAGCTCTGTGGTGGCCTGATGTACTGTATGCCTAAGGGTGTAATTCAGACAGGATTTTAAGGTGGTAGGCTCTGTCTTGAGCTGCAATACTCTCTCCATAAAACAGCAGCAGGTTGCCTTCCTCCAGGTAATCTGAAAAGGATTGGGGTTTTTAATGGACTTTAGAATCTTCATTTAGAAGGAATCATTTCCAGCTAAACTACACTGTGCTGAAGGAAATCAACTATGTGCATGGGACAGATGTTCTATAGCGAGCAACATACCCGTGGCCAATGTGCAATTGAGAGGAAGTGATACCCCTGTGAGAGCCCAACTAGATGTTCGGAGGAAAACAGGCTTCCTAAAGTTGCCCAGATGGAATTGCTGGGGGGGGGGCATTTATAGGGGAAAATCATCAGGGAGGGGTAAGATGCGTAACTCTTCACCGCCCAGTTGCTCATTTTCTGAATTCTTTACCTCCTTCTCCTACTGAAATGTGAAATCACATCTCTGATAAGGGATTGTCATAACTCCAGGCAGAATAGTGAATAAGGTGGAGGAGAGGAGAGCTGGTCTTGTGGTAGCAAGCATGACTTGTCCCCATAGCTAAGCAGGGTCTGTCCTGGTTGCATATGAATGGGAGACTAGAAGTGTGAGCACTGTAAGATATTCCCCTCAGGGGATGGAGCCACTCTGGGAAGAACAGAAGGTTCCAAGTTCCCTCCCTGGCTTCTTCAAGATAGGGCTGAGAGAGATTCCTGCCTGCAGCCTTGGAAAAGCCACTGCTAGTCTGTGAAGACAATACTGAGCTAGATAGACCAATGGTCTGACTCAGTATATGGCAGCTTCCTATGTTCCTATATGTTCCTATGTGGATTTGTGTTAGTAGGACGAAAAAGCGATGTGTTTTGCTTCAGGTTTTGAAGTGAAGAAGAATTCTCATATCGTGCTCCATTACCCAGTCCTATTTGGCAATGTGTAGCTTAGCTCTCTTGCTTGAGACATCTGGATTCTTTTACAAAATTGTTCATTCCTGTTGGTACCTTAATAAGTTTTGCCTTCCTCTTCTTTTTCACATGTGGCACATAACCATCTGCATTAGGAAGGTTCATTGCAAGTGGGAGCTTTATTTGCATCGGAGACAGAGGTATAGCTATGGAAGAGGAGGCCCATGTTCACCCCTCTCCACAGCAGCCCCTCAGAGTAAGGGAGATAATGAAGAGAATAGGGAGGGGTGGAGCTGGGGTGCCCTCAGGATCTGGGGGGACCGGGTTCTTTGAACCGATCCACTCAATTATAGCTACACCCCTGGTTAGAGATTAATGTCTGGACCATGCTATTTCAAGGAAGGGTTTCCCAATCTTTGGTCTGTAGATGTTAGGAATATAGGGACATGGGAAGATGCCATATACTGAGTCAGACCATTGGTTTATCTAGCTCCGTATTGTCTTCACAGAACTTGGAACATAGATGCTCTTCCCAGAGCGGCTCCATCCCCTAAGGGGAATATCTTACAGTGCTCGCACTTCTAGTCTCCCATTCATATACAACCAGGGTGGACCCTGCTTAGCTAAGGGGACAAGTCATGCTTGCTACCACAAGATGTTGGACTATAACCCCCATCATCTGCCTTGAGAGGAGCAGAAGGTTCCATGTTCCCTCCCTGGCATCTCCAAGATAGGGCTGAGAGAGATTCCTGCCTGCAGCCTTGGAGAAGCTGCTGCCAGTCTGTGTAGAAAATACTGAGCTAGATGGACCAATGGTCTGACTCAGTATATGGCCGCTTCCTAGGTTCCTATCTTCCTATAACACAAGGTTGGAAATCTTTTGGATTAGGTAAGTTTCCTAGACTGGTTCCTGATTTCTAGACTGTCCATGCCAAACTTGGACACTTGGCAGCCCTGCGCCCAACAGGGTTGGTGGACTGCATTGGGCCCAGTGGGTCACAAATGATAAATGCTGTTCTTGCAGAAAACTCCCATCACTGCTCCCCCCTCAAGTTCCCAGGAACATTCCCAGTACTAAAACAGAAGAACATATTTTTAGAAGATACCCATGCACAAAGTTCAAACAGACGAAAAGGCAACAAAGTAGGAGTGAAAGTGATGCCTGTAGAATATCATTTCACAAAAAAATTATGTTTTCATCCGTCACTTCATTTATCTCTTTTTACAAAATCAACATATTGTGCTGTTTAGGGAAGCTTTAGATATTTAGATAGTATCTAAAAAGGGAGTGGTTCTTCTTGAAAACAGAAAAAGCTTGATGAGGGAAGTCAAACACGTTTCACAGATTCCATAAGCAAGCAAGATGAGTTCCCATTGCCCTTCTGAGGCAGAGTTAAGGCTAGATCCTGCTTCTAATATGTAGCAGAGCCACACCACCAACAAGGTGCCAAGAAGGGATTATTTGTGGTAAACCAGGATTCCTTCTAAAGTTCTTAAAGAAGCAGACTGGTTTTCTGGTTAATGTTTTCTGGTTAGCAGGAACTTTTTTAAAAAGGAAAGCAGGCCCTTACCTGCTCTCCACTGCAACATGCAGTTTCCTGCTGCAGAGGGAGGCACTTGTCCCAAGAATCCAGTCACAGCTCAGGGATGCACATGGCTCTATACCAGTGTTCTCTCTAATTTTTTTCATCTGTGTGCAGAATGAGTTTTGTTCTGGGCGGCAGTATCAAGGCAGTGTGTATACACCTGCATTCAGAGTGGGGCCTTCCTGATTCAAGCTGAGCGGGATCTAAAATTTACTGAGTGGCCATCAAAAAAACACCTGAGTGCACACATATGCGCACACCTTAGAGGGAACACTGCTTTGCACCTGCACGGGTGCCATTTGCGCGGTCAGCAACACCATGCCACACATAGATGTCCTGTGTGTCCTGGCACCAAGTACGTGTTCTTGGGACAAGCACCGCTACAACAGGAAGCTGCATGTGGCGGTGGAGAGCAGGTAAAGGCCTGCTCTCCTTAAAATAATAATAATAATAAAAGATCCTGCTCCCTGCCCCACCCCCCGCACGGTGCCAAGCCAGTGAATAAACCTTGGTTTGTCACATTCCTACCTTTTGGGAGAATGATGAGTATCTATCATTTCTGCTCTTATCTCAGAATGTCCTTTTGAGATAACTATACGGTGATCCAGGTTATATACTCTCACCCCCACCCCGAAAGAGGCCTTTAGAAATATATAATATTTAAAAACAAAACAACACACTGTTGGCTGTTTGTTAGACTTTTCCAGCTAGTGGTAAACAAGAATAAAGTTAGCTCCTTTCTGCCTCTGTGGTTCTTATCTGTTTCATCTTCAGAACTCTGACCCTTCATCTGGACAAGACTTTGAGGCACATCTTCTCTACGTTCCTGAGAGTCCACAGTGGTGCTACAGTTGCAGAAAGGTGTAAATTTAGGCATCTTTGATGGACATAAAGGAGAAGACCTGCTACTGATATTGGCAGAAATCAAACAAGAGATAGTCTCCTGCTAATTTCTTTAGGAACAACACAGTTTCTTAGCAGTCATCATGAGACTTGTTACAACAGTTATTGAAGACTAGTAGGTGAGGCCCGTCATTGGCCAGGCAAAGTCGTTTTGCATAGATTACACTTATAGGAGAGTTCAAAAAAGTAAATATATTTAATAGCATTTTTATTGATGTGCTTGCAAAGGAGAAGTGAAAGAACAGTTTGAAACATATGGTATGTGTGAATCTGAGAAAGATCTTCACTTTTGGGGGGCATGATGTCATTTTGGGATTATGATCTGATTATTGTTAAAAATCTGTTGAGAACAATAACAGTTACATTATGATGATTATATTCAGAATTTCATCTTAAAAATACAAAGAAAAATTAAACCTTTCCCCGAATATATTCTGGTGTAAAAATTAGTGCATTCAGCTACCTAGCTGAATGCACTAATTTTTACACCAGAATATGTTCGGGGAAAGATTTAATTTTTTTCTTCATGCAAAATTTAGTATCTGTAGGTCATCTGTGGTATGACTTTATTTTGCACAAACATACAAACAATTCTTTCAAAATATATAATAGATAGATAAGGAGGCTATTCCCACGAACAGCCAAAATCGGGCTAGGGGAGCCTAGCCCAATTTCAGATGATCGTGCGAGCCACCGGGCTCGCAGCCGAGCCCGGTTGCCTCCCAGCGGTTAACCCGCATAAGTACCCCTCCCCTTGAACCGGGTTTGCGGAGTGAGCACTCTGCAAACTCGGTTTTTCTGATCGTTAGTAGACCCCGGAGGGGAGGCGAAAAGCCACCTCCTGGCTCTGGAGGTCTCTCCAGTATGCCCTGCGCACTCGTGCAGGGCATACTGGAGCTTCTGGGGGCTGCTCGGCCCCCGAACTCCCCAGCCCCCACCAGCTCCATCACGGAGCCGGCAATCGTGTGGGCAGCCGATACAGCTGCCCAGGGCTCCCGCCCTGCTCGTGTGCAGGGAGAGCGGGCTTAGCCCGCTCTCCCTGTTTGCTCCCCAAACTGGGTCTCACTGATCATGAGACCCGGCTCATTGTTTTAAAATGATGTATAAGACTATTTTGGTTTTTTTGCTTGTTTGAGTGAGCTCAGTTACTCATTTGAATACTTATAGAGATGCACTAGAATGAAAATATCAATGCTAATTTGTCTTGTGATTCTTGTGAACCATACAGGAAGGCTCACATTACATTACATGCACATTAATGTGAATTAATGTACATACTTCGGAAGAGGGTACAAATTCTTGTTATCATTTTTTCCACTGGGCCTAAAAAAAGGCATCTGCATTTTAATAATGACTTTCAAAACCCTGAATAGCTGCATTGTGACTGTAGACATGGCAATCCACAATAGGTCCCAACATTTTCTTCAAGAGCTTCTCTCTGCCAGAGCTAACCTTGTTGATATGAACAGATCACAGCTGGAGGTGGTTTGACTTCAGGCTAGATAAAACTAATGATGCAATGAAAGCAAGCAGACCAAAACATTAACTCCCAACAGATCGCTAGATAAGGTACAGGCAGAAGCCTGCTTTTAGTGATGGATGAACTAAATCCAATAGGCTCTGTGGTTCACTGGACTGAATGAAGAACATGGTACTGAATACCCTGGATTCAAACCTGGAACTCCAACTAGGTCACTGTCCCTTATGGCTTAATACCTTTGTATTCATTGGAATTGCAGCATCTGTGCTGGTCTGCAGTCTTAGGACACCTGTTCAGTGTTGAGATAGGTTGAGAAAAGCATGCAACAAAGACTCCTTTTCACAGCAAAAGCGTTGTTAATGTTCCCATCATTCCTCCAACTGCACCTTTCTCAATACAGTTTTAATTTTAAGGTGGCTCATTCTGTCTCTTCTTTATTTTACACCCCTTCTCGTAGATTCTCCTGTTCTTCTCCTGACTGATTCTTGTCTCTCCTCCAGTCACTGCCATTTATTCGCAATCTCTTTGTATATCTGTGGAGTGCCAGTTGGTATAAGAACCATGCATTCCCAAGGATGGTTGGGAGAGGCCACACGGAAATCATTTGCTAGTGTCAACCAATCCAAGGCCACAATGCAACACCATTAAAATCAACAGATGTTTAACTACTAACTTCCTTGGAGATGGATTGCACTATAATTCTTGCTAGAATAGAATAGAATAGAATAGAATAGAATAGAATAGAATTGAATAGAATTGAATTGAATTGAATAGTTGCAACAATCACTCTGGAACATAGGAACATAGGAAGCTACCATATACTGAGTCAGACCATTGGTCTATCTAGCTCAGTATTGTCTTCACAGACTGGCAGAGGCTTAGGAACAAAGGAAGCTGCCATATACTGAGTCAGACCACAGGTCTATCTCGCTCAGTATTGTCTACATAGACTGGCAGCGGCTTCTCCAAGGCTGCAGGCAGGAATCTCTCTCAGCCCTATCTTGGAGATGCCAGGGAAGGAACTTGGAGCCTAAATGTTCTTCCCAGAGTGGCTCCATCCCCTAAGGGGAATATCTTACAGCGCTCACACTTCTAGTCTCCCTTTAGTATGCAACCAGAGTGGATCCTGCTTAGCTGAAGGGGACAAGTCATGCTTGCTACCACAAGACCAGCTCTCTTTCCAAGGCTTCTCCAAGGTTGTAGGCAGGAATCTCTCTCAGCTCTATCTTGGAGATGCCAGCGAGGGAACCTGAAACCTTCTACTCTTCCCAGAGCAGCTCCACCCACTAAGGGGAATATCTTTCAGTGCTCACACTTCTAGTCTCCCATTCATATGCAACCAGGGAAAGAGGGAGAGGAGGAGCAGAGGGGGAGGGAGGGAAGAAGAGAAGGAAATACACATCACTGCACCAATAGATGTGGGTAAATCAGAAAGGGCTTTTGTTTTCTCTTTTATTCTAAGAATAGTTCAAGCAAGTTAACCCAGATTTCTGACCATGAGTGCCCAAGAGGAGAATCAGGGCTGTCCTTCGAGAGCCCTGGTGGGGCCTGGGGCCTGGAGCAAACCAGCCAGTGCAGGGCCTCCTTCCAGTTAATTCTAATGGGGATTAAGAGAGCAGGGTCTGGGGCGGTTGCCCTGCTTGCCATGCCCTAAGGACAGCCCTGAGGAGAATCAAGAGGATCAAGAGATTCTGACGGACAGCCTAATGTAGCACACATACTGCATTCTATATTAAAGCAGGGTGAGTGCTTGCACAGAGTGAATTCCGCCCCACCCTCCGATCTGCCTTACCTTCTGGAGCCCTCTGTGCCATGCAACAAATACGTCCCTGAAGGTTGCATGAGGGTCTGTGCCACTTTAGTCTGGAATGCAGCATGCTGCACACACCCTTCCTTTGCTGCATGTGCATTTCATTAGTCTGGATGGCAGCCTCTGTCTCTTGGTTGCAGGCAATGCTTTTACCCCTCTCACTCCCTTTTCCTCCTCAGGAGGGTGTATGTCTGCAGCAGCGGAGAGTTGTGGAGGAGAATGAGGTAGTGAGGAAGGAGGCAGTGCTGGGTGGTGAGGGTGTGTGTGCATGTTTTATTATTATTATTATTATTATTATTATTATTATTATTATTATTATTATTGATTCAATTTTATTTCTATATGTGTGTGTTTTGGTGTGAGGGAGCTGAGAGTTAACACACTGAGGTAAGGTAGCATAGTCTTTGCTTGTGTGGGGTGGGGGGAGATGGTGAAGCCTTCCACAGCATGGAGGTGTGCCCAGCTAGCATGAATGGGTGTGGGGACGTGGTTTTCATTGTCCTTCCCTGAATTAGTCTTTGGTCAGCAGGAGGAAGGAGAGCCTCCGCTTACTGAGTGGTGACCTGGGGAGCTGCTGCCATTCTTTTAGCAAGCAGGGACTGTTACACACTGCATACCCTTTCCTGCAGAGCCCAAAACCGGAAGGAGGGTGCCTAGGAAGTGGGGAAGGAAGGAGGCGTATAATCGGATTGGTATCAAGGAGATAAAAAGCTAGGGGGCTGGAAGTATGAGGTTTTCCAGGGGGGATATGCTCATGATGGGGTAAACCTCAGAATGTGTATTTCCACCTGGGTTACCAAAGGATATGGCTGATAATGCCTGGATATGGCTGATAATGCATGATTCTTGTTGTTTTTCTTGCAGACTCTGAGCCATGCACCCCTGACACGCCCTCTGCCACTGCCTCACCCTCATCTTCTGAAGACCCTGCACCTCTCACAGCACCTCCCTCGCCTTCCCCTCCCTATGGCTGTGAGGCCTCCACATTCTCACCGCCACTCCCCACCTGCACCTTGGCCTTGAATCCTGAAATGCCACCACGGACATCAGCTTCTGCCACAGTAAACCCATCATCTGCCTCCCTCTGCTCCCTGCCTCCTGGGTTTCCTCCGGCTGTACCGTCAGCTGCCTCTGCTTCAGCTACCCAACCTTGCATTTACTCACCTACAGGTGTCGCCATCTCGCCTAGCCAGGCCCCCCACCTGATTGACTGGCTACCGTACCTTGCTTCGGTGATGACCACCACCATGCGGGGGAAGGAGGAAGAACAGCCCTCAACAGGCCCTGCTCTGGCTGAGCGCCTGAAGAGGTGTGGAAGCACATACCTGCCTGTGCTCAATGAGGCGGGGACTGTTCAAGCAGGGTTCATCAAGCAGCAGCCCCCTGAATCTGTTTGTTCACCGCCACCATTTCAGGACATGCCCCCACATTCCGAACAAGCACCTGTGACTCTACAGGACATCCTGGCAGAACTGCAGACTATGAACAGCCACCTTTCGACCATAGCGAGGGCTCTTAGCCACCTTGCCTCATCCTTAGCCCCTCAGCGAGATCCCACAAACCCTTCAGGCTTGTAAGAAAGGAATTCGTTCAGGGTATCTCCTTTGAAAGTCTCCTGCATTCTTTTATTGGGAACGTGGATGATAGGGGCAAGATACAGTTGGCAAGAGGTCCAAGTGCAGATGCAGTGGTTTTGGTGCTGATCATTATTTGCCCTGTTCCTGAGAGACGAAAGGCTGTGTAGGCTTCCTCAGCTTCCCTTCCTACTACTGTGGGAACACAGATGTGAAGACTGTGTTTGCATCTATAAAGTTGTTTATATCCGTTACATGTGTACTATGTCCCTTTCTTTCCATCTTTACAATATTTGCAGATACATAACATTTTCTTTCTTTTTTAATTAACACAAGTATTTCATGCACCATGAAGATGAAAACCTAGATGAAACCGAAAGTTCCCTAAAGCAGAACACTGGTTTTGCTGGACTCTTCTAGTTGGAAAACATGCCAGATGTAGCTCCAGGTTTGAAGGACACATCAAGCAATTTGTGCTTCATGGGCTGCATCTCACCACTGTGGGCCCTGATAAAGTCACTCTGCCACCAACATAGGAACATAGGAAACTGCCATATAGTGAGTCAGACCATTGGTCTATCTAGCTCAGTATTGTCTTCACAGACTGGCAGCGGCTTCTCCAAGGTTGCAGGCAGGCATCTCTCTCAGCCCTGTCTTGGAGAAGCCAGGGAGGGAACTTGAAACCTTCTGCTCTTCCCAGAGCGGCTCCATCCCCTGAGGGGAATGTCTTACAGGGCTCACACATCAAGTCTCCCATTCAGATGCAACCAGGGCAGACCCTGCTCAGCTATGGGGACAAGTCATGCTTGCTACCACAAGACCAGCTCTCCTCCTAGGGAAGCTCTTGGCCCAGAGGAGACCTCAAAGAATCAGCAGCAGGCCCTTCTCAGGTCCCAGGCCCTTAGCAGCTGCCCAGAGATTCTGAACCCCGGCCATATCCAGCTATAGCTAGCCGAGCTACATGTAATTTGCTCAGTGAACAGGGTAAACACTCTGTTCCAGCAAAGGCGATCCACACAGGTTTTCAGTGCACTCAGACTAGATGCTGAAGCCAATGTGATAATATGCACTACATAGACACATAGAATTCATACTGTGCTCTGGCTTACATTCTGTGCACACATTGAAGTGGGCTGTGGGCTTGCTGCTTCTGTGGCATTCATCAGCCCATCGGTGCTCCTAGCAATGGCAGGAGAGACTTCATGTGAACACAGTGTTGTTCGCATGGAGTCTCTCCCACTGTCACTAGGAGTGCCATGGAAGCGGCAAGCCTACAGCCCTCATCGAAATGCGGCTTGCTGAGCAGTATGTAAGTCACTCTGTAACTTGTGTAGTGGCCATATTATAAGAGTGCATCCGTATTATAACTCCTTGCACTCTTAATCCAGCTTTGAGCCATAGATATGCAGGAGCGGTCTCCCTAAAAAGCTGCTGATAAACCTTTGTGGCGCAATCTCTCTGCCCACAGTGTTATAAAAACTGCCTGGTTGTTTCTGGTCTGGCAATTATCCCTTCAGGTCATACATGCAGACTGGGAACCAGAATAGGCTGGAGATGCAGATGCAGAGCTGCAGGGATTGGCTGTACTGAATGAGTAAAAGCTATCTTTAAATAAATCTTATAAAGACATATCCTTAGGAGTCCATAGATACAGCATCCAATGACTGAAAATCAGTAGACAGCACTATATGTCAGGTTGAAAGTATCTGTACAGTGTCTTCTGATCCTGAATCACAACATAGCTTAGTGTATCTAAATGGCTTGGTGGGTGCCCAAAATAAATGGGAGTGCTGTTTACATGGGGTTACATATTTGCTTAAAGTTACATTGACATGAGGCTAAAAGGGAGACACCACCATGAATCTGGATAATGTCTAGAATAACCAAGGTATACTTGATGTTCTGCCATAAATGAACGTAAACATGCAGGATTCTTAATAGAGGAATTTGTGAATGAGTGGCAGATGTAGTTTTGTGAAACTAAAGAATGGAGCATTTAGGAGCATAACTGTTTAGAGGCAAAGATGGAGATTTGCACTGTCAACAACCAAGTAAGTACAATGTTCATTTCCAAAGATAATTACATGACAAAAACTGGGTAGACTTTTACAAGTCAGCAAAAATGGGATTTATCCTCGAAGAAAATAGGATTGCGCAGCTGATGGATTCAATTATGACAGCCATGAATGCACCACTGAGAGACTTTGAAGGCCAAGTTGAAGACAGATCATCCTGGAGAGAATCTATCTATGTGGTCGCTAAGAGTCGACACCGACTTGATGGCACTTAATCAATCAATCAATTGCATTCTTGCCTTGTAAATATTTTGCATTTTAGAAATCATTTTAATGAATGAAAATAGCTTTTTTCCCCTTGCTCACAATATGTGAATATTTTCCTCACCAATATTATGTGGTCTCCACTTCACTGAGCAGTGAGGTTCCAGGGGATTACCAAGTCGAATTAGTGATCTGAAAGAAGCATGTTCTATCACTGCCATTGATAGATCATTTTATATCATTTCCTGGAAGAAGGGGATTTTACCACCATGGAACATGCTCTGGAAACCTCCTATTGAGACTCTGTGGGGTTTCAGACTGTGCTCTGTGGGGCTGTCGAAAATGATTTCGATGCCCAAACTGGTAGAAAATGCAGTAGCCAGGTTGATCATCAGTGCTGATTATAGGAAAATCTGATACAGATTCTTCATGAACTCCTTTGGCTGCCAGTTTGTTTCCAGGTCAAATTCAAGGTTCTGGCATTTCCTTTTTATAGGTTAGGTCCAGGACACTTGACAGAGAATCTTCTTCCATATACCTTCCAGCACATTGGGAGCTAGAACTGGCAATGTATTGCAATTTATAGCAGTTATAGCCAGGAGGGCTTTTTCTGTTGTAGGCATGACATTGTGGAAACATGGCAAACTGAGGGGCACAGAGTTATTGCCTGAAATTCTTGCCTTCCCCCTTAGTCCACTTACAAGACCTTCATAGGGGCCAACACTTATTTTAAAAAATGGGGTCAACAATAAGTGCTCATTTCACCAGCCTTAGAACCAGGCCATTGTCATTAAAAAAAGAAATGCACAGAAGATATCTTACTCTCCAAAACATTGTTGCTGCATATCACAAAGTGGGTGGGTTGGTTGGGGGTTGGTAGGTATTTGAAGCAATTTGATTTTTGGTGGGGAAATGGTGAGTTAAGATCTCCTCCTTGCAATCAACCAGAATCAGAGAAGATGAAGGAAATATGCTAAGATGTCTCCAAATATGTGGGCATTCACATGGAGTGGACTTGCTTTCTATTTCCTGCTCTAGAATTCTGTGATTTGACCATTAGCTTACCTCTTTGTTTCTGATGAAAGAAGAGGCACTTCCAATTCAATGCAGGCCTCCTAAACATGCAATTGGCTTAACATCCAGTTTGACCCTGATCCTCCTGCAAATCCTCTTTGCCAACAGAAGGAACTCTGCTTGCTTTGCAGATTTCAGTCTCGTGTCAGTCACCCTTGCCACTCATGCAGATGGCGGGGAAGCCAAGTGGCAAGTGTGTCACAAGGGAAACTGACCTCTCTTTCCCAGGAACATCTCTAATACTTTCAGTGGCTAACACAGTGAGTGGGGCATGCAAGCTGGTTCTGTCCATCTCCAAAGCCCATCTATGCTGCTATGGAGCACAGAAAGGTTCTATGGTGCCTAAGAATTGTGTTGGCATTCCAGTGACAATTTCCCCATCATTCCTGACAGAAGTGTGACACAGTTCTTAGGGGCCACTGAAGCGCTCTAGCAGCACTGGAAATGGATTGAACCAATGTACGTGCCCCACCCTTGAATAGGCAAGCCAGTAGAATCAGACACTATGCACCCAGTCCTGAGCCAGTACAGTAGATATAATGTCAGACCAAGGAAACCTGGATGATGACGATGATGATGATGATTACATTTATATCCTGCTCTTCCTCCAAGGAGCCCAGAGTACTACATACTTACGCTTCTCCTCACAACAACCCTGTGAAGTAGGTTAGGCTGAGAGAGACGTGACTGGCCCAGAGTCACCCAGCAAGTTCGTGGCTGAATGGAGATTTGAACTCAGGTCTCCCCGGTCCTAGTCCAGCACTCTAACCACTACACCACGCTGGCTCATGCTAGATGCAAATGCTGCTCAGCCATAAAGTTTGCTGGGTGAGCTTTGATCACATACTGTCTCTCAGGCTAACTTACCTCACCAAGTCGTTGTGAAGATAATATATATATGACATCCTGAGCTCCATGCAAGAAGGATTGGATACTAATATAATGTGATAACAACAGTGCAGGTAGATTCCCATGCACAAATAAATGACAGAGACTGGGTATGCCTGAGAGGCATATCCAAATTCTGAAATCAGAATCCATAAGGCTGCAGTTGTAGACGTCTAACGTGAAGTAAAATTACAGAATCATGCATATGCAGTGAAGATTTGGCAGCATGGCTGTTCCCCAGCTCTCCTTTCTTTTATTTAAGTTTGACTGAAAAAAATTGAACAAAATGTCCAGCAGATTTATGGTGCCTTTGCTTAATGTGCAGTTCAGCTCCTTATAATTCCTCTGGACCTTTGGTGATCAGAGGCCTATAAGTGGTATTTTAGACTGCAACTCAAGAAGGTGGCAAATAAATCACACACATGCAGTCAACAGAATCTGGAAGAAGCAACGAGAGGCATTTCTCCTGCATTCGTTTTGCTGAAAACTAGCGGTGCATGAAGCCAGGAAGCCAGTTCTTTACTTGGGATAAGATGTCTCTTCAGTGTGTTTTTCTCTACGCAGTATAATGCAGGTATAGTCTGCAGATGTTCCCGCGTTGAGCCCTCTCTCAGCCCACAAAGTAATACGGCTTGCATACCTTCAGATTCCCATTGGAACCCATGCCACCGTGTCTCTCAAGTTTAGATGAGTTTCAGTTTCACGCATTTCAAGGCTCTGAGAATTTGGGTGGTCTAATCACCCATGTGAGAATATTGGCAGTCCCTACTACATCCAAATGCTATCATCCATATACAAACAGGTAGGACAAAGACTTAGTAAAAAGATTCCTTGCAGGCAGCGGATGAGGAGAGAGTGTTTACTCTTCTCCCCTACACCCACAAATCCTCTTGCAAATCTATGGTACACTAGTGGAGTTATTCCACACATAATACTGTATCCTCAGCACTTTAGATCTTGATCCCTATATATCTTGTGCTATGTAAAGAGGCTCAGTTCAGAAGTTCAGCTCATATTCTTTGTACAAAGGACCAGTTCAGAAGCTGTTTCCTGTGTTAATATCCCAAGATTGGTCCTTGCAAACACAAGTGCCATGTGACATCACCATATGTGAATGGCATGTACCAGCGAACGCCCAATATATCCAATTTGTGTAATACTCTTCTCAAATGGGCAGAAGGCTCAAACATATTGGGTGAAGTGTGCATACTTTTCACCTGGCTCACATTTGTATGCTACTGGGAACACACACTATGAGACCTTTGCCATGGGCATGGGATACTTTCCTAAGAGCAGGGCAGAAAGCAGAGGGCTCAGAATACTATCAGCATACTTCTCAAGATCTGCAAGCTTGTGACCAACATACCTTTTGACATACATAGCCAAATGTACATACAGTATGTATTAATTTGCCTGATTATCCTTATTCCTTTTGCAGTGAAACATGGTGCGCTGTGTGTGGCAATGGCTGTGTAGGGGCATCTTGTGTTTCATTCCTCTCCGGTGTGTGTGCGTTTTACAGGGTATCCCATATTCAAGCATTATTAATTTTTCATTTTAAGAGTATCATGGGGAAGCTGGCTAAGTCAACTGAGACGCAAGCTCAAATTGCTTTTTATTTTCTAACTTCATGTTGTTCAAAGATGTTGACATATGGAATTTTAGTTTCTTTGTAACTCTCCATGAAGAGAAAGAATGGTTCTCTTTTCTGTGGAGTACACATGTTAGTGTATTGAATATAAAGTTCTCCTCTGCATGTGTCGTGTGCACTAAAAGCAAGTCAATATGGAGATGGAATAAGGAACATTTTTTTCAATCCTAAAGAAAGAACGAATGGGAATTCTACACCCCCACCTCCACCCACCCCCACTTCAAGGATTTGAAGACTGCAACTCAGTTTCTTCCAGTTTCATTAAAAATAAAAAGAATCATGAAAATTAATCAAGTTTGTGTATCCTGTGAGCAAAATGGTAATCTTGCCCCAAGAGTTTAGAATGTTACTATCATTGAGTTCAAGGTGGCTTACAGTAAAATATGTTTTTTTGAAAACCAAACACACTAAAACACAATAAATTAATTTAATCAGCATTTGTAAATAATTATAAATTGGGCACTACTTCATGGAAATCCACAAAGGTTTGCAGAAGTGTGACATCCTCTCTCATTTTTTGAATGCTGAAAAGCCACTGTGGTGGTGGACTAGAGAGCGCATCTAGTGACTTAACTGGCAACTCTCTCCTGCTTTCTTACTAGCATGGCAGTCAGAAGAACCCTGGTGAATCAGGCCAAAGCCTATCTAGTCCAGCATCATTTCCCCCACATTGGCCTACCATCTGCCTACCACCAGATGCCTCTGCAAAGCCCACAAGCAGGAGATGGGCAGCACCCCCCTCTTCTGCTGTTGCCCCCCTACAATGGGAATTCAAAGGCATGCTACCTGGGAACCTGGAGGTACCATATAGCCATGAGGACTAGTAGCCATTAATAGATTTGTTCTCCATGAATTTGTCTAATCCCCTTTTATAGTTATCTAAGCTAATGAACATCAACACATCATGGTCATTCACACAACCAGCGGGGGAGCAGTGTGGGAGGCTGTAGGACAGATTGAATGGCAAACTATCTTTTAAATAAATAAATATAAGCACAGGTTTGTTTTGTTTCAATGTGCCTGAATCTTGCCTCTTGGAGCTACCAATGATAATAAAAGATTACCAATGAGAGTGGAGGCCTGAACCAGGCCACAGCTGCCTCGGGCTGCTCTTCAGGAGGCCAGCGGTGGGGGGGAGGAGGGGAGTTAGAGCCCCTGCCACCGCCAATGTCTCCATCTCTGCCACCTCAAAATTAAAGGCAAAAAGTACACTTTCTCCCCCACCCCCCACATTTCTATAGGGAATGCCCTTTACTTGTAAAGGGGAATCCTCACTGGATTCCTCTTTACAAGTATACCCCCCAAACCAGCCTGCATACCGGTTCAGCCCAGTTCGATGGCTGAACCAGACCGGACCTGGTTTGGCCAAACGTGAAATTGGATGGGGCCGGTTCAAATCCGGTCCAGATTCAAACCAGACTGGCCAAATGGGTGGCTTGGACATCCCAAAATGCTACAGCACAAAGTGGAGGAGTTGTGGGGTTACTTAGCAAACCTCAAAATAAAATAGCAGCAGAGACACTGCAAGCCATGGATACTATTTTCTAGTGTTGATACCCTAACGCACAGAGTATGCAAAACAAATAAGATGCACTTGAACTCCTAGACTGACCTACTATGCAAGGGCTCTATGGTAGTCAGCTCCAATATTTTCTGTGCCCCAGCCTCCACATGCATATTAACAGTTGTGATGAGGCTGTGCCACAGGGCAGCAGCACATGGTGGTAAAGGCTCCATGCTCCATGGGCATCATGCAACTCTGTGGATAGAGTCCTCACCAGTGAACACTCACACTACCCTGTGGCATAGCCTGATTGCAGATGGTTACACATGTTCAGGGGAATGGGTAGTGCTCACGTTGCCTATGTCCCCTTGCACAGTATGTCAACAACAATAAAGTAAACAGTAAGTGTGCCATCAAGTCGATTTTGACTCCTGGCACCCACAGAGCCCTGTGGTTTTGTTTGGTAGAATACAGGAGGGGTTCACCATTGCCGTCCCCTGCACAGTATGAGGTGATGCCTTTCAGCATCTTCTTAGATCACTGCTGCCCAATATAGGTGTTTCCCATAGTCTGGGAAACATATCAGTGGGGATCCAAACCAGCAACCTTCTGCTTGTTAGTCAAGCATTTTCCCACTGCACCACTTATGGTGGATGTCAGCAACAATACAAGAAGTTAAATATCACTTGATAGATATAATTGAGATTTGAAGGGTGGCTCCCAGGTTGAAATGTAGCTACTGAAGGATATAATTTGTTTAAAAGATCATCATTGTAATGGAAAATACTATATAGCAGTGTTCCATGGCACAAATGTGTACACCTGCACAGAAATCCAAAAGAGTGAACATAGTAGCCTGGTGGAGAGCATCTAAGTAACAATAAATGGAGAAGAACGTATACTCAAAATTGTAGTTGAAGTCTATGACAGACTGCCATATCAAGGAGGAGGAGATATGGATGATGCTTACCAGAAACAAATGGTGCTTCAAGGTGCTTCAAGGAACACAGAATTAGTAGTAATGGAGGAGTTTAACTACGGTACAGTGATATCTGTAGAAAGACAAACTCCTCTAAGCATAGAAATTCCAAAAAATTCCTGACATGCCTTCCAGACAGCTTCTTCTTTTAGGAGGTGAAGGAAGGAACGAGGGGATTGGCTTCCCTTAACTTGATCCTATAGGGAAGAGTTGGCCAATGAGGTTGGGGACATAGGAACTTTGGGGGAAAATGATCGTGCAATTCTGGAATTCTTGATCTAATGGAAAGTTAAATGTGAGTGTAGTTAGACCATTGCCTTAGAATTCAGGAAATCTGATTCTAAGAAGCTCAGAGAAGCACTTGATGGGATTCCATGGCTAGATAAACGAACAGGAAAAGGCAGGGGTGGCTCCCCCATGAAGCAAATTGCGGAATTCATGGCAGTCACCTTAGGTGCATCTTTGCAGAATGAGCTCTCCTCCAGACTCACCAGTGGAAGCCCACCAGCCTGCTCCTGCCTCCACATGCCTCCTAGCAGCCCTGCTCTGCCTTCAAGCTCAGACGGCAGCCTTAGTGGCTTGGGGCACCTGCACAGGAGATAGCTTAGATAGCCTTCAGCAGCAGAGGTGACTGCCTGGGCTCGCTCTTGCTGTCTCCCCTTCCCAATAACACCATGCTGGAAAGAAGAAAAGAGAAAGAGAGGGAAAGAGCTAGGTGCCATCTCTCCTATTCACCAGCAATGAAGCAGTGGAGAGAAGCTGGAGTCAGAGCACTCACACTCTCCCTCCCTCCCTCCCTCCCCCACATTCCTCTCCACCACTGTGCTGGAAAGAGGACACATACACCACACCTGGTCCCAGGTTCTCCTATTCACCAGTTTACAAAGGAGCAGTGAAGAGAAGCCAGGACCAGATCCAGTGCTGGCTCTAGCACTGGTGCTGCCCAAGGCAAGGCCCAAGTCTCAGGGGACACACAACTAGTACTGATTTCCCTAGCACACACCCCACCCTTCTCCATCTTGGCAAAGGTGCAATTCAAACTTCAGTTTGGGTAAGGGAAAAGAGCACTTGCTGTCCAAATGGAAGCTTAAAATGTGCTCTGCTGGGCTGGGGGAGGGTGTGGCCACCCCTTGTGCACCCACCCCCACCCTTCCCCATCTTGCCAGGGACCAGGGGTGTACCAAGGTTGGAGTGAGCCCAGAGACAAGATTTTAAAATGGGCCCCTCGCTGCATTCCTCTCCTTCTCCTGGACCCATGTCTCTGCTGCAGAAGACCATTAAGGACACATGTAATATAGTCAAACTGTCATCTGAATCCCCTCCAAGATATATGGACCAAATGATGGGCGGTTGTTCTCAAACCCAACAAAACAATTTGCAAAATATGGGAAAGGCAACTTGTAGAAATTACATGATGTGTTTTAAGTATATTGGCTTTTCACAGTAGAGGTTTTCCATGATAAAACAACATGTCTTAAAGAGCAATGCAAATTAATTTAACATTATTATTTATTATTTATTTATTCAATTTTTATACCACCCTTCCAAAATGGCTCAGGGCAGTTTACAATTAAAACATCCAAACAATCCTGCAAACCAGTGCTTGAATGTGGTTCTTTCAGAGTTTTTCCAATCTAAGGTTGTCACCAAGTGACTCAGTTTGAAAGCCTTGACCCTTATTTCAAAACACAACCACACCACCTGGGACTTTGTGTTGATATACTTTTATAATAAAACTGCAATCCTGTGTACACTGACTGGGAAGTCAAGCATCTTCCCCGCCCCTCCACACCCACACACACATACAACATGGCACACGTGGGTTCTTGAGGGCACAAACAGCAACTGAACTCACAAGAATGTAATAATATAAATCAAGTATATTCATGCAAATATGCATTAGCAGAAACATTTCAACACACAACTTAACACATTCCCACATCCTGCATAATTCTTATGCACTCCCTTCTCTGTCTCTAAAGGACCTAGTATTTAAACAACAGAATTTTCAAGAATATAAAGATGAAAAAAAAACAAGGTAATGGGGTTTTTTTGAGGGAAGATGGGGGAGACCTTGGAATTTTTATTGTTTTTTAATGCTACTTGGGGGCTGGGTGGGAAAGAGACCCACCATTCAGAAAAGCAGGAGCTGCTTAGCTGCTCCCTCATGCCTCTCTCTCCTGTCTTGCATTCGTTCCCTCGGCATCACTGAATTGAGTGTTTGGAAGTAAGTTTCCCCCTCTCCCAGCTTCCCTCCTGCTCCTGCTGCTTTTGCTTTTTCAGGACATTTGCAGAGTTCAGGAGTTTTGTAAGCACAGAGAGCAGACACTGGTACAAAAAATGAAACATACACAAGACAGACCCGATCTCCACTAGGGTGCTCCATTCTCCACACCCACACATATATGAAACTATTCCCCTTCCCTCTTTGAAGAGAGACAGTTTGCAAACTGAAGTCCAAGCTCCACAATTTGCAAAAAAACAAAAACAGGGGGCAGGGGCTTACTTTTTCTTGTCTTCCTTGTGCAGAGTTCAGAAGTTTTGAAAGCACAGAGAGAAGACACGCACAAAAAATGAAACAAACAAGACAGACCCGATCTCCACAAGGGTGCTCCATTCTCCACGCCTCCACACACATGAAACTCTTCCCCTTTCCCCTTTGAAGAGAGACAGTTTACAAACTGAAGTCCAAGTGCCATAATTGGCAGAAAACCCCCCAAAGGAGTGGGGACTTACTTTTTCTTGTCTTCTTTGTAGTGTCTCCCACCCTCTTCCACCTCCAGGTCCAGCCTGGGCAACAGAAGGCAGATAGAACTGCCCCCTCCCCCCAACAGCAGGACAGGGCTCAGCAGCGATCCAAACAATTATTCTCAGCTACCTCAGCCTGCCGGGGAGGAGCAAGCTTCGCCGAGGGGAAGTTTGCTTCTCTAGCTCCTTCCATCACCTTGGGCTCCCAGCAGCTCCCTCTCACTCTCACAAGCACATTGCATGGGCAGGGAAGCAGGGAGAGATATGGCAGGCAGGCAGCTGCCTTTGCTCTCCCTTGCAGGCATGCTGCATGGCCGAATTGAGAGGGCAAGGACTGGCCTGGAGGAGCCACTCAGAGGCTGTGGGCCAGGGGGCATTCTTCTCCCTTTGCCTCATTAGCGGTACACCCCTGCCAGGGATGCATTTTAAGTTTCAATCTGAGCAGTGAGCTCTCTTTTTTTGCCGCTTAAACTGAAGCTTAAAGTGCATGCCAGTGGCAATAGGGAAGGGTCACAGGCAGGTGATGCCCGGGTGGTGGAGGGTGAAGCAGGATGCCTGTACTTGCTGTCCCTCACAGAGGTGCTGCCTGAGGCCATCCCCTCACTTTACCTCACTAAGGAGCCACCCTTGAGCCGTGTGCACAAAACCAGTTTGCCTGGTTCGGTTCGCGTCTGGACCAGACTCACCACCTATTGTGTTGGTGGAAATTTCTTGTATAGTCTGAATAACCCCTAAGCTGTCTGTCATAGTCCAAACCATAACAATAACCTCCAGCCCCCTAAAGTCTATATGGACTAGGGGAAGAAGAAAATCTGCAATCATTGATCATGCTTACCGGCTCAAAGTGAGGGCATACTCAGAGTATCTTGAGACAACATCCCAGTAACTAGGGCTTCCAACCAGTCAAGGTTTTACTGATCCACTGTTAAAACTGTGTCCAGTCCAGTTATCAGGACTGAAGTCTGATAATCCTCCCAAACCCCAGGTTCTGCCAAGCTCCACTCCTAATTCATGAGAGTCTTCCATCGTTAATAAATCCCTGTTGTTGTTATAGAGTGTCACTCCTTATTGGGCCCTGCCCTAGTCACACGCTCCTGAAGGCCTAAGACTGCTCGAGCCTTTCTTGTAGGGAGGGCTTTTCCGCTTTACTCTCCCAGAATATTCCCTTGGAAAGGTGAATCTGCTCCTATTAAAAAGGTGATGGTGGCAGCCTACCCGGGACTCCCCACAGCTAGAGGAGGGATTTTGTATCTCCCCCCTCCTTTGATCGTTATACTTTTTTTTACAACAAAGTCACTTTCAGCTTCATTTATCACTACAACTGGAGATGTCCAACATGATTTATTGAACGATTTGGTGAAATATCCCACTATACAGGCAATTAAAATCTAACAACATTCCTCCTTTCCATCCCATCTCTGTCCCTGTGTAGCATTTCCATTGTGGCTTTTTTCTCCCTATTTTTCACAACCTTATACAGCAAAAAAAAAAAAAGGAAGTTTAAGGACCCTCCTGTTTAAAGCCTGATTTGTGATTTAGTGTGATTTATAGCAGTACTAAAATATCTCACAAATGTGAATTAATACCCAGACACTTTTTCGGCACCTCCTTTAGGAAAGAGGCTTTGACTTTGAGCCAAGAAATGAGATGCAAGTTTCTTTTTAATGGGTGGCAAGTCCTCCAATAACATTTTGGCATCTGATTCATTTGGAAGCTCTTCTCTTGGATATTTCAATGTCAAGAATTACGTTTCCCTAGATAGAATTATAAGGGGTTCTAGAGGGGGAAGGTGGATAATTAGTTTACATTAAGGATAAAAGTCTTCCAAAATATTGTTTGCATACATTTTAATCTCCAACCCACTGCTCTGTTGCTCAGTTTGTGATTTTTCCAAACCAAAACTGGTGTGTATGTATGTACTCTTCAAATTATGTCCCCATTCAATATAACAGGGAACTGTGGGTCCAGTGGTCCCACAGTTCCATACCCCACTCCTCCTGCTCCCCCATACATGTTCATACATTCAGGAGAGGGGCCGCTTTGCAGTCAGTGAGAGTGCAGAGAGGTGGGGAAGCTGGCTGTGCGGGCTTCTTTTGTGTCACTCCAATTCTCATTTCAGACATTCAGGTTTGGGAATTGGAGGTGACAGGATCTCCGGTTTCCAGTTATGTGTGAACCAGTAATTACTACTTAAATTCTAGCTCAATCCTTCAAGTTTATAATTACAACCAAGGCGAGACCTAATTTATGGACTGAAAACTAAAAATGCCAAGATACAGCAGTGAAAATTGTGTAGGAATTCAAGGTAGAGTGAAATTCAATTCAGTTTATTACAGGTCAAGTACCCCTTATCCGGACTGCTTGGGACCAGAAGTGTTCAAGGTTTTGGACTTTTCTGGATTTTAGAACAGGCCAGTTTAAAGGTTAACCTGAGGGCGTCCAGGTTCCTAGAGAGGTGACTGGGAAGAAACATTCGGCAAGGGCGCCTTCCTTTCCAGCCCCCCCCCCTTGGAGAAGAGAACTCGGTGGTTGCCAATGTAGGTGTGGTGTGTGGAGACCCCAGAGCCATGGGGGGAGGTGATGCAAGGGAGGAAAGCAGGGAGTGGGCTTGGGATGACGGAACCAGGGAAGCAATGTCCTGGGTGGGCAATGAGGGGGATGAGATGTGTGCAGCCTTCTCAAATAAGTAAGTTTTGATTGCATGTTTTTGTTACAGCGTGGTGTCCGGATTTGGGAGCATTCTGGATTTTGGATGTCCAGATAAGGGACACTCAACCTGTATGATCAAAGATCTACACACCAGAGTGAAACTGAATGGAGGAAAGCAATAGAACAGATGGGGAATGAGACTACGTACTAAAAGGCTGACAATTGTGAATCCTGCCTAAAACTGATATAAGAACAATCCAGTCAAAGAGAGAAATAGAGAGCACCTTCTGATCTCATCAAAACTTTTCCTGGACCCAACCCACATGAAAAAAAAATACATTCTAGTGAAACTCTAGCCTACCACCCATGTTGAAGTTTGTTCAGAGATGGACAACTTGGCCTGCTTCAGCTCTATTTGGAAGATAATGTTGAGGAAGCCTCCTCTCCGCCAACTAGACCACAGGTGCTGACCCCATAACACTGCTATTCTAAGTGGGTTACCAGCTAAACAGGAGTTGAGTGTCAGCATCATCTACACAATGTCCCAGGGGTGGGGTGGGGATGACAGGGCTTGGCAGGAGATTTTCACCAAAACTGTTTCTTGTCAAGGAGGCAGAGTTACATTCAAGTTAATTCAGAGTTTGGCACCTGGGTGTAAACAATGCATAATTAACTTGTGGGATTCACTACAGTGAAGTGCATCGATAGCCATTTGCTTAAATGGCTTTTAGGAAAGGATTAGACACAATCATGGAGATTAGGGCTGCAATCCCATGGAGACTCACCTCACTGAACACAGTAGGAATTACTTCTCAGTAAACATGCATACATTGGCCTGCAAGTCTATTAAGAGCTCTTAGCCATGATGACAGAAATAGAACCACTATGTTTAAAGACAGTGTGACAAAATCATCCTGTTCTGTTCTAGATGCAGATGTTAAGGGAAGACTTTAGGGGAAGATGCCTGCCTGTCTGCCCCTAGGAAGTGAGTCACGAACAAGATGTGACACAGACATGCATGGGAGAGGAGTCATGGGGGTGTATTTGCCCCTCTATTATCATCCAATGGACGCAGCTACAATAGACTCTCTTTAATGTTGCACAAGCATGTCGTTCCAGTTTGAGTTCATCTGTCTTATTTGCTGCCACTGGCAGCTCCATCAGATTTATCTTGTGTTAATATTATGATATGTAATCATGGAGATTAGGAGATGATGAAGGTCATCATCTTTCATCACGACAATGTATCATGTTGTATTATACAAGTTGTGCATCACTCCGTGATGGATTCCCCTCCCATTACTGACACCCTGGGCATGCCTATGAGGCACAGAGGCTTTTGGCTGGCCATGTGGCCACTGGCCTAGATGGACCTTGGATCTGATCCATCAGGCTCTCATGTTCTCAATACATAACCACCTCCGCCATTAAACCAAATAACACAAAGTTTAGCTTATATTTGCTAAATGTAAAGCAGGATTTTCCCTGGAAAAATTCATTTCTCAGACTTCTGTATTTGAAGAAACACAAGCCCTGCTCTACAGACAGATTTGTCAATTAAAAGGAGTTTTTTTAAAAAAAAAAAAAGCTAGCTTTCTTTTCATTTAAGAAATCTTGCACCTCAGACCAGATGCTAAAATAGTAAGATACATATTTGTTTATGGACTCAACTCAGATGATTAACTGCAAACATCTAAGATAACTTTTGTTTGTGGCTGACATATTTATGTAATGCTTCCCTCTACTGGATTCAAAAGATTAGATTTAAAGAAAGGAAGAAAAAGATGAGCACCACCCAAAGCACAAATATGTATTTCTGTATCACAAAATGACAATGCTGGATGAGGGCACCACACATGATCTAGGCTCACCCCCTCATCTGTAAGAAGATGCCTTGTACAAAAGTTGTGAGTTGTACTGATGCAAGCTACTGGAGGAAATGTCCGATTAAACCCAGGCAGCCTGTTGTCTGAAGATTAACACAAAGGACACAAGCCTATGCTCCCTTTACACCTCAAGGAAGCACACACACCCCCAACACACAAGATTCTTCCTTGTAACCTCCAAGGAAATTCCCTCATAATAGTGATGCTCCAGCTTGAGGAGGCAACATAGATCTACCATGTGTCCTGACCAAACACAGACAACTAGTTGCTCAGGAGTCAAGATACTCTGCTGTAAATATATTCCATTGTCAAGAGAAAGGTTGTGCATTCTGAGACCACCTGAGCCGTGGTCCTGCTGTCTCCACTTCCTCATTTTCTTCCCCTCCCAGGCACCTCAGAATGGAAAGGAGGGGACTTAAAGTCACCCAGATCCTCCTCCTTGTGGTGTTTCTGGTTAATCCATTCCTTGATCCGGACCAGCTCTTGAATGGTGCTTTAGTTACTATTTAGTCCAGTTGTAGGCTGGAGGCAGGGCCAGGGGCATTCTTTGAATGGACTTCTGGTCCAAAGTCTGGTCCTCAGCACCAGGAGGGGGCCTCCAAATATCCTGGATGGTCTTCCTGCAGCCCACTGCCCCTGCTGTGCCATGCCTGCTGCTGCGCTGCACGATCTCCTGTCCCTTGTGTGTGCCACATGGTCGGGAGTGGGTGGGGGCTGAGAGCTGAGTGGCACTCTGTGGTTGTAGCAGTGGCTAAGCCACTGGTCCCAGACTGGGCCTGGCTGGGCCTGCTGGAGGCTCGATCCGGCGAGCCATTTCTGTGTACCTGCACAGTGAGACTCGCAATGCCACCACCTAGTAAGATCAACGGGGGAGGCCCAGTTGAGGTTGCCACCAGACCGCTTGGTGGCGACCCAAAACCAAGCCTTCTCTAGGATTGCCCCAAGGCTCTGGAATACGCTCCCAAATGAAATCAGAATCTCCCCATCTCTGGTTGTTTTTAAATGGTACGCTTCCAGCTTTACCTGAATTTGCGGTTCATGACCTCCATTCTACATTGAAATGCATATGGGACCACTGGCTTGAAAGAGTAGAAAATCTGTTTCTTGTGATAAAAGAAAATTACCCCACCACTAAGCAGGTAAGAACAGAAGAACAGCCTTGCTGGATCAGGCCCAAGGCCCATCTAGTCCAGCATCCTCTTTCACACAGTGGCCCACCAGATGCCACTGGAAGCCACAGGCAGGAGTTGAGGGCATGCTCTCCATCCATGCTCTCCTCTGAGGCTGGAGGTGGCCTTTAGACCTCCAGCTAGTAGCTGATGATAGACCTCTCCTCCATGAAGTTATCCAAACCCCTCTTAAAGCCACCCAGGTTGTTGGCTGTCACCACATCTTGTGGCAAAGAATTCCAAAAGTTGATTATGCATTGTGTGAAAAAGTACTTCTATTTGTTGGTCCTAAATTTCCTGGCAATCAATTTCATGGGATGACCCCTGGTTCTAGTGTTATGTGAGAGGGAGAAGAATTTCTAGCTGTCCACTTTCTCCACACCCTGCATGATTTTATAGACCTCTATCATGACTCCCTGCAGTTGTCTTTTTTCTAAACTAAATAGCCCCAGGTGTTGTACCCTTGCCTCATAAGAAAGGTGCCCTAGTCCAGGGTTTCTTAACCTTGGGGCCCCAGATATTGTTTGACTACAACTCCCAGAATCCCCAGATACCACCTTTGTTGCTGGGGATTCTGGGAGTTGTAGTCCAACAACATCTGGGGGCCCAAGGTTAAGAAACCCATGATCATCTTGGTTGCCCTCTTCTGCACCTTTTCCAGTTCTACAATGTCCTTTTTTAGATGTGGGGAACAGAATTGTACACAGTACTCCAGGTGTGGTTGCACCATCATTTTGTAGAAGGGCATTATAATATTAGCCGTTTTATTTTCGATCCCCTTCCTAATGATCCCTAGCATGGAATTGGACTTTTTCACAGCTGCCGCACATTGTGTCGACACTGTCCACCATGACCCCAAGAGCACTCTCCTGGTCAGTCACCAACAGCTCAGATCCCATCAGCGTATACTTAAAGTTGGGGTTTTTGCTCCCAGTGTGTATCACTTTACACTTGCCAACACTGAACTGCATTTTCCACTTTATTGCCCACTCATCCAGTTTGGAGAGATCCTTTTGGAGCTCCTCACAATCTGTTTTGGATTTCACTACCCGAAAGAGTTTGGTATCATCTGCAAATTTGGTCACCTCCCTGCTTACCCCTACTTCTAGATCATTTATGAATAAATTAAAAAGCACCGGTCCCAGTACAGATCCCTGGGGGACCCCACTTCTTACTTCCCTCCATTGTGAAAACTCTTCATTTATCCCTACCCTCTGTTTCCTGTCTTTCAACCAGTTAGCAATCCACACATGTACTTGTCCCCTTATCCCATGACTGCTAAGTTTCCTCAGGAGTCTTCGATGAGGAGCTTTGTAGAAAGCTTTTTGGAAGTCCAGGTATGCGATGTCAACTGGATCACCTTGATCCACACACTTGTTGACACTCTCAAAGAAGTCCAAAAGGTTGGTGAGGCAAGATTTACCTTTGCAGAAGCCAAGCTGCTTCTCTCCCAGCAGGGCCTGTTCTTCTAGGTGCTTTACAATTTTATCCTTGAGGATGCTTTCCATCAATTTGCCTGGAACGGACGTTAAGTTAACCGGCCTGTAATCTCCTGGATCACCCCTGGATCCCTTTTTGAAAATCGGTGTTATATTTGCTACTTTCCAGTCCTCCTGTACAGAGCCCGACTGCAGGGATAAGTTATATATTTTAGCAAGGAGGTTGGCAATTTCTCTTGACTCTTGGATGGATGCCATTCGGCCCTGGCGATTTACTAGTTTTCAGTTTTTCCAGACACTTTAGAACATCATCTCTTGTCACTTCTATAAGTTCTTTAGCCTCCATCCCTGAAAAGCCTGGTTCAGGAACAGGTATATGCTCAGTATCCTCTGCTGTGAAGACGGACGCAAAGAACTCATTTAGCGTCTCTGCAACCTCCATATCCTCCTTAATAATGCCTTTCACTCCCTCATTGTCTAATGGTCCAACCGCCTCACTGGCAGGTTTCCCGCATCTGATGTATTTAAAGAAGTTTTTGTTATCCTCCTTGATGGTTTTAGCTAAATGTTCCTCAAACTCTCTTTTCGCCTCCCTTATTGTCACCTTGCATTTCTTTTGCTAGAGTTTGTGTTCCTTTCTGTTCTCGTCATTTGGACATGACTTCCAATTTTGGAAGGAAGTCTTCTTCCCTTTTATGGCTTCCTTGACGGTACCCGTTAGCCATGCTGGCACCCTCCTGGACTTAGTGTTACCTTTCCTCCTTTTGGTTATACAATCTAACGGGGCTTCTAGTATTGTGGTTTACAGTAAACTCCATGCATTCTGGAGCAAAGTGGCTCTCCTGATTTCCCCTTTCAGTTTTCTTTTCACCATACTCTTCATTTTGGAGAAGTTTCCTCTTCTGAAATTCAAAATGTCTGTGTTAGACTTCCTTGGTGATTCTCTCCCCACATATATGCTTAATTTGATGGCACTATGGTCACTGTTCCCTAAAGGGTCGATGACACTGACATCACACACCAGGTTCTGGGTGCCACTCAGGATTAAGTCCAAGGTCGCCTTCTCTCTGGTTGGTTCCAAGACCAACTGTTATAGGGTACAGTCGTTCAGCGTATCTAGAAATTTGACCTCTTTGTCATTACCTGACTGTGAATTTACCCAGTCTATGACTGGGTAATTGAAGTCACCCATTATTACAGCCCTGCCTCTCCTTGATGCTTCTCAGTCCCTAAATTTTCTCCTGCAACTCCCAGTCACTGTCAGCATTTTGATCAGGAGGGCGATAGCATCCCCCCAGTAGCACATTTCCTTTCAGGCCACTGTGGAGGGTTTCTGTGGAGGACTCCAGTCCACCCAGGTTTTCTAGCTTGTTAGATTCTATCCCTTCTTTAACATACAGTGCTACTCCCCCTCCAAGGTGCCCCTCCCTGTCCTTTCTGTAGAGTTTATATCCAGAGATAACAGGTTCTCACTGGTTCTCACTGTTCCACCATGTTTCTGTTATGCCCACTATATCTATTTCTGTGTTAGCAGCCAAGCACTCCAGCTCACCCATCTTGGCTCAGAGGCTTCTGGCATTGGCATATAAGCACCTATACGCTGAATCTCTCACCTGATGTATGCTATCTTTCTTTTGACTCTTTGACCAGCTGGCACAGCCTTCTGTCTGCTCTTTATGTGCTCTTTATTTCTGCTCTGTCCCCTTCTGTTTTATCTGAATCCTTTGCCCCCTCACACTTTAAAGGATGGAATTTGCCAAATGGGATACTGCCCAGCTCCTGTCGGCTGTTCCCCAGTCATCATTTTAAAAGCTGCTCTGCAACTTTTTTGATTTTAAGCGCCAGCAGTCTTGTTACATCTTGGTTCATCCTTTTGTACAGGCCTTGCTTGCCTCAACATGTATCCCAGTGCCTAAACCCCTCCTCATGGCACTGATGTCTCATCCACACATTGAAACCCCTCAGCTCTGCCTGTCTCACTATGCCTGCACGTGGAATAGGTAGCATTTCTGAGAATGCTACCTTGGGGGTCGTGGACTTCAATACGCTACCTATCAGCCTAAATTTGGTTTCCAGGACCTCCCGACTACATTTCCCCATATTGTTGGTGCTGATATGCACCACGACAGCTGTCTCCTCCCCAGCACTGCCTAAGAGCCTATCTAGACTCTGTGTGATGTCCACAACCTTCGCACCAGGCAGGCAAGTCACCTTGCGGTCAACACGCAGGTCACAAACCCATCTCTCTATACCTCTAATGATCAAATCACTCACCACAAGGAGGCCCCCACCCCCCAGAGGAGTATCCCCTGTGAGAGAGGATATGGGCTCATCATCCATGGAAGGACTCCCTTCTAAAGGAGCTTTTCCCTTTTCCTCAGATCAGTGTCATCCTTGCCCAAGACCTTCATTCTCCCTGAGAGCAGAGGAGCTATCAGCTCTGAAGTGGGATGCCTCTACCACGTCCCTGAAGGTCTCGTCCACATGCCTCTCTGTCTCTCTGAGCTTCTCCAGATCCGCCACCTTGGTCTCGAGGGAACGAATTTGTTCCCTGAGAGCCAGGAGCTCCTTGCACTGAGCACACACCCAGGATTTCTGCCCATGGGGCAAATAGTCATACATGTGACTCTCTGAAGTGCCTCCTCCCCTGCTGACTTTCTATCTTCATACTGGTTTTGTTGGCTGTTTACAGTATTTAGAGACAGTTTATTAGAAGGTTAGGTCTCAGCTGTAATGGTCAGCTATTTAACTGTCCAAACAGTCTTTCTCAAAAATATGAGGGAGGGATTTGTATTTACGTTCTTTTCTCCGCTGGGCTCCTTGTGATCACAGGGGCTTGTTCCAGGCTCCCCCGCACACTTACTGCTAAATTCCTGCAAAACTCCAGCATCCTGTTTGCTATCCCTGTCCGCTATGCTCTGTTCTAGCAGGGTAATGCTGTTACATTTTGCAGGCAGTGAATTTCACCACATTTCCAAAAATTACCTGATAATGGAGATAGTGATGATTATGAAAAGGCAAAGCTAGCACTCACCAAGTATTTTAAGACCTGCAGAAACAGATTTTGAGCAGTATATGTTCCAGCAAGCATGGCAAAAGGAAGGAGAAAGTACTGATGCATATCACATCCATCTACATCACCTTGCACATTTACAAAGACAGGTGATGTAATAATCATAAGGACACAGATAATACAAGGAAGATCCTCAGCCAAGCTTCTGCAACAAATTCTGCATGAACCCCAGATGACTCTTACCAAAATAGTGGACTCTGCTCAAGCAAATGAAGTGACTGAACAACATGCCCAACTGATTAAACAAGGAAGCCATGCCCCACAAATGGAAGCTGTACAAACGCTTCAGAGATATCCCAATTGTAAGCAGCCAACACTTTCTTGATCTCCAACCATACAGCAGATCTCCAACCACACAGCACATGCCTGAGCAGACAGCCCAACAGGTATGTTACAACTGTGGTGGATCTTATCCCCACAAGAGTGTTTGCCCTGCCCGGGACACAACTTGCCATGCCTGTGGAAAGCAGAACCATTGTGCAAGAGTCTGCAGCAGTTGTCCTTCTAATTTTTTTCATATGTGTGTGTGGAATGAGTTTTGTTCTGGGCAGCAGTATCAAGGCAGTGTGCGTGCACCCATGCATTCAGAGTGGAGCCTTCCTGATTCAATCTGAGCAGGATCTCAAATTAACTGAGTGAACATCAAAAAACTTGTGTGAGTGCACACATGTGCATGCCTTAGAGGGAACATTGGTCTGCAGGTCCTTACAGATTATCTCACATCCTCACCAGCAGGGTCATGGGCAAGCAAATACTCTTTGGGCTGATCTTCAGGGGAAGGTAACTCATATATCTATACTGTCTGTTCTCCAGCTCCAACTAATTCTGACCGTAAGGGTCTGCCTCATTGCTATGTTTTTATAAAAGGACACCAAATTTGTGTTTTAATTGACATAGGTGCGACTATAAATGTGATGGCCCAGTGTGACTATTTATTATTTTTATTTTTTATTTTTACATTTTTATACCGCCTTTCGTTAAAAGGGTTTTCCCCAAGGCGGTTTACAAAAATTAAAACATACAATAAAAGCAGTAAAAGCATCAAGCTAAAAACATACATAAAAACAAGACAGCAGATAAAAAACACACAAGAACAGCAGTAAAAAACGATTATGTAAAAGCCTGGGTAAAAAGCCAAGTCTTTAAAAGCTTTAAAAGACTATGATGCACTTCCTCAGAAACCGCTGCTGTTGCACTCAACCATGAAAGTGTATCCCCATGTAACTCCAACTCCATTGCCTCTGTGTGGCATGTTCCAGGCATTCCTTCCAGAACATAACTGTTACGCGTCCCATGTATGTTACACCTAGTGGTGATACTTTTATCACCTATGACACAGCCAATGCCTTAGGACTCATCACAGCACTCTGGACTATACTCCCTGCTCCACTTCCTTTAAATCTCTACGAGTATGAGCACATGTTTCAAGGCACTGGAACGCTGAAAAGGAAGTTCACATTGGTGAACGAGTTCAGCCAGTTACCCTGCAACACAGACACATATTCCTTTCCATATTAGGAAACTAAGAAGAGTTGAGAAACTTGGAAGAACTTGTTTTATTGTTTTAAATTTTAAATTGTTATAATGTTTTAACTTTTTGCTGTGATTTATTTTAACCAATGTTTTAATTTCTCTGTTGTTGTTTATTTGTTTTAACTGATGTTTTGACTTTTCTGTTGTCTTTTTTTGTTGCAAACTGTCCAGAGATGTAAGTGTTGGGCAGTATAAAAATATGTTACATAAATAAATAAATAAATAAATAAATAAATAAATAAATAAAAACTTGATGTCAATGGGCTCATGGATGGCCCTACCCTGTGGATCTCCCCAATAGTTGTTGCCCCCAAACCTAAACAGCTGGGCATAATCAGGATATGTGTGGACATGCACCTACCCAACTGAGCAAGTGAGAGAGACCCATTACTCCCACTGTGGATGACATCACTGTTGATCTTAATGGAACCAAAGCTTTCTCCAAGCTTGATCTTACTTCTGGTTACCATCAACTTGAACTCCACCCTAATTCCAGATACATCATGGGATTTCCTAGATGGCAAATTTACTTCAAAGTTCCCCAGGAGTGTGAGTATGCGTTTGCACACCAGGGGGATTTACCTTGAAGTCCCTGTTAGGTATGTTGTGATATGTTGGTGTTTGGCACCACAGAAGAGGAGCATGACTCTCACTTTCCTCTAGTCTCACAATGTTCGTAGGAAGAGAATCTCTTAACCAGAACAATTGTGAATTCAACAAAACCACCTTGGGGTTTTTTGGCTATATCTTTCCAAAGATGGTTTCCTTGATGACCCCCCAAAAGTAATGGCAATACAGAATGCTGTTGTGCCTACTACTGCTACTGAACTTTGTAGCCTTTTGGGCCTTGCAAATTATTGTGGCAGATCCCACAGCTTGCCACAATTTCCCGGCCTCCCAGGGATCTTACCAAAAAAAGATCAGATGAAATTCTTAGACCTCTTTAATGTGTAGAGTAAAAATATCTTACAAATCAAGCAAACAAGTTTCAATGTCTAGGAGAAAAGGAGAGGGGGAGAAGTTCTAATCATCAATTGTTCTAACCATCAATAATCAGAGATCTAGATGTTTTTAGATGAGAGCTATCTGTCTAGTTTCCCCTTGCTTTTCTTCCTTCATGTCCCTCTCTGCATGAGTTGTTTTTCCTGTGTTGCTACCCCACTCTTATATCTTGTCTGGGCATCACCCTCTCAAATTTGTCCCCTTGTTTGTCTTAATATTGATTGGCCAGACTACTTTTGACCTATACCTAAATTTGTCAACCATTCTTGACCTATACCCTTATTTGTCTATTATCCATGACCTATGATTTTACATAGAATTTGCGCAATTGTTACAGGTATTTTTGTATCTTAGGTGATTTTATCGAAACTCTACACCAAAGAATGTATCATAAGAGAACCAGACAGGGATTTCTGTGGTTTATGCCCATCTGGTTATATATCTTATCCTTTCAATTCACTTGATATAGAACCTCACCCATACTGGGAAAGTTGCCAAGTTGTACCTTCGTGTGCCTTCTAAAAAGATCACCTTTTGACATTTGAACACTACTTGGAAAACAGATTATATTGGAATCTGTTGGAAACAAACTGATAGGCACAGTCTTGACTTCACAGGCCTCCAAAGCCTGGATTTTCCTAAAATTCCTGTCAAGCAGACTGGTCAATTTGGCCACAGAAAATGCCCTTCCTGTATTCTCACACTATCTGGGATTCATACATGGAAAACACACAACTTACTAGCCACAAGCCAATGAGGATGTTGAGAGGTTCATGAGGACACTCAATAAAGTTCTCCAGATTGCCACAGCAGAGGGTACCAATCTGAACCAAGAATTGTTTCATTTCCTCCACAGCTACTAGACCACTCCCCACTGCTCTACTGGTGTGGCACAAGCTACCATTATGTTTGGCAGACACATTCAGACAAAACTGCTTCAGCTTGACACTCCATGTCAGGACACTGTCATATTTATTTATGTATTTATCATATTTCTATACCACCTGATATAGACATCTCTAGGCAGTGTTGATCACATATGTCAATATGATAAATATGCAAAGAGTGCAATGAAGCAGTATACTGATCAATGCAGGTGAGCAACCACAATATTATTTAAAGTGGGTGACATGGTTCTAGTGAAAAACCACCAGCCTTGGAATAAACTATTACTGCCTTTTTATCAAATGACCTATCAAATAACACAGTTAAAGAGTACCATGATCCCAGCCCAGCCGGATAATCATTAAGTCACGAGAAATGTATCACTTCAAGCCAATACAGAGCGCACATCAGGCTTCAAGCTATGATGATGATGATGATGATGACAATGACTCCATACCTAGTGACAATGTCATCCCATCCAGCAATTCTGATCCACCAGTGTCATTAGGCCCATGTGCAGGAGAAGTGCTATCCACATTAACCACAAAGGATCAACCACTGGGCTCCAAGCTATTTGCAAGACTATACAGAAATAGCCGACAGGAGCTGGGCAGTATCTGGTTCGGCAAATGTCATCCCTTAAGGTGTGAGGGTGTAATAGTTTCGGATAAAATGGAAGGGGACAGAGTAGAACCGTGTAAAGAGCAGACAGAGGGCAGTGCTAGCGGGTCAGAGAGATCAAAGAGCCTGAATCAAGAGATTCAGCATACAGGTGCTTCTATGCCAGTGCCAGAAGCCTCTGAGACAAGATGGGTGAGCTGGAGTGCTTGGTTGCTAACACAGAAATAGATATATTGGGCATAACAGAAACATGGTGGAACAGTGAGAACCAGTGGGACACTGTTATCCCTGGATATAAACTCTACAGAAAGGACAGGGAGGGGTGCCTTGGAGGTGGAGTAGCACTGTATGTTAAAGTAGGGATAGACTCTAACAAGCTAGAAAACCTAGGAAGACCGGAGTCCTCCACAGAAATACTGTGGATGACAATAAGAGGCCTGAAAGGAAATGTGCTACTGGGCACGAGCTATCTGTTGGGGTTTGTGTTTATTTAGGTTTTTGTTGCAGTTATTGAAAGAACAAGCATGGAGATTGTTTTACAATCTAAACTAAATAGGTTTATTGGTGAAATACATTTTGGACAGGAAATATCTAGTACTATCAGCTACGTAATGGATAGGTAGGGGAGAGAGATATGTTTCCATCTACTCTCTAAGAGGAAAGGATGAGAGGAGTCAAGGCAGGGATCATAGAGTAGAGTCAAAGCAGGGACAGCTAAGGAGACCCTCATTAACTACCTCTACTCCCAATGCCTCTATTATTTATTTATTATTTATTTATTTGATTTAGTGGTCATTAGGATAGTTGGTGCAAAAGGTCAATGCACTGGAACTCCATTTCCAACACTATTGACCTCCAGATCAAAACACAACAGTGACTGGGAGTTGCAGAAGGAAATCAGGGAGGTGTCAGTTATAATAGACGACTTCAATTACCCACATATAGACTGGGTAAATTCACAGTCAGGTAATGACAAAGAGGTCAAATTTCTAGATACACTGAATGTCTGTGCCCTAGAACAGTTGGTCATGGAACCAACTTCAGCCATGTCCATCACTCTTTTTGGCATTATCCACCTCCCCTTCCACCTCTACTTTATGACTACCATGCGACTTTCACAGTCTTGAAAGAGGGCTGAGGACATCCCCTGGCTTCTTGAGTGTACTGGCCAGCTAGCCAGAAACTATCTTGCATATCCGCATCTGCACCTTAAGACCGGATGTTAAGCATGGCAATGCTTCCCAGTATGCCTACATATAGCAGTCCCTCCCCTTCCATCCCACTACCCACCTTTATTCTTGGGTCAGAGGGGTGGTTCTCTTGAGGCAGGAGTTTCTTGGTGAGGACACAGCCAGGCAATTCCATCCATTCATATCTACTCAGAGCCCCAACAGAGGGCTTAAAGTAATTAACTTCTAAAAAACATGCACTAATAGAGACTAGCAGCTCTGAATGCCTATTTTGAGAAATGGCAACCTCCAAATCAGCATCTACATTTGTGATATATTTCCATTTTAATTATTACTGGAATAAGAATTTCAGGACAGCAGAGCTTGACTTGCCATAGAATCCAATCCACTCCTATTTTGAGCCTCCCTCTCCCCCCCCCCCCGCCCCCCGTCTCAACATTGGCAGCATAACTAATAGACTATGCAGGGAAGGAGTCTGTGGTCTTGGTGCATGGCAGCCTCAATGACATTAGGAAATAATGGAGTTTAGTCTTAGGAAAAGAAAAAGGTTGCTAAGTAGGATCTTGATGTCCAGGACATGCCAGGTTACAGAAATGCTGCCTGTTCCATGTGCAGGGCTGCTTAAACAGGCAGAGCTGCCAGGTCTCAGTAAGTGGATGAGACGCTGGTGTCAGGAAGATGAATTGAGATTTAATAGGCACTGGAAACAAGACAAGTCTGTACAAATGGTACTGCAGCCATAATGGAACAATTGCTGAGGCTTAATATAAAAAGTTTCAAGCCGACTTCTGGGGGAACACCAAGAGAAGCTGGGGAGACTCCAGTTCAAGATTCATCCCTTGAGGATGCAAGGATGAGTTATCTAAGTCAGAAAGACATCACAGCTGTTTATGGAGGCTAAAGCTTTCCCATAGGGGGAAAGCACATGCAGAGGACATTCCGAAAGGGATACCATGCCTAGGTGTTTATATGCAAATGCTAGATGCCCCCAGGCCAAGACAAGGGAGCCAGAGTGCTTGCTGTGATGGAGAACACAGTTATAGTGAGCATATCAGAAAACTGGTGGAACTGAGCAAATCAGTAGGATATGGTTGCTTTTGACTATAAATCTATAGACAGGAGGACATGTTGAGGGCAGTGTTGCTCGGACACAGAAAACACAGAGTTCAACCAGGAGATGTAAGAGGGAAAAATTCCTCCACAGAATTGCAGTGAGTGGAAATACCACAACCACCAAGAAATTTAGTACCAATCCCCACCTCCGCCTCTGAGGGGGAACGTGCGAACTTGAGATGAAGAAAATAATTGGGGGTTCGATAATGGGCTGCAATAATGGGTTATTTCAACTGCTCTCACATTGTCTGGAGAAATATACTTCCAAATTATGACAGGTTTCTAAATATAATAAATGACTGGCATGGTATGCATCCATTTGCTGCCATAAGGGAGCTGCATCCCTCTGCAGCGAGGCTGCTCTGAGCTCAGCCGATGGCTTGTTGAGCAGCAGAGCACATGTGAGGCGAGGGCAGAGTGGCTTTCACAGATGAAAATTTATGGTGACACAAATGGCCTGTGAGCACGTGCAGAGGCCAATCTAAGGGTTTGCACTGGGCCGCAGCCTTCATTTGGAGGAGCCCCCGCCGCTACCTTTGATGTTTACCTTTGGTGGGAAACTAAAGTTAAAAGATTCCCCTTTCACTGCCCTCCTTCTTAGGCTAGAGAATCCTCTTTACTTATAAAGGGGGATCCTAGCTGGATTCTGCTTTACAGATATACCCTCAGAGCCTGCCCATGAGCCAATTCTTAGAATTGGAGGCGGTCCAGTTCAAACTTGGACTGGCACCACCCCTTTGGGGGGCCAGTCTTGTTCAAACTTGGACTTATCAAACCGGGCTGGCTTGACGTCATGCCTGGCTCAATGCGAGCCGGTCCGTGCATCCCTGCCATCAGCCTACTGCTCATGGTTCCAGCAGTGTTCATCTGAAGAGGCAAACACCGACTCTGTGATGGCAGGCATTCTCATAGTCAGAAGGCTGTGGCACCCCAGCCTCCCAATCATGGAAGCACCCACCATGACAGAAGTGGTGTTCACCTCTCCAGATGAATGCCACTGGAACCATGAGCAGTGGGCTCCCAGAGGCAAGTGACAGGGCTGTGACACGACGTCTGGCCCTGCTTTGGACACTCTACTACTGTAGAGCATCCTTTCAGTTATGTCTAAAGAAGGCTTGTGATCCCCTCTTCCCCTTCCCCTTTTTCCCAAACGTATCCAGTGGGAATGGTGGTGACAAGAAAGGCTGCTGCTATGGCCTTCATTATAAGTGTACTGCAGTGTACTGCAGCAGCATTGTGGGTGCCAAGCCTGCTGGGAAATGTAGTTTCCTAGAGGGTTCTGGGTCCTTTCTAGGGCAACACTATGGTTAACAGTTGAACTGGGCCTTTAGGAGAGTTCTGAACAACCTAGCAAGGCATTTGCTCTTCTTGGTGCATTTCCCTTTTTGGCTTTGATCCAGGCAATACAAAGAAAAGATATTTTCGGTGACAACAAACGCAAACCTCAAGTAAATGCCATTGTGGTGAGGCAGCTGAAGAGGTGACCATCTTTTGTTTAACCTGATAGCTTGCTGTTAGTCCACTGATGTTTTTAAGACCACAGTACCCAAATATGCCAACCCAATGGCTTTTGATGGCTAGGAGATATTTCTTCAGTGTGGGTATACTGAGCTAGGATGGGGACTGGAGAAGCAAATGGAAGTTGCACCTGTAAAATGGAAACAAATTTTGTGGCTAGTTGGAATGAAGGAGCCAAGGAGAGGGGCCCAAAGTAGATGCAGCTTCCTTTTAAAGAAATGGATGCAGCTCTTCAGCTTAGCACCATCTCAGCATTTGCATGCTCCCCATGTAAAGAAGCAGATATCACAAAAAGGTCATGAATATTCAGGGCTCTCTTCCAATAATGAAGCAGATCTTGTAGGGGCTGTCTGTCCCTCTAACTTCCTACCACTTGGGAAGTAATTTACACTTCCACCATAGCCAGATCACTTACATTGGCAGAGTGAGGAGGTCGCAATAAACATACATGCTATACATACCTAGACACTGCTTTGGACAACAAATAGTACTTAAAACCATTTCCTATTGAAAAGGTTATTTTTTTTAACTTCAGATTTTCTGTGTGAGAAAGACTGTAAGCACATTAATCAGACATCCTGGTAAAACTCTTCAGGCTTTTGCTCAGAAACCAGCTTTGGGGGCATGAAATGCTTATATCAAAGAAAGGTGAGGATTATTAGGCCTGTGCAGTTAGATATATCCAATAGCAATATGGGGTCCAATATCAATGATATCAGATATATCAGGAATAATTCCAATTTTAATGATATTTTAAATGATATTTCTGGAAGGGATTCCAAAATTTCTAATCCAATATAGGCTTCCCTATGCCACCTAATGGTGCAGCGGAGAAATGGCTTGACTAGCAAGCCAGAGGTTGCCGGTCCGAATCCCCGCTGGTATGTTTCCCAAACTATGGGAAACACCTGTATCGGGCAGCAGCGATGTAGGAAGATGCTGAAAGGCATCATCTCATACTGCACAAGAGATGGCAAAGGTAAACCCCTCCTGTATTCTACCAAAGACAACCACAGGGCTCTGTGATCGCCAGGAGTCAACACTGACTTGATGGCACACTTTACCTTTATGTTAGATTAGAATTATTGGAATCCCCTTTAGAAATGTAAAAATTATCATTAAAATTATCAGAAAATTGGGGCGGTGGGTGGAATGGCAGTGGAAATACAATGGTGTCCACAGCTGCTTTCTGTAGATTGAGCAATACCCCTTCCCTGGATGGGTTGGTAATAGCAGCTGCAAGTATTGTTCTCTGAGGTTTTGTTTGTTTGACAAGGTGTCCTTGCACACCCATGCTATTGCACAATGAAGAAAACAAGAGGAAGCCCTTTTGAAGCAGTGGGGGTGCACAAGGACACTCTGTTAAACCAAAGGGTATTTTCATGTCAGTGAGTGAGGCCCAAGCAGCTTTAGATAGGTAGATAATAGTGAGCAATATAGTGAGCTCCAGACATGGAAAATCTCTTTAATAGGAAAAGATCCTCACAGTTTCCAAGCCCACAACCCCAGATTTCAGTTGGAGAGTGGAAGAAACAGCTGTAAGTCATGTGCTTACAGTGAAAAGTGGGAAAGAGAAAAGTGGGAAAAGAGAAAGTGGGAAAGAGAAAGCAAGGTACCGGGGAGACCCCTATGCTTTAAGGGTTATGCTTGAGGTCTGGCTTTCCTCCTCCATCCTGGGATCTCTCATCTTGTGGCCCATGCACTTCAGTTCTTCACCCCAAACCTGACTGGGATCTTCCTGGGCAAAATGCTCTGTCAGACTCTAGCATGGAGAAATGTGGGGTGGGGAGTGACTGAAGAGGCTGTAAGTGGGGCACTAGAAGATGAGGGAGTGAAGACAAGGGACAAGGGGTGACCTCCATGCTTTAAGTCTTTTCCTTGGTGGGTAGGACTGTCCTTTTTTTCCTGTCATAGCAAAAGAAAATGTATATTTTGTGTTGAAAATTCACACACTCACAGGCACAGACAGTTTTTCTCACTTATTGATATGTGAATTGATATGTGAATGTGGGTGAAACTTGTAAACAGCATGTTTGTCTTGTAAGCAGCATGTTTCCCACCTGTGTCAGTATCAGTGAGTGTAGCGGAGATTAAAAGAACTCTCTCACAACTCTCCACCTCATGCAGGGAGGAAAAAAATTGTGCCAAAACTAAGTCCCACCTACAAAACTGTGTGATCCTATCCTAGGCTCTCCTACATTACATCTTGGCTGCATTTGTACGTAACACGAAGCCACAGTTAAATGGGGCAAAGCTTGGCATCTGTGTACATCTGAATGCATGAAACGACAGTTTTGCAGCAAAGCGACCAGCGGTTTCCCTCACCAAACTCCAATTTGAACTGGTTTGTAGTGAGTTTCACTGCCCCAACCTAAGGTTTTGCAGTGGCGGTGTTACGTCCGAATGTGGACGCCACCATAACTGTAGTTGTGTGCTGTTTCTGGAACCAAAATCACAAAGAGGGTGGTCGCTCCATGCCCGTGGCGCATCTCGCTGGCCACCGTTCCAAGCACTTGCCCTACCCCTTATCGCTGATCTAATAAAGCAGTTGGCCAACAGATGGGCAACGTCACACATCCCATCCCAAGCTTGTCAGCCTGTCAGATGGGAAAGTCATATGGGGACATGCCCTCTTCCCACTCTGTCCCTGGTTCCCCACCCTTGGAAAACAGGAGAGAAAAGGGGTGGGATGGCAAGATGGGCACTATGTGCTTTGCTCTCCAAAAATGAAGCAATAAAGATGTATGTTCACAAGCACATGCAGTCACAGTGGCAACATAAATAGGGCAACCCCGTTAGATCGCTGGGATGGTAACATATGGTGGGGCGGCGATACCCGGGTTGGGTTTAAAAGGCAGCCCCAACCAGGAATTCTTGAATGGCTCGTGTCTATTTTTTTAATGCATTGATGTTGGGGAATTTCCTAGCAGCATCTGGTGGGCTACTGTGTGAAACAGGATGCTGGACTAGATGGGCCTTGGGCTTGATCCAGCAGGGATGTTCTTATTTTCTTACCTTAAGGGGGGGCTCACCCGATCCCTTTGGGTTAACACATGCAGCCCCGAGGCTTACTCATGACAAGAGCCAGGCGGCAGTTGTACTGGTCCCTATGTATGTGTGGAGGACCCACTTTACAAGTTTATACTGGACCCAAAGAAATGATGCTTGGGCCCTGGAGGCATATGATCTGCTTAGAAAGAGATCCTTCAGATTTCACTGTCATATAAAAGTTACGCTGAACAGGCTGCCCTTGAAAATGGCATGCAAGACTATGAACAAAAAGAAACCTGAACAAAAGAGCTGACTGCTTTGCTGAAGCAAGTTAAAGGAAGCCTTTCCCCCTTTTTTCCTTCGTTTTTTGGTAAAGGGTTTCTATTGCAAGTGTATGCGTGTGGTGCGGGGGAGGGAATTAGGAAGTTTTGAAACAAGCACATACTTGGAGGCTTTTATATTTGATGAGTTTTCTGGGCTGACAAATTAATCTGTCTGAGCTGGGTAGTTTCATGATTTTTATTGTTATTATTTTTAGATACATGCTAATATTATGGTTAACTTAATCCCCCTTCTGTGTTATTGTTGTTATACCACATAGTAATGTGGTGCTTCTGTAACCGAGAGGTGTATGGTTGAGTTACAGTAACAAGCTACAAGCAAGGGGAAAGTGCTGTGGTTTGGCTAGTCCGTTCCTAGATACACAGCAGCACATCTGGTCAGGAGATCATGTGACAAGTAGTTAAGCCAGCAACATATCCTGAATACTGTAAAAATGGGCTCTGTTAAATTAAAAAGACTTTAAATATTGGCTCAGCTGGTTTCTGTAGAGCATGCTTTTTCATCATTTTGGAATGTGTTGCGAGATTTGTGATCACTGAGAACTTGATTAAATGTTGCAGATCCATTGTGTTGCTCATTTTGTTCACATCTTCGTTGCTTGTCAGTCCTACTGCACTTTTGCAATTCAAGAAAAGGCTCCTGACTCCAAATGGGAACACTGTGTCCTCATAACAGCTTTGTTTAAAAAACAAAACAAAACCCAACAACATCCGCACACACACATCCGTTTAAAACTCCTCCTTTTACATATGAGAAACAATCTATTGGCACGGGGTGTGAAGAACTCTTCCTAGGAGATGAGATCTAGTACATTTGCCACTGGTACTGAACTCATCAGCAGTTTCTGAAGTGCACTGCTGAATTCTTCAGCCAAGATAACTGCTAAATTTCATATCTGGATCTTCTACAAAATAAAGATATTTGCTCTAGAAGCACAATGTTCTGCCCTTATTCACCACACAGCATTCTCCTCAAGTGACCCTGAAAGAACCAGGCACCACAATATTCTGAATTTTGTATGAAAGCTTAATCTGTTTGCCTTCTTATGCTTATGAAAAATACCCTCCTAGGAACAACATGGTAGGAAGACTGCAATATATTACTACTGGAGCATCCCTCAGGAAGTCATCAGCAGAGGCGTAACTATAGGGGGGGCAGGGGGGCAGGTGCCCCGGGCGCCATCTTTTCTGGTCACGTGGGGGGCGCCGCCATGACAAAAAAAATTATTTTATTTTATTTTATTTTTTGTTAATACAAATGTTTCCTGCTCAGTGCAGCAGCGCTGCAGCAGTCAAGGGAGCGCGTCGGTGCCCCCTCCCCCACGAGCGGTCCCTTCCGCGCCGCCCACCCCCCCCATTGCTTTGCTGGCGCCTGGCAGCCAGTCATTGGCCTGGCTTGGCGGCGGCGGGCGCTTGTGAGGAAAAACCTAAGTATAATGTAGTATGTTGGGGGGGCGGGGGGGCGCCATTTCAGTGCTTGCCCCGGGCGCCGTTTTCCCTAGTTACGCCTCTGGTCATCAGGATGTAAAGCCTCATGTTGAGGGACCAACTAAGTCCTGCAAAGTTGTATTAGGCATTTTACAATGATGTTGAGGATGTAGCATAGTGGATGTTAAGCGAAGCAAACCGCACATGGTTGCAAAAGACTGCTTGAGGCCAACATTCCCTCTAACAGGGAATTCCAGATGTTGACTACAATTCCCAGCATCCCCAGCTGTAGTGACCTTTGGCTGGGAATTATGGGAGTTGTAGTCAACAACATCTGAGATTCCCTGTTAGAGGGAGTACTGCTTGAGGCAAAGCATCTATCTTTATTTTTAAGGTCCTCATATTATTAGATAATGCCCACTGTTTCCTTCTACTGTGTCACTTCCTAGATATGAGTTACTTTTCCACGGACTCGGATTACTTATGATATTAATACTAGAGCACTTTCAAAGTATCCTGAGCCATCAAGGCAGAATGTAAAGCTTGTCGCTTTGAGGCTGAGATTACAAACTCACTCCAAGTAAATCAATGAGATAGACTTCCAGAAAATTTGTGTAGAGTACCAGTCCTAATCTGATCAATGTGGAAACCCAAGTTGCCATTTCTCATCCAATACATTATCGTAGCCTACAAATAAATGCAATGGGTTGGGTTCCAGAAGTTCCATTCACACAAAGCTGGGGGAAAGCAATTTTTGCCAATCCCACTTTCCCTGTGCCCCCAAACTTCTGCTCTTGACTCCCCCATCCTGGCAAAGGGAAGGAGACCAGCAAAAATTGCCCTCTCTCCTTGTGCAAATGAGACAACTGCAGAAGTATTAGGTTGGAGGCAACTCTTTGACCTTAACTGAGGCTTTCCCATTTTTGGCTTTGGAATTTGTGCTATTTTATTTTCAAAATTAACAACAGAACCTGATTATATGCAATTCTTGGCATTAGGCCAGACTCGATGTGAAACATGTCATTGTCTAGTTGGGATAGTAGTCACAGGAGGAGGACCAGGACTGTGATACCTGATCCTATTGGAAGCAAGACTATGACACAAAGTGGGCGGCGGGGGGGGGCAGATTTGGGCTGAAAATCCCCCGGAAGCTGCTGTGGGACTCTGAACATGCCATTTATTGTGATGGTACATTTTGGGGCCCATCACAATTCAGGGGAGATTTTTGGCAAGAAAATAGCACAGAAAGAAAGGGTTAAACACCCCTTACTTCTGTGCCACGAGCCACCTAATGGCGCAGTGGGGAAATGACTAGATTAGCAAGACAGAGGTTGCTGGTTTGAATCCCCACTGGAAACACTTATATCAGGCAGCAACTATGCAGGAAGATGCTGAAAAGCATCATCTCATTCTCCGCGGGAGATGGCAATGGTAAACCCCTCCTGTATTCTACCAAAGACAACCACAGGGCTCTGTGGGTAGCAAGAGTCGACACTGACTCGATGGCACACTTTACCTTACCTCTGTGCAGCAGTTCCAGTCCATATTGGGGCCTCATGTGGCGGTTGTTTTAAATAATAAAACAATCACCTAGATGTTTAATATAATGTTTAATATCACATCTGGTCTGACCCTCACTACAGTGTATATGGTGCTCTACATGAACAAAGCTTTTCCTGATTATTTTGAAATCATAGGCTCCTGAAGCAACCTCCTATAAGAATTCCACGTTCCAGGCAGTTCAGATGATTGTCATGTGGCTGACTACCCAATGTGTGATGAGTGAGTGTACCCATTTCCCCCCGTCCCGGTCAGCTGGCATGCTGCCCCCACTCCTACATAGTCATGTGAGGGGTGGAATGCTTTGAACACAGTTTGGATGGTCTGTATCGCATATGACAAGTACCATTTGGGCAGAGACAACGTGTGTTTTTATTCTGTGGTCCGCCCAGAGAACAATTGTTATGGGGCAACCTTACAAATAAAATTCATTAGTTATTATTATTCATCATGTGTTGGCCAACTGTCTGGATAATGGTCTTCCAAATGGTCCTTTGTATTGGAGAGAGCATGGATCGTTGGACTGAAGCGATCACATGGAACCTTGAGCATTTCATCTCCCTGTGCTCTGAATAGCCTATTGGTAGAATAACTTCATCTCATCTGTGACACTTTTTGTATCTTCATAACTCCTCAGCGTTTTGTGTACAAGTACCACAATTAGCCACTGAGTGCTAATCTGGCATCAAATTGGGATTCTTGAGCATCTTAGATTTCTGTTTTTAAATCTACTTTTGATCCTTATGATTATGGAGGAAAGGTATGAGCATGTGTTTTCTGAAGACCCAGAAACCACAGTGGTCTTTCTAAGGTTTTTCATAGTGCTCCACTGTCCCTAAATGATCTTCCCTTCTTTTAAAAAGAATTTCCTCTAACTTGTCTCATTGATTTAAATGGTACTTAGTCATGACTAACTTGTCTGGATGCTGCCCATGAGCTTTATTCATTTGTTTTTTATTACACTTCTGTTCTGCCCAGGGCCTTTGGATGGATAGGGAGTATAAAAATTCGCCAAACATATAATAAAGTCATGATTAAAATAAGTTCCATTAATTCTTCATCTTGTCCTTCATCATGCATGTCTTTTGCAAAATATTTCCTGAAAACTCCACTTGGTTTCAAAATCTTAAATTTCAAGTCAGATGCAGTATTAGGTGCTTTAAAGATACAGCCCCTGGGCCCATGGTCACCCTTTTGATAATTAAGCTCAATCATAGCAGTGCAAGAATAATCATGTATGGTTTTTTTAAAAGTCTCTAATACAGTATTATAATACAACACCTATGGAGATGGAAGCTGCAGAGAGCGAGGTGAGGCTAGGAACTTTCTCCCCCATGCTCTGGGCAGGTGCTTTCACTGCTGCACTTCCTTTCTGGAAGAAGTCATGGAGGGTGGCTGATGAGATTCAGGGCTTTGAGCAATTCACTGGGGGCCCATGACCTATAGGCCACCCACTAATGATGCCTCTGCTTTTAGGTTCTTGCTTGGGCAAAAGATTTGAGGAGAGCCAAACATGATTTGAGAATAAATTCCACTAGTCTATAGGAGAACTGAATGTCCCCAATATAAGTATTGTATCCAGTTGACCCTGGGCATGCCTCAAAGGCATGTGCTCACTGAAGACGAAAATTTATTGAATACAATCTTGACACTGATTTGGAAAAAAACATATAAACATTATGATTCATTTCAGGAAACTCATGGGAATCACAGAACTCTGAGTATTAGTCACCAAAATGATTAATAAGGAACTTAAAGGTTCACATGCACATACTTCCTCCTCTAGGAAGAGGTGAGAAGGTAGCAGACCTGAGAAGGTAGCAAATTTTTCTTTTTAAAAAACAACAACACTTCTCCCCCCCCCTCAAACAAATAGGAGGAGGGGGAGATTTTGAAGGGTTGGTATCTCTTTAGGGGAGAGGTGTTGGAGATGGAGTTTCAGTGCATCAACCTTTTGAACCAACTATCCTAATGACCACTAGGGGCACTGGGAGTAGAGGCAGTTAATGAAAGTCTCCTTACCTGTCACTGCTTTGCCTTTACTCTATGATCCCTGCCTTGACTCCTCAGGTACTTTCTGTAGAAAGTTAGTCCTCTTCCTTTCCTCTTAGAGAGTAGATGGAAACATCTCTCTCCCTCTCCCTCTCCCTCTATCCATTATGTAGCTGATAAATAGGACCAGGTCTTTCCTATCCATAATGTACTTCCCCAATAAATCTACTTAGTCTTTTGATTCTCAAAGAATCTCCATGTATCTTCTCTAAATAGCTACCACAACTAAACTCAGCATTCTACTCTGTAACTGGAGTGGCTAGCTTCTTTAGTATTCTGCAAATTAATCACAAAACCTATCATGGGTAAATTACACCCTCCAATAAGAAATCCCAGTGTGTGTGTGTCTGTGTCTGTGTTTTTCCAGGGCTTGTTTTAGTGGCTGTATGGCTTTCAGTTTTAGTTTCTGTTTCGCTGGAGAGAGACAGTGGGAGGAGCCAGCTAGGCCTGGGGTGAGTCACACCTTGTGGGAAGAGCCAAATTCCTATTGACCCTGGTTGTCTGATTTTGAAGCCTCCTCTACAAGAGGAGGAGGCCAGGGAACTTAGTGATCAGAGTTTAGTGAACAGGAATTAGCAAAAAGCTATCCTAGGAGTTTGTGTGGAGAAGAAGGTGGCTGATCTGGGGAAGTATAGAGAGTCAGAGAGATATGAGACCTTCAGGGATATGATAAAGGCATCCCACTCCCAGGCTGATGGCTCCTCTTGCTCTTTGGATGAATAGAGGTCTCAGGGAAGGAGGACATCACTCGGAGGAAGAGGGAAATGCTTCTTTCGAAGGGCACCCTTCTGTGGATGATGAGCCCATTCCCTCCTACACAGGGGATACTCTTCTGGGGGGTGATTCAATCATTAGGGATATAGAGAGGTGGGTCTGTCATCTGCATGTTGACCTCACGGTGACTCGCCTGCCTGGTACGAAGGTTACAGATGTCACACAGAAAACTGACTGGCTGTTAGTCAGTGATGGGGAGGAGTCAGCTGTCATGGTGCACATCGGTACCAATGGTGTTGGGAAATATAGTTGGGAGATCCTGGAAGCCAAATTTAGGCTGCTAGGTAGCATATTGATCCAGGACCCCCAAGGTAGCATTCTCAGAAGTGCTACCTGTTCCATACACAGGGCCAGTGAGACAGGGATAGTTGAGGAATCTCAATGCATGGATGATATTGTGGTGCTGGAAGAAGGGGGTTTAGATTTTTTAAGGCACTGGGATACATTTTGGGACACAACAAGCCTGTACAAACAGGACGGGCTCCACTTGAACCAAGATGGATCCGGGCTACTGGCATTTGAAATAAAAAGGTCACAGAATAGCTTTTAAAATGACACCTGGGGTCAGGAGCTGGGCAGTATCCATTTTGGCAAATTCCTTAAGGTCTCTGTGTGTATATGCTTCAGATAAACTAGAAAGGGACAAAGTAGAAACAGGTAAAGAGCAGACAGAAGCATGTGCTAGTTGGTCAAAGAGATCAAATGGTCACAAGAAAGATAGCATGCCTAGTAAGAGATTCAGCATATAGGTGCTTATATGCCAATGCCAGAAGTCTCCAAGACAAGATTGGGGAGCTGAAGTGCTTGGCAGCTAATGAAAACATAGATATATTGGGTGAAATGGAAACATGGTGGAACAGTCTATTCTTGGATATAAACTCTATAGAAAGGAGAGGGAGGGGTGCCTTGGAGGTGGAGTAGCACTGTATGTTAAAGAAAGGATAGAATCTAAAAAGCTATAAAACCTAGGTGGACTGGAGTCCTCCACAGAAAACCTGTGGGTGACAATACAAGGCTAGAAAGGAAATGTGCTACTAGGGATGTGCTATCGCCCTTCTGATCAAAACGCTGACAGTGATTGGGAGTTGTAGAAGGAAATCAGGGAGATGTCAAAGAGAGACAGAGCTGTAATAATGGACAACTTCAGTTGCCCACACATAGACTGCGTAAATTCACATTCAAGTAATGACAAAGAGGTCAAATTTCCAGATACATGGAACGATTGTGCCCTAGAAAAATTGGGCATGGAACCAACCAGAGAAATGGTGACCTTGGACTTAATCATGAGTGGTGCACAGGACCTGGTGTGAGATGTCAGTTTCATGGAACCTTTGGGGAACAGTGACCATAGTGTGATCCAATTCAGCTTATATGCGAGGAGAGACTCTCTAAGGAAGTCTAACACAGTCACTTTGAATTTCAGGAAACTTCTCTAAAATGAGGAGTTTGGTGAAAAGAAAACTGAAAGGGAAAATCAATAGTGTCACATCACTCCAGACTGCATGCTGGAGACTAAAACCACAATAATAGAAGCCCAGTTAGAATGTACAGTATACCAAAAAGAAGGGAAGGTACCACCAAGTCCAGAAGGATGCCAGCATGGCTAACAAGGTCAAGGAAGCTATAAAAGAGAAGAAGACTTCCTTCTGAAGCGGAAAGGCCTGCCCAAATGAAAAGAACAGAAAAGATAGAACATAAAGTCTGGCAATGTTTGTCATTGAATCCACTCTCATTTCCTACCAGAGAATCTACTCTCAGAAGAACACCTCAGAAACAACAAAACCCAGTGCCCCATGGGCTTGTGGGTTTGGGGGTGGTTGGCACCCTATATGCACTACACCACACCCTGCTCTGGTCCACCCTGGTGCTCCCCAAGTGTAGTTATGGGGCTGCTAAAATTCCCCATTATTCCCTATGGGGGGAAGCTTAAAGACGCATAAACTTCAGAAATTATTTACAAATCACCCCTTTCATCAATTTCTTTGAAATCTGGGTGGTAGCAGGCACCCATTGGGGCACTACCACCTGACCCACTCTTCTGCCCCCCAAACCCCCTTTCTGCCCCAAATCTGCCCCAAAGACATGCCAACTTCAAAAATCTTTTAAAAGTCACCCCTTTGCCCAATTCCTTTGAAATCTGGGTGATAGCTTCCTTGCATCCATTGGGAACTACCACCCACCACAATCCACTCTGGGCCACCCTAATTATAACTAAGGCTGCAGAAATCCCCATTATTCCCTATGGGGGAAAGCTTAAAGACATGCCAAATTCAGAAATCATTTAAACATCACCCATTTGCCCAATTTCTTTGAAATTTCAGTGGTAGCTTCCACCCATTGGGCAATACCACCCATCCCATGCTTTTGCCTCCAGGACCCCCCCTTTTTTTGCCCCAAATCGATTCAGATATGGAAAATTCAGGTAGAAATCTGGGGTGATGGGTGGGGGCAGATTCAGACCCAAAACAAATGGAAGGTGATCCTGTTTGGGTAAAAATCAAAATGAAAAAATCAATTTGTGCACATCCCTAGAACAGGCCTTGCTGAAGGAGTACCAGCAAGGCTTCTGTAAAAGTAGATCCAGTAGGTTTGTTCTTATGTTCTTAAGTTCTCTTGCTTTATGCATGAAGCAGAACATAAAGCTCCAGAAACAGTTCTCCACAATGTTCCTTCCAATTCTTCTATTTTGTGGGGGCTGTAGCAGACAATGATTTATTTGAAACCAGCATAAAATATGTAGCAGCTCAGTAAGTCCTAGAGAGGCCCTCAGCTTTGTTTGAGTGTCCTCATCAGGCAATAAATCACAGAGGCTTAAAAGTGTGTTAAATAGCTTAAACAATCGTAATGTGGAGAGCCACCAAATGGCTCATTTAAATATACTTACTCATATACTTACAGTTATCCGCCAAATAACAGTTTCCCAGAAAGTGTATAAATGCCCATTTCTCTATATACATTTCAATGAGAACATCAATCAAAGGTAGTGCATACTGAAGGCATTAAGAAGTCAAAGCTCTCTGTACATTCTCTCTCTCTCTCTCTCTCTCTCTCTCTCTCTCTCTCTCTCTCTCTCTCTCTCAAATTGAATGTCTGTCTGTTCTCTATGCTATCAGCACCAAACTTGGCACAGTGACTGCCTAGGACCCTATGAGTAATGCAGGGTACCTGGGAACCCTGGCAACCACTAATGGGCAGATATACAATGAGTATAGCCACAAAATGAATAGGGATGCAATAACAAAGAGAAACCCACACCAAGTGACCCTATGAGTAATGTAGGGTACCCGGGAACCACAACAATACCTCACACAAACAGACAGGTGGATATACAATGGGTATAGCCACAAAACAGATATGGATGCAATAACAAAGAGAAACTCACACCGTAAGCCCGAGCAACATCAGGCACTTAAAGCTAGTGTACTATAAAGTCTGAGAAGACTTCTTGTATCACAAGTCACACTAGAATGCTGCTAGCTATACAAAGACCAGTAAATCACCTACAATGGTACAACAGGTTTTAGCCTGTTGAACAGCAGCATGAAGTTGACTTCCAGTGTCTCAAGTTATATTTTGCTGGGACCTGAGGATTATTCAAGCATGTTCTGCTAAGGTGTGCTACAGATTTCCAACGAAGCTTCATTTGGTGCATATATGAAAATATTGGCTGACATACTGCACAACGTTCCATGTGGCTTTTAACAAAATGTGCACACAGTTGAACAAGAGTACTCTTACACAAATGTACAAAATTGCACAAATGCAGTTCTGCAATGGATCATCATGGGAAACAATGGCCATCCATCATGTGTTTGCACCGTTTTTGTGTTTGCGCAGAGCGTTGCAACTACCCGCACATAGTTTTGTGCCACATTCTGGCACACAGAATGCAGCACAGGATGCCAGCCATTCACTTTAGTTCCATTAAATATTGAAATTAGGGATCTCCTTGTCTGAAAGAATCACATCTGAATTTGGCTTCTGATCACCTGTGTACCATATTCATTATTATTTATAATGGGTGTGTCCCTATTTTCCTTTAATTCATTACATCAGTATTGATTATTTATTTATTTAGCAAATGTATTGACCGTCTGAATTCCTTAGACTCGAGGTAGTTTATATAAATTAAAACAACAACAAGGTCGGGGGGGGGGGAGAAAAAAGAAAGAAAAAGAAAGAAAGAAAGAAAGAAAGAAAGAAAGAAAGAAAGAAAGAAAGAAAGAAAGACCCCTACACACAAACACTAAAAACTATAAGCCTGGCAGAATAGACAGGTTTAAAGAAGCTTCTTAAAGGACAGAAGGGAGGAGGCATTGTGAATCTCAGGAGGCAGAGTGTTCCATAAGGCGGGGGCTGCAACAGAGAAGGCCCTCCCACGAGCCTGGGCCCCACATACCTCCCCTGGGCCTGGAACTCTGAGAAAGCCCACCTGAGACGACCTCACAGGGTGGGTTGAAGTTGGACAGGAGAGACGGTCCTGAAGGTACACAGGCACCAAATTCTGAAGGGTTGTATAGGTGATAACAGCACCTTGAATTGGACCTGGAAGCAAACTAGCAGCCAATGCAGCGTTCTCAGCAAAGGTGAAACATGATAATATTTTCTGCTGCCCATAAGTAGCCGGGCCGGGGCATTTTGAGCCAGCTGAAGCTTCAAAGTCATCTTCAAAGGCAATCCCAGGCAGAGCGCATTGCAATAGTCCAATCGAGAGGTGCTGAGGGCATGAGTTATGGTTGCCAGGGCTTGCCAGTCGAGGTAAGGCTGCAGTTGGCACACCAGGCAAAGTTGGGCAAAGGCTCCCCTGGCCATGGCTTCCACCTGCTGTTCCAGCAGGAGCCATGAGTCCAGGATGACCTCCAAATTGTGAGCCTGCTCTTTCAAGGGGAGCATGACCCCATCAAGGGAAACACTCGAAACCAGAACCTGGCCAGATCAAAAACTGAACAAGAGCAACTCTGTCTTGGAGGGATTAAGCTTGAGCTTGTTTTAGACCATCCAAACCCTTACTGCCTCCAGACACTGGGCCAACAGATTCACGGCATCCCTGGATTGGCCCGGGGTGGTGATGTACAATTGAGTATCATCAGCATACTTATGATACTCCACCCCGAACCGACAGATGACCTCACCCAACCACTTCATATAGATGTTAAATAGCATGGGAGCATAGAGTGCCACATTTATGTAATTTATGTAAATTATGTAATGTGTGCAAGTTATTTAGCTTTCTCTGGACACAAATAAACTGTCAGCTAGAAAAAAACATCTTTAATGTCATAATTACAAAGAGCAAGAATATATATTGATTCCCCCCCTAGTGGTCCTAGTGTGTATGTGTGCAGTGGAATGTTGCCTTTCCCCAGAAGCCCTCTGTGTTGCCCAAAAATGTCCCTGAAGGTTGCACAACTCTCAGAGATATTTTTTCAGATAACACAGAGTGCTTTCTGAAGAATGGGAGGTTACTGATTTCAATAACTTAAAGCTTGAGCCAGCAGTGCAAGTGAGTTGGTTGAACTTCTCACATGCCCAGTGCTTCGTTAGTCAGGATGTCAGCCATTGAAATTTTCATTGTAACAAAAATTAATGGATAAAAATGATGTGTGGATTACAAAGTACGCAAACTATCCTTTTAAAGTATGATGAAGCTGGAATCTAAGTAGTTATCAGATATTTTAGTTTTCATTAGCTCTGTCCAGGTGTTCAGGGAGAATGCCATTGCACACACTTACAAGGCTGGAAGTGGGTTGGAGGCAGTCTTGTGTTAGCAGCAAGTATTAATTGTCCCCTTTGCTAAGCAGGGTCAACCCTGGTTGTATTTGAATGGGAGAGTACATATGTGAGCACTGCAAGATATTGCCCTTAGGGGATGGGAGTTGGGACCACTCCAGGAAAAGCATCTGCACGCTTACATGCAGAAGGTTCCAAGTTCCCTCCCTGGCATCTCCGGATAGGCCTGAGACTCCTGCCAGCAACCTTGGAGAAGCTGCTGCCAATCTGGGCAGAAAATACTGAGCAAGATTGACCTATGGTCTGATTCAGTGAGGCTATTCCCACGACCAGCCGAAATCGGGTTAGGGGAGCCTAGCCCAATTTTGGCTGATCGTGGGAGCCACCGGGCTCACAGGCAAGTCTGGTTGCCTCCCAGCAGTTAACCCGCCAAACAGGCCCTCCTCTTAAACCGGGTTTGTGGAGCGAGTGCTCCGCAAACCTGGGTTTTTAAAATCGTGAGCAGCTGCAGCGTGGCTACTCACGAGTAGACCCCCAGAGGGGAGGCAAAAAGCCGCCTCCCAGCTCCGGGGGTTTCTCCAGTATGCCCTGCACTCTTGCGCAGGGCATACTGGAGCTTCCGGGGGCCGCATGGCCCACGATCCTCCCAGCCCCCACTGGCTCAGTCATGGAGCCGGTAGTCGTGTGAGTGGTTGCTGCAGCCACCCAGAGCAGACTGACAGGTTGTCTGCAAGGAAAGCGGGCTCCCAAACCCCATAGAGGCTCTTCTCCGTGATTGTGAGAAGAGCCTCAGTATATGGTAGCTTCCTATGTTCCTATTCCCCTCCTCCAGTCCATGTCTCACTCTTTCGACTCAGCCATGATCAGGAGACTGGGGCACCCAGTGAATGTATCTTAAATTTATTTCTAGACTGTGAACCCTTACAGAGATCCATCTTTATTTGTTTTTATTTCTCAGTGTAAATAGCTTTGGGAACTTTTGTTGAAAAGTGGCATATACATATTTGTTGTAATTGCTGCCCTGATTTCCAGGGCTTTTTAGCTGTTTGAATTGTTTAATTGCTTTTATTCTGTTTTTATAGTTTGATTTTAACCATTAACTTGTTTTAATTGTTTTTATCGTGCTGTAAACCACCCTGAGCCATTTGGAAGGGCATTATATAAATCAATCAATCAATCAAACAGTTCGTAGTAGAGTGTAATGGCTTAATATGAAGTCATTTAATCCAATCCAACTCTAGTCTTTATACAAGGTATTCAAAAGCACGCAGCTAACTACACAAGGATGTGAACAGCAAATCCACACTGAAATGCTCACCCCAATCCAAAGAATATGAAGACAGATTGAATCAAAATGCCCATCCAGTTTCTCCAGAGCAGTTCATGACTCTCCTTGGCTCCCCTGTGCTAGATTTGTGGCAATTAACAGCAAGAGCTCCAACAGGCTTTCCCTCCATTAGTTCACCCACATTTATTGAGTCAACATGCACTTTCATCCTGTACTTTAGGACAAAGTTGATATTATAAAGAGCTGTCATATAAATCCAGTTTTTAAAAATGGATAGAGAATGATACCATAAATGGTGGCGGAAAGGCAAACTTCATTGTACAATGTCAAAACACATGTATTTGCTTTCAAGGGGAACCCGCTCCCCACATGTGTTTTGCAGGCTCCTTCATTGCAGGACTATTGCGGTGCAGAGCTTTGCATCCTATGCTCTGTAGGCTGGCAAAGAAAGGCCGGGGACTAGCATGGGCTCAAACTTTGGCTATAGGCAATCCCCCTCCACTGTGCTATACAAGTGCAAGTCATTGCCAGAGCAGCCATTATTAGCAAAAGGTTTACTTTAAAAAATAAAATAAATATCAGACGTACTACATGCCATGGATAATCCAGCCTCCATTCCTAGCACATTCTGATCCGAACTGTGGTGACTCATTTTGTGTCACTTTTCACTTTAACTTCCAGTATCCAGCTTAAAACCACACCCATAGAGAACAAGGTTTAACCAAGAGGGGTATGTATGCGCGAAAAAGTCAAGAAGAAACAAAACCAGAGCCATTCCTGTTCAAACCACCATGTCACCATGTAACACACAAGTCTTTACCACCCACTTAAAATCTTTGGGCATGAATTATAACCCATGCAAAGTGGCTCCAAAGCCGAGAGCGAGCGAGAAGGCAATCATCTGCATGGAGAGCAACGTTAACTGACCAGCAACACCATTTGCTTGTTTGTAACAGCTCCAAGAGGTTTCAGCTGAGCAAACCACCAACAGTGTGACACAATATTATTTCAGTTACTGTTGCCTGGCCAGCAACTAGCCTAATTCTAAAGAGCTTTAAAACAAGAGGAGCCTCAGTCCGCTTAAATGATGTCTTACAGACTCCTTTCTTTCCATAACTTCAGACACAGACGGAGCCGGAGTGGCAACAAACAGAGATTTTCAAAGGGATTTTTTTTCTTCTTCACTTGAAAAATGTAACAAATGTAGGAAACTGTGTAGGGGAACTCTTCATAAATCATGGTGCAGAAGAAGGGACGTAGCATCTGTTGCAGCAGCCCTGAACATTTGACAAGATGTTTCTCGAACAAGTTTTGGGGGAATTTTGGTGGGCTCTGACCTGCAGTTTTCACTTCCAAAATAACTTGACTTTTCTAAAGTGGTAATTTCATTTTCATGATAATGCTAAACTCAAGCCACATGTGCTTTAATTTAAAGCAGGGCTGGGGCTGCAAGGCCTGCCAAGGAACAGTAGAGAAACATGCTTATTCCACTAGTTTGCTTCAGGCACTCAGCATTTTTGAAAGCCTGGGCAGAAATATAGTTTCAAAATGAGCCAAAGAGGGGCAAGGGTGATTGGAAGGGAAGAGGAAAGAACAGGGGCGGGGGGAACCTTTCCACATTAACATTTTGATAATACCCCTCTGAATAATGGGCTAATTATGAATCGGTGAATTGGTTTCGGGCAGGAAACTTGTTAGGCATCCTTTGTGGCCATCTAATTATAATAACTAAATGCTGGGTCTCTTTCTGATTCAGTAATTCAGCTCAGTGGTTTTTGTCATGGCGCATTCATTTTGCACAGCACAGCACAGAAAGGAACAGGGCTACTCTTTATGTTGCTTGTATTTGAAGCATGGAAGTTGTTGCAACATACAACCCCTTCTAGCACTATTTGGGTAACATGAGAAGTCAAAGGCCACATGAGAAGACACCTTAAAGGATTCCTTCTCCTTCAAGCATTGCCTAGACAGGGCCTTTTTGGTGGTGTGTCTAGGTTGTGGAACTCCCTACCACTGAGGCCCACTCTCTGGCAGTTTTTCAGCAGGAAGTCAAGAGCTTCCTTTTCAGACATACATTTGGCAGTGGCAGCCACAACTTTTTATTTTAAGTGCTCTCTGTAATTGCTCTTGGCTTCCTTCGTTCTGTGTTTCATTGTTCTGAATTTTAAACTGTTTTTAAATTGGCTGACATGAAAAGGAAAATTAGGCAATGCCTAATTTGTCCTTTTAATTTCAATGGGAATACTCTGAGTAATTGTCCTCATGTCAGACATTGATTTTATGCAGTTTAATACCTTTATTGTACACCATGCTGAGTACCTTAACCTTTTATAGAAGAGCAGTATAAAGATACTGTATAACAATACATAAACAAGAACATTTGCAGAGCCCTGCTGGATCAGACTAGGGGTGTGCATAAAACCAGTTTGTTTGGTTCAAGTCCAAACTGGACAAGAACTGGACCGGACATTTTTGGTTCCCTAGAAGAGGATATTAATTTAGATTATTTGCTTCACTGTTTCCTCAACTTTTGTTTCCCCATTTTTCAAAATATTTTTTTAAAGACAAACTCTTACTTGAACTATAGCCCTATATAGGAGTTTCCAAGGTGCAGTCATGTCCTGGTGATGGCCTTCCCCCCCCCCCACTTTTTTTTAATTTTTAACATAAATGCCGTGGTATGCAGAAAGTTCTGATGTGAGGCAAAGGGGTGGGGGAGAAGAAAAATGGCCACCATTATTTACAAAGTAAAAATAAATGAAAAATAAATTTTAAAAGAACTATTAGGCATTAATAAGAATAAGCTTGTTTCAACTTTCATTAAAGAAACACACACTTGCTGCTAATTTTTTCAACTTTCATTAAAGAAACACACACTTGCTGCTAATTTGCTCCAAATTCTCCTCCACTAATTCTCCACCCCCAACCCATAGAAGTGGAAGTATTAAATGCATGGGTTCTTGATGGGCTTTTGCACAGCACATGAAAGGATTTCCACTTTTGCCCTTCAAATAAGATTAAGGTTTGCACAGGGTCAGCAAGCTAGATGGGCAGACAGACAGACAGACACGGTACTGCTCAACTTTAGTTGAGCTGGGTACTTGGCAAAGAACTTGAGCTAGCTTTTTAAAATAAGGACCCATAAGTTAAGATCTAAAATCAAATTTCTGGTTAGCAACGTATTTAAATGGGAGGCTACACATTAGTTTTTCTAGCTGGGCTTATACAATGTAGTGACGAGAATCTAGTTGCCACTTTATAAGCTGTCAAATCATGGACATGCCTGCTGTAACTGGAGTGGAAATAGCAGGGCATCAAGGTGAAAGTAGCAGGACATCAAGGAGTTTATTGAGACAACCATACATTTGCTTGTGAAGAACAGTGCACAGGCACTTTGTGTTCCCACTAATTTCTCAGAAAGCCTCCACCAAGTTTGTGGGAGCAGGAAAGATTCTGTCCAATCTGATTAGCTATTTTTTACTGCTAGACTTAAGTGGGTCTTTCCCTCGCCATAATGAATGTACATGTGAGAAGCATTACACATGATTTTAAGCTTTGCCTCCTCACTTCTTGGCTGCAGCATTTTATTTATCCAGGCCCCACGGCTGTTGCCTCAGTCTTCTGTGAAACATCCCCGTTTCAAGCCCCTCTCCAAGGCTCCCTCTTTTGGTACCCGGCCAAGATGAGTGAGGAGCTATCATGTTGTGCCAGCTTCAAGAGCAATGCATTTTCTGTTTCCGCAATGCCTGCCCACATTTGAGGCTCCCAATGGGATCAGTGCAAGGGTTCCAGCTTGCCATACGAGCCTTGAATTCCATTCATCCCATCCCGAAAGGCAAATGCGTGGGCCTTGACAGACTTTCTGCAACCAAGGTCATGGCGGGGGAAGTGTCTGCTCTGCTGCACTCAAGAAATTACATCTAAATTACCTGAGCCACGGTGACCTTGAAACTAGGGGAAGAAAAATGTAAAGGCAGCCCAACTCTCATTTCAGAACTCTATGAGCGAAAGCCCTTTTACACTACTCTGAAAATCTAGGCCCTTCATATTTCTGTGATTAAGGCTGTACTTACAGTCCATTTCCCATGCTACACATTTTGGTATGTACCCCCCTGAGCCCAGTACTGACTCTGGCAAATGCATGTATTGATTGCACTGCATGTACAATACAAAAAACATGCTGCAGGGAGCCAGGATTGACACTGGGTTTTCACAGCATGTAAAACACTGCAGGGCTAACTGTGGCTGTTCTGTTCCTTTGGGCACACGAACACATCTGACCTACTCCCATGCATGGCTACAAGCAAGGAACATGGTCTCTGTACAGATAACTGCTGACACTTAAACATCTGAAGGTGAAAGCTTAAACTTCTGAAGGTTGTGTACTCCATAGTACTCTGTGGGATAAAATATTTGAATGCCATAATGTCTCTTATTCCTGAATTTTGATGTAATCACTCCAAGATAGTCATGTTCAGATAACCACACTTGTGTGCAAAGAAGCCTCATTGCGTCACTCTGAAGTTCTAATTGGACATAACATTGTGGAAAAGATAACGTGGCTTCAATAACAGTGGAATGTCTTTAAGAAGTATTGAGAAACTGACTCAGAAAGACTTAAGACAGATATGATTCAATGCTATGTTTTTAAACAAATATTGTAACATTTAGCTTTGTACATGGATTGCCTTTGTTTGTTCAGGTTAAGCAATGTATGTAGAGCTACCTTCAGAAACTTAAAAGTTTCTGAAGGTAACTTAAAGCTCAGTTCTCTACCCTGAATTGCCTTCTGTGCTTAGTCTAAAGCAAACAGATGGACTTAGAATATTTGGTTTTTGCACTGAAGTTGTGGCGTGTTTTTGACTTGGACTTAATGAGGACTACAGTCTTATGCAAACACTCCTAGGAGTAAGCTCCATTGAACATAGGAGAATTACTTCTGAGTAAACATGCATAGAATTATGCTGCACAGGTGAAAAATCACTGTAAGGTTGCTGTAATGTAATTAATGCATTACAACAGAGGACACTATCCATATTGCTCAACAATTTCTCATCAGCAGGAAATAGGTTTTAATATTTCTTAAATAAAATGGAAATGATTGGATCTTAACAGAAGTCATTCTCTCTCTTGCTTAACCCATTCCTTGATCCAGGCCAGGTTTTGAATGGGGCTTCAGTTACTTGTATTCGCCTGGGGCGCTTTCCGCATCACACGCTGCAACAGTTTCTCAACGTGACCACTAAGTGTGCTTCCATACTTCCTGCAATTCAACATCATTTGCAGTGAGGTGCTGTCCATATTTCTGATGCCCTATTTCAGGTTTTATTGCTGTGCTGCAGCACTACAACATTGCGTCTGCGTTGTAGGAAAGTAGCAATATTGTTTCCATTGTAGGAGGGTTGCAGTGATGTTGCCCCAGTGTGTGTGGTGTGGACAGTTCATGGCGGGGTGTGTGTGTGATCTGTCCACACCGCCCCTTATCGCTTTGATTTTATTTATTTTTTATCTTTCCCCCCTTATTTTTTCTTATTTTTACACTGTGCGAAGGGGGAGTGGTGGGCAGGTGGAGCCTTGGGAGCTGAGAGGCTCTGTCCGAGCTTGCTTTGGTCACCACTCTTGGGGGGGGGAGCAAGGGGGACAGCTGCTTTGACTCTCGTTCAAAATCCACCTGATCCCCAACTCCTCTGATGTTTATCTAGGGGCCCTCTCTGCCATTTTTGTTTGTTTGTTTTGCTGGATCGCTGGTGCAAGGGTGCAACGCTGCAAGTAAATTCTTGTTTTGGAGCAGCACTTTCCCTGTCATTGATTTTTGTTGTTGTTGTTGGTTTTTTTCCTGTAGCATTTGCACAAGGGTGCAGTGCTGCAATTAAAATCTCATTTTGGAGCGGCGCTTTCCCCACCATTGGTTTGTTGTTGTTGTTTGTTGTAGCGCTTGTGCAAGGGTGCAATGCTGCAATTAAATTTTGATTTTTTAATGGAACTTTCCCTGATGACTTTGTGCAAGGGAGACAAGCTTTTTTTTTTTTTTTTACAGATGTCTCATCATCCCCCCCACCTCCTCCGCTAACCCATTGGGCCAAAATGGTGCAGGAAGAGGGGGCAGATAATGCAGTTCAGGGAGAATATGGACACCCCCCCACCTGGAAACTGTGTTGCAGTGGACAGCAATATGAATGGCCACAGTATACCATGAAGCATTGAACAACCTTTTTCTTGTGGTTTGAAACTGTTGCACCTTGCAACACTTCTGCACAAAGCTCGTCATCTAGAAAACACCCTGGTGTACATGCAAGGCTAACAAACAGCCCACAGCAAAAGCAGTGAAAAGCAGTCTGTACTTGCCTCTCTGTACATAGTTTCTATTTCATGAAACTATTAATATTCCTGATTCCACTCCTCCACCACCACTTGCATCCCACAACTCTTTCCTTTGGATTCTACAACCTACTGAGTGCCAGCCCCCTGAACCATGGGCAAAATTAATACACATTTCCTACCATTTTAAAACATTCTTTCCCTTCCTTTTTCCTTCCATGCAAGTGAAATTGTGGCAATATTTTTAAGGGGTCAGGCATTGGCAGGGACCCACCAGGACCATCAGACCCAACCCTGAGACTCTTTCTAGGACATTGTTGAACTGGAGAAGGTACAGAAGAGGGCAACCAAGATGATCAGGGGCCTAGAGCACCTTTCTTATGAGGCAAGACTACAACACCTGAAGTTATTTAGTTTAGAAAAAAAACGACTGCGGGGAGACATGATAGAGGTCTATAAAATCATGCATGGCATGGAGAAAGTGGAGAGAGAGAGATTCTTTTCCCTCTCACATAACACTAGAACCAGGGGTCGCTCCTTGAAATTGATTGCCAGGAGATCTAGGACCAACAAATGGAAGTACTTTTTCACACAACGCGTGATCCACTTGTGGAACTCTCTGCCACAGGATGTGGCGACAGCCGACAACCTGGATGGCTTTAAGAGGGGCTTGGATGACTTCATGGAGGAGAGGTCTATCAATGGCTACTAGTCGGAGGGCTGTGGGCCACCTCCAGCCTCGGGGGCGGGGTGCCTCTGAGTACCAGTTGCAGGGGAGTAATGGCAGGAGAGAGGGCACGCCCTCAACTCCTGTCTGAGGCTTCCAGCGGCATCTGGTGGGCCACTGTGTGAAACAGGATGCTGGACTAGATGGGCCTTGGGCCTGATCCAGCAGGGCTGTTCTAATGTTCTTATGTTCTAGTGTCCAGCTCAGTTGAGTGCACAGGTAGCATCAGCAATCCAGAGCACATCACACAAGTTATAGTGGTCACAGCCATCTTTTTTTAAAAAAAACACACAATTCAATGCACTCATCCCATCACTGTCTGTGCTGAGGTACACTTCAAATCTCTGTGCACTACTACTATCATATCAAACCTCCCTCAAATCTTGTGGGATTGGGAACATCTGAATGGGAAAATAGCAGCAGCAGGTCAGATTCCTTCATGGCAACAGAGGCTGACACCAACTCTGCCTTCCTGTTTGTCAAGATCCACATTATGATTTTTAAAAGAGTAGTTTCAGGATAGTCATAAATACCCAAGCACCAATTTGTTCCTTGACCTATTGTAAACATGCACAATTAGGCATTGAACGAAGTTCCACCCAGTATGCATATCTGATTCCTTTATAGCAAAGCATCATGGATTCCTTTCAGCCATCCTGTTTCTACCATTAGATGGCTGCAATTTACAGCTCCACGGTGCCTTAATTAAAACTTGGCAACCCCACCAGGGGCCAGAGAAAACTAGATCTGCTACAAGCTGCTTATCCCTTCTCTAAAGTCTCAACTAAAAATACATTTTATCTGGCTATTAGCACTAATACAATATTTTAATCATTTTCTAAAAAATCATTCAGAAGGAAAAGAATATTGAGAAAATTATAGATGCATGTGGCATGTGATGTGGTGTGTGTATATATGTGAGTGAGGAAGGAAGGAAGGAAGGCATTCCACACTTGAATGTTACTTCTTCTTTTGTTTTGAATGTCATGGTCTGGTCATGCCCATGTGCTCCAAAACAGTAAAGCCATTGCCATCACACCATACCAATTTTGCACAGCTTTTTTTTTTTAAGAGTACCTGCAAAGCAAAATACAGCTCAAGGGGCTTCTGGACCACTCTACCGAGAGCAGAATCTCCCCAAGGATACCAAAGTTGGCTCTCTTTGCTCTAGATAGCCTCTTGTCATCTGTCCTGTTAGCTTTTGCAAATTGAGCCCAATATGGACTGACAGTAACTTTAATGGCAGGCTAAAGAAAAGAAGCAGAATGAAAAATTCTGCTGGGTATGATCTAAAGTTGACTGAAGCCACTGAACTGAGTTCTGGATGACATACTCATATATCTGCTTGTCTTCATCATGGATATCCAAACTGCATCTACCACAGCACACTGACTGCTGCAACCACATGCAGCAAAAAGGCAAACCAATGTTTAAAAATATGTGTCTAATAAATTAGGCTTCCCTTGCTTTGCCTCTGGAACACTTGAAACTTTAGGTCTGTGAAAGTTAAATAATTGATTTAACTTGATCCTTCCATGACTCTGCTTTACCTTGTGGGAAAAACTCTTTTAAGCCTAGTGTAAACATAGTTATGGTGTGTGGGGTTTTCATGAATCTAACATAAAACTACAGGCTGACATGCGTCAAGAAATCTCCCTCAATGACACCACCTCACCCTAGGACCTGCCTATACTTGTATTTGCTACAAAGACTATTTATATAATCTAAGCTTTTCACAAATGTACTGTAAACTGAGTCTCCTTTGCCCTTTTCAATTTCTTGACAGTTTCAAAGAAGGTGTCTCTCAGTGAATAATAGCTTATCAAGGCAAACCAGTAGATCAGGGCTGCTGAACTTTGGCCATCCTGCAGATGTTGGCCTACAATTCCCATAATCCCTGGCTATTGGCCACTGTGGCTGGGGATTATGGGAGCTGTAGTTCAAAAACAGCTGGGGAGGAGTTGAGCAGGCCTACAGTAGATCCAAAATTCCTAAATGAGAGAAGTTTCCAAGGTTTAAGAGGGGCCTTCTGATGATAATGCATGCAGTGTTGGAGATATGCAACACGTAAAGGCTGGAGCAGCCAACCTTGGCTCTCCAGTTGTTGTTGACCCATCATCCCCAGCCACAGTACATTGTGGCTGAGAATGATGGAGGTTGTAGTTCAAAGCAACAGGAGAGCCAAGGTTGCCTTCCCCTGCTTAAAGGGATTCCAGTGCCAGGAATGGGTTGACACCAACAGTAGGCCTCTAAGCAAATGCCATTAAGACCTTTCAGCTGTATTAATACGATGGAGAGCTGCAGGTTAACATGGCAGGAAGCATGAGGAAGGGTCATGGAAGAGGTCCTAAATGTATATAATGGGCATCTTAATGCTGATAGTGTCACTGGCCCTGTGCAGACACCAAAACCACTGAACACATCAATCTGTGGTGAAGTTGGTCTTGGAGAGCAGGGCCCACCCTGATTGCATATGAATACATGTGTGAGCACTGCAAGATATTCCCCATAGAGGATGGGGCAGCTCTGGGAAGAGTACCTGCATGCTTGCATGCAGAAGGTTCCAAGTTCCCTCCTTGGCATCTCCAAGATAGGGCTGGGAGAGACTCCTGCCTGTGACCTTGAAGAAGCCGCTGCCAGTCTGTGTAGACAATACTGAGCTAGATGGACCAAGGGTCTGACTCTATATAAGGCAGCTTCCTATGTTCCTATGTGCAGTTCACATGGCTTAGACACTGAGCTGCCTTGAATGTCCTCTTGACCTGTACCTCAGTGGAATCAACACACACTGACTATCAGTGTGCAACTAAAATCAATCCAATCTATTGATTGTGCTAGAACTGTGGTGTCCAACTGTGGCCCTCCAACTGTTTTTGGCCTACAACTCCAATCATTCCCTGTCACAGTGGCCAGTACCCAGGGGTGATGGGAGTTGTAGGCCAAAAAAAACCCCAACAGCTGGTGGGCTACAAAGGAAAAAGACGGACATTCTTGCTGGTGCAGGATATAATTTCCAGTAAAAGAAGAAGAATATATTTGCCTCTGAAGAAGAACACATGCACGAAACGTGCCAGGCCTTATAGAATAAAGCTAATATCAACTTAATCAGCATCTCCAGCAACTTATTCATATTTCTTCTCTCCTTTCCGCCCTGTAGTTGGACACCCCTGTGCTAGAGCCTGGAGCCAACCCTAGCTACTTCTATCTCCTCTCCACACCCCCAAGCTTGGGAGCAAAGGACTGAAAAAGAGCCATGGTTTAATCCCCACTCCAGTGATTTAATGACAGTGGCTGACATTCAGAATAATACTACACTAGTACAAGGATCAAAGATGCACCCATGCAAGTGTCATGATTCACTCATGCACCCCCGAGACAGACTCAGGAGCCTGCTCCTAAGGAACCCTCTGTGTTGCACCCCACCCCCCACGAGGGAGTTCCCAAAGAGTCTCCTGATAGGGAGATGCCACTGGACCAACAGGAACAGATATGTTTCTCGCAATATATGTGGACTGGAAATGGGCTTTCACAGCAGGAGATGCACAACAGGTTGTACAAGTACACCCTGCAGCACCCCCAAGCCACACTCTATGCCAACTACAGATTTCATGGCTGGTTTTTCCCATCAGTAGGAGCTCCAAGGTTTCAGGCAGGAATCTCTCTCAGCTCTATCTTGGAGATGCCAGGGAGGGAACTTGGAACCTTCTGCTCGTCCCAGAGTGGCTCCATCCCCTAAGGGGAATATCTTACAGCGCTCACATATGTAAAAGGCCTTCACTGACAAATCTTGGCAGAAAGGTACTCCCCTAGCTGTTGGCAACATGGTCTGGCCATCAGCCAAAAATCTCTGTACCCAGCGCCTAACCCATAAAGTGGGACCCCAGCTCGAAAAACACCTCACGAAGAACCCCAGGATGAAAGCAGGGGATCCAAAGCCCACCCACTACCAGCAATAGACCCTGAGGGTCCTACCCAGACTCAGACCCAGAAGAAGGGGCCAACAGCCACATCTACCATTGCCAAAAAGCCTGGTCAGGCAAAAACGGCAAAAGAGTGCTCACCTTGCAGTTAGGCCCGGGCTATCACAAAAGGGTCTACTTGAGAGTAATGGAAATACTCAGAATCAAATGGAGAGACCAAGCACAGCTGTCTGGACTAATGAAGGAGCTCACAGCTTGAGAGCAGCAGCCTATATAAGTTTCCTCCTGGCATTCATCCTTGCTGGGACAACAGCTTGCTTCAACTGCTGACTCTGGCCCTTGAGCTCTCACTCTAGGAGAGTCCCTGAACCTGAAGGTGCTTTCAAGGACTTGCTTGCAGCTGCCCTGCCCTGCCCTGCCCTGCCCTGCCCATGCTCCCAGCACCCATTTTTGGCTCTGGAGAACCCTGCTCCCAGGGATGTGCACAGAGCCAGCTCAAAAGACCAGCGGTTTGATCGATTTGAAGGTGGGGGGTGGGATCTCTTTAAGGATGGGGGAAGGTGCTCTTACTCCTCCCACTGCATTTCCCCCACTGGCACTGCCTTTTAAAATAGTCTGGAAGGGCAGCAGCATATCTCTTTGCTGCCCCTCTACCTCCTCAGACCAGAAGTGACCAGCAGTTGCCACTGTATGGGGGAAACATGGCGTGTGTGTGTATAAGTGCACCTTCCCTCACCCTTAAAGGTGTCCCCCGGCTGCCTTTGAACTGTCTGAACCGCTGGCTGTTTGAACCTGTTCAGAGGCCTGTCAAAGTATTGGCCTTAAGGGTGGGCAACCAGGCAGTTGCCTAAGGCGCCTACTTGAAGGGGGTGCTGAGCTGAGCTTGGTGGCTCACTGTTTGTTGAGTGTATGTCTTCAGTGAGCAAGGAAAAGAAGTCACTGACAACAAATTAAAACGAAACTAAATGCTGATAAATTAACCTTGGGAGGTGCCATAGGCCCTCCTGGCCAGGGCACTATTTATCCAAGGGTTGTCCCTGTGCCCTTGTCATGATAATGTTAAGTTGTACTGTGACGATAACATTTCCTATCCAGGAGACAATTAACACTGGCAATAGAATGATTGTGTACAAATGAGCATAATAAAGATTGTGATTGTGATACCATGTCGTGTAACTACATAGGATTTGGAATAAGGGGCTCATTATTCCTTAGAAAGCCTTGCCCTTCTCCACCCGGCTGATGCCTTTTGTTAACAAAAAACAAAGCCACATGATCACATCTTCCTGCATCCAATAGGAAGCAGATGTAAAGCATCTTGATTTTAAAGTTATTTCCAGGGCCTATTATATGCTTTGGCATGTATGTCAACATGAGTCAACATGTTACTTTTTAGTGACAGGTTAGTTTGGTTTCCGATTTAGTACTGGTTGAAATGCTGTAAATCTGTTTGGTCACAGAACACTGAATTCATATAGAAAATTGTTCTAAAAAGGCTCAAGTGAAATTTTCCAATCCATTTTATGTGTCTTCTCCCAATTTCCTTGAAATTGCAGTGAAAAGGGATTTGGTGATCAAAGTGAATGGGACTGGCAGGGCATGAATCAAGACAAACAAACGAGGATCCCAATTTTAGACTGCTTTGATTAAATCCATACATTTACTCTACCTCCATTTTCCATCCGAGGACTGAAGCTGAATATATCAGTTTCCCTTTTCTCTTTACAGAAATGAATACAGCACATTGCTGAAGCAAGCTTTGTAATAATATAAGGAGTATGGCCTAGGACAGGTCTGCTTTTCTCAGTCAAAATTGCAGCCTCCATGATCAAAATCATGGCAGTCAGTGGCATAGGAACATAGGAAGCTGCCATATACTGAGTCACACCATTGGTCTATCTAGCTCAGTATTGTCTTCACAGCATTTCGATCTAGGCTCACGGGGAGCAAGTTCCATTGGACTGACATGCATGATGAGAGCAGGTTGTCTTGCTCACACAAAACTCCCTCTCTGTGCCTGGTCTGCTGTGCAAGGACACTGAAGCCTCCTTGAAGACCTCCTTCAGTTGCCAGGGGGCAACATTTAAGCCACTTCTGACTGAGGATGGAACTGGGATGGGCCAGGGGGTGGAGACAAACCTGGTGTGTCATAGTGGGTGGGACCAAAGTGGAATCAAGAGCTATGCCTATTGAGGACTGGTGAGTCATATAGTGAGCCTGGTGTATTTGAGGGTGAGATCAATATTAAAAGTCTTGGCTTGGAAATCCACTAGCTTTTCAGTTTTTTTTACTCTTTAAGTAGAAAACTGAATGAAAGTTCAAATCTTTCACAGAATGAAAGATTAGAAATTCTGCTGCTTAATGGAAACTGGCAAAATGTGACTTTCCTGTTTTCTAGGAAGATGTTTTTAAGCCTACTCTGGGATGTCCTGTGGCACATTTTTCTATTGTCCCCAAATTCTGTGTGAGAGAACAGAGATACATCTTCAAAGAAGGGAGAAAATAATTTCAGATAGCGCTTCTGAGAAAGACCCTATACATGGTTTGCATTTCAACTACATGTCTTCTAATTGATGGTGTGTGTGTTTCCAGCCCTGTGCAACACAACCACTGAGGAAATCTAAAACCTACATGTGGTCCCCCAGAGTACTCATACAAATGCCTTGGGGGAAAAGAGGCATTTATTTCTCTATCTAAATCACAGGAGTATGATAAAGAAGGGCCAGGGAAGCCATATGGCTGTAGCACTTTATACTCCTTTTCCTTCTGAAATTGCAGAATTGAGTCATGCACACTGATCTTGATGTAATGTGCCAGGGTAGCTAAAACTGTCTGATTGGCAGTTGTCCAAAGAACACACCTAGGAGGTACTTTACTGACTGGGTAGGTATAAAGCCCCAATTCTCAGCTCTCAGGATGTGTGAGGGGGTAGAACTTCCACAATAACCTGGCCTCCATATTTATTACATCCAGTTAACCATAGGAATGCCATTCTTTTCCTTCTCTCCTAGCTCCATTCTCCCAAAGAGACTTATCACCCTATCGCCTTACATTTAATCACCCACAGGAAGATGTAATTAAGTTTTATGTAATGAACATTGTTAGTGATTTATTTTGTGAAGTTAATGTGCCTCATATTTCTTCAACTTGCTCAACTACTTCCCTTTAAAATAAGTTGTCACTTCTGGGACTCAACCCATAAGAAATTCAGATTTATATAGGTCTAAAAAATAGCAATAGACTATTAAAGGCAAAAATAGCACCAGAAAATTGGAGGAGGATTGAGATGCCATGACATCCCTCACCTTTACAAGTGTGAGCCATACTTCCCACCCACACAGTTATTCTGTCTCCCTCAGGTCTGGTTTAACAATTAGGTTTTGTATGCTATACAACAAGACTTCCACCGTAGTGAGATTATGCATCCAAGTATTGCCCTGGGTATTGTCTGGACCCTTCTTGTTCCCTGCTATTGGCTCCTTTGAAATCCTGAAAATTGACTCCAAAGGTCAAGCAGAGGTTTGCTGTGAAGCTCCTGAGGTACATCTGAACTGTTCCTGTTCCATATCTATTTGCAGATATCACCCTTCTATTACAAGCAGATTTTTTTCCACCTCAAGCCTTGAACACACCTTCTGAGTAACCAGCAGGCAACCAACGTTCCACATCTACTAATGAATACTGTTCACACTCATTTTTGAATGTTGATTTAAAACTTAGTCAAATATACATACCAGGGGAGTACTAAGGTTGGAGTGGGCCCAGAGATGGGATTTAAAAATGGGCCCCTCACGGTATATTTATATACTACTTTTCAACAGTGGCAACAGCCACCACAGGGATGCTGTTCTGGGGACGGATAGGGCCAGTTGCTCTCTCTCAGTTAAATAAAGAGAATCACCGCATCTTTCTTTACCTACTTCCCTTCTGTCTCTGAAACCATGAAGGACCAGTGAAAGGATGATCTGGGGGTCAAGAGAGTATCTGGGAGGAGGAGAGTAAAAATGGCACAAGATCTCTGCTCAGATTTCCCCTTTTTTCTTAAATTAAAAGTTAAACTTTCTTATTTAAACAGGAAACTGCCCCTTTTGAATGGCAGCCTGAAGCTCAGAAGTGGGGGTGGGGTGCCGTTTAAAATGTGTGGGGTGGTTATATTTAGTTTTTGAATTTGAACCAAGTTTATTGTGCTCAGCCCAGTGATATGAGTAAAGAACACATGCCTCCAAATTCAGAAATGAATTTAAAAAAAATATCTGACCCAGAGATTGTCAAACGGGGTCCCCAGTTATTGTTGGCCCTACAACTCCCATCATCCACAGCTACAATGGCCTTTGGGCTGGTGGGAGGTGGAAGTTGTAATCCAACCATATCTGTGGACCCCAATTTGATAATTTACTGGATTAAGTAGATCTAATTTATTGTAGAAGCTTTAAGCCATAAAGTGAGAGTTTATTTGGTTCCTCCTCTTGTGAGAGCTCCGTTGTTTAGTATGGTGGAAACCTCTCCATCAGTGCACTTGCACAGCCCCCCCTCCCCTCCACATTCTCCATTTAACCCTGTGTTTTCTTGCTTGCACTCTTTCTTCTCCTCTGTGCTGCTTTCTCGCCCCCCGCCCCAAACCGTGTTGTGAACGCTTGTGCACATCAAAAGGGGGCAATCTCCCAGTATGGGGTTGGGGTGGTTCTCTAAGCTTATTTGAGGGATTCAAGCAGGGAAGCTTCAACTCTCACCTCGGTTCATTCCTGCAGCTTTGAGATTCCCGCCTGCAACGTTGGAGAAGCTGCTGCCAGTCTGTGTACACAATATTGAGCTAGATGGACCAATGGTCTGACTCAGTATAAGGCAGTTTCCTATGTTCCTAATGTCATTTTACTGTTGTGAGGAGCTTTTGTAAGTCACTTCAAGAGCCTCTTGAGGGTACAAAGTGGGATATAAGTTTTCAAAGAACTAAACTGTAATGCAAGCTCTGCTGGAAATCATTTGAACTTCTGAGTAAGCATATTTAGGATTGGGCCAGGGTATTAATTTGTTTGTCAGAGCATGAGCCCTTCCATTTCACAGCTCTGTTATACATTTGCTCCCCATGGCAACCAACTAGCTACAAAACTCTGCCCGATTCCTGATTCCTATCCTATGTTCTGTCTACACCTGTTCTGACTGAAAGAGGTCGGGTGAGATCCCACACCTCTTTGCATCCGATGTCCTGCATCACTCTCACTTCCCAGGAACCTGCAGCTCAGCCCCCACACACTGCCATCCTCTCACCTTCTGGGATTCTCAGCAGCAGCTCTTTCCCACTCATGCTGCTTTCTTTGCCCCTCCCCAACTTCCCCCTCAGCAACAGCAGCTTCCAGAGCCACCGCTGCTGTCTCCACCCAGTGCACCCTGACAGCAAGTGACTCTCTTCTGCAAATATAAGCAGCATTCTGGGAGATACCATCTTCCCTGCAAGTGGGGGAGAGGGTGAGAAAAATGTGGGGTGGGGAGATATGAAATTGCATCACTTGATGGGGCAAGTGCAAATCAAGGGGGGGGGGCAGACTCCCAGGCTTTGTGGGTGCTGTTGAGGGGGCTGGCCTTGGGGGCCCCTCAGAGGAGGCTGGGTCAGGAGACATTTGTCTCCTTTCATCCTCCATTAACACAAAAGATTGCCAACTTTAAAAAGTGTTCCCTAGTGTCATGCCCCTATCCTCAGATAGCGAAGAGGAAGGGGAACCTGGCAGTCCTTCAGCAGCTGCAGTGGTACCTGAAGGGCAGAGCCCGGCTGTCAGCCCACAGGAGATCGCTGAGGCAGGTCCTGTTGAAGCTTCAGGACAAGCAGGGCTGTCAGAGGCAACAGAGACACAGAGTGGAGAGCAGAACACTGAGGTAAATGATGAACCACCTCTGTCTCCTCACGAGAGAAGATTGATGAAACTCTGACAACAGGTGGAAGTGCTCTGGAGAAGTAAACAGCTGCTCAACAAGCCAGATAAATCCTGAATCTGTGATAGCTAGCTGAAGGCGGAGAGCAATTAAGCCAGGCTACAAATTAAGTCTGAAGGCTGCAGCCAAATTCTGGAAGCAATGTGTTTCCTGGAGCCTGCTTCAGCTGAGCCTCAGACTCAGAGGAACCCCAGCTTCATGTTGGTCTCTAGAGACCCAGGCTTTTCCTGCTTTAACTCTGCTACCTGACCAAGTCCTGACAACTGTATCTAGCTACAACATCATCCCTGGGAACTCCTTGCACCCCTTTTTGCTCTGGAACCATGCAATCTGGTGAGCAGACTGAGTTTGTGGGAGAGGCTGTATGAGCTTGATACTGTAGTAAATTGTTCTCTTGTGTCTTTCTTGCAGACTGAAGAGGACTCCAAGGACCTTCCAGTGACCTTGATGGAGATGGTGACTTGGATGCTGGACAGGCAGGCTCCTGTTACCTAGTCCTGTGCCTACAACAGCATGATATGCTAGATTAGATAACATAGTAAGATCAATAGTACCAATGGTCTGGTACACTTTCGCTCTTGATTTTTCTCTAGGACGTGATCAGTATCAGTATCAATTCTCCAGGTGTGTCACCTCTCCTGGGCTGCTGCTGAGCTGGGGCTTCTGCCATTATATAGGGCAGGCTGGCCCAGGGGCTTGGGGAAGAAGAAGGAAGAGGGGAACAGCTTGGGTGAGGCACTGACTGTCTTTTGCTTCTGCCCCACCTCTTCTCCAGGTGTGTTACCTCTCCTGGGCTGCTGCTGCTGAGCTGGGACTTCTGCCATTATATAGGGCAGGCTGGCCCAGGGGCACGAGCCTCTTGGCGAGAGCACAAGGGCTCTCGTCCTTGTGGCTCTCAGCCATGGGGTGAGCTGCCTGGGGCCTGAAGATCTCCCTCCTCTGCCTGAAGATCCGTCTTCCCTTAATCAAGAAGCTAGCAGGAGTTTACATCAGCCTGGTTCTGGTTTTTATTAAGCCAAGTGGCCGTGGTGGGTTAGTCTGGGGAGATGTGTCTGGGAGAGCGAAAAAGTGGGTCTGGAGTGGGGGTGGCATTATCACGGGTAGCGGGCAGAGGGAGGTATGGCGGTGGGAGTTGGGCAGGCCGTTACAGGGGAAATCGGTCCAGGCAATTGAGGCCTGTTCCTATTTCCAGCCTGTTCCTTTTTCCGGCCCTTCTCCCAACCCTCTGACCCTAGGGAGCTCTGAGAACACTCCTTCGAGGATTAGGGTGCTGCTGCTGAATGCCAGGTCAGTTAACGCAAAAACATCTCTCATCCACGATCTGATTGTGGATGAGCATGCTGACCTGGTATGTGTGACGGAGACCTGGTTGGATGCGCTGGGCGGGGTCGGTCTCTCTCAGCTTTGTCCTCCAGGTTTCCAGATCGTGCAGCAGCCCCGCCTCGAGGGTCGGGGAGGAGGTGTTGAAGTCATCTTTCGTGAGACTCTCCCCGTTTCCAGGTGCCCAGTTCCAGGTGCCCGGTCAGGCAATCTCAGAATTTCAAGTGTTTGTCCTTGAGGGTGGGCCTCCGAGATAGGCTGGGGATTCTGCTGGTGTACCGACCACCCTGCTGCACTTCAGTCTCCCTACCTGAGCTGGCGGGGGTGGTCTCGGAGGTGGCCTTGGGTTCCCCCAGGCTTATTGTTTTGGGGGATTTCAATGTCCATGCTGAGGCTCCCCTAGTGGATGCGGCTCAGGATTTCATGGCCTCCATGGCAACCATGGGCCTGTCTCAATTGGTATCGGGCCCTACCCACGTGGTGGGACACACTCTGGATCTGTTTTTTGCCGACTGGGAAATAAATGATCTGGAGGTGGGGGAATTTGAGACCACTCCCTTGTCATGGACAGATCATCACCTGGTGGGGTTTAGTTTGACTGCTCCGTCTGCCCTCTGCAGGGGTGGTGGGCCGATTAAGATGGTCCGCCCCCGGAGGCTTAAGGATCTGCTCGGATTTCAGACGGCCCTCGGGGAGTTTCCAGTGTCCAGAGCTGGTGACCCTGTCGAGGCCTTGGTTGATCTCTGGAATGGAGAGATGGCCCGGGCAGTTGACACGGTTGCTCCTAAACGCCCTCTCCAGCTTGGTGGAGCCCGTTTGGCTCCGTGGTTTTTCTCGGAGCTTAGGGCGATGAAGCAACTCGGGCGACGGCTGGAGGAAGAGTCGTCACGAATCCGACCGAACACGGGCTAGAGCCCATTTTAGGGACTATGCCGTGGCGGTGGGGGCAGCAAAGAAATGCTTTTTCTCCGCCTCCATTGCGTCTGCTCAGTGCAGACAAACAGAGCTGTTTCGTGTAGTGAAAACCTTGCTCCACACATCCCCCCAGACAATGGGGGAGGAGTCATCTACAGCTCTTTGTGATCGGTTTGCCTGTCGCTTTGCAGATAAAGTCGCTTGCATCCGTGCTGACCTGGACTCCAGAGTTTTGGCAGTTCCGGCAGACGTGCCTCTGGTACCATCTGGTCCCGTTGTGTTGGATTCTTTTCGGTTGGTGCGGCCTGAGGATGTGGACAAGATCCTGGGCAGCGTGCGGGCGACTTCGTGTACTCTTGACCCTTGCCCTTCATGGCTAATAAAAGCTGCCAGGGAGGGGACGGGCAGATGGTTGGAGGTGATAGTTAATGCTTCATTAAGGGAGGGCAGGATGCCTTCGTGCCTCAAGGAGGCGGTGGTAAGACCACTATTAAAAAAGCCCTCCCTTGATCCCTCCAACCTGGACAACTATAGACCTGTGTCTAACCTTCCCTTTTTGGGCAAGGTGATGGAGTATGTGGTGGCATCCCAGCTGCAGAGGGTCTTGGATGATACGGATTATCTGGACCCTTTTCAATCTGGCTTCCACCCCGGGTATGGGACTGAGACTGCCTTGGTCGCTCTAGTGGATGACCTACGCTGGGAACTAGACAGGGGGAGTGCGTCCCTGTTGGTTCTGCTGGACCTCTCGGCGGCGTTCGATACCATTGACCATGGTATCCTTCTGGGCCGCCTCTTGAGTATGGGAATCGGAGGCACTGAGTTGCAGTGGTTCTGGCCCTTTCTTGAGGGGTGGGTCCAGAAGGTGGTGCTGGGGGACTACTGCTCGGCCCCATGGCAGTTGGCCTGTGGGGTCCCGCAGGGCTCGGTCTTGTCCCCCATGCTGTTTAACATCTACATGAAGCTGCTGGGAGAGGTCATCCGGGGATTTGGACTGAGTTGTCAGCAATATGCGGATGACACTCAGCTCTATCTCTCCTTGTCATCTGATCCTAGGGAGGCGGTGGATGTCCTGAATCGGGGGCTGGAGGCCGTGATGGGGTGGATGTGGGCTAACAAACTGAAATTGAATCCGGATAAGACGGAGGTACTGTTGGTCAGCAGGAGACCCAATCGGGATGAGGAGATTTTACCGGTTCTGGATGGGGTTGCACTCCCCTTGAAGGAGCAAGTACGCAGCTTGGGGGTACTACTGGACCTGGCTCTGCTTTTGGAGGCTCAGGTGGAGGCAGTGGCCAGGGGCGCCTTTGCACGGCTTCGGCTGGTGCGCCAGCTGCGTCCCTTTCTCGAGAAGGCAGATCTGGCCACGGTGACCCACGCCTTAGTCACGTCGCGGCTGGATTACTGTAACGCGCTCTACGTGGGGCTGCCCTTGAAGAATATCCAGAAACTGCAGCTAGTGCAAAACGCGGCAGCGAGGGTGTTATCTGGAGCTGCCCGTTGGGAACATATCACCCCCATTTTGAAAGAGCTGCACTGGCTGCCGGTTCGTTTCCGGGTCCAATTCAAGGTGCTGGTTTTGACCTTTAAAGCCCTTAACAGTTTGGGCCTGGGGTATTTGAGGGACCGCCTGCTCCCAAGGGTTGCTGCCCGCGTGATGAGGACATCTGAGGGAGCCCTGCTCCGGGTGCCGACAATGAGGGAGGCCCAGCTGTCGTGCACTCAGGACAGAGCCTTCTCTGTTGCTGCCCCTAGACTCTGGAATGCTCTCCCAGTGGCCATTCGTTCCTCAGACTCCATCAAGGCTTTTAGAAAGCTTTTAAAGACTTGGCTTTTTACCCAGGCTTTTACATGATCATTTTTACTGTGGCTTCTCTGTGTTTTTATCTGTTATCTGTTGTCGTGTTTTTATGCTTGTTTATATGTTTTTAGCTTGATGTTTTTATTGCTTGATGTTTTTACTGCTTTTATTGTATGTTTTAATTTTTGTAAACTGCCTTGGGTTTTTCTTTTTAACAAAAGGCGGTATAGAAATGTAAAAATAAATAAATAAAAAATAAATAAGTATCAGATCTAACACCATACAGCACTGAATGCAAGATCACCACATGAAAACAATGACTGTGTATGATGTGGCCCTTTCACCTCACAAATGATGAGAATCAGGCCTGGCTATAAAGTAGAGTTGCCATGCCCTCCGGAATTCTGGGTTTCATCTGGATTTTAAGCATCTCACATACATTGCTTAGCCCACCCAGATTTGCTCAGATTTCAGCTTTCTTTAAAAAAAATAAAAATAAAAATAAAAAAGCTAAGATCTAGTCCTTGTAGAAGTGAAGTTATGGAGCAAAACATGCAGTCACTATTCTGCTCAAAAATTATTTTCAGGCCATCTTACATAATATGCAGATTTGGAAAGCTAGAATATGGCAAGCCTACTATAAAGCAGAAAAGAATCTGAGATCAAGACTGAAACCAGTGGCATGGCAAAGGTCTAGGTGCAAACTATGGAGCACTTTGCTGCCCCTTTGCTGGCGGCTTTGCTCCCTCTGCCACCCTTGCGGTGGATGCTTTGCTCCCCCAATCCAGCCTGCCACGCCCCAGCTGGGTGAGTGAACAGCTAGGCCTGGGAAATGGCAGCAGGCGCGCCACGTGTTGCACTGGGGATAGGCTGTGCTGCTGCAAGCTGGCCAATGGGGAGGAGAGACGAGGGGAGTGAGTGAGGCAGCCCGTCAGGACAAGGTGGCTCCAGGAGACAGGGCAGCACAGGTTCTTCAGACCCATCTGCCCTATTGAAGCTCTGCTCCTGCCTGAAAAATTATAGCACTAGAGAGTTTCAGTTATGCTGTGAATCTTAGAGTGCTGTCCTGTGCTCCAGTGAGCATGACCTCTGGATACCAAGTCCCCTGCCCTGGTGGATCTCAGGTATTTGCCTGGGCTAAGGAATCCGACTAGTGTATAGCCAGAGATGTGGCAGGGAAACATGCTGCAAGTGTGTGTGTCCACCACCAGTGTACGCCTGACTGTGAAAGGGCAGACAGTGGGTGGAGCCTGGAGGCATGTTAGAAGAGGAGTGGGACTTTGTTGAAATCCCAGCTCCCAAGGACCCAGCCCCTACAGCATCATAATGTTACGTTGGCAAAAGAGATGAAGTCTGACCATCCACATTGAACTCAGTGAAGAACCAAAATAGGCTAAACTCCACAGTCCACACAGCCACTTTGGAACACAGGATTCTCTCTAACTTTTAACCCAATAACAGCGCACCAGCACCAGCATATAAACCCCAGACAGAAGCTAAAGAACTGAGTCAGATAGAAGTGGCAAGGATGATGTTCTATACTGTCCGGAAAAATTAAAAACCAGCAAATCGCCAGGGTCGGATGGCATCCATCCAAGAGTCCTCAAAGAACTCAAATGTGAAATTGCTGACCTCCTTGAAAAAATATATGACTTATCCCGGCAATCAGGCTCTGTACCGGAGGACTGGAAAGTAGCAAATGTAACACCAATTCTCAGAAAGGGATCCAGGGGCAATCTGGGAAATTACAGGCCGGTTACCTTAACCTCTGTTCCAGGCAAATTCAGTGGTGGATTAATGGAGAGGCAAAGCAGGCATTTGCATATGACAGCAAAATTTGAGGAGCAGCAAATTCTGCCCCTCCTCAAATCTTGCTGCCCCTGTCTGTGGGCAGCAGCAGCTGCAGCATGGGTGGAGTGGGCGGGGAGAAAGTCCCCCCACTTTTACCTTTTTAAAAAAAAGGCAAACCTTTTTTGTTTAAGGTAAAAGGGCGGCAAAATCCTTTTTGCCTATGGGTGGCAAAAAGCCTAATCTGCCCCTGGGCAAACTGATGGAAAGCATTCTCATGGAGAAAATTGTAAAGTGCATGGAAGATCAGGCCCTGCTGGGGGAGAACCAGCATGGCTTCTGCAAAGGTAAATCTTGCCTAACCTTTTAGATTTCTTTGAGAGTGTCAACAGGTGTGATCCGGTTGACATAAAGATGACCCGGGTGACATAGTATACCTGGACCTGCAAAAAGCTTTCGACAAGGTTTTTTTATCAAAGACAGTCCTGGGATAAGGGGACAAGTACATGTGTTGATTGGTAACTAGTTCAAGGGCAGGAAACAAAGGGTAGGTATAAATGGAGAGTTTTCACAATGGAGGGAAGTGAGAATTGAGGTCCTTCAAAAATCTATACTGGAATCAGTGCTCTTTAACTTGTTCATAAATGATCTAGAAGTTGGGGTAAGCAGCGAGGTGACCAAATTTGCAGATGACACCAAACTATTTAGGGTAGTGAAATCCAAAACAGATTGTGAGGAGCTCCAAAAGGATCTCTCCAAACTGCGTGAGTGGGCGACAAAATGGCAAATGTGGTTCAATGTTGGCAAGTGTAAGATGATGCACATTGGGACGAAAAACCCCAGCTTCACATATATGCTGATGGGATTTGTCAGTGACTGACCAGGAGAGGGATCTTGGGGTCGTGCTGGACAGTTGGTTGAAAGTGTCCACTCAATGTGCAGCAGCTGTGAAAAAGGCCAATTCCATGCTAGGGATCATTAGGAAGGGGATTGAAAATATTATTACTATTATTTCTTGTTTACACAGTCAGACAGGTGTTATTGACTGGTTTGTTTTATCCAGACATCGAGTCCTTCCCAAGGACCTGGGATGGCTGAATTTTATTGTCAATTGTTATAGATATCATCGCAGAATATAGGCTGTTCCCAGTAAAGCTGCTTTTTGTAATTGGCTGATGGTGATTTCTGTGACAACAAGGAAATAATGATCTGCTATTACTACTACTACTACTACTATTATTATTATTACATTTATATCCCGCTCTTCCTCCAAGGAGCCCAGAGCGGTGTACTACATACTTGAGTTTCTCTTTCACAACAACCCTGTGAAGTAGGTTAGGCTGAGAGCGAAGTGACTGGCCCAGAGTCACCCAGCTAGTTTCATGGCTGAATGGGAATTTGAACTTGGGTCTCCCCAGTCCTAGTCCAGCACTCTAACCACTATACCACGCTGGCTTATGGGCATATAATATAAAACTGTTCATATTACAATGCCTTTATACAAAATGATGGTGTGGCCACACTTGGAGTACTGCACACAATTCTGGTCACCACATCTAAAGAAAGACATTGTAGAACTGGAAAATGTGCAGAAGAGGGCAACCTAGATGATCAGGGGCCTAAAGCACCTTTCTTATGAGGAAGGCTACAACACATGGGACTATTTAGTTTAGAAAAAAGACAAGTGCGGGAAGACATGATAGAAGTCTATAAAATCATGTATGGTGTGGAGGAAGTGGATAGAGAGAAATTTATCTCCCTCTCACATAACACTAGAACCAGGGGTCATCCCATGAAACTGATTGCCAAGAAATTTAGGTCCAACAAAAGGAAGTACTTTTTCACACAACACATAATCAACTTGTGGAATTCTCTTCCACAAGATGTGATGACGGACAACAACCTGGATGGTTTTAAGAGGGATTTTGAGGAATGGTCTATCAACTGTTCATGGAGAAACGGTCTATCAACAGCTACTAGTCTGAGGGCTATAGGCCACCTCTAACCTCAGAGGCAGGATGCCTCTGAATACCAGTTGCAGGGGAGTAACAGCAGGAGAGAGGGCATGCCCTCAACTCCTGCCTGTAGGCTTCCAACGGCATCTGGTGGGCCACTGTGTGAAACAGGATGCTGGACTAGATGGGCCTTGGGCCTGATACAACAGGGCCATTCTTATGGCCCGTCTCTTTGATGATATCACACTCTCAATTTGATTTTCTATTCTGGACCTAAAGAGGGTGATCTGTAGTGGGGTAACCTAATGTGATCTCCTTGCCATAGACAGATGAACACCTGTTTGGGTAACTAAAGGATGGCCTTGGCCTTCTGCAGGTGTAGGAGACCAACTAAAATTTCCAGAGGCTTATGGATCCAGATGAATTCCTTGATAACTTTGAGGATTTTCCCTGCTAATATTGCAGAGCTGAGTCATTGGGGTGGGGGAGCTTGTAGGCTATCTACTCCAACCTCCTTCATGAGGAAGAAAATCCAGAGCTAGAGCTGGGACCACTATGCATTAGCTGTTTCCCTATGAAACTGTCAACTGTCATACAGGGACCCTTTTGCTTTGCAAACTTCTTGATGGATAATTATGGATTGGTGAGGCCAAAATGAGCATGGGAATGCAGTAATGAGGAAAGCTACACCTGTTTCTCTGCTGTCTGACATACAGACATAGGAGTAGCCTGCTGACCTGACCTGTTTAGTATGATTTATTCTGCTGTCCTGGGAGGTATATTTTACTGTAGTGTGCATGTTTATGTGATTATTGTATTCATTATTATTGTAAAAAATATTATATTCTTGTATAATGCTTTGAGGCCATTGATGAAAGGCAGCTATATAAATTTAATAAATACATATTCAATATGCAGGTGAAACTCAAAAAATTAGAATATCGTGCAAAAGTTCATTAATTTCGGTAATGCAAATTAAAAGGTGAAACTGATATATGAGATAGACGCATTACATGCAAAGCGAGATAAGTCAAGCCTTAATTTGTTATAATTGTGATGATCATGGCGTACAGCTCATGAGAACCCCAAATCCACAATCCCAGAAAATTACAATATTGTGAAAAGGTTCAACAGTAGGCTCCAGGTGTCCCACTCCAATCAGCTACTCAATCCATAACACCTGCAAAGGGTTCCTGAGCCTTTACATGGTCTCTCAGTCTGGTTCATTAGGAATCACAATCATGGGAAAGACTGCTGACTTGACAGTTGTGCAGAAAACCATCATTGACACCCTCATAAGGAGGGAAAGCCTCAAAAGGTAATTGCAAAAGAAGTTGGATGTTCCCAAAGTGCTGTATCAAAGCACATTAATAGAAAGTTATGTGGAAGGGGAAAGTGTGGAAGAAAAAGGTGCACAAGCAGCAGGGATGACCGCAGCCTGGAGAGGATTGTCAGGAAAAGGCCATTCAAAAGTGTTGGGGACTTTCACAAGGAGTGGACTGAGGCTGGAGTTAGTGCATCAAGAGCCACCACACACAGACGGATCCTGGACATGGGCTTTAAATGTCATATTCCTCTTGTCAAGCCGCTCCTGAACAACAAACAACGTCAGAAGCGTCTTACCTGGGCTCAAGAAAAAAAGAACTGGTCTGTTGCTCAGTGGTCCAAAGTCCTCTTTTCTGATGAGAGCAACTTTTGCATCTCATTTGGAAACCAAGGACCCAGAGTCTGGAGGAAGAATGGAGAGGCACACAATGCAAGATGCTTGAAGTCCAGTGTGAAGTTTCCATAGTCTGTGTTGATTTGGGGAGCCATGTCATCTGCTGGTGTTGGTCCACTGTGCTTCATTAAGTCCAGGGTCAACGCAGCCGTCTATCAGGAGATTTTGGAGCACTTCATGCTTCCTTCCGCAGACGAGCTGTATGGGGATGCTGACTTCATTTTCCAGCAGGACCTGGCACCTGCCCACACTGCCAAAAGTACCAAAACCTGGTTCAGTGTCCATGGGATTACTGTGCTTGATTGGCCAGCAAACTCGCCTGACCTGAACCCCATAGAGAATCTATGGGGCATTGCCAAGAGAAGGATGAGAGACATGAGACCAAACAATGCAGAATTGCTGAAGGCCGCTAATGAAGCATCCTGGTCTTCCATAATACCTCATCAGTGCCACAGGCTGATAGCATCCATGCCACGCCGCATTGAGGCAGTAATTGCTGCAAAAGGGGCCCAAACCAAGTACTGAATACATATGCATGCTTATATTTTTCAGAGTATTGTTCTATTTACAATCCTTGTTTTATTGGTTTCATGTAATATTCTAATTTTCTGGGATTGTGGATTTGGGGCTTTCATGAGCTGTACGCCATGATCATCACAATTATAACAAATTAAGGCTTGACTTATCTCGCTTTGCATGTAATGCGTCTATCTCATATATCAGTTTCACCTTTTAATTTGCATTACTGAAATTAATGAACTTTTGCACGATATTCTAATTTTTCGAGTTTCACCTGTAAGCCTTGCCATTTACATCTGAGTCTTGGTGTGATTCTTTTGGAGTTTGTGTGATCTCCACTGCCTTTCATCCACCTCAGCACAGTAAGGGAGCCATGGAGGGGTTGAATAGTTCAATTCCCCAGCATGCCTCAATGCTTGCTTCTCATCCACACCAGATTCACTGGCGTGCTGGCAAGGAGAAGAGAGCAGGTTCTCTACAACACACATTCCCTCAGGTCACTGCTGCCATGTACTTTTTGTTTTTTAATTGTGCATTGTTTTAATTATATTGTAAACCGCATTGGGGCTATTTTGAATTGTGCTAAGTAAACTTAGCAGTCATGGAAAAAGGGAATGGGTCTTCTTACAGATTGGTAACTGGCTTAAGGAACAGGAAGCAAAGAGCAGGAATAAAGAGACAATTCTCACAATGGAGAGAAGTAAGAAGTGGGGACCCTCAAGGGTCTCTATTGGAACCAGTGCTTTTTAACTTGTTCATGTATGATATGGAGTTCAGGATGAACAGTGAGATGGTCAAGTTTGCGGGTGACAGCAAATTATTTGGGGGTGGGTGGGGGTGAAAACCAAAATGGATTACCAAGAGCTCCAAATGAATCTGCCCAAGCTAGGTGAATGGGCAACAAAATGAAAAATGCATTATAACATAAATGAAAATATTAGGACAAAAATATATCCTAATATGTACCTAATTTCCTAGGAATTCCTAGAAATTAAGAATTCCTATTTCACATATACACTGATAAGATCTGAGTTGGTGGTGAGGAATCAAGAGAGAGATTTTGTGATCATAGAGGATAGCTTAATAAAATTGTCAGCCCTGTGTATTACAGCTGTTAAAAAGTCAAATTCCATGCTCAGGATCACTAGAAAATGGATTAAAAACAAAACTGCCAATAATGTAATACAATTATATAAATCTATGAATCAGCCACACTTGAAATACTGCATATAGTTCTGGTCACCATATCTTGAAAAAGATATTGTAGAGCTTTCTAAGGTGCAGAAGAGGGCAGCCAAAATAATCAAGAGCCCCCAGAGCGTTTACCCTATGACTACTACATTTAGGATGTTCTAGTTTAGGAAAAGCCACCTTAAGTGGCACAGCGGGGAAATGCTTGCCTAACAAGCAGAAGGTTGTCGGTTCAAATCCCTGTTGCTACTATATCAGGCAGCAGCGATATAGGAAGAAGCTGAAAGGTATCATCTCATACTATGCAATTGTAACCCCCTCCCTTTGGTATTCTACCAAAGAAAACCACAGGGCTCTGTGGGTGCCAGGAGTCAAAATCGACTTGACCTTGACACTTTACCTTTTTACCTTTAGTTTAGGGAAAAGGTGACTAATGCCGGATATGACTGAGGCTTATAAAATCATGCATAGTGTGGAGAAAGTAGACAGAAAGTAGTTTTCCCTTCCCTCTCTCACAACCTTTGGTTCTAAACTTGAACCAGTGGTCATCCAATGAAACTGAGTGGCAGGAAATTTAGAACAGACAAAAGTACTTTGTCTATGAAATCAGTCTATGGAATTGGTTGTCACCAGATGTGGTGATGGCCACTAACTTAGATGGCTCTGAAAGGGATTAATCAAATTTGTGGAGGATAAGTCTAACAATGGTTACCTGTCTTGATGGCTATCCAAATATTGCCATCAAGATTAGTGACAGCTGGCAGGGATGGGTGTGTTGGTGGGGAGGGGAGGATTATTCTAAGTCTGGGATTGACTCTGAAAAATTATCCCCCCTTCCCAATTTCTTGAAATAATTTGATGCAAGTTTGGGGAGTGTGTCCATCTTTAATGAAAACTGATCAATCCAACTCCCCCTACTCAAGCGATATGTTCAGCGGATGTATAAACCATGTACAGTGTTCACATGTACAGATCTGTAGGCACATACACCTATTCACACATTATATGCAGCACGCATATAGTAGTACATTTCCTATCTATATCTGAAGTGCACCCAGTTTCACTTTTAAAATGAATGCATGGGCAATCACTCCTAAAAAAACATGTACATATGTACACAGGCACCTGTATGCATGAACAACCTAATGTCTGAATGGGGCTTAAGTCACTGTGCCCTAGTAGATGTCATCTGCCTGAATAACACCTCTCAGACCAAACACCTTTAAAAAATAATCTATGGTAAGTGATAATAATATATAATTAATATTATTAGAGTAAGGTTTGGCTGTATCAAGAATGGATAAACTGTTTTTTTAATAACCCTTTTACCACTTTCCTTTAAAACACACGCACACACGTCTGAAAAGGCCCTTGTTTTCTTCCACTTCTCTATCATCTTCTGCACTATTTCAGCTAATTATGAACTCAATGAGTTTAGACAGAACAACCCTCACTCATTAATATATACCAGTTTAACAGCTCGCACCCTGTTAATCTCTCTAACCTTGACCTGTGGTTCAGAACTACACCTGGCAGTATTTCTACTGTGGAAGATTGAAAGAACAGACTCTGATTTGCTAGGATGAGGTTTGTGAATGGCTTTGGGAACCCCCTAGTGGCTGTACTACTTTCATTTCAATTACAAGGCTGGGAAAAGGATTTCCCCCCTCTAACTTTTAATGTTAGGAGGACACAGTGAAATTGTGCTTCTTAGCAGAAAGGATTGAGTCAGGATCAGGGAGTGTAGGTGAAAGTGTAGGCAAAGTAAGATTGCCCAGTGATAAGATGTGTCTTCTGCATTAACATTAGAATATGGGACACAAAAGCATGCCTATTCTATTGTTAATGATGGAAGCTTCATAGAGTTAATTTAATATGATGTTGTGGGATGTGGATATTGTCGCAGTGGATTTCACAGGGGGGTTTAAATTTCAGCATCAGCTCATATGCCTATGGAACATATTGCAGGTGTGATGTGAACAGTTGCTGAATGTTCACAGCTCTTCTTAATGCAAATGGAAAACCCACTTGCCTTTCCTTAGCACATCTGATCTACCTGAGGACCCTAGAGTATTTTAAAAAGTTATTTTTAAACTATTGATTCATAAGTCTAAGATCAGTTCTTCCCTATGCGGGGACACTCTGCAAAAGAAGGGTCTCTGGCTAAGCAGATCCAGATCCTAGAGAGGCACAAGGCAGGCAGATTCTTTGGGAAGAAGCAGAAGCTGCATGGTGTAAGGAAAGTAAGAGGCAGATGGCCAAGCAGGGTTAGGAAAGGAGGCTTGGTTCAGAGAAGGGAGGGTAATGTCTAGATAATTCTTGCAATTGCAATCTATTTACTTTGTAACATAGAATTGGGGCTTGCTTTAAACATGGTGATGGGTGTAAAAAGCTCTTAAAAACCCCTTAACCATGTGGGATTTGACACATTCTGCATCACATTGAAATCAGATTGCTGGCACATACATTCAGCATTAGCACATCAGGAATTATGGCTACTGCCATGCTAACACCACCCACGCATGTGCAACCAATCATGTCTGAATGTGATGCCATGGAATCCTTTATGAGTATGTATGTATGTACATTTACACATCTGGTATCAAAGCTAAAGGGACCATGGAAAAAGAACTAAGTAGAATCTGAATAACCCCACCCCTTCCCCCATATAGTCCCATCAATGGTGCAATTTCAGGGTGATGCCAGTATGTGACAAAATCCAGACAACTGAATATTTATTTCTGTATCAGAGAAAGGTAATTAGAAATATTCAAAATAATAGAATTATTTTTATCTCTCTACCTATCTATCTATTTATTTGATTTCTATACCACCCTTCCAAAAGTGGCTCAGGGCGGTTTATATAGAAATATGTTTTTGCTTTGTTTTGTTTTCATTATTTAATCCTCCTCTTTATGAAGTGTGAATCACAAAACAGAAATAAAATGGGGGGGGGATCCTTGCCATTTATGTTTGTATGCATTCTTTCTATGTGCAGTTGGAAATGGGTATGGTCTAAGAAACAACTACCAGTCTCTGAGTTTTGTTAAAAATGAAAAACAGAACCTAAATGCCAATGTCAGTCAAATTGTTAAGAGGAGCATCACGTTCCTAAGTAAAAGCTACAGACAGAGCAAACCAGACGCCAAGCTGATTTTATTATGCCTCTAGTTTAGCATAAATAGGCAACTGTCAAAATACAGAATCTTGTCATTTGACAAACCGAAATTCCACCAAACTGAATTAAGTAGAACAGAGAGTTGTTTGTAGTTTTGACAGGCCTTCCCTTCCCTTCCTCAACTGTAGGCCTTTTTGGCAGAGGGCTCAGGCTTCAAATGAAAGAAACGTGTTGGAATAGAATGAAGGAGGGGTCAGGGGAGTCCTTAACATGAACTTCTCCACATATTGACAAGCCCTGAGCTTATGGTTCACAGCTCAAACTGGAGCAAAGGGCTGCATTTCCTCAGATTCAGTGGCCAGCTCCTGCACCCATCATGATAACAAATGGGTGAAATTCTGATAAAGGTGATGAGGCATTCAGCCTTGAGATCTTCTGTCAATTCCTTCTGTGGGTGTCTGTAGCATGTGATCAGCTCGTGCTTCTAGAGTCAGCCTTGTATTCTGTCCTTCACATTCACATCCTGCTGCGAGCATCTCCCATATGGCAGGATGCCATGTTACCTGGTCGCTTGGGCGGCCCTGTGGCACCTGGAGAAGGGCGTGGCATCCCTCCTGTGGGGCTTTTGTTGCCTTCAGGGGTCAGTGGAGATGAGAAGGGTCCGGGCTGAGCAGATCCCAGGGGGGTTGAGAGGGCAAGGCAGGGAGAGCTGCAGGAAACAGCTCCAGGGAGACAGCTAGGTTGGGTGTGGCAGGAAACAGGAAGCCAGGTCAGGAAGGGGGCGGGGCGGGAAGTCGGCTTGAAGCCCTGTCAGCTCTGCACTGGGGCATTTAAAGACAAGGCAGCTGATGAGGAGGGGCTGCTTCTGAGTACGGGAGCCGGGAGTTCTCCAGGAGAGGGAACTGGCTGAATGCAGCAAGCCAGGAGGAGGACTCAGGTGACAAGCTCACCTCCTCCCCTGGCTGTTCCTGAGGCTGACCTTTTTTTGGTGTTTACCCAGTCATTCTGGAGTTCAAGAAGGGCAAGGAGCCCACCCTGTCCCCTGGGAGTCTGACACCATATTAAACTGAGCAGTCTGTTGTATTCTACCCAGTAGTTGTTTGCAGTTTGTTTGTTTCAACATTTGTCCCCGGGGGGATCCTGTAGAGAGTGTAGGGTCAGAAAGGAAAAGGGAGAAAAAGGAGAAGAAGAAAAATGGCGTTGTTGCTGAATAAACCTTTAGTTAAGTCTACATAAGATTTCCTTGTGTGTATGAGGGAAGCAGCTATAAAACACAGGCTGCATTTGCATGTAACACAGAACTGTGGGTCCAATGGACCTGCTGTTCTGCGCACCCACTAGGGGTGTGCACGGAACCACGGAGTTGCGGTCCGGCACTGGGGTTGGGGATTCCAAACAAGTTGGGGGGGGGGTTTACTTACCCCCTCAAGAATGCCTCCGTATTTCTTGAAGTAAGCGGGCGGCATACCTCCCTGCCGCCCGCTTCATTCCCCCTCCTCCGCGGCTGCTAGTGCTGCTAATCTTCGCTTTGAATCAATACTCAATCGGGCGGCAGGGTATCTCCCAGTCCCTGCCGCCCGGCTCTTCAATGCCCCCCGACTTAGCTTGAATAACCCTGCCGCCCCAGGACCCCTGCCGCCCCTTCCCTTCCCTTCCCATGCTCAGGGGGTCGGCAGGAGAACTCCCCCACCGACCCCGTCCCCTTCCCCGGGCGGCTGCACTCTAAAGTTAGAGCGGGCGGCGGGAGAGCTCCCAGCCGCCCGCTCGCTTACCCGGCTGCGGCGCTGAAAATGGCTTCTTGGAAGCCTTTTGCGCAGGCGCACTTCCAAGAAGCCATTTGCAGCGCCGCAGCTGGGGAAGCGAGCGGGCGGCTGGGAGCTCTCCCGCCGCCCGCTCTAACTTTAGAGTGCAGCCGCCCGGGGAAGGGGACGGGGTTGGCGGGGGAGTTCTCCTGCCGACCCCCTGAGCATGGGAAGGGAAGGGAAGGGAAGGGAAGGGGCGGCAGGGGTCCTGGGGCGGCAGGGTTATTCAAGCTAAGTCGGGGGGCATTGAAGAGCCGGGCGGCAGGGACTGGGAGATACCCTGCCGCCCGATTGAGTATTGATTCAAAGCGAAGATTAGCAGCACTAGCAGCCGCGGAGGAGGGGGAATGAAGCGGGCGGCAGGGAGGTATGCCGCCCGCTTACTTCAAGAAATACGGAGGCATTCTTGAGGGGGTAAGTAAAGCCCCCCCCCCGAACTTGTTTGGAATCCCCCACCCGAACCAAAACCACCCGTGCCCGGACCGGTCTGGAGGCCTTTAGAATGGCCTCCGAACCGGTCCGTGCACATGACTAGCACCCACCCCCTTCCCCTCTCTCCTGTCCTAATTCAGATGTACAGGAGAGCAGTCTCTCTGTAGTCAGCAAGACCACAGAGAAGTGGGGGAGCTTCTTTACTGAAGGACAGCCCACACAGCCAATCATGCCAGAGTTGAGGGAGGATCTTCCTCCCTCAAATCAGGTTCTAGGGCCAGCAGCCTGCAGTTCTGAATTCGGATTACCACAGGCTGCCTGGAACCTCGGGTTGTGGTAATGAAACTTCCTTCAACCTGAGGGTTCAAATTGGAGTTCCAATTCTGATCCCTCGGTTTCATCGCTATGCTGGTCTCCAGTTCTCTGCATTCAGACGTAACGTCAGTGGAGCCGCAGGCCTATTCAACTGTGGTTCCACGTTACATGCTGATATGTGGCCACTGTCTTTCCAATGTACACTGACTTGGAAGCAAGCCCTAATGAACATGGCAGATTTACTTCTGAATAAATATGCATAGGATCAGGCTGCACACAAAATAAAAACCACCTTGCTGCCTCAAGCCAAAGTACACAGCAGAACACAGCCTTATATTGAGTCCATCCAGCTCTGTATTGTCCTCCCTGACTGACAGGCGCTCTCCAGGGTCTTCCCCAACCCTCCCTGGAGATGCCAGGAGTGGAACCTGGGACCTTCCATGGGTAAAGCAGCTGCTCTCCTGACTGAGCTACAGCCCTTCCCCAGCCAGGAGCTGTTTTTGCCTGGTTTTGAACTGGGGACGTTTCACATGTTAGACAGATGTAATCATCACTACACTAATTTAAAAATAGACACAGTTGCTTAGGCTTACACACCTCTTCTCTTTTATAATGAATAATAAATTTTCTTATATTTGTGTAACCTAGCCTGGCAATCTGTTCCCAACAATGGCTGGCCCAATATCTCTGGGAAACTCACAAGCAGGGCTTAAAAGTGACACCAGACTCCTACTGTTTGTCCACATCACAAACAGGAATTCATATCTTACAGTCTCTGATTGTGGAGGCTCCACTTAGCCATCATGGCTAATACCGGCTGATAGAGCTGTCCTCCAGGAATTGACCTAGGAGCCATTTTTTCAAGGCTGGAATGCATTTCAATGCATCCTGTGAGTATTGAATGACATTTTTGTTAGAATACAAATGTTTGAGAACTGACAAAACCATTTATGAAAATAAGATAAAATATTGTACGTATTTATTATGCTGACATTTATCTGACTATACTTATTGCATAGAGTGACTGATCTCAGAAGGAACCATCACCATCATTTTTGAATCTCAGCATCAGTTTCGAAACATATGTTATGTTATAAATCATAGTGCATCTCCCAAGTATGCTGAAACAGCAGGCACAGACTGTTAAAATGGCACAACATAAGTATATTGAAGGGTAGCAGAGAATGAAATTGAGAGGAAAAGATAGTGACTGGGGCCTGGCCTTAGAAAAGGAATGGCTGGTGATACACACCCTTGAAATCTGCCCCAAACAATAATATATGTGGCACAAGAATAGGCATTCTGCTATATGAAATTTCCCGTGAAATTCTGAAGGTGGTTTAGTCATTTGCACAATTGCATGCGGAGGACTGCATGCAGGAGAGCTGGTCCTGTGGTAGCAAGCATGACTTCTCCCATTAGCTAAGCAGGGTCTGCCCTGGTTGCATATGAAGGGGAGACTAGAAGTGTGAGCACTGTAAGATATTCCTCTCAGGGGATGGAGCCACTCTGGGAAGAGCAGAATGTTTCCAGTTCCCTCCCTGGCTTCTCCAAGATAGGGCTGAGAGAGATTCCTGCCCGCAGCCTTGGAGAAGCAGCTGCCAGTCTGTGAAGGCAATACTGAGATAGATAGACCAATGGTTTGACTCGGTATATGGCAGCTTCATATGTTCCTAAGTCTATCGATGGCTAATAGTCTGATGGCTATAGGCCACTATCCTAAGAGACAAGATGACTCTAAATATCAGTTGCAGGGGAACAACAGCAGAAGAGAGGGCATGCCCTCACCACTTGCCTGTGGGCTTCCCAGAGGCAACTGGTGGGCCACTGTGTGAAACAGGATGCTGGACTAGATAGGTCTCGGGCCTGGTCCAGCAGGGCTGTTCTTATGTTCTTAATATAGACATTTTGATATATATTAAAATTGAGTCAATGGAGTTACATACCATCTGTGTATGTGATCCCTAGTCTTCAGAATAACATGCCCAAAGCATCTCTCGTGAAGAATAAACACCAGCTCTTGAATACAAAGCTGCATTCAGAAGAGAAGGAAGAAGTGTTCTTCTGTCTAAAGAAATTTCAAATTGAACTGATTTGGAGGGCTTCTTTGAAAAAGAAACTTGAGGGAAAGATTTGCATTTGAAGCTTATTCTCAGCAACAGCAGCAGGAGTAGCCGTGTTGATAAAAAGAATAGTCTGAGGCTATAAAAAAAATCATAGGCAGCTAAAAATAATGATGAAAGCATTTGGGAAAACATCTCTGTTTTGGAAAGGAAACAAAAGCTTGAAACATAAATGCTGAAGAGTGAAATTACATTTAATCCTGTAAAACTGTCCATGAAATCTGAAGAATTTTGAGAAATTTATTGATTCCTTATGGTCATCTGATTCACATGATCTTATAAACATCAGCTGTAATTATACATCAGGGTTATTGCATCAAATATCCCAAATAAAAAGCCCCAACTGCTATAAATCTTAGCATAAATATATATTTATGTAGTTCATAAAGGTTTCCGTGTAACATCCAAAATATTTGCCTCCTGAGTTGCTGGCCCCAGATGGTGGACTTTAGTCAGCAAAATAATCTTTCATCTTTCCCTTTTAAAAATCTTTTTATGTTTTCCATGTGGATTCCTGTCTTTTTTTGATGAGTACCACCTTTGAAAAACACCTGGTGAACAAGGATATCCCTTCTCTAGTAAAGCAGAGAAATGGCACCCTTGATTTGGGAACAGTGCAGAATGTATGGGAATGAACATTTTCCCCAAAAGACTCATCTCCCCCAAGGACAGCTTCAGGTTTCAGTGGGCCCTTGACAACCTATCCTCCATGCACCCCTCCTGCTTAGTGTTGGAGCTATGACCTTGACAGCATCAGCTCTTAGCTCCAATGTCTTATAGTGACCACTGGGGGGGGTTTAGAGTCATGGATAAAGGTGCTGGACTCCTCTCCTCTTTGTTCTTCCAGGGTTAGTCTCCATTTGTCTTTCCAGAGATGGCTGTTTGTTTTGGTCTCTCTCTTCAGCTACAGATGAAATTAAGCTGCAGGCTTTTTCACGTTCATTTGTAACTTTTTTTAAAAAAATCAATCCTTTTAGTTTTTCAATACTAAAGAACTGTCTCAAGACCTCTTGCTTTGCTGCTTTCTCACCAAACTGGATTTGCTTTGCTATTTGGGGACTGAGCTGCCATTCTTCCCCTACGAAGGGTTTTGGGCCCAGAAGCCAGTAAATAAAAGAGAAAAGCCTAGAGAGTGTAATAGAAAATAAAGCAAAAAGAAAAGCTTTGAAAATGGAGACAGCATAAGAATTCCAGATGTCTGAAAAGTTGCAAGATCCTGAGTATGAGCTCTGGTCTTTCAAGATGGAGATCCTCCTCAAGAGTCATGGACTTGGCAGTGTTCTGCACACCCAGCATCCTGCAGATGCAGGAAAGGAGCAGAAAGAATGGGACAGAGCAGATGAAAAGGCATCAGGAATTACTTGCTTGGCAGTGAGTGACCCAATCTTAGTGCATCTAAGAGAACACCCCCCCACACACACACAATGCAAAGAATATGTAGGAAACTCTGAAGGGATTATATAAAAAGAAGTCTGTGGTTTCCAAAGTGCATCTAGAAGACTGAGCAATAAAAGACTTAGAAAAGGAGAAAGTCTGTCCAAGCACATAAATTAAATTTTAGAAATATCAAGGAAACTGCAAGCTCAAGAAGTAAACATCCCAGATGCAGTTTTGATAGGATTGCTGTTGAATAGTCTGCCACATTACTTTGAAAATGTCACTAGTGCCTTGGAAGTCAAGGAAGATGCAGACTTACAATTTGTAATTAACCATCGAGAGGACTGATTTGCACAGAAGGGATGATAGGCAACCAAAGGAAAGTGAAGAAAATGCATTTAGAACCTTGCAAAGAAATAAGAAATGCTTTTTAACTGGCCCTATCCATCCCCAGTACGGTACCTCCAGTGACTGTTGCTGGTGTCTATCTCATGTTCTTTTTTTAGATTGTGAGCCCTTTGCGCACAGGGATCCATGTTATTTATTTGTTATTTCTCTATGTAAACCACTTTGGAAACGTTTGTTGAAAAGCAGTATATAAATATTTGTTGTTGTTGTTGCTGCTGTTGTTGTTTATTTGTGGAAGTCTCAAATACTTGCAGAATAAGTGTCCCAAGAATAAAGTGTTTGCAAGCAAAACAAAGTTGCAAACAGAGTGAGTCATCTGGGAACACAAAGTACAAAACTTACAAGCAATCAGGGACTAAAGCTAATAAGCAAAGGATATACCTTGCAAAAACAGATAAAGCTTTATTTTTTAATTATCATTATTTTATTTTTACATTTTATATCCTGCTCTTCCTCCAAGGAGCCCAGAGCAGTGTACTACAAACTTAGGTTTCTCCTCACAACAACCCAGTGAAGTAGGTTAGGCAGAGAGAGAAGTGACTGGCCCAGATACTAGTCACCTAGCTAGTATCATGGCTGAATGGGGATATGAACTCGACTCTCCCCGGTCCTAGTCCAGCACTCTAGCCACTACATTATGCTGGCGTTTTGGAATCTAAGCCTGAGAAATGCAGAAATGACATTTGCATTGACTCAGGTGCTACAAGCAACCTGATTAGAGAAAGGGAGAAATTTATAAACCTATACAAGTTGTAAAATCCCTATACATTTGGCAGATGGAAAACTGATGTATGCAGAAGGGAAAGGATCTGCACAGTTGCTCTGCAAACTGGAGAAAGGAGAAACCATTGGATTAACAATTGAAGAAGCTTTGCATGTGCCTACTCTAGAAACACGTATGATGTCTGTAAAATATGCTACAGAAAGGGGTTATGAAGTAAAATTTAAAAGAAGGCACTGTTTCATTACTCATAAACAGGAATTGATTATGAAAGCAGTTTTACAAGAGAATGGATTGTTTGAAGTAGAATGTCTGACTGAAAAGGCCAAAACTGTGAAGGAATGCACACACAAAGGATGTCTAAATTTGTGGCACAGAAGGTTAGGCCATAGAGAAGCTAAAATTATATGTCAAGCTGAAAAGTTGGATTTGGTAAAGGATCTAAAAAATAGCCCCCCGCAGCACTGAATCAAAGTGTGCATGCTGTATAAGAGCAAAGGCAACATGGCCTGCTTTTCTTGTACACAAAGAAAGAAACACAGCGTCCATTGGATCTGATTCATAGTGATGTTTGTTGACCTATACAAGTTAATGCATCAGGAGGGAATAAATATGTTTTTAATTTCATTGATTACTATTCTAGATACACATAAACATACCTGTTAAGTGAAAAGAGACAAGTACTAGAAAGACCACTATAAGAATATGTTGCAAGAGTGATCAACAAGTTTTGGGAGAAAGCCACAGATCCTCTGCACTGACAATGGTGGTGAATACACTGGGAATGATGCCATAAGCTTCCTAAAGGAGGAGGGCATTGAACACCAAAAGACTGTTCCTTATACTCCAGAGCAAATGGAGTGGCGGAAAGAAAGAACTGCTCTCTTATGGAAATGACGAGGTGCATGCATATAGAATCTGGTTTGGCTACTCAATTTTGGGGAGAGGCAGTGATGACTGCTACTTACCTGCAAAACAGATTGCCAACAAAGGCCACAGAACAATGCCACATGAGTTATGGCATGGCAACAAGCCCACAAGTCATATAAGAGTGTTTGGATCTAAGTCATACACCTATATACCAAAAGCCCAAAGGAGGAGAGTAAACTTCTGCCAGACAACAGTGAGTACAGAACAGCGATTAGAAAACTTTTATACATAGCCATGATAACATAACTGGATATAGCTGCATCTGTGGGAATCTTGAGTAGGCACCCCCTAGCAAAGATGACTGGACTGTGGTAAAGAGACTAGGCAGGTGCCTAAAAGGGACAATCCATCTAAAATTAAAGCAGTCAGTTGGTGTAGCTGCAAGTAATCAATAGTTGTTTTCTCATCTACTGAGGCAGAATATGTATCTGCCACTCAAGCATGTCAAGAGGTGGTGTGGCTGCACAAGCTAATGTCGGATTTCAACGTAGATAAACTGAAATCCATGGAGATGTTTGAGGATAATCAAAGCTGCATCCAGATCTACTCCTCCTCCTCCAAATGTTTATATACCACTCCTCAACCAATGTTCTCAAAACGGTTTACAGAGAAAAATAAATAATCAATAAATAATTAAACAAATCTCATAAATGGAGAAAATTAAATTTAGAACAAAGCACATTGAAACAAAATATCATTATGTGTGGGATGCACAAGAAAAAAGACTTGTAAAATTGATGTATTGTCCAAGTGAGCAGATGTGTTAACTAAGCCATTACCCAGGGATCATTTCAAAGTCTTGAGAGAGAAGTTGGGACTTATAAACAGCAGCACGAGCCAGTGAGAAGCAGTGTTGGAGCTAGGACCCTTGCAGCATCAGCTCTCAGCTGCAATGTCTCATAGTCTGCTCCTTCTTCCACATGACAGTACTTCAGACACCTGAAGATAGCTATCATCATAACTCCCCTTAGTCTTCTCTTCTCCAAGCTAAACATACCCAGTTTCCTCAGCATCTCATAGGGACTGGTTTCCAGACCCCTCACCATCTTTGCTGCCCTCCTCTGAACCTGTCCCAGTTTATCAATGTCCTTCTTAAAATGTGGTGCCCAGAGTTGGACACAGTAGTCCAAATGAGGTCTCACTGGTACAGAATAGAGTGGAACAATTACTGCCCATGATCTGGAAACCATGGCCTGCACTGTACACATTCTGCTTGTGATACTGCTCAACTATGCTTCTGTTGACGCAACCAAGGATTGCATTCGCTTTTATTTATTTTATTTTATTTTTGCAGCTTCATCACACTGCTGGCTCATGTTCAACTTGTGGTCCACTGAGACACTTTGATCCTTTTCACAAGTACTACAGCCGAGCCACGTCTCCCCTATCCTATACTTGTGCATTTGGTTTTTCTTGCCTAATTGCTAGACTTTATATTTGTTTCTGTTGAACTTTGTCTTGCTGATTTCAGCTGGTCAGATAGTTTTGAATCTTTATTTTTACTCCTAAGGTATAGTCTTATCCTGACCGGATTTCTGTCTTCTGCAGATTTCATAAGTATCCCCTCTACTGTCTCCTCCAAATCATTTATGAAAATGTTGACCAGCAGAGGGCGCAGGACAAAGCCCTCTGGCACTCCACTTGACAACTCCCTCCAGGATGACATGTTCATCTATTGAGCCATCAATGAGTACTCATTAATGGCTCAATTGGCATCAATTGTTCAACAGCTGTGAATCCACCCAACAATAACATCATCTAGACCACATTTAACCATCTTGCCAGAAGGATCTCATCAACAAGGATCTCATGGGAGACTGCCAAATGCTTTGCTGAATTCAAGATACATTGCAATGTCCCAGGACAATGTCCCATGACATTGCAATGTCCCATGGCATTGCAATTCAAGATACATTGCAATGCCCCATTCATTCCCAAGTCCTAATAAACTAGAAGTTTTCTGCCTCAAGAATCAATATGAGCCCAAAACATTCTGAACATATAAAGGGTTGGGGTTGGGGTTGGGTTTTTTGTTTTGTTTTGGGGACACTTTAAAGCATCCCCCTCATTTGTTTCTCTTCTCCTCATAATCACCACATCCTTTTCTAATAATCTGTGCTAGGATCCTGCCTGGAATTGAAGTCAATCTGAGAAGTCTGTAGATTCCCATTTCTCCCCCCATCTGCCGCCTTTTGAAGATGGGGACAGCACTTGCTTGTCCCCATCTGGCATCTTATCCTGAAAGAGTTCTCAAAGATTACAGACAGTGTCTCTGAGATCACATCTGCAATGTAATCATGTGGCCTGGAGACTTAAACTCTTTTAAGGAAACTAGGTGTTCTCTTACCACCTCTTTACCTATCTTGAGATGTAATTCCCTCCTTTCTTCATTAGTGCATTAGTTGCCCATGCCCAGATGAGTCACATTTCCCTCGTGGAAGCACAAAATAGACCAAGCAACAGACCTGCTACTTCCTCGACCTGCCTCTTGTTTGTGACATGTCTTAAAACCAATTTGCTTACTGGTGTTTTTGTTTGTTTGTTTATTTGTTTGTTTGTTTGGGGGGGAAATCACTTGAAAGCCTCAACTCATTCTTGCTTTAGCCTTCCTGACACCATCCCGACAGGTTCACGCCACTCTTCTGTAGTCTTCCTTGGTTCTGTGTCTCTCCTTCCTTTTCCTGTATGTGTCCTTTTTGCTTCTCAGTTGCTAAGAGAGTTATCTGTGCATCCATACTGGTTTGTTTTTTTTAATCTCCTATTTTTCCTTCTCATGGGAATTGTTTGTGATTGTGCTTCAGCATCTTGTTTTTCAGAATCTCCCATTCCTCTTCAACCCTCTTTTCCTTTAGGATTTCTAGCCATGGGATCCAACCTACTTTTTCTGAGCTCATTAAGGTCAGCTCTCTTGAAATCCAGGGTACATATCATTTCCCTGCATTTTCCCCTCCCCTTGATATTATGAATTCCAAGCTGGTGTGGTCACTTTCCCCCCAGGATTCCACCCATTGGTTTGGAGGCCATGGTCTGCTGGTTTGGATGTAATAACAAACTCATTGATCACATCAGGAAATGATTAATAGAAGCAGAGCATACAAGAGGAGTGGGGAGGGAGAAGAGGGAGCATGGAAGCAAAGGACTCATTCCCATAGCATCAAACCGTGGTTTGGCATAACATCTGAACTGAGCCACTGCCTGAGGATGTTATCAGTGCCCCTCTTCTCTAATGCAAACCTTTAGAACTGAGGGTGACTTCACCACTCACCAGAATTACAGACCCTTAGGTAATGAAGGCCTATGACCTCATCATGCCTGAGGCAAAAGGGCCACTCCCCTGCCAAAAACGAATTAATACATTTGCTGCCCTTTCACTATATCCCACAATCAGTCTCTTGAGGTAGACTGCCTCACCTGGCTTAACTTTGCTGTCTTTGGATGCATCAATCCAGCTGAGTGATTTGTTCATGGGGGCTTTGTCAGCAACCTTAGAGTTTGTATTGTTTTGATTTCCAGTATCCCTTTTCACTATATTGCTGCCAACTGACATACTGCAGGAAATACAAAGCCTTCATTTCCGTTCATGATAATACCTCTGGACCCTAACCAGCACTGGAAAAATGGAATAACCTTGGCACCTGTTCTGATTTTTGTGTGCAGGCCTTATGCACAAAAGTTACAGTGGCACACTGGAGGCCTTGTACAATAAGACTCATCCCACCCCCTCAAAAAATTGAACAGAGTAAATGACTCTAGAGCACCAATTACATATTTTCAGTGCAATTTCGAGCCACAGACAGCAGGAGGAAAATGTTATACAATTTATATTGTGATTGTGCCACCGAGTCGGTGTCGACTCCTAGCAATCACATTCCATGTGGTTTTCTTGGTAGAATACAGAAGTGATTTACCAGTGCCTCCTCCCATGCAGTATGAGCACCTCCCTATATCGCTGCTACCTAATATAGGTGACTCCAAATGTATTTACTAGGCACAGTCTGGAAAGCACACCAGCGGGGATTAGAACTAAGAGCCTCTTGCACTCTAGGCAAGCTGCTTCCCCGCTGTACCACTGCAGCTGACATACATATATATACTGGTATAGAAATGAAACAGGATTTGCCCATGTTTGCACATATGGTGTACTACCCCACTTTGGTTGCAACTGAAAATATTCCTCTAGCCATATTGCAGATCCACAGCCTGTGAAGAAACCAATGCTTTAAAAAGAAAAAGCTAGGAGTTGGCAAGTGGTGGCTTCTGGGTGAAAATAGTCCTCACATTGGTAATTTCTGGTCCCCCAGTTACCAACTCTCCCTCCCAGGGGCACCATTCTAGGTACATAGGAAGCTGCCTTCTACCAAATCAGACCATATCTAGCTCAGTATTGTCTGCACAGGCTGGCAGTGGCTTCTTCAAGGTTGCAGGCAGGAATCTCTCTCAGCCCTGTCTTGGAGATGCTGCCAGGGAGGAAAATTGGAACCTAGATGCTCTTCCCAGAGCAGCTCCATCCCCTGAGGGGAATATCTTGCAGTGCTCACACATCAAGTCTCCCATTCATATGCAACCAAGGTGGACCCTGCTTAGCTCAGGGGACAAGTCATGCTTGCTACCACAAGACCACCAGAAAACAATATCAGAGGTGGGGGCAGATACGGTGAGATGAGTTCTGCAGAGGCAAGATACATTTCACATATGAAATTTCACATACATTTCCCTGGCGAAAATGACACATTGCACTCTGATTCCAAACATTTTGTCAGAAGTAACACTTAATAAAGTAAGACTAACACCAAAGTAAGGATTTTAAGATTTTAGCCTTGATTAAAATTCTAAGGACCACTATAGTGGTCAGTATAGTGCCAACATAATTAAGGCTAGGTGTTATTCCAACGTTCTACCATTATAAAGGTAAAGTGAGCCACCAGGGGCGTAGCTAGGGGAGAGGGGGCCCGTGTTCATCCCTCTCTCTGGTGGCCCCCCAGAGTGAGGGAGATAATGAAGAAAATAGGGAGCGGTGGAGCTGGAGGGCCCTCAGAAGCTGGGGTCCGAGGTTCTTTGAACCCTTTTGTTCAATTATAGCTACACCCTTGTGAGCCACTGAATCGCTGTGATTGTCTTTGGAGGGACCAGGAGGGACCATCTCCCATTGCCATTGCCATCTCCTGCGCAGTATGAGATGATGCCTTTCAGCATCTTCCTATATCGCTGCTGCCCAGTAAAGGTGTTTCTGATAGTCTGGGAAACATGCCAGTGGGGATTCGGACCGGCAAACTCTGGCTTGGTATTCAAGCCATTTCCCTGCTGCGCTATTAGGTGGCTGCTGTACCATTATAAAGGAAAGGAAAGGTTGTGCCATCAAGTGAGTGTCGACTCCTGGCGACCACAAAGCCATGTGGTTTTCTTGGTAGAATACAGGAGTGGTGTACTATTGCCTTCTCCCATCTACCATTATAAGCCCTGAAAATTCAATTGGTTACACAACTGGAACCATCTGACAAATCTTCCTGAAAGTTTGCAAACATCAGCTAGGCAACATTACCCCTCCAAACCTGGTGCAGATCTGAAGTAAAATAGCTGAGATAAGGCAGTCTGAAAATTGACCCTGAACATAAGGCACAAAGAGTACAACTGAGGAAGCAGAGGAGAATGGAAGCAGGGGTGCAGAGGGAAACATATGCAATTATTTCCATTGCAAATACTTACGCTTATTTACAGCAGGAACTAGTTGGATTGTGTAAAACCTCCAAGGGAAAAGTGGGTTTTAAGAAAGGATTTTAAGAAAGTGAGAGGTGGCGTCACACAAGTGTCTCAATCATAAGGGTCCTCAAAGAAGAAAGGGCAGAATAATTTGAGAAGGAGACCCCTTGATAGCTAAGAATAGTGTAACTGGATTCTCTCTCTCTCTCTCTCTCTCTCTCTCTCTCTCTCTCTCTCTCTCTCTCTCCCCCCCCCACCTACCTACCTACATATATGCCATCTGATATGTGTATCTCTAGGCAATGTACACAATTTAAGACACAACAAATACAAAACAGAGTAAAAACAATTAAAACAGTTTCACAGAATAAAAAGTTAAAACGATTTCATGGAATAAATATTTAATTTCAGTTAAAAGCCTGAGAAAATGGGTGTGTCTTGAAGTTCTTCCTAAAAGCAATCAGAGATTGATTGAGATGCAGCCACAGAGAAGGCCTGATACCAAGTTGCCACCAAGCAAGCCGGTGGCAACCATAACTGGACCTCCCCAGAGGATTTTAATAGGCAGCAGGGTTCATGACAAAGAAGGCACTCCCTTAAGTATATTGGGCCCAAGCCTTTGAGGGTTTTATAGGCAATCACCAGCACTTTGTATGTTGCTCAGAAATATAGTGGCAGCCAGCGCAGTTCTTTTAAATCCGGTGTCATGTGGTCCCTTTGGGTTGTCCCAGAGACCAGTCTGGCTGCCGCATTCTGTACCAGTTGTAATCCCTTGGAGTGAGGGAGATAATGAAGAAAATTAGGAGGGGTGGAACTGGAGGGCCCTCAGAACCTGGGGGCCCCAGGTTCTTTGAACCCATCCACTCAATTATAGCTACACCCCTGACCATGGATGGCCAGAAAAGAGAAGATTGCAGTAATCAAGGCAAAAAATTATCGGGGGTGGGCCAGAGTTAGCCCATGGGATGGAGAGGAAGGAGCATATTCGTGTAATGTAATATGGTAAAAAGAGAAGCAAGCAAAAAGATTTAGTGATGGGCTAAATACAGGGGCAAAGGACAGAGAAGAGTCAAAGAGAAAACCAAGGTTTCCTGCCTATTCCGTAGGGTGAATGGTGATATTACCAGTGAAGATGGTAGATATATGAGGAGAGGAGGGCTTGGAAAGAATCAGGATGAGGTTGTTGAGGGATGTTAAGAGCAACAAAAAGGGCATTTTCAAGTATGCTCAAAGTAAGAGGAAGAGGAAGAAAATGGTAGGTCTGCTGATCAGATGGTGACAAAGAGGAGGTGGAACTGCTCAACTCCCACTTTGCCTCCATCTTCTCCCAAATGGGAGAACTTCATAAATCCAGTGTGAATAATGAGGGGTCAGGATTACAGTTCAAGACTGATAAAGAGCTGGTCAGGAAGCACCTACCTACCTTAAATGAGTTCAAGTCTTCAGGGCCGGATGAATGGCACCCCATCCCAGGAAACTAAAAAGAACTTGCTGATATACTCTTCAGTTCTAACATCTTTGAGAAATCCTGAAGAACAGGTAATATACCAGAGAACTGGAGATGAGCTAATTCAAAACTTCAAAAGAAGGAAGGAGGATCTGGGAAACAACAGACTAGGCAGTCTGGTTTTAGTATCTAGGAGGATGTCAATGCTGCACAAGTCAATTCTGCATTTGCAATCTTTCATGTTCATCAGAGATTGGTCTGCCCTGAATTTTGCAGGGCTCATTAGAGGAATGATAGGAGGACATCCCCCTGCACTTTGTTTCTGACCCTCTTGTTTCATACCACTTCCCAAGAGCATTAATAGCCAGCTATTATGAAGTATAAGAGTAACCAAAATAAATGCTGTGAAAATGCACAGCTTTAATACAGTTTTATTTGGGGTATATTCAAAAACAGGCCTTTGAACCCTCATGTGAATCTTGCCTTCCATCCAGCCCAATAACCTTTTGCCTCTCCTTCAAAAACCTGAAATTGCACTGATGGAGCACACAGATAGTCTGGACTGGAATTCTAGAATTAAACCCATTATTATAAACCAGACACACAACTTCATTGTCAGAAAGTCCACTTCCCTTCCACTCTGTGCCTAAGCTACACGTGATATTTAAAATATTATTAGGTTTAGTTCTCAAAAGGGGGACCATGTAAAGCCTTAGGGTTTTTTTTAAAGTCCTACCCCTGCAGCCCCAGTCTATGGGGGACCCCCAGTTTGGTTACAAAGGCTCTCATTGTCATTTGGCCCTGAGACCGTATCTTGCTTTACAGTGCTAAACTGAAGAACTAAAAGACTGAAGCAACTATACTGAGATGGAAGGGCACTGAACTTTACTCTTGCCATTGTTTGGATATTCTGCCAAAATATCATTTGCATTCTCACAATTAGCTTATGAGAATTATTGTTGCCACCCAGTTACAGAAACCCTTTCCGTCAGGGGCAGAGGTGCAGCTCGGTAATTTTGGAGCCTGGACCTAAAGGCCTTTGGAGCCCCACCCCCTGCAAATTAAGCATCATCATGCTCGGCTGGGTGACCACACCACCCAGGACAGATTGAAGAGGATTGGGGTGGGGGCAGAGGCTGTGGAGGCCCTGGACTTCGGCCCGGACGTCCAAGGGTAAGAGTGCCTCTGGTCAGGGGTGTGGGTGTGGGCGGGAGGCTATGCAGAGAGATAGACTCCTCAAATTTCTGAGAAAAATGCTGTATTTCAGACAATTGGGAAATGTATCTTTAAAGGTATTGAACTTATTTAAACCAAGCTGTACATGCTGTGTGTGTTGTTTTCTTTCCCTCTATTGACTGGAATTCTGCTGAACAGCTATTAACCATTCTGACATACTGATTGTGTGAGGAGTACACTTAAGCCTAGCCCAGATAAGAAAGCTTTGTAGATTGCAGAAATGTTGTGGTTCTGCCCATATTCACACGATGTGCTGCTTCCCACCCCCTGTCCATGTCGGTCTCTTTGCCTGAGAATGCTCTGGTGAGGGCAAAAAGTCCCAGAGCTTGGAATAGATGGATGGGTATCATGAAGGGCCCAGCTTTCCCATCTCCTGCTTTGACCTCAAAATATACTAGACGATGAAAAATTAACTTAAGCTTTTAGAAATGATGTGTTCCTCCAGTGTTCCAGTTGTGCTAATTATATCATCTTCCACTAAAGGGATTGAATTCTCAGCTGATGCAAGCCAGCTTGGTTCCCCTGGCTTTGGCACTTTGTGCCAACTATGAGTTTGAACCATTTTGTCTCAGCAACATTTCCTAAGATGTCTTCTTAAGCCATGAGCTGCCAAAGACCCTGCACAATACTATTTTTTCACCACAAAATGTTCTCTACAAAATTTGCATCCCTTCTCTGTCCTTCCTGCCCCTCCCCTTCCACACCGCCCCTGCCGCCTTCTTCATGCCTTGTGAACTTACTGCATTCTTCTCTTTTCCTGGTGGCAAGTGCCATGATTCATATGAGGCTCACTCAGCCAAAGTTGCCTTTCTTTGGCAATTCTGGGCAGTCCTTAAATATAGTTGGATGTCTATTTCTTCTTTATTCTGCTGGGTTCAGAAATGGAAGATCAGTGATGGATCATTGTTTGGTCCTCCAATATTTAATAGAGAAATACATTGAGGGCAGAAAGGCGCCGTTATATGTCGCCTTTATAGATTTTAAGAGTGCCTCTGACTCAATATCCAGGGACACTCTCTGGGAGAAACTCGCAAACTCTTCTATCGATAAGAGATTGTTAACTCTAATATATAAACTGTATGAGAACACGAGTCTGCGAGTAAAATGTGATTATAATGGCCATTTATCCAGAGAGATCCCTGTAGAAAGAGGGGTCCGGCAGGGATGCATATTAGCACCAGCTCTTTTCAATTTCTATGTAAATGGCCTAATCACCCACCTAAGGCAAGCTGAAACTCACGTGCCCAAGATAGGGGCTAGGTGTTGACCTATCCTCATGTATGCAGATGACATGGCCTTACTGTCACAGACCAGAATTGGCCTAAAAAGAGTGCTAGAATGCCTGAGTCTGCACTGCAAAGAGGAATCTTTGGAAATTAATTACACCAAAACCAAAATCGTGAAATTTGCAAAGAAGCAACGGATCTTCAGATGGCCTATAGGCAGAGCCAGAGTAGAGCAGGTGAAGGCTTACAGATACCTGGGGGTGGTGTTCCAGTTCAATGGGGTTACTTCTATACACATCAGTGCCATCAAAATGAATGTCACCTGATCTTCTATGGCAATTAGGAAATTTTTCTGGGCACAAGGTGGTGGCTATATTCCAGCAGCAAATAAAGCCTTTCAAGCCAAAGTGATACCTCAGCTGCTATAAGGGGTTCAGTTTAGACCGCCAAAAGACCTACAAGCTTTATAAAAAGTCCAATCGGGCTTTCTGAGATTGCTGTTGGGGGTACCAAAATGCGTCCTGAACTCCTTAATACGGCTGGAGACTGGGCTTTTGAAATTGGAGACTAAGGGACTGGCTTCTTATCATCCTGTATTGGATTAAGATTTACCTTTACCCGGTAGGACTTATACATAACCTCCTTGCCGCCACCCCACAACCCCGTTGGTGCAAGGCGGTTGAAGAGAGACTCCGGAGGATGGGTTTCTCCCCAGCACAACTGCTAATGTGGCGAGTCAACAGCAAGACGCCTAGTTAAAAAAAGGCTTAGGGACATAAGCTGTCAGGAGGAAAGGGCCTCTATAAATAGGCCTCCCCAACTGCTAAATGCTAAGAAAGACTGGGCCACAGCCACTTATTTTTATACAATCTATTCCCCAAAACTTTGCTGGGTGTTTATAAGAGCTCGCTTGAATGCCCTACCCTCAGTGATGTTATCAGGGAGATTGGAGAGAAAACCTTATGATGAGAGACTATGCCCTTGCGGATCTGCCCCTGAAGCATTGAAGCATTCACTGCTACACTCCCCGCTTTATATCTCTGAAAGAGACTTATTTTTATCCCAGCACCTGAAAGGTTTCAAAAGCCACTCAGAGGAGATGATTCTTACATGTTTACTAGAAGACAGGGACCCAACAATATCCTTGGTGGTTGCCAAGTTCTGTTATATTCTGATCAAATTAAGAGAGGCTAGAACACAGCAATCAGCTACTGCCAAAGGTTCTTGATTTTATGTATGTGACAATATTTTAGTTTCTGTTTTTGTTTTTTCTTTACTGAGTATATTCTGCTTGCATTGCTGTTTGATCTAAGATCGTAAATAAAAAACTAACTAACTTCTTTATTCTGCTCTTTTTAAAAGCTGATCATAGCGAGAATTCTCCCACCTTCCTAGGCTGATATAGAAGGCCATTTGGCAACCCCTGAATCTACCATATTATTATATGCAGGGTGATCATTACTTTAATAAGAAGAAAAATTGCGTATTAAGCAATGATAGGTTAATATAGTTAATATATCTAAGGTTAACCTTAGATAGGTTAAAGATGATAGGCTGATGTGTTGGGGCTTGGGGGATGTGTGTGTGACATGGAAGACTCTCTCTTGACAAAGAATAATATGTGGCAAGGAGGAAGCCAGAGGTTGGATGGCTGCAGGCAACCACCAAGCCCAGTTGATTTGCCCAGCAGTGGAGAAAATAGCCATCTTTAAGAGACTAAATCCCATAAGGGAACAGTTTAGGGAAGTAAGAAATCATCATCATCATCATCATCATCATCATCATCCCAGGTCGTTGGGAAGGACTCGATGTCTGGATAAAACAAACCAGTCAATGACACCTGTCTGACTGTGTAAATAAATAAATAAATAAATAAATAAATTATTATTTCAATTTCTATACCACCCTTCCAAAAATGGCTCAGGGCAGTTTACACAGAGAAATAACAAATAAATAAGATGGCTCCCTGTCCCCAAAGGGCTCACAATATAAAAAGAAACATAAGATAGACACCAGCAACAGTCACTGAAGGTACTGTGCTGGGGGTGGATAGGGCCAGTTACTCTCCCCCTGCTAAGTAAATAGAATTACAACATTAAAAGGTTCCTCTTTGCCAAGTTAGCAGGGGATGTTGCCCCATTGTTGCCCCATTGCATATTGTTGCTCCATTGCATATTGTAAGATTGTTAATAAAATGTGGCCCTAGTTTACTCCATTATACGTGTCATGTCTTCCATTGGGGTCTGGGTGCAATCTTTCTGTTCCATACCTGCATCCCTTTCTGCTTACAGCTCCCTACCATGGAATGCCTTCTCACCTAACATCTGTCTCCCTTCCAGTCTGAGCAGACACACAACTGGGTACTGTGGAGGAAGGGCACGGCACATTTGTACCCTTCCACCTTGGTAATAGCCTGGGGGAGAAACCTCATGCTACCAGATGGGGCAGCGCCGGGATCGGGCACAATCTCTTCCCTTTCCTCTAGCTACCTGTGCCTCTTGAAACCATGTCACTAAGGGCCATATGATGCTCAGGGCCATAATTTTGGAAGGCACAGTCGGCTGCAGTGGAAAGGCAAGACTGTTAAAAACCACCCCTCCCCTGTTGCATAGCAGAAAATGCTAGTGATGTCAGACACAGTATCACCAGGCTCCACATTATTGATATTAATGTATCTCAGCCTCAATTAATAACAACTGCAGTGTGCACTGTAGGTCCTTCACAGAATTTGTTCAACTCAGATTTGTTAACACCATCAAGGGCTTAATAGCTGAAATGAACTTAGAATGAACAATATGATTCTCTGGAATATTAGTAGATATTTCCCAAGAGAATTTTGCAGAACAGTATACTTAAATGTGTGGTATGGTGCATCCAATGCCATGACATTTATGAGAGCTACAGTTATTTTACCACCTTAAGTGGCACAGCGAGGAAATGCTTGACTAACAAGCAGAAGGCTGCCAGTTCAAATCCCCGCTGGTATGTTTCCCAGACTATGGGAAGACCTATATCAGGCAGCAGAGATATAGGAAGGTGCTGAAAGGCATCATCTCATACTGTGCAGGAGGAGGCAATGGTAAACCCCTCCTGTATTTTACGGGCTCTGTGGGTGCCAGGAGTTGAAATTGACTTGATGGCATACTTTACCTTTACTTTACAGTTATTTTAATGATGCATGATCCTGAAGCATTGTCAATGCACCTTCAAGACCAGCTTCAGCCTATACAGTGTAGAATGGGCTTTTTCATCTCCCAAATATGACTCTGAGGATAACTAACAAACTGTATGTTATGTTAAGCACATGCTCAACAAGCACATGTTTGTGTTTTTTAGCATCTGGATTAGCCCCCTCGATGGATTGGAACTGTGATGTGGGGGGGGGGGGCTTTAACCCTCTGCCCTCACCTCAGGCCTGATCTGGATCTGGCCTGCAGTAGTTCTCCTTACTCCGGCAGGGTGGAGGGGAGAACTCTGACCTAATTATATACCATAAAAGTACATTGCTGCAATGTCTTCCAAGTCTCTCCCATTTTCTTTGAACACAATATGAATGCTACTGAGAACCGCAAAGGTTAATCCATTACAACAAGGCAATTAGATTTAGTGACTGTTTGGAAGATAAAAGCAGTGAGTCATAATCAATCCTGAGAACCCAGACATGATAAATGTCTACAATTTCCTCTTACTTCATAGAGCTGAGTATGACAAAGCATGTTAGGGTGGAATGATTACAGTTTTGTGTCAGAAATGCAGGAGGAATTTTATTTTTATTAAACAAGTTACTTGTGAAAAAGCAGCCTCTCCCTCCTCTCCAGATGGTTTCTTCATTTCACTCCCAAAGTTTGACAGACACCATGTCATAAGTATAGAAGGCCAATTTAATGAGGGGGTGGTGGTGGTGCAGAGATATTTTCTCTACATGAAACATTGTTCTGGAATCCTCTCTTAATGCTTGGCACCAGAGCATGTGAAAAGGCTGTTCCACACTAGTGCATGACAGAAGCAGAGAGTACACATTAAATTTCACAATAGCAACCTTCTGCATAGGTGGCTTGTCCCAGAACTACTATGGGAAGAGGAATAAATGTGTAGAGCATATCCCAAGAAAGAGTAGGAAGCACAAAGGCATAAGAGTGGTGGCACAAAGGCAAACATTGTGATGCGGACATGAGCTAGTTCTGCTACGTATGTGCACAGTACACTGCAGATCAGAAAGGCACAAATATGGAACCATGGTAAGAAACCAAAACTCGTAAAACTATACACCTTAGAGCAGGCCTACCCATTTTGTCTGCCATAGGAATACCACCAAAAATGGTATCTCCCCCCATGGTATCTAGCAGCACTCCTCAGATTACACACACTGACATCCAAGCTAATACAGCACTAATGTGCCAGCATTTTCTTTTACACATCAGGGATGGGTAACAATCTTCCCTTTCCTCTGTAGCTGCTGCCAGTGCCTCTTGAAGCCATGTCACTAAGGGTCATATGATACTCAGGGACATAATTTCGGAAGGCACAGTTGGCTTCAGTGGGAAGGGAAGACTTTTGAAAATCACTCCTCCCCTGTTGCACAAGAGAAAATGCTAGCACATCAGCATAGCCTTGTTCTGGATGTCAACCACAGAATCATCAGGTTGTGAGATTCTCCAGCCCTACACCTATGGGAGGGGTGAAATTTGCCATTGAGAAGCTACTTTTAGCAATATCTGTGTGCCAGGTGTTACGTGTTACCCAACAAATAAATATTCTGACAGGAGTTCATCTCCTCTTGCATGATGAGTGTCATCTCCTCTTGTCTCAGCTGTGCCTTTGTTTGGATGAATAGAAGTCATAAGGCCAAATGTTGCTTCAACACATCATTAAGATTTGAAATGCAGTAGTTACCTCCCATATTTACAAACACTTCACAATGTTATATACGTACAATCTCAAACTAAATATATGTACAGCCACAAGCTAATCCTCTTATCCTGATGTCCCTATCATCAGGTAAGAGGCAAATATCTTGGAAAGGTATTTCCAAGTATTGACTTCTGAACATTCCCATATTGTAAGAACTAGGGTACAGCGAACACATGCCTTTGCAGTTACTATTCCATAGACAAACAGTAAAAACCTTCTTCCTCCATCAAGCAATGGCTGTGGAATCTTATTCATTGGACCTCTTCCATTGGACCTTGAATCTTACTCATTGGACCTTTTCCATTGGATCTTCCATTGGACCTCTTCAATTGGTCCTTGGTCAAGCAATGGCTGTGGAATCTTAGTCACTGGACCTCTTCCGAAAGCCTCAGTCCCCTTAATTTTAACCACTTGGTTAAAATATGGCAATTCACACAACCATAAGCTGGGTGAGAGACAAGCCCTGCCCAGTTTTGGGAGCTGGGCATGCTCCCGTTTTTCAATAGTGTGTTAGATAAAAACAAGATAGGAGGTGCGGAGCTTGAGCTGAGGCTGCTAGAATAACAACTCATAAGCTCTCTTTATTATTTATTATTATTTATTAAAAATATTTATACCCCTCCCCTCCAGTGCAATACTGCTCGGGGCGGCTTACAACAATAAGATAGACACAGATATAAGTAATAAAATTAAAATTTAAAACAAGTCAGATTAGAAACAATTATTAGATTCAAATTAAAACTGGAAATTATAAAAAGCTAAAGAAGCTAAAGAACCTACCAGATACTCACACATCATCATTCCTCTGCACCATCAGGTGGAGGAAAATGCCACCTTACATGACTTTTTTTGTTCCCCCACCACCAGCATTCAGGATACTTCAGAGCCATTAATGCCTCATTCAAGAACATCCACTGGCCTCCTGGACTATCAGTCAGTGACCTGCCTAAAAGGAATTGGTTAGCTAGCTTCCACACTCATATGCCCACATTCATTTTATATTGCTGTGGATATTGTGCTCATTTGTCCTCTCCATTAGGGTAGCCAACTTGGACTGAACATATTCCTAAAGTTGTTTCCCCCAATATTTTTCTTAATACCAAGCCATTAATACCTCCAGAAGTATATTCAGTTGTTACCTGGGGATTGATGCGGATTCCTGGAGACTCCAGGCCAATCTTGGAGGGTTGGCCACAGCACTCTCCATGATGACTGAGGCCGTTTTGAAACTTAGTGTCCTGGGAGGCGGAGGGTGCTCCTCTCCCCCTGTCTGGCCCTGTCTTGCCTGGTTCACATAGGACCTCAGAATAAGAGGGATGGGGGCTGCTAGGCACCTGGTTCTTTCTCCTTCTGGTCAACTCCTTCAACTCACTCCTCTTCAGAAGCTCTGCTGCCCGCTTGCCTTCTTCTCCAGCCCCTTCCCCCTCGAATTGTATGGGGCAATCCATGCAGTCCCACAAGAAGCACCAGGTGCCTCTCGAGTGGTGTGATAAGCAGAGAGGCAGCCCCATCATCTGGTCAACCAGACTGCTGCCTGCTTGCCATCCCTCTGTGGCCTCGCAAGCTGCAGGGGTGTGATAACCACGGCACCTCTCCCATTGACTCTTGGCTGAGTGTTCCCCCAATCCTGCTTCCATGGACAGCTTGGCAGGTGGTGTGATAGTGGGCGAATCAGCCGGGGAACCCCTCAGCTGGGCAAACTGTTTTGCACTTTTACAATATATATTTCAGTATGCAATACGTATGTGTTTATTCACACATGGATAAACATGTAGCCCTTTTAGAAACAATCCTGCAATGCTTTCTCTCCCTCTTCATCACCCCATGGAGTGAAATTTACTAGACCAGAAGTTGCTTTACGAGTCCATCAACTTCTGTGGTATCAAGGGAAGCAGCTGTTAACTGAGCAAAGTGGGACCTTTTTAAAATGGTGGTTCTCTTTATGGAGCAGGGGGAGAGCAACTGGCTTTATCCATCCCCAGCACAGCATCCCTCCAGTGGCTGTTGCTGGTGTCTTTCTTATGTTTCTTTTTTAGACTGTGAGCCCTTTGGGACAGGGAGCCATCTTTATTTATTTTTATTTCTCTATGTGAACTGCTTTGGGAACTTTTATTGAAAAGCAGTATCTAAATATTCGTCGTTGTAGTAGCTGGAATTAGGAATGAGAAATAGGACAACACAATGACCATGGCTTTTCACCTGGGAGTTATTCACACATGGCTTCATGCTGTGGGGTCAATGTTGAGCGAAGCCACTTCATTCATATATATATTTCTAAAGAGCCACATCTGCATTTGTAAAGAGAGTATCTCTCTTATCATGCTACTGATTCTATGTCAGTGCCTCTCCCTATTTGCTCTGGCGTTTTCAGAAAAAGTAGCTTAAAACCAGCATTTAAAAAACCCAGAAATACCTCGAGATAAGCTAGAATTTGGAAGACAAAGCCCAATTTGTGTGTGGAGTGCTTCCTAGGATCTCGAAGGGACTTCGGGTAAGGTTTGGCTGGTGTGTGAACGGACACACTCTCTTCTGAAGGAGATGTGGGGTAAAGCCTGCTGCAGGCAGACTTCTCACTTCTCCCAATACATTTGTCATTATCAAGGGCTAGTGAGAAAGTAGTGGTAAATTGGACATGCTTGCCCTTGCTCATAAGGCATGTTTCTTGGGTGTGTGCTATGAGAAGTATTACTGTTCTCATGTCCCTGAAAAGGAAATTTAGGCACAGAATTAAATTATATTCTGTACAGACTGCCACCAGGATTATATGCAACTAAACTCAAAACAGTGCGACGGGTCTTGTGGCCACTTTCTGCTCAGAGTAGCCCACAAACCTGGCAGGCATTCTGGAACAGAGAGAAAAGGAAAGCTCCTTTCTGCTATTCTGGTCAGCTACAAGCAGTGCTTGTATACCTTGAAATGAATAGGAAGGATAAGAAGAAGCCAAACTTATGTTGCAGTCTCTACATGCAGCCTTTCCTAGCCTACATTACTATAATAAACAGTGTTTGGGGTTGGTGGAACTAAAATTATGGTATATGGGCTGGGGTTTTCTTTTTGATACTCAATCTAGAAGTTGATAACTGGCCCACGTATATGTGGCAGTATGATTTGTTCAATTGAAATCAACATTCCTGATATGGAAGGTAGAGGGACAGGGAGCCATCTGATTTATTTATTATTTCTCTGTGTAAATAATTTTTGAGCCCTGAGCCATTTTTGGAAGGGCAGTATAGAAATCGAAATAATAATAATAATAATAATAATAATAATAATAATAATAATAATAATAATAATCCTCTCTAATAAAACGCTTGGTGTCCGTCCGTGGACGGACACCAAGCGTGCGTTCGTGCCTCGACTGTTCTGCGCGTGCGCGGAGCGCACACGCAGAACAGAGCAAGGGACAAACGCACGAAAGCACCCGGCAGGACCCGGCGACCATCTTGGGCGCCCAGAAGCGGCCGCCCCAACGAAGCCGGGAAAGTGGGGGAGGGGGAGACTGACGGCATTACTGGCGGCAAAGGACCGAGTGGCAGGAGCCGCCATACATCGAGAGTGGCCAGAAAGGGCCGCCCCAGGAAGCCGGGAATGCAGGGAAGGAGGAGAGCATTAGCGGCGGCAGGACAATCCAGCCAGAAGCGCCCACCCCGAAATAGTACAGCGGCCAGCACACACAACAGAGAACGGGGTGGCAGAACGAGGCGGCGGCGAAGCCGCCAACGAGGACTGCCGCGCCACCCGAAACCCGCCAAAAAGCCACATGCCAACTTCCCCGCATTCCCCCCCCCAAAAAGCCACCTAAAACACCCTACCACATTGCACCGCCCCCACCTATCACACTCCCACCCAACCAGCTGACCAAACCCAACTTACCCACTGCAGCCCACGGCAATCATCCAAAAAAAAAAAACAAAAAAAAAAACGGAGCTCAGCAAAACAGCTCCTCCCAGTGGAAAGCCTCTGCTCAGACTGCCAGCATGGACGTGAGGAACGCCTATTGCGTCACTTGCGTCCATTACAGAGTCTGGGAAGCAGCCTAGCATAGAGAGGAGCTCCTTTCGCAAGCTCCTCTCTTCTAAAGAATCCCCCTCACAAACAACCAACACAAAAGTTGCATTAAGCACTACACCAACACACAGTTACACAAAGCACAACATACAGCCCAAACACAACAATAAAGAAATAAAAATACAGCAACGGCTGTAAAAAAAAAACCAGAAAGAAAAAGAGAGAAAGAGAAAAGGGGGGGGGGAAGGAACACACAGAAACACACAAACAGAAACACACACACACACACACATACACAAAGTCAAGGGAAAGCTAGCGCCCGTTATTATAACGGGCTTAAAAATACTAGTAATAATAATAATAAGCATCACTTATTGCAACCCATCGATTCTTTCTTTCTTTTTAGCCTTCTTTCATTAATGAAAGTAAGCTTATGAGATCACCTGGTATTCTCTCTGTGTATGTGTCCATGTGTGTGCCCCCCCACCCATCAATTTCGCAAGGCCCGAACCAATATGTACCAAATTGAGTACAGCTGTAGGGACATACAGGGACACCGCAACAGCATAGTTTGTGATGATGTCACCCACCCCAGTTTAAGATGGAGGGCATGTAAGCGTCTGAGGTGCAAGTGGCCTAACTTGTGAACCATAAAGGTATAACCAATTTGAACCACATTTGGTGCAGTTGTAATGGTGACACATAGGGACACCTCAGTGACACACAGGGGCACCTCAGTGGAGCAGCTTGTAATGGTGCCCAGAGGTGCACCTTGGTAATTTTGGAGCCTGGACCTAAAGGCCTTTGAAGGCCCCCATCCCTTGCAAATTAAGCATCATCATGCTCAGCCAGGCAGCCATACTACCCAGGACAGACTAAAGAGGATTTGGGGACCCCCAGGGGCTTGAGGAGGCCCTGGACTTCAGCCCCAAAGGTAAGAGCACCTCTGATGGTGCCATCCACCCCAATTCACGATAGTGGACATATGGACGTTTGAAGCACAAGTGGGCTAACTTGTTAAATGCCTAACCAATGTGAACCAAATTTGCTACAGTTGTAGTGCGTTACACATAGGGACACCTCAATGGGATAGTTTGCGATGATGTCATCCACCCCAATTCAAGGATAGACATGTGAACATTTAAGGCTGAAGCCAACTTGTGAGATGTAATTATCAGTTAAGCTTCTAGTGAAAGGAAAATAGGCCGATTAGTTCTTACCAGAACAACTTCTTGTTCCTTCTCCTCCTCCTCCTCCTTCTCCTTTTCCTTCTAGAGAAGCATATGAGGAGAAAGTACATGGTAGCAATTAACTAAAGCCATGAATCTTACAAACACTTTCCTGGAAGCCATTTCAATAGCTTTGTTGGAGCTGAGTACACAGAGCTCAGATCTGCAATATTTGAAGTGAATTTAGTGTTTAGGGGAAACATGAGTTTTTAGTGTTTTGTAGCATGAAATAGTATCATCTTATAAAGTGAAATGTAAGCAACACAAGGCAGGTTCCTCATGGATTGCCCTGCACATGATGCCGTAATACAGTTTGGGAAGTGTGCGCTCTCGCTCTCTCTCTCTCTCTCTCACACACACACACACACACACACACACACACTCCTCATTGGTTAGAGGCAGACCAGCTTGAACCCCATCTTTCTTTTCTCTCATGACACTCCCATTGTGTCCAGGATCTAGTTTCCAAATATGAGACTGCAATTTATTATTTTAAATAAAATATATAAATCAGTATCATTGTTTTGGCAGGTGCCTTCGATGTAACAAAAGGATTGGGATGGGTCAGGAAGGACCACACCACTGTAGCAGCAGTCTTAAGTTCTGGCCAAGCTGCAAAACAAGGCTGAAGACTGGTATAGATTGATAAGCATATTTGTTCCAACTCAGCTTCCTGGCTCAGAGGAGTTTTCTGAGACTGGCACAATAAGAGTTGTTGGAAGAAGATTCAAGATCAGACACCTCCCTTTTGCAAGAATTAAAAACATCACCCTTGAGTCATGTGTGAGAATCACTGTCCAGTAGCAACATATGGACCCAAAGAAGGGAGCTACATGCCTTTCTATTGTCCTTTGGAGCACCTGAATAGAGGAAAGAGTTCCATCAGTTTCAAGCCAATCATGCTTTTGTCCTGGAGCCATTAATGGTTGTTTCCAGCATGGATACATACCTAACCCTTCCTTGAGGGCAGGAAACTTCGATAAGAAAGGCCCCCTCCCCTACCGCCAAAGTGTGCACAATATACCAGATTGCACAATGTGTGTTTTTCTTGATCCCCTTGGACACCTCCATGTACTCCAAATTTAGCACGCTCTGGATTACTGTTGGGGAAGTGATAGCTTTAAGCCTAAGCTGCCTTTCAATTGTGCCAGAAGGCAGTCTTGCTGACTTGAACTGCCCAGGACCCTCAGGCACCTCCATAACCCCAAGGAACATTCTCACCACCTCCTTCCACCCCAGGAAGGACAATATCCACCTTGCAGTCAACGCCCACCAGCTACACAGAAACATAGGATAGATGCATTGATTCTGATGCCTTCTTCTTCTTCACTGTCTATAACCCTCTTCTCTCTATCTCCCTGTCCTTCTATGCTAGGGTCTTCTCTAGCTTGCATTAGTTAGAAACTAGATACTCTGCTTAAGGGCCAGGATCTTGTAGTTGAGATTTCTGCCATTGGTTTCTCGAGATATTGCCAACTACCACTTTAGTCTTGTGTGCTTTAAAACACTTAAGCCTTATTTTCAAAGAAACTTGTCTCCACTCTGTTAGTCCCCTTTTGAGTACTTTAACTCTGACCCTGCCTTCACTCACAACCAGCTTTCCTGCTACCTTACAAAACAATATTGTTATACACACATTTGCACCCAGTTTGAGCTAATTCCCCCTCATAGGCCAAAAACATAGTCATAGAATGTGATAACAACCATGCTTCTGAGCAAATGTGGTAACATCCGCCTTTCAACATATACATGCCCTCAGGTCAGCTCAGAAGGTTTAAAAATCCAAGATATAAAACAATGAAAAGAACATTAAAACTAGGGAGCAGTAAAACACAGTGGAGAAAGCTGTTCATAGCTGTTAAGAAGATTTAAAAGGTCTGGAAAAACAAAAAGGTCATTGCCTGGCACCCGACTGAAAGAGTAGCTGCCAGATGTGCCTCTATATGGATCAGAGACGAGGTGCTACAGCTGAAAACCCCCTTTGCCCAGTTATGACCCACCTCACCTCACCTCAGAAGTCAGGGGGAGCCTGAAGGAGAGCCTCCAACTGTGATTGCAGTGTCAGGGCCGGGCAATGTGAGGGAAAGTGGTCCATAAGATACCTTAAGTCAAGCAGGCTGATTAGTTTATCAGAGAAGATAACCTATGATTAACTTCAGACAAGCTGGTTGGTGAAGCTGAGCGACTGAAAGAGTTGTCCAGGCAATGGAAGGTTGCTTGACACCAACAGTGTTTGCATGGCAAAACATCATACAGTGTGAATGGGGAAGACATATCTCTCCAAACAGCTAGGGAGCAGAACTGTTAACAGTTCTACAGAAGGAATTGAAAGGGTTAAGTGGAAAGATAGCCAAGAAGGAGAGCAAATGAGACTTGAGAGGACTTTGAGGGAATCAGATATTTGGCAAGCTAAACTGAATGGCAGCACATCTACTGTAGTAAAAGAAAATAAACCGTGAACAATTGTCTCGGTGACAGATACAAACGGAACAGATGCCACAGTAGCATTTTCAAGAATTTGAATGCATACATGTAACTTAAATAGCTCCAACATGTTATAATTCTGGAAGGAATGTAAACCTTCATAGTTAAGGACTTAAAAATCCAAATGCTTGTTGATTGCAAGGAAGAAGTGATCTTGTGGAAAGGACAGCACAGTGTGGTGAGCTTCAGTGCATGAAAGCCATAAAAAAAATCTGTAAGTTAAGGTGCTACAAGATTCTCTTTTGTTATTGAAAGGGGATTACTTTGTGGAGTTTCATGAAATCAGGGCAAAGCGGAAACATAGCAACAAAACATATGAATAAATGATGTTTATAAATAAATGTTCTATAATTTCACTGTCTTTCTTTAATCACACGACATGAAACTTGCCTTCAGATTATACACATCACACAGCAAGTGTGTAGGGAAAATATTACAAGTGGAAACTGCAAGATTATTAGTTCCTCCCTCCATGTTTCATTTGATACACTGTTCACGGCAGCCAATTCCTTCATTCCACAGTTGCTGAACGTTTCCATACTCTCAAAAATATCTGTGGTATGCTAAGGACACTGCAATGCAAGCAAAACCACTTTCTGCTCCAGAAATTATTGGAAGTCCCCCACTCCCCCGCCAGCCAACAAAGAAGGACTGTTTCTATGCATCTTCAAAAGCATCAGATGGGACAGGTGATGGAATGTGAGGCATTATGTATGTATGGAGAAAGAACCACGGATAAATGTTCTAAATGTTCCTAGTAAAAGCTGAGCAGCTGCTGCTACTGCTTCTAAAGCACTGGGCTCTCACATCCCTTCTTTCTATCTACCGTCCTACCTGCCTAAGGAGAAGACTCCAGCACTTCAGTTTCCACTCTGTGCTCTTGCTGGAAATGTCACGGCCTCCAAATCATGGCTCACTGGGAGTGATGACTATAATCTTCTCTTGACATTAGGATGTTGTTCAGCATCTCGAGGGTATTTTGAGCAGTGGAATTCATGTTTGCCACATGTTTGGGCTGACAACCATTTCAGCCTTCTTAAGGCCACCCCCCCCCCCCGTGCAGCTAGTTTTCATACCAAAAAAAATTCTGTAGTAATTGGATGCCCCACTTGAACAAAATTGTTTACAAAGAAATAAATCACTCCACTAAGAAAGCACAAGCCCAAAGACTTGCAAGAGCAGCATCATTTCAACTCTCCATTTCTTTTAAAAGTCACCCCAAACATGTGTCTTCTATTCTCATAAAACTATGACTTGTGCTTTGCAGCCAGGGTTGCTTCATATCTATACCCTATCATTATCATGCTTACCTAAATACAGAGCAGCTTTTGGCTGCAATGCACACAACTGCAGTCTGAAAGTCTAAAAATTTCACGTGACTTAGAGAGACTTGGGCTTCAGTCAAGTCAGGATCATGCAGAACACTGTGACAAAACTCCATTCTGATTACTTCAGATTTGGGATCTTCAAGGAATTGTTTTGTGATTATTATCAGTGAAGCAGTGGATGCTCTGAACAGGGGCTTGGAGGCTGTTCTGGACTGGATGGAGGCAAACAAGCTGAAACTCAATCCAGATAAGATGGAAGTGCTCTGGGTTGGTAGAACTGATCATCCAAGTAATGAGGTAAATCTGGTCTTGGTTGGGGTCACGCTCCCTCTGAAAGACAAAGTCCGCCACTTGGGGGTGCTTCTGGACCCAACGCTGTCCTTGGAGGCGCAGGTGGCGGTGGTGTGCAAAAGCGCCTTTTACCAACTATGGCTAGTATGCCAGCTGCGACCCAACTTGGAGAAGTCAGACCTGAGCTCAGTCACTCATGTGTTGGTAATATCCAGATTGGACTACTGCAATGTGCTCTACATGGGGCTACTCTTGAAGACTATTCAGAAGCTTCAGCTGGTTCAGAATGCTGCCACAAGGATGCTCGTGGGTGTAAGTCACTTCACAAGTATAATACCCGTCCGGCGTCAGCTTCATAGGCTACCGGTCCACTTCTGGGCTAGATTCAAGGTGCTGGTCTTGACCTTTAATGCCCTACACAGCTTGGGGCTGGGGTACCTATTGGACTGCATTCGCCCATATGAATCTGCCAGGGCCCTCTGCTCATTATCTCCAGCCCTGCTCATGGCCCTGCCACTAACAGAGATCCAGTTGACGGGGACTAGAGGCACGGCCTTTTCTGTTGTGGCTCCTTGGCTTTGGAATGCCCTCCCCGAAGAGCTTCGCCATGGTCCCTCTCTGAAACATCTTAAAACACACCTTTTTAAGGAGACCTTTTAATTCTCCATTTTTTGTTATATCTGGAAGGTTCTTTAGTTTGTTATAATTTTCAGTTTTTAGCTTTTAAAATAACCATTAATTTGAACCTAATAATGATTGTGGTTTTTAATCTGACAACTTTTTTGTTTAATTTGGGTAATTTTATTCCTTTTATTGAATCTTGTATCTATCTTATTGTTGTGAGCCATCCCAAACAGTAGTGCACTGGACGGGTGGGGTATAACTATTTTAAATAATAATAATAATAATCTTCCACCTGAGCTGCGAGGGAGGTATAGCCTATCTACATCACTGCGGGGGTGCAGAGCATGACTGATAGTCATGATTTTCCTGGTCTTACGATCTAGCGTCTCTAGCTCTGCCTGGGTACAGTCTATTATGTTATCAGATACACTGCAGGAATAATAGACTGGACCCAGGCAGAGCTTGAGACACTAGATCGTAAGACCAGGAAAATCATGACCATCAATCATGCTCTGCACCCCCGCAGTGATGTCGATAAGCTATACCTCCCTCACAGCTCAGGTGGAAGAGGAATGCTGCAAGTCCATCAAACAGTAGAGGAGGAGAAAAGAGGCCTTGAAGAATATATAAAGGACAGTGAAGAAGATGCACTTCAAATGGTCAAGAACGAGAAACTATTCAACACCAATGAAACAAAGCAGGCCTACAAGAAAGAACAAGTCAAGAACCAAGCAGAAAAATGGAGAAATAAGCCCCTGCATGGTCAATATTTGCACAATATAAGTGGAAAATCAGACATCACCAAGACCTGGCAATGATAGCAGGGATGATACACTGGAACATCTGCAAAAAATACAAGCTACCTGTAGCCAAAGATTGGTGGGACCATAAAATTGAAAAAGTGGTAGAAAATGAAGATGTAAAAATATTATGGGACTTCCGACTACAAACAGACAAACATCTGCCACACAATACACCAGATATAAGTGTAGTCAAGAAGAAAGAAAAACAAGTCAAAATAATCAACATAGCAATATCAGGCGATAGCAGAATAGAAGAAAAAGAAATAGAAAAAATCACCAAATACAAAGATCTACAAATTGAAAGGCTGTGGCAGAAAAAGACCCAAATAATCCCAGTGGTCATTGGCGCCCTGGGTGCAGTTCCAAAAGACCTTGAAGAGCACCTCAACACCATAGGGGCCACAGAAATCACCATCAGCCAATTACAAAAGGCAGCTTTACTGGGAACAGCCTATATTCTGCGACGATATCTATAACAGCAGCAACAACATTGACAATAAAATTCAGCCATCCCAGGTCCTTGGGAAGGACTCGATGTCTGGATAAAACAAACCAGTCAATAACACCTGTCTGACTGTGTAAATAAATAAAATAAATAAATAAATAAATAATCAGTGGCTCTCACGTGCTGAGCAGGATAACAGGGACAGTGCAGGACCTCCCGCACCACTGCGTGTGTCGAAAACACTGCCCAGAGTGTTGCGGAACAGCCTTGTTCCACTGGAACTGAAAAATGCACAGTTGCTATTGCATGATGCTATATATCCATTATTTCTAGAGGACACAGCATCACAGAACTGCAATTGTGCAATTTTGCCTTGAAGCGCAACAGGGCTGTCCTACTTTTTAGTTTAGAAAAAAGATGACCGAAGGGAGACACGCTAGCTATAAAATCATGCATGGTGTGGAGCAAGTTGAGAGAGTGAGAAAAATTTCTCCTTCTCACATAACACTAGAACCAGGGGTCATCCCATGAAATTGATTGCCAAGAAAGTTAGGACCGACAAAAATAAATACTTTTTCACACAACACATAATCTGTGGGATTCTCTGCCACAAGATGTGGTGACAGCCAGCAACCTGGATGGCTTTAAGAGGGGTTTAGATACATTCATGGAGGACAGGACTATCAATGGCTACTGGTCTGAGGGCTATAGGCCACCTCTAGCCTCAGAGGCAGGATGCCTCTGAATACCAGTTACAGGGGAGTAGCATTAGGAGAGAGTGCATGCCCTCAGCTCTTGCCTGTGGACTTCCCAGAGGCATTTGGTGGGCCACTGTGTGAAACAGGATGCTGGACTTGATAGTCCTTGGGACTGATCAAGTTGGGCTGTTCTTATGTTCTTCTTGTGCTCTTAACACCGCAGCATCATTTTTATGTCACAGATACTAAGGGGAAAGAGTAGCATGCAAATGATTCTGTAAAAATCATATGAAGAAAGAAATGTCCACTGCATGAAAATGACAGGCTAAAATGTGAAATTTCTAAACTACTAATTATTGAAACTTTTCATCTTCTGTTTTTGTCCAGGATCTATTTGTAAGTTCTGTCTCCTTGCTCAGAATCACCCTTCTCCTACCCTCTGCAGTGGCGTTTCTACAACCATGTGTTGAAAATGTCGATATGTGGGCCTTAATCTGTAGAAACAAAGGGTTCTTTTGGATAAAAAGGGAAGACCTCATATTGCAAAGATCTAATTTATCCAAGCCAAGCCAATACCACTCAGTGATTCAGGATAAAGTCAGGAATATTAAATGATTGCACTTATAAAGGTACCATGTCAATCATATTCAGCTGCAGTCAATGAATTTTTACGACGACTTTGATGGGTACAGAATGACTTTTGCGTGTTTGATCTTCCTATCCTTTGTGTAAACTACATGAACATATGCATTTGTGTGTGCTTCTGTCTTTGGCAAAAAGGCAAAATGCCTTCTTAAAGTTTGTTGGCTTGACTTTCTCTTTAATCAAGAAGGTGGCAGTGAAAACATCGCCTAGTACCATTTTAAATCCAGTTTATAAAGTTCTCTTTTCCTCACACTAAACCTGTCCTCAGCAAAGGTTTGTCAGTCAGGAAGATCAGTGGGGGTCAAAAGGCAAGTTTGTATGACATGCTTTGTTTAGTTGTGCCTGGGTTTACAAAGGCACTAAACTGTTCAGTGTTTAGGTATACTAGATGAAAAGTGCCTGTTGGCAGTTTTAAGCAAAGAGAAACCTCAGGAAGCAAAACAAATATATCTTTATATGTATCCAGTCCTCAGCTGCTTAATATAGCTTTATCAAAGCCTTAGTTGTGGATTCCTGTCTCCATTTTGTGTTGTGGTCAGGGGACTGTGCACAACCGCAAACTGACTACAAATGCCTGAGCTACTGTACGGCCTCTGTGGCTACAAGGATGTTGCTATTTCATGTCCTTTAGCCAGTATTCATTCTCAAGGCAGCCAGATCAGCCATCTCCAAGACTGAATTTAGTTGATTGGGCAGCTTCTCTGAATACCCTTGGTGCATGTATGTGTCACTGTGTTTAAAGGCACAATACATTTCTTAGTGATCTTTCTAGAGCTAAACATAAAGCAGAGAAAAATACATTAGTTTCAAAAATGTGAAAACTGGTAAGTGGGGCATTTTCCATACATTAAGAGAAGATAATTTTAAAGTTGTATATGTTTCTTGGATCGTTCTGCAATAAGCACCAATTACACGACCCTCAGGCTGATACTCCAATCTGGCCCTTTCAAACACATGGGAGAGCAGCATAGGTAGGGCATGGCTCCCCTGCTTTCCAGCACATCATCTCACTGCTGCCTAATTGAGGTGGGCGGAGGGGGCACATGCAGTGGTTTACGTCACAACCATGAAGTTGTTTGATCTGTTTCCAATATGTGCTTCAGCTCCTGAACAGCAGTGCAGCTATTATTTGTCTCTTGGAGAGGGGAAGGAGGACAATTTGTATGAGTGAGGGGTCAGTCTGGGATCTGTTATCCAACTCTACTATGTGTAGAATCCAAGGGAAAGAGTTGTGGTTTGCAAGGACAAGGGACTGGAGTGGAATCAGGAATACGAATAGTTTAATAAAATGGATATTATGTACAGAGAGGCAAGAGCAGACTGCTTTTCAGACTGCTCTTGCTTCTGGCTCTTTGTTAGCCCCGCCTCTACTCCAGGACTGGAATACAAGTAACTAAAGACCCATTCCAAACCTGGCCAGGATCAAGGGATGGATTAACCAAAAACGCCACACTATGTTAAGAGGCTAGGTTTCAGTACTGCCATTTGGCTCTTCTCACCCTGCAGCACCATGCCTCCAAGAGGGAGCTGCTCACTTAGAAGAGGAAAGAGGCTGGGATCCACAGTCCCTCTCCACTGTGTCTGACGGTAACTGGGTCTCCACTTACCATCCTGCAACACTGCATAGAAGGAGGAGGAGGAGGAGGAGGAGGAGAGAAGAAGCAGTTGCTTATCCAAACAAGGACAATGACTCAGCTTCTTCAGTGTGCCTGCTGAGTGATGTATTGAGGAGAAAAATCAGGTGGGAGGAACTACACCGTTAGTAACAGTGCTGAGGTAACAAAGGCAGAAACAGAAGAGGCCTCGTTGAACCTTTTTAGGGTTTTGCTTTCAGCACTTTAAGAACAGCCCTGCTGGGTCAGGCCCAAGGAGGCCCATCTAGTCCAGCATCCTGTTCCACACAGTGGCCCACCAGATGCCTCTGGGGAGTCCACAGGCAAGAGGTATGTGCATGCCCTCTCTCCTGCTGTTGCTCCCCTGCAACTGGTATTGAGAGGCATCATGCCTCTGAGGCTGGATGTGGCCCACAGCCACTAGAATAGTAGTCATTGATAGATCTGTCCTCCATGAATCTGTCTAAGCCCATTTTTATGGCATGCAAGCTGATAAGAACATAAGAACAGCCCTGCTGGATCAAGCACAAGGCCCATCTTTCCACTTTCTTGTGGCTGCTGAAGAGATTTGGAAGACAACGAAGCAGCAGCGGAAGGGTCACCTGTGGTGAAATGCTGCAGGATGCCATTATTATTATTTGATTATTATTTATTACATTTATATCCCGCTCTTCCTCCAAGGAGCCCAGAGGTTATGTTTATGTTTTTGTACATGGTTATGTTTATCCTCACAACAACCCTGTGAATTAGGTTAGGCCATAGGGTCTGGCTAAGCAACGGATGGATTGCTGAAACAGAGTTCTCCTTTCCTCACTTCAGAGTCAGACTAGGGGTGTACACAAAACCAGTTTGCCCCATTCAGTTTGAGTCCACACCGGACTCAAATCAGACCAGGCATGTTCGGTTTTGTGCAGCCCTGAACATCTCCGAACAACCCCCAGTCCAGTTTGGGTTCGGGAATAATAATATGATGATGGGAATAATAAAAGTTCAACATCTGAGGACTCAAGGTTGGGGACCCTCACCTTAGGAGACAGCCTCCCGCTGCTGCCCAAACTCTGGCTTCCCATTGCTAAAGTTGGAGCAAGAAAGCAGTTGACATTGAGGCTGGTGAGTGCCACTATCTCTCCCCCCCACTTCCTCTCCCCCGAGCTCTCCACTTTCAGGTCTGGAGTAGGGGTGTGCATACAGGTTTGGTATCGAACCAGCTCAATGTGGTTATATATGGTAGGAGAGCTGGTCTTGTGGTAGCAAGCATTACTTGTCCCCTTAGCTAAGCAGATTCCGCCCTGGTTGCATATGAAGGGGAGACTTGATGTGTGAGCACTGTGAGATATTTCCCTCAGGGAATGGAGCCGCTCTGGGAAGAGCAGAAGGCTTCAAGTTCCCTCCCTGGCTTCTCTAAGATAGAGCTGAGAGACATTCCTGCCTGCAACCTTGAAGAAACCGCTGCCAGTCTGTGAAGACAATACTGAACTAGATAGACCAATGGTCTGACTCAGTATATGGCAGCTTCCTAAATTCCTATGTTCCTATGCCCAGTTCAAGGGCTCGACGTGAGCTGAACAACCCCCAGTTGTTTTTTAAAGTGTGAAAACTCACTGCCTCCTGCTCCAGGACTTCTTGCAGCCATGAGGTGTGTGTGTCTCCAGAGGTCCTCCCTCCCCTCCCCAGTCTCCAGTTTGTTTAAAAAAATATGCCTGGTTTGTGTGCTTTTCAGCCCATTCTGGGCCTGTCCTCCATGGCAGTGGCCATTTTGGAGGTCACCATGCATACCCAATGGGCCTCTGTGTGACCAGGCATATTTGTAACACTGAAGGCCGTCAGGAGGAGGGCGAACTTCCAGACACACACACACATCCCCACGGCCGCGGAGTAGCCCCTGAAGCAGGAGATGCTGAATTTTCTGACTTTAAAAAGTTTTTAAAAAATTAATTGAACTCCCGAACCCAAACTGGGGTTTGTTTGGCTCAGGATCGGGCTGAACAGGGGCAAGTTCAGTTAGAGGCTGGCTTGACGTCTAGCCCTCAAACTGGGCATGTTTGATGTTGAGCTGGTTTGATACCGAACCTGTATGCACACCCCTACTTCAGACCTGAAAGTAGAGATCTCAGGAAAAATGGCGAGGGGCGGGGGGAATAGTGGCACTCACCAGCCTCAATGTCAACTGCTTTCCTGCTCCAACTTGAGCGATGGGAAGCCAGAGTTCGGGCAGCAGGGGAAGGCTGTCTCCTAAGGTGAGGGTACCCTACCTTGAGTCCTCAGATGTTGAACTATTATTATTCCCATCGTCCCCATCCACAATTGGCCATTGTGGCTGAGGCCATTGAGGCTGAGGCTGATGCAAGCTGTAGTCCAAGAACATCTGATAACCCAAGGTGGGGAGAACGCCTGACCTAAGGAATGCTCTCCTCCTTCAGCTTTAGGTTCAGGGTGAAATTAGAAAATGGAAACAGATCTCTTCTTCTCACACTTAAAAGGTTAGTATAAATATGAACACACCCAGCTTCAAGGCCCATATCTTAACATCCTTCCAGTAAAAGAGTTTGTCTGTGGGGTCACTCATGGTAGAAACTATAATCTCCAAACAGTCCAAAGAGTAAATTTAGTAAGGCATAAGGAAGTGGGTATTATTATTTACTAACTGGCATGTTAGACTTTGAAGTTAGAGGAACCCTCTGTCCTCACCACACAGCCATGGTCAATTTCTCCACAGTAATGTCTTCCTTCAAATGTCATTATGTGAAGCCACTATGATAATGTGCCCTCTTTGCAACCACAAAGGATATATTTTTCACTATTGTCTAGGACTGCACCAGATGGACCATGCGGCCATAGAAGAATGACTGCCAAAATCCAATTTTGAAATGTCTATGAATCAGATTACTGTGGTATAGCATTGTTGACAATTCAAGGCAACATCAGTACGTGAAAGACAAATCTACTTAATTGAATACAGGTTGTCTTATAACAAAGGAGACTGTTGATTCACTATACATCTTATATAAAAGGAATGGGAATATGTGTTCATAGTACTAGAGAACTAATCCTCTGTCCCACCAACCTGTTTTCTACTAGGGATGGACAGACCTCTTTGTTCTCTTCCATCTGAATTTTCCCCATTTGCTTTGATTTTTGTTCGGATCCTTTCTATTAAAAAAACAAAATATTTAATTTTTGTCATTTAAAAAAGTTTCCATCTAAATATATATGTTTCCAAGTATTTTCATGTACAGTATTTCATGTCAAACATTTGGCATGGTATGTTGCAGTGCATATTTAAATACACATTTCCCCACAAATGTATGGAATGTATAGAATCTGTAGAAATCACCATGTTTTATAAAATCTGATCCACTGGGGAGTGGGAGAGTCCAGAACTATTCATTCTGCTGTGAATTTTGGTAAGAGAAGAATTTGGTAACATCCTTATTCTCTGTAGACCATTATCTATCAGTATCATATTGTAATACTTCATTTTCTAGATTAAGAATCCCATAGGACACAGTAAACAAACTGTTGATAAAACTAACTTTGTCAATAAAAGGTACAGTCACAAAAGGAACTGGTATTGTCACATGTGCAGAGAATGAACATTTCTCTTTTTAAACCCAAGCAGCTAATATGTAATTACTAGGGCAAGTTTAATTCAGTTTGAAATTTTATATTATAATATTGTATGTCTTCTCTGTAGTGGCCCCAGGACTGTGGAATGCACTCACTGCTTAGATTAGAGCTGCTCCATCCCTGTTGGCTTTTAGGAAACAGCTTAAGACACATCTCTTCAGCCAAGCTTTTTAGTTGGTGTTTTAATGCATTTTAACCTGGTTTCTATATGTTTTAATGGTAAAATTATTGGTTTGGTTTGTTCTTGGTTTGTTTTATGCTGTAAATCACCTAGAGACTTCGGTACTGGGTGGTATACAAATTAAATAAACAAATAAATACAAAATATTTAAAGAGGTTGTTGGTGCTGGCCTAGTTGATAGCATTAATACCTCATCAAGGTTGAATCTCCCATCACCTTTTAATACCATCGACCTCCTGGACCACCCGAGGGATTTGGGGATAGGAGGCCCTGTTTTACAGTGATTCTGCTCCTACATCTTGGGTATATTTCAGATGGTGGTACTTTGTGAAAGTTGCTCTTCAAAATAGGAGGGACTATATGGAGTCTTTTAGGGCTCCATTCTGTCGCCAATGCTTTTTAACATCTACAGGAAACCGCTGGGTGAGGTCATTTTAATGGTGAGTGTTATCAATATGCTGATGACACATAAATTTATTGTCATCAATATCAGGAAATGGCATTAGCCCATTAATTGCCTGCCTACAGGCAGTAATGGGTTGGATAAGGGATAATAAACTGAGGCTGAATCCAAATAAGACAGAGGTGCTCATTGTTAGGGATCATAATCTGCAAAATGGGTTAGAAGTCCCTGTTCTGGATGGGATTACACTCCCCCAGAAAGAACAGGTTTGTACCTTGGGAATGCTCTTGGATCATGGTTTCACCCTGGTGTCTCAAGTTGAGGCTGTGGACAGGAGAGTTTTTTACCAGCTGTGATTGATTCAACAACTTCTCCTATTCCTTGAGGAGAATGACCTGAAAACTGTGGTGCACCAGGTGGTAACTTCCAGGTTGCAATGAGCTCTATGTAGAGCTGCCTTTGTGCGTGGTTCAGAAACTTCAGTTAGTTCAAAATGTGACAGCCAGATTGCTCCCTGAGTTACTTCCAGAGAGACCACATTATGCCATTTCTTAAACAGTTGCACTGGCTGCTAATATATTTCTGGACAAAATACAAAGTGCTGGTTATAACGTTTAAAGCCCAAAATGGCTTAGTTCTGGATTACCCAGAGAGCGCCCTCTCTACAGGATTCCCACCTCTCATTAAAATCATCAGGAGGGATCCACCTTTGGGTGCCACCAGTTCATCTGGTGGCAATATAGGATTGGGCCTTCTTAGTTGCTGCCCCCAGATTGTGGAACATGCTCAAAATAAGAGGACTGTCTTCTTTGAAGGCCTTCAGGCTAGCCTTCAAGACCCATCTCTCCAGCCTAGCTTTTAATGATATTGAGTTCTAGCTTTAATTTTAATGAGACTTAATCTGGTTTAAATGTTTCTTGATTTTAATTGTTTTATTCTGTGTTTTTTATTTTAATGTAAACTGCTCTGAGCCACTTCAGGAAGGGCAGTTTATAAATTGAATGAATGAATGAATGGACATACTGTTTTTCAACCAATTTTTTCTAAGAATTAAAGAGGAATATAATGGTTCCCAAGTTAGACACCATCAATAGCCACTGGAGAGATTCTGTGCTGGGGTTGGATAGGAACAGTTGCTCCCCCCTTGCTAGAAATAAGAGACCCGCCACCTTAAAAGGTAACTCTTTGCCCAGTTGCCAGGGGTTAATTAGCAATGTTGGCAAAATTCTCTTAGTTTGATCTTGGAAAGCAATTATGGGGTCACAGAAAGACTCACCTCAAGGAGTTATGACCTAGTCCTAGCTTCACAATACATCTCTATTCAGTTTGTCTGCACCCACCCCCACACCCACAAGCAGCAGCGTTTCTTTTCCATTCCTGTGTTGAAAAGATGTGGCAGGAGGGATGGCAGCAGTTGTGACATAGCAGGACTGCAGGGAGGAGCAAGGATGAGAGATTGACATCTTTTTGTTAGTGTGTTAAGGACAGACAGATGTTAATCGGAGATGTTTATGTTTCTTTTTAGATTGTGAGCCCTTCGGGGATAGGGTTCCATCTAATTTGTTTGTTATTTCTCCGTGTAAACCGCCCTGAGCCATTTTTGGAAGGGCGGTATAGAAATCGAATAAAATAAATAAATATATATATTTTAAACGCTGGCAGCACATTAAGAATACTGTGAGGCGGCAGCGGCAGACAATGAGGTAGAAAGCATCAGAAACAGCTGTTGCTGTTGCTGAATGGTGTCCAAGGTAGGGCAGGCATGTCCTTACTGACCTCTGCAGTGTGCTCTGTGTTTGGCTGTCTTTGTACTACACAGTCCACAAACTGCAATAGGTGCAAAATGTGGTGGCAGCCAGATTGGTCTCTGGGGTAACCGGAAGAGACAGTATTTCCCCAGTCTTTAAAGAACTACATTGGCTGCTGTTATGTTTCTGGCCACACTAAAAAGTGCTGATAATTACCTGTAAAGTCCTAAATGGCTTGGGACTGGGATATTTAAGAGAATGCTGCCTTCTTCATGAGCCCCACTGCTTATTAAGATCATCTGAGGACGTCCACCTGGGGTCACCATCAGCTCATCTAATGGTGACTCAGGGGTGGGTCTTCTCTGTAGCCACCCTGAGACTGTGCTCTGCCTCATCTCTGACTGCTTTTTAAAAACAATGTAAGGACACAACCAGGCCTTTGGATACTTTTAAACGTTTTTAAAATGCTTGTTTGGTTTTTTAATTGCTTTGATTGTTGTAATAGTTGAGATATGGGTGTGAGTTGTATTAACTGCCCTGAAACAAATGTATTGGATGAGTTAAGTAACTAAGTAAGTAATGTCAGTCGCTGGAAGGCAGTATCTGGCACATCCGATAGTGTCACTTACCTGTTCCAGTGCAGGGTGGGTACTGCATTCACCAGCAGTGTGCTTGCAAGATGCTATCTGCATCACCCCTGCCACCCAGCAACAGTTACTAGTAAGGCTATGAGCCCCGTCCTCAGTTGCGGCTTGCGAAGGAGTAACTGCTTGTAACTGCTTCTTCTCACCACTCCACCTCACCAGCTGCTGCGAGTTCTCCTTTTCATATTCAAGTGTCTTCAGCCTAATAAAGGATTCTCGGCATTCTCACCAAACTACAGTTTCTAAAACTGTTTCGGGGAAGCCATGGTTGTCACAGTGGTGTAAAACCGTGTGAGTACCTGCAGTGGTAGAACCCAGATAGCAGTTTATTACCTCCCTGAGAACAAGGCCCCAGTTTGTGTATATATATGCAGTGAATCATAGGCTTCGTGTATGAATTAATTTGGGCATGTTTTTTTCAAAGGCCTCCACATGTTGTAATTTTTTTAAAAAAAAACTATCAAAAGGATCAACAAGGTCATTGCCTTTCTCTGCTGAAGAAAGAATCTTGTTCTTTCTGACATTAAACTTCAAAAACTACTCCTACTCTGACACATAAATACTATAAAATGTCATTTGTGGTGTTTTTGGTTATTCCATTCCTTGATCCAGGCCAGCTTTTGAATGAGGCCTTAGTTACTTGTATTTCCATCCTGGAGTAGAGGTGGGTCTAACAAACAGCCAGCAGCAAGAGCAAAGAAAAGCAGTCTGCACTTGTCTCTCCGTGATTGATTGATTGATTGATTGATTGATTGATTAAGTGCTGTCAAGTCGATGTCGACTCTTAGCAACCACATAGATGGATTCTCTCCTGGATGACCTGTCTTCGTGCCTCTCTGTACACAATATCTATTTCATTAAACCATTCATATTCCTGATTCCACTCCACTGACTTGTCCTTGCATACCACAACTCTTTCCCTTGGATTCAACGTCATTTGGAATCCATCAACTGGAAAAATCAGAAATTTACATTGCCTTTATTGTTTATATTTTCTACGGCTATATCATATCTGACATTGCATTAAAGGTAAAGTTGTGCTGTTGAGTCGGTGTCGATTTCTGGCGACTACAGAGCCCTGTGATTGTCTTTGGTAGAATACAGGAGGGGTTTGCCATTGCCATCTCCCTCACAGTACGAGATGATAATACCTTTCAGCATCTTCCTATATCGCTATTACCCAATATAGATATTTAGTCTAGGAAACATACCAGCGGGGATTTGAACAGGCAACCTCATGCTCCCTAGGCAAATTATTTCCCCACTGTGTCATTAGGTGACCGACACTGCATTACTACTATGTTATATTACATCTGGTCAAAGACTGTAATAAAAGATTTACTTACTTATCAGAAACATATACATTTTTAAAAATTCTACTCATGCTTAATTTTTACCCAGGTAAGGCTTCCCTAATCTGAGTAGAGCTGCTCGTGTGCATAGCCTTAATGGCTCACTAAGTGATTTTTCAAGCAGAATGTCCACAGGACACAAAATTTGCTCGTTTAAACTACAACTTTAAATTACAAGTTGTAGTTATTTTTGCCATGATATTTCAAAGCACTGCTGCATCTGAATCCTATTTGAAAGAATCGTGTGCTATGCGTGTATTACTCTGCAGGGTTTTAGCACATTAAAACCAAGGCAAAGACACACACGTGGCATCTGGAGTTTGGCACTCGATTATCCTTGTTTTATAGATGAAGAACTGAGACTAGGAGGTATTAAATTACCTAATGATGATCAGAGCGGAAGACTGTGGCATATCCAGAAGCCAACATTAGAGCCCAGTAACTCTCACCGCAACGCTATGTTTCCTTCCAGGTCCAAGTCAGTTTTGGACTGGCTTTCCGAAAATCTATTTCATGAGGCCTGTGAAAGCAAAACCAGCTCCAGTGTTGAGCCAAGATGAACCCATTGCCATAGTGATTTGAGACTAATGCTGTTTAATTCAATCGGTCTGCATCTGTGTTTAGTAGGAAATGCTATCCACTGGTCCAATGTATTTAAATTTTTAATTCTTAAGGAAATAAGTTATATATTTAGAAATAAATCATGTCCAGCAAGGTACTATAATCCTTTCCCACTTAGCCCTTTCATGTTAACTAATTAGTGGAATAAATTGTAAGAATGCATTTGATGAGACTACTGGCATTAGTGCAAAAACTGGCACTAATTATATTATGGATTTCTATGCACTGTTAGACTTAATACTCTCCTTGGCTGCTAAAAATTATTTTGCCATTATTTTCTGTGCACTCTTGTATGCCCACTGCCTATAACATAAACACGGTGTGAGTGCTTCCATGAACTGTGATCCAGTGGACAGGATGCTGAACTTTGGAATCAGAGTTCAAATTTCAGCTCAAAGACCAGGGATCTCGACCTGGTGACTCTAGCAGCTGGTCTCAGGCAACATAATCTCTGTGCCAGCACACGTGTTTCTTAGAAGAGGAAGCTCCCTGTTGTGCCACAGGTATTCCAGCTACTCACTCAGGAGGGGGTCAGGTGACCACCTGACCAAGGAAGAATTGCTGACATAGGAAGAATCACTTGGCATGCCTTAGGTAAGTAATTACCTTAGAATCTGTTATCTACTGTATGAGTAAAAGGATTGTTTGAAGGCTAACTGGAAGGAAAAGGCCTGGACTCTACTCCCAGAGTTTGCGCCAGCATATTTTCTTACAGTATTAATGTGGTATCACTACAATGCCAATGTTGTGTGATGTCATCATTTCCTGTTCTGGAAAGGTGCTGCTGCTACCAAGCACAGTTCTGCAACTCTTCAGGTCGGGCTGTTTAGTATTGCATGATGTATTAATACTAACTATTATGAACAGTTCTTAACAACCTACAAGGAAAGGCCAACAAAAGGGCAGGTGGTAAAGTGTGTGTGTGTGTGTGTCTGTGTGTGTGTTTGGGGGTCTCAGTGCATTCTTTTGTGTTTGTTTGTTTTCTCATCACCATCCCTAAACATATAGACTTCCACTGGTAGAAGGGATCTGCAGAAGGAGGAGAGCTGTCAAATTGAGTAGTTTGTGGCCTCCAGATAATGGCTGACATCCTGACTAAATTTAATTACTCAATGGAAGCCCTACAGAAATTAAGTAGTCCTTTAGAGTAACTCCTAAGTAATACTATTGGGCAACTTAGTCAGGAGCTTTCCCAGACAGCAGGCTTTACTGCGGGTAAGCCTCTAACAAGTGATTTAAAAAAAAACAAACTGAATTGTGTGTGAAGTACTCCTTGATAGCTCTCAGGGACTTGGGGGTACATTTGGCCGAAAAGGACTTGGGTGTGCCGGGTGTGAAAAAGCCGGGTGTGAAAAACATCCTGGATGTCAGCCACTATTTATACAGGGCTTTTCCAACATGCTCAAATAACTTAACATACATTTGCTGACATCCAGTCGAATCCTCTGGCAACATGCTAGATTCTTCTCTTGTGCAAGGGGTAAGAGGCAATTTTCTGAGATCTCCCCTTCTCTTCACAGCCACCTGTGCCTCCTGAAACTCCCCAAGGGTTCCCAGCCTTCAGGGAGATCGTTTTAGCTCTCCCCACCACCATGCAGTGGAAGACCTTGGTGCATCCGTGGAGTTACTCTGGCTGTTGGCTACATCCTTACAATCATCCTGCAAGGTATGCCACTATTAGTAACGTATATTACATGGAAGGCACTGAAAGGGAAGGGGAATGATTTCCCTAGTCAGAGGCTGCAAATCATAAGCACACTTTGTAGGAAACAAGTTGCATTGAACATATTGGGACTTACTTCTGAGTAAACATTTTTTAGGATTGTGGTTTCAATGGCTTAAATTCTGAGCAGCATGACAGTGACAGAGAGTGATCTGCACTGCTTGCAGAGGCAGGGGTGTTCTGCCCATTGGGAATAGCAATAGCAATAGCACTTACATTTATATACCGCTCTATAGCTGGAAGCTCTCTAAGCGGTTTACAATGATTTAGCATATTGCCCCCAACATTCTGGGTACTCATTTTACCGACCTCGGAAGGATGGAAGGCTGAGTCAACCTTGAGCCCCTGGTCAGGATTGAACTTGTAACCTTCTGGTTACAGGTCGGCAGTTTTACCACTGCGCCACCAGGGGAATAACGGAGGAAGCACTACTGCACTGCACAATTTGCGACATTCCAAGGGAGCACAACACTCCACCTCTACAAGTAGCGAGGGTGTGTGTTTTAAAGCCACACAACAGCAAGGATCATCAGATCCCTCAACATCAGCCTCATGCTGCACAGTATGTAAACCAAAGCCCATTTTCTTAACCATGGCACGTGCTCTTTAATAACCACTGTGTTGGCACAAGCCTCAGGGAATGTCTAGCTGCGGAGAAATTCCGTCAGGCTGATGTATTTATTTGCTTCAACTTGCAATGGATGTCAGATTCTCGAAGCTCTCTCAATCATTACTCTTTATGGAAGAAAAATTGATCCTCTTAGACTGTAAGCATGACTTGTCTCCTTTGCTAAGTAGGGTCCGCTCTGGCTGTATATGAATGGGAGGCTATATGCATGAGCACTGTAAGATATTCCCCATAGAGAATGGAACCACTCTGGGAAGAGCAAGAAGGTTCCAAGTTCCCTCCCTGGCATCATCAAGATAGGGCTGAGAAAGGGATTCCGGCCTGCAACCTTGGAGAAACAGCTACCAGTCTGTGAAGACAATACTGCGCTAGATGGGCCAATGGTCTGACTGCATAGAAGCAGCTTCCTGTGTTCTTATGTTCCTATGTATTTTATGTTTAAAACAGTGCTGTTACATAAGGAATAAAATCTTCCAACTTCTTTGCCAAATCTCCTTTGATATAAAACTGAAAGCTTACTCTTGTGCACTTTAAGTTCTGTGTAATGAACTCAACACAATTTCTAGCCTGCCTTGCTCACCCTCACCTGTATGAAATGGCTGAAACTGCCTTTTCAGTTCCACCAGTAGTGGAGTGGTAGGTCTGTTTATCTCTCCAGGTCTAGCCTGCTATTGATGTGACATCATTCTTCATGCCGTACTGCAATATAATTGGGCAGGTCAGTGGTTATTCCAAGCTTCACCCATTCCTGAATTCCATCCCTAACCCTCCAGAATGAGTCTTTTACCGTTAAATGATTCACTTATTAGGTAAAATAAACACAAAAATAATGTTAAATTAAAGCAAAACAAAATGGTGTGGAGTTAAATTCAGACTGACACTGAGCAAACAATCCTGGCTGGTATCATTATATCCTTTCTGAAGTGAGCACGGATAGTGAAATATGGCTCCAATTAGTTTTAGACTGGAGGATCTTAACAGTGCTGGCTTACTGAAGACTGTACCTCACAAAAGCTGAAAACCATTTTAAAAAAAAGTCTTAAGAACCGCACAACCTACAGGTGTACTGGAAAAATGACAATATGCATCCTGAAGCAAAGAAAAGGGTGGGAGGTGGTGGCTACTGGATGTATTTTTCTTGTGGTAGTGGATCAGAATTTTTTTTATCCTATTTTTGTACCTAAGCTTTCAGTTGCTCAAATAAATATTAAAAATGAAAACCGTTCAATAAGGCATGAAGTGTTTTCATCAGCCATTTTTTTCACCACAAAAGTAATTTTTAAAATGTTTTCCAATGAAAAAAATGTTTCAGAATATAAGGACTTCTGTCAGTTCTAGATGTGAGTCATTTATTAATTTTTAAAAGCTTCTTTGACCCTTGAATGAAAACATTGCCTATTTGCTCTAAATGTAAAAGATTTAGGCTAATATGAAAGTAGGCTATAGCCAAACCAGGCTCACACAGCTTGCCAACCCAAGGGAATGAGCTGGATGCTCAGAGCAAAGAACAATCTGCGTAACTGAAGTTCTTTCCATCCAGAATAAAAAAGAAAGAAACTTCTAAAGAAACTATATAACTTGTATGCAAGCATACTAGACACTAAGGAGAAAGAGTGTCTGTCCTCTGGACTTGTCCTACTTTATGAACCCAGGGTTTTGAGACAGAAATAATGGTAATCTTATAAGAAGCTTTAACCTTCCATGGGCTTCTCCATTTCTGCCATTTATTGCATTTTCTTTATACTGAAAGGTTGCACCATAAACTCTGGACTCTGTGGAAAGTAAGTTCTTAGCAATATGGACTTTAAAAAGAGTTGATCTGAAAATTCTCATAGAAATGATGCTGGTCAAATTAAAGGGTTTGGTGAAGGGGAGAGAAACAAAACAGAAGCAATTTCAGGGGTGGGCAAAACATTGGCTGCATCCACATGCAATGCAGAACCATGGGTCCAATGGACCCGTGGTTCCACTCTCCCATCTGAATTTAGACATTGCGGAGAGTTCCCTCTCTGCGAGTCTTCAGAAAGGAGGGGGAACTGGCTGCCTGGGCTTCCTTCTTGATTGAAGGACCACCCCGGCAGCCAATAGCAGCCGGAGCAAGGGAGAAGCTTCCTCTCTCAACTCTGGTTGCCAGGCAGTAAGACTGCTGTGCCGCATTTGGACGTAATCCTGGCACCACAGAACCAGAGGTACAGGTAGAGAAACTCACTACAAACTGAAGGTACAAATCGGAGTTAGGGGAGGGAAGATGCAGGCCCATTTGGGGGTGAAACTGTGGTTGCCCCTCTGTGGTTGCCCTCTGTGGTTGCCCCCTTCACTGATCAAACAGTGTGTAGAATTCTTCAACCAAACAAAGGGAATTGTCTGAGAAATTGCATAGTAGTGTTGGGTTTCGATAAAGAAAGGAGTCAATAAAGGCCCAAGATAACAAGAAATGGGAGACGCCATGCCCCACTCCCTACACACACACACACACACACACACACACCATCACCTATCCTGATTTCAGACTAGGGGCATTTTCCCACCTGTCTCTAGGAAGAGCTTTGACTCCCTTCCTCACTCTGCTCCTACTTTTGGAGCACAAAATGTCTCCACAATAGTTAAACAGTCACAGTTAGGGCCTGCTCCTTTTGCAGCATTGCCAATGTTCCTGTTATAGAGGATGGCATTGTGATATTTTGACTGGGCAAATGCCTCCACCAACCTTCCAAGCAATGCAGCATGAGCAGTAGACCTAAACCAATACACCAAACTCCCTCGGCCTTTGATTTTGCACTCAGTGTGAAGCCAACAAGAGACAGGGTTTTACTTCAAAGGCTTGGCTCTTCAGTACTTTTTTTTTTTTAATGGCGGGGGTGGGGAGAAAATGGATATAAAATAGAGGGTGTTTTTCCAGAGCAGACACTAGTTCACTTCATATTATATGCTCTGTAACTGAATTCATTTTCTATGCTATACATTATTCAAGGCTCTGGGCATGATAGACTGAGTCACAGAATATACAGATTCAGTGTAGTACACTGTTTTATCAGGAGCAGGTTGCGTTCTTCCCATTCCATGATACATTCTTTACTTTTATCATAAATATGGAGGAGAAGGAGGAAGTATTATGTCACTGTTTTTTTTTAAAAAAGTGATCTCAGTGTGGTTTTCATAGTAAAGAAGGAAGAATCAGAAGATGGTTCCCTGTCTCCAAGGGGCTAACCCCCACCTCCCAGCCCATTCATAGGCTTATGCTGCTGCTTCCAAACTAATAAAGTGTAACAGGCTTGGTGTATGATCATTACTTTAAGAACATAAGAACAGCCCTGCTGGATCAGGCCCAAGGCCCATCTAGTCCAGCATCCTGTCTCACACAGTGGCCCACCAGATGGTGCTGGAAGCCTACAGGCAGGAGTTGAGGGCATGCCATCTCTCCTGCTGTTACTCCCCTGCAACTGGTACTCAGAGGCATCCTGCCTTTGAGGCTGGAGGTGGCCTGTAGCCCTCCGACTAGTAGCTGTTGATAGACATCTCCTCCTTGAAGTTATCCAAACCCTTCTTAAAGTCAGCCGGGTTGTTGGCTGTCACCACATCTTGTGGCAGAGAATTCCACAAGTTGATTATGTGTTGTGTGAAAAAATAATTACGTTTGCTGGTTCTAAATTTCCTGACAATCAATTTCATGGGATGACCCCTGGTTCTAGTGTTATGTGAGAGGGAGAGGAATTTCTCTCTATCCACTTTCTCTACACCATGCATGATTTTATAGACGTCTATCATGTCTCCCTGCAGTCGTCCTTTTTCTAAACTAAAAAGCCCCAGGTGTTGTAGCCTAGCCTCATAAGAAAAGTGTTCCAGGCCACTGATCACCTTGATTGCCCTCTTCTGCACCTTTTCCAGTTCTTCAATGTCCTTTTTTAGATGTGGGGAACAGAATTGTACGCAGTACTCCAGGTGTGGACGCACCATCATTTTGTAGAAGGGCATTACAACAGCCGTTTTATTTTCAATCCCCTTCCTAATTATCCCTAACATAGAATTGGCCTTTTTCACAGCTGCAACACATTGAGTCGACACTTTCAACGAGCTGTCCACCACAACCCCAAGATCCCTTTCCTGGTCAGTCATGGACAGCTCAGATCTCATCAACGTATACTTGAAGTTGGAGTTTTTCCTCCCAGTGTGCATCACTTTCCACTTGACAACATTGAACTGCATTTGCCATTTTGTCACCCACTCACCCAGTTTGGAGAGATCCTTTTGGAGCTCCTCACAATCCATTTTGTATTTCACTACCCCAAAGAGTTTGGTATCATCTGCAAATTTGGCCACCTCACTGCTTATCCCTAATTCTAGATCATTTATGAATAAATTAAAAAGCACCGGTCCCAGTACAGATCCCTGGGGGACCCCACGTCTTACTTCCCTCCATTGTGAAAACTCTCCATTTATCCCTACCCTCTGTTTCCTGTCCTTCAAACAGTTAGCAATCCACATATGTACTTGTCCCCTTATCCCATGACTGCTAAGTTTTCTCAGGAATCTTTGATGAGGAACTTTGTCGAAAGCTTTTTGGAAGTCCAGGTATACTATGTCAACTGGATCACCTTGATCCACACAATTATTGACACTCTCAAAGAACTCCAGGTGAGGCAAGATTTACCTTTGCGGAAGCTATGCTGGTTCTCTCCCAGCAGGGCCTGTTCTTCTATGTGCTTTACAATTTTATCCATAAGGTTGCTTTCCATCAATTTGCCTGGAATGAACGTTAAGCTGTAATTTCATGTAAGGCCTGTAATTTCCTGGATCATCTCTGGATCCCTTTTTGAAAACTGGTGTTACATTTGCTACTCTCCAGTCCTCTGGTACAGAGCCCTCTGGTCTTCTGGTACAGAGCCCAATTTCAGGGGATAAGTTATATATTTTAGCAAGGAAGTTGGCAATTTCACATTTGAGTTCTTTGAGGACTCTTGGATGGATGCCATCTGGCCCTGGCGATTTACTAGTTTTCATTTTTTCCAGACAGTTTAGAACATCATCTCTTGTCACTTCTATCTGACTCAGTTCTTTAGTCTCCATCCCCCAAAAGCCTTTTTCAAGAACAGGTATATGCCCAGTATTCTCTACAGTAAAGACAGACACAAAGAACTCATTTAGCTTCTCTGCAACCTCCATATCTTCCTTAATATTCCCTTTCACTCCCTCAGATAACGAGGGTCCAACTGCCTCCCTGGGAGGTTTCCTGCTTCTGATGTATTTAAAGACATTTTTGTTATGCCCCTTGATGCTTTTAGCTAAATGTTCCTCAAACTCTCTTTTCGCATCCCTTATTGTCACCTTGCATTTCTTTTGCTAGAGTTTGCATTCCTTTCTGTTCTCCTCATTTGGGCAGGCCTTCCAGTTTCGGAAGGAAGTCTTCTTCACTTTTATGGCTTCCTTATTATTATTAATTTATTTTATTGATTCATTTTTATCAAATTTGTACACCATCCCAAACTTTTGTCTCTGGGCAGTTAACAATAGCATAAAACAAGTTAAAAACATATACAAAAACTTAAAACAATGTAACAATTTAAAAATAAAAGAGATTAAACCTTTAAAAAATTAGGAAACTGAGAAAGCTTGGGCGAAAAGATGGGTTTTCAGGTGTTTTTTAAAAATTGCCAGAGATGGGGAGGATTGTATCTCAGCAGGGAGCGCATTCCACAATCTTGGGGCAGCAACTGAGAAGGCCCATCTCTGTGTAGCCACCAAACACGTTGGCAGTAACTGGAGACAGACCTCCTCAGATGACCTCAATGGGCGGTGGGGCTTGTAGTGAAGAACACGGTCTCTTAAATACCCAGGGCCTAAGCCGTTTAGAGCTTTATAATTTATAACTACACTTCGTATTTTGTCCGGAAACTTATTGGCAGCCAGTGTAGCTCCATCAGAAAGGAGTAACATGGTCTCTCTAAGATGACCCAGAGACCAACCTGGCTGCCGCATTCTGAACCAACTGGTGTTTCCGGGGAAAGCTATTTTGGAAGAGAAGTATATAAATCTAATAAATAAATAAATAAATAAATAAATAAATGCTAGATGTTGTTGATTAGAAAACCATGCTCACTTCCAGAAGCTGCTCCTGCTCTTCCCAGGGTAGGCTTCAAACTTCCATGCTAGGCTAGCTTGGGTAGCTGGGCCCTCTCTATAGGTTCAGAAAATATGACTGAACAGATCTTGGACCGTGGTAACACTCAGGAATAAAAGAGTCAAAAAAAGAGCACAGCATCCCTCCAGTGGCTGTTGCTGGTATCTATCTTATGTTTCTTTTTTAGATTGGGAGCCCTTTGTGGACAGGGAGCCATTTTATTTATTTATTTATTTATTCATTCATTCATTCATTCGATTTCTATACCGCCCTTCCAAAAATGGTTCAGGGCAGTTTACACAGAGAAATAATAAATAAATAAAATGGCTCCCTGTCCCCAAAGGGCTCACAATCTAAAAAGAAACATAAGATAGACACCAGCAACAGTCACTTATATGTAAACTGCTTTGGGAACTTTTGTTGAAAAGTGGTATATAAATATTCATCGTATTCATATTCAGTGGGTGATGGGGACAGTCTCTTCCATCCATGCCTGTGTGGGATAAATAGTACATTGAGTGTTATTATAAGATTCAGACTTCTGTCTCCCACATCTTAATTTCCAAAAATGCAAGTAAACGTTAAATGTGCATCATACATGACTTTCAAAACAATGACAGCCTACACATTTTTAATTATTGAAATGTTCACTGAAAGTATTGGGAATGCCACAGTACATTTTTCTTTTTTTAAAAAAAAGAATGAAAACACAAAGCTTAAATTGCCTTTTCTGCCAAATAGAGCATTCCAATCAAAACTTGGCATAATCAAGTAGTACAAATATTTCCAGGCATTCATTAAAATATCAAAACAATCCTGAAAGAACCCTTCTTCCAAATGGGCTATATACACCAGTTCTCCTTTCAAGGAAGCCTTAACAAAATTAGTAACAGAAAGTATGTAACCAAAACAACACATTCTAAAACAGGAGACTGCTTAAACAGCATGTGCAAATTTCACTGTTCAGTCACTCGATCCCTTTCTCAAATGACTTATGACATATTGCCTATTTGGTCTCAAAGGAACAGGGGACTTTATTTCAGCGCAGTTCTGGCATGTTGTGTTGCAGTGTGGCAACCTCAAAAGGACCATGCCAATGTGAAATATCTCTGGCAACTTCTAGAATATCTCATGTGCCATGAGATAAAATGAGATTTATCTCCCATGAGATAGAGTTCCGGTATATTTCTTTGGCAAGCATTCCCTGCATACGTAGAGATTGAGGGAATCTTAAAAATCCCAGGAGACACAAGCAGAAAATTGCTGTTACTTCCATTTTATGTATGGAAAAATAGCCTCAAAGTAAATTGTTTGTCTAATATCTGTGCAAGAGAACAGGAACCCAGCATCAGGCCTCTGGGATTTTGGGATGCTATTTGGGTATTATAACAATGCCCATAAGTAAAAAAAGAAGAGAAGATCCCTCACTCATCCCAGGGTTATTCTAGGGGAATAAGAACAAACATTCACCTGCTTACCTCTGTTGGAAGAAATTAGTTTCTGGATTCATTCCATCATTATTTGTGATTGCAGTCACAAATTAAAATATTCATTATAACAGCAGCCTTTAAGGTAATTCACATAACCAAAGTGGGGAGGGCTAGGGGGAGGCAGGATCCTACTCCCATCCGAGTCTCTCCTGGACTCCACCGCTCATGCACCCACACAACCAGTGCAACAGAGGATTTGAGAAGAGAAATTGGGAAGATGAAGTCCTCCTGTATCCCACAATGCACTGCGTGAGCAGCAAAAAGCCAACTCATGGCACTATAGCAGCACTCCTCTCCCTGGCTGTGCTTTCTACCGGACTCAATGGCCACCACTCCTGGCAGCCATTTTAGCAGCCACGGTGCTTCAGATGAGCATCTAGTGAGGTCGGACGGGCTCTATTTTCCTCCTACCTCACTTTGTACCAGGGTAATGGATCTGGGCGACCCTGGTCTGGGGCAGCTGGGTCAGGAGGCCTCCCAGTGGCCCAGATAATACTGGCTGCTTGGGTTAACTCTCTCCTACCCAAGCAGCTTGTGTCATGAGAATCGGCTCATTGTCTCACCCAGCCCTCACTCTTTCAGTTGCCTTCCTCACAGCTAAGCTAAGATTGTATGTTCTTTGGACGCAGTGACAGGATTTATTCTAATGTGCAGCTGGACATGTTTTGTACAGTGGGGAAAATGTTTGTGCAGTGGGAACTAGATTTTTGTGCAGTTGGGAATATGGGCATTTAATAAGGAACAGCACTGTAGAAATAGATGGGGGAAATAAAGAAATAGAAAAAAATAAGGTGACTGTTGTTTCCTTTTGATCTTCATAACTGTATATTGATAATATATTATTGGGACCAACTACATGAGTAATCAAAGCATTTATTAACTCACTGAATTTTATATATAAACAGTATGTATATGTAACAGCAGTTACATAGCAGTAAAGAGACGTCTGCATGATAACATTGGGATTGGATAAAATCCACAGACATTGTAAAAAGTTTCCACAGACATTGTCTCGGTTATTTATATGGGGCATGCTTCTTTAATGTTAATGTCTTAATTCCCTGGGGGTCTCTTAATCTGTATAAGAGACTGTTAGCCTATGGTTCTATTAGCCTATGTTTAGTAAGTAATAAATATCAAACTCTTGTTTCTCAGTTAAAGTTGTCTTTCTGTTCAGTTACTTATTAAGAATAATTTCTCTGCAACAGATAGTGTCATGTGCCACACTCTCTCTCATATTATATTGATCACTGTTGTGTTTTTCTTTTACTTTCAGGTAGAAAGGTTTTGGGAGGTGCTCACGAATTGAGGATGGGAAGGCTGTACTGACTTGTTGTGTGGTGGTTTGGTGGGGAGGGGGGAAGCCCAGAATAAGCCTTGAGCAGTGACTAGGGATGTGCACAAATTGCAATTCAAAGGGCGATTCTTAACACATCCCCTGCACCTTTAAAATGATGGAGAGCAGGTGCATACCTGCTCCTCACTGCTCGCCGCCACTTCCTGAATTGGCAGCACTCACCCCTAGCTGCCCCGCATGACGCCAGCATGCATGTGGCCTCCATGCATACATGGCAGCCATTTGTGTGTTCAGCATGGTTGACAATGGTTGCTGGCTATGCAAATGACTGTTGCGCATGCACAGAGGCCATGTGCATGCTGGCACCACATGGGGGCAGCTGAGGGGGAGCACCATTAGTATACCAAGATAGCTGGGAGGAGCGCTGCCAATTTAGGAAGTGGTGGTGTGTGGCGGGGGAGCAGGTATGCAGCTGCTCTCCTCTGTTTTACAGATGCAGGGGATGTGTTATGAATTGCCCTTCGAATCATGATTCGCGCACATCTCTAGCAGCGGCTATCTTTTTTGCTTATGACGTGCTGTAAAGAAAACTGTAAATTGAGGGTGCTTGTCATAACAATAGTAGAAGTAACCGTAGTATATTAGGAAGTCATCAAACACTGTTTCCAATTACTATTTTGGGCAATTACCCAATGGGAGCAAGTTGTAAAGGTGTTAATGCTGGCTATATTCAGACAATCAAGCATATGTGGAACGAAAGTGGGTTGGGTGGATCTAAGCTGGTAATAAATTGATAATGTGAGTACTTCACCATAAACACAACCCACCGTTCATCCCACATTTATTGTGTCAATATCCAGTCAACTTTTGGCTGTTTTATGGCAGTATAATAAATGTAATTTGAGTTTTTGCCATATTATTTTATTTAAGAATTCCCACACAGCAAAGCTCCACATTGTAGATTTGTATTGTGCTTACTGTGTGAGTCAGTCCAATCCTATATTGTGAGATGTCTCCACCAGGGATATGTGGTACAAGTATAAAAGAGGTCCGGATTACTGGGCTGATTCATGCACTAAGCACAAAATAAATGTAATGCTCCACCTCAGTGCTGTAACTAGTCTGTTACTTGTTGTGCTCAGGACAAGCTCCCAATTCTGTGCCTCCCACTGCCACAAACTGCCACCAAAGCAATTTAGACTGCTCCTTCTCAGAAATGGTTGTCCTAAAATAAATTTTTTAAAAACCCCAAATGATTGAAAAACCTAAACCCTGAAGGCTGTGTCACATTTGCCCTTATTTTCTCCTCTCCCACCGGGGAGACCCGAGTTCAAATCCCCATTCAGCCATGTAACTAGCTGGGTGACTCGGGGCCAGTCACTTCTCTCTCAGCCTAACCTACTTCACAGGGTTGTTGTGAAAGAGAAACTCAAGTATGTAGTACACCGCTCTGGGCTCCTTGGAGGAACAGCGGGATATAAATGTAACAACAACAACAACAACAACAACATAATTAACTGAGTGTGCTTTAATGTGTTAGGCTGAGGTACTGTGACATCCTTTCTGGTCTGCAGTTAGATATCTAAGGCAAGATTATTTCAAGGTCTCCATTTTCGGTCTTGAAAACAGAATTATTCATACTGAGAAGGAAACAACGTAATTTGAAATTATTTTGTATCTATTATTATCTTTCATGCCCATTTTGCACCTGTGAACAGATTGCACACAGCCCAGGTGTCCTGATTACCACACCATTTTTATACTGCTGATTCAATGTCTGGATCACCACCACTACCACAGAATACATGTTTTTCCATAGCCTTCATGGGAGGATCCTCTGATGACCAAACTATTGGTGTTGACAACTCAAACCACAAATGGCTAAAAACGTAGTCTGAGTGGCCTTGGCATGAAGCAGGACACCTCAGGTGGCAGAGCGTGAGTGATTTCCCAGGGGTGGATCAGAAGCTCAGCAGCCTCCAGCCCCCCACCCCACCTCTTGAGCTAACTTTTTTTCATCTGTGTGCAGAATGAGTTTTGTTCTGGGCAGCCGTATCAAGGCAGTGTGTGTGCAGCCATGCATTCAGAGTGGGCCCTTCCTGATTCAACCTGAGCGGGATCAAAAAACTGAGTGGACATCAGAAAATGTGTGAGCACACACACATACGCACGCCTTAGAAGGAACAGTGGAGGGAGCGAGGCAGAATGACACCATACTGCTTTTCCTCTTCCCTTCACAATGGAAAAGGAAAGAAAGGAGAGGAATTTGAAAGAAGGAAGGACTAGAAGTTGTGGTTTTATTTGGGGGGGCCGGGAATGGGGATGGAAGGCACGCCATCTGGTACTCTACTTCAAGCAGCAAATTCTCAGGCAGCAGCACTATTGAGTGGTGGCACCGTTTCCCCCAGGGAATTTTTTTTAAAGTATTTTTTAAAAATACCTTCAACATGCTAATAGTAAAATATTTATCTCACACATGTGTTGGAATATATCTGCAAACAGTTCTTTCAGAAAATTAGAGGGGGGCACCTTAGAGACAGTGATGAAAAGCTAGGGTATGTCTTCAGCAGCTTGGCGTACCGCAGACTGATGAGTGTGCGCCATTCTTCTTTCCCACCCCAGACGTGCGCACACATCCATAGGCACACACTTTGCACAGAGCACATTCTCTTTCCCTGAATCAGCAGCAGAATGGGAACAATGGTCTGCAAGTCGGCTGCAGAACGAGACGTACAATTAGTTGTAAAATAAAAAACAGCTGGTGAAATAGAATAGCTGTTATTCTGAGCACATGAACCTGAAAAGATACTGTTTATTTTATAAGACAAACAGCATTTGTCTCCTATTTGATCTAAAAGAGCATCTACCACTGGAAGTTGTCCATTCTCATTTAGTCACTTCGCTGCTGGAGCAGGCTGTGCAGAAGCTATAAACACAAAGCAGAACGTATCACTTTCCACGTTAATTTGACAGTAAACAGTACTAATTTGGCTTTGCGGCTGTTTATTGATACCAAAATAATACAATTCAGTGCAGAGAACAGTAGCCAGTGAATTGGGACTGAGCAGTTTATAGAACCCAAGGAGCCAGGCTAGCCACAGCCTCACATTCGAAAGCATTTGACATGTGACACAGCATGGGTTTGTGGCTTTCCCTCAGCAGCGCTAGGAGGGGTGGGTGGCTATTGCTTGTCATCCCTGGTGAAGATTTTCCTCCTAGATCTCCTAAGGGTCACTTGGGTTTTGCTGAGCCGGCTCAGTTTCTACCTCAGTGTTGATGACATTAGGGCATCCCCTGCAGAGTCAGCTTCAGGCAATGCAAACATATGTTTCCCCATGTGAACTGGGAACAAGAGGTTGGGGAAGAAATGTGCCTGATTCATGCATTGCATTATCTTGACTGTGTCTGGGTGCCGCTCTCCTCTGGCTGCATCCTGCACTATTCCAGTAATGTATGAAATGAGGAAACCATGGAGGAAAGATGAATCGCATGGAAAGTTCCCTTCCCACCCAACCACCTGTGGGGTGGATGCTGTACTCATATCCTTTAGTAATGTTGTGTTAGGTTTATCGTATATACATTTACAGAACTCATTTATTTATGGTCAAGGACCAAATAAACACTACAGCAAAGAGCAATACAGTACAATACAATAACATAAGTAAACATTTAAAAACCAGTTTGCAGACACCTTATTTTACATGCCTCCGAACAAAAACAAGCAATCCTATGAGTAACTTATTCATGCCTATCTCCTAAAAAATAAACAATAAGATGTTCCTCAGACCAGTCCAAATGTTTCTTTTGATGGGGGCAATCTGAATGCAACGGGCAATATCATAGAAAGGGCAATTAAACAAAGTATGTGTTAATGTACTGAATGTGTTAATGTACTGAATGAATGTAATGTAATGAAGAGCCTGCGTGGTATAGTGGTTAGAGTGCTCAACTAGGACCGGGGAGACCTGAGTTCAAATGCCCATTCAGCCATGGTACTTGATGGGTGACACTGGGCCAGTCTTCTCTCTCAGCCTAACCTTCTTCACAGGGTTGTTGTGTTGAGAAACTTAAGTATGCAGTACACCACTCTGGGATCCTTGGAGGAAGAGCGGGATATAAAACCAAACCAAACCAAACCCCCCCAAAAATGTTTCCACCTCAGCAGCTCCACATGGACACAAACATTCCTCCAAGGGGATCCCTCGAAATCTGCCCTCCAACACAGCTGAAGGGAGGATATTAAAACGGGCCTGAGAGAAGACCCTTCTCAGCATGAGCATAGGCAAATGTGTAAGGTACGCAGCTGGCCTTGGGTAATTTGAAAAGCTGAGATAATTATATCTGGAAGCAATCAGGCTAAGGTCATTCTGCTTTTCTATGTCTCTTACCCTCTGTGTAATTTATTTATTTATTTGCCTTATCATAATTTAACGATTTTATATATTGCTCCGAAAGGCCACAATTACCCAGGATTATTATTATTATTATTATTATTATTATTAATTCGATTTCTATACCGCCCTTCCAAAAATGGCTCAGGGCGGTTTACAAAGAGAAATAAAACAAATAGGTGCTCCCTGTCCCCAAAGGGCTCACATTCTAAAAAGAAACATAAGACACACACCAGCAACAGTCACTGGAAGTCCTGTGCTGGGGGTGGATAGGGCCAGTTACTCTCCCCCTGCTAAATAAAGAGAATCACCACGGTAAAAAGTGCCTCTTTGCCCAGTTAGCAGGGGATGTCATGTATATTCCTCCTCCAAGTGGAACAGAAATCATCCACCAAAGTTAGTGAGCCTAACCCTTGGAGACAGCTAATAAGTTTAAGCCAATATAAGACCGCTTGCATCTGGGCCCGAGCAGTTAATCTAATAACGCCTGCTTCCAAACGCAAAGCTGCATTTGGGACACAGCTGGGGAGTTGGAAGATGTCCCATAAGAACTTTGACTGAACAACTTCAAAAGATCGTAAGTTGCCAGCTAAAAGAATTTCTATTAATTCTACTTTCACATTTCTACTAAGCTGTTTGTCTACTAGATGTGAAAGCAGGGCTGGCTCATCCAGGTAAGCAGACAATGCGCCGCATCGAGGCGTCGTCTACTGGGGGGCGTTGAGCCGATGATGCCCTTGACAACGTGTTGTTTTGCTCAAAAACAATTTGCAAACATATTTCGCTCACGGTCACCAGATACAAAGATGCCCCACCCTAATCTCCCATGAGCGACAACAAGCAGAGGGGCTGGGCAGTGGGGAGCAACGTGCAACTGCGCAGGCATGCTCCAAGTTCCAATGGCAGAAGTGCAATGTGGGGAGAGCCAGTGTGGTGTAGTGGCTAGAGTACTGGACTAGGACCGGGGAGAGCTGAGTTCAAATCCCCATTCAGCCATGAAAACTAGCTGGGTGACTCTGGGCCAGTCACTTTTCTCTCAGCCTAACCTACTTCACAGGGTTGTTGTGAGGAGAAATCTAAGTATGTAGTACACCACTCTGGGCTCTTGGAGGAAGAGTGGGATATAAAATGTAAAAATAAAAATAATAAATAATAAATACACACACGTGGAAAGAAAACAGTGCCTTCCTGAGGTGCCTATGCACCAGAAGTGGACATGAGTCCCGCCCAAGCGCCAGCTGTTCTCTGTTTCTCTGGTGGGCAAGAGGAAGAGAGCAGCTGCTCTTGAGTCCAGGAGTCGTCGCCGCACTGCTCCACAAACTAGAATTCACCGTCGATGGGCCTGGGTGAAGCCTGAGGGCAGCCAGAGCAGCAACCCAGCCATCGCAGCCTGCAAATTGTTGCAGGTAAAGATGTAGTGAAAGAGAGGTGGGTTAGGTTGGAAGGAAGGCTGGGTTGAGCCCTCCTCCCCCCGCAGCTGAAAACTGGGAGGAAGGAAAGACAATCCCTTTTGCCTGTTACTTTTTCAGCAGTTTCCAAAAAACCCTCATATTTTAGAGGGATATAGAGCTTCTTGATGCAGCAGAGAAAGCTTTAGAAAGAAACTAGCTTCTGCACTGAGCCTGTGGCATTCCTCCCCCCCACAACTCTCTCACTCGCTCTCTCCCCCCATACACACAACTCTCTCGCTTGCTCTCCCCCCGCACACAACTCACTCGCTCCCCCATAACTCTCTCGCTTGCTCCCTCCCACACACACACAACTCTCTAACTTGCTCTCTCCCCCATACAGAATTCTCTCGCTTGCTCTCCCACTACATACAACTCTTTCACTCACTCTCTCCCCCCTACACACACACACACCTCTCGCTCGCTCTCTCCCCTCATCCAAACAGCTCTCTCGCTCACTCTCCCCCATACACAACTGTCTCTCTCGCTCCTTGCGCCTACACACACACCTCTCTCGTTTGTTGTCTCCCCTACGCACACACCTCTCTCACTCGCTCTCTCCTCCCATACACAACTCTCTCGATCTCTCTTCCCCCCCATACACAACTCTCTCACTCACTCGCTCTCCCCCCACAACTGTTTTTTATCTTCTCACTTTGTGCTTGAGGGAAAAGGGAAAGCCCTCCCCCCACTCCCTGCTATATTATATACAATGTTATGTACATAATTAAGTAAAAATTTTGTGTATTAAATTTTGAATACACACTAACTATATTTATTTCAAATTTTTATTTTTTTACTATAACGGGGGGGGGGGCTCAACAGAATGTTGCATCAGGGCGCCAGATCCCCTAGAGCCAGCCCCATGTGAAAGGGTCAAAATCTGATCCAATGTAGACCGGCCTGATCGAAAGCCAGCCTGTTCATCCCTTATAATATTATTTTGCTCTGCCCAGTCTCTGAGTTCATAACATAAATGCCTCGCATACAATTTGCTGATGACGCACAAGAGGCTAATTGGCCGATAATTGGCTGGATCTGACTGTATTCCATTTTTATATATTGGGACAATTATGGCCATGTGCCAATCCTCCGGAATACAACCCACATGGTCTACGTAGGTAAAAAGTTTGGCCAGAACCGAAGCCAACCAGTCAGATTCTGCCTTCAATAATTCCCTGGAAATCAGGTCTATGCCAGGAGCCTTACCAGGTCATAGTTGAGAAATTAAATTATGAATTTCTCATTCCGTGACCGGAGGCCATGGGGGAAGGCAGTCTAAATAATGTAAGCAAGGGGAAGGGTCTGGCACAGGAGCTGTATATAATAATTTAAAATGGGCCACCCAGCAGTCCACAGTAATATAATTATCCCAAATAAGGGGACGTTCTTTCATACCAGATGTTACTAATCCTCAGTCCTTTTGTTTAGCTGCGGCGAGAAAGCGTTCCCATGCTCCCCTCACCATCTCCCATTTCTTCACTTTAATGAGCTTTTAATATTCTTTCTTAAGCTCTATTAATTCTTGGGCCAGTTCAACATCTAAATTGAGTCTATACTGATTAATTTTGGTGACCAGCTGCTTCTTGGCTGTAACACAATCATGGTCAAACCAACCTCAAGGTCTATGTCTCCTGGACACCTTTTCACCTAATTGTTGCCTCAGGAGGGGTTGGAATGCCAGAATAAGGTTCCCAAATTTAATGTATCTGGTGAATCTCCTTCCTTTAAAAATGTAGCACGTAGAGAGGAATATATACATTTACACTTTACATAGAATGATCAGAGACAACAGCCCATGTTCAACATGTGCACAATCTGTACGGTGTACATAGCTAGGGATGTGCACAGAACTGGTTTGGATGCCCTTTAACGGACCTCTGAGCCAGTTCGAAGGTGGGGGGATTCCTTTAAGGGCCGGGGACAGTGCTCTTCCCCTCTCCCCATGTTCCCCTCTGCTGGCGCTGTCCATCAAAACAGCCCCATGGGGCAGCAATGTATCTCCTTGCCACCCTGGTACACTACTGCCCCACACTCCAACATGCGGACATGCAGCGGACACTTCTGGCTACTTCTGGTCCATGACGTACTGGGATGGCAAGGAGGTAGGCTGCCCCCTGTGGGATGGTTTTAAAGGACAGCACCAGCAGGGGAAATGTGGGAGGGGAGGGCAAGAGCACCCTCCATGGTCCTTAAAGTTATCCCGCCCACCTTCAAACTGGCAGTTGCCAGTTCCATCACTATACATAGCTATAGATCTGTGAGCTCATACAATTATTCACAAATTATGCTGAATGGATATACAGCAGCACATGTGCTATCTGTACCTGTGTTTGAAAGGGTCTGTACCCAGGATCATGTTTCTAATGAATGCATGTTCATTTTACAAACACGTACAAGTGTACAGACATCTGAATAGGGTTATAGCCCTTTGCATTTCATGGGCATTTGATGTAGAAATTTCCCCTCTGCCCTCATGTATTTAGGTTGTTCTCATACACAGCATAACCTGGGTTAGGGATGCCCAGCCCACGTTAGGCTGTGCATAATAACCACTGGGATTGGGCCCGATCCCAGTGGAGCAGCACTGCCTAGCCCCACTATTTACCCCAGCTGTTAGTTGAGGTTAAGGGAGCTAGCACTCCCTTAGCCCTGGCTAATTGTTCATGTGTGAGCACAGGCTGCTTCCAACCTGGCCACACACAGTGATGGGTGTCTAGAGTGCCCATCTCTTGGGGGAATCCCCCAATGTAGCGCATTGCAGGATTCATGGAGGCTGGGACAATGTGTCCCAGCCTTAGATCAATCCACCCTCCTCCACACTGCACAGAGCAGGGCTAAACATATGGGAGCAAGGAGCACTCTCCCACCAACAAAACAATCATCTGGGAGCCGGGGAGGAAAGGTTTGGGAAGCCTTCCCCCCCCCCACCTGCCCACACACCCACTCACCTGCCTGTCTGGTGGTCGTGTGAGTGGCCCTATTATGTGCATATGTATATACATAGATGAATCTTCATGCATGCATATATGATGAAATGGACTTTGCTCCATGAAATGGACTTTACTCCAGGCATTCCAGGAGCATAGAGGATAGAGTGCCTGCCCTCTCCTGCCTCACATGAGATCTCAGAAAAAGGAGGTAGAAGAGGAGAGGGTAGAGGAAGGGTGGTCAATCTGGAAGAATATCAGGAAAATGTCAATGTTCTGACCCGATCCGACCCAATTCTACAGTTTGGGGAGGGATTGGGTTGGATCTGACATTTTTAAGTATGCACAGGCATAGTATACAAAGGCTAGTTATATTATTATTATTATTATTATTTTATGTTATTACAATATCCTTATCCCCCCAATATTGTTTATAGTACAATATTTCAGTGACACTGAATTAACTCTCACTCACTGATTTCAGATTCTTTGGGAAACTGTTTCTGAGTTTGCTCCCAGATAACAATTCTACAGAAATATCTCTCTCTCTCTCTCTCTCCCCCCACCCCCCCTCTCTCTCACACACACACACACGGGGGGCGGGGGGGGGAGAGAGAGTTTTTTTCAATAAGCGCTCTCTCTCTCTCTCTCTCTCTCTCTCTCTCTCTCTCTCTCTCTCTCTCTCTATATATATATATATATGAGTATTTCAATAAGAAATGAAATGTGTGTGATACTTATTGTACTTGCAACATCAGATAGATTGGGTATACATAGGTACTTTGAGATGTTAATCAAAACCTTAATAAAAGATAATTAGAGAATATAATAGGGTCTGAGGGACAAGATGTATATACTGCCATATTTCAAAAAGAACTTCAGGTGACTCTGATGCAACTATGAATCCTTTTCTTTTACAAGGAGTTTCTTGATTGTTTCAACTCAGTTTTCTGCTATTCTGAGATATCCAAGACTGGAGTTACATACTAGAAGTCATACTCTAATAAACATTTATTAAATTCAGTACATCTCAGTTGCGGTTCATTATAAATTCATTATCAATTACCACTTTAGAAAGTGGAAAGTTATTGTGCACCGCCCAGAGCCTCTGGATGGGGCGGTTTATAAATGTAAATCATCATCATCATCATCATCATCACCATCATCATCCCCCAGTGAGGCACTACCTTGGCGTGGTTGTGGGGCTTGTGTGCTCTGAGGAAGGTGAGAGCTATGCCAGAGGTCCAACCATACTGGACAGGTCTCACCAGAGGAGCCAGACAAAGAGTGCCTCTCCCATCAACAATATGGTGAGACGTAACTTTAATAAATCTATACTGGATCGGTCATCGCCCGGGTCAACAAGGACCGCGCCAGGTGCTATAGTCCCTGGACATCTGGTGGCAAGTGGGCAACAGGACTCAGGATCTTCAGTTGAGCAACCAGGGCTGAAGACAGCAAAGTTACTGGAAGAAACGTCGCTTAACCGAAAAAAATATACGAAAAATGCCAAGGAAATAATAATCTGCTATTACAAGTCTAGTCCAACTAGAAGAGGTTATTTAAAAAGAATGTACCAAATTTGGAAAGAGAAGCATCCAGATACAGAAATAACAGAACAAAGGCAAGCAGACCAGAGAAGATACATAATAAGAAATAAAGTATTCACAGGAGTTGAGCTGGAAAAACTGGAAAGAGCAACACAGGCTCAAGATATGGAAGAAGAATTACCACCAATTGAAGAAGTTGCTCAGGCGCAGGTGGAGGAGGTATTGGAAATCGAGGATACCACTGTTACTGAACTGTTTCAAAATCAAAACCAGGCAACCTCCCCTTTGCCTTCACCTCAAAAACCCAAATGCCATTTAACAGAAAAGCAACAAGAACTAAAGCAAAAAATAACTGAGCCAAATAACTGAACCAAACAACCACCAGGGTTCAACTTCCAGCTCTAAAAACAGTTGCCAAAAAACAACTTGCTCAGGCATTAAAAGATGTCAATGCTGCACTTGCAGAAATAACAACCAAGAATTTGCAAGAAACAAACCAACTAATGTACACTGCAGCAACAATAACAAACCAAGAGCTCGGATATAAGATCAGTGGACCTGTAAAAAAAGAAAGCAGTACATCACCTAAATGGAAGATTAGATTAGAAAATAAAATCTCCAGGCTTAGATCAGATGCTAGTAAATTGAAAGATATGAAAGACAAGAAGCTGAAGAATGAAAATACCAAACAGTATCTGATCCAAAAATACCACCTAGATTCAAGGAAAATTAGAGAATTCCTGGAAATAATAAAGCAGCAAATAACAGCAGTGTCAAAGAAGATTAGCAGGAATTACACAACACAGGCAGAATCTCCAATTCCAGTCGAATCAAAGACGTTTCTACCAAAGCATAGAAGGAGAAACTGCAAGAAACCTAGAAACACCAAATAAAGAAGAAACAGTGCAATTCTGGCAGAAATTATGGGACAATCCAATAGATTTTAATGAAAAAGCAGGCTGGGTGAAAGAGGTCCAAAAATGTAACCAACAAATGCAAGATCTAATAATAACACCAGAATTAATAAGTGAAAGAGCAAAGAAAATTAAAAATTGGACTGCTCCAGGCGACAATGAACTGCATGGCTTTTGGCTTAAACACCTAACAAGCCTTCATAAACAACTATCAAAACAGTTCAATCACATTTTGCAAGGAGGTGATATTGAACAATGGCTTACAACTGGGAAAACTCATCTCATCATGAAAGACCCAGCAAAAGGTGCAGTTCCAAGTAATTATAGACCGATAACCTGTCTGCCAACAATGTTCAAATTATTAACTGGAATAATAGCAGATGAAGTGATGCAACACTTATTAACTAACAAACAGCTTTCAGTTGAACAGAAAGGAAATTGCCCGAACACCAGAGGCACAAAAGACCAGCTGCTGATTGACAACATGATTTTAGAAAATTGCAAGAGAAGAAAAACAAATCTAAGTGTTGCATGGATTGACTACAAGAAAGCCTTCGATTCATTGCCTCACACATGGATACTAAAATGTTTAGAAACAACGGGTGTCAGCAAAAACATTCAGATATTTATTTAAAAAAGCAATGAGCATGTGGAGTACACAGTAAACAATCAATGGCTAGACACTTGGGCAGGTTAGCATTAGAAGAGGCATTTTCCAAGGGGACTCACTATCCCCTCTGTTGTTTGTAATCACCATGACCCCACTTTCACAAATACTAAACAAAACAGGCCTCGGATACCAAACATCTAAAACATCAAGCAAAATCTACTGTACATGGACGATCTGAAGTTGTATGGAAAGTCCCAGTCAGAAATCGAATCACTGCTAAGCACTGTCCGTATATTCAGTAGTGATATAGCAATGGAGTTTGGAATAGACAAGTGTGCTGCATTAATAATGAACAGAGGGAAAATAAGAAAAGCAGAAGGAATAGAACTGCCCAATGGAAGCCACATCAAGAACCTGGAAGAGAAAGAACATTACAAATACTTGGGCATTCTCCAGGCTGATAGCATCGCACACACTGAAGATAAAAGAAAAATAGGAAGTGAATACATCAGGAGAGTTAGGAAAATCCTCAAGTCCAAACTCAATGGTGGGAACACCATACAAGCCATAAACACCTGGGCTATACCTGTTATCAGATACACTGCAGGAATAATAGACTGGACCCAGGCAGAGCTAGAGACGCTGGATCGTAAGACCAGGAAAATCATGACCATCAATCATGCTCTGCACCCCCGCAGTGATGTCGATAGGCTATACCTCTCTCGCAGCTCAGGTGGAAGAGGAATGCTGCAAGTCCATCAAACATTAGAGGAGGAGAAAAGAGGCCTTGAAGAATATATACAGGACTGTGAAGAAGATGCACTTCACATGGTCAATAACGAGAAACTATTCAACACCAATGAAAGAAAGCAGGCCTACAAGAAAGAACAAGTCAAGAACTGAGCAGAAAAATGGAAAAATAAGCCACTGCATGATCAATATTTGCACTATATTGTGGAAAATCAGTGGAAAATCAGAAATCACCAAGACCTGGCAATGGCTTAAGAATGGCAACTTGAAGAAAGAAACAGAGGGTTTAATACTGGCTGCGCAAGAACAGGCACTAAGAACAAATGCAATAAGAGCAAAAGTAGAAAAGTCAACAACAAACAGCAAGTGCCGCCTTTGTAAAGAAGCAGATGAAACCGTGGACCACCTAATCAGCTGTTGTAAAAAGATCGCACAGACTGACTACAAACAAAGGCATGACAAGGTAGCAGGGATGATACACTGGAACATCTGCAAAAAATACAAGCTACCTGTAGCCAAAGATTGGTGGGACCATACAATTGAAAAAGTGGTAGAAAATGAAGATGTAAAAATATTATGGGACTTCTGACTACAAACAGACAAACATCTGCCACACAATACACCAGATATAACTGTAGTCGAGAAGAAAGAAAAACAAGTTAAAATAATCAACATAGCAATACCAGGGGATAGCAGAATAGAAGAAAAAGAAATAGAAAAAATCACCAAATACAAAGATCTACAAATTGAAATTGAAAGGCTGTGGCAGAAAAAGACCAAAATAATCCCAGTGGTAATTGGCGCCCTGGGTGCAGTTCCAAAAGACCTTGAAGAGCACCTCAACACCATAGGGGCCACAGAAATCACCATCATCCAATTACAAAAAGCAGCTCTACTGGGAACAGCCTATATTCTGCGACAATATCTATAACAACTGACAATAAAATTCAGCCATCCCAGGTCCTTGGGAAGGACTCGATGTCTGGATAAAACAAACCAGTCAATAACACCAATCTGACTGTGTAAACAAGAGATAATAAGTCTTAGAAAAAATGATTTGATTCTTATTATGACATTTGTTGCTTTAGTGTTATTGAGTATTGCAAACTCTAGAAAATATGAATAATTATAATTGCAGCTAATTCCCTTTATATACAAATAAATAAAGTCCTCCTTTTGACCATTCCTTCATCTACTGTCATTGGCTGTGTCCACTATAATATCTTAGGTATTTATAACATATTTCACAAGATGTAACAGTATATTTCTTTAATCTGTGGCCAATGAATAAAATATTTTGCTCTCCTTTTTAGATCCCTGTTCTCAGATGTCCTTCATGTAACTATTTGAACATATCTTGCCTTAGACTAATAGGATCACTATCCTGTTACCTTTGTAAAGAACCCCATCAGTTAGACTTATTTCATTCTGAATGCCCCATTGGGCAATGAAATACAAATTTCCCTTTTAATGCACTCTGCTTTAATTGCTTTCAACAGTTGCTGCAATATTTTATAGAATGGTGTGTTCTCCAATGCCAAATGCCAACTGACTGTTGTTTAGAACACAGTAAGCACTGGCACAGCAGGGAAATGCTTGACTAACAAGCAGAAGGTTGCCGGTTCGAATCCCCGCTGGTACTATATCGGGCAGCAATGATATAGGAAGATGCTGAAAGGCATCATCTCATACTGCATGGGAGGAGGCAAAGGTAAACCCCTCCTGTATTCTACCAAAGACAACCACAGGGCTCTGTGGGTGCCAGGAGTGGGACCCTGTGCTTACTTTAAGCACAGCAGACCTAGGGAGCAAGAGGTTGCCGGTTCAAATCCCCGCTGACGTTTCCCAGAATATGGAAAACTCCTATATTGGGCAGCAGCGATATAAGAAGATGCTGAAAGGCATTATCTCACACTGTGTGGGAGATGGCAATGGTAAACCCCTCCTGTATTCTACCAAAGACAACCACAAGGCTCTGTGGTCACCAGGAGTCAACACTGACTTGATGGCACAATTTTACCTTTAAGCTCCAGTTCAAGGTGCACTATTACCACACAGATGAACCTGTCCAAAATACTATCCTGTCCAACCTGCTAAGGGTGGGAACATGCTCATACTCCTGTGTCCCACCAGTTAGTCTGCAGAATTCAGGGCAAATTGTGCCTTTAAAAAAAAGAAAATTCAGAACTGCACAATGGTTTGTGAGTGTTCACATACATAGAATGCGCCACTACAGAACACGTTTATGTGTTCCTTGTCTGTGCACACATACTTTGTTGCCTAGAGTCAGACACTTTCCATGACATTTAGAAGCTTACAGAGAGTGGGAGAAAATCCTCAGAACTGGACATTTGACAGCACGATTGCAGAGGAGTTTTCTATTAATTGCTGGAGACTCTGTGGGGAGCACTAGTGGAGTCTGTGGGAAGCATCTTTGGCAGGGGAAGGAGAAATGGCCTCTGATCAGGCTCTGGATTCTGGAGTATCCTGATCTATTCATTTTACTTTTCTCATTGTTATCAGTCCCCTTTCACACCATTAAAAATAATACAACTTTTGCAGGACTTAAATTTTTGAACTGTACAAATGTTCTTTCTGTCTGCACACTTGCAAACAGACTCTGTCACATGTGAGCCAAGCTTTTCGTTCCAAGGGAACAGAAGAGTCTCATTTCATATCCCCTTCTCAGTCTCAAGGCAAACTGAGCTATGAGTGAATTCTTTCCTCTCCCAGATGTAGTAATCAGACCCTGAGCATCTAAAGCATATTCTTGAAGGACATTGCTTTTTTATTATTATTAATTATTATTATTATATTTATTATTTATCATATTGTTATACCACCTGATATGTACATCTCTAGGCAGTAGTCCCATTTTCATTTTCGTCCCATTTTCAATGGGACTATTGGGGCTTTCGAATCTCTGGAAAGCCCCGGTAGTCCCATTGAAAAGGAATGTTTCATTTTCTCTATTGCTGTTAGAAAATTGGCCTAATTTCTTCCTGAAATCCCATTGGTTTGCTCCCATACCTGCTAATGGGGTGAAAGAGGCACCTTTTGAGAACCTTTTTGTTGACAAATAAATATTCTAAATATTAACCCCTGGCTAACTGGGCAAAGAGGCACCTTTTAACGTGGTGATTCTCTTTATTTAGCAGGGGGAGAGTAACTGGCCCTCTCCACCCCCAGCACGGCATCCTTCCAGTGGCTGTTGCTGGTATCTATCTTATGTTTCCTTTTAGATTGTGAACCCTTTGGGGACAGGGATCCACCTTATTTATTTATTTATTATTTCTCTGTGTAAACCACCCTGAGCCATTTTTGGAAGGGCAGTATAGAAATCGAATGAATGAATGAATGATCCCCAGTCATTGACTTTAGTGCATAGAAAAGCAACATGGGGAGAGACAGAGTGTGGGCAAGACAGGTTATGAAACTTTCCATCACAGAAGACAGAGGTGCTTTTTACATGTCTGGAGGAGGAGGAAGAAGACATTTTAGTAGGCAAGGGAGCATTTAATAGGTTCCAAAACTCTGCTCTTCAAACCATTTAAAGTTAAATTTTCAAAACAAAACAACAACAAAATCCTCACAGTTTTTAAGGGCATCTGCTGTGATTTTTGTTTACATATATTAAAATAACCATAGTAGTAGTATCAATCTGACTCGGTTCGAATCTGACAGGATACAGCATGTGACCCATTTGAAGAGTTATGCGGTCGCGGTGTGTGCAGCAAAAAAGAGTTTTTGGTCTGCGCACATTGCGGCTGCAGGTTCGCGCTCAGCGGAGCTATCCCGGGTTGTGAGGAGTTTGATTTCTGCTCCTTCTACTTCAAATCAGTCCACATCAGTCTGCTGTGATGCCTTTAATGGGTTTTTTTTGCAAACAAGATCTCCTGTATTTGGGCTGACTTGGACTCCACCGTTTTTTCAGGGTCTATGGAGGAGGTGTCCAGCAATCCCTCTTGCAATATTAGATTGGATCAGTTTCAATCTGTGAATCCTGAGGATGTGGACAAGCTGCTTGGGGCAGTGAGGCCTACCACATGTTTTCTGGATCCTTGCCTGACTTGGCTGCTTCTATCTAGCAGGGAGATTGTTGGAGATGGCCTAGTTAATATCATAAATGCATCACTGAGGGAGGGTAGGGTGCCCCCTTGTTTGAAGGAGGCATTGATTAGACCACTCCTAAAGAAGCCTTCTCTGGATCCCTTAGTGATGGACAGTTACAGGCCAATCGCCAATCTCCCTAGGTTGGGCAAGGTGATTGAGAGGGTGGTGGCCAACCAGCTCCAGATGGTCTTGGAGGAAACTGATTATCTAGACCCATTTCAAACTGGCTTTAGGGCTGGCTATGGGGTCGAGACAGCCTTGGTTGGCCTGATGGATGACCTTTACCGGGGAATTGACAGAGGGAGTGTGACTCTGCTGGTTCTTCTGCATCTCTTGGCGGCGTTCAATACCATTGACCATGGTATCCTTCTGGATCGTCTGGGGGAGTTGGAGATAGGGGGCACTGCTTTGCAGTGGTTCCGCTCCTATCTCTTGGGTAGATTCCAGATGGTGGAGCTTGGTGACAGTTGCTCCTCAAAATGGGAGCTGCTATATGGAGTCCCCCAGGGCTCCATTCTGTCACCAATGCTTTTTAATATCTACATGAAACCACTGGGTGAGGTCATCAGGAGATTTGGTGCTGGGTGTTATCAGTATGCTGATGACACCCAAATCTACTTCTCCTTTTCATCTTCAGGAAATGGCACTCATTCTCTAAATGCCTGCCTACAGGCAATAATGGGCTAGATGAGGGAGAACAAATTGAAGCTGAATCCAAGCAAGATGGAGGTGCTCATTGTGGGGGCTCAGAATCTGAGGGATGAGTTAGATCTTCCTGTGCTGGATGGGGTTACACTCCCGCAGAAGGAGCAGGTGCACAGCTTGGGAGTATTCCTGGACCCAGGCCTCACCCGGGTATCTCAGGTGGAGGCCATGGCCAGGAGTGCTTTCTATCAGCTTCGGCTGATTCGACAGCTGCGCCCATTCCTCAGAGAGGATGACCTCAAAACAGTGGTGCATCAGCTGGTAACCTCCCAGCTCGACTACTGCAATGCGCTCTACGTGGGGCTGCCTTTGTACATAGTCCGGAAACTTCAGTTAGTTCAGAATGCGGCAGCCAGGTTGGTCTCTGGGGCAACCCGGAGAGACCATATGATGCCTGTTTTGAAACAGCTACACTGGCTGCCGATATGTTTTTGGGCGAAATACAAAGTGCTGGTTATTACCTATAAAGCCCTGAATGGCTTAGGTCCGAGTTATCTAAGAGTGCGCCTTCTTTTACACGATCCCCACTGCATGCTAAGACCATCTGAGGGGGTCTGTCTCCAGTTACCACCGGTTCATTTGGTGGCGACGCAGAGGCGGGCCTTCTCTGTAGCTGCTCCTGGGCTGTGGAATGCACTCCCAGCAGAAATTCATAATTTGAGATCATTGTCCTGTTCTTCAGGAGAGCCCTTAAAACCTAACTATTTGGCCTGGTCTTCCAGGGTTTTAAATGATCAACTGTTTTAAATTGTTTTAAATTGTTGCCCTAATCTTCAGGGCTTTTAGCTGTTTTATTGGTTTTATTGTGTTTTAATAGTTTGATTTTAATTGCTAATTTGTTTTAATTGTTTTTATCATCTGTGAACTGCCCTGAGCCATTTTGGAAGGGCAGTATATAAATCAAATAAATAAATAAACAAACAAACAAACAAATAAATATAAGATCACATCTTTTAAAAGATATGTGTGTGTGTGGCGGGGGTATGCATATCTGGTAGGCTTATGTAATTAATTAACTGAGTGACTAATAGTTACTTGGTGTGCAAAACTTTGACCTCACTAGAGGTGCCCCCTCTTCAGTAAATGGTGCTCCTGAAGCAGGAACAGCTGGTGATCACATCACTACAAACTTTAATCCTGTAACTTTTATTTTGTAGTTGTTGTATCCTTCACATAACTTGAATGTCAATTATAAGGAGAGTGATTTCATGTGGAGAGATTTAGCTTCCTGAATAATGTCATTAGCAGTACTTCTGGTGTGAAAACTCTAAAAATTAGCCATGTGCCAAACTAGTCCATGATTGAACCAGTGTGCAACAAACTGGGCCAGTGTGACCGCAGACTGGGCCAGCCCTGGCAAAATGGGTCTGTTCTGCTATCAAACTGGACTGGACCCAGTTCGTCCACAGACTGGATCACCGGTTTGAGTGCCTGTAAAGCAGAATCTGGTGAGGATTTGCCTTTGCTTCCAAAGGTAATAAAAAGGTGGCAGGGGAGCGGTGAGAGAGAGGTGCCTTTAAAACTGAAAGAGAAGGTCCTTACCCGCAGGCTTGCACAACCCTGCACAACCCTCCCCCACCCTCTCCACAGCAGTGGTGGTACGCAAATGGCCTCTGCACATGCATGGAGGCCATTTGTGTGGTCAGCGCATTGCTGATCATGCTGCAAATGGCCTCCATGCATGAAGGAAGGTAATCTGCAGCATGATCAGCAACATGCTGACCACACAAATTGCCTCTGCGCATGCACAGAAGCCATTTGTGTGCTGCCACCGCTGCTGAGAGGGTGGGGGGAGTGCTGCACAGGCCTGCCAGTAAGTGCCTTCACTTTCAGTTTTAAAGGTGCCTCTCTCTCGCTGTTCCCCCATTGCTTTTTAGTACCTTTGGGAGCAATGGAGAATCCTCACCAGATTCCCCTGTACAGGCATTCAAACCGGTGAACCAGTTCGAGACAGATTGGTCAGACAGACCGGACCAGCCAATCCGTTCGATCAAACCAGACCATACTCTGGTCCAAATCTGGTCCGAATTTAGACAGAACCACGCAAACCAGTTCCGTGCACACCCCTACTAATAATGCCCTTAAAATATGTACTACACAATTAAGCAGACTTTAGATGTTGTGTTTTTTTGCTCAGTGAATTCAGATGCTTTCAAAAGTGGATTTATCTGGAAACTTAGCATTGTTTCATCAGATTTCACCCCCCAGTTTATACATCCCTAAGAACAAAGAGGATGAAAGACATATGTGGAAATCTCTTGCTACAAATCTGTGTACAGTCCTTGTATAAGACAAATAAGAATGTAACAAATGCGATCAAAGGCCCTAGAGACTGCCAGTCTGTGTTTACTTTCCCTCCCCACATACTAGTGACTGACATTCTTTACATATATATATATATTAATAGTTTAGACAAATGTGTCTAGCCCTAAGATAGAAAGATGTGTCATTAATTATGGATTTCTTCTCTGTGGATCTCTTCATGTCAGTAGTTGCCAAGTTGCAGGAGCAGAACTATAAGCATGGCAACGCACCATACTCTGTCCCTGACCTTGGCCCATAGCGAATGCTTCCGCTGAAGGAACAAGAAGAAAGAGAAACTAACTAGAGAATAACCATTATGACAAAAGTGGCTCTGCCTAATTCTGCCAGTTCATCCAGCAGATCAATCTAGCCGGTGTCATGGTCCATGAACTGGGAGCCCGGCAGATCACTTGCTGTGTCCCTCCTCCCTTTGGCATCTCAAGCTGGAACACTTGCCCAGTAGCCCAGAATCCTCCTGGCCCAAGAAGTCCTGCACCCCAGAGGGTCAATGCTGGGTCCATTGCCACCAACTGATACAAAGCAATGGCGGGCTCCATGTTCTAGAGGGTCTTCAACCAACTATCTGCCTTTGTGCCACTCCTACCGTGCTGGACCCTGAGAAAGTGGCTCCACCACACAAAGGTTATGGGCACAGCAGTGATATTAAAGGCTAGCAGTGGGCCCTTCTAAAGGATCTAGGTCCTTGGGCAGCTGTTCAGTCATGTCGGCCCTTGGTGCCAGGGCAGATCCAGTAGGGGGGTGCCAGGGTGCTTTGGCACTGCCTGTGAAAATTGTTGCAGTTTGTGCATTTCTCCCAGACAACATGCAGAAAGAACAGCTTCAGCATCCGCCGGGGAAGGAACAATTGCCCATGTTGGGAGCCTGGATCCCAAGGTGAGTGGCTGTATGATTGCCAAGGCGACCCGCTGACCCACCCCTTGCTGCCCCCCATCACATGTGAACATGTAATTCAACCGCACTGCAGCTTCCCTTCCCAACTTCCCTGGTGGCCCTGCCTGCCTCACTGCTGCTGAAGTTCACCTGCCCCAACTGTTGCCCCCCACCCCAGTCAGCAGCACAGGCATCATGGTGGGTCTGCTCATTGCTCACTCCCCTCCCCCTGTTCCCCAGCTGAAGAGCTGCACTGCTGCGGGCTGCCTATGCCATGCAGTTTCGAACAACACAATTGGCTCCCCTCCTCTTGTTCCAGCCATGTGATCCTCCCTGCTTGGAACTTCAATGGAGAGTGAGAGAGCCACACTGGAGACCTGGGCTTAGTGTCAGCTAATGTAAGTGGCAGAATTGTCCATGCAAAACTTGGTATGCAGGTCAATGGGGAGTATGTTATTCAGAATTTATTTTTTAAATATATATATATTTAAAAATGCTTCAACCATTCCTTGAGCATATTCTCGAATAAAAAGTAGTGCTTTCAGCTAATTTAAGTGGCAGGGTTGTCTATGCAACGCAATGGTACCTGCAGGTCAGTGGGAAGTATGTTATTCAGAATTTCTTTTGAAAATAAAAATATTCTGCCACCTAAGCTAGTGAGTCTTCATGTCCTGACTGAGCTGAACCCCAGGTACATGAGGGACTACGTTGCATATTTCCTGTGGCACCCTCTGTAATTTTCGGCTGGATCTACCCCTACCTGTTTCTGACCCATTAGAGAACTCCTATATCTGCTGTTCTCCCTTTGGCTGGGCAACTCATTCCTGAGGGAAGCCAATAGGCTTCACCCATGCAGCTATCAGCCTATGTACTGCCTCTCTGCCACTTGACTGAGGCACTCAGGATCCAGGTGCTTCCTTTGAACATGAGTGCCTGGCACAATAGATGGATAAAGATGCCTCAACTTTCACACATTCAGATTTCACTATCCCTGCCTTAGGCACGCCACTCTCTCAGGCTCAGCTCACTCCTGCAGTATGGAGAGAGTGGTAATGGTTTATTTTACAGGGTTGTTGTAAAGATTACAGGAAAATAATGCATATGAAACACTTTGAATACTCTATAATGAAATAAATCATCATCATCAACAACAACAACAATTTTCAGATGCTGTAAGAGAAGAGAGCTAGTCTCATGGTAGCAAACATGACTTGTCCCCTTAGCTAAGCAGGGTATGCCCTGGTTGCATATGAATGGGAGACTAGAAGTGTGAGCACTGGAAGATATTCCCCTCAGCGGATGGAGATGCTCTGGGAAGAGCAGAAGGTTCCAGTTCCCTCTCTGGCTTCTCCAAGATAGGGCTGAGAAAGATTCCTGCCTGCAACATTGGAGAAGCCTCTGCCAGTCTGTGAAGACAATACTGAGCTAGATGGACCTGTGGTCTGACTCAGTATATGGCAGCTTCCTATGTTCCTGTTCTAAAAAGCTGGCATAAGCTTCCTTTCTGTCACTCTTCAGTCTTTCCAAGACAAATATGACTTGGCAATTTCTTCACACTGTTTTATTTTTTGGCAATGGGTTCTAATGTAAGCCTAGCATTTGTTGGGTGAAAGCTCCTCCCAAATCTAAACATTTTTCATTGGAACCCTTTGCAGTAGGGAGTGATGCCAAGTTAGCAGATTTAATATCTTTGCTCTCACACACTTCTATTATGTACCAAAACACACAATGGAAAGGTAGGTTTCCATTGGTAGTTCCCCCCAACCCATGATTTTTTTGAAAAGGGGGAGGGGGAACTAAAACAAAGTCTTTCAAGATTTTAAAATCAACTTAATGAGCTTTGGATGAGAAAGTCCCCATGATGTTGGAACATTTGGGTGGAAGATCTTCAAGATTCATAATTCCTCCAAGATTTATAGCTCTAGTAAACAGAAAAGCATGAAATTGATCCAGTAGAATACAAATCAGATTCAAATCCAGGATTCATATCAGAGACAGAGCCTACTACAGTACAGTTTGCACACTTGCCTTTAATTCTGGAAGCCTGAATAATCTCCTTTGTTGGTCTGTACTGATTAAACCTCCTTTGTCTCTGTTTCAAAGGAGGAGGAGGAGATTTCTTCTGGCACTGATTTAACAATGAATGAATGAGCATTGCTAGTAATTACAAAAGCAAGCGTAATTACTAAACCATATAAAATTGCATGTGAAGAAGTGCCATGGACACCCCCACCCCCACCCCACCGATAGAGAGTTGTCTTACTGTAAAACAAGTTTAATGGTTTTATATTTCCAAACAGAAAAAAGTGTAATAATAATGCAGGTAAGAACTTGGATAACCAAGGGAACGAAGGAATGTATCTTACAGAATGTACAGCCTGGTCTGTACCATATTTACTCAGAAGAAAGTCTCACTAATCGAATAGGATATATTTCCAAATAAGTGTGCACAGGAGTGCAACCCAAAACACCAGTTCCACCCCTGCTGCCGCCTCAGTTATATGTAGAATTTATTTAATTTTTCATTTCATTTCATTTCATTTATTTATACATTTATATCCCGCTCTTCCTCCAAGGAGCCAAGAGCGGTGTACTACATACTTGAGTTTCTCCTCACAACCACCCTGTGAAGTAGGTTAGGCTGAGATTGAAGTGACTGGCCCAGAGTCACCCAGCAAGTCTCATGGCTGGATGGGGATTTGAACTCAGGTCTCCCTGGTCCTAGTCCAGCACTCTAACCACTACACCACGCTGGCTATTGAATAATAAGATTCTAGACACAGAAGCTCCCTACATCCTCTAAAAGTCATTCAGGATGGTATTGTGTTTGGCATAGCGCAAGCGAGCCGTAGCGAACCGTAGTCAAGACAGTCCCAGCCACTCTTTAGGCACATACGCAAGGTTCTTGAGATTCCAGATATTCTTCTTCATCTTCTTCTTTCGTGCCAAAAACCTGGCTTCTGAGGTTAACCTCAGGGAAGCCTACCCATGGTTTAGCTTGTCGTCTGAATTGGGCCTCAGTTTCATTGACGTTCCACATCCCGAACACTTAGCTCCTATAGAGATGCCAAGTGGGAAAAATCATTCCAGGAGCCAGTGTACCCTCCAGAGTTTTGTTTGTTTTGTTTTTGTTTTTGTTTTTGCTGGATAAGCCTCAGCTGAAGGTCTAAAGTAGAGGGTTTTATTGCTGTCAAAGCAGCCTTCCAGTGTCATGCTTTTAATTGTGGTTTAAGCTCCCTGTTTCATTTCAACTAAAGTGCCTTCAGACAAATGCATAAATAAATTTATTGATCTAGAGTAATGATATAAGGCTCTGCATTATGTGTGGTGAATCTACCACATTCAGAGCATCTGGGCCAAATCTGGCAGCATGCGGTGCTTCAGCTGCATATAAAACATGCAATGACACATCTTTCAAGTGGCACAACCAATTTCAGAGAACACACTTTCAAATACTTTCATATCCTTGAGGATGAGTTTAAGCTGCCATCCTTAGGAGCATGGTAGCTTTTTTTTGTTTTTATTGCTTGATGTTTTTATTGCTTTTATTGTATGTTTTAATTTTTGTAAACCGCCTTGGGGTTTTCTTTTAACGAAAGGCGGTATAGAAATGTAAAAATAAATAATAAATAAATAAATAAATGGCAGCTTAAACCCATCTTGAAGGATATGAAAGTATTTGAAAGTGTGTTCTCTGAAATTGGTTGTGCCGCTTGAAAGATGTGTTAGTGCATGATTTTTAGATAATTGGTTTGCAGTCATTCAACTGCGTAGGTTTCCCTTACAAGGTAAACATACTGTGGATGAACGTTTCACATTGGAGCTGTTGTGCTGTATGGATGTGCATGAACCACAGTTTGAATCGTGGTTCGAGCACTTTTTTTGGGGGGGGGCAGGAACTTGAAGAAAAAGGAGAGCATGTCCTTACTTGCTCTCCGCTCTTTCCCCATGCAGCTTCCAACACATCCCAATAACCCCTGTGTGGTGCCAGCATGCCCATGGTGCCAGAAACACCATGCTGACCATGCAAATAGCATCCATGCAGATGCCATGTCTGTGCTGGTACTACATGGGGAGGTTATTGGGATACACACCACTGTAGCAGGAAGCTGGGTGAACTTGTCCTTACCTGCTCACCTGTCATGCACATTCCTAGTGTGCTGATGCCCTCCAGGCCAGGCCTAGCAGCACCCAACACCGCATGTTAGAATTTTAAGAGATGGAGATCCCACAATGGGCCATCCTTGTAGTGACAAGATAACAGACGCTTCCAGGTGCCCACTCTGGGTAGTCTGTGTCAGTTAGGATCTCTCAAGGTTTGCTTGAGCATGCATTATTAAATATGTATTCTGCTATTGTTGTAAAGTGGAAGCAATTTGGTCTACTGGCAGGTATGATTTAAAAAGTACAGTATGTGGTGTTGCTCCCAACCCAACCCCATAAATATTTCCTGATGGTTTCAGGTTTTTTGGAAAGGTATTGCAGAGTGGAGAGGTCCAAGCCCACAGTGCGTAGACTGAATCTTGGTATTATATTTATTTTAAGGTGTCTATATTACCCCATAGATTCATTAATATACTTGCCCACTGTGACCAATGTATTTGAGCCAGAAGTCTATCTAGATTGTGGGTTAGCATTTTGTTAATGTTGTTGGTCAGGATGGCTGTCAAGATCTTACTGTCTACATTCAGATCAGTCTATAGTTGGAATAATGTTGAGAATCCTATCCAGGCTTCAGTATTAAGGTTATATTATATTAATTACATACCTACATTTAGGCGTGGTGATAGCTATCTATGAGATTTGGGGGGCTAATTTTCTGGAAGATGATGTTCCATGAGCATTTTGTACCATTGCATACTATTTCCATGCAGCCTTAAGACATTTGCCTGTTTTCACTTGTTTAATTGTGGGGGTTTTTGCTTTGCTTTGTTTGTTTTAGTAGCCACTTCCACAGCTGAAATTTGTTTCAACTTCAGTGCGAATTTCTACAGGACATATGTGCTGTATTCTGAATGCATAAAAAGACATCATGCAAGTTCACAGCGCCATCTTCTGTCCCTTTGCTGACAATCTGTGAAAAACCCACCTGCTTACAAGATTACGTAAATATCCTTTCATGTCATCTGAACACAACATTCTGTCTCCCAGAGAAGCTTGCACTGAAGTTGAAATAGAATACTGTGTGGAAGTGGCCATTGACTGTGATGCCTGGAGATATTCTTGCTGTGCCATCAAGATGCGTTGTCATCGTAAGCAGCAATCTTGTAATGGCTTCACTGTTGGGTCACCTTAATAAAGATCCAAGCAATGTTCCTGGAATGTTGCACTTGGGGGTTTTGTGTCTCTGTGTATTTGTCCCTTGCTATTCTTAAAAGCAGGCAGTTATGACCCTACAAGTTATGGCCCTACATTTAATTTGTTTTGACCTGTTAGGCAAGGTGTTTTTCTGTCCCCTCCTCAAACTCCAGCCTGATTGTTCAGTGCAGGGTATTTTTCACACAGCAGGCTTTGCTGTGAGGCTTTACTGCGAGTTTGAAGTTGGCCTCAATAATTGACGCAAAAAAGTGGATTTTTTTTTTTTAACCCCAGATATAAATTGGGCTACACTCTAACATGCAATGAAAAACCTGAATCATGTGTGAAGTGCTGCCCGATGCTCGCAGGGGCTTCTGGGTAATTCCAGCCGGTATGGAAATGGACACCCTCCATTCCGGAGGGGATGTGAGCTAAAAGCCCTGTGTGGAAAATGCGCAAGCCAACGAAAAGTCAGTTTGTTGAGTATTGATTTTATGTGCCTCATATTGTGGTGTTTGTTTTGTTTTTTAAAGGTCGGTGTATATTTGGGGTGTGAGGTGGATGCTATACTGCTTCAGTTCCTTCTATAATCCATGTTCTAGAACTACTGTTTGTTTAGCTCACTCTGTTTTTTTGTGGGAAGCTTAAGAGATAATTTGGTCTCATAAATATGCCCTCATTGTATCGCACATAAATGCTGTACTAAGAGGGGATGAGTTGTTAAACTTCAGGAAGTTCAGACTTTCTCCTTGAATCATTTGCAAAAATCACGTGGCAATGAAGTGTTAAGTCACCAGGTTAGTAAGGTGAAACGGAACACCATCTGAAAATGCATTCAGGCATTTTTTTTAAAAAAAAAATCTTGTGGCTATGACTGTGCCAGATCTAAGTATATTACCATGTCCATAATTTTTAATTAACACAATGGGGCATTTTATGCTAATATTCAGGGGCGGATTAAGCTTTTTGCTGCCCATAGGCAAGAAGGATTTTGCCGCCCTTTTACCTTATACAAAAGAGGTTTGTCTTTTTAAAAAGGTAAAGGGGGGGGAAGATTTTCTCCTCGCCCACTCCACCCTTGCTGCAGCCGCCACTGCCCACAGACAGGGGCAACAAAACTTGAGGAGGGGCAAAATTTGCTGCTCCTCAAATTTTGCTGCCGTAGGCAAATGCCTGCTCTGCCTCTCTGTTAATCCACCACTGCTGATATCTATATATATATATTTCTCCTGGGTGTGCCCAGGAAAAATGCATCCTGGCAGCCCAGCTGATTGGCTGGGCTTCGGGGGCGCCTGATTGGTCCTAGCGCACCCAGGAGAATTGCCTGGCTGGGCGGCTGTGGAGGCAAGGCGGCAGGCCTGGCCACGGTGGGCCAGGAGGCGGCCGCGGGCCCAGCCGCGGTGGGCCAGGCGGCGGGCCTGGCCGTGGAGACAAGGCGGTGGGCCCGGCCATGGAGGCAAGGCGGTGGGCCAGGCCACGGCGACGGGCCAGCTAGAGGTAGGGGTGTGCACGGAACTGCACAGTTGCGGTCCGGCACTGTGGAGGGGGTCCCTTTAAGGGCATGGAGGTTTTACTTACCCCTCCCGCCACTTTGATCCCTCCAGCGCCTGTATTTTCTGTAGAAATTGGGGCGGCAGGATACCTCCCCGCCACCCCTTCTGCCTCCTCATTGCCTCTGCCCTCCTCATTGCAATAAGCCTTCTGCACACGCGCACGCGGCATGGCGCGCGAGCTCCACGTTTACCCGACGCAACGGGTAGACCGGGCCGGTAAACGTGAAGCTCGCACACCGTGCCGCATGCGCGTGTGCAGAAGGCTTATTGCAATGAGGAGGGCAGAGGCAATGAGGAGGCAGAAGGGGCGGCGGGGAGGTATCCTGCCGCCCCAATTTCTACAGAAAATACGGGCGCTGGAGGGGTCAAAGTGGCGGGAGGGGTAAGTAAACCCTCCCCGCCCATAAAGGGACCCCCTCCACCCAGACCGGCCAGGTCCGAACTGGTCCGGAGGCCTTTACAATGGCCTCCGGACCGGTCCGGACCCACCTCTAGCTAGAGGCACAGATGTTCTGTGCCCGGGCCCACTAGTTACTACTATTTCTACTACTATTACTACATCAGTTTATGATGATGCTGTTGCTTCTGCTTCTCCTTCTCCTCCTTCTCCTACTAGGCTAGCATCTATCTGACAGGCCAGTATTTATCTGTTTATTTCTGTCAAATGTTTAACCATCCTTACATTCAGAACAAGCCAATTGACATTTATTTATTTATTTATTTATTTATTTATTTGTTTATTATTATTATTATTATTATTATTATTACATTTATATCCCGCTGTTCCTCCAAGGAGCCCAGAGTACTACATACTTGTTACTCTTTCACAACAACCCTGTGAAGTAGGTTAGGCTGAGAGAGAAGTGACTGGCCCAGAGTCACCCAGCTAGTTTCATGGCTAAATGGGGATTTGAACTCGGGTCTCCCCGGTCCTAGTCCAGCACTCTAACCACTACACCACGCTGCCCCCTCTAGTTCCATTTAGTAATGGAACCAAAACATGGACAATTATACAGACTCAGAACATGCCATTTTTAAATTCTATTCTATATTGATTGATTGATTGATTGATTTAATATACCTCCTGACTCCAAAGGCTCTAGGCAGTAGATATAATAATTATATCTTAGATTTAAATCACTATCACCTGACAATTCAATTGCTGTTGCACTGAAAGACACCAAAAAGCAAGACGCAGCAATGCCTGTCCTTCCCTGCCCACTCCCCCTGATGGAAACAGAATGACAGCAATATTTTTATAGTCCAATTATAATAATCTTTCTTTCTTTCTTTCTTTCTTTCTTTCTTTCTTTCTTTCTTTCTTTCTTTCAATATATCACCTGATTCTGAGGCTCTAGTGAGGATAATGTAATATGTTAATCCACCATTCCACTACTGATTTCACTGTTTCCTCCCAGGCAATTTTGAATAAATGTTTACTGCCACTGGGAACAACCTATATTCTGCGATGATATCTATAATAACAACAACAATGAGATTGATAATAAAATTCAGCCATCCCAGGTCCTTGGGAGAACTCGATGTCTGGATAAAACAAACCAGTCAATAACACCTGACAGACGAAGAAGAAGAAGAAGAAGAAGAAGAAGAAGAAGAAGAAGAAGAAGAAGAAGAAGAAGAAGAAGAAGAAGAAGAAACAACTTTATTTGTTCGCTAACCCACAACAAATTGTGGTCTATTGCTACTTTGACAGCCTTTTAGGAGAGCTGAGAGTAAGAGGCGAGGTCTACTCTCTGATTGCTCCCACCTGCCCATTCAGCAGCAGCTCCTCTCACATGTTCTTGGAGCTTCCTGCTAAATTTTCCCAGTTGCCAGTCTGGTTCATCAGGCACCTTTAATGACTGGCATGACTATAAATGCTTACTTTCACAGTAAATAGGCTACAGAAATGTCCCTATAAAATGAACAACAACAAAAAATCACTAAGGTTAGTTAATGGCAGAAAAGAGCTTTGGAAGGGCCATTTATTTGCTTAATGGACACAGTCCAGAGAAAGGTGAGCATGCTTCAGCCACATCAGTGTCCCAATGAAATCCACATGGTGGAGTGCTTTTCTTCTTGTTGTTGTTGTTTTTCTTTTTAAAAAAAACCCCACATCTATATATATAATTCTCCTAGACATACCTGTCGCTAATCGCATGTGTGGCAGCTCTCACAAGAGTTTGCAAACAAGCAGATGATTAGCGACGGTGACAGCCAGCTACTAAGGGAGAAGAAGCGGCAGCCCGGTGAATGGCCGGCTGCTGGGGGAGGGGGGGGAGAAGCAGCTGCCCAGAAAATGGCCGGCCACGGGTGGGGGGGGGGAGAAACAGCGGCCGAGCAAACAGCCGGCCAGCAGTGGGGGAGAAGTGGTGGCCCGGTGAATGGCTAGCCATTGGGGGAGGACTAGGGGTGCAGATGCTCTGTGGCAGGTCAGCTAGTTTTCATTACTTTAGTAGTACATCGCAAGACCAAGCCGCATAACTAGCACAATAATATTGACTATTACTGCTGACTAACATGATGTGCAGGGTTATGGAGCCATTACACTGTGCCTTGGGGCTGCTGAGGACTTGGAACACTGGTAAGAAGGGGCGGGTTATGCCAGCAGTGCTACTGCATTTCCCCCCATTGCCACAAGTGGGGGGGGGGGACTGAAGATCTCCTATTAGCACAACCCCTCATCTGTCCCCAGGTGTAGCAATAGTTCGGTTTGTTTTTTCATGTTAGAAATGTGCTTCCTTTGCTGCAGTTGAATATGTGAACTCTTGATTTGGAGGAAAGTGGGGGGAAAGAGGGGTAAGTAAAAGAGGTGAGATGCAAAAGAAAATAGAAGAAACAAGTAAAATATTGTTTGTGCTGTATAAGAGCCACAGATTCAATTTATATAAGATCCCAATTTGTCCCTTTATCTATAACCTGAACTCAAAGTGTGTGTGTGGGGGTAGTTTTTAAGAGAGTTTATTTATTTATTTACATCCTGGGCGCTTTCCAGATTAGACCATGCAACAGGGTCACGGAGTATCTCTGAAGTGTGCTTCCATACAGAGGTGTATCTAGGGAAAATAGCGCCTAGGGCAAGCACTGAAATTGCACCCCCTGTCCAAACATCTGACACCCATCTTTCAGATAACTTTACCTTAATGTCAGCTGAAAAATACAAGTCAAGCTAGTTAATCTTTTAAAATTTCAAAAACTATTTAGCAGTGGATATAGCCAAACCAAGAAAATGCTGGAAAACTACGAATTTCAGTATGCTGGGGTTCATGAAATACCCAAATATTATGCGGAGGTGTACTTGGAAAAACTAAATAGAAGTGCCTGTCTAATTCTCTGCTATGCATTGTAGCATCACGATTACATAAGTTTTAAAAATAAATGGAGAATTTGACTTTTTCCAGATACTCTGAAAATAATTAAACGATATGCAGAGTAAACTGTGTCACTGCTTGGAATATATTCTAGTATTTCGGAAAGAATGAGAGAAAGAGCAAGAAACTCCCAGTGGGCCTTAATACTAAGGATTTCACATTGATTCAAAGACAAACTCACCATTAATAGCCATATTATTAAGACATCACATTTAGCTCACCTATCATAAGAAGCAAAGTAAGAGCAAATGGATACAATCTTAGCTCATAAACTTCAGCTCAGTATTCACAAGCCCTGATTCTCTGTACATAGTGCCAATCTGAATATGTGTACAGTGACATATTATATTATTATTATTTTTAAAAAATTACCTATAGCCCCTTCAGGGGACTTCCTAAAGGCTGTGGGGGGTCTGCAAAGTTTTCCCCTCCTCCCACTGGCCTCTACAGCCTCACAGGCACCATTTGAGCATGTGCAGTGGTCATTTTTTAAAATAATTTTTTTTAAAAAAATGGCCGCTGAAAAACAAAATGGCCACTGTGCATGCTCAAATGGCCTATGCGAGGTGTGGCATGCCTTAGGGCCTCACAGAGGCCATTTGAGCATGCCCAGTGCCATTTTGGTTTTGGTGGCCTTTTTTAAAAAAATTAATTTTAAGAAATTGCGCCCCCCTTCAAGTGGTGCCCAGGGCATGCGCCCTACCTGCCCCACCCTAGATACGCCACTGCTTCCATACTTCCTGTGTTGTGACATTGCAGTCCCTACACTGACAGCAGGGTACCGTTCAAATTTCCAGTGCCCTGTTTCGGATTTAATCACTGCGATTTATTGATAAAAACGATGTATGTCCAGTATAAAAAGGTTGCTGTTTTTTTCAGGTTCTTCATTTTCACAAGACTGCTCCCCCTGCTGGGCACTTTGCTATTTACCTTTTGAATGTGATTTGCCTGAACAGAAGCATTTTGCTGCCTTTGAGCGGCTAATCTGGAACGCGCCCACTTGTCCCAACAATGAAACCTCAAGGCAGTAGTTAACACATTTCAATTAAGACATGATAGTAAAACCGGCAAAACAACAATTTTTCTTTTAAAACGCACAACAGATAACAATTACCATAGCAAAGAGAGAGAGAGAAACAGATACACTTGCAAGGGCACAATGGAATAATATTATTCATTTTCACTCAGCATCTAGAGATATCAGCTCATCACCTTTTCCCCCTTGCCCACAACTATTTTTGCATAACTGTGCCCAGGCTATCAAGAATGTTATCATATTTCATCATAATGGTTCTAGTTAAAAACTGCTGTAATCAGCAAAACCTATAGAGTACATCACTGGCAGCAAAGCCTATAATTTTCTTCCAGGCAGAAATATTGGCAAGAAAGGAAAAGAAAGGAAAGGAAAGGAAAGGAAAACCAACCCAAACAAAAACAAAAACAAATGAAAAACAGGACTCCAACCTATCTAAAATGAAATCTATTGTAGATCTTTTTTCTTTCTTTGTTAAACCATCTTGACTGGTATTAAAGAAAAAGCAGCATCCCAAATTGATAATACTGAAAAATCTGATTAAATGGAACTTTTGAGAAGGGCTATGATTAAACAACAATACAAAACCTTGAGTCCTGGAAAAAGTATTTTACACATGCCTTCTCTGGGGGGAAATCCCAATATGCTTGGTGTGGTGGGGGTACTCTTCTGCCTATTTTGTGGCCCTGATCCAAATAGCCCACCCACCCCCAAAGCTACTATTAGACATGAAGGGGGAAACATACAGGCACAATACAAGCAGATTCCCCTTCATAGATTCCCCTTCATAGCTAAATAGCAGCTTCTAGGGGATATTTACATTGGGAAACTGGCACAGGGGGAGGGGAGAGCTAGACACCCCTGACCCCTCCCTCAAAGGGCTGTTTTTAGCCAAAGGAAAAGACACTGGGAGATCCATTCATGCATCAAACATGCCGTGTTTAGTTTGGCCCTGACAGACAAAAAGACAAATGAGATTTTTTAGAGAAAGTAACATCTGCGCCAGTGCAAACCAACTGAGGAAAATCAGGCTGTAGATATAATATTCACTAACTGAAATAAGCAAATTTCCAGAGACAAAGGCTTGTTTGCACCTTTACATCTTCACAAATATATATTATCTATAACAGGTGAACTTGGTTGCTTCTCTCAGAACGGCTGACCTAGGAAGTGAAGTTACCCAGGCCATGACATTCCCCTTTAAAGCCCTTTTGGTGCCCACTGCATTTCCTTGCAATGAGCATCCTGGCAGCAGCCTCTGGTTGGTGTTTATGTGGTATTTCCATTTGCCTTCCTGATGGAGCAAGGTTTTCCTGTGGCAATCATGGCACTTCTCTTTTCAGTCTGTTTTACAATAGCGTTGAGCTAATTCCACTGGAATACCCTGAGCATGTGCATGGAGTTCCCACCAGAACTCTGCCTAACGCCTTGGCCCTGCTGACAGCTTAATAATGTGACAAAGTTCAGTCTCGTTCAGTCTCGCGGACAAGAATGCAGCTGGGGCTGCTCTGACCTGCCATTTTCCATCCAGCACACAGTCATGACAGAAGTACACTTGACAAATAACCTTTTCTTTGCCTGCTCAAATCCATCAGCCCTAACCAGGTGCCATGTAGAGGCCACATGCCACTGTTAAAATGCTAAATTGAGTGGCATGGCCATCAAAAGCCCTGAGAAGGCACATTTATCTTTATTATTGTTATTATTAATAATACAGAGATTGCCTTGCATTGCATTCCTGGGTATTTTTGCAGCACTAAATCACCTGGGCGCATATCAGCAGCCCTGATAAATCACACAAGAAACTCCAATTTAAGACAGCTGTCAGACCTGACTCTACGCAAATGCATTGCAAAGCTTAAGGGGGTGGTGGGTTGGCTGGGGGTGGAGGAGAGAGGTCAGCCAAGGACTGAGCTAGCTTAGAATGATATGAGGGGGGCGGAAACAGTGGCATAAAAGTGACATGCCAGGAGATGGGTACAGGCTTGGCTGCTCAGCTGTGCAGTGGTTTGTACTTGAAGCAATCTTCGGACTGGAGTTTCAGTTGTTGCTGAAGGATTTTATGTACTGCAGAATTGGGTCTCTGGCATTGGCTAATGAGCTCAAGGCTAAGGTGGAAACAGTGGGATGCCATTTTTGGTTTCTTCAGTGTGTGTGGGGGATCTCTCTCTCTCTCTCTCTCTCTCTCTCTCTCTCTCTCTCTTGTGAAAAGGTTCACACAGACATTCAAGATCCTGTCTTTGGATGTTGGTGAGTTTAGCAGGGCTCCTGAGAAATGAGTATATATTATTGCAAAGATGGAAGAGGGGTGATTGCCCTCCTCTATTTTAAAAAAACCTAACAGCAGCTGACCCAGGTTTTTTACTCCTGGCTGATATTTCTAAGAATGGCATGCACTCTTATGGAGTACTTCAGATCTTGTTGTCAATTCATCTACCTTTTAGACTTTATTTTCATCCATTTTGGAGGCCCCAAGAATCTACCTATGTGGTCGCTAAGAGACGACACCGACTTGACGGCGGCACGTAATCAATCAATCAATCATTAGAGGCAAAGCATTGTTTGTTGTTTTCAGGTGAGAGTTCAGAGCTGTCAACCTGCATAGTTAGGGGGATTCAACTGATAATTCTGATAGGGGCAAAATTATCACGGGAAGGGGAAGAAAATCTATTCACAGGCAAAACGGACAGTTACATCTGTCTTGAACAGCTTTCATATTTATGGCTGTTGGGTTTAAATCTTTGTAAATAAAGCAAAAGCTCCCAAATGGCAGCCTTGTGACAACTTGGAGTTGAGAGGTCTTTTTGCCAGATTCTTGTTTTGCTCCTTTTGATTTTGCATATTCTTCCTTTCATTCACCCTTTTTCTTTCTTTTTTCTTTTATCTCCCCCCACTTTTCCTGTCAAAGAAAGGAAAGCCTAAACCAAAGGCAGAACAAGGCTTGAATCTGAGCCAGCTGAATGGGCCAAGAGGCTACATATGGAACCAGCAAATCATAGGGCCATGAAGGATGTTAGTGATTTAAAGTTATGTATGTTGAAGTATGAATCTTAAAAGGAATCCATAATGGTAAAGGTAACTAATGGGAAGACTTAACTGATGGTTTGTTTGGGGTGTGCATGGGTATTTTGGTAATGCTGTAATTTTCCCACATATTTTTTGCTTCCAGTCCCTGCTTGTCCTCTTCTACCCTTTCAGATTAGTTCAGTGGCTGCCCTGACTTTGAAGGACCATGTCAAACAGAACCTGTTTGATTTTACTAAACCAGAAGTTGCTTTACGAGTCCATTGACTTCTGTGGTATCAGAGGAAGCCGCTGCTAACTGAGCAAAGAGACACCTTTTAAAGTGGTGATTCTCTTCCATTTAGCAAGGGAAGAGCAACTGGCTCTATCCAACCCCAGCACAGCATCCCTCCAGTGGCTGTTGCTGGTTTCTACCTTTTTCTTCACAATTCTTTGATTGTGAGCCCTTTGGGAACAGGGGACCATCTTATTTATGTATTATTTCTTTTTCTATGTAAACTGCTTTGAGAATTTTTTTGAAGAGCAGTATACAAATATTCTTCATCTTCGTCGTCATAGTAGTATGTACAACTCATTTCAGAATGAATGGCTACAGTAACAAATGGAGGTCTGAATGAAACAAATGGTGCCCAGGTTTGGACGTAACTCTTCGGCAGCCAAACCTCAGGTCTCAGCAGCAAACCTTACTGCCAACTAAAGGTTCAATTTGGAGTTTGGCAAGGCAAACCACAAGTTGCTTTCAGCTTAAAACCATGGTTGCACCAATTTAGATGTAATGGAGTTCCAACCTTTGCCCCATTAACTCCAGTTTCCCATTACTTCTGAATACAGTCGGCATATATTTTGTTGGGATCTGTTTGTTTGTTTTTAATGGGGGGCCCACTTGCCTTGTAGCAAGGTAGTAGCAACACATTTTTATATCTTATTTATTTACTATTTTATTTATTATTTTTTTCTACCACCTCACCCGATGGCTCAAGGCAGTTCATGAATATAAAAACAGGTTGTAAAAAACAAATAACTCATTAAAACCAAATTAAAACCAATTTAAAATCATTTCAGTACTCATTAAGGCCAGGCTAAAAAGATATGTTTTCGAGGTCTTTTAAAAGCTGATGAAACTCTTAAGCTTCTAATATCCATAGGGAATGCATTCCAAAGCCTAGGAGCAGCAGCTACAGAGCAGTCCTGATCCCAAGTCACCGCCAGATGAGCTGGTGGCAGCTGGAGATAGACCTTTCCCAATGACCTTAAAATGTGTTGGGGATCATACTGAAGAAGGTGCTTTCCCAGGTAACCTGGTCCCAAGTCATTTAGGACTTTAAAGGTAATTACCAGCACTTTGTAATTTGCCCAGAAATGTATTGACAACCTGTGCAGCTTTTAAAACAGGTATTTAAAGTCATGACCTTTCTGATGGCAAAGCCGTGGAAGGGAGTCGTCAAGTCTGAATCAAAGTCCCAAGAATAGTCAACTTACAGTCCGAAGTCAAAGTACCGAAAATTCAAATATCTGAAAACAAAGTCCAAGGGAAAGACAAAGAATAGTCGAGGTCACAGTCCGAGTTAGCACTAGAAAATCAGTCTGAAGTAACACTATCTTTTCTAAAACTGAGGAGCAATGAAACAGAGGTCTCAACGCTTCAGCGGCTGAAAAGAAACTGAGACAAAATGGTGCCCGGCTGCTGAGAAAAGCAAGGCATGGAGCATGTGCATGGCAGGGAGGGGCACCAGAGAGGAGCAAGTTAATCCATCCGTGAGGTCCCTGCACAGGTGCAGTACCCATTTCTCATGATTAAAACGGATCACTTCCAGATCTTACAGTTATGCAATGATTAACATTTTTGTCATCACTGTATTGTAAATGGCATCAGAAGTGCAGGCTTGTAAATCACTTTGACAGGCAGCTTCTTTGTGCTGTCTGTTCTGCACTTCACTGCTAAAGATATGTATGATGAAAAAAGAGAGGGGATGAGAGCTTCTGTTTAGCCCATTTTCCTTAAGGAAAGTAAGCTTATGAGATCACCCAGCTGTGTCTGTCTGTCTGACGGACTGTCCATGCCCATGTCCCTATCAACTTCACAATGCCTGGATTGAATTGAACCAAATTTGGTACAGTTTTGGGGACACATAGGGGCACCTCAATAGTGTAGTGTGTGATGATGTCAAGCACCCCAATTCAAGATGGCAAATGTGTGAACATTTGAGGCAGAAGTGGATCTGATTTGAACCAAATTTAATAGTTTTAGGGACACTTCAGTGGTGTAGTTTGTGATGATGTCATCAGTCATCAAGATGGCAGCAGATGCGTGAACATTTGAGATGCAAGTGGATTGATCTATGAACCACCTAAACAAATTTGGTACAGTTGTAGGAATACATAGGGACACCTCAATGGTGTAGTTCGATTATGATCAAACTACCAATTCAAGTGGTCAAACTACAAATTCATCCACCTCAATTCAAGATGGTGGGCATGTGAACATTTGCAAGTGGGCTAACTTGTGAAGATGATAATTATCAACTAAGGTTATAGTGAACGGAAAGTAGGCAGATTAGTTCTTACCAGAACTTCTTGTTTAAAATTAAAATAGTTAGAGGTAGGGAAACAGTTGTGAAAAACATGGCTGTTTTTGTTCAATTGTGACAGAAGATTGTGCAGGTTGCTTACAAGAGCAATACACCATTAAAAATAATTAATCTACAGGTACCACCTGTTTTCTGAGAGAATATTTCCTAATGAAATTCTGCAGGTCAAAGTCTCAGTTAAACTAATAATTCTTATCTGCCCAATTTCTTTCTGAATTTTGGGGTTCCAGTCAAAGTTCTGTTCTTTCTCTCTGCCACTCCATTTTACTCTGAGGTTTGAGGTATTGTTCACTCCTGTTTAATTCCTTGCTCTTTTAAATATTGCTCAAGATCTTTTCCAGTATATTCCCTACCATTATCAGTGCACAACATCTTGGGTTTTCTTCCAAAGTTGTTGCTTACTCTAGCCACATATTCTTTAAGTTTTAGCAACACCTCATTTTTATCTTTGAGTAGGTAAGTGAAAGTATAGTGAGAAAAATCATCTTTGAAAGTCAGGAAACAGAGGTTCTTTCCTGGTGTCTTTACTGGGAAGGTTGCTATTGCAGGTTGTTCTTGTTTAGATGTGTTACAAATGTTGAGGAAACAAGAAAATAGAGACTCCCAAAGAACGTTTTGTCACAATGTATAATGTGACAAGCACATAAGCCCACAGATGTCTAGGACAAAAACATAATGTGGAAAAAAATATTACCACCATGTATGGTTCTTTGCTTTGCAGAAAGGAGCCATGTTCAAACATTGTAGCTGAAGGTTGCCCCTTTTCAGCTATAGCTGTTTTGGTGTTGTATGTCCAAAAGGTTAGCAATGATCTGCCCATATTTGTGGACTTCTAAAAAGCTTTCGACAAAGTTTCTCATCAAAGACTCCGGAGAAAACTTAGCAGTCATGGGATAAGGGGACAAGTACATATGTAGATTGCTAACTGGTTGAAGGACAGGAAACAGAGGGTAGGGATAAATGGAGAGTTCTCACAATGGAGGGAAGTAAGAAGTGGGGTCCCCCAGGGGTCTGTACTGGGACCGGTGCTTTTTAATTTGTTCATAAATGATCTAGAAGCCGGGGAAAGCAGCGAGGTGGCCAGATTTGCAGATGATACCAAACTCTTTGGGGTAGTGAAATACAAAATGGATTGTGAGGAGCTCCAAAAGGATCTCTCCAAACTAGGGGAGTGGGTGACAAAACGGCAAATGCGGTTCAGTGTTGGCAAGCATAAAGTGATGCACACTGGGACGAAAAACCCCAACTTCAAGTATATGTTGATGGGATCTGAGCTGTTGGTGACTGATCAAGAGAGGGATCTTGTGGTCGTGGTGGACAGCTCATTGAAAGTGTCCACTCAATGTGTGGCAGTTGTGGAAAAGGCCAATTCCATGCTAGGGATCATTAGGAAGGGGATTGAAAATAAAACAGCTACTATTATAATGCCCTTCTACAAAATGATGGTGCAACCACACTTGGAGTACTGTGTACAATTCTGGCCACCACATCTAAAAAAGGGCATTGTAGAACTGGAAAACGTTCAGAAGAGGACAACCAAGATGATCAGAACCTCGAGCACCTTTCTTATGAGGCAAGGCTACAACACCTGGGGCTATTTAGTTTAGATAAAAGACGACTGCGGGGAGACATGATAGAGATCTATAAAATAATGCATGGAGTGAAAGTGGATAGAGAGGAATTCTTCTCCCTCTCACATAACACTAGAACCAGGGGTCATCCCATGAAATTGATTGCTGAGAAATTTAGGACCAGCAAATGGAATTATTTTTTCACACAATGCATAATCCACTTGTGGAATTCTCTGCCACAAGATGTGGTGACAGCCAACAACCTGGATGGCTTTAAGAGGGGCTTGGATAACTTCATGGAGGAGAGGTCTATCAGCGGCTACTAGTTGGAGGGCTATAGGCCCAGCCTCAAAGGCAGGATGCCTCTGAGTACCAATTACAGGCCAGTAACAGCAGGAGAGAGGGCATGCCCTCAACTCCTGCTGTAGGCTTCCAGTGGCATTTGGTGGGCCACTGTGTGAAATAGGATGCTGGACTGAATGGGCCTTGGGCCTGATCCAGCAGGGCTGTTCTTATGTGAGCCTCCCACAGGGTCATTGCCCCCCTAGGAACTGCTGTATTGTGGCTCATGAGTTTGTGTACTCTTATCCAAGTTCTAGTGAGTCCAGGTGTAGCTCACCTGACTGTCACTAGACACCATTTCAAAGAACTTAGGTCTTCAGCTGATATTAATAGGACAGATGATGATTTCTAAAACTTGAAGGTAAGAAATAGAATTTTATTAGTCTTTTCAGTGACACCAGGGCTCATGTGCAAAATGTAACAATTGGGAGTAAATGTGCACATTGAGTGCCCCACAATTTCAATGGGATGCCACTACATCCGCTGCTTTCTCAAGCATCTGCTTAAGATTTCTGTGCTTAAGTTGAGGGAGGTAAGACTCTGTTCTTCTCAAAGCTAAACTCACTGCCAAGAAGTGTCATAACAGTGCTAGGCCCCTTTGATCCATCCTTCACCAAAAGGACTCCAAAGTTCCCTGGCTACTTTTTTTGAAAAGCCCACCGCAGTAGCTGGCAATTGAAGGCATCTGCTGAGCCTAAGCAAAAGTGTGCACAAGATATTGGATGGATGATGCTCAAATCTTTGGTTCTAACAAATGATTGTTATTGAGTTATCATATATTTTGTCCTTAAGTCAGTATGCAGTATAAATGGTATGCCCACTTCTATCCCATTTTGTTCAGTGCATTCACATTTTAAGGGTGAATTCAGATGAAGAGTGGCCATACAGCCGTTGGCTATACTTACTGTAAATCCAATGCAGAGGCACAACAAGGTTGGAGTGGGACCTAGGAGAAAAGTTAAAAGGGGCCCTTGTTCCCCCATCCCCACCTCCTTCTCCTTCCCTCACTGTGTCTTTGCTGCAAAAGAAGTGCAAAGACATGGTGGGGGGGGAAACCATTCATGGCACACTCTTTCTCTCACTCCTATGCAAATCATGAGGCGGGTCTCATGATCAATGAGACCCGCCTCCAGAGGGTTTGCGGGGAGAGTGGGTTAAGCCGCTGCTGTGGCCACCCACACAACTGCCGGCTCCATCACGGAGCTGGTGGGGGCTGGGGAGTTCGGGGGCTGCGCGGCTCCTGGTAGTTCCAGCATGCCCTGCACAAGTGCGCTGGGCATGCTGGAGAGACCCCTGAGCTGGGAGGCTGCTTTTTAGCTTCCCGGTCAGGGATCTACTCGTGAGTTGCTGCGGCGTGTAGCCGCACCACGGCAATACACGATCCAAAAGCTGCAGTTAGCAGAGCGCTCGCTCCGCTAACCTCGGCTAAGGGGAGGGGGGATTAGTGGAGTTTGCTGCTGGGAGCCACACAGCTCCCGTGGAAGCGCATGATCCACTAAAAGTGGGCTAGGCTCCCTTAGCCTGCTTTTAGTGGATTGTGAGAATCTCCTCAAAATCTCACATTCCTCATGCACTCAAGTCATTTTCTCTCTCTCTCTCTCTCTCTCTCTCTCTCTCTCTCTCTCTCTCTCTCTCTCTCTCACACACACACACACACACACACACACACACACACACACACTTGTACATGCACATTCTTCTGGCTCAGAAGTATATAGATAGACAAAACACACACACACACCCCTACTCCCTACATATATACCTCTAGGACAGGACTCACCTTTTTCGAAGCTGAGTCCTCCAATCAGAGCCAACAGCATGCCAGTGAATCAGGGAGGTGGGAGAGGAAGAGCCATCTGCTGCCCATTCAATGGGTCCCCCTCCCTCAGTGCTCCAGGGTCATTTGTCCCCCTTGTTCGATTATATTGGGCCCCTGGTCCAACATCACCATCCCTTTTATTCCTTCAAATTTTCAAGCAGCTGCAATAGGGTAGTAGTAACACTAGGCTAACTGTGTGGCTGAAGCATGCAGGTGGACGCAGGAACATGCCTAGATGATCGGAAGAGGAACAGGGTGCTGTTAAAAATGGGTGGTTTAGGTCAGGGGCGTAACTATAATAGCGCAAGGGGAGACAGTTGTCTGGGGGCCCACTGCCTTGGGGGGACCCCCGGAGGCAAGTCACATGACTGACTCCCCCAGCCATGCACCCGCCCGGGCTTCCTTCAGTTGTATTCATCCTCCGAAATGGATGTGAGTGTTAAGACCTAGAGCTGCCAGAACAGCATGTCTTTCTCTAGTACCATTACGTGATTTGCATTGTCCACAATCTACAAAACCTTTTAAAAAATAATTTAGAATGATGTTCTATTGTGGCACATAGGAGAGATAGATATATATCTCTCCTATGAGAGATATATATCTCTCTATTGTGGCACATAGGAGAGATAGATATATATATATGAATGATATTTTACAATGCTTTTTGTTACCACTATCGAGTCTCATTTAAGATGTCTTTACTTCATGAGCTGAGCTTCAGTGAAGGTGGGGGAGGGCATTTTAAAATCTTGTCTCTGGGCTCACTCCAACCTTGCTACGCCCCTGGTTTAGGTTAACAGTTCGAAATGATCCCATTTGAGTTATTCAGTTTAAAGTGCCATTTGGAGTGGGGCGGGGGGCTGCCCATGAAGTCTGGTGATAAAAATTGCAAACAAACATCATTTGTACAACTAAATGTGCTAAACATGTGACAGCTTAAAGAAGACAAATAGCTGGTTAATTAATATGAGAAAATAAACTCCTTTTATTGAAATCATCAAGTGCTAATCAAGAACGGGAAAAAGCATTACAAAACATCTCAGCTTTGGAAAGTTCTGCAGTATCTTTCAACATATACAAACATTAATACTTTAAAAAATAATTCTTCATCTTTGATCCACAGCCCTTCCAAAAAAAACCAACTGAGATTTTATTTTTTAAGTGAAAAAATGAAATCAACTCAGCTACTCTTATTTTTTAAATAATAGCATCATTTAATGATTAGATTATGTGCTACTGTCAGGTAGACTCAACCAGAGTAAACTGGTTAAAATCCTGATTAAAGAAGCACTTGCGGAAGAACATTGCGTTCGCACAAAGCTGTTGCACTCGTTGTGCCAAATCTTGAATTTGTGTTCCAGACTAGTTTGAGTTCCCGCAGGAACATTTGCGCTTACACAACTGCATGTCTTGTTTGTTTTAAAGGGAACTTTTGTGCAAGAACAGTTTCACAAGTCCCTGGTTTTAGCACAACAATGTGATCTTCTTGCATTAGTGCAACTTGTCGGTCTACCGCACTAGCACCTTTGCTAGTCTAGATATCAGCCACCATTGACAGATTACAAACATTTAGCAGTAATTTTAAAGGCAACTCTCTAGTCCTTAAAAATTGGATGGAGCCAAACTGCTCAATGGCAAAATCCCATTCAGTGAAGCCCCTCCCCAAAATGGCATTCAAAAAATAAAAATAGACCCATGACTAGACTAAATTCTGAGTCTGTATTAAATCATGGACACACAGACAGAATGTCAATTCTTTACTTGCAAATAATAAAGTACAGTATCCTATTTTGGTTATAAACTGCTCCAGACTGAATTATCTACCCATCTTTGATCCTCATCTTCTTGAGAGTTTGTTCATATTTTAAGATAAGGAATACAGGCCCACCGGGTCAAGAAACTTAAAAGTATTGTATCACCTGTACAATACAATATTTTAGGAGCCCATAAACATTTCATAAATTTGGGGCAGTTCATAGATTCACTGACATCTGACAAGCACCTGTTACTTCCTCCCATTCTGCCTGACAGCAGTGTCTCTACACTGCAGCCCAAGAACAGGAGTGTCACAAGGCTAATTTGTTAGGTGAACAAGTGGGAGCTGAGACCCAACATAGGAGCATAGGAAGCTGCCTTATACAGAGTCAGACCACTGGTCCATCTAGCTCAGTATTGTCTACACCAGACCTGCTCAACTTAGGACCCACAGCTGCTTCTGGACTACAGCTCCCATGATTCCCAGCCATAGCCAGGGATTATTGAAGCTGTAGGCCAACATCTGCAGGAAGACCAAAGTTGAGCAACCCTGGTCAACACAGACTGGTAGCGGCAGGAGTCTCTCTCTCAGCCCTATCTAGGAATTGCTGGGGAGGGAACTTGGAACCATCTGCATGCAGATGCTCTTCCCAGAGCAGCCCAAGCTGAGCACAACTAGGTAATACAACTGTTTTGCACTAGCACAATGCCCTTTCACAAGCAGTTTGTTGCTCTGGGTGTCAGCCACAATAACTATCCATCCATTAGGCAAGAGGTCCCCAGCGGGCTCTGGGGCAATCGTGTTAAAAAGCAGTCAATGGCAGCACTGTCTTGGTGATGTAGCAATAAAACTAAGAGTGCCTTATGAATTTGATTTTTGATCAGCGAGGACTGCAATTGAGTAGTGGAAATTAATTTATGAAATGTCTGCAGATTATTGTGTTTCAAATAGGTTACCACTCAAGATCAGAACCCTACGTTTTCCTGAAAATGAAAAATATCAGAATTCTAGTCCAGCAAAAAAATCATATAGAAGGCAACTGCTATGGCATCAGACTTTTCTTTCCTGATTCAAAGGACATCTCGCCGCCTTGTAAAACACTGCTTAGAGTAATTGCTAATAAAACTATTTCCCGGAAACACGACATCTACAATAATTCATATAAATAAGAATTCTAGCTACTCATATCCTTCGGTTACATTCACTTTTAAAGTTTACTTTTACAGTTTAAAAAAATTAAAACTTAAGTGAAGGAGCTTTTCAACAGAGAGCTAACTGAGATGAGGCTGCAGAAAGCTAATAAAGTATTGTGCAATTTCAGCCATAGCAGAATATTTCAGTCACCGCAGTTAATTCTCCCCCGCAACAACCACACACTCTATTAAAAGTGACCCCCCTCACACTTCTTAATATTAATGCTTCTGTTTCAGTGGCTTGACTACGAAACACCACAGACAAAGGAGCAACTTAGTATGTTCTCAAACTGTTTCATAGCAGATTGTTGCTCAACCCCAATTGGCTTTGAGCTTTCAGACACAACAGGGTCTGCATTGTTGTTCCTTAATTGCCTCGCCTGGATGTGTGTAGTGTAAGGCAGGAGGCCAACAGCTAAGTCCTTTAAATTCACCCACTTGAGAAAAGTGATTTGAACAGAACAATGCATGCTCCTGTTGTGCCTTATTGTTCTGTTATAAAATGGGGTTGTGCTGTTGTTATAAATAGAAAATGACTGGTGACCCCAAAAAAAAAAAATCACTTCAGTGCTGGCATTCCTGCCCTGTGGTTTCTGATGTCAGACCAATTTAGAGGTTGCGCTGCAGGCATATGAGGACTGACTCACTGGTAGCCAATCTGCAGCACTTCATTTCTTCACATTATTCTACAGTAGTGCAAGTTTTACATGCATTGGCATTAAGGAGGGCTGGAAATTTACCTGGGGCAGCATGCTTCGCATTGCTCAACAGGCCACATTAAAGCTGTGTCTACAGGTAACAAATAAATACACCAGTGCTTAAGGGCCTATTAAGGGGGGAAATTAGATTTCTAAACTCTCTCTCTCTCTCATCCAGACTTCACTGAAGATGTATGTTGGTTGATATAGTGAGGAAAATTGAGGAATGGGACTATTTGGAGTAATTGAAATTCAACGCCTTTAATTTCAATGGGGCTACTTTGAGTAATTTTCCTCATGTCAGCCATTGATTTCATTTAATTGCATATTCAGAGTTGCCACTGATCCTGAATGTACAGGAGAAACAGCTTCTTCCATCTATGAGTCCCATTAATTATGTCTCACTAGGCAACTAGAACTATACTAGAAGCCTGTACAAAAGCATGACTATCAAATAGGACTAATTTATTTAAATTCCCTGGGTGTGTCTCATACAGGGGTAGTCTTACAACAACTGCAAACATCTCAGTGAGAGGAGTGTCTGGAAATGTTACACATCCATCAAAATATTCTGATGAATGAAGCTATGCTGCAAACCTACTTTCCAAGTGGGTACATAGAAGACGCAGGAACAGATTTTTGCTTGAACCCCATGGAAAGTAGTCCACTGGACTAGTGACGCATGCTGATTAGAATAACTATTATCAAGGCTTGCAGGGCGGGGGGAACCAACATGGCCAAAGCTTAAACCAGAAGCCAACATTAACAAGATGGCATTTATCAAAATGCTCCAGAACAATCTCTTAGTATGTATGTATGTATGTATGTATGTATGTATGTATTTATTTGTTAAAACTTTTATACCGCCCTTCCAAAAGGCTCAGGACGGTTTATCCCCTCCAATGATTGGGCAACATAGTCAAACTACACATGACTACACTTTAAATGCATCACCATCCTAGATGTGTTTTAAGTTTTCTTTGGTAAATGAATAGCCGCCAGATGCAGCCCATGGATCACTATCACAGTGGGGGCTGCTGTTTGTCATGAGCAAAAGGTCCTCATGGGTGTCACCAAGATTAAGAGACTTAAGATAATGACCATCCTGTGTATAACATTTCTATCTCTGTTGCCTAGTTCCAGTACTCAGTAAACTAGGAAAATGTTAGGGACATGCACAAAACCGGCCAGGCTGGTTCAGTTTGAATCTGGGCCGGACTTGAACTGACCCAGCCCAGCTCAGTTTTGGCATCAGTCGAACCGGGCCTGGTCTGATTCAACTGCCTAACCAGTTCAAACTGGCTTGGAGCTCCACTGGTAAAGGGGCAGGGAGGCATACCTAAACCCAGAGGGGGTGGGAGGGGAGTAATTTAGTACTTACAAGTGCAAGCCGTGGCTATGACGGTGGTGGCTGTCGGGGGAGGCGATGGCAGGGCAGCTCCCCCCTGCCCATCGGCCTGCCCCAGAGTAGCCACTCTGGTGACCTAGTTCAGCTTTGGGCCTCTGTGGATGCATAGGGACCATTTTAGTGACCTCTGTGCATGTGCAAAAGCCATTGGTATGACCACCAGTAGAGTCGTACCATGCCCGTTCGATGTCAAGCTCTCACACACCCATTGAAAATGAAAAGAAAAAATGTAGGTGGATTAGAAAGGGTAGGGAGAGTGAACAAGTGCCATAGAACAGATATGAGATTGTGGCAGTGAGCACTGATGGACAGAAAGCCTTTCCCCCCACCCCGTTGTCGCAAATATCCCTTCTCAAAATCCAGCATAGTTGGGAGAAGGACTTGGTATTTGTCATGGATATGGAAATAAAGGCCGACCAAGACAACAAGATAGTTATAGGGATTCAAAGAAGAGTCGCGTGAGGAGGAAGTACTGTGCATGTATATGAAGCTTGCTATTTTTTCTGAAGCAGTTCCCAATGCCCACAGCCAAAGAGGCAAGCTGCTGTGCTGTTTAAAAAGTGCCTGGTTTGGGGTTGGCATCCTGAACTGCTGCAGGAGCATAAGGCAAACAGAGCTCTGGCAGCGCGTCTCTCTCTCTCTCTCTCTCTCTCTCTCTCTCTCTCTCGTGTGCATGTTCCTTCTTTCACTCCAGACTTGAAAATTTCCACATAATGCTTGCACTGAGCAACAATAAAATTGATTGACAATACATGGGGGAAAAGAAGGGCCAAAAATACAAAATGCCTTTCCCTACTTCCACTGCTAATGTGAGAAGTGGGTCATCCATGGATCTCGCAAACAGAGAGACTCGAGACCCACGAGTTCTACTCCCCGTATAGGTCACAACAGAAGTGGGGAAAGTAATGTGAGGCTTTCATGCTCCTCTTTCCCTGCCTCTATGTAATTTTTGAAGCAGTTCTCGGGTTAGTGTCAGCTTCTTACACTGAATACAATATATCCTCTAAGAAAAACACATTTTATTGGTAGATATTTAAATCTTGGGAGCACACACTTATATGAAATCAAGATCCTTAAAAGTGGAGAGGAGTTTGCCACAGTTCCTATTCAAGATGTCCTAGAAACTTCATTGCCTAGCTTTATAGCTCTGCTAGACTGTCAACAACTCAAGGATCCTATCAAGAAATGGTGCCCTTCAGCAGTTTTAAAATTAATATTAGGAGTGAGATCAATGTGGATCCCAGATAGGAATGAAGTACTGCGTGAAGCACGGGTGTCTTTGAAACAAATATCTAAGAAATGTTTGGCTACAATGGACATCTTTACAGACATTTGGTCTGCATTTTCTGAAACACTGATGATTAAATCCATATTGTTGGCTACTTTTCTCTCTGATCTGCATCTTTTTTTACATCTTGTGAGAAATTTATGAACAAAGTTATTGTTAATCCATACTGTCTGTCTTGTCATTTAGATTCTTTTCAGAAATCTTGCTTTGCCAATGTAGATAAACAATCTTTAGCATGATTAGCACATACTACTTCATATTCAAACAGCAAAGACAGCCACAAGAAGCTAAAGTTCTGAAGCCAATCTGAAGCTAACTGACAATGGACACAACCTTTGGAGTTCACATACTTTCCCCATTGCTACCCAAGCCTTTGGTACTCATTAAATTAGGCAGGATATTAAATTGTAAAGACATTTTTTTCTTTTCTCTTTCACCAAGTTTTTTAATCACTTTGTTGCATTCTAGATGTAGAAAAATGTGGAATTTCAGTATCCTATCCTATCAGGTTCGCTATCAAAGCACTACAAATTTAAGGCTGGCATACAGTGCTTGAATTACAGGGGCCCAAATATCTTTACCTTTTGTGACAGCACCCTTAGCTAGTGTTTTAAGAAGATTACAGGGATGCATGAATTGGCTGAAATTCAGCAGAGCTTGTGAATTTCAGCAAGCCTCCCCCACAACCCACCCCGCAATATCTGCCCCATCATAATTCAAGCACTGAAGTACATGCCACAATCTTGTGTGGACTAACAGACAGTGATGGTTTACTTAGCGTCAGTCTTATCATAGCCTTTTAAAAATTACCATATTAATTCCCAGTTTCCAATCTATAAAACAGGGTGGATCAGTGTTCCCTGTAACAGGGATTCTCAGATGTTGTTGACTACAGCTGCAGTGGCCTTTGGCTGGGGATTATGGGAGTTGTAGTCAACAACCTCAGGAAATCCCTGTTACAGGGAACACTGGTGGGGATGGTGGTTTTGGCATGAAGGCTATAAAGCACTTTACACTCTGGTCTACTAACAGCAATACAGTTGCACCCATACCAACTTCTTGTCGCTGTTCATTTAATTTAAATCTCAGTCTTAATCCTTGCTACCCAAGAACTCATCTTCACACCTTTCCTCTACACACATGTTTTATCCCCTTCCTACAAGAATGGTACACCTGGGGGTTCTTCTTCCTTATGTGTTGTTATGCTGAGCTAAATCCCAAGGAGCCTTGCATGAGCAGAGTGACACTTCCACTGATGCCAGGCAGCCCTCTCAGCCCATTCCTGCCCTTTTCCCACTCCTGCTGCAGTTCCCAGCATCCCATCCTACCCTGTTCCAAAGGGCCCCTCAACCCTTGAGAGTGGATTTTCAGGGAGCCCAGGAGGTTTTAGCAGGGAGGAGGGTCAGGAAAGCCCCACTGCGGGAATGGAATTCCACTGGCACTCCTTTGACTCCTTTGGAGACAACCCAGTGAGACTGTGCACACGCGCAGCCGAACCCGGGCTAGCCCAACCTGGGTCAAGGCCAATACCAGCACCCAGGAATTTACCCCAGGCTTTAACCTGGGTTAGAGGATGCGAGCATGCCCTCTCAGGTTTGGGGTCATGTGCATGCTTGAGCTGCCCGCAGTCCGAACAAACACAGAGTCAGGCGCCTAGAACATCCAACTCATGGGGGATTCCCTAAATGCACCGCACTGCTCCTGTGGTACATTTAGAGAACCCTGAAGGCCAGGACTCATTTTCCTGGCCTCGAGAGATCCATGCTGCTGGGAGCAGTGTGGATCATGTGGGCATGCAAGCAGTGCATTCCACACAACAAACAGGATCATCTGCAGGGGAAGGCATGCTGGATCTTGCCTTCCCACCACATCCTCCGAAAATGGTCATATTCATGTGCTTCATTCCGTTATACAACAGTTACTCTGCCCCAATTTGATGCAATACAAAGGAAAAAAGGGAAAGTGTAGGGGAACTTTGAGGTGGGAGAAGGATATAGCAGGATTCCGGGGACATTAGGTACCCAGAATTCTAGCTTTGGCTAATGAACAAAGTTGGCAAGTTGACCAAGTAAATGGATGCACAGACAAGAAAGAAAGTGCCAATGGCAGAGTAGGAGGAACAGACAATGGCTGAATGAGACATTTTGATTCAAACCCACTGAATCACCTAAATGATTCAGGTTTGTGCAAGAAAACAAGGAAGTGGAGAGAGCACATGGTGACAAATCACAGGAAGTGGTGCAGATGGCACATCTGCAAATGAATAGCATCAGCTGATTGCATGAAAAAAAGTTTTGATGAACCTACTGTTTCAGCAAGCCACCTAATGATGCAGCAGGGAAATGACTTGCCTAGCAAGCAAGAGGTTGCTGGTTTGAGTCCCCACCGGTATGTTTCCCAGAATATGGGAAACACCTATATTGGGCAGCTGCAATATAGGAAGATGCTGAAAGGCATCATCTCACACTGCATGGGAGGAGGCAATGGTAAAGCACTCCTGTATTCTCCCAAAGAACACCACAGGGCTCTGGGGGCGCCAGGAGTCGACACTGACTCAAGGGCACACACTTATACAACACCTTCATGATATTGACCACCAAAATCTTGTCTCCAGGGGAAACAGGACCTGTTCTCCCCTATTTTTCGGCATCATGCCCCCTTTGGGGAATAGAGGTGCCAAGTATTTAGCTTCCCTACACTTTCCCAAGTTTAGGATAGCTTTTACTAAGGCCCGTATGAATGTGTTGCCTTCAGCCCTTCTAGAAAAAAGATTTCATAAGGGATCTTCAGATTATGGCCTGTGCCCTTGTGGTGTAGGCCTACCTGAAACTGTTTTGCATGTGCTGCTTTATTGCTCCCTGTATTCTGATACCAGAAAAGAACTTATATTTCCTCTATTGGAGCATTTCCCAGGAAGAGCTGACCCCTTTTATTTGAATTTCTGTCTGGAAGATCAAGACAATGAGATTACCAAGGTGGTGGCAAAATTCTTCTATGTTGCTATTAGATTAAGATCCAGTTTAAGACCCAAATTTTAGGAGCTATTGTTCATTATTATGTACCATACTACTGCTAGTATATTCTGTTTTTAATTCTCTTTAATTTTTGTATGTTTTCTGTATGGCCTACGGCCGCAATAATAAATTGATTGATTGACTCAAGGGCACTTTACTTTACTGTATCAGCAGAACAGAAAGTTCTGGTTCCAAGCAATGCTAAAAGAAGTCAATAACCACATGTTCTTAGCTGCTTCACTTGCTTCTTTGATCACTTTGTAAAACAGGAGACAAAAAAGTTTACGTACAGTATAACACATTTCTCTGTGTCTTGATTCTTTAGTCCAAATCAAAGGGCTGGTTCACATATGCATGTAAATGATCTCTCACCATGATCACTGAATACTTGATATCTCATAGCCAAATATGTGAAATATCTCAATTTAGCAGTATTGCGCTTTAGTTGATATCAAATGATATGGAACTTCTAATCTATGCTGATTAGTCTGTGAGTGCTCAAACACACATGCAAGTCATCATTTGTTGTTCCCATCAATAAGTGGTTAATGATTATGTGAACTGGACCAAAATCTAGTTACACTAAACTTGGCTGATGATGAATATAATCTGGTGGCAATAGGCCACCTCCAGCTTCAGAGGCAAGATACCTCTAAATACCAGTTTCAGGGGAGCAACAGCAGGAGAGAAGATGGGCCCTCACCTCTTGCCTGTGGGCTTTTCAGAAGCATCTGGTGAGTCACTTTGTGAAACAGGATGCTGGACTAGATAGGCCTTGGGCCTGATCCAGCAGGGCTGTTCTTATGTAATGACAAAAGCAGAATCTAGTTCTGTAAAAAAGTCAAAGTGGCCAAAAAATAACCCCCACCAGACATCTTTGCTTTTTATGCAATAACATAGAGGCCTTGTTCATAACAGTTTTATAGAGTCAGCTGGTGCTGCATGCTGAACATGGGGGAAAGCATGAATTAAAAATAAATAAAACCAAACACCTTCATACTTTTAAAATAGAAATAATTCCAATCTGGTTATTTTATTATGAAGCAAAGTTGTTTCTCTTCTTTTTTTTTTTACAAACCTCGTGTGCCTGGTCAGACTTTTGTGATCTCATTGGATTTTTCTGGCTGTTACTTGTGCTTTCTGAGCCAATTGATTTCTCAGCAGTATTTTAAAGTGTGTGCCTTTGCTCTCAAGTCTAGCCTATATTTAAATTGTCCATTCAGAGGGAAAACAGGGAAGTTCATGGACTTTCTTGCAAGGCATTAGAAAGTCTGGTGCAAACAAAATATTGGCTATAAAACAAGGGTTAAACAGGGTTTACTTTCTGTGGCCAAGATTTTTTTTTCCTGGCTCATTTTAGGTTTGCATTAATTACAAAGAAACTTTGCTGCAGTCAATGGAAATATGTCAGAATTGCATCAGTGCAAGAGGAGATGACTTCTACTGCCTTGTCCATCCTTCATAGCTCTAGAGTTGGAGGCTATGTCTGCAATCAGTTTTTAAAGACATACATCATAAGTCCCAACTCCTAGAACACACATACACTTCACTTAAGAAGAGATACCTCCATGTCCTAAAGATGCATGTGCTCCCTGGACACCCTCTGGATTTATACATATTAACACATTTGTATTTCACAAGGATTTCAGGGCAACACATGGGTTTACCTCCACTTTGTTGTCCCAATAATCCTGCGAGATAGGTTAGGTGGAGAGAAAGTAACTTGTCTAATGCCACCCAGGAAGCTCCACAGCTGACTGGGGACACTGAATCCAGGTCTGACACTTTGTCCACTACATGACTCCAGGGGTGTTTCCAGATGGCAATCACACGCAAACCTTTTGTGCGAGTTCTAAGCACGATACTTCCCATACATCTCCTGCAGGAAGCTTCCATGCTACTTTCTAGTGCAACCTTGTCCTCTGTACACACATCAAGCAGGGATCTCATGCGATTTTTGCCACACCACCTGCTGGCCAGCTTTTGTGTTCTGAAAAGAACTCAAAACTCCTACTTTTGAGGCAATGGCAGGGGAGGGTGAATTCTTCTCAGAACACAAGAGCTGGCCAGCAGGTGGCGCTATGAAAACTACATGAGGTCCCTGCTCAGCACGTGTACAACGGGCAAATCATGCTAGGAAGTAGCGCAGAAGCTTGCTGCAGCATGTACATGGAGAATAAGATTACGTTTGGAACTTGCACAAAAGCTTTCAATGTCCCACAGTTTATTGCTGCCGTGGGGTGGGGGAGGGGGGGTGGGAAGCAAGTCTGCTGTGAAAAAGGATACATAGCTCACAAATATGACATTTGTTTGTACTTTACAAACATGGGCCTTAATTTTTTTCCCTTTTTAATATGTGTCTTGAAAAAAAGTAATAAAAATGTTGAATGTGACTCTCACCGAAGTCATCAGTCAAGCATAACAAAAGAATCAACTTACTTGCATCCCATTAAATACGACTCTGACTTAAACTTTTGTTTCTTAGAGTGCCATGGCATAGAAGCTACAATCTCTATATTTCACTCACACACACACACGAAAATAGGCTTTGAAGCAATTTACAGGGGAAAATACCCACTGGCTTCAAGCACATCTTTTTTATGCAAAGGCTGGATGTAACACAAAATAATCAGCTCCACAAAATCAATCTGTGAGCACAAAGAAACCCTAATGGTACAAAGCAGGAAAGACTTAGACAAGCCACTGTCTCTTGGATGGTTCTTGAACACCAGCCAAGCTTCCACTTTAGGAAGAAAACCTTGCAATTTTAGAACACCACTGCTGTAGTTAGGACTTTTAGACCAACTTAGGGAAAGAAATCAAGCTCATGTTCTTGTCCCCAAATTCATGAGGCACCAATTTCTGTTTCATGCCTTTCTTGTTTATTGATATGCTAAGAAATATGTTGGCAAGTATACTGAGAATGACGACCGCTAAATGTGAGGATTCTTTCGGTACATACCTGAATTCCATTAATGCAGTGCCTTCTTGTCTCAAAACAAGAGTGGTTTGTTTTTGTCTTTTGTCTGGTTTTTTGTATCGACATGACTCCTCCAAACATCCTTGAGTCATGAATGTATACGAAATTATTTCACTCACCATTTCCACACTTCAGCACTATGTCCTGAGAGCAACACTATGTTAATCCGCACCTGCAATTCTAGCATTCATTCAGGCTTTACCGGTAGCACAAGCCTCTTATTATAACTGAGAACAGGATGTGTTTCCAAAGAAGCTTTTAAATCTATTTCCTAAAGTTATACTCCCATTATGATCCAGCCCCATTTCTCAGTCAGTCACATCTTCCACTAATTTAAAGTTCCTAGTCCCACTCACAGTGTGTTTCCAAATAGTACTTTATATTTATATTCAACTTAATGTTGACATTTCCAGCTAAAGAATACTCTTAGAAGATAGCTGTTAATCAAAGAAAATGATATACGGTTTCAAAACATTGATCATGAATTTTACCAGCTTACTGGTACATATTTAAGAAATATTTTCTTCTCTGCATTGCCACGGCATTACATTTTCTCCACAAAGAGAGGTGTATTTCTCGCTGTCAAAAGGTGAAGTGATAAAGGTGCCACTCAGATAGTGACTAAGCATCACTGAAATCAATGAAACAGTGGCTAACCTCCCATTAATTTCAATGGGCTTTGTCATGACTAATTCAGCCTGGGCGCTGCCCATTGTAATTATTTTATGTATACTTCTGAAGGCATGAAGGAGGAATTATCTGGAGAAAGTGGATCTTGCAGATCTGGATTAGGATTTGCTGAGCCGTTTGGCTACGTCTGCATAAGCGATTTCAATTTCTTTGTCAGCAGCACAAGTGTTGATAAATTCATCCCGAGCATAAGCATTTTTCAGGTATCGCCAAAGTCCAGTCATCTCTGCTGGGAACTCATAGTTTCGATATGTTTTGGTTACAATCTAGAATGAAGACCCAAACATACATTTTTAATACTCTGAAAACACATTTATGATCAATAGGTTTTCTTACATGCAAAAGGGAAATAAAGATACACAACAAGCTCTATAGCAGAAGCTGTAAAAATCTTAGTACTGTTAACCTTTAGATTATCCCCAAGCTGATTGGCTGCTATATACAAGAAAGCATTTAAACCCCCACTTTAGAATGTATAAATATCTGTACAGAATTAGCTCTGTTGAAACCACTGGGACTAACAAAGGGGATGAACCAGCCAAAGTCCCATTCATTTCAATGGGATAAAATTAAGCAATGAAAGAGTGAAGCATGTCATTAACTTTCCATGGAAATCAAAGAGACTTCAAGGTGGCGGGACCTTTCCCATGCTAACTAATAGTAGTAACTGTCTCTAATATAGTCTGCTCTCTTCATGCTTTCACTTCTCCTTGCCAAAATATCTGAAGTCTTCAAACAGAAAACACATGCAATCAATGTGTACAAATTTGTTTTTGCATACTTTATCTGTGTGCACAATTTGGAGATTGGGGGAGGGGCTACAGTTGCTAAAGTATAACTAATTAGAATTAGTGGGTAACTTTTACATATTCTGAAGTGGGTTCTGCCATAGTTATGTGGTAAGGTCCTTCACATGTATACAGTAAACACAGTCCCTCTGCAGACCCACACAAGGTTAAAGATCATGCAGCTTTCGGCAATGTTTGTGCATCCTCCATTTTCTTTTCCCCAATGAACAGCAATATGCCCCTTAACATCAGCTCTCCCTTGCTTCCCATGTGCCTCTACTTCCTAGCATGCAGAAGTAATTATGCAGCTTTGAGAACAGCTGTTTCCCCCCTCTGATCTTGTAGGAAACTGCTCAGATACTGCCTCTTTTTAAGCAATATCTGCAATAGTGAATATGCACCTGCTTTTTGTATTAGGAGCAACAACAAAAAAATCACATGTAGGCATGGAATCCCTAGTTGCATCTCTGACACATTTGACCTTTAAAATGAGGACAGTGGCTTATATTACAAGGGTTCCCTACATCATATCATTATTTAGGGGTGTGTGAACTGGCTCAGTTCAAGCCGGGCTCGACATCGAGCCAGCTCAGCTTGATGGGTTCAGGGTCAAACTGGACTGGCCTTGGCTGGTCTGAGTTTGAACCAAACTGGGCCCAGTTCAAACCGAGCCAGCTCAAAGCTATACCGGTAAAGGGGAATCCAGCGAGGATAGTATAGCTTCGAGGCAGTCAAGCCAGCTTGGTTTGAACTCAAACCAGGTCTGACTTGACCGGGCCAAAACCGATACAGGCCAGCTTGAATCCAATTTGGATTCGAGCCAAACGGACAAATCCAGTTTTGTGCACACCCCTACTGCTCTTGCAATCTGAGAATTAATGAGAAACATTTTGCATAATGAACATATAAGTGACAAACAACAACCACCACCACCGAAGGAGATACTGCAGAATTTCTATACTGAGAAAATCTTATAAAGAGAAAAATACTGGGCATTAACTTGCAAGGGTTACTGGATTGGCCAATGTCAGTGAAAATGAGCTCTCCAGATGAGCAAAGCTAGTAAGCATATCATTACATGACTTGTGCAGTGCTGCTTAATGCACCAGATTCTGTGTTTGCTTTCTCATATACATATACAGTCAGTTGGTTCAGCTTATGCCTCAAGGAGCCAAGCAAGATGCATGACTTGGCTCAGTTTTCTAACTTTCTGACTTGCCAAGATCTACCAGACACTTGTTTTTATTCTGGAGAAATATATAATTGGATAAATTAAATAAATATAGCACTTAAAGGACAGAATGATCTACATTCTTGCACTAGTGAGCATTCTGAATCCCAGTACTAACATCCATTTCCTAACTTTTTTGGGCCTGACATGCTGAGGTGGGAAAGCCTTATCTATATATACTAGTAAAACCCAGTTTATGGAGGTCTTGCTTTAGAAGTTGCATTACAGTCTATTTTGCACTCACACCAGTGGTGCAAAAAACAACACCACACCCACAAGGGTTTTTTAAAAAACAACAACACGTCAGGAGTCAATCAAGGGACTTGAAACACAGCACATTCTCCTCACTGCTCACAAACGTCTGGAACTGTACAGTCTGATCTCTCAGTGTTCAAAAGAGAACTTATGTTGCATTTTTCATTTTCTTTCCTTCCCCACTTTGAAAATAGGTATGGGGATCAAGCTGGTATTCCAACTTGAAACACAGAATGTTGTCTTTGAATACATATGACAGATTTTATTCCAATTAGAGATGGAAACAGAGATAGACAAATCCCTCTGTGCTCGTGTCTGATTGGCTTGAAAAATTCGCCAGGCTATTTTCTCGTAAATCCGAAAAGAGCTCATCTTATTTCCAAGATAACCCAGTTTCAGAAAGAAGTTGTCAACTCCCTTAAACTGGGCTGATGTGGCAGTCACAGCAGCAAGCAAAAAGAAGCAGCCTTACCATGAGGCAAAGTGACATAGGCAACTTAAATGGCAGCAGATTGGGTGGCAAACAGAGCTGACCTATGGGCACAATCCACCAAACAGTTCTTCTGTGTGAGTCTCAATAAATTATATATGCTTCGTTTCTGTACAGTCCCCATTCATTTCAATGTGGTGGTTCAGGAGAATTTCCCAGTGGGTTGTGTGCCATGTTAATTAGTGAGAAAGCAGTGCCATTCATATATTTCTGTCCCACGCACCACAATTTTGGTCTGGCCCCGAGTATCCCAAACCATATCAGTTCATTCATACAAATTAGGCCAACTGCTGAGTGCTATCCTATGCATCAAAGGAAGAGGAGGCCTTGGCCATCCTTTATTTTCTGCCTCTATATCTTTGTTTAAACAGGTACTACAAAGAAACTGTTTGCCTCCAGTGCTCTCCCTCACATCCAAAGGAAACTTAACTATGCACTGTAGTGCTGCCCTTGGACTTCTTACTACTCATGGAAGTTAGGAGCACATCATATAAATGATGGGACTGGCAGCAACATACCAACACATTACAAAACAATAGCATTGTGTTTTCATATCAGACTCCTATCCTGAGGAATCTTCTCACCTTGACAACGTGAAGCTTGGGTAGAAGATTGCAGTCAGCAAGGGTCAGCTCATCCCCATCCAGGAACTTGCGCTTTGACGTCTTTTCCTCATCTGGGCTACCTGCATCTATCTCTTCAGGCAAAGGATGTCTCAGATAGTCATCTAGCTTCTTCAAAGCCTTTGTTAAACCTCTCTCTAGACCTTTTAAAGAAGTGGATAAAAAGACAAGAGAAATAAGGAAAACAGACATTCCCAATTAAGGCTGGCTACATGGAGAAAACCCTGAACCCAATACACTGACGGTGCCTACCGCACTAGCCAATGTACATCCCTGTGCTTTACATGCACACCTAGGTAGCATGTAATGTAAAAGCTAGAAGTTATTTCAGTAGTGGGGATTTATATATTCAGACTCACCCCCCACCCCACCATTTGCCTCTGCTGTGGCAATAGCACCACAGAGCCCTAGCCAACACAACTGTACGGGAGGGCACCAGGAGGATACAGTTTTTTCTCTTCCCCAGGGAGTTATTCACACATGGCTTCATGCTGCAGAGTAAATGTTGAGCGAAGCCACTTCGAATCACACTGGCGGCATTGAGGGAAGCAGCCCCTCCCCTCTGCTCTTAGGTTTTGTTTTTGCATGTTCACATGGCATGCCTCCGTGTTTTCCTTCTAACCAGTGGGGGGGGGGATTAGTAAAGAGCTACATCTGCATTTCTAAAGACAGTATCCTTCTTATCATGCTAATGATTCGACATCTGTGCCCCTCCCCATCTGCTCCGGCGTTTTCAGAAAAAGTAGCTTAAAACCAGCATTTTTAAAACCCGGAAATAACTCAAGCTAGAATTCGCAAGACAAAGCCTGACTTGTGTGTGGAGTGGGTCCAAGGATCTCAAAGGGACTTCGGGGTAAGTTTGGCTGGTGTGTGAACGCACACACTCTCTTCTGAAGGAGATTCGGGGTAGAAGCCCTGACTGTAAAGCCTCCAGGCTTCCTCTTCTGCTTCTTCTGCCTCCTCTGTGGCTGCTCCCGCTGCACAGTACAGCAGTGCTCTCACTCACTGCCAACAGAACAGCAAAGAGCAGAGACAATGTGTCAGGAACAGCCAGGCAAATGGGTCTGGGCGCTAGGGGTGGAAGACACCTTTTGGTAACCTGCTTCTAGGACCAAAATATCCCAGGTTGCTACTGATACTTTTCTTTGTTGTTGACCAGCTATTATGTATTTATATAATTTGTACCCTGCTCTTCCTCCAGGGAGCTCAATGCCAGTAAATGGAATTATCCCCTCTTAACCTCACAACTGCTCTTTGGGGGTGGGTTATGCTGAAACTGGCTCAAGGTTATCTAGGCTGCTTTACAGCTGAGCAGAGTTAACCCCAGTGGTGCAGCTCACACACCCACAAAACTGCCACGGCCACAAGCCACGCAGGATTCTGGAGGCTGGGAAGATGCGTCCCGGCCTCCAGATATCCCACAATGCACTGCTCGATGAGTATGGTGCATTGAGGGATTCCCCCATGGGTCAGGTGCTTTAGGTGCCCAGCTCTGTATCTGCTTGGGCTGCATGCAGCCAGAGAATACACATGGCCCTGTACCTGGGTAAAAGGTCATGCTAACTGAGCGAAGAGACACCTTTGAAAGTGGTGATTCTCTCATATTTCGTAAGGGGAGAGCAACTGGCCCTTTCCAGCCCCAGCACAGCATCCTTCCAGTGGTGGTTGTTGGTGTCTGCCTTATGTTTCTTTTTATATTGTGAGCCCTTTGGGGACAGAGGACCATTTTATTTATGTATTTTTCTTCGTAAACCGCTTTGTGAACTTTGGTTGAAGTGCAGTATATAAACATCCATAGTAGTAGCAGTAGTAAAAGTCCAGCGAATATTCCCGGGCTATCCAGATCAGCCTCAATCCTGGCAGTTCAACACAGGCAGCCCTACTAGCTAGGGGTGCTCGTGTGAATAGCCTCATGGGGTCATCACCCTGCAAATTTCCTCACTGTGCTCCATTCCCCTAGCTCTCACTTGCAGGGCAGTGAGGAAACTTTCAGTGCATTGATGCCACAGCACAGGCAGCTTTTGTTCCCAGCCTGAGTGGGAATTCAAACCCAGGTCTCCCTGGCTCCAGTCCAATGTTCTGTCCATGACACAGTGCCCTGGGCTACAGCCTTCCTGCGCTTTTGACACCCGAGACCATCGTATTAGGCTTCTTGTCTTGTACAGAGCAATCACATGAGTGGGACTTTGCCTCTGCACTTCATCATGGTGTTATTTTTGGCCATCTCCCAAAATGCAGAATGAATGTCAGCTCCCTTTTCCAACAGTTCACTCTCCTTAAAATATTGCAGTTCTAAAAAGCTCTGCTTCGCTTAAAAAAATAATATCCCTGAAACCCAGTTCTGCATTTCTTTTTTACTTCATTACATTCAAAACAGTTTGGAGGGGGGTGCTAGATGCCAAAATAGCAATCAATGCATTGCCATGGCAATATTCCACCACCATATCCTACAACTTATCTGTTAAGAGTTTCACAACTATGGCATGCCATGAAAGAGTCATGATGGCCAGCTGTGTGATCTCCATTCCAATAACAGACAAACTAGGGTAAAATTCTGCACTCAGTAGATTTTGAATGTGAAACAACTGGACCTCTAACTCAGACACTGTCTACAAGCCAAAATCTACAGGCAGATCTACCACACATGAAGAACCACTGTTAGTTCATTGGGGATTCAGGCTTAAAATGACTAACTACAGGATGTTCTTGCATGTAGCAGAACCTACAAAACAGTCGTGCTCATATTCCTGCCCCTGTACAGAAATAAAACACCTCTCTTACTTTGACACTTCCTAAAGGAAAGGATGGTTTGGAAAAAAAAAGTCATGTTCCTTAGAGTTTAAGCTCCTATGTTTGATGCAGGTGATGATGCAGAAGAACCAGGAGAACAGTTTGTACTAGGGATACCAATAGACCTGTTGTCCATTGAGCTGGGGGGGAAATGTCCTGTGTTGAAGTATCCATACCTTTCCAGACCTATAGCCACTAGAAATGGTAAAGTTTCTCTGTACACTTTAACACTTCAGCTAGTTGTACTTATGTACAAATTCACTTTAATTGACTAAATAAATATCTGGAGGTTTCTCATTGTGGAGAGGAACTCAAAATACTTAAAAAAAAAAAAAAAGACAAATAGCTCAATAATTTGGAAGACAACCCACCTGCTTGTCATCCAAATTTGACAGCTTAACAAATGGCTGGAAGCTCCACCTGATATCCAGTGCTAGGATAAACTATTTTATTTTGTCTATTAACATTTTGTTGACTGCTAGTGGAGTGAGTGGATAGGTACAGACCCTCCTCAAGCTCCCTTTAAAGGAGGACAGTTGAGAGTGTTGGGACCACAAGACATGCCCAAAAATGTTAGTTTGGGGAGAGAAGCTTGGATCTGCTCCCGCCACTCCCCACCCAGCCCCCGAACCAAAAACAATATACTTTGCAGACACAGAATGCTCAAACAAAGGTTTCAAAAGGAGGTTATTTTCCTCCAGTCAATCAATAGGTCACAGCAAATAACACTGGGAGTTTGGGGTGGGGGGGTGAAAGAAAGAATTGGGAGTAGGGGTGAAGAAGGGAGCAAGGAAAACCACTGATAGTTGGTATTAACAGTAACACAAGACATAATCTATTTACAGAAAGAAAGAGGGGTAAATGCCAAATACGAAAGCAAAGAGAGGATGTCCTAAAAACAAAAAGAAGGAACTAGGAACGGTGCGCTGGCAGTTTATTAAAAGGTAGGTTCCGACGTGTTTTGAGTAGCTCTTCTTCAGGGGTTAGTAGCTGCTGAAAAGTTGTGCATCATGCTTTATGAATCACTTGAAGAAGATTTCCACTCAAAGCACATTGGGACATACCTTTTAATGAAATGCCAGTGCACCGTTCCTATTTTCTTCCTTAAAAAAAAAAAAGCAACAAGCCTTAACAGAAATAAAAGTGGGGCGAGAATCACAAAAGCAACAAAATAAACTATACTAAACCCCAAAAGACAGAAAATCATTCTCCCAAGAGCCTCCCAACTAGCGATATGCACGAACCATGCGATCGTGAACCAGTCCTACGCAAACCAGGCCAATTAAACCATTCAGTTGTGAACTGAACCGGCCTCCAGGAGAGGAGGGCTGTTCTGCAATTGAACTGAACCAAGCCTAGTCCACGGTGGACCAACCGGTTCTGCAGTTTGAGTGGCTATGCTTGTAAAGGGGGATCTGGTAAGGTTTCCCCTTTACAAGCAAAGGGGAATCCTGGCTTCAAAAGGCTTCTAAAGGGCAGCAGGAGGGCATCTTTAAAAGTAGTTGTAAGGTGCTTACCGGCCCAGTGCTCCCCCCAGCAGCCTGCCCACACAGCAGAGACGCAGTTCCTGAACTGACCTGGCCTCCACAGAGCCGCAGTTTGATAGAATGGACCAGCCTGGCTGGTCGGTTCAATCGAACCGGTTTGTGGACCAGCAGTTCAGATGAAATTTGGTCCAAATTCAAACCAAACCATTAAAATTGGTCCATGCACACCCCTATTCCCAACCCTACATTTCACCTTCCTGGTCCCCATCCATGCCGTATTCTCTCCCTTCCTTACCAATATAGCAAATGGAAGTTCAGATCCAATGTAACATTTTTGCTGGGAGTTCCATCTGTTTTATTTTAATGTGAATGTCACCTTTCAGTTTAAAACACATCCAGAGCAGTTAACAACATTAAAAGAATAAAACAAACAATACAAACTCAAACCTTAGAATTGCAGGCAGCAGCAAAGTCACAGCAAAATACTAAAACCCAGGGCAGCCAATAAAAACATACATTAAAAAATAGTCTCAGGAACATACTGGAGGGCCTGGGAGAAACAAAAAGGTGCTGAATAGACTCTAGGTTCAGATTAATCACCTGGGGAGACCACTCCATATTTGGGGTACCACAATGGAGAAGGCTCTGTCTCCCATCACCAGCAACCTACCTTCAGAAGGTAGGACAGGGTGTGTGGTGGGAGGGGCCTCTTTTGATGATCCTAACATTCAGGCAGACTCAAAAGGAGAAGATGAACGTTTTAGGCTGTGGTCAGGGGATCAAATGTTTGAATGCTCCCTGACACAAACTATTCCATACACAGGCAAAACTGTGATGTCAGGGAGAAGGTTCTAGGTGAGCCTTTTCCCAGACATGCTATTTTCTCTATGTACTGTGTTGTGTTGTATTTGGGAGAGCATTCATTTAGTTGGTCCTTCACTTTCACTCTGATGCGGTTCATATAGCAACTGATATGTCACAGGATGCTTTGGCTGGTGTGTTTCAGCCCAAAGAGAAGGGAATTCATCAGAGGCATCAATGCAATTAGCACTCCTGTTTGCTGCAAAATAATGCCTTGGTCTACAGGACATTCTTGAATAATGTCCTGGGGCAGTTTGAACAATACATCTGAACCGGCCACACCATACACAATATGGGGCGTGAGCACACACATCCTGCTAGTCCTCCTGATGCACCATCCCACAGCCTCATAATTGTATGGGGGATGAACCATTTAAATGCTACTTAAGTTGTGTTTAAATAACCTTTGAGTGGCAGTCCGTATTAAAGACCCACACACACATGATTATGGGACTGTGCATTGGAAGGGGGAGCAAGATGTGTGTACTCATCATACTGACAGAGGGCCAGCTCTAATGTTTTGTGCAAAACAGTCCCCTGTGAATCCCACAAAAGCTACAATACCCCACTTAAAGTTTAACCTCTGCCGCATGCATCTGACTGCAGAATTGTCAGTGCCTTGGATACAGTGGAAACTCAGGATGCCATTACCAGGATTACAAAACAATGACTGTTAACTCTTACCTAAAAATGCCCTGGCAAATAGGGCAGAAAGGTATAAAGTTTCATTTCTGAAAGCAAGGAATATTAAGCGATTGAAATGCTGCCATTTCTCAAATAGAAGTGTTACCATCCCTTATTTAATCAGCTCCTAAATTTAATGTTGACACTTTCTACTGTCAGATTAATATCCTTCAGCTGCATTTTTCTATCAAGCCACTTTGAAACGGTAATAATAGCAGAAACATAAAATGCCATTCATGGGGCAACACTGGAAACATTGGGAAATCTTTGACCTATAACACCTGTTGAATAAAACATTTTTCCTTTCGTGGTCAGCAACCAATAATATTCTTATAATATGAACTCACTTTCAGAATCAAATTATTTATCTAACTTAATTTAACTCAATTGGATTTTTGAAATCCTGGCTCAACACTCTGTATTTTCCAGTGGTGGCCTTCTTCTGATAAGGCCTTTGTCTGTGCTTGCCCATCTGCTTTATATTTCCAATTTGAAATGGCTTGGGGCGGGGGAAGGAAATAGAACAGGACTTTTTATTCCAGGTCTAGAGCAGGAATGGCTGGCTTCTGTATTCCTAGAAGTCTCTCTTCAGTCTCCTGACAGCAGTCCAGAGGCTGGAAGCATATTGTGCCACACTGACTGGCCCTTTTGCAGTTGCAAGTGATCTGACTCCATCATAAAAATGGCACAAGCCAACCGAGTAATGGAGCACGCTCCCTCAGGCATGACACACAAACTCCAAATGAGAAACAATGACATTAAATAGAGGAAATGTTATCTCATTCCTTTAACATTAGTCAAGAACCATTGCAGTACTACAGTTACTGCAGCTATTAATAAATATAAAAGTAGTAATAATTAGGCCTGCACAGCCTTAAAAATGTCAGATCTGATAGAAAAATTGTTGCAGGGGACAACATGCCCCCCACCCCCGAATTGTCAGGTTGGGATCGTGCTGGATCAGAAATTCAACATTTCACAACATTCCGGTTGGACCAAGCTGAAAGGCCAGCCTGGCACCTCTCCGCTTAGAGGCAGCGTGATGGCCGTTTAGCTTTCAAATGGCCCACACAGTGCCTCTCAGCTGAGAAGTGCTAGGCAAGCCATTTATTTTTTACATGGCTCATGCACGCATCTCTCAGCTGAGATGCAGCTTGCTGGCCATTGAACATGGCCTGACAGGAATGCTGGAATGCCACCAGACAGGAAGAATTTTAGTTGGAGTTCTAATGGTTAGAGGTCGCTCCTGTCATGGCAGGGTTCCTTCCAACAATGTCCAACGTGCCTGTCATTCTGACATGACTGCACAGACCTAATGATAATACTCACTGCCTGAATTCATCCTCCATCTCTCTCTCTCTATATATTTTCTTATATATTGGCTGAGTAAGACAGTAGTTAATATGAAGTTTTATCTTTGTTAGTTTCTTAGTATCACAGGTATAGTATGTACTATCACTTCCTCTTATAGGTTTGGTATTTGTATGCATGAGTAGAATGCTAATCTTGTTAATTAATTAAAAGCAATTTTTTACTTAGAAGTGAAATGGTGGGCAACCATTTACCACACCTTACTTACAATTTGATAGCTCACCAGGAACCAGAGTTGCCAACTGAGACTGAAGCTATACCTGAATAATTCCCCCCACCCCCGCCAATATATTTTCCAACAGTTTTTACAATATCTAGCCATAAAATCTCCAGGATTGCTTTCAATAGTTATCTGGAAACTGAGGTGGATTTCTGGATATTCCAGAGCAATTCTGGAAAGCCAGCAACCCTACTGGGACACCAGTTGGCCATTCTGATATTTTAAGTCACGAACCAGAGGTGTTTTTAGAAGGGCAATATGATGCACTGAGTCATAATGCATATTAATTGTACTCTTTTTGAATTGTTACAAGCAGTGAGGGTGGATAAAAATCAATGATTTTTTAAAAATAAATAAATAAAATTGGATTGTTTTGATTTAAATCAGATTTTTTAATTTAAATCAAATTTTTTAAATAAAATGTTTGAGGGAAAAATCTATCTAAAGATAGTTTTTTTATTTAAGATACATTATAGTCCAAAGCTTATTCATCATGAAATAAGGATTAGTTTTTAATTATGTAGCACAAGACTGTATATATGCAATGTTTAAATTTTTTGGTAATAATAATAATGAATGAATTCCATTAATCCATTCACAATGTTATGCTCTTTCAGAGGTTTCTGTAAGATTATTTTGGGCAATTTTTTCTATCTAGAAGAGGACCAAAAATGAAGCCTTCATCTGGTTGTAAGTATTAAGATACCAGCAAGAATGAGTCTTTATATTAAAAAACATGATTTAAAATCTAGTCTTACTGACTAGTGATTTAAATCAAATCCACCCTGCAAGCAGTGTTCTCTCTAATTTTTTTCATCTGTGTGTGGAATGAGTTTTGTTCTGGGTGGGAGTATCAAGGCAGTGTGTGCACACATGCATTCAGAACGGGGCATTCCTGATTCAACCTGAGTGGTTGAAAACTTGTGAGTGCAGGCACGTGCGCACACCTTAGAGGGAACACTGGTTACAAGTAATTCCCATAATGCACTTGGTTTTTCACTTTCTGCTTATATCATGTGCCCTCCCATCGGAGTGGAATATCTGGAAGGATCAACCAGTCATGTAGCAGATATGTGCAGTAGCACTTTGGTCCAGAAGTTGGAGTGGTTCTTATACTCAGCAGTTTTCCAAACACTTACATGCTGGTTTAGAGCACTGGTGGTAGGCTTCTAGATGTTCCACTCTGATGGACTTCCAATTCACCACCTTGCAGGTTTCCTTGTGGAGGAACTGCGATTTCATGTTTGTTTGTTTATGTTGCCCTATCTGCTGATGTAGGCTTTCACAGACACATTACTCATCCTAATGAGGAAGTGTTTGTTACTTACAAAGTCCTGAAAGGAGCCAGTGTGATTGCCAGAGTTCTAATCACTTGATATATCCTGTGGATGACACTCATGACCAGGTCTTTTAAACAATCTGCTGCCTCTGGTGGGTTGGGTTTCTCATCCAAACAGACTGGCATCTGTTGTGAGAACAATCCTATCTGACAGGCTCAACTCCTGGATAGCCAAAGAGGAGCCAATCCCAGTGTAGAGACTCTCAAAGATGTTCTGCAATGCAATCTGCTCCTAGAATATGACACTGTGGAATTGATCCATGTAGAAGTGTGACCGGTCTACTGGGTTTTGACAAGGAACCATCATGCTTAGAATTTGCACCAAGAGCATGAGGTACATTGACTTCACCTCATTCACAGAGGAACTTATACTGCTTCTCCTGTGTTAGAAATATCTTGTGTTGGATCATGTCTAGCATCATCCCAAAGTGTAATCAGTGGCAGGAAACTCTTGTACCAGTTCACAGCAAATCCATGGTCCACCAAACAAAATAAGGTAACCTCTACATCCCTCAGTCCTTTCTCCAGAAATGGTGATCAAACAAGAATATTGTTGGGTATATGCCTTGAGTCACATACTGGCTTGATATTTTGACTAAGCTGTCCACCACAATCCCAAAATTTATTTCCCGATTAATCACGGATGGCTCAGATCCCGTCAGTGTATATGTGTGAAGTTGAGACTTTTTGCCTCAATGTGCATCACTTCACACTTATCTACATGGAACTGCATTTGCCATTTTATTACCCATGTAGAGATCCTTTTGGAGCTCTCCACAATCTGTTTTGGTTTTCACCACCTTGAATAGCTTGCTATCACCTGAAAACCTGGACACCTCACTCCTTAATATTAATCCCGGGGAGACTGTATAGCAGGACTGTTCTTGGGTTGCTTATGGAGGGGTGGGGGAGAGGAGATTGAAACCTGGGAGCTGTGAGGCAGAGGAGGTATTCCCTGGATTAGAACCTGTAACAATGTGCTTTTGCCTTGATCTGTTCCTGGATTGATGTCTGCATTTTCTCTTTCCCTTGTGGGATTTTTTTGAGAGGTCTAGACCCAAGTGACTGAAGTTTCTCCCTCTCTCCCAAGAGAATGACCCCTTTTTCTTGGGTAATCAGTGCTTTCAGCCATTGCATAAAATGTAGTGAGCTTCATCCCCACTGAGATCTAGGAGGGGGATGGGAGAACATATGTATGAGTTGCTATTCATTCTCTTGATAAGCTTCCCTGTACCACAATGTCCTCCTGTCATAAACATGGCATAAGCATGCCTTCCTGGTGCTAGTCTCCTCCTCCATTTGCAGTGCCTGTAAAGCCATCTCTGTATCTGCTGGGCTGGCCAAGATCATGGTATCTCTGCAACTCTGTCCCCCACCTGCCTGTAGGAAGAGGATGGAGTGTGTGCATGTGTGTGTGCGTATGTGTGCCTTGTCTATGCTGGGGTGAGCAAGATGCTGTTCTTAGGCCTCCTGGATGACTGAGGCAACATGATGCACCATGCTGCTACGGCTGTGGTGGCGCATGACAAAGGCAACAAGCAGAATGTCTTGGTTTTAGCTTGGCACCACTGCATCAGTCTTGCCCTTGTTCCTGGGTCTTGCAGAGGGACCTAGGTGTTGCCCAGTGACTATTGGTAAGCCACACTGGCATGCCCTGAAGGCATGCAAGTCTGGATTCTCTTTCCCCTCCCCCCCCCCCACCATGAAGCCCATGGTATCTGTCTAGGACGTGTTGGGTAGTGGGGGAAGAAGGGGGAGAAGAAATATGAGAACTTAACTGCTGAGCCTGTAGAATTCAAACAAGGCCCTCCCAAAGCTCACTAGGCAGAGCTGATGATCTGGGAGGGGAAGTAGGCCCCTGCCCCTGGAGAAGCCAGCTCTAGAAGTCTGAACTTGGCCATCCAGGGGGAGGTCCCGTTCTCATGCTTTGGAATCCTCCCAGGAGCCTCTGAGAAATGGACAGAGTTGACAGCTACACAAAACCTGATAAAGGCCAATTGGTTGCAATGATGAAAACAAACTCAAATGAGGGTAGATTACTCCGTATTATAGCTATGTGTGGGGAAAATGGGTCATACCCACATAAGAAAATAGTAGAAAGCCTAATGACAACAAGGCTTCAAAGTTGTCTAAAACAGGCAACTGGACTTCTTTGCGGTCTGCAATGTGAAGCCACCCTAAAGCAACCTCTGCAAAGCTGCAAGCTAATTGTCATGCACAGGCACGTTTAACAAACTATGACTTGTGTACTAAATGAATCATGACTGCTGCTACCTTCACCCACCGACTAGAGCTGGGTTTTTTCTTTTCTTTTTTACTGCTCCTTTCCACCCACAGAAGATTTATCCCATAACACACACAAATGAACTGGATGAAATATGCAATGAGGGAAAAGGGGAAACTGCACATAAATATTCACAGTCTCACACAAACAACCTGAGATTTATTTTTCCTTTAACACACACACCTTCCTTGATCACTTCCAGATTCATAGCATTTGATATTGCTTACATGAGACCAATTACAGTTTTCTGGTAGGCAAGGAATGACGACTTGGGAACAGAAATTTAAGATTAAAAAAGAAAACAATTCTGTTTAGCTAGTTAGCCTGATTTAAAGACCACCTCTTGTTAAAGCTGAGATAAGCTGGCCAAATAATACACAAATCAAAATTTCTACCCACTTAATTTATACATTCAAATTCTGCAAGTGCTGGCCTAGTTGCAGCACTCACCACAAGGACTGGTGTAGCAGATTAAAGCCTTTGTCTCAGAGCAAGCTCACATGAGGGAAAGAAATGCTGAATCATCCCTGCTGAGCTGCTTTGCTAGACTTCTCCTAAAACTATCCTGTATTATCAGTAGGTTTAAAAGGCTGCCACCGCCACCACCCATTTTATCAACTGAGCTTGATCCTCCCTGGGCTTGGAGAGGAATCCCAGGGAAAACTCTTATTATTTTGCAATCAGATGAGTACAAAGCCCTTCCACATGCAAGCCTACACGTGGTGAGAAAACTGATAGCTTCTGGCCATTTGAGAATGTGATTGCACCAGATTTGTCCCCCTTTGGGCCCCCTTTTCCTAAGTTAAGAACCAACTCAAAGAGGCTTATACAAAGAAAATACTTTTTAAAACAGTTTTATTCAAGTACTGCAAACTGCTTCCATCTGAGGCTTTCTAAGATACAGTTAAGAATACTTAGTAGATTACAAAAATAGGTTGTCTTAGGCACATTTAAATGTTTGTAGAGTCTTTTGCAATGTCCTAGGTAGGAAGGGCATAGACCTGTGTTTCTTATTTCAATTATGTTGCAGATAACTATAATACAACTGTATCAGGAATATGCAACTCCCCGCCAAGGAAATATAAATTCTAATGCAAAGTCTGACTAAACAAACTTTCCCCTAAACTTCCCTTTTCCCTTGAACTCACCAAACTCCAGATGAGAATTCAAGCTTCCTAACCTCCTGTCTTTCAAAGATCTGTAGAGTTTTTTTCCTGCAGCCAAACTCCATGTCCACATGTTCACCTCTAACAAAGAACTCCCCTCTTCCTGGCAACAGCTCTCTAGGTCCTAGCCACCTGGTGTGCTGATTGGCTGAGCCCTGGAGTTCACCAAGTTGTCAGTCAAGTCAGGGTTCACTTCCAGTTAACTCTTTAGGGGGAGGGGAGTCTAATCACTACAAATGGTATCTCTGAGGCAATCTTGGGCCTTATTATTTAGGATAGCCAATTTATGTGGTCTCAGAAACCACCCTATTTTCCAGGTGGTGGTCTGTGGACAAGGAGTGGTTGAATCATAATAAAGCTGGCTTCAGTAATGTAGGACATGGCCTTTTGCTATGAGTTGTCCATCCCTGGCTTAGAACCGCTGTTGAATTTGGCTGTCATTATTTCCTTGTTAGTGAACGCTGTAGATGTGGATCTTGGCCAAGGAATACTAAACATTATGGCCTTGTGGCGGGAAACTCGCCATGAGGATTCTGATAAAAGTTCTTGACTGGGTCTCAGTAATTCTGTATATGATCTTTCAGGTATCCTCCATAATATGACACAAGTTAACATACCAAAAAGTCATTGAGACAAGGGTGGATTTACATAGCCCAGTCCCCATGCAAAAGCTGTTTGAAAATGCCTCTGTGTGGTGACTGCTCCCTATATGGTTGTTGCAACAGGTAGAACAGCTCATGATATGAGCAAGACTGCCACTGCATACGGCCCATCCATTGCAGACAGAACTTATGTTTCATCTCACATGTCCTCAGGAAGAATGGTGGGGGTGCCCATAATGGGCAGCCCTCTGTTGATGGGAAGGATGCATTGGGGCTGCTGCACATCTTCAAAGGCAGCCCCAATGATCCAGCAATGGGGTTGCTGTGGAGTGCTTAAACCAGACATGCTTAACTTTGGGGGCCCCAGCTGTTTTTGGACTACAACTCCCATAATCCCCAGCCACAGCAGCTGATAGCTCAGGATTGTGGGAGTTGTAGGCCAACAATGCTTCCAGGCAGGCAGCAGTGCAGCACAGCTTCTGTTGGAAACCATGTCAACGCAAACCATGTGTTCCCACTGTCCACACACAAAATAGCTCAAACATGTTACAACATTTACCTATGGCTATTACAGCACTGGGTATTTTGGTACACTAAATGTTTTGGATTTTTTATTGCCAGATTCATAAAAACTGGGGAGGAAAGGATCACATATTCAGTTTTATCTGCTCTTTCAAAGTTGCTTATTTTAATACCTACACTTGGAATAATTCAGTGGCATAGCAGGGAGAGGCTAGGTGGCCCATGTTTTCATTAGCAGCCTCCCCCCGTGGTGGCAGTGCGCTCCCTACCGTGGTGGTGACACACTCCCTCTCCCAGTCATGGTTCCAGTGACAGTAGGCAGCTGCCCCGCCACGCCCCCCAAGTGATGGCATGCTCCTACCAGCCATGTGGCACCACTGGGCAGTGGTCCCTCTAATTTTTTTCATCTCTGTGCAGAATGAATTTTGTTCTGGGCAGCAGTATCAAGGCAGTGTGTGCGCACATGCATTCAGAATGGGGCCTTCCTGGGCAGGATCAAAAATGAACTGAGAGGACATCCAAAAACTTGTGAGCACGTGCACATGCCTTAGAAGGAACAGGACCACTGGGGGTGGTCAAGAAGTGGTGGTGAGCTGCAGGAGCATGCCGTGAGATGAGCAGCATGGCGCATGGTACCACAGGGAGAAGAACTGTGTCAGTGGGTGAGTGAAGCAGCCCCAGAGATGAGTGAAGCACCCTAGAGGCAGAGCCGCACAGGTTATTGGGACACATGTGCCTTATTATAGCTCTGCCCTGCAATAATATATCCCAGGGTCGGTCTCTATTAGGTGCCTATCTAAAGTAATCTATTTTGCTTATTACTTAAAAACCTATCATTAACCTTACATAAAGTAAAGTGTGCCATTGAGTCAGTGTTGACTCCTGGCAACCACAGAGCCATTTGGTTTACTTTGGTAGGGTACAGGAGGGGTTTACCATTGCCTCCTCCCGCAAAGTATAAAGTGATTCCTTTCAGCATCTTCCTATATCGCTGCTGCCCAATATAGGTGTTTCTGGGAAACATACCAGCGGGGATTTGAACCAGCAACCTTTGGCTTGCTAGTCAAGTCATTTCCCCGCTGCACCATTAGGTGGCTCTAACCATACGTGGGAAGATAGGGAAGATACAAATTGCCTTGCTTGTTATGGGGGCTTCATTCTCTTCCACGCCATCACCTTCATGTTGCCTGGATCCATCTTCCACTGCACTGCTCAGTGGAGGGAATAGCATTTGCTACTTGCCTAAAGAGCTCTAATGGATCTTACTACTAGTGAAAAGAGTAAGGACTCATTTCATGTCCCTCTGAGACTCTGGCAGCTTCTTTCATCATCCCATGGCATTCAGCTGCAACCGCAGTTTTTCCTACTGGTTTCTGTAGAGTACAAAAAGCTGATCTGGGCTCAGCTCAGAGTGAGCAGGTGCCAACAGTCAGCAGTCACATCACCAGTTCAGCCCTTGGCAGCCTGGGTGGAAACCAGCATGGTTGGACTAAAAACAGCAGCCATGACAGGCTCCAGTGATCACCCTCACTGAAGCTTTGTGTAGCCTAACTGGGTCTGTTTCCAAATGGCCTCCAGCAGCCTTATTCATAAACCTTCTGACATGGAGCAGCAGGATCCAGAACAATCCTAATGCTCCCAGCCCTGTAACCAAAGTACAACCATGTCATGTTTTGTGAAGTTTGCAAATCTTGGTAATGTGTTTGTGTGAGAGCGGAAGCAGAAATACTGACCTCTCTCTGTTCTCCCTCTCCAACCTGCTCACTTTCATTTGCTTTAGCTGCCCACATTTCAGCAGTGGTAAATGCGTTACAAACTCCCTACTCTGCACCCAACTCTCCACTCACACCCTCCTCAATCCCTCTGCTCACCTGCATTTCACAGAGTGCTTCGTGCAGAATTGCTTCACCTGCCTCCTCCCCAATCTCCCTCCCCACCCACCATCACCCTGATTCTCCTCTTCCCTGGTGGCAGCAGTTGTCACCGGTGCTGCTGCTGTTTCTCCCCTAATTCCCCCACTTATCATAGTCGCTGGGCGTGATAACAAAGATGTGCCTAAGCAAATGTGGTAACAAAAAGTATACAGGTGAGAGGAGCTGGATCCTCCCTTTACCCATTCTTTGCCTCCTCATAGCCTCTCTCTCTCCCCTGTGCTTTCCCTGCTGTCAAGCTCACTTCCAGACCCGGAATACTAAGGAAAATAAGCAGAGCAGCTAAGGGGGGGGGATACGTAGGGGGCAGACTGTGGAGAGGTAAGCTATGGGTAGAGGAGGATTTAACATCCTTCACTCATGCACCCCTTAGGCTCAGATACTCTCTCAACACTTTATACCTGACTTGATTAGACAAACCCAGGTAACTAAAACCAATGGGTCTAGGGCTACCATGCCAGCTCAGTAGCTCCCAAGAGAGCACCTTGAGAGTGCATGGGTCCATCACTGATCTTGTTGCTGGACAGGGTGATGCCCACCACTGTAGCTGCTCTTCCATCAAGCTGCTCCAGTGGCACAAATTGTAGCAAGCACAAGGCCAGCCCCAGTTGGGTTCAAACACTTCAATCACACAATGCCTCCTCACTTGAGCCAGTCCAGAGGCAAACCAGCAGTTTATGCCTAAAGCATTTGTGTAGAGATTGCCACCAAGCAGAAATGGGCCAGACAGAAAGGAACATGGTGAGTAAAGCATCTTATGCAGCCTTTGGGAGTTACTGTAGTCACCTTCAGAAGCAGAGATGCCAGCAAAGCCTGGAGGATCAGAGAGCACATTTGAGCTCTGGGTGCTTGAGGTGCACACCCTGAAGGCACATTTGGGGCCCCTAAATTATTCTCTAGCTCAGCCTGAAATCCAAACTAGAGAAGAATTTCAAGTCCCCTCACCAGCCAGCCTCCAAACTGCTCCCTGCAATTCACCCAGCCCCTGATCCTCCAACCTTCTCCCTTCTCTTTAAGGAACACTGAATTGGCCAGAGCAGCAGCACTCCAGCCACAGAGAGGGGGAAGAAAGGGAGTTTCTCCCTCCCTTTTCCAGCATGCTCATAGCATTCCAGGAGGAAAGGCCACAGTGACCCTTGGGAAATGTAGTTTTCCTAAGAATTACTGGTGCTCTCAGTCTGGGGAAAACAGCTCAGCTTATTTCAAGTCCCATACTGACATACATGAGCTGGGGGGACATCACCCATCTCTGCTCAAAAGCTCTTTTTCCCCCCCTTTAGAGAAACTATGCTTAGCAGATTGTGCCCTTTATCTGCCTCCTCTCTAAGGTCTATATACAACATCTCAAGCACTAATGCAATGAGAGAAAAATCAAGCCCTAAATGTAAAGCCACAGCATTTCATAAATGAAAGATGATCATTACAACATTCCAAATTAAGCTGCTGTGTGTTTACACAGACTGTGCAGTGTAATTTAAATGATCAAAGAGCAACAGGAGATACCTCGGAAACCAAGCGACCAAAAGTAACTTCAGATTTTACTATGTTAGAGGCTAGTCAGGGGAATGGAATATCTCCTGGTGTGCTTGGCCTAGACGATGGTGCCCCCTTGTGTTCTGACAGCAGATAATTTAAAAATGTGATTTGCTAGTTCCGAATGGTGCTTAGACTTTATCTTCTACTCTTCTGTTTTATATACAAAAAAGATTATTGTATGCAGAAGATGATAAAGCATCAGTTTCTACTAAGAGTGACTCCCTGTCTTAGGCTTTGATCATGCTGAAAAACCACTGTTTGGCAAGTGGGGTGCTTTTAATAATTTATTCCAAGTCATGCATTAACATGCCATTGAAACATTTCTGATGGCCCATTCCTGGATGTTAAGAATTTATATGCACACACACACAGTTAATATGCATACTCAGTCCTCTCCACCATGCATAAAGACTGCAAACTTCAGGGTATCAAATGCATGAGCAAAGACACCGCCGATTTAAAGAAACATATTGCTCTTCCTTAATATTGTGAGGGTCACTCCGCCACTATTTAAACAATGCTGCTGCTGATTTGTATTAAAATATGCAAATAAAACTCGGTGGCTGTGAAGACTGTAAAGTCAAAGGCGATCTTCCACAGTCTACCTCACATACAATGGACATTGGTACAAGGTAATTTAAGCACTGCGCAACACAGGACCATTAAATTCAAACTAGTCCACAGTGGTAGATCATTTAGCAGATACTTCCAAAGGTGCCAGGGGAGAACGACAGCCCAGTTCTAAACATGGTTATGATTAATGGCGATTTAGGTGAAGCTTTTATGCATAATTTGTGGTGCATCTTCACTAAGCTATTTTCCTCAAGGATATTACTGGGGAATTCTATGCATATCCCAGGAAAGTCCTTCATCCTTACCAGGGATGTAAGTGCCTTAATTCACTTCCTTTGCAATGTTCCTCATAATGGTTGACATAAATGTGCTCACAGTAAACACTCCAACCTGTCTATTCATGAGACAAGTCAATACCTTTAAAATAAAATTTATTATTATTTATTATTTTTTCCCTTGTTTACACAGTCAGACAGGTGTTATTGACTGGTTTGTTTTATCCAGACATCGAGTCCTTCCCAAGGACCTGGGATGCCAGAATTTTATTGTCAATGGTTATAGATATCGTTGCAGAATATAGGCTGTTCCCAGTAAAGCTGCTTTTTGTAATTGGCTGATGGTGATTTCTGTGGCCCCTTTGGTGTTGAGGTGCTCTTCAAGGTCTTTTGGAAATGCACCCAGGGCGCCAATTACCAATGGGATTATTTGGGTCTTTTTCTGCCACAGCCTTTCAATTTCAATTTGTAGATCTTTGTATTTGGTGATTTTTTCTATTTCTTTTTCTTCTATTCTGCTATCCCCTGGTATTGCTATGTCGATTATTTTGACTTGTTTTTCTTTCTTCTCGACTACAGTTATATCTGGTGTATTGTGTGGCAGATGTTTGTCTGTTTGTAGTGGGAAGTCCCATAATATTTTTACATCTTCATTTTCTACCACTTTTTCAATTTGATGGTCCCACCAATGTTTGGCTACAGGTAGCTTGTATTTTTTGCAGATGTTCCAGTGTATCATCCCTGCTACTTTGTCATGCCTTTGTTTGTAGTCAGTCTGTGCGATCTTTTTACAACAACTGATTAGGTGGTCCAGTTTTTCATCTGCTTCTTTACAAAGGCGGCACTTGCTGTTTGTGGTTGATTTTTCGACTTTTGCTCTTATTGCATTTGTTCTTAGTGCCTGTTCTTGCACAGCCAGTATTAAACCCTCTGTTTCTTTCTTCAAGTTGTCATTCTTAAGCCATTGCCAGATCTTGGTGATGTCTGATTTTCCACTTATATTGTGCAAATATTGACCATGCAGGGGCTTCTTTTTCCATTTTTCTGCTCAGTTCTTGACTTGTTCTTTCTTGTAGGCCTGCTTTGTTTCATTGGTGTTGAATAGTATCTCCTTATTGACCATTTGAAGTGCATCTTCTTCACTGTCCTTGATATATTCTTCAAGGCCTCTTTTCTACTCCTCTACTGTTTGATGGACTTGCAGCATTCCTCTTCCACCTGAGCTGCGAGGGAGGTACAGCCTATCTACATCACTGCGGGGGTGCAGAGCATGATTGATGGTCATGATTTTCCTGGTCTTACGATCTAGCGTCTCTAGCTCTGCCTGGGTCCAGTCTATTATTCCTGCAGTGTATCTGATAACAGGTATAGCCCAGGTGTTTATGGCTTGTATGGCATTCCCGCCATTGAGTTTGGACTTGAGGATTTTTCTAACTCTCCTGATGTATTCACTTCCCATTTTTCTTTTCACTTCCGTGTGTGCAATGTTATCAGCCTGGAGAATGCCCAGGTATTTGTAATTTCTTTCTCTTCCAGGTTCTTGATCTTGCTTCCATTGGGCAATTCTATTCCTTCTATTTTTCTTATTTTCCCTCTGTTCATTATTAATGCAGCACACTTGTCTAGTCCAAACTCCATTGCTATATCACTACTGAATATACGGACAGTGTTTAGCAGTGATTCGATTTCTGACTGGGACTTTCCATACAACTTCAGATCATCCATGTACAGCAGATGGTTGATTTGACTTGATGTTTTAGATGTTTGGTATCCGAGGCCTGTTTTGTTTAGTATTTGTGAAAGTGGGGTCATGGCGATTACAAACAACAGACGAGATAGTGAGTCCCCTTGGAAAATGCCTCTTCTAATGCTAACCTGTCCTAGTGTCTCGCCATTGATTGTTAACTGTGTACTCCACATGCTCATTGCTCTTTTTTATAAATATCTGAATGTTTTTGCTGACACCCGTTGTTTCTAAACATTTTAGTATCCATGTGTGAGGCAATGAATCGAAGGCTTTCTTGTAGTCAATCCATGCAACACTCAGATTTGTTTTTCTTCTCTTGTAATTTTCTAAAATCATTTTGTCAATCAGCAGCTGGTCTTTTGTGCCTCTGGTGTTTGGGCAATTTCCTTTTTGTTCAACTGGGAGCTGTTTGTTAGTTAATAAGTGTTGCATCACTTCATCTGCTATTATTCCAGTTAATACTTTGAACATCGTTGGCAGAGAGGTTATCGGTCAATAATTCCTTGGAACTGCACCTTTTGCTGGGTCTTTCATGATGAGATGAGTTTTCCCAGTTGTTAGCCATTGTTCAATATCACCTCCTTGCAAAATGTGATTGAACTGTTTTAATAGTTGCTTATGAAGGCTTGTTAGGTGTTTAAGCCAAAAGTCATGCAGTTCATCGTCGCCTGGAGCAGTCCAATTTTTAATTTTCTTTGCTCTTTCACTTATTAATTCTGGTGTTATTATTAGATCTTGCATTTGTTGGTTACATTTTTGGACCTCTTTCATCCAGCCTGCTTTTTTATTACAATCTATTGGATTGTCCCATAATTTCCCCCAGAATTGCACTGTTTCTTCTTTATTTGGTGTTTCTAGGTTTCTTGCAGTTTCCCCAGACTCTCCCCATAAATAATAATAATAATAATAATACTGCAAGAAACATCATCATCATCATTTATGGGGACTCTCCCCATATTTGGCTATGAAATTTCCTAGAACTGAAGCTATTCTGTTCATTTAATTTATACCCATCCCTATCCCAGAGTTACGGAAGACATGCAGTAATCTCCTCAGAGTTCTGTTTCTGTCCCCAAAGGGCTCAAAATCTAATTAGCAGGGCAAAGAAGACCTGAGGAAGAAGGGAACCATGTTAACAACCATATTAATGTCCCTAGGAAAAGGTAAAGTGTGCTGTCGAGTCGGTGTTGACTCCTGGCGACCACAGAGCCCTGTGGTTGTCTTTGGTAGAATACAGGAGGGTTTTCCCATTGCCATCTCGGGTGCAGTATGAAATGATGCCTTTCAGCATCTTCCTATACAGGATACAGGAGGAGTTTGCCATTGCCTCCTCCCGCAAAGTACGAAGTGATGCCTTTCAGCAGCTTCCTATATCGCTGCTGCCTGATATAGGTCTTCCCCATTGTCCTGGCAACATGCCAGAGGGGATTCGAACAGTCAACCTCTGGCTTACTAATCAAGTCATTTCCCTGCTGTGCCATTAGGTGGCACAATGTCCCTATTAAAGTGGTAAAGTGTGCCATCAAGTCGATTTCGACTCCTGCATTACTATCTATCTATATAATCCTCCTGGGTGCACCTTTAGAATGTGAGTCCCAGCGCCCAGCTGTTTGGCTGGGGTGGCGGAGGCGCCTGATAGGCTGAGGCAGAAGGAGCTCACGCGCAGCAGGAGCCCATTGAGCTGCTGCTGGGGGAAATGGCGGCGGCCGCAGCGAGGAGGTGGCCACCGGGGTCAGGAGGCAGCTGGGTCGCCAGGAAGAGGAGGAGGCGGCAGGAGGCAGGAGAAACCGTGAGCGGGAGGTGAGAGAAGCAGGCCAGGCGGGCGTCAGAGACACGTGCCAGAAGACAAGGAGAAGGGGCTGAAGGGGGGGGGAGAGTTGAACTAGGGGCACAGACGCTATGTGCCTGGTCAGCTAGTAACATCACCATTGTTTTCTCTCCCTCCCACCCCACCTGGCTTCTTCTTCCCTGCCCGCTGGCCCGCCCGAGGCCACCATCACCGCCTTCTTCCCCAGCTTCTGTCACCATTTTGCCTGCCCATCCTCCTGCTTGTCCCCTGCCGTTTTGCCCGCCCACGCAGTGCATAGCTCGCCACCATTTTGTCCTCCTGCTGGCCAGCTGCCGCAGTTTTCTTTGGCCGCCAGTGCTGCCGCCATTTTTCCTTCTCCCATCCATCCCATGGCTAGCCTATCTGGCAGCTCTCCAAACTCTTGCGAGAGCTGCCACACATGGGATTAGCCACGGATTAGCCTTAGATAATTAAATATATAGATAGTAATGACCCAGTACAGCATATTTCCATTGGATGTTGCTGGTGTCTACCTTATTTCCCTTTAGATTGTGAGCCCTTTTGGGACAGGGAACCATCTTTTCTATCTATCTATTTGTTTATTATTTTATATATTTATAATATTTCTATACCACCCAAAAGTTGCGTCTCTGGGCAGTTTACAATTAAAATAATTTAAAACATCAAATCAATTATCAATTAAAATAGTTTAAAAAAACATTTAAAACATTTAAAACCCAGTATTAAAAATTTAAAACCATAAATCTAATTAAAAGCTTGGGTGAATAAATGTGTCTCTTTAGTGCCTTTTTAAAAGTTGCCAGAGATGGGGAGGCTCATATTTCAACAAGGAGTACATTCCAAAGTCCAGGGGCAGCAACTGAGAAGGCCCGTTCCTGTTTAGCCACCAAACAAGTTTGCGGCAACCAGCGTGGTGTAGTGGTTAGAGTGCTGGACTAGGACCGGGGAGACCCAAGTTCAAATCCCCATTCAGCCTTGATACTTGCTGGGTGACTCTGGGCCATCACTTCTCTCTCAGCCTAACCTACTTCACAGAGTTGTTGTGAGGAGAAACCTAATTATGTAGTACACCGCTCTGGGCTCCTTGGAGGAAGAAAGGGATATAAATGTAAATAAATAAAATAAATAAAAATAACTGCAGACGAACCTCTCCAGATGATCTTTACAGGCCTGGGGCTCATGGGGAAGAAGAAGTTCTCATAAATACTCAGGGCCTAAGCTGTTTGGGGTTTTATAATCTCTGGTTGCTAAGAAAAGTTTGAATTTCCTGGGCTCTTTTCAGATTACAGATTACAACAACAGTAAAATGCTTCAGCTTGGAAGGATTGAATTGCAAGCATAAATAAAGGATGCTGGCAAAGCCACCAGCAGGGGGAGCAGTCTTTTCTTGATTGCGCAAACCTTTATATTTATTGTAAAGATAAAACCCGAAAGAAGGGACTGGAAATGCGAATGGCACCTTGTTAACAGTGCAGGGATTGTGATGTTAAAACACAGACAGTGCAGAAGCACACTTAACAGACATGTAGTGACACTGTTGTAGCATGTAATCTGGAAAGTGCCCTCTATGAAGCAGCAGGTTGGATCATTCCTAACCACAAGATCTCCCTGTAAGCAGTGTGGCCTGTTACTTTGGCTTAGCAAGTTGGGAGTACTTACTCAAAAGTAACTAATATGCTGCACTTTGTGGTGTGGATTGCAAACTGACAAGCAGCTCAGGAACTTACTCAGACAATGAGGGCCTGAACAGAAGAGAACAGAATTTAAAACAGGGACATTGGTGCAATTATAAACAATGTCTTTTATATCTGAAATAAATGCACACCGAAAGTGAATGGCCAATTTGCCTCTACTACTAACTGGACAAAGACACAGTCTTCCAAAGTAGTGATTCATTCTCTCTCCCTCTCTCTCTCTCTCTATTTACATTTACATTTATATTTAGAAAGGGGAGGGCAGCTGGTCATCCCTCCAATGACTATTGCTGGTGTCTATTTATTTATTTTTATTATTACATTTTATATCCCGCTCTTCCTCCAAGGAGCCCAGAGCAGTGTACTACATACTTGAGTTTCTCTTTCACAACAACCCTGTGAAGTAGGTTAGGCTGAGAGAGAAGTGACTGGCCCAGAGTCATCCAGCTAGTTTCATGGCTGAATGGGGATTTGAACTCGGGTCTCCCCAGTCCTAGTCTGGCACTCTAACCACTACCTTATTCTCTCTTATGATTGTGCGCCCTTTAGGAACAAGAGACTACTATTCTCTTTCTCTGTAAACTGTTTCGAGAACCTTTTTCTTTAAAGGCAATATATAAATAATAGTAATAAAATCAGGTTTCAGATGGCATACAGGTAGCCACCTTATGCACTTTCTTCACATGCCCTATCCTGATGTGCTATGGAAGAAAGTGTATGCATCCAGAGTATGATTCAAAGCTGCCAGTTATCCCCCCATGGCAACATTATAGACGGGAAAACTATAACTTTCCCCTTCCTCATGGCTATTTTACCCTCCAAGGAAACCACTCTACCACCTTGTCAGAATCAGCATAGTTGTTTAAATTAAATGCAGCATTTGCTTTTAAAATGATTTATCACCGCATCGTATTTCTGGAGACTGGGATTGCCCCCTTTTTCTGCTGGTTATGTTCCTGTGCCTTTAACAACATGATGAAACACATATATTAGGCTTTACCTGGCAAACAGATAAGAAGATGTTTACACACATACCCTGCCCCCAGCTTGCCCAGTTGGAAACCACTTGTTGTTGGTTTGTTTAGTGTTCCTGGTGAACACTTGAAAAACCTTGAGTGGGTTTTCAAGCATTTGACAGAAACAGATGAAAACCTCAGATACGTGAAGTGTGGTGTCCCTTCTTTTACCAATCCCGGGGGGGGGGGGTTGAAACCAGCAGTGGGGAAGGTTCACTAGATATGGGAGAGGCCTCAAGGCCTTACTCGTAGCCTGCTTGATTGCCCTCTTCCCCTCTACAAAGGTATGGAGGTTTTGTTTTTTGCTTGGAATGGGGGAATCATCTGGCAGAGGATGGATGGCTGGTAGCCGCAGCAGCATGTGTTGGGGTGACTTCCATTCCAGGCTGGACCCAGCCTCAAAGGACTTGCAGTGGGGCACGTTTTGAATGGAAAGAGCTCTCATTTTGAACTCTCCCAATTCAAAGTCTTGCCCCATCACAAGAGCTGTAGTAGGAAACGCTTACTTTCCTGGGTATGCACATCAGGCTACTGTTAAAGCAGGCACAGGAACAGGGCTAGTAAAAAGCTGGCCACCCTACCAGAAACTGCTGCCACCATTCTCAACAGTAGCTTTGCTTCATATTTTGTTTTCAGCAGCTGACATTTGTTTTTTTGTGATGTACTGTTCCTTTACATTTTCAGGAGGAGGGTGAAGTATACAGCCAAACAGGGTCCAAGTTTATTTTATTTATTTTACACAGTGTCCCCTCTTTTGGATTACCCTGCCTGTACTGTCCTTTCTGCTCCCACCACTTGGAGCTTAGTAGTATTAGCATAGGGCCATGCATATTCCTTGTGTGGCTTTCAGGTACTACACACTGAATCAGCATGCCTGACACAGCTCTTCATCTGGTTGAACCATATTTTTCCCCTCTAAAGCTGTATTCAGAAACATTCCAGTGCCATACAACACAATAAAACCTCTGAAAAGTATTTGGGGGGGTGGTCAGAATGTTTGTACATTCCCAGTCTTGAAAAATGAAAATGTTCCCATTTTACAGAGTCTGAAATCAAATCCATATAACCCTTTCCTTTCAACTAGGGAGAGTGAAGAAAGGTTGCCAAATCTAAACCTTGGAAGGATTCCTATACTGTAATTCTCCCAGAACAGCTCTTCCTATCACAAGCTGTGGTGGCAGAAGAAACTGCAGCTGAAAGAATTCTCCCTTTAACACAACTCTTACAAGTACAGTTTCTCCCTACAGGTCTCTAGAGTTCTTAACTACTTCCTAGGCAATACAGATGGGTTTAGAAGTTATCAGTTTTGATATGCTGTTTAATTAATGAGTCCACACACACACACACAAAACACACAAATATTGTGGATCGCCATCTTCCACCTTCCTTTAAATGCACTGAAGTCAGCAGAGCTAACCTAGGGTAAAAGTAATGTAAGTGTGCCAGGAATCATGTCCAAGAGATACATCTGCCAGCATCTTACTTCGCTATATATAGCAGACAGGCATTTTTCACCTCATTTGCCCAACCGCAAGATTTGATGTAACAACATGAGGAGGGGGAAAGGATTTAATCAGATGTAAATTAATGATTTAATGCTCTTTTATTTTTGGGCCCTTGATTTGAATCCAAGCCAGACCAATGGATTCCTCTGGTCAGACAGCTGGAAATTCCACGGAATGAAATCATGCTGGTGGTCTCCCAGCTCAACTTCAAGTGAAGAGCAGCACAGTGAAACACCTTAATGAATGCGGCCACCCACACCGGGCATTCAGAGTACCATTAAATATTCATTTCAGTAACAGGTTTTTTGTTTTTTTTAAAGTACTCAAAATCAAAGGGCTCATTCTCCAAGCCAAGGTAAGTACAACTTTAGGAAGCATTAGTCAGCTGCAAACAGCTAGTTACTACACACCATCCGCTTTAGCAGCAAACTGTCATGCAAAAAACAAATAAATAAATAAGCCTAATGAGTACAAAGTGTTTAATACGATCAATCCAGCCATTGCTCTTCCAAGGGTAGATAAATAGCTGCTGTTATTTGCATCTACTGTGCCATTCATTCATTCATTCATTCATTCATTGGGGTTGTTTTCCTTTACTAATCTGGGTTGCAGATTAGGCATCATGAGCATACCAAGTGATACTGGAGTCCTGGTCAGCAAATGAGTGGAGGATTTGTGGGCCAAGGGAGGCCCTAATCCGTACTCCTAAAGCAAATTGCCAGCAGGATCCTGTTGCTGCCTCTCTCTCTCCACAGCCATCTTTCATCATGACTGGCAACTGGTAAGCCAGGCATCGCCCCTCAAAGAGATGGACTTGGCAAGGTAGTGTTTGCTGAATCATACCATAATGTGGATCTACCTTAAAGGATGATGGCTTTGAGCCCAGAGAACCTAGTACTGTGACATAGGTTGAAGGTTTTCTACACTAACTATTTACATCAGGTTTACACTGCTATTAGGGCCATTTTTACTTAAATTTAATTTAGTTTTAGTGTGTGTGCTGAGAATTCTGTTGGAGATCCCTTCCTCATTTACTGAGCTACAAGCCCCAGGATTCCCTGGAAAGGGAATAACTATGATGCCTATTTACATCTGTGGTGTAGATATGTCTAGTTCAATGTTATTCATTGCAAGGTCCGTAAGCCAGCAGTGGCTCCCATCAACCTTAAGTGCAGCTCCCTGACCAATTCCTTATTAATGCAAAGCTTAGGCCTGTTCCCACTACTTTGCCCAGCTCCAGTGGAGATCATTTATGGGAAGCAAAGCCCTCTTAAGGCCCGGTGCCATCTTGGAAGGTGTGCATAGAGCCCTGGGAACTGTTGTTCTTAGGGATGTGCATGGACTGGTTTGAAGGTCGTTCTCTGCAAAATTGCTATCATGGGGTGGCAGCGTACCCTCTTGCCGCCCTGGTCAGTGTCAGACCAGAAGGGGCCAGTGTGCATGCCCAAACAGACCAAAATAGGACACACACACTCCTCGCTAATGAGGTATGGCCAAAACTATATAGACCCACTGAAGGTAAATCAATCAGGGGAGGAATCCTCCCACCTAAGAGATAACATGAAAAGCTCTCAAGAAGGAGCACAGATAAAGGGAATAGTTTCTCAACCCATCCATATTAATGAATTGACTGATAAAGACCAGGAAGGAATCGCTTGTTAACCAACCATAGGGGTGTATCTTTGCCCTGGGAGACACTGAAGGCTCGAGATAATAAGTAAGCAAATACTAAAGTAAAGAGTGCCGTCAAGTTGATTTCGACTCCTGGCGCCCACAGAGCCCAGTGGTTTTCTTTGGTAGAATACAGGAGGGGTTTATTATTGCCTCCTCCAGCACAGTATGGTGTAGGCAGTGTGGTCTAGACCACGCTCCAGCTTGGTGTAGTGGTTAGAGTGCTGGACTAGGACCAGGGAGACCCGAGTTCAAATCCCCATTCAGCCATGATACTTGCTGAGTGACTCTGGGCCAGTCACTTCTCTCTCAGCCTAACCTACTTTTCAGGGTTGTTGTGAGGAGAAACCTAAGTATGTAGTACACCGCTCTGGGCTCGGAGGAAGAGCGGGATATAAAATGTTATATATATATATATATAATTAATAAAATGATGCCTTGCTTGCAGCACCTTCCTAGATCACTGCTGCCCGATATAGTAGCAGCGGGGATTCGAATCTGCAACCTTCTGCTTGTTAGTCAAGCATTTCCCCGCTGCGCCACTTAATAACGAGAGCCAGTGTAGTGGTTACAGTGCTGGACTAGGACTGGTGAGACCCAAGTTCAAATCCCCATTCAGCCATGATACTTGCTGCGTGACTCTGGGCCAGTCACTTCTCTCTCAGCCTAACCTACTTTACAGGGTTCTTGTGAGGAGAAACTTAAGAATGTAGTACACCGCTCTGGGCTCCTTGGAAGAAGAGTGGGAATAAATGTTGTTATTAATAATAATAAATAAATAAATAAATAAATAAATAAATAATACTAGCCTACCTTATAAGCTCATGTTCACATTTGCATAGCTGCTCTTGCCTTTGTTTGGCAAGACACATCTAGAGTGATTGAGTCCAGCCCGCTATAGACACTTTTGTCTTGCAGGGATTCAGCCATCCTGCAGGGAGGGTGAATTGCTTGATAAATAATCTTTGCCTCAGGAAACATTTTTGGATACAAATACCGCAGCCAAGACACAATGGCTTTGGATTCTGGATGCTTTGGACCCTGCCCGGGCTCTACAGATTCTCACAAGCAAGTTGTGGTTGCTGCTGCCCCTCTCGCTCTTTCTCCCCACTTTTACCCCACACTTCACCCCAGAAAGAGGAATGTTTGTTTGATCCTTACGCACCAAATGCACCCAGGAAGGACTGGTAATACTAACTTCTTGCCTCCCTCAAAGCTCTCCCTTCGCTTCTCTTTCTGCTTCTCTCCTCCGCTTTTTAGGGACTTTGCATTGTAAGCCTCTTAGAAGGCTCTGATTTGGAACTCTAGCCAAATTGCAACAAGCCTTCACTAAGTTACTGAATTGCCTTGCCTAATCAGCACTCTCCTTTTGCCTTCTGTATCCCCATTTTCACCTTTAATAAAACTTTTAAACTACACCTACATTTTCTCATCCTTTTGAAATACACCAAACTTGCTTAAATTGATACTGGAGCTGAACTGCTCCCCACGCCAAGCTAATTTCCCCACTTTAAATCAAAAACTTTGTTGAAGTGTCTAGCCAGCACCTCAGGGCAGTTCTGGTAACAGTGGCCCTTGTTCAAGAAATAGTGTGGAGACCATTGCCTTAGCTCTTCCATTTGATAGGGAGATCAAGGAGTTAAGAACGGGTTCTCAGAATACTGTTTCCAGTGTGAGGGGATGAGTTTCTAATTATGTCAGCCACAGCACTAGGGTCTTGTAGAAAAGGTCAGAACATAGAGAATAACTGAATCCCACCAGCTGCACACTTGGATGGTACAAGATGAAGGCCACTGCTTTTGGAAAGACTGCTATTAAATGATTTGGGTTATGTTGGGGGGTGGAAGAAATCAAGTTGGTTGTAACTGAAGTGGCTTGAAATAATAAATATGCACACTTTCTTTAAACACAGCTTGCCACATCCTGAAAATCTGGAACTAATTCCTTCCCTTTCAAGATGCTTAAAAGTTCTGGAACTCTGATATAGCACAAATGTGTTTGCTTCTGGGCTTACAGCCCTAGCCCGCTTGCTCCAAACTTTTCAACTTTAACATTTTTAAATTATATATCCTAAGACACCAAAGCTAGTCAAATAAAAGGAGAGAGGGACTGAAACCCCAAAGAACTATTTCATAAATTCCCAGAGATCTCAAGTGAGAAAGAGACATTTTGCCATAGGCAGAGCTACCCCATAAGGTTATCACCTGCACAGCAGAGGCATGAAGAGAGATTGTGTAAAGCATGCTTCCTGCTATTGCAGTTAAGAATCTTGTTCTGCATGGAGTTCTTCCCTTTATATATTCTCTTAATGAGCAGCAGAAAGAAACAAAATCATTTCCCCCACTTTTTTTCTGAGAATTCTTCAAGAAAGCTTAGAAGAAGAAAAAACGCAATAGAATTACAAAGCGAAGAGAAGTTTGCTCAGCTATCAGTAGTCTGGAATTTTTCTCCAGCAAACTTTGTTAATTAGGGATAGAACACCCAGCAAGTCAATGAGGCTATTCCCACAAGCAGCAAAAATCGGGCTAGGAGAGCCTAGCCTGATTTTTGCTGCTCATGTAAACCACCGGGCTCGCCCGCTTGTGTAGAGGCTACTCAAGTGGCTAGCCCACTTGAGTAGCCTGCCCTTTAGCCCAGGTTAGTGGAGCAAGCACTCTGCTAACCGGGGTTAAAGAATCATGAGTTGCCACAGTGTGGCTCTGAGTCGCAGCAACTCACAAGGAGACCCCCAACCAGGAGGATGAAAAGCAGCCTCCCGGCTCGGGGTTCTCTCCAGCATGCCCTGCACACTCGTGCAGGGCATGCTGGAACTACCAGGGGGCCACATGGCCCCCGAACTCCCCATCTCCTGCCAGCTCCGTAACGGAGCCGGCAGTTGTGTGGGCGGCCACTTCAGCCACCCGGAGCAGACTGCTGCTCGTGTGCAGGGAGAGTGGGCTAACCCTCCCCACTAACCTTCTCACTAATCATAAGAAGAGCCTCAATGCTTTACCGTATTTACCGACTCCAAGATGACATTTCCTCCAGGCTTTCCTGTTAAATGGGGTTGGGGGCATCTTAAATTGGGGGTCCTCTTTCTTCAGAGTAAATATATAACTTGTATTTAGCTTCTCTTTTAAGGCATAGTTTTACATTCAGAGTCACCTTCTATTCAGGTAAATTTGGTAAATTGCTCTACCCTCAAAGGTGTTTTTTGTTGCTGAGGGGCAAGCTTGCAGGCATAAATTTTGTGCCCATAAACTTTTCCCTCTACTGCTGTAGTCTCCCAAGGGGTGGAGCTACCTGACTACTTTAGACTAGCCTGGTTTCCAAGCTGTGCCTGTTAGGTTGCCCATGAAGAGAATTCTGAAGGAATAAAAACATATTTCTGCATTAAAGACACACACATTTCAAACAGGATAAATTTGAATTTATCCAATTAGTAATTTCAGTTGAAATTCCTTGTTTTATTTGGAAGCTGTAACCCACCCACCCCTTTCACCCTCAAGAGAGGTGGGAGAGTAAAAGAAAGATAAAGGAGCTAGCACAATGCTTTGCTTACAGTCTCAGAACAAGAGGGAAGGCAGGCAGCTGCTTGCTTGTCTGCTCCTGTTTTAGTAAAATAATTACCCAGAGGTAGTGCCAGTCCACCATATCCCCCACTTTCTTCCTCATTCTCTAGATCTCTGAATTCTGTCAAGATGTCCTAGTGGCATTTTTTAAAAGGAAATAGCTCCCAGCAAATGCTGGAGTAATCCAATGCCTCCTGGGGACTTGGTTGGGATCCTGAGTGAGGAAAAAAGAGCTAGCTTCCCCATGGAGAAGGAGAGGCTGGAGAAAGGTAGCCAGGACTCCTACCTGTTCTGAACTCCATTTGCTTGCAGACTGAGTGCTCCCATTTTGCATACAGACCCCCAGAGAGTCTGCTCAGCCTGCCTAGAAGGAGCTTGGGAAATCAGATGACTGGGCTGGCCATGTTTGCTGGCTATTAGTCAGAATGGGTGCCTGTAAGCTATTCTGACTTCTGATTGGTTAGGGGCTGGGCCAGCCCCTGCCCACCCTTGGGGGGGGGAAGAAAGGTACATCTTGATTGGTGCGTAAGCACTAAATATGCAATTTGGGTAGTGACTAAGTATGGTAATTACTTCATTTGGGGGCAGTGGATCCCACTGAATTCCGTAAGAGGGAGGAAATGGCTTTACAAAAGAATTTAGAAAAAATACCCACAGCCTGAGCCATCTATCGGCAAGTAATGAAAATGTAAAACCAACTTTCAAGCAAGAGAGACAGACACACAGAGGGAGAGACAGAAGGAAGAGATAATATGTTTGGTGAGAGAAAATGGGGCTGGCAAGGATGTGGGGCTAACAAAGAGAAGGGCAATGCACCCTCTTTCCCAGTTGAAATTACGAGCCCCTTCTGCCCTAACTGTTCTTCCTGCCTCAGGCCTTTTGCTTCTCACCTATGCAGGCCTGAACTGGCCATGGCCCCTAACCCTTGCATGACAGCTTTGAGTGGGGAGGAAAAGTGATCCACCCTATGGAGATCTCTGGTATGAAATCTATGTACATGATGCAATGTACTTAGGTTAACACAGATCCAAAGCCTAGTGGACTGCATATTTTCTATTTTTTAAGCATGAGAATACAGTAGCATTGACCCCCGCCCTTCAACTCACTGGCATTGTTCTGCTGCTTTGTGTTTTTGATAAATGCCGAGAATTTGGAGAAGATGTCTATTCCTGCTGCGTTTGATTCACGATGCTTGGCAGCAAGCTTGGGATATCTACAAAAAAAGGAAGGGTGGTCTTTAAAAGAATATCCCATAGAAAATGCAAAACAAAGAAATCATGTGGATAGCCGCCCAGAAAACAATTTGTTATGGGGTGGCTAACAAATAAAGTTGTTTATTTATTATTATTATTATTATTATTATTATTATTATTATTATTATTATACAGATTGATTTGTAAAATTTCTGTCTTGCTTTATCTTAAAAAAGAGAAATCAAAGAAGATATCAATAATAAAAACAATTAAACTATCAAAATCAAAAGACATAAAATGGAAACGCAATAGATCACAAAACAAACAGAAAAGCAAAGCCTCCTCAAAACCACAACAGGAAGCTATAACAGCTATAACAGGAAGCAATAAAAAGGGCACAATCCCATCAACAGCCACAAGAAACCAACAGAACCAACACTCAGCCAACCCCAAAGGCCTCTTGAAAAAGCCAAGCCTTCACAACGTACTAGAATGATGGGGTGAAGTGGGGCTTCCCTGAGAAAGGCCTTACAGAAAGTTGGTACCACAGTTGGAAAGGCCCTGCTCTTCCTAGCTACCCGCCATACATACTCAGGTTAATGGAGCAGGACCTCACATGCTGAATGGAGGATGGGAGGGGTCAGGGGTATGTATGTATGTATGTGAGAAAGTGGTCCTTACGGTACTCAGATGCCAAGCCATTGTCATGCCTCTGCTCCACCCGTGGTCTCTGCAGGCTGAGCCCAAGTGCAGAAGCGCAGCGGCCTGACTTACCCAGTCCCAGCACAAGAGGAGGGCTGGCAGAGGGCCCGGGTGGAGACTGTGGGGGAAGGCAGACTCCATGAAGGGCACGTCGAGAGCCCGAGATCTCACAAGACTGGATCTTGGACTCTTGCGAAACTTGCCGCAAGTGCAGGGAGGCATATAAAGCAGAGGCCGATGATGAGACAGCCATGGAGTTGGTGGAGGACTAGAGAGTCCTTGCTGGTCCATGAGAGCAAGAGAAAGGGGGAACCAAAGGGGGGCCAACGAAGCCCCACCCAGCTACGATGGAGGGAAGCAGGGGGAAATTAGTGGCAGCAACCACCCTACTCCCTCGACACTCCTTCTCCAGCTGAGGCTTTATTGCCTGACTGCCCCGGCACTCTCCCAAGGAGGGAGCTCCAGCCCCAAGAGGGACATGGCAGCCATTAAGGACTTTAAACCGAAGGACCAGCACCGGAAACTGAGCCTGGAAATGAACAAGTAACCTATGCAGTTGCATAGCATTACAGTACTACTACAGCTTTTTATATATCGCTTTGCAACTAAAAGTTCTCTCAACAGTTTACGAAAAAGGAGGGGGAGAAGGAGGAGGTTCCCTGTCCCCAAAGGGCTCACAACGTAAGAAGAAGCACAAACCAGCAACAGTCCCTGAAATAGGGCCAGTTGCTCTCTGCCTGCTAAACAGAAGAGAATCACCATTTTGAAAGGTGCCTCTTTGCCCAGTTAGCAGGAGAGTAAAGTGCTCCAGATGACCATGGGCAGAGGCATTTTGTACTAAGTGAAGTTTTTGGATGCTTTTAAGGACAGTCCCACATAGACTAGGTTTGCCATATTCTGGCTTTCCAAATCTGGTTGCCTACTTTGCATATTATGTAACTCGGCTTGAAAATAATTTTTGAGCAGAATAGTGACTGCACGTTTTGCTCTATAACTCCGCTTCTCCAAAGCTAGAGGTTAGGTTTTGTTTTTAAATGACAGCTGAAATCTGAGCAAATCTGGGTGGGCTGAGCAATCTGGGTGAGATGCTTAACATCTGGGTGAGACCCGGAATTTTGGGGGACATGGCAAGTCTAACACAGACAGTGTTCCAGGAGCTCTGGATGGGCCTTTCTTAAAGCAGGAACGTGTGCAGAAGACATGTTCCTGTCACATTCCTGTTTGCGGCATGTTACATGTTGCCATTCAGGGGCGTAACGAGGCTGGAGTGGGCCCAGAGACAAAATTTTAAAATGGGCCCCTCGCTGATACACATACACTCACTTCACATGTGACTTGCCTCTGGGGGGCCCCTCGAGGTGTGGGGCCACCCAGGCAGCCACCTCCCCTTGCCTAATGGTAGTTACACCCCTGTTGCCATTGTAGCATGCAGCAAAAGTCTTGCCAACCATGTGCTACTGTTCTAGAAACTGTTTCTTAGCTCAGCAGGTCGGCCTGGCAAAACCCTGCTGAGTATTATTGCTGCTGCCACGGGCAGCCAAGAATTTTCAAAGTTCCACAGTAATGGGTTTATGACAAGGTTAATTGCACTGGTGCTTAATGTGACAGGAACCAAGGAACAGCAGCCTTAAATCAGAACAAACCATATATTTTCAAAAGGTGCGGAGGCGTTTGGCACCAAGCTGCTGCTCTCTATTATGAGTGGCAGCCATGTGTTTCACTCCCCATCAGGAAACCCTCTCCAAGATACAATAGCACTGTTCAGGATCACAATAGAAAGAGCAGAGTGGGATTCAAAAGAGTACATTTAAAGAGACACGTGATCAAAAATATTCTATAGACCTGGAATGTAATAACAGATCAGTGCCTATTGCTGAAAAGTGCGTTCTGGTTCTGTGGCAGATTCCTGCTGTTTTCTGTAGGCTGAGGATCAGTCAGATCTCTTCTACCTCCAGGCTGCCTGGCCTGACCTTGGTTTATTTAGACAGTTTGGCTGAGAGATGAAGAGCTGCTCGAGGCCACTCAGAGAACCACCTGGCTGAGTAGGGATTCCTACCCAGGTCATCTCTCTGGCAAAAGTGCAAGGTAGGAATGAGCTGAACTATCATTTGAGTTGCCTCCTAGCTAGGCAGTCAGGGAAGCTGGGCCAACCCCCCCCCGCCCCCCGCCCCTTGGCAACCTGAAGGTCTTACGTGAACTGGTTTGGACAAGCTCCACTTCTGAGAGCCAGGGTCTAACTATGCAGTCAATTAGATGATATAGTCCAGCAATGCGTCATGACTGAGGCCCAGTGCTGCAGGCTTCAGATGGTGGGAGCTGGAGATGTGTGAAAACAGGTGCAATGACTGAGAGTCTGAGCCCTGGCTAGTCAGTTCAAGTTCAAATCAAGCCTAAAAGATGGGTTGGGAAGGGGAGCAGTGTATGGAGGTTTCTAAGCATCAACATTTTATCATGATTGCCTAGCAAGGTGGATATGTAGGAAAGCACATTACATATCATCCCGAGGAAGTATTGGAGAATCAATTTGTCTTTACTTTCATACATTTTCCTTGGCACCATATCACATAATGCTAAGAAAATCTTCCAAAATCTCAATTTGTTACTTTGGAGGTGAAAGTGTTTCTTCCAAAAATTCTTCAATTTTGTTGATATCTGTCTTGACTTCCCCATTAAAAGTCAGGAATGGTGGGTGGGCCCCCGGGGCCAAATTATGTAAATCAGCTGGCTTTCTGCAGAAACAAAGAGAAAGTTCAAAATATCACTGATCATATATGTTTAGTGGTCACAATAGCCCCTTTACGTTGAGTAATACTTAGAAAGAATGATTTTATGAATTTCTTTGCCCTAATTTACTGCATACATTTGAAGTAGCCCTGCATAATAGGCAAGGTAGGATTTTCCTAACAATATGAGAAAATCAAGTTTCAAAAGAAACATATCACATAGCGTAGACAGTAATTTATTTTTGGCAACGCTGTCCTTAGAGAGCCCTGGTGGGGTGTGGAACCTGGGGCAAATCAGCCAGTGCGGGGGACCCTTCCGATTAATTCTAATGGGGGTTAAGAACATAAGAACAGCCCTGCTGGATCAGGCCCATGACCCATCTAGTCTGGCATCCTGTTTCACACAGGGGCCCACCAGATGCTACTGGGAGCCTACAGGCAGGAGTTGAGGGCATGCCCTCCCTCCTGCTGTTACTCCCCTGCAACTGGTACTCAGAGGCATTCTGCCTTCGAGGCTGGAGGTGGCCTTTAGCCCTCCGACTAGTAACCGCTGATAGACCTCTCCTCCATGAAATTATCCAAACCCCTCTTAAAGCCATCCAGGTTGTTGGCTGTCAACACACCTTGTGGCAGAGAATTCCACAAGTGGATTATGCGTTGTGTGAAAAAGTACTTCTGTTTGTTGGTCCTAGATTTCCTGGCAATCAATTTCAAGGAGTGACCCCTGGTTCTAGTGTTATGGGAGAGGGAGAAGACTTTCTCTCTATCCACTTTCTCCACACCATGAATGATTTTATAGACCTCTATCATGTCTCCCCACAGTCATCTTTTTTCTAAACTAAATAGCCCCAGGTGTTGTAGCCTTGCCTCGTACGAAAGGTGCTCTAGGCCCCTGATCATCTTGGTTGCCCTCTTCTGCACCTTTTCCAGCTCTACAATGTCTTTTTTTGATGTGGTGACCAGAATTGTACACAGTACTCCAGATGTGGCCGCACTATAATTTTGTATAAGGGCATTATAATATTAGCAGTTTTATTTTCAATCCCCTTCCTAATGATTAAAAGAGCGGGACCCGGGGTTAAAAGAGTGGGGCCTGAGGCAGCAGCCCTGCTCGCTATGCCCTAAGGATGGCCGTGATTACAAGAATTCAGGTGTCAACAGAGACCAAAATTATGACCATCATTATGGCCATAATAATGTTTAATAGTTTAATAATGCCAAATAGTTTAATCAAGAGCCATTACCTTTTTAGGTCAACTGTTGTAACATTGAATACAACCCCTTTGAGCCAAAGTATCATGAAGAGACGCTGTGAGAAAGGGCAGTTCCCAATACTTTCTCCATCCACACCAGCCTACAAGAAACAAAAAAATGACAAGAGAATTAGCCAAAGATGCTATGAACTGCATGCTAACAAAGTACCAGTGCAACAAGGCTGCATGACCCTCATGACCTATGTTTTTGGTGGCACAGAATGCTTCCTGGTGAAGAGGAGTTGTCAAAATTTGTCCCCTCTGCAGAGTCAGCAGTGGAGCTTAGTTGAACTTTTCAGAAGCATCGGTACTTTTCCTATTGCACCAATGCTACATTAGTCAGGATGTCAGCCAGTGGATTTAAATCTCCATGGTAAAGAAAATGGATTTCCCCCTGTGGGTAGCTCCATTCTGCAAACAAAACAACATCCCTCCTTCTGAGCAAAACCCCCATTATGACAGGGCTCTTACACTTAGATCATCTTTGGAGGCCCTCCTCCAGATGCTGAAGTGAGGTGGTTGGTGACTGGGGGAGTGTGCTTTTTGATGCCTCATTTTAAAATTATTATTATTATTATTTTAAATTTTATATCCCGCTCTTCCTCCAAGGAGCCCAGAGCAGTGTACTACATACTTGAGTTTCTCTTTCACTACAACCCTGTGACGTAGGTTAGGCTGAGAGAGAAGTGACTGGCCCAGAGTCACCCATCTAGTTTCATGGCTGAATGGGGATTTGAACTTGGGTCTCCCCGGTCCTAGTCCAGCACTCTAACCACTACACCACGCTGGTTCTCCATAATATGGCATGATATTCTAAGGAAGGATTGCCTGGAACCTACTTTGATTTCTTTCTAGCACCCAGTGGAATACCTTTTATTTTGCCAGGCTTTACCATTCTGATTACAATGGTTTTAATGATGTTTGATTGTCATTCGAATTGGACTGGGTTCTATTTGATCCGGCCCGGTTTGACCGGTTCAAACTCAAACCGAACCAGCCTCAAAAATAGGCGGCCATTCTGAGTTTGAACCGAACCAGGGCCAGCCTGTTATGGACCAGTTTGACAATTCAAGGGGATATGCTTGTAAAGGGGAATCTAGTGATGATTCCCCTTTACAATGAAAGGAGTGGTGGAATCCTTTAAAAGTCTTCTAAGGTTGGCCGGGGAATCCTCTCCAGATTCCTCTTTCGAAGCATAGTCCCTCAGACCGTTGGACAAGTTCAACCCAGTTTGATTGAACAGACCGAACCAGTTCATAGACCAGTGATTTGGTTCGAATTCAATTTGAATTCAAATTGAACCACCGGAAACTGTTCTGTGCACACCAGAGAGAGAGAGAGAGAGTAAAATACACATACAAACACAAAGAGAGGGATATAGATTTATAAAACAAAGTAGTGCAATTAACTTCCAGCAGTTTGTCATAGGCTCAGGGCCAGTTCATAGGCTGAGGGCCGGGTCAGATGGCCTGCTGCCACTGTTTAAACAGGGTTTTGCATTGTGTGTAGAAGAGTGATTCGGATTATCACTCTCTACATGCAAGTAACAGACATGCTAAGAACACATCAGCACGTCCTTGAGTGACATAGGGGCGGGGATTCCAGCCTTATTGCATGTAAGCGTGGCAGTGGGCTGAGGTTCATCTGAACCGGCCCACAATCTTTCAGAGCAACATCTGGATCTGAGGATTCTTAAGATTTGAAAGGACTGGATCTGAAGCTCTAAACAGATTCTGCTAGGAGCTATGAAGTAGCTGTAACGCTAGGCTGCAGATACAAATGGCATTTGAGGTTTTTCTGTGATGTAAATCACAGTTGAGCTCCAGGAGGACTCCAACACTGAACATAATTTGGAACCCTGCAACTGCCAAAATTCAAAATCGGGTGAAGGAATCCTCCCAGCATGCAGTATTGCCCCTTTCAGCCTAGGGGCATGGCCAGAGGACACATCAGCAGTGGGGATGCACAGCTAGCTGGTGCACTCTCATCTCACCCTCATGCATTTGCTATACATGGGGGGAAAGCACCTCTGAATACATCTTCAATATTTGGTATTTGCTACAGATAACTACTTCAGTGGCAGATAGCAACAATTGTGGGAGGCAAATAATTTTCAGTCACTAGATGCACAAGAATGAAGAGTTAACACCCCCTCTCCCTGCCCCACTGCTATGAAGCACCATTGGATCAGGGCCAGTTATGTCAACCATAAAATCTAAAATATGGAAATCACATATCATTACCCATCAAATGTTCTGTAAATTTTTGACTACAGCTGGAAAATATTTGACATCAAACATTTCAGGAGAATTCGGGGGAGTAATCCCTTTCAGCAGTTGCTTCATGATCCAGCTGGTCACATCACATACCTGGAGTGACAACTTGTGATGCTCCAGGTCAGCGAACCTCACAATTTTTCCAAGGGGGGGCCACTTTGGCAAAAAACCTTCAGCATGAGAGCCATTTCCCACTGTGTTTATCTCCATACCATACTGGAGAGGCCCTTTAAGAAAGATGGAGCCCTCTCTTAAGAGTGCTCGGAGGAAAGCACTGGGAAGAGCCACACTTCCCACTACTCCATGCATGCCTTCCATGATGGTGCAGGAGATCAAGAGGGCTCCGTTTCCCTTAAAGGAGCCCCTCCTGGCACTGGGTAAAGTACAGCACTGCATGGTGGGAATGGTTGTCTCCACATGGTGCCATGGGGACTATGCACTGCTTCAACCCAAGTTTCACACAGGCCCAATGGTTAATTTGTCAGGAGGCCGCACTTAGGGTTGATGGGGGCTGCCACTGACCCCCCAGGCCTGACAATGAAGAAAACAGCGCCAGGTCAAATGCAGCCCACCAGCCGAATATGTGGCTTGCCAGATGTTTTGCAACCCCTGCATTGTCATGACCCCAGATCCAGGACCTGGGGGGATGAGGCAGAGAGTTCTGGGGATGAGACAGGCTGGGAACAATCTAGGATCTCCGAGGGCCTCCTGATTGGAGCAGAGCCCCCCAGAGTTGCCAAAGTCAGTGTTTGAGGAATCAGGCAAAGCCCCTTCAAGGAACAGATCCTTTCCAAGGAAAGGACGGGGCTAATTCAAACAAGCTAGGCAGAAGCTAATTGCCCTGCTTGTCTCTGACTGAGGTTCTGGCTCTAGCCCTCGGAGCTGTCTGAGGTCTGGTGTGCTTGTGGAGACCCTGGCTCAGCCTGGAATAGGATATGCTTGCAATCCCAGCACAGTAGCAAAATCAGGACATGCATCTAGCTACTGGCAGAACGTCACACTTAGCTAATGAACTGTGTTTGGCTTTTTGGCCACAAAATGCACAGGTCTAAGCTACAATGTTCCCTTATTGGGAGTCTTGACTCCTAAGATTATTAAATACCCTTTCTTTAAATGGAAAAGCAGCTTAAATGGGGTTCCCGTTGGTCTTTCATCTAGGCACAGCCCCTGGGTCCCCCCAAATCCTCTTTAGTCTGTCCCGGGTGGCGTGGTCACCCGGCGGAGCATGATGATGCTTAATTTGCAGCAGAGGGGGGGCCTTCAAAGGCCTTTAGGTCCAGGCTCCAAAATTACCTAGGTCTACCTCTGCACACACGCTCACACACATAATTATACCACACACAATAGCTGACATCAGCATCACAGAGAAAAGACTTTGAGTGAAACATGGCCAGTGCTCAGATAAAGATGCTTCAATGATGATTTTTTTTTCACCCTTGTTTCAAGTCTCTCTTCTTTCATAGTTATTTGTTCAACTGTGAAAGTAAGCAATATATTTTGGAGTGCCACCAACAGAGAGGAAAGCAGAAAACTGATTTCCCTTAGGTGTTGCACTGGTCATAGTCAAAACCTAAATTGGCTGCTGCTATGGCCAGAGTTTAAATCAGCATAATTAATTGGAATCCTATCCTATGTTCTTCCAGTGGAAACCTTAAAAGCACAATAACACTAGCAGAAAATGGGTCTAGCATAGTAACCACTGCAATCCTTCCCACAGAGGGCCTAGCAACACCATCAACACCTGACAATCACAGTACCCAATAATGCTCCACATGCCTTGATGCCGCTTAGCCCAATCCGTGAGCTTAATGGAGAGAGTTATCTGAATAAAATTTTTTAAAAGGGTTTTGATTGTTGTTTTTTTAACAACAACCAAAAAAAAATCATGGTTGGAGACTACTATAGACTGCCATACCAAGGGGAAGATGTGGATGATTCTTTCCTGAAACAAATTGATGCTTTGTGTAAGAAAGAATTAGTAGTGATGGGGGACTTCAACCACTCTGCTATACATTGGGAGACAAATCCCACTGAGCATAGAATCTCCCACAAATTCTTGACATACCTTGCAGACAACTTCCTCTTCAGAAGGTGGAGGAGGCTGAACCAGTGGGCACTTTGGGAGAAAGTGACCATATAATGTTGGAATTCTTGATGTTATAAAAAGCTTAAAATGAACATACTCAAACATGTGTCTTGGATTTCAGATCTATATACTAATGCTCATTAGCTAGTATATAAAATAGGTCTGGACCAAGTTCTTTTATATTGGTGACCACGTTTGATCTGGACGCAAGGAAGAAAAGGAGATCAAACCACTCAAAGATTCAATGGGCTTTATTGAGTATAAAAGAATAACAACATAATCTAGCAAAGCAGAAAGCAGAGCACTCTATCAATATTGCTAACAGTATTTAAACAGAACATCCTAGCCCGTACCAATATTCAACCCGTGTGCCTAACTAACATATGTGTGTGCTTTTAAATCTTTCTAGAGGCTAATACAATTCAGATACAGGCAGAAAGGGGGGGGGTTGAGAGAAGCTGAGGACTGGCATGGTTTTTGAGGAGATTAGTAGAGGAAAAGAAGGGGGGAAGGAGAAGGGAGCAGGGAAAGGATGGAAGGAATTCCAAGGCTTGTAAAGGAGCAGCATATTTACCCAGGATCAGAGGCTTGAAAGCAGAGGATCACTTCAATTGAAGGAGTGAGGCGCTTGGCTGAGACAGGAGCTGTGCAGTTGCTCAGATCAGGCAGCTTGGGCAGCAAAACTCAGGCATTGCTGTAGTTTCTGTTCATGAACAGAATTCCTGCTTTGCCCCGCGGCTTAGCAGCAAACCCTAGGATCCGGTGAGCAGCTTTTTGCTGTAGGCAAAAGATTGCTGAACTCTCTGTCTAAAGCCTCATTCTTTATAGTGTTTTTCTCTTTGATCCTTGAATAGAATCTATTCAAAATCTCCTCTTTTCCTGGGTGTCCAAAAAGGTGACAAGTAGCTGCTACCTTCTGAACAAAATCTTAATTATTCAGGATACTGGCCAGTCCAGAGAGATCTCTGAATCTCATCTTCTGTAAACTCTGTGCTGAGAAGGGAGGGGCAGGGAAATCTGCATCTAAGATGCTGCAAATTGCATCTTCCCCCAATAGGTGTTAAAATTCAGAGTTAGTAAGGGAATTGATCCTATTATGGTGTGAGACAGTCATTCCATTATTTCTTGTATATCTCTCATCTAGTGTGTAATTATATTTAAAGTAACATATATGTGCGTGAGACATTCAATACATTTGTAGCATCAGTGAGGTGTGATTAAAATCTACAGACGGATCTCTGTATGCATTTGGCTATGTTGAACTTCCATGGAGAACAATACAGTTAATCACTGACAAGGATTTAACACTAACAGGAAGATGGGGGGAATCAGCCCCCTGGCTCCTTCCACAGACACTTGGTAGTCAGTGGTATTAGCATATGGATTACAGCATTCAGCATTCAGACCTGGCTTCATTGTGTTTCCTTGCATATCCATTTTAACAACACAATGCTGGATCACCTCCTGCTCCAGAGCAGGGGGAGCAACATCCTAGTTCATCTTGAGTTCAGGTATCACTTCTTAATATAAAATGAAATCAGACACAGGCCTATATTTCACCATACTTCTGAGTTGGTACCTCTGGTTCTGATATGTTATAGACCGTTCATAACACATATAATGTTGGAATTCTTGATGTTATAAAAAGCTTAAAATGAACATACTCAAACATGTGTCTTGGATTTCAGGAAAGCTGATTTTAATAAGTTCAGAGAAGGGTAAAGAGCACCTCTGCATGTGTGGAGACCAACTGAGCAGTGTGGGAAGGGCAGCATCCTCACAGGATGCCGTTACAAAACTAGGAAGTAATGCATGTAAAAAGATTTTGGGATTTCAATCAATCACATGCTGAACATGAGTCAGCAATGCGATGCGGCTGCAAAAAAAGGCTAATGCAATTCTAGACTGTGTTACCAGAACAATCATTTCCAAGTTATGAGAAGTAATAGTTCAACTGGACCAACATTTAGTCAAACACTACCTCTCACAGTTTCGGAAGAACCCCCTACAAAAGGCAGCCAACATTCTGGAAACAGGTTGGAGATGATGAAAAAGGTAACGTGTGCCGTTAAGTCGGTGTCGACTCCTGGGGACCACAGAGCTCTGTGGTTGTCTTTGGTAGAATACAGGAGGGGGTTACCATTGCCTCCTCCCACACAGTGTGAGATGATGCCTTTCAGCATCTTCCTATATCACTGCTGCCCGATAAAGGTGTTTCCCATAGTCTGGGAAACATACCAGCGGGGATTCGAAACTGGCAACCTCTGGCTTGCTAATCAAGTCATTTCCCCACTGTGCCATTAGGTGGCTCAGAGATTATGTACCATGTGCTAATATCACAGGATGGGGTAATTGAGCTGAACAGATACTTTATAGGATAAAGGAGGAGAACTTGACCCAGGGATGGATCAATTTTCAGTGGCAACCCTGTGCCAAGTGTTTCTGTGTCTTCGCTTGAACAAAAGAGAAAAATCAGTAAACCTTTGCACTCATTACACACCATTTTTAGTTATTTGCAGCAGGCAAGTTTGTAATCCAGGAAACAAAGGAGCTTACTTAAAATTTGAGTTCCCAGTTTTGGATGAAAAAACAGAAAACATATCATTGTCAGATGAAAAAGAGCATAGGTAATGAAAACCTTAATAACATTATTAGTGTTTCCTATAGACATGCAAACACTAATATAGACGAGGTTTCTGGGGAAAGGATGTTTCACAGTGATCATGCAAAAACCTTTTCTCCCTCTACAGCACCTTTGGAATCCAGCATGCAGTTGACTTGTTTAAAAAAAGAAAAAGAAAAAATCAATGCACATTTGGCATTCAAATGAGTGCTTAAAATCTTTGGAGAGAGACAGTGATCAGGCTACATGTGTTTCCTCACAAATGTTGATGAATCTCAGCCAAATTTCCATGCCTTTAAGCAAAATATTGGGCCAACAAAAATTAATGGCAGCCAGGTGCTGAAAGTTAACACTGAAAATGTAACTGGAGATGAACTTGAATTATTTATTGAAATTCCATGACATGACTTGCACTATTAGCAGCCCGGTGAATTTGCAGCTATTGCAAATACAGAGTAAGAGTACTTTCTTTACGATCAAGCAAGCACATCATCTGACATCCCAGTCCTAAAACATTTCCTCAGATTTGTCCCACTGATTCCAGTGGGATGAACTTTCAAGTAATGAAATTTAGGATTGAAGCTCAGTTCAGCACAGACCATCAATTCCCTGCGCAGCGTTCGACCAGGACAAGAAGGGAATCCACACCAGTACATAGCTTCTGAGACCCGCCACAACTCTCACTGATTTATGCAGAAACAGAGTGGACTTTTCACTGCTGTAGCTGTAAAGAAACAGCCCTTATATTCCAATTAGCCTCATCCAAGTTATGTCAGAGGAGGGCAGTATTTCTTAGTGATGTTAAGCATACACACAATCTTTTTAGAGGTGTGTGTGTTTCCAGCCCTGGGACATTGCCCAGTATTTTATTTGCAACTTGTATCATTGCCCATAGCAATATATTAGAATCACTAAGCAGATCAACTCAGGATGAATTCATTAGTTACAATTCAACACAGAGTTAAGCACACCTAATGTTTCTGGTTTTTGTGAGGCTTAAATGCACATAATTATGCACTGTAATGTAGACATTTGGTTTAAATCTGATAGCACACAGATACCAATTAGAGCGCTAAAAGCAGTCAACAAATAAAAACAATCTAACAATTCTGTTTTTAAAAAGCCTGGATGGAACAGAGGAAGCTGTGTTATCCCAAGTCAGACCCTTGGTCCATCTAGCTCAGTGTTGTCTACATTGACTGGCAGCAGCTCTCAGTTTCAGGCAGGAGTCTTTCCAAGCCCTACCTAGAGATGCCAGGAATTGAACCAGGGACCTTCTACATGCAAGCATACAGATGCTCTTCCACTGAACTATGGCCCCATCCCCTAAGGGAATATCTTACAGCGCTTACATGTAGTAACCCATCCAAATGCAAACCAAGGCAGACCCTGCTTAGCAAAGGAGACAGTGCATGCATGCTACCCCAAGACCAACTGTTCTCCTGAATCCTTTTACTTGGTGCCTAAAACTCAAAAGAAGAAATCAAGTGCACAGACATAAGGAATCTTGTTTCAGAGCCAAGATGCAACTAGACAGAAGGAGGAATTCCATAACTGTAAAAGTTTGTGCGGTGGCAGGCTCTCGTTCGCTAGAGGTTTTCAAACAGAGGTGAGGACCTTTCCAATTAGGAACATAGGAAGTTGCCATATACTGAGTCAGACCACACGTCCATCTTGCTCAGTATTGTCTACTCTACACAGACTGGCAGCGGCTTCTCCAAGGTTGCAGGCAGGAATCTCTCTCAGCCCTATCTTGGAGATGCCAGCGAGGGAACTTGGAACCTTCTGCTCTTCCCAGAGCAGCTCCACCCCCTGAGGGGAATATCTTACAGTGCTCACACTTCTAGTCCCATTCATATGCAAGCAGGGTGGACCCTGCTTAGCTAAGGGGACCATTCATGCTTGCTACCACAAGACCAGCTCTCCAATTCTACCTGGAGATGCCAGGGATTGAATTGGGGACCTAAGGCTGAGCTATGGCCTCATCCCCAGGAGTCAGGGCATTGCAAAAAAGAGAAAGGGCAGAAATGCAGAGTGAGATGAAAGCCTGATCTTGCCCTGGCCATGGGGTGATGCTAGAAAAATGCCATAGAGATTAATATATAATAGTGAAACTCCCATTTCTAGTGCCCCTGTAACCTGTGAGAATTTTCTACAGAGCAACCCTTCCCTAGTCAGATGTCAAATGATCAGCCACTCTCAACTGAAACACCCAACAGACTCGGCTTGCATAATAATCCATAACAATGGTTCATCACAACAGTCACAGAAAATACATTTCCTCTCCTGATATTCATCCACATCTGTTTGACGGAAGCTGCCCATTCAGCAGCAAAAAGGAAAACAGTAGCACCACATGCCTGTTGACCGTCACAAAGGGAACGGGGCTCTAGAAAAACACTGGCAAGAACAATAGCAATCATCTGTCCATGGCTGGCTTCTACAGATTGGAGCTGTACTTAAAATACACAGGTAGGGTCAGAAAGAGGAAGACCCCCCAATAGAGTCTGCACAAAATAAAATATTTAGAAACTGGAATGTGGACCATAAAAACCATAGTGATTATGAGTCACTTTATGGCAAAGAAACTGCTCCCTACCCCTCGTGCATACATACACACACACTCTTACTTTAAAGTAATGATAATTAGCCCCTTTAGTGCTTTTGGCACAGTTATTTTATATCAGTAGAACACATCAAACATCTGACCTTTTCCTTTCATCAGCATATTCAACTTTTATTGCAGGGTTTTGTTTTGTTTTATGTTATTCTACCTTATAAGCAGCTGGGGAAGATTTCCTTTTCTGTTAAGACTCAGAGACAGCTTGATTGTAACAGCAAGGTGCTATCCCAAAGGCCTTCATATAAACACACTCCAGGGCGGCTCTTGAGCTTATCCACAAGCTAGCTGCCCATGGGCCTCTGAACCAGACGTCTCCCCGTTGTCCATAAGACCACCAGCTGCATGGCCCAAAGATTGTAAGACTCTCTGTGATATCACAGGCCATGGCATCAGCTGAACCAATGGCAGCCAGAGGGCATAAAAATGACAGACCATAGCCCAAACTAGATGTCATGCGAGAGTTCAGGGACTGAAATGCTCAACATCTTTTTCTTTTTCAAAAGCAGCCATGGGGTGGGGGACTTGAATCGGAGCCTCAGCATGGTGGAGGGCAGGTCTGCCCATCCACCATGGCCTCAATGCAGATTGCCCACATGAAGCAACGAGTGAAGAACTTACAGGCAAAACCACTGTGGCCATACATTTCCCCCCTCATGGCTAGTAGTAGCTTTGTGGGGACCATTTTATGTTGTGGAATCAATGTTGGGGCAAAGAGAAGATCCTATCTATCTATCTATCTATCTATCTAAACCTCCCCAGTCCAAATTACCCCACACCCATGCATTCGGGAACTGCTCTTTGAAAAAGAACAAGACATGGGGAGCTCCAGTCACAGAACTCCCATATCACGTTGGCCCTGTGACTTAGAGGGCATGCTTCAACCCCTAGACAAGAGAGTTGAAGCTGATTAGATTTGCTTTAGGATTTAGTACTTGGAAAGAATAATAGCCATGAGGAGAAGAATGCAGTTCCTTCAGAGGCAATTCACCACCAGATTCCGAACTTGGAGTGGGGTGGTCTCACTTGATAGGACTGCCAGCCCAGCACCTTAGCTTGAAATGACACTTCTGAGCATGGTCAGCAGGATACGTTCAACGGATATGTAAACTGAATTGGGACAGCAAAGAGAGAGAGAGAGAGAGAGTGTGTGTGTTTGGCAGCACTGATCATTGGTGAAGTGTTCTATGTAAACAAATGATTAGACACAATAAGATCTGGTTGTAGTTGTTTTAGGTCCTAGTGCACCCCCTTGCTGAACTTCCCATCCATGTAAACTGCTCTCTCCCAGCAATGGGCTCTTACTGAGGATGGAGCCCTTTGCCTGGATGTCTCAGATAGCTGCCTGCCACCCGCTGCTAGAGTAGATCCTCTCTCCCACTCCCTGTTCCCCACTCTGCTGGTGCTATTATCCAACTCTCCGTGCTGATCCCAGCAGCAATAAAGGTCAAAGGCTGAGGTCTGAAGAACAGTCCCTGGGTAACTAAGCAATGTACTCCAGGAGAGGGGAGGGACCCTCTCTATGTACAGTACACAATGCAGCAGACCCTGCCTCTCCTAGGGCACATCACTCGCATCCCCTCCCAGCTGACAGGTGGCATGATTCCGAATCCTAAAGCACTTACCCTTGAGGTTATGAGAGCAGCATGGAGGGAATGCGTGTTAGCAGTCACAGAGATGAAAGAGTACAGGTGATAGCAATGGGTGGGTGCGGGGTGGAGGGAGGATTGCCCCTGCTCAGGACCCAGGCACCTCCTTGACCCAGCTGAGCAATTATGCTGATGTCACGTGATTAATGATGAACAATCCCTTTGTTACAACCAAAGTTCATTTGCCTCCAGTCTCTAGATTTCAGCAGTTATAAGAACCACTGGGGGTAAGCAGGTCAGACAAACCAGAGGCACAGGCAAAGGAGATGTGGATATGGCCCACCATCATGACAGACCCTCAGCTAGCTAACAAACATGCTTGTTTAATTTCTATACTGCCCTCCATCCAAGGATACCTTAAAATAAAACGACGATATTGGCACTGGATCTACACCTAGAAATTCCTCAGGCTCAAATGTGTGAGATGTACAGAGCACAGGAAGGTATCACTGTTCTAAGGAAGTACCATATCAATTAATCATTTTCCTACAAAAATTGCACAGTGTGATCCCCTCCAGGGGAAAGCAACATAGATTCCATGTGATTTTCTTGGCTGATGAGTATCTAACAATCTAACAATTTAATTACAAGAAATGGTCACACTGCATTTCAATGAAACCTTATGTACTTGCTGCAGATGGAAAATAGGATCAAGGTAACAGCAGAATCTTAAAAGCTTGGGGGCTTCTGCTCTAGGCTCATCTTTTTTCCCCCTGAACTGAAAGCACCTATTGAAAGCAATCCATTCAAACATCTTTGAAGTTAGAGCCACACAGTCCTTATTAATAGCATACTCACAATGGTTCTGCTAATCACCATGACTAACAAAACAAGAAAGAAGAAAGGAACATCACAGCAGCACAAAGACAATATTCCAATCAGCCAACCTTTCCACAGGTGGAAAGAAGCAGGTCATCAACACAGCAAACCTTTTTGCACAGTAAACAGTTATATGATCCAGCTAAAGGACAAGTGGGTGGCTACTCAGAGAGAGAAAGTGGTGGTGATTATGATGTCTATCAGTATTCTCACCAGCAGTCAAAAACCCAACAAGCCCAAAATAAATAACCCAAAATAGATTTGAAATTAAAGATTAGTTGAGCTCACATAAGCAAAATAGAAATGATCTGCTGTTCCTCTCACGTACCCTTGCAATTGTCTACAAAGAGGAATTACTTACAAGGTCAGGCCTTGATCCTTCAATGGATGCTTAAGAGTGGGGGAAAGAGAACAATGATTAAATGTGAATATTTATTCTCCCATGTTTTACAGGAGAACAGTACACTAATCAATGTCAAGGCGATTGAACTAGACATCAGGTACAAGAAGATAAAGCTCATACTGCTGTTAGGTTCAAAAGCTAGTCATTTGGTATGGGGCACAGTTTTGGGCCAAATGCATTGGTAATAGAATTCTCCTGAGATCAGCTGAAAAATCTCAGAGTAGATGCAACCTTCTGCATCTTGTAGATTATAATGAGAATTGGGGTGTGTGTGTGTGTGTGTGAGAGAGAGAGAGAGAGAGAGAGAGAGCTCTGGCTAGAGTGACATAATGCCAATTTAAAGCACCAATTTGTCATATAATTATTCAAAACAAACACATGTAGGGGGCAGATACTCATCTGCTTAAGAACATAAGAAGAAGAGTAAGCCAAAAATTTCTGTCCCAGCATTCTGCTTGCCATGGTAGCCAATCAAATTCCTCCAGGATGTCAACATGTAAGTCTCTCTCATTGTTACTAACTTTCCAGAAACTGTTATTCAGTGGCATACTAATACAAAGGTTTCATTTAGCTATCATGCCTAACAGCCATTGATCTATCCTCCATGGATTTGCCTAATTTCCTTTAATCATATCAGCCAGTGGCTGTCACTACATTGCAGTGTCAATTCCATTGCCAATTCCACAGAAGCAAGTAATTCATTTAGTTTCTTGTCAATTTTCCTATCCTTCTTTAGCACTCCTTTGTTGTCTAATGGTCCAAGTGCCTTCCTTCTTAGTTACCTGCTTCTGACATAAATTAAATACATTTTTATTCCTGGTCCTAGAGTTTCTAGCATAGTGGTCCTCAGTTTTTCACAAATGCCTTGACCCTGGCATCCCCTTAGACTTACTTACTTATTGCATTTCTATACCGCCTGATATAGAACTCTCCAGGCAGTGTGCAAGTTAAGAAGTAATATAAAAACAAATCAAGACTGTTAAAATTCATAGAACAGATAAAAATCTCAATACATAAAAACACATTAAAATTTCAATTTCAGTTGAAAGCCTGGGAAAACAGGTACGTCTTCAGGGTCCTCCTAAAAACTTGTGTGGTACCTTTCCTAATCTGTGATAGCCATTCTAGCTGTCACTTTTAAATAACCTCCAAACACCTTGGAGAGATCTGATCCGCTTGACTCTCCCTTTTGACTTCCATTTAAACATTTCTCTCATTTTTAGAAATTTGCTCTTTTGAAACTAAAAATGGTTGTGCAGGACTTTCTTGGCCACTTCCCACTAGCCTATTTGTTGAATGTCATAGCACTGTTACCAAATGGTTTGACACTCACATTCTTGCACCACATCAAAGGTCACCTCCCCTCTGATCAGTTCCTTCAACAGCACAGTAATTTAGAACAGTTAGAAATGTTGTTTCCTTGTCTCAAGCCAAGCATGCACATACCCATATGTAGGGCTATGTAGGGCTAGCTGAAGCCACCTGTGTGGCGGATTGAAGCCTTTGTCTCAGAGCAAGCTCATGTGAGGGAAATAAATTCTGAATCATCCCTGCCGAGCTGCCTGACCAGGCTTCTCCTAAAACTATTCTGTAATAGGTTCAAAATGCTGCCACCAAGCACCCTAAAACTTTCAGAGAACTGGACCAGTGGATTGGGTGCTATAATCCAAGGTCCCTCTGTAACTGGGTGTTGGGCAAATACAAAAAAAACCCTTCCACATGTAAGTTTACATGGGATGAGAAAACTGATAGCTGCTGGATGTCTGAGGACAGGTTTGCAACAGAGAAAATCCCCCTTCACTCCCCCTCCCCTCTTCCCTGAGATATAAACCAACTTGGAGAGGCTTATAAAAAGAAAATAGTTTAAAAAACAGTTTTACTCAAGTACTTCAGACTGCTTCCGTCTGAGGCTTTCTAGCTTTCTTAGATACAGTTAAGAATACTTAGCAGATTACAAAAATAGGTTGTCTTAGGCATGTTTAAATGTTTACAGAGTATCTTGCAACACACCCTAGGATGGGCATAGGCTATTGTTTCTTATTTCAGTTATGTTACAGGTAAACAATAATAGAACAGTATCAGGAATATGCAAAAGACACAAAGAAATATAAGTTTCTAGCATGCAATTCCATGAGCAAAACCTCCATGCTTGCTTCGATCATGAGGGAGCAAACTCCATTGCCCTTCATTAAGCCTTTCCACACACACTTCTCTCCAACAAAGACTGTCCTTCTTATTCCCAGAATTCCCAGCAGCTGCTCTCTATGTCCCACCCACCTGGTGTACTGATTGGCTGCCCTGGAGTTCACCAGCGTGTCAGTCAAGGCAAGGGTTCACTCCCTGTTGACTCTTTAGCAGGAGGGGAGACTGATCACTACAACCTGTTATTATAATACTTTCATCTTTGGATGCCTCCCTGGTTTCTTCCTCTCTAGTAAGTCTACTCTCTGTTTTGGTCAATGTTTGCTCTGTTTAGAAATTATGTCTAATTTTAAGCTTCTAGGTTCTTCACCAATTCAACAACAGTTCCACAATTCACTAAAAAGAGAAGATGCCTAAAAAATATATATGGTTGGTTTTGTATGTCAACTTCAAATGTGGTCAGGAGCATAGCTATAATTGAGTGGGGGTGAGGAACAAATGTCCCTGGGCCACTGAGGGAAAGGAGGCCTGCCAGCTGAGCAACAGCTTGCTTTTCACTCTTCTCCTCCCATTTCTCCAAAGAAGATGATGGGGGGTTAGGGGACAGGGGCCCACCTTCACATTTTGTCCCAGGGCCTGCTCTGACCTTGCTATGCCCCTAGATGTGGTTCTCTTTTGCTAGTGTTGTTATGTGGAAGTGTGGCTACACACTTCTGTTGTTCACAAAAAGTACAAATTATTCTTAGATTCTTTGTCACACTGTGGCCCTCCAGCTGTTTTTGGACTACAGTTCCCATAATCCTTAGTCATATGGACAGTAGCCAGGGATGATGGCAGTTTCAGGCCAACATCTTCAGGAGGACATGATTTATTATTTTTATTATTACATTTTATATCCCGCTCTTCCTCCAAGGAGCCCAGAGCGGTGTACTACATACTTGAGTTTCTCCTCACAACAACCCTGTGAAGTAGGATAGGCTGAGAGAGAAGTGACTGGCCCAGAGTCACCCAGCTAGTTTCATGGCTGAATGGGGATTTGAACTCGGGTCTCCCTGGTCCTAGTCTAGCACTCTAACCACTATACCACGCTGGCTCTCCATGCTGGATTTAAATCCACACTGGATTTAAGAGCCCTCTTCCAGCATGACAAAGGGAAATGCAGATGAAGAGGTTATTGTTGGGAGTTGTTGTTTGATTATTATTGTTGGTCAATGACCAAAACAAACCTATCTATCTATCAGATGAAAAGGGACATTTGTTCCTTTTCCTGCAGATAGGAATGGGCTTAATAGCTACCACTAATTTCTATAGAGCTAAATAAATAGGCTGTATTCAGCAAACCTGCTCGGAAATATGTTTTATCTCGCCAAAGAAACCAGTGTCACCAGGATTTCTTCAACCCAACAATGTACCTTAAATATACTCCTTTATTTTCTCTCATATGGCTGCCTAAAGGGGGGGGGAGTAGAAAAGCATTGCATTTGGAGACTAAAATCTGCCCCATTCCAATGGTGGCCTGGACTGAGCGGAACCCTATGGAAGGTGCAATATGCCTCCTTACAGTGCACAGCACAGAGAAATGCATGGAACCATCTGCCGTAGCTGCGAAATACAGACTCTCTCCCAGCCCCACTAATCATTACAAAGATCATTACAAATTTCCCCATAGTGTCAAAGTATAAATCCTGCAGAATATCAGGCCTTGAATTATACCAGCCTTTCAAAGCTGTAAAGGGCCAGTGAGAAATGTAAACCCTATAAACCTGCATTAAAATAACTATGGATAACATAACAAATCTATATATAATTACTGTTATGTGGTCCCCACTTAGTTCCAAAGGTGTAGAACCATATGGATTCTGGTTTCCCCTAGAGGAAAAACTATGAAGGCACTTGGTGTGTCTAACGTTTGGTTTATTGATAAATATGCAAGCTGAGCATTAGATGGATTTGAAATAACACAGCATTCCTGAAAGTCAGGGAAAGGTTATATTACTTCCCAAAAGCAAAAAGGTACTTCAGCTCTCTTTCCAGTTTCATTCCAGCCTCTCCAAAACCCAGTCTCTCTTCCTTGGAAGCTGCCTATCATTTTCCCCAAGTTTTTTTTAAAAAATATTCTTTAATACACACACACACACACACTTACTTGGGGGGTGGGTGGGTGATGAGTCACTTTGCATGTTCACATCAACTCCTTCCCATCAGGTGGTGAAGGATATATGCATTTCAACAGATGGCCTTTTTCAATGGCTGGCATGCAAATCTGACCTCCAAACTTTAATTCAAATTCAAGTTTGCATGCAGTCACATAGGTCTTCCCAGTCTGGAAGATTTTGTAAAAACAAAGACAAATACAGAGCACTGTGCAGTCATTCTTATTAGACTGCTTGTAGGCTGGTGTTATAAATCTGATTAAATCTAATTTTTTGCAAGATTCTGAAATATTCATTTGATTTCCATTGGCAATGAATACCTCTTACACTTCCAAGTGAAACAAATCTGTCAGACTGGGATGAACTATATGATTGCACTGAAGAAGACCATAGTTGGTATGCTTTTGGTTTTTATCTATTTGCCTGATTTTTAATATATTTACTGTTTATCCTGAATCATTTTTTGTATATATTTAATATTGAGATATTTCAGCTCTCCATAATTTCATTCATAGTTGTTGGTTAAAGATTTCCTCCCCGCCCCCACCTTTTGTTCATGTTTTAACCCTGGCTTTTCCAACTAAGCTGATAATGATATTGCAGTTCCTACCACGAGCTGCAGTGCTTTCTGCTGACCTTCTGGAAAGGCCCTCCAGTATATTTTTGGGATGCAATGTCAAATGATCCCAGTGACATTTACTGTTCTGGAATAGCTTCTACAATCTGCTTAGCCTAGGACAGATACTGGAGTTTTGCTTTCATAACAACACCATGACACAAGAATCTACAGGACAGAAGATTAGAGGGCAGGTATTTGGTGGTACAGACAGCATGTAACCACATGAACATGTATGAAAATACAACTGTTGGTAGCTAAGAGCACTTGTGACAGTAGGGTGGAAGAGGGGTGCAGGAGCAGGCACTGCCTCCCCCACTTCTTGAAACCTTCAGACCCAAACTCAGATACCTGTCCCTCTACTTTTCATAAGATAGAAACCACCAATGGAAGGACAGGTTAGAGAGTTCCTGACTGGTCCCCAAATGAGATTTGCTAAAGCAGCCAAGCTAACCCTACAAGATCTCCTACTTAAGCTGCCAGTTCCTCACCCAGAGAGGGTGCCTATATATTTAAATAGCCTGAGGCTTGAGAAAACACTCCACTTGGATCTTCTGCATCATTCTTCCACCAGTCCCCTTGCACACCCTGATTTCTTACCTGCTGTGGCCAGCAGGAATATTAATTTCCCACAGCAGATGCAGAGTGAGTGAGCAAGATACCAATGCGGGTATAGGAGCAGCAGCTGCTTCCTCTTTTGATGCATGCAAAGGGATAAGCAGAGTCTCTGAGTGATGAGGGGAAGAGTAAGGTGTGGGAAGGACAATTTGATCAGGGGCTAAAAATGTATATTCAGGCAGGATCAGAAAAGTAGAACACAAACAGGAAGAAAACAAACAGACCAGGCAGAATTCTGTGCAGATATAGATCCAAGAAAGGTCAGGGCAGAACAAGCAGAGCTATAGTAGGGGAGGACACTTTTTTTAGGACGAGAAGTCCCGGGACCCACAGTGTGGACTTCTCATTATCACAAGAAGAAATCTGAAGCCATACTGTAGATCATACGTGTCAACATTTATGCAAATTTATTTCCCTATATTTATAGGACATCCAATTGTTAATTGCCCAGAGATGAAAGTTTGGGGTGGTGTACAAATTTGATAAATAAATAAATAAATAAATAAATAATCCAGATCTTGTAAGATCTTGTGAGATTTGCTAGACCCAATCAGAAGCAGTGCTACTCTGTGGACATGTTCTCTCAAGAGCTAAAAGTCCCAGAGTTCCTTAGTTCCCCTTGGCATTTCCTATGTCCAGGCAAGAGGAGACAACAGGGTGTGCCAGATGACTGGCAGCAGGAGGGAGGGACAAGACTGATCAGGGACATGGAAATTGCAGGGACAGTGGCTCCAGTGCTGCTGATGTGATGATTTACAGGCCCCAGAACATCAGTGAAATAAATGACTTAGTCCTCTGATCTCCCGAGTACATAGAAGAACCGATACTATTTCCCAGGAGTAGAGAATAGGGTCTAAAAGGCAATTGTCAGTGCATTTGTGTATAATTAATATACGTACTTACATGCCATGTCTAGCTATAAAAACATATCAGACAGCCAAAAGCATTAGAAGCTTAAACAAAAGCAATGAAAAAGAAGCTAAAGGACACAAACCAATCCTCCAGTTTTTCGAAACAGGCCTTTTCTGAAATGACAGGAGGGAGAGGGTGGGCAGTGTTTAAGGTCTGTGCCAGACCCATAAAAATGACACTTGGGCACAAGGCAAAGGAAAGGGTCATAGCACAATAGTAGATACATGCCCTGTATACAGAAGATCCCAGATTCAATCCCCGGCCTTTCCACCATGATACCAGGTAGCAAAGCTGAGAGAGACCTTCCCAAGACCCTGGATATCCACAGCCTGTGGACAATACTGGGCTAGATGGATGAATGGTCTGATTATATTAACCTTCAAAGTGAGGAACCACCAAGAAACCTGGTGGTACCTGGTTCAAAGCGAGGTACCAGCAAGAAGCTGATGACCAATCTACAAAAAGCAGCCTCTTTCTTTTACTGGGGCTTCTAGGAGACTAGAACCAAAGAGGGCAGAGGAGCAATTCCTGTCCCTGGCCTTTCTTTGGTTAGCACCAGGCCTTACAGTACAAAGACCTAAACAGGTAAATAGCAATCTATCATAGCCTGTATGGCTTTTGGAAACAGGAAAATATATTGAGTAATGGCACAACGCATGGCTAGGCAGCAAAAATCTAAAGAAGCAAGAAAGCTTTCAGCATCCTAAAAAACTGGACTTACTGCGAAAGTGGAACTCCCCTCACCATGTGCAGAATCGGAGGTCAATGTGGGAAAGGGCAGCTGAAGCCTTGGGCCATGGCTGAGGGTAGGTTGCCTAGGCTGAGGCTAACTTGTCCAGCTTATTTCCTGATGGAAGAGTGAGGGCCGAGTTGTTTTACTTTCATCTCCAGCATCCTAGCCCTTCCTCTTTTCTACATGTGTTCCTTTCAGTGCCAGTAAGTATTCAATTTAGTTATAACCGAAGGCCTGAGGGCTTCCTCCTTCCACAGCATACAAAATGTTTCCTTGGTGACAGAGAAAGAAAGCGTCCCTTTCCCAAGCAAGTCACTAATCCAATACAAACGTTTCAGAAACTGATGTATCTCAACTGTTTTTGAGAGGATGCCATGAATGAAGCTGTCAAACTTCATTCCTCAAAAGTCAGCCATTTTTATTCTACAGTGGTCCAGAACATGCTGACTTGGGATCAAGTAAATCTAGCCTTTTCATCTTCATGCAATTTAGGCAGAGGACATCAAGGCATTATGATGGTGACCAACGTACAGTTAGGGATGTGCACAAAGCGTTTCATGTACATTTGGTGAGGCGGAGAGCAGCTGCTGAATACAAACAGTGCTGCTGGGGGCGTGGAGGAGGAGCAAGGAAGGGGCAGGTAAGATTTGCCTTCCTCCTTTTAAAGTGCCTGGTCGCCTCCTGCTGAAACATTTTGGCTGGGGCAGCTCGAAGCGTTTTGACGCCTCAAAATAGAGGTGCTGAAATGCTTCAAGCACATGCCTATATATAGTGAGGGCAAGGGATGAAGAGTGCTAACTTTTAATCATAATTATACATTACTATCATGATAATCACCACCACCACCACCACCACCACCACCACCACCACCACCACCACGACGCAAGCAAAAGATGGTTTCTGGCCTCATCCACAAATACTTTCTAAAATTTGTGCAGTTTCTGGTGCCATTCCTTGTGTTACTGACTTCTAGGAAAGATCCAGAATTGAGTGCGAAGACAATTGGGATCTGTAGCACTGCAGAAATATATGTAAGCAACTACACTATGGGAAACACCTATATGGGGCAGCAGCGATATAGGAAGATGCTGAAAGGCATCATCTCATACTGCGCCGGAGATGGCAATGGTAAACCCCTCCTGTATTCTACCAAAGACAATCACAGGGCTCTGTGGTTGCCAGAAGTCAACACCGACTCAACAGCACAACTTTACCTTTACCTTACACTGCAGAGACTGTGAGCCTGCCTTCAGATTCTGGATACAACCCAGAATGGGGGTAAGAAGCAACAGCAACTGTAAGCCATGGTTCAATAGGATTGAGCCTTTCATACATGTGTGTAGGTCTCAGCAGTACAGTACTCCTGCCATTTTGTGAGGACAGACTGCTCCATATGGAGATAGGTTTATCAACAAAAGGAACCTGTGGTGTGTTATCTGTAAAGATGCTCTTTTTGCTCCAAGCCTGTACAAACCATGACACACAAAGCCAAATGCTGCTTAACAGGCATGTATTGTGGCCTGTCAGGTACTTGGCAACACCCACCCGGGCACCCTACCCTCCACAGCAGGTTCATCACTTGCCTGGTGGGATGTCATAAATATCTGCATTTAGCTTGATGGGTTGCAAGTTGTGCAGGACTGTTTTAGTCTAATTTAAAGCCAAATATTGCAAACATTCTTCTTGACTTTTCATTCAGTGCCAGCTACCTGTAGACCAGCATTTTGTACTGCTATAATAGCAGAAATTCTGCTTTTGCACCAGAAGTAAATGTCAATCTCTCATCAGAAAAGCTAACATAGCTCCACATCAGGGGACCACTTATGCAAATAGCTTTGCTTCTCCAACAGAAGGATCATTGTGGCTATATTCAAACACACAAAACACAATAAATATCCAACACATTCATAGCATCTGTTTTTCTTCAGTGTACCAGTCAAGAACCACTCTTTTAAGTACATGAGGCAATCTCCCCAGACTTCAAAATGTAGAAAGGCCTGTTTCTACATTTGCTTTGAACTCATAGCTACAATGTCTATTTCCAGCTCTCTCCTTCCTTGCTCTTATCCATTTGTTCTTCCATTGCTTCCATTATTTGGAACATACACCTATTAAGGTATAAGGACAGTCTAATACCAATTTCAGTAGAAAAAAAATGCAAACAAAAATGCAGCAAAGATCTTTCTCCCAAACTAGATAAGAGTTTTTAAAAATTACTTTTGAAGAAAGATCATTCACTCTCACAAAACACAAAGAAAAAGTGTATTGCCCGAGTGTTTTAATGTGTAATCTTTTAAAGTACATTTGGGCTCTGTGTGTGTGTGTGTGTGTGTGTGTGTGTGTGTGTGTGTGTGTGTGAGAGAGAGAGAGAGAGAGAGAGAGAGAGAGTGTGAGTGAGAGAGAGAGAGAGAGAGAGAGAGAATATTTTATATATAGATTTACAATCAAATTTCAGAGGCAGAAAACTCAGAGAAGGCAGAAAACCTTATGAGTGAAAATGATCTTATTTGCAATTCTGTCACTGGCACTTCATTAATTTCATTTAATATTCAACTTCAAAATCCAAACAACCAAGGTTTAAACCATCTCTCTCTCTCAAAGCGGAATTAAGAGAGTATTTCTTTAACTCCAATATGGAAAGAACTAATTCTTCTTTGTCTTCTCCATATCTTTGTTTAATTAAAACAGCACATTCCTGGAAGTTGTTTTCATGATTTACTATACTTTGCCATGCATATGCCTTTTTTTTGTACTCATATTCTAGACTATGCCTATTAAATATCATGAGGGTCAATATTTGAAAATCCCCTCAAACCAACAGCTTTGTATTTTTGGAACTCAGGACCAAACTAGATCCAATTTTAATCATATAATTGGCCCTCATCTAAGTGCTTTATTAATGTCAATAGCATGCACAGGGGCCCAGTCCAGACTGAAGCTGCAGCAAGGAACAGTGGGCTTTAACTCTATCCCCACCGCCCATGCTCCTGGTTCAGATCCTCCCCTGTGCCATTTCCCTTGGGAAAAGTAACTCCCATTGAAGTCAATGGAAACCCACCCCCACCAGCAAATAGCATAAGCAGAAGGGCAATCTGGATCAAGACTTAAAGCTGCTACTCCCATGTCACTGCAATCCTAATCAAGACTGAAATGGATCCATTTAACCAGTTTCATCCAAATGTATCGAGAGTTGCATAGAAACCACCCCCTGAAGCATCTTGCTCAAGGAAAGGATATTTGTGGTCATTTATCAGTTGATGCAGTCCTTGGAGTCCAAGGAGAGCTTCTGTAGCAGCAGTCTCACAACCACTTCAGGATCACCCCCTTTCGCAAGTATTAATTATGTCCTAGGCCAGGGGTTCTCTGCCTTGAATCCCCAGATGTCATTAGACTATGAGGCTGTTCATACAAGCAGCCCTACCCAGGTTTGGGCAGCCCTACCTGGGTAGGACTGCTAATATGAAGCACCGGGATTGAGGCCAAACCCGGTGCTGTGTTCCCCAGTAGCTTGAGGTTTTAACCCAGGCTTTTACCTGGGTTAAAGGGTGCAAGGGTGCCCTTTACAGGGTTGCAAAAAATCAATGGGTTGGGTTTTTTTTTTTAAATCAGATTTTTAAAATTTAAATTGATTTTTTAAAAAAACAATTCATAAAGAACCTAGTCAAAGATATCATCATGAATATTAATCATAATTATATTCTATGAACATGTTAACCACGGTATATGGGGATGAGACATAACAAACCCAGTCAGTCCGATTCTGCAAGTGGTGTACATGCAACACACACACACACACACACACACACACACACACACACAGTCAAGCCCTAGCATCCCCCCACCCTACCCCCAAAGTGCAAAGACAAAGAAGGCCAATGAATGAATAGAGGATTTGCAGGGATGGAGTCGACCTGAGCAAGGAGGAGAAGTCTCCTTGCATCGGATGGAGGGAGGTGAATCAAAAGTGATGGGGGCACGGGATGGGGAGGGGAATAGAAAGAGAAACCAAAAGTGAACAGACTTTCTTCATGCAGTCCTGAGGAACTGTTTTCCAAGTGTATCCTCCATTGTAGAAGGGAAACACCTACTGTATCATGGCAGCAGGCCATAAAAGAGACCCGATTTGGGAATATTTTAATGAAGTTCCTATACCTGTGGATAAGACTGGCATGCCTGCAAAATGCAAACAATGCAACAATGGAATGCAAGGCCTGGTTGCCTGAATGAAACAGCATTATGAGAAGTGTGTACCTATTATAGTGTGTACCTACCTTCTAAAAATGAAACCTAGATCTATCTGTGTATTAAGGTTATATTAGACAAGAAGAATGTACTTTTATATATAAAATGATGATTAAATAGTATCTTCCTGATTAGTAATTTAAATTGTGATTTAAATCATTAAAATCCAGTCCTTCCATAAATCAACTTAAATAATGATTTAAATCAAATCAACCCTGGGCCTTTACCCCAGCTCCAGGGTCGTGTGAATCTCGGGCTGCACAGAGCCCAAGTAGTCACAGAGGGGGAATCCCCCAATGCACCATGGTGCTCATGCAATGCATTTTGGGATTCCTAGAGGCCACGACTCATTTTCCCAGCCTCCAGTGATCCGCACTACTCAGAGCAGTGTGGATTGTGTGGTCACACACTAGTGCACTGAAGAGGAGATCATTGGTCATCTGGGAGGAAAGTAGGTTCATTCCTGCCCTTCCCCACCACCCTCCCTCCCCGCCCTTCTCATGGTTGTGTGTTCAACCTTTACAACTCCCAATAGCCATTGTGGCTGAGGCTGATGGGAACTGTAATCCAATAACATCTGGGGATTCAAAGTAGAGAACCTCTATCCTAAGCCCAGCTGGTCATCAACCTTGTTAGATGTTATATGTTATAACCTATGAAGGCCAACGATCAAAGAAGTGGTCGGCTGCGACCCAACTTTGGCATAAAGGACAAGTAACATTGTCCTCTCCTTACTTTTTAGTTGATTCCGTTATCCTGCTTTATTGATTTGCTGTCGATATTGTTTTAATTTTCTCTTGAAAATTAAACATCTAACATCAATAATACATCACAGTTAATGCCAACATTTTATTGTTGCTTTAAATTCTGTTAGCTGCCTTGGGGGTCTCTGTGGGACAGGGAAATGTAATTTGATTTAATATATTAAGTAACTAATCAACTTAAAGTTTCCCTAGATCCTAGAAATAATGTAATGGAAGAAGGAGATTGACTTTATGACTTGCAATAATGGTCAGATAATCTGAGATATTTAAGGCTTGTTTACACAGCCACTGGTAGGATCAAAGAAGTACCCAGCCTGGGTAGAGGAGCCAGGCACACTTCTGATTGTTGGTTGTGTGCTTGCAAGACTTAAGGTGGGAGGCAAGGAGATTGATGGTGTGCAAGGCAGCAGCTGGGTACATGCACTCTATCCAGATCCTCTCCCCAGCTTTGTACCAATTTAGGAGGGAAAGCCATCCTACCCAGCTGCTGCTGCCTCACACACAATCACCCTCCCCTCCTCTTGCCTTAATGTTTGCACACAAGACTGAAAATCAGGAGCACATCCAGCTCTCCAGCCCAAGCTGGGTGCTTCTCCTACCCTGCTGGCACTTATGTGAACAAGCCTATAGCATTGGTCTGAACCTTTTCCTTCTGGAGAACCTACTATGATTCTCTGTGTGATGGTTACTTCAGGATTATTCATATTTCTTTGTTTGTTTGTTCGATTTCTATACTGCCCTCCCAAAAATGGCTCAGGGTGGTTTACACAGAAAAATAATAAATAAGTAAGATAAGATGTATCATATGTACATATAGTACATATGTATCACATGTACTATATTTTTTCAAATCTGGGATTAATTTCTAATCAGAGAGGTGCAAAGCTCAAATTTGTCTCTATGCCACAGACTCACTCCTGTGTATACATCTTAGGGCCACCTTTTAACAATACTTTTTGTGCTCAGGAACAATACTTGACAAAATACACACATCAGGCCTACTTCTCACTGATGTGGTAAACCTGCGTCTAGGCAATAGCACTTCGGACTGCAGGTGGGAGGATCACATGGCTGAATGCTCCTCCTGACAAAACCCTGCCCATAGAAAACTTAAGACAACACAGAGAAAACTAGACTAGAACCTTTCTCCCTGATATGCCATCTTTCTGCATTCAGTGAATGTTTTGCTATATGGAGGAACATTCAGTCATGTGCGCTCTCACCTATACCTTGAAGTGGCACAACCAAAACACAGAATTGCCACCTCAGTGAGAACTAGGCCTTTGTTCTGAGTGGCACATTTATACATATAGACCTCTGCTTTGCTTGGTAATCTACAAAGAAGTTTGGTCTTTCAATCCTTTCCTGTTTCATGCTTCCAGGTATTTGACAACAAATGCAGTGATCTAAAAGGTATCTGGTGTTTCACACCTGACACAGGAACAACCCTATCACCCTTCAGGTGACAGACTTTAGGGTATGCTTAAAAATCAGCAGATTGTCAAGCATCCAGCTCATGGTGATATTTTGTCCACCATGGAGACACTATCTGAATCTTCAGCCTCAATAATCAAAATGTTCTGTACCATCTCTAACCTGATATGAGGCATGTGTGTTTTGTTGACAGATTTTGGTACCCAAGATGAAAAAGTAGCCCTGTCCCTCAGTAGTGAGGGATGTACACTCTACATGAGCAGAAGAACTGCCCTTTGATTGTTTTTATTTATATACAGCTTTTTCAACCAAAAAAGGTTCTCAAGATGGTTTACATAGAAAAAGAATAATAAGGAGAAGATGGTTGCCTGTCCCCAAAGCACTCACAATCTAAAAAGAAACACAAGGGAACATCAGCACCAGCCACTGGAGGGATGCTGTGCTGGGACCAAACAGAGTCAGTTGCTCTACCCTTGCTAAAGATATGCAAATCACTACTTTTAAAAAAGGTCCTCTTTGCCCAGTTTGCAGTGGTTGCAAGATTGAGCCCTGGCAATGAAATATGTTATTGTAGCTGAAGGAGGGAGATGGAAGCAGCTAAGGAAGGAGAGATGCATCCTGACCTTATAGGGCTGTGCACCTCTTGAAAGCACTGAGGACTATTCTCTTTCCCAGACAGACCAAGAGGAAGGTGCTATTACCCAGAAGACATATGAGCCTGGAGATGTTTGATCACAAAACCATTCACATTACAAACAATTGTGGGATGCCTCAGAGGCTTGTAACTAATGTTGGGATTTTAATCACATTTAACTAATGCGGTAACACAACTGTCATGGAAGAGGGAAACATCTGAACCTCAACTTCCTACAATGATTTGTGCAGTGGCAACAAGGTAAAACAGTCATCTCAACATCCCCTGGGAGATGTTTCGTATTATGACTGCTGCTTACCAAGTGGCATGTTCAGTCCTGGACTCAGTGGAGCAACACATTTTCTTCTGATATTCACCAGAGTGTGTTCAGACCTTACACAAATATACATTCTTTAGAATGACATTTCCTTATATTCTAAAGGAGAACATTTCGTTTCTCAGCTGCACTAGAATAAATATTGAGTGACACCACTTCAGATTCTCTGGATCTACCCTTGTTGGAGGGCTGGTCCACACATGCATGTTCCATCACGTGATGTGCATGCATTTATTAGCTAGCCCTACATGACAATAACATCTGATCAGATTGTTATGTCCTGGCCCCCACACCTCTACTCTCCCTGGGGCAGCAATGGACCATCTGGGCATGTGATAGACATGCCCAGATGGTCCTCGGAGATGGTTTGTGGGAAAGGTGGGCTTCTGCAGCCTTCCCCACTGCCTGCCCTGTTGTGAAAATGACCTCTTTGTGTTGTAAACCTAATCAGGAAATGAATTTACAGTTAAAAAGCAGGTGCCTTGAGAATTCTGCACTATAATAAATATTGAGTGACACCACTTCAGATTCTCCAGATCTACCCTTGTTGGAGGGCTGTTCCACACATGCATGTTCCATCACATGATGTGCACGCATATATTAGCTAGCCCTACATGACAATAACATCTGATCAGATTGTTTTTTTATTCTGTACTGATGGGGTAGGTCCTCTTGCTAAACTAAGAATGCATGTGAGAGAGCAGAGGTTTCCCTTTTCATACTTCATGATTTCCCCAAGCATACAGCTGTGATGCTAAAGACTTCAGCATGTGACCTCATTGCACAAACACACACTTTAGGGCTTTCTGCTTCTTCTTCTTCTTCAGAGCTCTGCTTCTTTTCCCCAATGCACAACTTAGAGAGGAAAGCAAGGTGTTTAATACCTGATACTCAAGAACAAAGACATGGCATTGTAGGCAACAAAGGCTAGGACAAACAGCAGGAGGAAAAGCAAACAAGAGCATGAAAAAGAACACTTTCCTATCACATCATGTTCCGATAGTGTTCCTAATAGGAGTGGAGGGACAGAAGTGCAGACTCAAAACACTTAAAACAAGAGAACAGAAAGCTGTCAAAGTGAGACTTGCCATTGCCAGGCAGCCAGAGAGTTGGAGATATTAAATAAAAACCCATCTGACCAGAAAGCTGAGATACTTTAGTGTCTCACCTACCTTGACAAAGAGCTCAATTTCAGGATCCTTTCCTTCTCCATTAGCAGGAGACGGGTCTGTCATTTTTGAGCCCCACAAGCTAGGAGCTGTTCTCCTTACACGGTGAAGGAAGAAAAGGTTCCAGTTCAACAAGAGCTATGCTTCCTTCCATAAAGGGTGCTTGCAATGCTTTCTTTCCTCCTCTAAACCATCTCTTGGCTGTTTTTGAAACTCCCACTTAGCAGAGAGAGAGAGAAATTCCTAGTTACGGAACTGAGAAAACAAAAAGCAGAAAAGGACGAGGGAGGATAAACTGTTACGGTTTATACAGTTTGCTGAAGAAGCAACAAGTGCTACGGTGCTGTGTTGTGTTACAGAGTGCTTTGCCTGTCAGAGCTCTGGCTCACACTGCCAGCCCAAAATAGCCCTGTGCAAGAGAAGTAGGAGGGGTTAACTCAAGCGGGGGGGGGGAGAGCTATTGGTACCTAGACCATTGTATTAGCCTCAAAACAAATGGTTTCTTTTCAGCATCATACAGAAAGCTCTCCTGCTTGCACTTTCCTCTTCTTCTGTTCAGGGCTTTTCAAAATAGTTTCCACTTAAATCTTCATTTTATTCCCAAAGCTTATTGATCCTGTTAAAAATATATAAGGGTGACCTACACAGAGTTAGACAAAAGCAAATGGATATTTTGCCAGCCCAGAAAGCTAAGAACAAAAGGCTCTGGGCTGCCTCACAAACATTAGTAATTTAATGTGATAAATAAATATGTGATAAAAACAGAATATTTGGAAAACATGTATGTCATAGGACCATGCTATTGACTGGGCAGTGAGGGATGTATGATGACCAAGACGGGAGAATGGGCAAGTAATCGGGTTGCCAACTGGGGACTTTTGTAGAGGACATGCAGCTATATTGGGGACCAAATTACTTTTTCTTTTTTTTTTGGCATTAGGAGGAAGAGAAACTATTTTGAGGACCAAACAACATTTTTTGCATTGGTTGTGGTGTCTGAAGTTATGGGGAGCAGCTGGAACATTTTGTTCACTCAGAATACTTTACTCTCACGAGCAGCTTCTCTTCCTTTGCCTCCTTCCTTACGGGCAATTCATCCAATGGGGAAGCCAGATGGGGAGTTTCTGCTTCAGGGGCATGTTGCAGAGTCACATGATGAAGGAACAGGGATAGGTGGGCCAAGCAGATGCAGCGGCTTCCTTCATGTGGTGGCAGTGGTGGCAGCACTGAGAAGTTAGCAATTAGCTAACTAACATTACTCAGTTAGCAACTATCCCTGCTGAGTAAAAAGGCACCTTTTAAAGTGGCGAATCTGTTCTGTTGACCATGGGGCTAGAGACTGGCCTCATCCAACCCCAGCACAGCATTCCTTCAGTGGCTGATGCTGGTGTTACCTTGCATTTCTTTTTAGATTGTGAGCCCTTTGGAGGCAGGGGAGCATCTCATTATTTATTTTTCTTTGAAAACCACTGTGAAACCTTCTGCTGAAAAATGGTCTATAAATGTTTGTAGAGAACAAGGTGCTGGCCTGTGGCAGGGGGAGAGAGGACTGTGTGAGGCTGTTCTCATGAGAAGCCAACACTAGGGATGTGCACGGAACTGGCGGGGGCCGGTTCGACAGCAGGAGGGGATGGCTTTAAGGGTGCGGGTGGGTGCACTCCCCCCCCCATGTTTCCCCTGCCAGCACACGAGCATGTAAGAGCCTGTTGGGGCGGCAGCGTACCTCCCTGCTGCCCCATGCCGCCATTTACCAGATGTCACCAGATGTAGCAATAGCTACTGCGCACATCGCACACACGTACCCGATGTGTGCTCATGATGTGCCTGCGTGAGCGAGCGAGCGACACACACAGCCACCGTTGCTACTTTTGGTGACATCTGGTAAATGGCGGCACGGGGTGGCAGGGATATACGCTGCCACCCTGACGAGCTCTTACATACCCACGTGCTGGCGGGTGAAACGTGGCAGGAGGGTAAGTGCACCCACCCCTGCCCTTAAAGCCACACACACACCCCGCCGTCAAACCTCAAACCGGCCCCATGTTCGAACCTGTTCGGAGGCCCATAAAAGGGCCTCCGAACAGGTTCGTGCACATGCCTAGCCAACACTGGGCTAAGGAAGTCAAGCCTGGGTTTGGCTGCCCCTAAGATCCGCCAAGTGGCACGCAGCTTCGGGCAGCACCTCAGCGACAAACCCACCTAGGGAGCCCACCTAGCAAATGAGGTTAAGGGAGTGAGCACTTCCTTAACCACATTTCCCAGACTGTGTGCCCGCACCAGCTGCTTGCAGCCGGCACTGAAGCATTGACGGGCGACTGCCTATCACTGGGGGTGATCCTCACAATGTACCATACACTTGTGCAGTGCATTGTGGGACTGGGGGAGGGGCGGGATGACATATCCTGGCCCCCCGCACCTCTGCACTCCCTGAGGCAGCAATGGACCATCTGGGCATGTGATACACATGCCCAGCCCAGATGGTCCTCGGAGATGGTCTGTGGGAAAGGTGGGCTTCTGCAGCCTTCCCCGCCGCCTGCCTTGTGAAAATGACCTCTTTGTGTTGTAAACCTAATCAGGAAATGAATTTACAGTTAAAAAGCAGGGGCCTTAAGAAATCTGCACCTAGACAGCAGACTGAGCAGACATACAGCTCACCTAGTCATCGGCTTCACAGTGGTGAGCTGTATTTATTCTCAAATTATCCAATTTTTATCAAAATATGCATATATAATACCAATAAACATATGCAAATTTTATGCAAAGTGGAGCCTTTTGTGTGTGTGAAAACATCCTCTGTTTCCACTTTTTTGGTGATGGATATCGACTTTTTTCACCATCTGGACCGGGCAACCCTAGCAAGTAAGCCTCCTACATTGCAGTAACAATAGTTTAAGATTAAGGATCAAGGGAAAATACAGTCCACGCCATGTCTGTTTGCAGAAGTTTGGCCAGTGCACACATTACTAATTTGTATGACAGATGAAAATATTTACTAGATTTTTAGGAGAAAGGTTTAGTGGCATCTCACTCATTCATATGCATATCATGGTATTTTAAGTTTATTTGTAACTCAGAACTGTGGCATGAGAGAGGGGGCTTTAACTCTCTGCCTCAGTGGCAGTATCAGTCTAGAGTTCCCTCCCACATGGCTGCTCTTTGCTCTAGAAGGGAAGCTTCCATTGGCCCTGATACTGATCAGTTAGATTTCAAGAATCACTACTGCAGCTTATGCCCTCTATTACACCAACAAAAATGCATAACGATCAAATGTGCTGGTAGGAAAAATCAAAAGAGATTGAAGAGCAAGGGTAGTGCAAATTAGGAAAGGGAAGTGAGTACAAGTGTGGACAAGCAGGATGAATCAAGTGCAGAGGAGGAGGTGATGATATAGCAGTGTGTGTGTCTGTGTCTGTCCTTCAGGAACATAGATAGGTTTGGGAAGACGCATGAAGGTGCAGATGTGAACTGTCACTGAGAGAATTCACATATTGAAAGCCAGTCCTGCCTTTACTAGATTTCTGGGGGAAATGTTGAGCATAAATGTTGGCTTTCAAAACAATAACAGCTCCTGTTCACTTTAGGTGATATTTACATAAGGATATAAACATCCATTGAAGGTTAAGTGAGCTAAGTTATGATCTCATACTGAATGAACGTAAACACCCTCTTGAATATTTCTTCAAAGCTGCTTCTCTGCCAAAAGAGTGACTCTAAATGAAGGTGAGCAGGGGCTGGGCGGGGGACGGGGGGAATAACCTTTGATTTAGTGTACAAGTATTAGAGTCAGTCAGTAACAATGAATAATACATTAACACATATACACAATCTGGCAACATAAAGCCTATAGAAATCAAAGAACAATGTTACAATCATACCTTCAAGCTCAGCATGTTCACACCACGATCTTCCCATGCCAGACACCAGGCAAGTGATCCTGATGATTTATTAACTCAGGGCATTCATGGCCATAAGGCATGTATATCTACAAGACCAGAGATTCTCAAAACAAAAGGTCTCCTCAGAATGAAGCCAACGAGTTTACTCCCCTCCCCTCCACAATTACTTAACTGCTTTACTAATCTTCCTGCCAAAGGTTGAGGACTACTATCCTGCTTCCCTAAATTTCTTACCAGGGTGACAATATGACATCATTTGTTGCCAGGCAGCCTTCCTTCCATCTTGGAAGATAGCTTTTACCCTGAGTGAGACAATTATGCTGTTCTCGTGTGCAGCCAAGACCGGGCTTGGCTGTGTGTGAGAACCCACGGGAGCCAACTGGCTGCCAGCAAGGCCGCGGCGGCAAACCCACCTATGGAGCTCACTGCTTAAATGGGGTTAAGGGAGCGAGTGCTCTCTTAGCCCCATTTACCTTGTCACGTGCAGCACGCAGTGCATTGTGGGATTTCCAGGGGCCGGGATGATATGTCCCAGCCTCTGACCCTCCACGCTGCCAGGAGCAGCCGGTGTCCGTCTGGGCGGTCGACCTGCAAGCCCAGCATGGACCCAAGGATCATCTGCATGGGAGGGAGGTTTCAGCAGCCTTCCTCCTCACGTGCCGGGTAGTCCTTCCCACTGATAGTGAGAAAGGGCTCCATGCATAGACAAGCATTTGATGCCTGAAGGGGAAACAACCTCCATTTGGGCCTAAACAGCAGAGTCTGGCCATCTGAACTAGTGTGAACTCCCTGGACCAGCAAAGCACCCACCGCCCTTGAATTCTCCCCTGAGCTATCAGGAGAGTTTTTGTTAGACAAAAGGCAAGAGTGGAGAATTAAGTAAGTGCATCCTAAAATGCAATGGAGACCAATTTTAAGGCAGTTGATTGATTTGCATAGCAGAGGCCTTTTGTTAGGTGTTCCATTTGAATAGTAACATCCCCACCCACGCATTTCCTCCTGCACTAGAGATTTCTTATCTCCTCTGATTCTTGAACCTTTGCAGCCTCTGGTAGGAAGCCCAGGAGGAAAAACTTGTACATAGCCTCAACTTTTAGGTGTGTGTGTGTGTCTGTGTGTCTGTCTGTCTCTTTGTGTGTGTGTACTTCCTGCAGTTATGGGGTAGTAGCAGTCACTCTGCTCCTCCTCTGCTATCCTGGTTGGGCACTTCATTATTGCACTCTTCTGCCTAAGCTTCCCTTCAGGAGTGTTCACATGGCTGATGCCATGTGAATTGCCTTCCCTGGTCTCCGACTCCTAGCAGTCCCTGTTTTTCCTTGGGGAAGAACATGGGAAGTGCAGGGAACATGGGAGGGGGCTCATCTACCTGGTTTCAGACTGAACACCATAATGGGGATACAGCCAAACAACACACTAGGTGGTAAAGATTTTTTATATCAAGAGGTCAAGGTAGGACAGCTCTCTTTTCCTCACACCCATTCACAAACCTATGCAAACCAGGGTACAAGGCCTCCTACCTTGATGTTGATGGTCATGTGAACAGGACTACTTTCTCTCAGAAATAGTTTGAAGTTGTTGTTGTTGTTGTTGAAGCTGCTCCATGAATCTGCCCCAAATACTGTTGTGACTCATGGTAACATGGCTGTATACACTGTAGCAACTATGAATTTTATAAACATAGTTTCTTGCAAACCCACTGGTAAGAATGTTGGGGTGGGGGAGAGACAAACAGATAGACTTGGATTTTATTTATTTTTAAAGGTTGGAATCCTATATGCACGTACTTGGGAGTAAATCCTACTGAACTGAAGGGCTAACTACAGATGACATGCAAAAGCATTCCAAAAACCCAGTACCATTTTTAAATGAAATGCAGTTTCAGGAGAGATAAATTTAGGGCAGAAAACTGGTGGCAGGGATTACTTAACCCTTCCCCTATGTGCTGTTGTCCGCTTCAAAGCCCAACTCGCAGCAGCTTTCCCCCATCACAAGGTTCCAAACATTGGAATCCTGTTGCGGGGTGGGGTGGGGGTGGAGCCAACAGGAGGGGTACTTTGGAACACAGATTATTTGTGGAAAAGAGGTAAAGCACCCTCCCTCCTCACCTCTGCCCTAAATTTTCCTCTCCCAAAACTTTTCATTTAATTCTGCAGTGTTGGGGCTCAGTTAAACATATTTGCAAGAAACATACAGTTAGTTCCTTAGTAGGATTTACTCCTGAGTAAAAATGCACAGGCTTGGATGATTAATTTCCTATCTCTTATCTTCTTTCCAGCTGTCTTAGGACCAAACTAATGTTATGTTAAGCATATCATTAGAGCTGATCTGCTCAATATTTTTTTCTTAAATAGTAGCTGTGCAGGGGATTATATGGAGTGGGGCCAGGGCATGGAAAAGGGAGTTTTGACCCTTCTTGCCAACCATGGTCCAGATATGAATCAAGCCCCCACGGCTGTGATTTGCCCCAGGAGGGAAGTTGTCATTGGTGCCAAAGGGACCTGTCCTTGTAACGGTGAATTGTAACCATAGAAAGCAAATATCATCAGGTTACATTTTTTTGCACTTTTTGATGTGTGTGTCTGTCTGTCTGTCTGTGTCTGTGTGTATTTATTTATTTACCTACCAATGAAGGATAACACTTCATGTGCCTGATGAAGTCCATGAAAGCTCATGCCATAGTCTGTCTATTAGTCTTTAAGGCATCACAAAGCTCATTGTTGCTCTTGAACATACAAAAATATTTTACAAGTGAGACCAAGCAATATGCAGGTAGGTGAGCACAGTACCTTTAGACTCACTCTGATCATTCACAGCTGCTGTGATCAGGGGCGTAGCAAGGTTAGAGTGGGCCCAGAGACAAGATTTTAAAATGGGCCCCCCCATCACTGAAGCTCAGCTCATGAAGTAAAGAAATCTTAAATGAGGCTGAATATAATATATATATCTCCTATGTGCCACAATAGAACATCATCCTAAATTATTTTTTAAAAGGTTTTGTAAATTGTGGACGATGCAAGTCATTTAATAGTACTAGAGAAAGACGTTCTGGTAGCTCCAGGTCTTAACATTCACATCAGTTTCGGAGGATGAATGCAACTGAAGGAAGCCCGGGCAGGTGAGCGAGTGGAGGAGTCAGCCATGTGACTTGCCTTGGGGGGGGGGAGGCAGTGGGCCCCCAGACAACTGTCTACCCTTACCCTATTATAGTTATGCCCCTGACTGTGATGATATCTTAGTGCAATGATTCTGAAATTTAATTGTATTGAGAGCCAACATTTTGGCTTTCTTGCTGTTCAGATGACCCCATTTCCTCACATTACAGCCATTACATAGGAGGACACACAACAGGCTTCTGAATTAAAACTCATTCCCTTCTGAAACAGTAACTATTTTATACAAAATGCGCAGAATAAAGAAATAAAGAAAGAGTTGCTGTAGCAGATTTAACCCAGCCTTTGTCTCAAAGCAAGCCCACGTGAGGGGAAGAAAAATGCTGAATCATTCCCTCCAGGCTTTCCCAACAAAGGCTGTTCCTTTAACTTAAACTTTCCTGTTTCATCAATAGCCGATTTGCTGCCACCACACCCTAATTTATTAGAGTTCCCCCCCCCACCCCGGATTTGGGTGAATGTCCAGGTGAATGTTTGGGTGAATGACTCTCCTTCTCACTGTCAGTATCTGGCCACCTGGCAGGGAAGTTCACGGTCTCCAACGGAGTTGCAGAAACAAGATACGGCTCAGACACAGTTCTTATCGGGCTTAGCTGCAAGCTGTTGACACAGAAGTTGACAAACGTTGCTTTCCAGCAGTGAATAGAAAGCTGGTGATGCAATTTATAGCACAAGCCGAGAGCTCCCAGCTGGCAGGAATTCAAGGCTTATCAGTCCTCTGCAAGAGGCGTTTACTCCTCCTAATAGTCTCTAGCTGTGTTCTCCGTCTTGTAATTCTCCTCTGTTGTGGAGTCAGTGGAGGTTGCTTGCATAGCTCCTCTTCTGATTGGTCGGTCACGGTTTCTGCTGTCTCAGGTTGTTGTGCCTGCTCTAAATCATCTGCCTCAGCCGTTACTTGGAAACTGACAGCTGGGCTCTGCCCCTCAGACATCCCGGCATCGGCTGGAATGTTGACAGCTTCCCCTTCCTCCTCGCTGTCTGAGATCGTGGGCGTGACACTCTTTACTATTGGGAAAGTACACAAAAACCTCCACGTGCAAGCCTACACGTGATGAGAAAATCTGGTAGAGTTGCTGAGCAATCAAACTGAGATGTGTGTTGCACCAGAGACAAAAACCCCTTTCCAGCGCCCCCCCCCCCCGCCACCACTGTCCTGAGTTTAAAATCCACTCAAAGAGGCTGGTTAAAATTGCAAAGGACAAAAATAAAAATAAACTTTATTTAAAACATACAGACTGCTTCCGTCTGAGGCTTTCTCAGCTTTTAGTTAAAGGCAAAAGGAACACTCAGTAACTACAAGAATTTCAGAAAGCACCCTCAGATGATATTGGGGCAGCACACTTTAAAAATCGTGGTTTCCCAGATGCAAAGAACATAGATGTAAGAAAATACACAAAGCCCCTTTTAAGAGTTTACAGAGACTTTTGCAACGCCCTGCTGGAATGGCACAAGCTCAGTTTCTCTTAGCTTATTACATTACAGATAAAACACAATAGAACAGTTGTAAGGATTTGCAAAGCACACCAAAGGAAAGTAAGAAGTCTTACACAAGCTAACAAACTGTTCCCTGGCTAAACCCTTCCCCAAAGCTAGGGCTGCCATATTCAAGCTTCCCAAATCTGGGTGGCCTAATTTTATGCAAATCATGTGGCAACTATTTTGCATTTTACTTATTTATTTGACATATTTGTATGCCTTCCCCTCCTTATCTGCCCTCCCATGTGATCAGATCCAGAGTAAAATCCGGGCAATCCAGGCAGCACATTTGAAATCTGTGTAAATCTGGGTGGAATTTAGCAGTCGGGTGGATGAGCCAAAATCCAGGGGCTGCCCTAAATGCCAGGGGACATGGCAACCCTACCCAAAGCTAACTCCCTGGCTCCTTTCCTGAACTCAACAAATCCATGGTAGAGACTTCAGGCCCCTACAGTCTTAACTTTCCTGGATTGCAGACCTCCTGGTTACAACCATTTGCCTGGCCAGCCAACTTGTTAGTCTTGCCTGGCTCCAACAGAGAACAAAGAACCCCTTTTCTTCCTGCTGCAAGACCCTCTCGGTCCTGCCCAGGACATGCTGAGTGGCTGGTCCCTAGAGGTCACTTCCTGTCAATCAAGATAGCGTTCACTTCTGGTTAACTCTTTAAGGGAAGGAGAGGCTGCTAACTACAGTTGCTTATACTGTATTCCACGTCACTAAGATATCTATTAGTTAAGATACTGTCACTTGGATCCAAAGGTGGTAGTGTGCAGGTGGAAAGCATTTCCACGTACACAAGACAGACTCCCCGATGTCTGAGGATTCTGTATACCCACTGCAGCCCACTGTGCTTACTGCTCCAGAGGGTTGGGAAATCCTCCCAAACAGCCCAGTATATGGGCATGGGAGGACTGCAGTGTATAGGGGTAATTGTAAAAATAAAAATAAAAAGCGGGGTAGAGGAGGTTCATGGACCACCTGAAAGCACACTGCAGACTGTTGTTGGTCTATGACTATAGATTAAGAATCACAGCTTTAGGCTTACCACAGATTGCTTGATAATATATATAATGATTACTTACTATCAGTATCCATTATTACTGCAATGTTAGAACATGCCAAATGAGAAATATTGTGAATCGAAATCTATCGGTGTACCTGCTTAGATCAATGCAAGATGCTTTCCTGCCCCCACCTCACTATATTTGCATGCTCAACATAAGCAAATATCGCTGTCATTTCAATCCTGAGTCTTTCTAAAATATACTCCGTCTGCTCACTGAAGTGAAAGGTCTTTGGGTGGTTCATTGCTATTGTTGCCAACAACAACAATTCACACTAGTAGAAGTGTATGAGGCAAGATGCTTGTGGGAGGACTTTGTAATGTTCAACTACCAAGTTTATTTTGGCAGAAAACTTTTCCTTTAATAATACCGAACTGAAGGAGTTTAAAAAATGCCAGGAGGCAGCAGTTATCTAAGCTCAGTAATTAAATATCTGCTGCTGCTGAGTCCCTCCCTCAATAGTGACTTTATCCCAGCAGTTACCAAATGCTGAGCAGTTCAAAATTCTTCAAGACAAAAGACTTTCTGTACTTTGCAGGGTGGGTCAGTACCTTGGGATGGGTCCATTTTGTGTCATTACAAAACAATTACTCAAAATAAAATAATGTAAACAATGTCCAGATAAAATAAATGTTTCAGGAGTATACTTAGTTGGTAATAATATGTTTAGAAGAATGTCATACATATATACAATGCCCAGATAAAGTAAATGTTTCAGGAATATACTTAGTTGGTAATAATATATTTAGAAGAACAGCACAGTTAATTAACTTTTCGGGAGAGCCTGCTGTCATGAGCCCAGTTCAAATCTCCACTCAGCCACTGGATAACTTTGGGACAGTTACTCTCTCTCTCACACTCATAGGGTTATTGTAACAATAAAAGGAGGGACAAAACCATGCATGCTCAGAGCTTCTTGGAGGAAGGATACCTCCTCCAATAATATAATCATAGTTATATATATAATCAATATATATAATCATATAATATAATCAGTAATATAATCATAGTTGGGAATAGGGATGTGCGAACCGGTTCGGATCCGAACTGGTTCGGGTCCGAACCGGTTCCGGTTCGGAGGTTCGGATCGAACCGAACCACCCCTGGTTCGGTTCGAATCCGAACCGAACTGGGGGTGGTTCGTTTCGAACCGGTTCGGACCGGTTTGGATCGGTTCGGAAAGCTGAAAATTGGTCAGATGGTAGCTGGCACCCAGGGGTACCTGTCACCCAAACCCCAAAGCAATCGGACACTGATACGATTTTTTATGAATTTTTGAAAAATATTTTTATTTTTCTCTCATAGGATATAATGGGACCCGAACCAGGCCATTATTTCTTATTGTGGAGCACTCATGGGTGCCAACAACCATGCAAACCCTGAAGCAATCAGACACCCCTGTGATTTTTTATGAATATTTGAAATATTTTTAATTATTTTTCTCATTGAGTATAATGGGACCCGAACCAGTCCATATCCCCTGTTGTGGAGGACCTAGGAGCACAAAAGCAGGGTGGGTGGTAGACAGGCACGGGTGCCTACCACCCAAAAAATCTCAAGGCAATTGGACACTCCTCTGATTATTGGTGAATTGTTAAGTGTTTTTGAATTCCTCATAGAGAATAATTAGGATTGCAGCAAATGTATAGCTTCACGTCGGGGGGAAAGGGGTGTCGTAGAGTGCAGTGTGGTGGGTGGTAGTTCCTAGGGTGGGCAAGGAAGCTATCAGAATTATTTGAAAGGAATTGGGCAAAGAGGTGATTTTTAAGTGATTTTTGAAGTTTACGCTTCTTTAAGGTTTTTCCTCATAATAAGTTATAATGGAGCTTTCAGCAGCCCTATAAGTGCACATGGGGGTGCTGGGGTGGCCCAGAGCAAGTGGTGGTGTAGTGCACATAGGGTGCCAACCACCCCCATGGGTTTCTAACCCATGGGGTACAGGGATCTCTGGTAGGGGCACCCCCATGGGTACAGGGTTCTCTTGTTTCTGAGGTATTGAGTGTGGATTCTATGATAGCAAATGAGATTTTCAATGAGACACCATCAATCCACTCTAATATGCTATCATAGAATCCACACTCCGCCTCCTGCTTCTTCTCTGTGTGTGTGCTTAGTAGGGGTGTGCAATTTGGGATTTCGGGTGATTTGGCTCGGACCCGAACCGAATCACCCCTGTTCTGTTTTGTGCCCGAATCTGGGTCACCCGAATCACCCTTGATTTGGTTCGGATTCGGATTTAATCCGAATCCGAATCCGAATCGATTCGGGGGGGGTAAAAAGGGGCCCAGGGGCAAAATTTTGGGGTGGTGTGGTAGTGCCCAATGGGTAGAGTCTACCACCCCAATTTCAGGGGGATTGGGCAAAGGGCTGATTTTTGGTGAATTTTTAAAGTTTTAGTGACTTTGGGGCAGTTCGGGGGCATAGCATGGGATCTGGGCAAAATGAGTGGGGTGGGGTGGTAGTGCCTAATGGGTGCAGGCTACCACCCCAATTTCAGGGGGATTGGGCCAAGGGCTGATTTTTGGTAAATTTCTGAAAATTTCATATCTTTGGGGCATATTGGGGCATATTGGGGCAGAAAGTGGGGCCTGGGGCAGAATAGTGGGGTGTGATGGTAGTGCCTAATGGGTGGAGGCTACCACCCCAATTTCAGGGGGTTTGGACAAAGGGGTGATTTTTTTAGAATTTTTGAAGTTTTAGTGACTTTGGGGCAGTTTGGGGGCAGAAAGTGGATCTGCCCCAAAATAGTGGGGTGGGGTGGTAGAGCCTAATGGGTGGAGGCTACCACCCCAATTTCAGGGGGATTGGGCAGAGGGCTGATTTTTTGAGAATTTTTGAAGTTTGGGTGTCTTTGGGGCAGATTGGGGGCAGAAAGTGGATCTGCCCCAAAGGAGTGTGGTGGGCTGGTAGATAGTGCCTAATGGCTGGAGGCTACCACCCATCCCCAATTTAAGAGTGATTGGGCAGAGGGGTGAATTATGGTGAATTTATTTGTATGAGGTTTGTCTTCATAAGGTGAAGTGTGCTAAATTGATTACTTCCTCATATTATTCATAGTAAAGGAAAGTGTGAAAAAGTGAAAGTGGGGTCATGAGAGTTGTTTAACTGAAAAATATCTCATTTGCTATGATAGAATGAGAATTCACACCTTTTCTATTCACCATAATTCACCCCTCTGCCCAATCACTCTTAAATTGGGGATGGGTGGTAGCCTCCACCCATTAGGCACTATCTACCAGCCCACCCCACTCCTTTGGGGCAGATCCACTTTCTGCCCCCAATCTGCCCCAAAGACACCCAAACTTCAAAAATTCTCAAAAAATCAGCCCTCTGCCCAATCCCCCTGAAATTGGGGTGGTAGCCTCCACCCATGAGGCACTACCACCCCACCCCACTATTTTGGGGCAGATCCACTTTCTGCCCCCAAACTGCCCCAAAGTCACTAAAACTTCAAAAATTCTCAAAAAATCACCCCTTTGTCCAAACCCCCTGAAATTGGGGTGGTAGCCTCCACCCATTAGGCACTACCACCACACCCCACTATTCTGCCCCAGCCCCCACTTTCTGCCCCAATATGCCCCAATCTGCCCCAAAGACATGAAATTTTCAGAAATTTACCAAAAATCAGCCCTTTGCCCAATCCCCCTGTAATTGGGCTGGTAGCCTGCACCCATTAGGCACTACCACCCCACCCACTTCTTTTGCCCAGATCCCATGCTATGCCCCCGAACTGCCCCAAAGTCACTAAAACTTTAAAAAATCGCCAAAAATCAGAGGAAGGTCCAATCGACTTGAAATTTGGGTGGCAGGTAGAACAAAAGGTCCCCTTTCAAACCAGCTATTTTTTGAGATCCGAACCGGTTCGGTTCGGATCCGAACCGGTTCGGATCCGAACCGAACTGGGGGGGTGGTTCGGCAAAACCAAAACCGAACCACCCTGGTCCGGTTCGGACCCGGTTCGGATCCGAACCGAACCGGGAGAACCGGTTTTATGCACATCCCTAGTTGGGAAAGAGTCTTACATGTTTCAATCGAACTTATTTTCACCAGCTTTCAAGTAAGTGCTCTTGCAGCCTAACAGCTCAGTCTTAAACCATGCCCTGATTCACACAGTCATTCAAATCTGGTTTAATATGAGTCACCAACATTAAAATGAGTGAACACGTCAAGGTGATTTATGGCCTGAGATGAATCTGAGTTTCCCATCTTTGCATGAGTTCACACAATCACACTAGTGTTGGTAACCCACATTAAATCTTGATTTGAACACTTGTGTAAACAAGGCCCTTGTTTACCCAGGTGTCCTGTTTATTTCAGTGGGATGTACTATCACTTGCAGTCTTTTTCCCCCTCCCATTTTACTCACGGTGGGCTACTTCAACTGAATTAAAGTTTTCCTTTATTTTGCCCATACAAAAATAATGGTGATGTTTCCATGTAGCTTAGCAGGCTGAGTGAAGACATGTCAAACTGCACTCAGCCTGCAATGGGAATGCAACAGGCCCATTTCAGCATGAGTGACACGCGGGAAATCTGAAATGCAGACTTCAGAAAGACCATCCATAAGGTACATCACACTTTATGGGCTTTTAAAATCTCCCTCTCCTTGTCATACTTTGGCCCATTTTAATTAGGGTTGTGCAAGGCCACCCTAAGATATTTTGCTAGTCTGATGAAAACTAATTTACCTTGTTTGTACACTCTTAGATATTTCCTCCAAATTCATATGGAAATGTTTGCATCAGGTTAAATCTGGTGGCAACTCGAATTTTAACCAATATCCAAACTTTCCTTCTTTTGTTTTGCTACCCAACCACCGATGCATGCCATGCTTTATGGGCACTCTCTGAGCAGTTGTGAGGCAGCTCTGCATGTTGTCATATAACAAAAGTGAATCACTGAAATGTCAGTGAAACATCTGCTGCCACATCAGTATTATGGCAATCAACAATTCTTCTCTGACGTGTGTACAGAATAATCTAGTAGGAAACAAATCTTAGTGCATTCTCATCTTACTGGAACAAAGAGGACTACTTAACTTGGCCAATTTGTTATCTTACCACTCCAGAACTACAAAGGCTTAGATTAGAATTACACAATATAAATTAATATTAGTTTCAACTATGCAAGGGCTTCATAAGCAGAGGCAACAATTTGCCATTTAAAGAGTATACCACCGAATATGATCATGTCAATCCATTAATAAAACAGGAGGGCAGCTCTAGAAATGGAGTCATCACATTCTGTGCATGAAGCCTTTATTGTGCCTCATCTTTAAGGGGCTATCAGGTTTCATAGGGCTGATCTTAGCAATACTTTGCAGCAAAGACTGATTCTGAAAAGGTGAATGCCAGGCCAAGCATAGAACACACAAGAGCATGCTGTGGTGTTGGGTTTTGTTTGGTTTAAAACAAAAAACAAAAAACCAACAACGGCACTTCGTTATTGGGAGTTCTTTACCAGAGTGTCAAAACAATGCCTCAGACACTGCATGATAGTAATGAGTATCCCTTGGGCATTACAAGGAAGCCAAGCAAGCAGTAGTGAATAATATTGTAGCCTTTAGCCGGGGTGTGTGTGTGCACGTATTTATGCTTCTCTCCCCTTTCCTCTGAAGTACAATGTGCCGCCTGAAAACATGTTCCTAAGAGTCACGCAGCCCTCGGACACATTTTCGGGCAGCACAGAATGCTTCTGGGGCAGTGTGGAAGCAATTGCCCCACCTCCACATGAGCCCTGCGCTACTTAACTCTGGGATGCAGTTGCTGCAGTTCTTCTTTTGCTGCACAAGCACGGCGTTAGGACATTGTCTTGTAAAATGTATTAAGAACTCTATGGATTGTTAGGGCTGGTTGGTATGAACAGTTCTCAGTGTGAACTAGATTTCACTTTATAACAATATCCTTTACTGAACTTATTCTTGTGGATAGGTTCAACACATGCACATAAGCCCTATTCACATGTTATGTTCAACACTCATACGACCAGTGTACACTGGTACAGTTATTCACATTATGTTGTCCAGCAGTACACTTCCTGTCTGTACCATGCATTTGAGGGACCTGTATCTACATTTACTTTTTAAATGAACACAGGTACATTCACACAAACACATGTACAAGTGTGCAGACATCTGTACACTCATACACCATAATGTCTGAATAGGGCTCATGTGATACCACTTTAGGCTGAACAGGGGGTTTGTGGAAAATCAGCTGGCTTGTGTTAGCAGATTAGATCACAGATATAATACTTCCTAGGGGAAATGACTTGATTAGCAAGCCAGAGGTTGCCGGTTTGAATCCCCGCTGGTATGTTTCCCAGACTATGGGAAACGCCTGTATTGGGCAGCAGCGATATAGGAAGGTGCTGAAAAGCATCATCTCACACTGCTAAGGAGGGGGCAATAGTAAACCCCTCCTGTATTCTACCAAAGTCAACCACAGGGTTTTGTGGTCACCAGTTGTCAACACCGACTCGATGGCAGACTTTACCTTTTAGGATTGTCTAAATCATAAACTCATTAACAGCAACAATATTTTAAAAGCTGTTTTAAAATATCATTTTATTTTAAAGCAGTTGTAAAGAAAAGTACTGAATGTGTTTGAAAAGATTCATGGGTATTAGCAAAAGCCCTACACAAGAGCTTCTCATTCTCTACTATGAAGGGAAGCTACTAAGTCGGCAAAGAGGCACCCCTGCCAACTTGGCAAAGAGACACCTTTTAACGTGGTGATTCTCTTTATTTATCAGGGGGAGAGTAACTGGCCCTATCCACCCCCAGCACAGTACCTCCAGTGACTGTTGCTGGTGTCTATCTCATGTTTCTCTATAGAATGTGAGCCCTTTGGGGACAGGGTTCCATCTAATTTATTTATTATTTCTCTGTGTAAACTGCCTTGAGCCATTTTTGGAAGGGCAGTATAGAAATTGAATAAATAAATAAAAATAAATAAATGTAGGGAGAACACTGTTTGCACACACTGCATTGTGGGCAGACAGCCCCTGCTGCTCATGTGACGCTCAGGATGCACAGAGAAATCCTTAGATTATGGCTTGTGTATTTTTAAAAAGCACGTATGTTAAGAAAATAATTGCAAACATCTCTCTTTAAATTTTACTGTAGCAGGAATATGCATTTAATTCCAGCCTTCTCTCCTGCTGTTTACTATTACAGCTTCCAGAGGGCACTATTTTGCTATTTTATGCTATTGGCCTGAGAGAGAGAAGCCTGATTGAATGTACAGGAATGTCATTAGCTGGAAAAGTTTTACACAACATGACCTAGTTTGGAGATGGTACACACCTGTGCATGGGCCAAACTGCTTCAAATTGAGGGGCTCACCTGACTGAATGTTCCTCCATAAAAAAAACCAACCCAAACCAAAACACCAAAAAAATGCTCCACAGAGAAAATTGGATGTCAGAGAAAAGGTTCTATTCCAGACCTCTCCCTGAGGCTTTACACACAGGGCTTCTACCCCGAATCTACTTCAGAGGAGAGTGTGTGCATTCATACACCAGTCAAACTTACTATGAAGTCCCTTCGAGTTTCTTGGGCCCGCTCCACACACAAGTCAAGCTTTGTGATGCGAATTCTAGCTTATCTTGAGGTATTTCTGGGTTTTTAAAATGCTGGTTTTCAGCTACTTTTTCCGAAAATGCCAGAGTAAATACTTGGAACCTCTAGATAAGACAACCAACTAGTCTCTCACTGGGTAACTGGGAGGGTGGGAGGGAGCTGGCATCCTGGTTAGAAGTTGGGGGGAGGGAGTGCATGCCACATTTACAAAGGTGGCTCTCCATTCCCCATTGGGCCAGCGCAACCACGTGGCCTACCCCCCTCATGGGCAGACACACACATGAGTTCTGCCTTCTGGAGGCCCACCTGCGAATCCTGTTTGCAGAACGCCATTTCCAAACATGAGCAATGCCAGTGTTCAGCCCGACTATTTGATTAAAAAGCCCTTCACTAAAGTCATAGATATGTGGGGCCAGATGAGAGTATGTTTAAGACACTTTGCACATGCTCAAAGACACTATCACTATATTATTACTTCACAAGTTCCAAAGCAGCACCCTGATATTAAGAACAAGATCTACAGCCAAGCCCTGGTAAGCCTTGCTTCAGACTAAGCCCTGGTTAGTACCATGTTTATCATACACTGCACCAAAAAAACTTAAAATAAAATGCTAGCCTCTGTATATACTGTATTTGTAGAAGAACATCAAATACATTACAGTACTGGTCACATGAAATCTTTATTAAGATCTAATGTACTACACACACACACACACACACACACACACACACACAAAATTAAGGATGATCTGGGGGTGTGCATGAATCAATTTTTGCTATTCGATTCAACCTCAAAATGAATTGTAGATTGATTGATTGATTGATGAATTGAATCAGAAATTTGTGAATGATTTGCTATTCACCCATAGGGAACAATGGGGAACTCAAATTACTCCATTGTTCTCCAGGGGTAGGTTCTAGGGACAACAGCATGGGTTGGGTGGTAGGGCATTATTTATTCGTTCTACCTACCACCCAACCCTATGAGCTCCTCGGAGGTAAAACAGGATATAAGTGTAAAAAGGAATGAATGAATCAATTAATGAAACGGACAAGTGGGCCATTTTTAATTTTTTTAAAAAACACAAAAAACCTTCCCCCTAAACTCCATAGGATCCTCTAGGGGTTTAGGTTTTTTAAAAAAAAGTAAAAACCAGCCACTTGCCCATTTATTTTGTGGGTTGAGTTGTAGGTAGCACCCATTGCTCCATACCACACAACCCACTTTCGTGTCCCTAGGACCTATCCATGGGGAACAATGGGAGTCTCCATTCTTACCTATGGGAGAGACAAAAAGAGTGCACTGTGCACACATTTTGCAACCCTACCTTGAAAAACAACACTGCAGAACAGAAGCAGCACGCACAGTTCCTCCCAACACAGAACACATTTTGCCACATACACGGTCCAAAGATGGCCAAAAAAGAATCATTGACCCAGAATCCACTACAGCCACAGTGCCTGTGCTGCAGTAATATCATTGGCATAAGCTGCTCTCTCACACACAATTATGACTCCATCCTCACATGCAACAGCTGCCATAGCACAGCAACACACTTAGCAGCCAGCAAGCAGAGCCATAACCTCAACTACAGCAACATCTTCAGCCACATTTTGACTGAGTGAGTACACTTTGCAATGCAGACAGCAGATTGCAGAGCAGACCAGAGCAGTGAGTGAAGCACAAGTTAGTCTCAAGGTCAGACATGGAGTTCATCACAGCAATAAACAAGAAATATTACAAACAGATGCATAAAACTGAGCTGCCACTGTCCATCTCATTTCTTGCTACAACACCATCTCACAAACAAACCAAACCACCACAGCCCAAGGAAGGAAGGCAAGCACCCAAGTTCTGCCTTTGTCAATCTGAGATCCAGCAAAACCAGATAGTTATTATAACCAGACAGCATTATACTCAGTGCTGACAAAATAAATCCACAAAATCAAACCTTCCTTGATTCCTTGCTCATCTCCTGATGTAAGGGCTCTCTGCCTCCCAGTCTCTTTAAATACATTTTGAAATTCCTCCCTTTTTTGTTCCCCCTTTGTCAGAGATCCAGCAAAATAGCTACAGCAGCAATAATATACTCAGTGCTGAGAAAGGAAAACCACAAAATCAAACCTTTCATCCTTCCTTCTGTCCTCCTGATGTATCCTCTTCTTGCATAAGAGCCCCTGGTGGCACAGTGGTAAAACTGCCGCCCTGTAACCAGAAGGTTGCAACTTCGATCCTGACCAGGGGCTCAAGGTTGACTCAGCCTTCTATCCTTCTGAGGTCGGTAAAATGAGTACCCAGAATGTTGGGGGCAATATGCTAAATCATTGTAAACCGCTTAGAGAGCTCCGGCTATAGAGCGGTATATAAATGTAAGTGCTATTGCTATTGCTATTGCTATTGCATAAGGCATCTCTCTCTGCCTCCCAGTCCCTTTGAATACACTTTGAAATTCCCTCCAAAAGTGTTCCTGCCTTCCTCCCTCCCTCCCTCCCACCAGCTAATGGGGGCACAGTTGACCATGCCAACACTTGATTTTAATGACAAGCCAACCAAGAAGCAAGAAGATCTCAAGCCAATCAGAAGGCAATGCTAGAAAACCAATCAGACGGGGGGAGGGGAGCCCGCAAAATGGCCACACAAATTGGGTGAATCTATTCACGCCAAACTGGGGCTGATTCAGTTTGACCCCAAATCACCCCTTCATTTAAGGGGCAATTCGATTCACAGTCAAATCTGAGAATCACCCTCAATTCAGCGCAAATCAAATGGCAATCCCTAATTTCCACACATATGAACATACAATGGCGCCTGTTATTCAGTAGCTGCCTACTGAGTCAGACAATTGGAACCATCTAGCTCAGTATTGCTTACACTGACTGACACTGGTTCTCCAAGTATACTGGCAGGAGTCCCCTTCTAACCCTACCTAGAGATGCCAAGGAGGGAACCTGGGATTTTCTACATGCCAAAGAGATGTTCTACCACTGAGCTGCAGTCCTATCCATAAGGGGGAATATCTTACAGCAGAGAGTGCTCACACATAGTCACCCATCCAAATGCAAACCAGGGCAGACCATGCTTAGCAAGGGAGACAATTCAAGCTTGCTACCACAAGACTGGCTCTCTTCTCACACATGGGTTATCCTTCCAGATATAGAACCCTCATGTGTCTAAGAAGTACTGCAAGGGTGGGAGGAAATCTACATCCAGCTCCAGGAATGGCACACACTGCCAAATCAGTTATCAGTGCTGCCATGGCTCTTGACAGTGATCAAGTGTTGGCAAGGAGGAGCTAAATCCCCCTGCATCCACTAGGTGATGAGCACCCTTAGATATAATAGCATCAATGCATAAGACAGTGGAAGTCCTGCTGATGTTTGTGATGTGTCTTGAATTGCAGCCTCTGTGTTTATTGTCTCCAACTATGGAATCCATATTACTCTGTGCTACATTGAAGTTCAGAGTTGTGCCTGCCCTGCAAGTATCACAGGCCCAGCAACAGCCATGGAGATTGGAAAATGTATCCTGAATCACACACACCCTCACAAAACCTTTCAGCACAGGCTTCCTGCAAAAAGAAAGAATATCTTCAGGAGTGAATATCTTCAGTAGAGAAGATATGGGACACAATCTAACATTCATTCATAACCACATGCACATACATCCAATCCCTCTGGATATATCTGAACAAAACATTTGCTCTAGCTTCACTTGAAGATCTGGCTCTAGTGAGCCTACAGTCTGACAGAGCAGAGCTTTTCTAGGGGGCCCAGCCTCAGATCTCTATTCAATTACTTCTTCGGGCCAATTTTTTTTATCACTGAAACTTTGACCCAGAATTTGAATATGTTTATGGACACCATGATTTTGTGTTACAACTTTCTCTTATAGAAATGATTTCCAACCTTTTCATAAATGGTGGTCTAGCTGGCATATGGCAGTCCTGCATCCCTTTTATAAATCAATAATATCCTGCCTGCTGACCTTGAACTTTGCAGTGAGTGTATCACTCTCTTGCTTTCCTTAGAAAGCCGTCCTTATTCATTTTTAATGCCACACTCTGATACTTTTGTGCTAAAGTTTCCACAAAGTTTGCCAGTCTAATGAGTTCATTTTATATTCTTCGCAGAGCATTTCAAGGCGATCTAAAATGAATGATGCAACTGTATTAGATTCAGAAGCATTTGTGTTGGTGCCTGGGCAACTGATTCATTCAAACTTGCCTACCCAACTGCAATGTCTCACTGTTCCAACACAAAGAACAGTCAGTGATAGTAGGGGTGTGCATTTTGGAATTTTCTTGTTTCGATTTGTATCTGAATCGAAACATCCCTGTTTTGTTTTGTACCCAAATTTTCTGAATCCGAATCAGCCCTGTTTTGTTTTGTAGCCAAATTTTCCGAATCCAAATCGATTTGGATTTTTAAAAGGGGTCCCAGGGCAAAAAGAGTGGGTGGTGGTGGTAGTGTCCAATGGGTGGAAGCTACCACCCAAATTTCAAAGGAATTAGGCAAAGGGCTGATTTTTTTGGTGATTTTTTTTAAACTTTACACATCTTTAAGAATTTTCCCATAGGGAATAATGGGGATTCCAGCAAATGTATTGCTTCAAATCAAGGGGAAAGGGATGACCCAGAGCAGAGTGTGGTGGGTGGTAGTGCCCAATGGGGGCAAGGAAACTTCCAGAATTATTTCAAAGGAATTGGGCAAAGGGCTGATCTTTTGTGGTTTGTTGAAGTTTATGTGTCTTTAAGATTTCTCCCATAGGGAATAATGGAGGTTTCAGCAGCCCCATAATTCCACTTGGGGGGCACTGGGGTTGCCCAGAGCGAGGGGTTGTGTAGTGCACATAGGGTGCCAACCACCCCCATACCCACAAGCCTGTGGGGTACTGGGTTTTGTTGTTTCTGAGGTGTTCATTGTAGATTCTCTGATAGCATATGAGATTTTGAGTGAAAAACAAGAATCCACTCTTATATGCTACCAGAGAATCTACACTCAGAACACCACAGAAACAGCAGAACCCAGCACCCCATGGGTTAGCAAACCTTCCCCTGGCCAATGTGGGGTCAGTAAAGAGTGGGAAGAAGCAAAAGAGCCAATGAGGAACAAGGAGGGAATTGTCAGCAGGTCCGCCCATGATTTAGGTCACCGATCAGAAGGCTGGAAGGGTGGGAAATTCAAAGAGATGTCAAACACAAAATGGAGACTGACTCAGAGATCACCACAAAATGGAGGTCCGAAACAACAAAACATTTTGTAGCCAAAACAGGGCCGTTTTGTTTTGTATACAAAACTTTTGGATCTGGAAAATGGGTGTTTTGTTTTGTCTACAAAACACCCGAAACAGGCTGTTTTGGGTACAAAACGTTTTGTATCCGAAACGTTTCGCACATCCCTAAGTGATAGGATGCCCCTGGACATCTGCGATGGATAGCCTCCTAAAGGGCTCAATCTTTTACCTATAGAAAACCAGTTTGTATGGCACAACCCCCTTCCATCAGCTATTTGCCTCTGCTGTTCATCAGATATACTCTTGTACAAGCCTGCAGAATCTGCCACCCAGCAAGCTGAATGCAAGGCAGCCCACTGGCCATTTGTTACGACTGACTCTGTGTGTGTCAGTGCCCATGTCTTCTTGGTTTCAGGCAGGCAACAAAAACAGCAGGCTTCTCAGCTGCTATACTTGGTTAAGGGGAGGAGGGGCTGCAGTTGACCGGGCAGGTCACTAGTTGTGTAGGCCTGCTCTTGTATGAAATAATCAGTTTTGGAATAAATTATCCCAATATACCAATAGATCCCATGTGGCTCATTTGAACCACTTGCATAGCTTTTAAAATGACCACTGCTTGTCTACATGTACTTGTTACATGACACATACCTTGCTCTTGCATGTCTGTTCAGAGCAATAAGCATGGGTGATGTGGGTTACTCTGTAAGGAAGTAGCTAAATGGAGGATCTTGAAGACAAAGGTGTAAACTAGACGACCCTCAGGTTTCTAACATCACAAAACATTAAAAATACAGTATTCTGTTCTTGCTTTCAAACTGAAGGTGATATGGTAGTATGGTTTTTGCTTTATTTGAACACTGATTCTCAGTTCCGACCTACAGTTGTCCATTTAGTAAGCTAGATGTAATTCTAGAGAGAGAATCACAGGAATACCTCTAATTCAAGCAAAGATACTGTATAGGGGAAATGCCTTTTGATTTGTATTGGAAAGCATGGTTGAACATAGCCTATGAATGAATCCAGTGATCAAGATACATTCAGTATCTATCTATATCTATATTATTAATTGTCCAAGACAGGCCATGCGTGGAGACGTAGTCAAAAGGAGGCGATTGGCTGACAGAGTTTGCAAGCAGAAGCACCTGATTGAGCAGTGGGCATTCCATATGCAGATAGGGAGAATGAGCCTGTGAGAGCAGAAGCACCATGGCAACTGGGCAGTGGGGATTCCATATGCAGATAGGGAGGAGGAGCCTGTGGCACTGTGGTGATTGGGCAATGGTGGGAATTCCCTATGCAGATAAGGAGGAGGAGCCTGTGATGGTTAAGGTCAGTTGGAATTCAGCTGTTACTGGTCGGAAAATGCTCTTGATTGTAGAGGAGAGGAATATATATATATATATATATATATATATATATATATATATATATATATAGGATAGCAGGCAGGGGTCTGCAAAAACACGGGTAATGAGGGAGGAAAGAGCCCCTTCAGGAGAAAGAGGATGCCATTGTGTGAATTAAATGAGGAAACAAGATGAACAAAAAACCCCTCAGGGAGGGGGAAGAAAGAGTGGGGAAGAGCAAGTGGAGGAGAGAGAAAGAGAAAGAGAAAAAGAAGGGAGGGGGAAGAGAGACAGAAGGAAGGGCAAGGGATGGGCCTGAGCCTGTCAGCAGCCTGAGGGGAATGAGCAGCCATAGCAGCACTAGCAGCAAGGAAGGGCTCAGTCAACCACTGCTGCTGTTTGGGGCTACCGAGGCCATTGTCAGAGGGAGTCAGGCAGGTAGGCAAAGGATGGGCCCGGGCCTGTCAGCGGCCTGAGGGGAATGAGCGGCCATGGTGGTGGCAGCAGTGAGGAACAGCCCAGTCAACCACTGCTGTTGCTCCTGGAGGGAGGAGCAGGAGTGGGGTTCAGGTGAGGGTGAGGAGGTCCCTGGGGATTGGGGGCTGCAGTTTGGCCAATAGGCGGCAGCAATGCTGCAGCCACAACCAAGAAGGGTGAGGGGGATGGAAGCAATGGGATGGAGGAGGAGCAGGAGTGCAGCTCAGGTGAGGGTGGGGAGATCTCTGAGGTGAGGGGAGCAATCAAGTACTAATGGGCAGATGCTCTAGAGCGTGCAAGAGTTCCAGCATTGAAGCAGAGAGAAATAATGGTGGCGGTCAGGATGCAGAGGTGGAGGGCCGGCAGGCAAAGCCCCTCTGGCCAGAAGAGGTGGGTGGACAGTGGGTGAAGCCCCACTGGCCAGGAAAAGGAGGCGGTGAGCAGATGGCGGGCAAAGCCCTACTAGCTGGGAGGAGGAGGTGGGAGGCGGCGGCGGGATGGCTGGCCCTGGCCCGCCCAATGGGGAGAGCTGCGGGGGGAGATAGTGAGTGAGCGAGCTGCGGGGGGGGAGAGAGCGAGTGAGCTGCGGGGGGGGGAGAATGAGCGAGCATGCCGTGGGTGGGAGTGAGCGCGCCATGGGTGGGAGTGAGCACACCATGGGGGGAGCGAGCGAGCGTGCCATTGGGGGTGCGAGCGAGGGCACCGTGGGGGGGAGTGAGCAAGCAAGAGTGCCGCAGGGGGGAGCGAGTGAGCGAGAGCGCTGCGGGGGGGAGCGAGCGAGAGAGCTGTGGGGGGATGCCACAGGCTCAGTGACAACTGCACAGATGCTCTGTGCGGGGTCAGCTAGTATATAATTAATTCCTGTAGAGGGGATGTGTGGGGATGTGGCAAGCTCCACCCCACAGCTGCGGCCAATGGCAGGCCCAGAGGGGGCGACACGTGCAAGGGCGGGAGGGAGAAGCCTACGCCAGGAGCTGGTTGGGGTGGTGCACGCCAGAAGGTGGTTGGGGCAGCGGGCAAGAGGACGACAGGCGGCGGGCAAAGCCCCGCCACCCCAAGGAGGAGGAAGGCGAGGTGGACAGAGGCGGTGGTGCCACCCTGAGGAGGAGGGTGATAGGATGATGGGAAACGGGAGGAGGATGGGCGGCAGACAAAGACCCGCCGCCCCAAGGAGGAGGATGGCAAGGCGGATGGAAGTGGAGGGAGGCAGCGGGATGGCCTGGCCCTGCCCCCCCAGAGTAAGACGGTGGCAGCAGCATGGAGGGGGGGACAGCTGGGCCCAACTAGAGGCGCAGATGCTCTGTGCCCGGGCCCACTAGTTAGTTAAATTACATGTATATGTTAAGATGTACCTATAAACAAGAGTTAATGGGGTTTCCCCCCTGTTGCCGGGTTAGCTTGGCTTTCCTCCACCTTCACTCCTTTAGTGAGGTACATACTGTACTTGCCTCTGAATCCAATTTCCACTGCTCAGGTGAGCTGTCTGTTCTCTCACCAAAGTAACAAAACAACCTCTTAAATGTGCAAAAACAGGCTGTTAAAATAAACTTACATATATAAACGCAAAGCAAACATTTTGGTGTAAAACACCACCATCAGTGCTCCTTTCGGCATACCAGCTGGTAACACTTCAAGCCTTAAATACAGTAGCCAAACTGAAAGTGGAAACAAATGCGGGGGTGGGGGCGGGGGGAGAGAAGAAAATGAACAAAGCTTTTAACACTTTCAGTGACCAATATATCTCATGGCTTCTTTCATCTCTTCCTTTACATTAATATTGGGTCGCAACTGCTCTATGAACAATGCTTCTTTAATCTTACGTCTTATTAAATTCCCTTCAACTGCCAGTATTGACACTTTTGTTTGTGTTACTTCTCCTTGATGTTTTTTCATCGTGTGCATTGCCCACAGCTTAGTTCAATTTTTATTGTGCTGCATATCAGCCAAATACTTATATCTTTGGCCTTCCTGTTTCCCCAATATAAAACGCTTCGCATTCCACACATTCTACTTATTCACTGTCCCCTTCACCTTATACCACCCTTCATCCTTCTCACAGATGGAAAAATCCTTCTCCTCACATTTATTATCATATAGTCGGGATTTAACAAGATGTTAGAGCTCTTTTCATGATGATGAGTGAGAAAAACTGCTCTAAAGAGGTGGCTTTGTGGTTGTCCCAAGGGCCAAGCAGCTCCCAAGCCCTGAAAGAAACTCAGCTGTTAAAGTCAGAGTAGGCTCAGCCTACCCACCACTTTTCCAGGATAGGCCCTAAACAACCCACCATTTTTGTCAGTGCTGTCTCCTCTCACAGGGAAATGGAAATACAGAACTAGTATCTATAGTCCTGTTTGCATTTACTAGGCTTTGATTAGTTAGAGCAGAAAATGATTTTCCCAGAGTGGAAAACAGGAAGGAGGAGGAAGATGCAAAACAGAGAATTGCAAAATAGAAAGAAGGGGGAAGGCAAAGCAGGGAGAGCCCTGAACCAGCAGGTACACCTCTGCCAAGATGTGTTTTTAATAAGAATGAAAAAGAGAGCTTTTCCATTTCTACTTCGTTTTGCAAACTGTTGCTCTTTTGATTCGGTGAGCTGCAAAATTGGATCCAGCTATATCTACTACAGGTGGAAGACTGCCAGCCCATCCACCCATCCTAAGAAAGTAACCTACCAATCTTATGCACCATCCACAGGTCTAAGAAATTCACCCAAGAAATCGAAGTGATTCTAAGCCCTGAAGAACTGCCATTTGTTGAAGTGTCTTCTCTGTGACTGAGGTTTCCCCTGAACCAGATGATAAAGAAATGGTTATTATGGCCCTATTAATACATAACAGGATACTGGAGGACCCTGCATCTCCAAACTTGAACATACAACCTGGAGAATTACAGTTACCCAAAGAAATGGACCAGCTATTTCCCTCCTCAAACTGCGCTTCGTTTCTTTCTAAATTTCATCTGCTCGGCCTCCAGTTTGCCCATGCCAGTGTTACATACAAATGCTGGCATGCAGTTTCACCTCCCTAAAACCAGAGTTGAGAGAGGAATCTCCTCCCTCACTCTGGCTCGTATTGGCTGCGCAGGCTGTCCTACAGGAAAGACGGAAGCCCACACAGCCAGCTCCCCCACCTCTCTGCAGTCCTGTTGGCTGCAGACTGCTCTCCTGAATGTACAAACGCATACAAGAGAGTAGGAGGAGGGGGGTGCAGAACCACGCAGGTCCACTGGGCCCATGGTTCTGCATTACGTATGACCTGGGCCAATGTCTGTTCAAAAGAAGGTGACTGTGGGTTCTGACTGTGGGTTCACAGCAGACCCACCACTTATGTGTATCTGGATGCACCTTTACTTTAATTAAATATAATTCATTTAGTGATGTATCTGAGAAAAACCCCACTTCATAGTGTACCCTGGTTGCTTCCAAGAACAGAATACTTTCACTGCTCTGCTGTGCTTGTGGTACTTTATACTAATGCTATTTTTAGCTGTTGTCAAGAACAGCACGCAGGGCCAATCAGCTCTCAAGGCCTGAAAGAAACTTTGCTCCTTGTCCAAGTGTCCTTCTCTGTGACTGGAGAAAGGAGCCAAACCATCAAGCATTTTAGTACTTTAGTCTTCAGTAATTAGATCTATCATTAACGCAATATAAAAACAGCAGTACAATGTTCACAGGGTGGACAAAAGTTACTCTTACTAAAGGAGTTAGTTTTTCCTGATAAAATCACTGCAGTATTTCTTTGTCTCTCTCAGCCATCTACATCGGTATATTGGGGCCTACCAGCTGCTGCTGTTCTTGCAGTGCCAAGCAGGCAGTAAAAAAAAAGGTTTATTGGGCGGGGGGGGGGGGGAATAAAAGTATTAAAAGAAAGTTTACCTCCAGGTGGGCTGCATTCAGCCTGGTGGGTCAAAAGTTATGCATTGCATCCCGCACACACATACCCAATGTTATTGGTGCCCTCTTAGGGGTAGCTTAAAAACTTGAAGTGGCTCTTTTCTGGAACCAAAGGTCTCGTTTTCATCAAATTCAGTGAGGCTGTTCTCACAACACAGCCACCTGGGTTACCCCAGGCAGCTGGGGTCATTGGGAGCAGAGGGCTCCCCACTGCTCCAGACCATGCAAGCCCCACTTTTCAACCTGGCATTTAGCCGAGGTTAAGTGACACTGCCATTTGCATAACCTTGGCAGGCAATCATCTAGGCATTCGGCACTGGGTTAAGAAAATCCACCCTGGCCTGCCACCACTTCCAGCAGTGAGCCAGGGGAAGGAGTGGCTGCACCAAGCACAGCAGCTTCTCTAAGGAGAGCAGCTGCTGTGTTTGTGACACAGGGCTTCCTGGGATGTGGGAGGGGGAAGTCCTCCTGCTCTCCACTCATGTGGGCATGCAGTGCCGCGGATGGCAACACGGCAACCACTCATCTGCCAGGGAAGGCAGGTGAGCTTCTGCTTTCCCCGGAGCCCTGGGAAGTGGTTGCCAAAGGTCGTATGCACAACCTTACTGAGTGTTGAGGAATTTGGGATTCGAGCCAACCCTATATCTTTGCAGGCACAGCCTTTCCTCTTGTCATGTTAATTCAACATGATATCTTCCCTCCATACCACTACATAGTAGGGATGGATTTGCCAAAACACGATTCCGCATCTGAATTGCCGGCACAATCCCTTAAAAAAATGAGGGCTTCTACAGCCCCTTTAACAAGGAGAGCAGGTCCATACCTGCTGCTCCTCCCTTTTGCCGCCACTTCCGTAATCCTGGCACTCCTCCTGGACACTGTTCCCTCTAACAGGGATTCCCAGATGTTGTTGACTACAACTCCCAGCATTCCCAACTGCAGTTGCCTTTGGCCGGGGATTCTGGGAGTTGTAGTCAACAACATCTGGGAATTCCTCTTAGAGGGAACACTGCTCCTGGATCTCTTTGCATGCCAGTGAGGTCGGGATGTTTCCCAGCTGTCCCTGCATGTGATGCCGGCATGCATGTGCCTCCATGCATGCACAGAAGCCATGTGCATGTTGGTGTCGCTCGCAGGGGCAACTGGGAGACACCCCACCAGTGTCCAAAGATATCCGGGAGGAACGCCGGGATTATGGAAATGGCAGTGAATGGAAGGTCAAGATATGGACCTGCTCTCCACCTTGTTACAGGGGCTATGGAAGCCCTCATTTTTAAAGGGATTCAGATGCCAAATCATGTTTCAGCGCATCCCTTAGTACATCAAGATGTCAGTAAAAGAAATATATAACCAGTGCTACTAAAAAAAAATGGGTTAAGTTAAAATCAACATACGGTAGTCCTTCAGAAATCTCAGTTCTTTTGGACCACATAGTTATGTAGCACAAGGTTATTAAGCACACTTTAATATTGCTATTTATGCCAATATTTATTGCTATTTATGCCAATACATGCAAATATTGCTATTTATGCCAATAGCAATATAATACTGCTATTTATGCCAATACATGCAAATATTTATAGACCAAAAGAACAGTCATTTCATTTACTCCTCCACCCCAACCACTGATACACAGCAATCAAGGAAGACATGCTTGTAGTTCATATGTACAAAATCATGTAAAACATGTTCCGGCTGTTTACATGGGGGCTGATTCAGGCTGGCCTCAGTGTCAGCCCTTAGGCACACTGCCCTACAAGTACAACACTGACAGGACAGGAGTACTGACGCCAAGGACCTGGACACCCCATAGTTGAAACAGTGGGAGGGGAGGATTCTGATGGGAATGGATCAACTCCATGAAAAGGTCATTTAAATTTATGTCAGTCATTGTCAAGGACTACATTGGTTATGCAGATTTCCTTTGTAAGCATACCTGGAAAAGCCTTGTACCAATGGCATGTTTAGCTTATGTAATGTCAGAGAATTTAAATGAGCTTTCATCATCTACTAATTGCTCCTTAGTTTACATAAAATATGCACATATTTTCACCATCTTCTTAACCAGCTATCCAAGACAAAAGTCAGTATGATTATAGTTTGTCTACAGATGATAATCATCTGTGAAACACAACATCGCCCAGAGCCTTTGTACACCGTCCAGAGCCTTTGGCTAGGGAGGTTTATAAATGTAATAAATAAATATTTAATAAATAAATATTCATGGATAATGCTATATAAAAATAATAAATCTTCAACTTACATATTCTGTCTGTGGGAGGAGATCAAAACCCTTGCCCCTTAATTCAAAATGCTTTGATAATTTTCCTCTAATGTTACAAGGTGAACAGGGAAAGAAGAGGTTTGATGTCAACAAAGAAGAATTTTGGAGATATTTCGGAAACTGGTTTCCAACCTATTGGTTAACCAATGTTTGAGGGAGCACTCCAGCGCCAGTGGCTGACATCCAGACAAACAGAGCCCTTGTGCTGCTGTGGGAGAAGCAACAGTGTAGCACCAGGGCTTCTGCAGAGTTCCAAACCACCGCTACCTTTGTGCTTGCACTGCAGGGCAGGGGGCGCCAGCGGGGGCGGTGATCAGCACTCTGGGAGCTGAGCAACCCTCGGGGACATTTTTTCCCCCTCCCAGAAGCAATGAGTGCTTCTCCTGTAGCTAGGAGAAGGGAAAGTTGTTGGAATCTACCCCCACCCCCGACTTCATGAGCAGTGGAGCTGAGTTAGTTGAACATTTCAGAAGCATCGGTGCTTCATTAGTTGGGATGTCAGACAGTGAATACAATTCCACAATCATTAAAAAAAATAAATCTGGATATTTCCCATCAAGTATGTCAAATACATCACAAATAAAATACACACCAGGAGGTTTCCTCCAAACCTATCTGGTACTGCAGAGCTAGAAGCCAAGACCTTAGGTCTACTATATATCAGCCTAGCTTCCCGAGTTGCAGTCTACATGTTTCAGTTTAGTTTCGCAATGCCAGCATCTGATACTCATTTCTAGAGAACTCCTTTTGTTATAACGTAACCCAACTCTTCCGTTGCTGTGGAAGATTGTCACTCTGGGCAACAGGTCACAATGAGGCTTCAGACAGAACTATGCCTTAGTTTCTCCTGACTTCTGCCTGCCTTGCTTCCTAGCACTTTTGAATCTCCAACAAACCTCCCTCTACCTATTCAGCTCCAGCAGTCTCACAAAGGCCACCTCATTATCTGTTTCCCTAGTGAACACTTACAAATCTTTATTATGAATGGCCTGGCTTTGCTTCCAAGCTACATGTATAGTTGTTCCCTGAACCATGGTGATCTCATCACTTGAGTATGACCCTGGAATAGCACTCAGTCCTTGATGACTTCCTTCCATTGGTTTAGCCTGAACCAACTATTTGCACGGGGTAACAGAGCCCAACTGCCACAATCAAGAACTACCCACAAATATTCATCATGAGTCAGTATTCTTAAGGTAAACTTTAATGGTCTCATCGGATTAGGCCTGCTCCCAGCCTTTTTCTTGAAGATCTTCATATTCTGTCACATGATCAGGACTGGTCCACATACTCATACATTTCATCTCTCATTCACATTATTTTCTCTCTCATCACTAATTTAATCAACACGCTATGACAGCCAAATCTGAACTGTCTCTAGTTCACGGTGCTGAATAGTACAATGTTTCATTTGAAATTGGGAAGAATGAAAGTTCCATTCATTCTATTCATTCTACTGAAAAGTTCTAATGATTGGAAATTCATACATGGGGGTCACCCAGCCTATAAGTGATGAAGATGTAGCTGTGAACCAGCTTCTACTAAGATTTCCTTGTTTATGAGTCCTTGCATTCCAAACTGTGTCCGTCACAGCTAAATCTCTGGTGGGAGATTACCAGAACCTATCCATCTCCAAAATATGAAATGTAATTCAAAAAGCTTTATCCCATTTGAAGCTGGCTTCTTTCCTTCTCCTCAGAGGTAAAAGCGTTTTTGTTTGTGGGGGGCTGGCAGGAATTGTATTTTTACTTGTGAATGCTCAAAAAAAGCTCGATTATCAGCGTTCACAACAAAAGCTCCAAAAACAAAAACCCAATAAATGATTTTCAAGGCGACCCAAGAGGAATTTGCCCACTACTGTTTATGGGTCTATCATTCACATATCCAAAAGACTCATTTTTCCACATCCTATGCTGAATCATTTATTTTCATATTCTAAAAACACTCACTATCTCAGTATTACAACAAAAAGAGATGCACTTGTTGCATCTCTTATGGAAGAGGCATAAACACTGGTTAAAAAAATTGTTAGCCCCTCAGGGGTGGAACACAACACTTGTCCAGCAGGTGCACAATCAAGAAATCAGTTGAACCTTGGGTAGAGACACACATACTTCCTTTTTAAAAAATTGAGAAGAATATAATTATTATGTAGCAATATGTGGTTTGCAAGAAAATTGTATTTGAGTCAATTCAGGGATAAAAGGTTGAAAATAAGATAAATTAGTTCTTTCTAAAACAATGCTGTTTTAGCTTCCTGTAACAATAAACTACAATTTTGAATAGATTTGTTGTCAATTACCTGAATAAAAAGCCCTTTATTTTTGAGTGGCTTGAGTCAAGCCACTCAAAGGCACTGCAGCAACAAACAAGTGCCAAGGCACTGCTGCAACTAACAATAGAAAAGTGACATACTGATGTTGGTTTTATTTTTATACTTCTAGAATTAGAAATCTCTGAATGAGTGGGGAGAGTGGTGGAGGGAGTGCTGGAGGGAGGGAGAGAGAGAGAGAGAGAGAGAATGAATCACAGTTAGCAAAAGCCAAGAGCATTGTTTTTACTCTTTGTACCAGATGGATTAAGACTGTATATTTGTATTTCTGCTAAGGTATACATTAGATTCATGATAAATAACCTGTAATTGCTTGTGACTGTGGGATGTTATCTTAATCTGAATTACCAATTTGCTAATCTCATTAATGCAAAACTGTTTCCATAAACAATAAATCAAACAGCAAGGAAAGCTACTGTTGTACTGTTATGGAAAGAAGTGGCATGAATGTTGCTGATAGCAGATGAGATTCACAAAGGTGGAGAAAAAAATATCAGCTTTCCCAGTGGAGGGAAAGGCTGTGAAAGATAACAATATTCTCATTTCTGGAAAACCGGAAACAAAAGCTCTCCATAACATGAAAAATATGGACTTGCCATTGCACACAAGTCTCAGAGTTCGATCCCTAGTTGTGATCTCTTAAATGTGTCCTGGAATAACCCCCTACCCACATTTTTCTTTTCTTTTATCTTTTCATCCCAGGCCATGGGCTTCTTTTTTTAATCTGTCTATATAATTGATTTTATTAAAGACAACTAACTCCATTGATTTGATTGGGCTTAGGTGCTGGTTAGGTACCAACCAATTTGAGCAGAATAAGCCCCCTTCCCACTGAGTCCTGTGATCTGAGAGCCAGATGACTGGCCACGGTGATGCTTCCTCTGATTGCCTGGGACATAAGTCTCTTTGGGGTATCTGTGTGTGGGGAGCTAGATGGACCAATGGTCTGACTCAGTATAGGTTCCTATGTTCCATTCCCACCCTTTACAGTGAGGGGTCACTTCTACAGCCCAACCTGTCACCATTTGTTCTTGAGTGAAGGAAAAGGTGCTTATGGGGGATGAGAAATGCCAACATACACCAACAAATATTTATATACCACTTTTCAACAAAATTCCAAAGTGGTTTATAGTTAAATAATATATAAACGAGCCGACCCGCACAGAGCATCTGTGCACTCTTTGGGGCCGGCTGTTCCCCCCCCATCCTGTCCCACTCTCTCTTGCCCCCCTCCCTCCTGCCCTTCTCCCCTCTCTTTCCCCCTCCCCTCCCCCCTGCCCCACTCTCTTTCCCCCTCCCCCACACTTGCCACAGGCTGCCCCACTCACTTCCCCGCCCCCTTGCCCTCTCGCCAGCTCTCCTCCTCTCCCCTCGCCTGACTGTCCCATCACTGTCTCCTCCTCCCAGCGGCAAGGCCGGGCCGCCACCACCACCTCCTCACCCGGGATGGGCCAGGCTGTCCCGCCGCCGCGTCCCAGCAGCCAGCCAAGGCCGCCGCCACCTCCTTTCCCCGGATGGCCTGGCCAGGCCAGGACGTCCCGCCACCAGCACCTTCTAGCGCCCAGCTGAGGCAGCTGATGCCCCCTTTCCCTGGACGGCCTGGCCAGGCCAGGCTGTCCCTCCACCGGCGCCTTCCAGTGCCCAGCCAAGGCCACCGCCACCTCCTTACTCGAGATGGTGGCCAGGCGAGGCTGTCCCCGCCTCCTCACCCAGGACGGGCCAGGCCGTCCTACTGCTGCTGCTTCCTAGCAGCCAGCCGAGGCCGCTGACGCCTCCTTTCTCCGGATGGCCTGGCCAGGCCAGGCCGTCCCACCACCAGCTCCTTCCAGCGCACAGCCGAGGCCCCCGCCGCCTCCTTACTCAGGACGGCCTGGCCAGGCAAGGCCGCCGCCACCTCCTCACCCAGGATGCCAGGCCGTCCCACCGCCACCTCCTCTGGCCATTTTGCGGCCCGCTGCCGCTGTCACCTCCATTTTTTCTTTCCCTTCAAGTCTCACCCAAGGCCCAAACTCTCGCAATGTGTCGCGATAGTTCCGCCGCCAAATCCAGGAGAACATGAATGCCAGCTAAGAGAATTAAATATATAGATAAAATGGCTCCCTCTGCCCCAAGGGCTCACAATCATAGCATGGTCTTTATTTCGGTCTTTGACCAGCATAAGGCTCACAATCTAAAAAGAAACATAAGATAGGCACCGACAACAGTCACTGAGGTACAATGCCGGGGGTTGATAGGGCCAATTACTCTCCCCCTGCTAGATAAAGAGAATCACCATGTTAAAAAGGTGCCTCTTTGCCCAGTTAGCAGGGTTATTGCCAAATGATAAGGTTGTAAACACCAGCTCTGTGTGGGCTTGCACCCGGAAAGGGCTGCTTGTGTGGAGCGCTGGAGTCAGTCCCAATCCTGGCACGCTTCACAGGGGTAGCCTGGGTTTTGTACCCAGGCTTATTGTGAAGTAGAAGTAGAGTGAAGTAGTAGCAAGCATGCCCTTCTAGCCCAGGGTTTCTCAACATGTGGGTCCCCAGATGTTATTGGACTTCAGCTCCCATAATCCCCAGCCCCAGCGGCCTTTGGTTGGGAATTATGGGAGTTGAAGTCCAATTACATCTGGGGACCCACTCCGCACGTTGAGAATCCCTGTTCTTGCCCAATCCCCAGTCATGTGAACAGAGCCAGGCGGCAAGAGTGCCCAGCAGCGGGGAAATTCCCCAATGCACCGCACTCCTCACATGGTGCATTCAGAGATGTGGGAGGCCGCAGCCTGCTTCCCCACCCTCAACCCTCATTGATCGCTCGCACGCTGGTTGTGTGGGTGCGTGGCATGAGTGATCACAAAGCAGCAAGAATCATCGTGTGGGGGAAGGTAGGTTGTGTCGGCCTGCCCCGCCCTACTCCCGCCCTACCCAGAACAACCCTGAGAACAACTCTGAATTGATGTGTCTCTCTTCAGTCTGTGGCTGGGTGGTAAAGCAGCTCCTCTGCCAACTGGGCAGTGTGGGTTCAAGGCAGGGGCGTATCTAGAGTAGGGCAGGCAGGGCACGTGCCCCGGGCACCACTTGAAGGGGCGCCATTTTTTAAATTGATTTTTTTTAATGGCTGCCAAAAACAAAATCACCACCGTGCATGCTCAAATGGCCATGACAGGCCTTGCAGAGGCCAACTGAGAATGAGCGGTGGCCATTTTGTTTTCAGCGGCAATTTTATATATATATATAAATGGCCACCGCACATGGTCCCTGCGAGGTGGGGTCCCTGCGAGGCCCTCAGCTCAGGGCGGGCTGCAGCGGTGAATTAAGAGGCCAATGGGGGAGAGGGAACCTTTGCAGACCCTCCCCCCATCTCCTTTAGGAAGCCCCCCAAAGGGGCTACAGGTAAACAAAAAAATATATATATAATATAAGTCACTGTACACATATTCAATCCGGCACTATGTACAGAGAATCAGGGCTTGTGAATACTGAGCTGAAGCTTATGAGTTAGGATTGTATTCATTTGCTCTTATTTTGCTTCTTGTGATAAGTGAGTTAAATGTGATGTCTTAATCATATTAAAGGTTAAAGAGCTTGAATTGTATTTTTCAGCTGATATTATGGTAAAATTATCTGAAAGATGGGTGTCACATGTTTGGACAGTGGGCACAATTTCAGTGCTTGCCCTAGGCACTATTTTCCCTAGATACGCCTCTGGTTCAAGGACAGCCTATTCTTCCTCTTTTTCTGGCTAATCATGCCACAGGTGAGCTTGGCTTTACCATTTCTCCCTGGCTAGGCTTTACCATTTACCGTTCTCCCTGGCTAGGCTCAAACCTGGTTTGCTTGGTTCCCTTCCCATTCTAGTTTTGTGTACAATGAGCTACTAGCATTCTCAGCTACCTGAGGGATACAGGACTCCACTTCTGTTTTTTTTTTAATGCTCTCCTGCAGATGGGTGATGTTCTCCTATGGGGACTTGATCTCTCATCTTGAGGAGGCCTGTGTGTTAGCTACACAGGCCTCCCTCCTTTCAAAGGGACCATCTTCCATGTCTTTGGGTTGTGCGGTCAAAAACTAGTTAGTAGTGGTGTGCATGCGTCTACATGCATGCGTTCGGGGATTCCAAATGCCTTCTGTGGGGGCCCTACTGGCTCTGTTTCCAGCCTCTTGCTGCCTGGTCCACAGCAGCTCTTGCACTGTGGCAATCTTGCATTTTGTGTGATGTGCTGACATTATGGGGAGGTGTCTTTGTCATCACCATGCATGAACTGGCTCCATGCCTGGCCCACATAAGGGTATTGTCACTATGCTGCCCCATGGCTAATGTGTGCTGGCATTGCTGCCAGGAATACTGAGGGAGTGGTTAGTGGGGTTCCATTTCAGGGATGGAGGTTCTGCTCTTCCTCACTTCCTTATCTTGCACTGGACTTATCTGGTATCCCAGCATTATCTGGCTGATGTTGGGCTGGTGTAGCTGTGATGCTGGCCTAACGAGACAACAGGATTGCCCAGTCAGTTTCTCCCACTTCCAAATTCTGCCACTTCCTCTGAAATTAAGGCTGCAAGCCAACAAATATGGACGACTTTGGCCGGCAGTTATGGCAAGAGTCTGGCAACCTTGGATGATGCCATTTATATGAATCCATTTCAATGGGGTTTCAGACCTTCTTTTGGTACAGAGACTGCCATGGTCACCCTGTGGGACAATCTTTGCCATAAGAAAGTTGGGGGAGTGTAGCCCTCTTAGTTCTCTTGGACCACTCAGAGGCTGTTGATATCACCAAGCATGGTATTCTTCTGGGGAGGTGGTTTGAACTGGGAATTGGAGGCATTGTTCTACAGTAGTTCCACTCCTACTTGGATGGCCAACTTCAGAGGGTGGTGCTGGGGGACCACTGCCCCATGGAGACTCAATTTTTGTCCCCCATGCTTTTCAACATCTACATGTAACCACTGGTAGAGGTTTTCTGCGGGAATGGAATGAGATGTCATCAGTATGCAGATGACACTCAGGTGAAGCAGTGGCCATTATGAACCAGTGCTCAGACTCAGTAGTGGGCTGGCTGAGGAACAACAAACGAACTCAGTCCTGAAGACAGAGGTGCTGCCAGTAGCTGGTTCTTCTGTTGGGTTATGTGCTATTCATCCTGCTCTAGATGGGGTTGTACTCCCCCTGAAGGAGCAGGTTCGTAGTTTGGCGGTGCTTATAGATCCATCTCAAGACTGAGTCTGGGTAGAAGATTATCAGTACATGGATAACTGTTGCCAGACTATCTCCATCCATATCGGACTGTATTTAGTGTATCAGGCAAAGCTGCTTTGGGCCACTGAGGCTACTTGAGCTTCAGTGGCACGAAGTGGCTTTTATTAGCTTTGCCTGATATACCAACTACGGTCCTATCTGGACAGAGATAGTCTGGCAGCAGTTATGCATGTACTGATAATCTTCCACCTGGATTATTGCAATGTGTTGAATGTGGAAGATGGTCTGGGAACTTCAGTTGGTGCAGAACAGCACAGCACGGCTGCTCACTGAGATTGTTTGGTTTGAACATATTATATGAGTGCTGTATCAGTTGCACCGGTCACCAGTCTGTTTCTGGGCCCAATTCAAAGTGTTGGGGCTGACCTTCAGAATCCTAAAGAACTTAAAATCAGTCTGCCCAAAGCAGCATCTTCTCCAACATATTCCTGCCTGTTCTTTAAAATCACCTTCAGAGGTGCTCTGGGTGCTGCCACTCACAATGGTGCAACAGGTGGCCTTCTCAGTAGTGATCCCCCCATCTATGGAATATGCCCCCCCCCACCTCCTGAGATGTTTGCCTGGCAACTTACTTGTATTATTTTATGTGCCAGGTGAAAGCCTCCCTCTTCCTGCAAGCTTTTAATTTGTAATGCCTGCTCTGAATCAGCTTACTTACTGTCTTAATTGTTTTACAATTTTATGCTTATTTTTGTTCTTATCGTTTGGGTCTTGTTTTTAATATTCTTTTTGTACTTTGAGGACACTGGTCAGTTAAACAGTATGTAAATATAATGGATAACCTGGTTTGTGTAATTTGTTTTAGTTTCATGTGGAAATAAATTTAAAAGGTGTTTTTTTTTCCATTTTAACACTTCCTTCATTAAAATTATTTGCCAACTTATTTCTATCCATTTCCCAGTTGCTAGCTGTATCCTGAGTACTAGCCCCTCTCTAGAGCTGCAATCCTGCATATAGTTAAGCATTTAAATTCCATGCACATGAATAGGATTGTAAGCAGCTATAGAAATCAATTTCATTCATTTTGTGCAAACTGCATTTAACTTCCTATTATCAACGTTTATCTTTATTTTATCTATTTTTCAAATTTGTATAACACCCCAAACTTTCGTCTCTGGGCGAAATCTTGTCAATAAGGTGCTGAGGAGTCTAAGCTCTTTCTTTGCCTCACTAAAATATTATTTGAGTCCTGCAGTTAACAGTTACTCAAGTTCTTTAAACAAAAAATGCCTTGCTTTCCTTCACTCACTTCCTGGCCAACTGCTTTTGTTAGAGTTAACTAAATATAAACAAAGCACTGATGTCCTGTTCTGCTAACTGCAACCAATCTTTAGACTCTTCAAGATAGTTATTTGACTCCAATGCCTTGGTATATAGTTTGTTTATTTCAAAATTTATAGGCCACTCTTTGGCAAAAGGCCTCAAAGAGGCATACTATAATAATGTGGGTTTTAAAAAAATTACTGGTGAGTACAGTAAAATATTGGTAACCTGCAGCCTTCTCACAGAATTGATGCAATAAGAATTGCAAAGCACATTTTACAGTGAAAAGTGCTTCAGAAACATCTTAATTGATCATAATTAAATGGCTGGTAACATTGACTGACATTCTAATGCTGTGTGCATGATTCAAAGAACAGCACGCACACAGTGCTAGCCCCCATGCTAGACTCTGCAACTCCGGAAGTGTGAGCACACTTGCACAAGAGCACATCTATTCTGGAACTTTTCCCATGCTCTGGAAGCACACTGTTACAGTGAAAACTTCGTCCTGGCCCTCAGTGTTTCTGCTGTAAGAGCTTGGAGACACACTGAGGTTGCCAGAACCTAGGGGTATACTCATGGGTCAAATGGGCCGTAACCCATAGTTTGGCTTTAAAAAAGCCAACCCTGCCAACCCGATGGCAGCAGTAGGGAGGGTGATTGGGAAGCAGGCTTGGATTTACCTTCCCCCCAAATGATCCGTGGAATTACTGAGCTGCACGGCTCACACACCCACAAAAGTGTCCTGGAAGCCAGGAAAATTAGCCTCCAGATATGCCCCACTGCAATACACAATGAACGTGGTGCATTGGGTGAATCCCTCATGAGTCAGGTGCTCTAGTCATAAACAAAGGGTCCCTGGCCAACATCCAGACTAAGCTTCCTCTGACATGCCATGGCTTTCCACTGTGCAAGGAGGTGGTTTTTGATTATCTCCCCTTTCCTCTGCAGCTGTCTGTGCCTTCCCACTATGGTCGCCTTCAGACATAACGCTAAACCAGAAGCAACCATACCGGAGGTTCAAGATTGTGGTCATCCAAATGCGTGAATCTGCACTTCCGTCACCAAACTGCGGGTCGGTTTTAGCCCCCAACCCTTCGGTTCCCATTAAGTTTCCCCACCAAAACCTTGGGTCCAAAAGCAGCATTGTGTCATCCAAATTTTGCCACTGTTGCCAACTGGAGTTGAGGGTAGGAAGCTCCTCCCTCCCTCCTACTGAAAGCAACCTTCCTTCATGCATAGCAGGAAGCCTGCACAGCCAGTGCCTCCCCACTCTGCAGTCCCCCAGACTGCAGATCTGGATCACCTGGGAATGTGTGGGGGGAATGGAGGCAAACTGCCAGTCTGTTGGACCTGCGGTTTGCAATGTCAGAAGGCAGCCATTATCTCCCCGATGAAAAACCCTGATGCATCAGCAAAGGGTTGATCTGGATGTTGGCCACTGTGCATTTGTTAGTGGTGGTTCACATGGTCCAGTCTCATGACACACTGGTAGCATCTGTAAATAAGAAATAACTGGGTGGAGGGAGCAGGCAAATGATGTGTTTACTCCTTGGGGACCAGCAACACTAACATGAGCATGTTATTTGCCTGAACCATCAGGTTACTTTTTTGACAGATGTTACAAGTGCAAATTTGGAGCAGACCTTGTAGAAATGGCTCATACCAGTAACCAGAGCCCTCGAGCTGGACCAGTTCGATGTCGAACCGGCTCGAAGTCGAGCAGGTTCACACATCCCTAAAAAGCAGCATGAATGATGAGGGGTTAAGATTGGCGTTATAAACAAGTTGGTGAGGAAACAAATATCTACCTCCAAAGTGCAAGTCTTCAGTGCCAGATGAACTGCCCTGTTCAGGGTACTAAAAGAACTTACTGATGTATTCTCAGAATAACTATCTATCATCTCTGAGAAATCCTGAAAAGCAGGTGAGGTGCCGCAAGCCTGGAAACTAGCTGATGGATTTGGGAAACTGTAGGCCAGTTTGACCAACCTGAATACCAGGGAAGATACTAGAACAGTACTGATTATTGATCTGGATCGCATCTTGATCGCAATGCAGTGATTAGTGGGAGCCAGCACCATAGTCAGCGCCCCACTTACTAAAAATTAAAAGTTATATCACCTTTACTTATTTTTACTTGGTTAAAAGGTTCCTCGTTCTATTCTTATTATTTATATGTGGCAAGGGAATGTGAGAAGAAATGTAAGATTTGATTCTGAATGAAGTGGTTGATAATATGGTCTGGAACCCACTTTGTGTACAAGCACTTCCCATGGAGACATTTGTTTACATCCAGCAAGTCCAGACTTGCCATAAACATCCAGAAACTGCTTAATAGCTTTGTGGTTTCTTCAAAGAGCATAATGAACACAGGTGTGAATGTTTGGATAATTTAATCCAGCTCAAGCTATCCTATGTGGTACTCTTCAGCTTTTGTTTCAGAAAGTCAGTTTTTGCAAAACCCCACATTTTTTGCTAATTATGTATCTTGTATACACCAGCAGTTTCACATTGGCCACCACTTACACACTGTTGTGAATTTGTCAGTTTCCCTAAAGTCTTTTGCTACCAATGTACTGATAATTTTATTACATTTCCTGAATCAGTTACTGGGTAGACTAAAGTTGTGCACCTTAAGAATATTACAATAATAATCACAGTACCTGTTCAACTTGTCTAATAAAGTAATGCAACAGAAAAATCCACAGGATACTTGGATTGCCATTTGTATTTCCCTCTATGTTGGTATGTACAGGTATGAAAATGCTGATATTTTGGTCATTTTTTATTTGCTGGCTCCTTGTAGAATATTCCTCTTTATTTTTGCTTCTAGTTAGTCTTCTGTGCTCAAATTACAAAGCCCCTGCTAATTTCTCCCCAGCCTAAGTTCAGTCACACAGATACCATGTATCTGGCTGAATGCTTCCATGCAATCTTTGTTCCACATTTGAAGCCATTTGAAACCAGCCATTTAGAAATCTCATGTTTCTCCAAGTCAATCACTTGTGGAAAATTAGTATTTTATATATAGGATGATCCGCCATCTCTATTCTGAAGAAGGACAGCAGCCCCAGGAGACTGGTGCCACCTGCACATCATAGCAGGAAAGGCTGATTCTTTTATTAATGCTCTGGTATTAGCTGTTTCTACAAGGTCTGCTTCAAATTTGCATTTGTAACATGTCAAAAAAGTAACCTGATCGTTCAGGCAAATAACACGCTACTTCTCATGTCAGTTTTGCTGGTCTCCAAGGAGTAAACACATCATTTGCCCATCCCCCATAGTTCTTTCCTATTTACAGATGCTACCAGTGTGTCATGCGGCTGAACCATGTGAATCACCACTGACAAATGAATAGGACTTAAGAATGCTTCTTAAATGGCACCTATCTCATTGGAAAAAACATTCAAATTAGCATACTTTATCTTCAGGATTACTGGTATTTTGATCTATATCATGTTCCTTGACTTGATATTATTTGTTTTTGAATTCTTCCCTGCAAAATGTAACCTTCAAAACACTGATTCAGTGGAGATAACCTGAAAAATAAATCTTGCTGATCTCTATGAATGAGATATTCAAATATATACTTGAGGTATGTGCTCAACCATAGAGTTGAGATAAAAAATGCTCCTGCCCATGCATCTGAAGAAAGAATTTTCTGAAAGAACGGTTTAGCATTTGCATTCTTATCCCTTGCCTGTACTGCTTAGATTGTTATATTTGTTCAGTAACCTTCCGAACACTCTTGTCAGATATGAAAGAAAATGCATTGTGTGGGCCAGTCAGCTGATGAAAACTGAGTGTCTTTCAAGAACCATTCACAAAATAGGATCCTCAAGAGCTTTCAGGCCAGAAATACCATCTGTACAGTACAGTGAAATGCACAGGGATTTCAGAACCTGGACAGAGCTTGGCCGTATTGTTTTACCTAGCACCATCCCTCGAGACATTCCATTGCCCTGACTCCATTAATAACCAGACAGACAGCAAGGCTCTAGGTGCTGCTGTTCTCTCTCAAGATTTCTGTACCAAACCTGGCATCCTAACACCTTTTTGCTTATTAATGAAAGCAGTAAGCACACAGTTGGTTCTATTAGCATAAATTTCTTACAATACATACACAAGTTTCAGTGGGCCATAAACAAAATTCATGCAGTACTTGCATTTGATCTCATTTAAAAGAATCATATGAAATAGAAAGGGACCTAGTTTCTATAACTGTTATATAGACGAGGGAATGTTGGCATCTTTGAAACACAATAATGTAATAAAAACTTGTTGAAATTACTTTTTCTACGCACCTACTGAATGTCCAGGAGACAGCACACTGTTGTACTTGAACACTTAGTTACTATCTCAGATTATAATAGAAAGGCAAGGAGCTATAGCTCCTGATGTTTTATCCAGATTAATTTTCCTGACACAGAGATTAATCACTGTTTTGTCAAAAGACCATACTGTAGGGCTGGCAGTTGCTACAAAATGATTTGCTGAATGTGTACAGAGCAGGGAGTGGGATCTTGCCTGCAGGCCTTGCTCCTGACATGCATTCAGCAGAATGTCTGAAAGAGTCCACATGCAGAGGCTCTGTACATCAGCTATCCTGGTCTTGCCTGCTCCCCACTCTATGTGTATTCTGTAAGCCTCCTCAAAGTCTGCAGTCCTTCTGTAACAACTTAATAGCAGCGTTTCTTTCTAATTGTGGATATAGTATGAGGAATAGCTTCCCAATCTATGCATTGTGGTGAAAAATGTAATCATGAAAGAATATGCCTTTTCCAACACAGAGAATAATTAACAAACAAACAAAAAGTAACAGAAAACAGCCATGAAAGAGCAGAAGTTGAAGCTGAAAGCACACTGGGCATTCTAATGCTGAGATCAAACAGGTCTGGCCCTTTAAAATGGCTGGCTGAGAGACAGCCTGAGAACCGTTATCTAAGCTGTGTTTAAGTTCTTCATGGTGACAGTAGGCTATGCGTAATAAATAAATGCTGGATATTTTAGCTTACACAGCAGGTAAGTGCAGGGACAAACTCCAAAGGAGTAACTATGTTGATTTGTTGAAGAAAAAAAACAAATCCTGTAGTGCCTTAAAACTCAACTTTATTAAAGCATGATACTTAGTAGGCAATAGTGTAATTTATTAGCAATATATGATTATGTAGATTCTAGCCTATCCAAGTTCATGAACAATATATTTGTCAAGTGTGTAAAATGTACCTCAAAACTCTGACATTTGAAGGCAAGCAACAAAAGAACCTTGATCAAATATTCAAAACATAGTTAGGTATAGACAATTGTCATGTGACATAAAATAAGGTCATGTGAATTATGTAAACGAGGACAAATATTATTTCTTTTTGAAACACCCTTCCATAGGAGCTGACAAGCTTCTGAATGATAAAGAATCTTTCATCAGGCAGAACTATAACACCACAAGCCTAAAACAGACGTCCTTACTTTCAACAGGCAGGGGAAACACATGCTAAGTCTGATTCACACAACTGTGTATATATCTGGCAAAAGCACTCACCCTAACAATGAGGAAAATTTCATGATCCTCTTTCTGAAAGTTGTTGTTTTCTTCTAAATTGTTGCTGCTTGGAAACCTGAATGTAACTGGAAAGTTTTTTGAAGTGCCCTGGATCTTCTTTAGACTGAAATCATTCAAAGACAGTTCTTTATTTTCAAATGCCATCCCCTCGGAACTTTCATTGCTCAGTCTTGGGCTCAACAGCTGTATTTGCTTGTGTTGCTGGTCTTCTGGAGTATCTTGCCGGTCTGGAGTTTCATGATGAGAAGAATCAGTCTCTTCCCCACCATCATATTCAGGCTGAAAGGTCAGAGAGTTGGTGTGGCTATTTTCTGGGCTCTCCTGACATTCCATGTCCACAGTGTCATACACCATGGGAGAAGGGAACACTAGGTTTTCGCTGACTTGATCATAAATTTGTTCAACTTCTGCATCCTCCAAATTTGGAATTTCATAGAGTGTAGCATTTTCTATATTTTCATATACATTGCTGAAATCCCCATTTTCCATGCTGAACAGCAAATTGTTCTGCTTCTCTGTCCTCTGGGGATTGAAATTAAGGTGACAATGGTGACAGAAACACTGTTTAAGAGTAAACGGAGCTTGTGGTATGCTTTTTGAATGCCCTGTTACACAGGGCAGCCTTCCAACAATCATTTACAGAGAGTCTTAAATCAACAAACCATAGTTCCTCTGAAGAATGGCTCCCTTTTAACCCTTGCACAATTCAAAGTATCGGCACATGTTCCTCTGTAATTTCAAATGTTGTATTTTTAAAACATTTACTGGGAGTTTTTATCACTCCCAGTAAACTGAGGACACTGCCAGCAGCACAGATTCATAACTATCACAGAAAATGTTGCTGAAATATTTTGAAGAGGACTTGGAGCTGTCTTTTAGTAGTAGTTCTCACTGTGCTGATTTCAGGGTAGATTGACTAAAATTAAGGCAATTTTAATAGTTTGTGTAAAATAAGTGTCCAACTTTCTAATATGTATATTTTCCCCTGGAGCATGTATACTAATTAACTGCTATAACAATTAATATTCACATGCTTGTCACTTAATAAAGCCTTCACAGTACCCTGGAGCAAAATCTACCCTTCTGTAGTGTTCTAATTTTTTTAATCTGTGTGCGGAATAAGTTTTGTTCTGGGCGGCAGTATCAAGGCAGTGTATGCACACATGCATTCAGAGTGGGGCCTTCCTGATTCAACCTGAGCGGGATCTAATATTAACTGAGCGGACATCAGAAAATGTGTGAGTGTGTGCACACCTTAGCGGGAACAGTGCTTCTGTAGCTTCAGCTCATTAAGCTCTAGTTCTGCCTTCTCAGGTAGTATAGAACTACCTGAGAAGTGACAGTCCATTAAGTATTTGATGAGTGCTATCATTTCCTCCCTCAGCTTTCTCCTCTCCTGACTGAACACACCCAGTGCCTTCAATCTTTTCCTCATATGGTTTATTTTCCAGACACCTGGGAATCTTCAATACCCTCCTCTGAACCCATTCCAATTTGCCTACAGCCTACGAGCACTGTAGCACTCAGATGATACAGTACTCCAGATTATGCTTGACTACTATGGAATGAATTGAAACTATTATGCCCTGGAAATGACGACTATGAAATTACATTAGTTTTTTGCAACTCTATCATACTGCTGATTAATGTTTAGCTTGTGATTGGCTGAATCCCAAGCTCCTACTGATCTTGGTTAGTAATTTTACGATAAACATTTTTGACACTAGGGCAAGCCTACCTAGGTCCAGGGAGACATATATCGTATTTATCCAAATAGAAGATGACTCAAAATTTAAGACAACCCCCTTTAAAATACGTTATATTGGTATTTAACTAAAAGGATGAAGACTCTGAATTTTAAACCCCCACCCCTATTTTTAACAACAAAGAACTTGGAAAAAAACTAGTCTTGGATTCAGGTAAATATGGTATCTGTCATGAAATCGATTATCTACATTGGTAACTGGTGGAGTTTTTCTTCAAAAGAGGCATCCTCCTCCTAAACATTCTAGTTGTCATGTTCTATGTTGTCTCCATCCCCTATAATACTTTTTGTGGGGGTTGGCATGATGACAGAGTATTCCGAGCATGGGTGTGCTATATTTAATAGAATTACCTTTATTTCCAGTCTCTTTCTCAACAACTCCTACCACTGAACTCAGCTTTTCTCACAACCCACCAAAACTAAGCAGATTTTTTCAGTGACACCGGAGGTTCCTACTATGACTCCAGGATCTCATTCCCAGGTGTTTGCAGCAAATTCAGACTCCATTGGTGCATATGGCTACGATTCTCCCACCCCACGCCCTTTCCACGTAACTTACGCTGAATGTCATCAGCCATACAGCTGCTCAGTCTAGAGAGGCCCTTTTGGAACTAATTCAATCCGTTTAGGATTTCCTCATCCTGAAATATTTAGTGTCACCTGTAAGTGTAGCTCCTTCATCGTTCATCCCTGACTCCAGGTCATTTACGAACATGTTAAAGACCAGCAGTGTCAATGGAGAACTTCAAGGTTTCATGTCCCTCCATTATGAAGGGACGTTTTATCTACTCCTTCTGTTTTAAGTATTAGAAGAAGCCCTCATCTCCCCCCCCCCCCCGTGGCTACTAAGTTTGCTTAGAAGCTTTTGGCGTCTTTGCCTTCTCTTGTCGAAATCTTTTTAAACCTCACTGGATATCTTCACTTTCTCGCTCTCAGACCAGAGTAATGCAGCGCCCTCTGCCGTGGGACCCAAAGCCACACCTCTTGGACCTTAGGCCGGCCCCGAGGGCCGCAGCTATTTTCGGTGACCAGCTGTTTCCTGCGCTCGCCCTCTCACATGAACAACACACACCACCACCACCACCTCCCCGGCCCCGACATAACTCCCCCCAGCAACCGCTCTTCAAGAGCTGCCTCCGCCTCGCCTTGCGGAGCCCAGCCCGGCCTCGCCCGCTCTCTCAACAAGCCCGCAGCCCTGAGCTACACTTTCTACCAACACCTGTACATCCCCACCGGCTGGCTGACTGGCTGCCTGTCAACAATACAGCCCTGGAGGCCAATGGGAATCCAAGAGAGGGACGCCCTGGCCAATCAGGGCGCGGCTCTGCTCCCCCCCTTCTCTCCCGCCCACCCCGCGCCCGGTCTGTTCTGGCTGAGGTCAGGTTCGCGCCGCTAGCGGCGGTTAAAGCCGCGATAGAAAGGCAACGGCGGCGGCCAGTGCGCAAGCGCGTGTGTATTGCTGGCGTTGCCTCGGCGTCCCCTTATTGCCGCTTGAGGAAGAAGATGATGGTGGGGGAGGGGTGGTAAGTTTTTTTTGGGGGGTGGGGTTTAAAAAAAAAAAAAGGCTTCCATCCGTTAGAGTCGGTATTGGATAAGTGACTGGCTTGTCCGGCTGCCTCCGCTCCCCGCGCTTTAAATTGGTGGGTCAGGGCTCGAGACGCCTGTATTTTGTCCTTCGTCTTTCCCCTGTCCCCGTCCGGGTACTAGTTCGTCCTTGGTGGAGGCTTTGAAGCCTGAGCTGTGACTTGGGTGCGTGCGGCTGGCTTATTATGTACTGTTTTAAACTGCCGTGTGTTGTTCCGTTCCTCCCCAGAAGTAGCTGCATTCTTCTTCAGTGGGCTTGGCGGCCTCCGCCTGCCCTGTGCGCGTGAGGAGCAGCCATTCTGTCTTCGGCTGACGCTACCTAAGGAGGATGAAACCCCGCGCTCAGTCCGCGATAAACTGGCTCTGTATTCACAGTCGCTCAAGGAAAAGGGTGGGGAGGGGGGGCACGGCTCCTGTGTGACAGCAGCGGAGCATGCGCCCTCCTCAAAGACCCTCCAGTGCAGTCTGGAAGTGGGCACCTAGAAGCTTCCCATAAAGTCGGGTTGTTGCCCACTCTGACTGCAGCTCTTCCTGGATATAATTCCCCCCCCCAATATATTTTTCAGTGCCAAACCATGAACATCTTCAGGATTGCTTTCAGTAATTGCCTGGCAATTGATGCTGATTCCTAGGAAACCCAGGCCAAACCTGGAGAGTTGGCAACCCTCCCATGAGGTGTTGGATTCCATGGGTGTAGCTATAATTGAGCGGATGGGTTCAAAGAACCTGGACCCCTCCCTATTTTCCTCATTCTCTCCCTCACTCTGAAGGGCCACCAGAGAGAGGGGTGAACATGGGCCCTCTCTCCTCTGTTGTGTACCTTGGAGGCATAACTTGTGATAAAGGAGGAATTACCCATTGACTGGGGAGCTGAGTAAAGGAAGGAGGGCAGGAGGGTTTCAAATTTGCATTTATACTTCTCAAACTATGAACCTGAGAATATATATCTTCCCACAACTCTGAAGCCAAAGAGTTTCTCCCAATGAGAAACTGATAGTTTGAGCTGCAGAAATTCTTGAAACTAGGAATCTCTAATCGGGTATGTTTCATTGAGAAATGCCTTAATGTTCTCTTCAGAAAAATAAACTATTGAAAGTGTATTTGTAGTGTCAGGAATCCAGAGCCAACAGGTTATTGCTGTTATGAAAACTGGGAAATAAAAATTGGTCAGTCTGATTGAGGGAGGAGAGCTGGTCTTGTGGTAGCAAGCATGACTTGTCCCCATAGCTAAGCAGGGTCTGTTCTGGTTGCATCTGAATGGGAGACTTGATGCGTGAGCACTGCAAGATATTCCCTCAGGGGATGAAGCTGCTCTGGGAAGAGTAGAAGTTTTTAAGTTCCCTCCCTGGCTTCTCCAAGATAGGACAAGATTTTTTTTATTGAACCAACAAACGACCAAAGCATACAATACTGAGAGATTCCTGCCTGCAACCTTCGAGAAGCTACTGCCAGTCTGTGAAGACAATACTGAGCTAGATAGACCAATGGTCTGACTCAGGATATGGCAGTTTCCTATGTTCCTATGTAATTATTTCAGAATAAGTTGTACAAAAGAACTGTTGGAGTTTTTTTTTTTTAACCTGCTTCTGTAATAACAGGAAGTTGTATCACAGTAACAGCAGCTAAATAACGGATAACTTTTTCTGCCATTTGTTCTTTCTAAAGTTCTGTATATTGTAAAAGGGGAAGTACCCCAACCTGTAAGGATTGCCATCATCAGAACAACTAAGCCAACATACTGCAGCTTTATTTTTGCAATAATTCTCTTTACCCAAGGTAGCCTTCTCTTTCATAGCCTAATTTGCCCATCACTGGTTGACATTCTGATTTATGCTGTGCTTACACAAGGATGTTGTACTAGCACAAGGCTGCTGCACTCACTAGTAGTGCTAAGTCTGGAATGCATTCCAGGCTTGTGTTGCACTAGTATTTGTGCAGGCATGCCTGATGGGAATTCTTGCACAGTAACGCAGTTTCAAAAATTCTCATGTCTTTGCACCACTATATGAATTTGCAGTAGTACAACTTTGTTGCACAAGCACAGCATTAATCAAGATGTTGGCCTCTGTAATTACTAATGCAGTGTTTGTGCTTTATGGAATAAAGATAAAACCATCATTTTATTAATCTCAGTAACAACGTTCTAGATGAATTCAGGTAGAACAGACTTAAGCACTCACCTGGTCGCCAGTGACAACCAGGAATTATGTCAAGGTGAGTGGCAGAAAGGGGCTTTCCCCCTTTCCTTTTAACATCTTTACACTACACCTCTGGTCAGCAGTGCTTGAAACACTGTTTCTAGTGCCCACCCTTCTGGAATATGTCAGGAAAGGACCCCTATGTCTTTGCGTAGGGTTGCTTCCTGACATGTCCTAAAGCAGGAGCCAGTTGCCACTAATAGTACTGGCACTTCTAGGACTGCTGAAGCCTGTATTGTCATTAGAGGTAAACTGGTTGGATTACAGACAAACCCCACTTCTTCAAGAGCTTGGGAAAGACAAGTATGGCCTTAGAAACATAGGAAGCTGCCATGGACCATTGATCCATCAGTATTGGCTATACCGACTGGCAGTGGTTTCTCCAAGGTTGCAGGCAGGAGTATCTCTCGGCCCTGTCTGGAGATGCCAGGGAGGGAACTTGGAACCTAGATGTTCTTCCCAGAGCAGCCCCATCCCCTAAGGGGAATATCTTACAGTGCTCATACATTTAGCCTCCCATTCAAATGCAAACCAGGGTGTACTAAAATAGGGGCTGGGGGCTGTCAGCACTCCCTCTTCCTATGGTGCTGCTGCTTCATCCAGATTTGTAACCTGCTGCAGGTGCTTTTTTTTTGTTTTGGTCAATACAAATAACTGCAGGTTACCTGTGACATTAAATTTGGCCATTAGTCTTGCCATACAATGGCCATGTTACTTCTGCATCCTATCCCCATTGCTCATTGTATATCCTCTGGTGCTCTCTTTTTCCTGGACTTGTCCATCTAATATAGCTCTCTAGGGAGCAACCGCATCATCAGTTCTCTACAGAATCTGGTATGTTGCCGTTACATAGTTACAAGTATGAACCTGCAGTAATATTTTTCAGTATAGGGATTGTAGTTATATCTAATGCTGAATGTTGTTAACTTATTTTGTGGCTGTGAATCACAGATTTAGTGTGCCGCTTCCCCCTCTGTTCCTCAGGAGAGTACACACACAGAGATATTTTTATGCTATTGGTGGGTTACCCCCCCCCCCCCCCGCTTAACTGTATCAAACCTCTTCCTCCACTGAAACACTAAGAGGCTCTCCACACAAGCAGTATGGAGAGCTGGATGGGGTTAGGTGGGGAGAGTGGGCTTGACTGTACACGAGCACTCAGTGCGCCCTGGGCAGCCGGATCGGCTACCTACACAATTACTGGCTCTGTCATGGAAAAAACGGGGTTAGCAGAACACTCGCTCTGCTAACCTTGTTTAAGGGTGAGAGCATTTAAGGGGGTTTGTGCCCGGGAGCTGCGCAGCTCCTGTTGCAGCACACAACCTCCTGTTGCAGCACACAACCTCCCCAAACTGGGCTGGGCTCCCTTAGCCTGCTTTTGGGAGATCATGAGAATAGCCTCAAAGGTTTGAAATGGCTGTTGAGAAAACTAGAGAGGTTTATTATTATTATTATTATTATTTATTATTTATTATTACATTTATATCCCACTCTTCCTCCAAAGAGCCCAGAGCGGTTTACTACATACTTAGGTTTCTCCTCACAACAACCCTGTGAAGTAGGTTGGGCTGAGAGAGAAGTGACTGGCCCAGAGTCACCCAGCTAGTTTCATGGCTGAATGGGGATTTGAACTCGGGTCTCCCCGGTCCTATTCCAGCACTCTAACCACTACACCACGCTGGCTTTCCTCTTAGGCACTCCTCCCCCTGTCCCGAAGCAGAAGGGCTTGTGTCTGTCTTGAGGAAGTATTCTTCAAGCTTGAGGAGTATTCAAGCTTGAGGAAGTATTCTTCAAGCCGTTGCCACTGAGTTCCATTTGTTCTGCCCACCTAGTTATTTAAGTGCCTTCTGTGTCCACAAACATTCTGCTCTTTTGTGTTACTTTGAGGCAATTTTAGGATTTTTTTTGCCCTCTTAGGGTTTTTTCCTCCAGACTTTTGTGAAACTGACACAACTGCAGGTTACTGTCAGCTGTACCTCTCTCTCACCTCAAGGTGCACCAATTATTCATTCTTTTCATATTTCACCCTAACAAAAGAGCTATAGGCAAGCTACAGTTTTTCATAACTGAAAGTACTGTACTTCTCTCCTGAAGGCTCACAATTTAAACAGAACAGTCACACACCCCATCTATTGTGCAAACAATGGGGAGCTAAACCTCTTGCAAACACACTCTTAATTAAACCATAATAGGAGCAAACTGAATCTAAAGGGATGAATCTGTAGGAGAAAGGTGGGATAGAAATATTTAAAATAAAGGAAAGCAAAATAATTTCATTTAAAAGGGTGCTGGGATAAAATAGTGAGACATGCAGCTTGGACATTCAGCACTTATTACCAGTTAATGAAGAACTTAAACATGGAATTTAAGAGCATTGAAGGGAAATATGTACTTCTAATAATCAAATATAATCATGTTGAGTTCATGCAAGTGACTATAGTGGTGTGCACGGACCGGTCCGGAGGCCATTTTAGAGGCCTCCAGACCAGTCCGGCATGGGGGGTGGCTACCTTTAAGGGCGGGGGGGTAAGAACTTACCCCTCCCGCCGCTCTTCCCCCTCCGGCGCTGCGGTAATATCCGAAGTTTTCGGGGCGGCAGGGTCCTTCCCTGCCGCCCCGGTGCCTGTCGTTGCCCGGAAAAAGCCTTAAGTGTACCACGCATGCGCACGGCGTGCGCACGGCGGCGCAGGCGCGCACATGCGTGGTACACATAAGGCTTTTTCCGGGCAACGATGGGCACCGGGGCGGAAGGGAATGACCCTGCCGCCCCAAAAGCTTCGGATATTACCGCAGTGCCAGAGGGGGAAGAGCGGCGGGAGGGGTAAGTTCTACTCCCCCCCCCGCCCTTAAGAGTAGATGCCCCGCCATGCCGGTCCGGATGGATCCGGACTGGTGCACATCACTAAGTGACTATGTAAATAGTGGTTGGAAACGTGAGCATTTGTATCTTATTTAAATTTAAGCAATTGCTTTCCATTGTTTTAAGTAGAATACAGGGATTTCTGTAATGTTTGAGAGATAGAGTAAGTTAGATTCAGCTGGTATGGCATTTATTTATTTTTATCATTAACAACAAGGGCTATATAAGTTACACAATAAAATATTAAACTGGAATGTAAAAATCTAAATCAGTATGATTTGACAATATTGTCAATATGATGCCTGTTTTCAATTGATATTCTTAATTAAGCTTTTCCACCTTTTTTTTTTTAGGTATATCCTCTGGTTCGCTGTAAATGTTTGAATGATGTTCATGATGAATTTGATACTAATATTCCTCCTTAATGGAATACTTTGTTGTTCTGCTGATGAGTCGGTACCCAGATTACTCCTGGTATCTTTTGATGGTTTCAGGGCTGATTATCTGCAGAAATATGAACTTCCACATCTCCAAGATTTTGTTAAGGATGGTGTGTTGGTAGAACATGTTACCAATGCTTTTATCACAAAAACGTTCCCAAATCATTATAGTATAGTCACAGGTCTGTATGAAGAAAACCACGGCATTGTAGCAAATAAAATGTTTGATGCTGCTACAGAGAAACATTTTTCACCCTCCAATGATGCAGATTCATTCTGGTGGAATGAAGCAATTCCTATTTGGGTAACCAACCAGAGAAAGAATAAAAGTAGTGCTGCTGCAATGTGGCCTGGTACAGATGTAAAAATTCACAATACTACCCCTTCCCATTTTATGAAATATGATCCTTCAGTAAGCTTCAAAAAAAGAGTAGAGACCATTATTACATGGCTGAACAGTAGTAGTCCACCAGTCACTTTTGCCATTCTTTACTGGGAAGAGCCAGATGCAAGTGGACACAAGTATGGACCAGAAGATACTAAAAACATGACCAAAGTGTTGAAAGAAGTGGATAAGCTCATTGGCCTTCTTGTTGAGAGGCTCAAGGCTGCAAACTTGTGGGATGAAATGAATGTTATAATTACAAGTGATCATGGCATGGCACAGTGTTCCCAAGAGAGGCTGATAAATCTGGATAAATGCATTGGTCGTGGTAACTACACACTGATAGACAAGAGTCCAGTTGCTGCAATACTACCAAAAAGTAAGTTTATTAGTTGTATGGAAGCTGATATCTCATTTTAAGAGTTTTAAAAATAGTAGCTGACATCCTGACCAACAAAGCACCAATGCAACAGGAGAAGCACTGGTATAGTACCAGTGTTTCCGAAAAGTTCCATAGTAACACTGCACTGCAGCTAATGTGACAGGGTGGGAATTCCAGTGACTTCCCCTTTCCTCAGAAGCCCTCTGTGTCACCTGAAAATACTTCCCTGAGGGCTGTGCAATCTTCAGGGATACATTTTCAGGTGGCACAGAGCCCCTTCTGAGGAAGGGGAGGTTGCTGAAATTTGCCTCCACTATTGAGCCAGCAGCGGAGCCAAATTAGTTGACTATGTTGGCAGCACTGGTGCTTTGTTAGGATGTCAGCCTGTGTTCTTGATACTTGGAAGCAAAACTGATGAGACAGATTTCTTGATTAGTTTTATTTTTAGCTTTAAATCAGCCACCGCAGTGTTTGGGTGGGGGTGCATGGAGGAGCTGCTGCTATTCCTGCTGGGGCAATATACAAGCACTGTACAGGTACTTTTACTTTTCTCTTGTGGGCTACTAGCAACTTCAAGGTGTGATTTAGTTTGTAAGGGTGCCTGTTTGTGTTTGTGTTTGTTTGTTTGTTTTTTTGAAGGTGTTCCATGGCCAGGACTGGTATCGGAGGGTCAGCATTATTTTCGCCCCTATGTGGTGGTAGCAGAACAACTCTTAGGGCCCACTAAGGTGGATGGCAGATTGCTGAGGGCCACCAGAAACCCAGAGCCAGCTTACCCATGTCATGTCTGTTTTGACCTCATGATGAAGCAAATATCTTCTCTTGACCATAATATTAACATTAGAAACTTTGAAAATAATGTTTATTTAAAATATGTGGCAGCCTTTTTAAATAATAATTTAACTGTTTGCTGCATACTAAGATCTGAATTTCATTGTAGTTTCTTCCCTCGTAAGGTTTATAAGTATTAAGTAATTATAAAGAGATTGAAAGAAGGTTCAAATTATAAGATCCACACCAATCTTGCAACTCAAACAGTATGTAGACTACACTTTCTGTTTTCAAAATATGCACATTTTTAGGCTTCTCCTAAGAAAGGATAAAGTTATAAAGGGCACATCCTTGCTTCTCACTCTGTCTGCTTTATCTTCAGATGAAACATACGTATATAATTTGATGAAAATCTGCGACCCTCATATGAATGTGTACCTTAAAGAAGAAATACCAGAGCGATATCATTACCATCACAATAAGCGCATTCAACCCATAATTTTGGTTGCAGATGAAGGCTGGACAATTGTGCAAACGGAGGCTCTTCCAAGGTGTAAGTATATGTTACTGTTGGGTTGAGTGCAAAAAATGACTCTTTTCATAGAAGGGACATGTACTCCCATAAGGCGGAGAAACGCTGCTACCTAAACACCAGAACCTTCTGGAAACACTGTATGCTTTTAATCAGCTGCAACCATGAAGGCTGAGATCTGTGGGATTCTGTACCACCTAGTAGATTCTGACAAATTTGAAATTCGAGTGCACAGACATGCACCACATGTGTTACAGGTTCTTAACACAGACACAGGCCTTTATGCATGTATTTGCATGCCACTTCACTTCCCTCCAGTCCATAGACTGCTGGCATGTGAATGCTTTGTGCCAATCTTTGTGGGCACAAGTTAAGAACTCCTCAAATATAACCCGGCACCTTGCACAAGTGCTTGTCACACTCTCAGTATCCATGTAGGGGATTTTACTTATTTACAACTGCAGCTGGTTCCATTTGAAAAGCAAGGAGACCAAAATATTGGTAGTCGTGGCCATTGCTCCAAAAGAGCTTAATAACTCCTATTTTTAAAATAATACTCTTCTAATTGCCCTTTTAGGTGCCTTGATTCTTATATAAAAGCAGAGTTTGTTACAAGATGGTAAAAGAGTGAGGCATACATGCTTTAGTTACTTGGTTGCTAAAAGTTAGTGGTGAGCATCCAAACCTTATGTAAGCAGAAGGTTATTAAACAGTTCCCTCCACCCCACATCAGTTCCCTTCCTCCCTAAGCCTCTCCTGAGAGTTGGGGGCACCTTCTGGAAGTATGTGGGATGGAGCACAGAGAATTACAGGAGGAATGGGTTAGTTCTCTACTATGAGCAGAGGAAAAAATTGCTTTAGAGTAGTGCAGTTTACTGGTAAGCAGCTAACTAGGCAGGAAAGGGTGGGTGGAGTGGGGAAATATTCTTTCTATCATGGCTTTAGCCTAAGATGCTTGTGTGCCTCTTTTCCAAAATGGGGTTTGGGACACTTCTCTAAGTGCATGTCAACAATGTCGGACTTGTCTGACCTTGGCCATCAGGGTTAATATATTCATTACACCTCCCACTGCAACATTGTCCCCAAGTTTAGTGCTTTACCCCATAGAATACATAGCAGCCATTACTTCATACAGACAAAAGGAAAGGCATACACTTGAACAATGTTGTGGGTGGGGGAAGGGGAGCTAAACATGCTCTGGGTGATCCATCGTGTGGAGTGAGAAGCAAGATTCAATCTATCTATCTTTATTACAGTCATAGACCAGCATAAAGTACAGGGCAAAAGATGGGTAAAAAGGTAGATTCCATAAAGAGCATAAAAGTTGTAATAATACAGCAACTTAGCTAAATTGACCTGATTATTATGAAGCTGTTAAATTTTGAAGCTGTTAAACTAAAAGGTTTTAGATTAAAAATTAAAGTAACTAGGAAACAGTTACTGCAAGTTATGAAACTAAAATTTTAGGCTATAGAACTGTAAAGGTTATAAAATTGTAAAAACCAATAGGGCAGTAAAACCTGCAAGGCTGCCTCGTAGAACATTTGTAGAGGGGCACCAGGCTACATGCTGCCTGTCATTGTCTGATGACTTTTAGACGCAGCTGTGCAGAATCTGGCCGCATTGTATGCGACATTGGGCCTAGCATCAGAGGGCAGAGAAGTGTAAAAGTGGCTTGTATGTCCTGGGTACTTATGTATCAGCAGAAGGATAAGGGTGGCACGGGTGTCCCTGTAGTATGGGCAGTGGAGGAGGACATGCACCATTGTGTCAACTAGTCCTGAGTCACAGGGGCACAGATGTTCTGAGAGTAGGGTCTCTCTGTAGCAGCCTTCAAGCACAGCTGAGGGGAGGGTGTAGCATCGGGCCAGTGTAAAGGCCCTCCTATGGCTAGGGACCTCCAGTTGAGTTAGGTACGCCCCAGGGGCAGCCAAGTATCTAAGACCTTCGCTAGTGAGGAAGTTCGGAGACCAGGCCAGATCAGATTGTTGCTCCATGTCCATAATGTGTTTTGTGATGAGCACTTTATCCTGATTTAATTCCATATTAACGAGAAACAGGGGAAAGGCCCGTGGATGATATTTTTGTCTTGATTGGAGAAGCAGGGTTTGCCCATCTCACCTTATAGAACAAATTTAATTGTATTATTTTTAGATACCTTCGTGAAGAGGTGTGGGGAAGAATAAATGTTATGCTACTTTTGGCTAACTTTGACTTGGCTAAGTAAATACTAAATAGTATTGGGAATCTTGTGTTGTGGGGGGAGGGAATAGGGTTTCAAAGCCTGTGTGTATTAAAGTAAGCACTTTTAGAGAGTGTAGCATTATGGTTTTTTAATTATTATTGTTTACACAGTCAGACGTTATTGACCGGTTTGTTTTATCCAGACATAGAGTCCTTCCCAAGCACCTGGGATGGCTGAATTTTATTGTCAATGTTGTTGCTGTGATTATAGACATGGTCACAGAATATAGGCTGTTCCCAGTAAAGTTGCTTTTTGTAATTGGCTGATGGTGATTTCTGTGGCCCCTATGGTGTTGAGGTGCTCTTCAGGGTCTTTTGGAACTGCACCCAGGGCGCCAATGACCACTGGGATTATTTTGGTCTTTTTCTGCCACAGCCTTTCAATTTCCATTTGTAGATCTTTGTATTTGGTGATTTTTTCTATTTTTCTTCTATTCTGCTATCCCCTGGTATTGCTATGTCGATTATTTTGACTTGTTTTTCTTTCTTCTAGACTACAGTTATATCTGGTGTATTGTGTGGCAGATGTTTGTCTGTTTGTAGTCGGAAGTCCCATAATATTTTTGCATCTTCATTTTCTACCACTTTTTCAGTTTTATGGTCCCACCAATTTTTGGCTACAGGTAGCTTGTATTTTTTGCAGATGTTCCAGTGTATCATCCCTGCTACCTTGTCATGCCTTTGTTTGTAGTCAGTTTGTGCGATCTTTTTACAGCAGCTGATTAGGTGGTCTGCTGTTTCATCTGTTTCTTTACATAGGCAGCACTTGCTGTTTGTTGTTGATTTTTCTACTTTGCTCTTATTGCATTTGTTCATAGTGCCTGTTCTTGTGCAGCCAGTATTAAACCCTCTGTTTCTTTCTTCAAGTTGCCATTCTTAAGCCATTGCCAGGTCTTGGTGATGTCTGATTTTCCACTTATATTGTGCAAATATAAACCATGCAGGGGCTTATTTTTCCATTTTTCTGCTTGGTTCTTGACTTGTTCTTTCTTTTGGGCCTGCTTTGTTTCATTGGTGTTGAATAGTTTCTCGTTCTTGACCATTTGAAGTGCATCTTCTTCACTGTCCTTGATATATTCTTCAAGGCCTCTTTTCTCCTCCTCTACTGTTTGATGGACTTGCAGCATTCCTCTTCCACCTGAGCTGCGAGGGACGCATAGCCTATCTACATCACTGTGGGGGTGCAGAGCATGATGGATGTTCATTATTTTCCTGGTCTTACTATCTAACGTCTCTAGCTCTGCCTGGGTCCAGTCTATTGTTCCTGCAGTGTATCTAATAACAGGTATAGCCCAGGTATTTATGGCTTGTATGGTGTTCCCACCATTGAGTTTGGACTTGAGGATTTTTCTAACTTTTTAACTTCATTGTGTGCGATGTTATCATCCTGGAGAATGCCCAAGTATTTGTAATGTTCTTTCTCTTCCAGGTTCTTGATCTTGCTTCCATTGGGCAGTTCTATTCCTTCTGTTTTTCTTATTTTCCCTCTGTTCATTATTAATGCAGCACACTTGTCTATTCCAAACTCCATTGCTGTATCGCTACTGAATATACGGACAGTGTTTAGCAGTGATTCGATTTCTGACTGGGACTTTCCATACAACTTCAGATCGTCCATTCAGATGGTTGATTTGATTTGATGTTTTAGATGATTGGTATCCAAGACCTGTTTTGTTTAGTATTTGTGAAAGTGGGGTCATGGCGATTACAAACAACAGAGGGGATAGTGAGTCCCCTTGGAAAATGCCTCTTCTAATGCTAACCTGTCCGAGTGTCTCGCCATTGATTAACTGTGTACTCCACATGCTCATTGCTTTTTAAAATAAATATCTGAATGTTTTTGCTGACACCAGTTGTTTCTAAACATTTTAGTATCCATGTGTGAGGCAATGAATCAAAGGCTTTCTTGTAGCAATCCATGCAACACTTAGATTGGTTTTTCTTCTCTTGCAATTTTCTAAAATCATGTTGTCAATCAGCAGCTGGTCTTTTGTGCCTCTGGTGTTCAGGCAATTTCCTTTCTGTTCAACTGGAAGCTGTTTGTTAGTTAATAAGTGTTGCATCACTTCATCTGCTATTATTCCAGTTAATAATTTGAACATGGTTGGCAGACAGGTTATCGGTCTATAATTACTTGGAACTGCACCTTTTGCTGTGTCTTTCATGATGAGATGAGTTTTCCCAGTTGTTAGCCATTGTTCAATATCACCTCCTTGCAAAATGTGATTGAACTGTTTTGATAATTGTTTATGAAGGCTTGTTAGGTGTTTAAGCCAAAAGCCATGCAGTTCATTGTTGCCTGGAGCAGTCCAATTTTTAATTTTCTTTGCTCTTTCACTTATTAATTCTGGTGTTATTATTAGATCTTGCATTTGTTGGTTACATTTTTTGACCTCTTTCATCCAGACTGCTTTTTTATTATAATCTATTGGATTGTCCCATAATTTCCCCCAGAATTACACTGTTTCTTCTTCATTTGGTGTTTCTAGGTTTCTTCAGTTTCTCCCTCTATGCTTTGGTAGAAACATCTCCAATTCGACTGGAACTGGAGTTTCTGCCTGTGTTGTGTAATTCTGGCTTCATATCTGCTAATCTTCTTTGACACTGCTGTTATTTGCTGCTTTATTATTTCCAGGACTTCTCTAATTTTCCTTGAATCTAGATGGTATTTTTGAATCAGATACTGTTTGGTGTTTTTCATTCTTCAGCTTCTTGTCTTTCATATCTTTCAATTTACTAGCATCTGATCTAAGCCTGGAGATTTTATTTTCTAATCTAATCTTCCATTTAGGTGATGTACTGCTTTCTTTTTTTACAGGTCCACTGATCTTATATCCGAGCTCTTGTGTTGTTATTGTTGCTGCACTGTACATTAGTTGGTTTGTTTCTTGCAAATTATTGGTTATTTCTGCAAGTGCAGCATTGACATATTTTAATGCCTGAGCAAGTTGTTTTTTGGCAACTGTTTTTAGATCTGGAAGTCGAACCCTGGTGGTTGTTTGGTTCATGTGCTCAGTTATTTTTTGCTTTAGTTCTTGTTGCTTTTCTGTTAAATGGCATTTTGGTTTTTGAGGTGAAGGCAAAGGGGAGGTTGCCTGGTTTTCATTTTGAAACAGTTCAGCAACAGTGGTATCCTCTATTTCCAACACCACCTCCACCTGCGCCTGAGCCACTTCTTCAGTTGGTGGTAATTCTTCTTCCATATCTTGAGCCTGTGTTGCTCTTTTCAGTTCTTCCAGCTCGACTTCTGTGAATACTTTATTTCTTATTATGAATCTTCTCTGGTCTGCTAGCCTTTGTTCTGTTATTTCTGTATCTGGATGCTTCTCTTTCCAAATTTGGTACATTCTTTTTAAATAACCTCTTCTAGTTGGACTAGACTTGTAATAGCAGATCATTATTTCCTTGTTGGCATTTTTCGTATATTTTTTCTGGTTAAGCGACGTTTCTTCCAGTAACCCTGCAGTCTCCAGCCCTGGTTGCTCAACTGAATATCTTGAGTCCTGTAGCCCACTTGCCACCAGATGTCCAGAGACTCCAGCACCTGGTGCGGTCCTTGTTGACCCGGGCGATGACCGATCCAGTATAGATTTATTAAAGTTACGTCTCACCATATTGTTGATGGGAGAGGCACTCTTTGTCTGGCTCCTCTGATGAGACCTGTCCAGTATGGTTGGACCTCTGGCATAGCTCTCACCTTCCTCAGAGCACACAAGCCACACAACCACGCCAAGGTAGTGCCTCACTGGGGATGATGATGATGATGATGATGATGATGATGATTTTCAATTTCTATACCGCCCTTCCAAAAATGGCTCAGGGCGGTTTACACAGAGAAATAATAAATAAATAAGATGGATCCCTGTTCCCAATCTAAATGTTTTACAGAATTCATTGGGGGAGGAAAGAACTGTTCCCTTAGTTGCATATAAATAACTCTGAATTCGCTTTTTCCAGTAGGAGACCATGGCTATGACAATACTCTTCCAAGTATGCATCCATTCCTGGCAGCTCGTGGGCCTGCTTTTCGAAGAGGCTACAAAAAGAAGACAATAAATACAGTGGATATTTATCCAATCATGTGCCATATCCTAGGTCTGACACCCGAGCCCAATAATGGCACTTTGAGCAAGTGTTTGTTAGTTGACCAGTGGTGCATAAATGTTCCTGAAGCCATTGGAATAGTTATTGGTGTATTTATGGTGTTAACTACTCTGACATGCCTTATAATCATCATGAAGAACAGAGCACCTTCTGTGCGTCCATTTTCACGACTTCAGCTGCAGGAAGATGATGACGATCCTTTAATCGGATAACATTCACTGGCTCTTGTCTTTAAAACTGGACATGACAGCTAGACTTGCACTGGATAACATCTTCAGAAAAACATTATTAATCTACCCAGAATACTGGAGGTGACCATAAAATCTGTGAAAAACAAATGTTGAACAGAATCTGTTTTGTAATAGAAAGAGCATTGCATCTATCAGCTAAAGCAGCAAGAATAGTAGTTTAAGCAACTCAAATATTTATGTAAAACGATGGTCCTTCGAGCCCTGGAAATATCTTGTCAGCTCCTAAATTTGAATAATTGTATTGAAGTTCTTGAGCTGGTATAAGCCGATTGTGAAAATTGTGATTCTGCTTTCTTGTGTTCAGCTCACTGCTGTAAGAACATCTGCTGCAAGGATAAAGTTATCTAGTTTAAAGGTGACTAGTGTCGGGAGGACTTCCACTGTTACCCTGTCATTGTGTATGATATCATTCTCTAGAAATAGATTTTAATTTCACTGAAAACCTTTCAGAGAAATGTAAGCATCAGCAGTTATAACCCTCCAACAGTACTAAAGCAGGTCAAACTACTTTATACAACTCTGCCCCAAAGAAGCATACTTAGGCTATCTTGAGTGTCCTTTCCTTGTAATCTGAAGACTGATTTAAGCATTACTTGCCACCTGTGGCTGCCACCAGCAGGCTTTTTTCTGTAAAGATGACTTCTAAATGTCTCTCTATGTATTGTTTCAAATACATGGAGCACTTACATGCTAGCACCACACCGCAGCAGCTCAAGCATCACATGTTTGGGCTGACACATAGTGAAGGCATTTTACTCCCATACAAACGTGAGGAACAGCTTTTTAGTGGCAACCATGCTGAAATAACCTTTAAATCAGCTGTCTCTGACCTTTTTTTGAAGTTTGTATATACATGGATATGATAAGGTGCTTTTTACACTTTAAGAGGGTTTTTTTAATGAGAACTTGCAACAGAAATGGTACTGCATAAGGAAAAGGGGATTACCAAAAAGGCAAGGAATTTTAAACAAGTGAAAAGCAAATTCAAGTTCTTCTAATTTTGTGTTTGTCTAATGTTTTTCATGACAGAAGTACACAGGAGGGGAAAGCACCACACCAGCAGGTAGGAAGGAAAGAATCCACAATTTGTTATAGATCTTCAAATAGAACTCTTCTTCAGGAAAAGTGGTTTACAAGGTACAATACCCAACTTCTAAACAACTTGTAAACCACTTCCCCTGAAGAAGAGTTCTATTTGAAACCCAGTGGGATCTATTCTTTAATAAATAGCCATTGCACTGTTCCAGTTTCCTTCCTACCAGTGTTTTTCACTGAATCTTAATAACTCAGATCAATTCCTTTTCTATCTGTACAAGATTAACTTTGTAAGTTAAATATTGTATTCCACTAGCAGAGATCTTTTTTTTAAACCTCAGTCAGGAATATTGCTAGAATTCCAGTTTGGACAAGTAAACTAATATAAATATTCATTATTTCCAAGAGCTACCTAACTTGCAAGAAAACTATTTGTAATATAGTTAAGATAACAGAACTTCTTTCTTAAGGAAAACAAATATTCAGTGTACCAGTGACCACATATTTAATCTCAGCACTTCTTAAATATGATCAGAACTTTGTTCAGAATTACCTTTGTAATTATAGCAGGCCAGAGATTTCTAAACCAATGTGGTCGATGTCCTTACACTCCATAACTTGACTTTTATATTTGTTTTGTATGAACTGCTTTTAAAAAATCTAGAATAGCATTGAGGTAATATGATTTTTGAAGAGCCCCACTTGTGCAAGGGGACTTTATAACACTTCCTTTCACTGGTAAGTAGACTCCTGTAACACTCCCCCCCCCCGCCCATGGCACCCTATGAGATGAGGGGCAGCTGCCAAAAAGAGATGTCTGAAGCCTTTCCCTATGAAAAGCACTCGTGTGTGGGGGATTATGAATCTCATTCAAAATGAATTTTTAAAATGGCTTCTCCTTAATGTGCCTATTCTGCTATTGGTGTTCAGTCTTACATTGGTGTATAGGAAACAGTTGAAATAAATTATCAGATGAGTATTGTGAAGTTCAGTGTTCTGGAAAGCAAGCTGGGAAGCCAGTTTCTCCTAAGTGTTTGGTTATTTCTCCTACACTCAAAATGCAAACTATCTTGAAAAGATTGCTGTTTTTAATGTCAGTACTTACATAATAGGAATACTTATATTATAGGGAGGAAGAACCACTGTCTGTGGAACAGAAAATAAGCACACTCCAGACTTCTGTCATAAGTGGGGGAAAGCTTCACATTCTTTTCATTTTAAGTGCCCATTTTATCTAGGATACCTGTAGTATGCTATAAAAGCATGGCAATATTTCAGCATCTCTTTTAAGAGTTACTTGACCAATAAGCACTGATATTTACCTGATTTTTCATCTTGTGCAGCATAACATAACATGCTGTGCACTTGTAGCAAAGCACTGGTAGTGTTGCACTTCTCTACAGGTGTGCAAATCCAAAAGGGCTAGTTCAATTGGAAACATTGCTTAACCATCACTTCTGGAGTTGGGCACACTACTTGAAGTATCTGCACTCTTGTGCAAAAATGAAACAGTACCAGTGTGTGCGAATTGCCACCACCCACATTAACTGCAACATGTGAGCCAATATGTCTAAACTGCTTTTAGAATTTTTTGTTGACAGGTGGTGTATAAATATTCTTAATATTTAATTTTGACTAATATAGCTGCTAATTAGGAATAGACAGAACTAAAAATCATTTCTGCAGGTATTTAGATTAGTATTCTTACTAGATAATGGACTTCAGAACTGCTCATCAAATATCCAAAGAGAATACTTGATATATGCCTTTCCTTATTCTTCATCATTTTCTCCCCTGCATGCCAAAACAGCTACAGCTCAAACTTTGGTGGATCTGGTGACCATTACTGAAAGCTTAATCTTTCTTGAGGATAGCTCCTTCGACTATATATTCATCCAGAGAGGATAAAAAAGGAATTCTGATCATCGGAATATTGTTTTAAATGGATAGTGCCTTAACTGCACTTAATAGTTGCCTGGCTTGGGTTTCTATGAAAGAAATGTTTTATGTATAAAGGCTCCTGCTCTTCTTGTTTTTAGGTTATGCTACTCTAATATACCCTGTTAGACCAAACCTGTTCTCTATGGAAGGAATCCCAATACTTATGTAACCAATGTGTTAGTTTTCTTGTCCTTTCCTTTCCCACTAAATTGCTGTGCATATGAACTGGTGTAGGAGTTTTGCTTTGAACAAACTGCATCAATTGTAACCCAACTTGAAGACCATTTTGATCAGAAGTGTGAGTGGTGGTGGATTATAAATCCTTTAAATCTTTCCTTCTTACCTTGGTATCTGAAATTGGATAATATAAGTAGTTCAGCCTGGTTTTGAAACACTTCTTCTTGAAGCTCTGCTAAATCATACTTAGCTGTAATGCGAAGTGAATGTGACACATGGGCATAAAACAAGATAGACACACAAGGTGTTTGAATTATGACATTCTGAGGTCTTAAGCTATGTCAAGTTTAAAAGATGTCCTAAAAAATTAGTCTAATAAAAAGCAATGATAATAGAACTGAGTTCAGTTGTGGTTTGTGCCCTCAAAATCCCACTTGTTAAAAATACTGTGTGTGTCACCGGGTGTATGTGTAGGGGGGTGATGCTTAACTTTTGGAGGGGGAGGGTGTGGGCCTCTAAAATTACCTAGGTGCACCTCTGAGTGATAGAACTATGCAAACTATCACCACACATCACTCAGCTCCAGCATGTACTTCAGGGACAGGGTAGTGGTAGGACTACTGGGCAATTCCTATTCTGGCACAAGTGCTTCTTCTACTCAGACTCTTAATGATCTACCAGGTCTCCACACAAAGGATGAGTGAGCTTTGGCTCCTTCCTTGCTATGGCTGAATTTTTTTGGAACTAGTAGGAATGCAGAAATGCCCTAGGCTTGCTGGGTATGGGTCAGCCTATTATTTTCTGGGTGCAATCTTATCTCTGAGCTTAGCCTATGAGCAGGGGTGCTATTATGCCTACCAGAATACCATAACACAATAGACTTTTGTCCCCTCATGAGTGATGATAGTTGCTGGTAGCTGCATGGTACAATAAGTTATCTAGGAGGTAAAACAAAAGCTAGAGTCCTCTATGAACAACTGCTATTTGATGTCCTGGGTTGTGGGGGGTGGGGATGGGAAATATGGAGAAGTTGCCCCATCCGGTAAGCAGCCATAAGCCTGATTTTATATTGCTTAGTATTCAGGGTAAAGCTACTTTAACTAGAGTGATTAAATACAATTAACTGTATAGTATATTTTCTCAACATGCTGATACAACTGCCATATCTTTTTATCTAAACTTTAGATTCCCTTCTGGGATATTTTAGAACTCTAATGAAATCAAATACTCATGTTTTAAATTTCACATTTATTAGGAAAGAATGTTAGACATTTCACAGCATTCAACTTTTCAAATGCAGAGATCCCACATCCATAAGCAGATTCTCGGAATTTTTAAATATTAGCTCAAAGCATAGTCTTAAAAACTTTTAACTCCTCCAATCTCTGTGTTCCTAAGAAAGGAAGAACAATTTTAGAAGAACGTATTCCTAAATACCAGAAAGGAGATCAATCCATTTAAGAATAAAATCATAATGCTGAAATAAGTTTGGAGTTTTCCTCTTTGCCCTTGACGGATTATAACTGAACACATGGGGTTGTCTTTAGAATAAGATGCTCGTTATGTACTGTACACATCTCATTTCAGTTCTAACAAATTTCTTCAGTAGCACTTACAGTAGAACTATTATAAATGTACAAGCCACAGTGTAACAGCCCAGTTACATACTGGCAATGGACTAGCATTTAAAACTCCTACAAATAGGCTTACGTATTAGACATCAGAACTGGGGTAAGCATACAGAGAAAAAATGTGATAAATGCATCCAGTTACATAATATGGCAGCTCTGTGCCTTTAAAGTGTCAGCTATTTGTAGTCTACCACATATTCTGTAGGCTTTCCCTGCTCTGAGATAATGGCTCAGAAGGCATTTTCTTTTCACAAAAATCTGTTCATTCAGTTAGGTCTTAGTGGCTGAATTCAAGTGCGGTGAGAGTTCATAAAATATCCATTTCATACTGGCTGTATCAACTGCTTTTCTTTAAACAAGGTAACACACCAGCAGTGTTTTTAAAGAGTATCAGTCTTAAATTTCTTGTCAACCTTTCAGATTATCAACTTAAATCATCTCGCCTGCTGGACTTCAAAGTAAGACTTTTTTTGAAAAACCAAACCCATGCACAATTCATGTTGAAAAAAGCCATAAGCCTGTCTGTTAAAGTTGAAGACGCACGCTAATTTAATCACTGACTCAAGATCCCTGAGGGGATGTTATAATTAGTTCTGGTTGCTGCTCATAAATGCAATTTGAATGCCACTCATCCAAGTTACTTAACTGATTGTATCTAATTGCTTCATTTGTCCCAGTCATGTATAAATTACCATTTCAAAAGAAAAGCTATTTATAAGGAAATATTTTATGACTTGTTACTGTTTCTTTACAACTCTTGACATAACCTCCCCACATCAAACAGACATTTTACAGAATGCCTATGGTTTTTTGAATCTTTGCTGGAAAAATTCAAGTTTTGTTCCAGTTGTTTAGAAAAGCTCACACAGCTTCTATGACAGAGAAACAATTAATATGATTTTATCCTTATTTTTTTAATTATTCTTTAACACATGTATATACTGCCCACTACCCAAGTCTCTAAGTGGTTAACAACAACAAAACACATTTAAAACATATATAAAATTTAGAGTTAACAATCAAAATTCAACTAAAAACATCAGCTAAAACTGCAACTAAAAAGCTTGTCTAAAGAGATGGGCCTTGAGTTGTTTCCTAAAAGCCATTGGGGTGTGTGTGTGTGTGTGTGTGTGTAGCTGCTCTAATCTCAGCAAGAAGTGTGTTCCACTGCCCTGGGGCAATTACAGAGAAGGCTCGCCTCTGAGTCTCCGCCATACAAGGTAGCACTTTTAGCTGAAACTCCCCTGATGATCTCAATAGGCAGCAGGGTTCCCGACAAAGGCATTCTCTCAAATATCTTGGGCCCAAGCTCTTAAGGCCTTCATAGGTAATAACCAGCACTTTGCCTGGAAACCTATTGGCAGCCAGTGTAGTTCTTTCAAAACATATGATTTCTTCAGGACATCCTGGAGACCAAATTGGCAGTAGTATTTTGCACCAGTTACAGTCTCTGGGCTACATACAAAGGCAGGCCCACATAGAGTGCATTGCAGTAGCCAAGCCTGGAGGTGACCAGCATGTGCACTACTGTCTTAAGGTCACACTCTCCCAGGAAAGGGTATAGTAGGCATATCAGTCGAAGCTGATAAAAAGCACTCCTGGCCACTGCCTCTACCTGAGATATCAGAGTCTCTCAGTAGGTCCAGCAGTATTCCCAAACTGCAAACCTGTTCTTTCTGGGAGGAGTGGAACCCCATCTAGAACCAGTAGATCCAGCCCATCTCCTGAACTGCAGTTCCCTACAATGAGCACCTACATCTTTTTTGGATTCACCCTGTTTGTTATCCCTCATCCAGCCCATTACTGCATCCAGGCAGGCATTTAGGGAAGTTATGCCATTACCCGATGAAGCTGACATGGAGAAACTATTGTGACATACTGATGAAGATCATGAGTAGAGAAGAACACTTAAATCTAATGAATCTAAAGGTAGCAGTTAATAATTGCTACCTATACAGGCAGCATAATGAGTTGCAATCCAAGTTAATCATAACTAAGTCATGGCTAACTCAAGTCCAATTATTTTCATTAGGACTTAGTCACGATTACCTTTTTTTGGGATACAATCCAATGTGGTGAGAAACCACCAATTTTAACGATGAGGAGCACTTTAAGCAACTCAAGTGGGTTTATGCATGTGCTATATAGAACCACTAGTGCATATTTCAATTTTTACAACTTGCAAAACTGCTCTTAACACTATCACTGATGTGCTTAAATCAGAAAATAGCGACTGCTTAAAGTGCATTTAAGAAAGCTTCCTTCCCAAAGTTTCACTATATTAGTATAAGACCACTAATTATGGCCCTCCAGTCCTTCCTTTAAAAGGTTTTAAAATGTTCAGAATATCAAAGGCTTAGAGATAATGAATATATGTGTACTGTCAACATCAAATGATGTACAGATCTTAAAATTAAAAGGCTATTAACAGCAGTGACGTGTCCATTTCAGAAGTGTTAATCTTGTAGCAATGGCCGAGTTATTTCAGTATGCTGTACTGGCATACCTGGCATCTGACGGCGAATTAAATGCTTTATGAACACTATAAAAAAACCCAAGACAATTATGCTGCCAAGAAAAACTCCTATGAAAAAGGGGTAAGAGTCTTGTTGATAGTCTCTGTGCTGTGGCTCTTTGGGAACTGTATTAGCAAGTAGATCCTTCACATTGTCAAATGACCCATTGTTTGGCAGTGGACTGATACCCAACAGGTGACACAAGAGGGGATACAAGTCTGTGGAACTCATAGCTGGCTTGGTGAAGTTCTTTCTCAAGTCAGGTCCATGGGCTAAGAAGATAGGGTGCATTTCTGGTAGCGTGTTGTCATATCCATGGTTGCCCACTAGAAGGAACAAGCAAGGTCAATGTATTGCCATGACATTCATAAGTAAGTGTTCATGTTTCAGTATCATATTGGACTCTGACCTCCTTCACAGAAAACAGAAGCAGGATGTTAACATACAGCTTCAGCTGCTACAGCCGTTTTAATAGGTGTACTCCTGAATGTTGTTGCAGAAATTGTAGCCCCTGGACTGATAATTAAATGCTGAGTAGGTCTATGACTCGCGTCATTTAATTGAATTGAATCAAATCAAATCAGAATTAGATGTGGGGCTTAAACCTGTAACTGGTTCTGATATCATCCTATAACACGGGGAGGCAAAAGGCTGCATGTGAAATGTTTACTGCAAACAGACAAAGCTATAGTGCCATCCCAATGCTATTGGCCATTAGATTTATCTGCAAAAGCTGGATTATTTTTACCCTGCCTTACCCAAGGTTCCAGGACTTGCCGCACAGATAACACGTTTCTCCAGTTACAGAGTTCTGCAAGCCTCCATGTAGCAAGATAAAACTTAAGTTACTGAACATTAGATTAGCCTGACTGCCACATGCAGAAATATCCTGCACATCTCACCCACATCTCTCACCCACAGCCAGACTCCCCTACTTCATGAGTTCATTCCAAGGTAGAAACTGACTGTGGGCAAGTTCCAGTACATTATAAGCAGAACATCACACCAGAAAGATGAACAGTTCTAAGGATACTATTCACACTAACAGTGAACCATGACAATTGGCTCCAAAGCAGCTTCCTTGTTTTGAGGTCATTACAAAGAGCTCGCCTCACCTACAGGTTGAGTTAATACAACTCCATATATTTGGTAAACAGCCTGCTGCAAGTAAACTTTTCTGTACTATGATTTCTCTCAATAGGATTTATGGATTTTGCAAGAACTATGCAACCATTTGTTATCACTTCTAGAGGACTCTCAGTGTAACACAAGCTTTAAAATTCACTTATCCTTACAGTAGTGCTTTAAAAGGTAGATTGTATCATCAAGTTGGTATTGACTCCTTACGACCACAGAGCCACATGGTTTTCTTTGGTAGAATACAGGAGGGGTTTACCATTGCCTCCTCCAGCACAGTATGAGATTATGCCTTTCAGCACCTTCCTGTATCGCTGCTGTCTGATATAGGTGTTTCCCATAGTCTGGGGAACATACCAGCGGGGATCTGAACAGGCAACCTCTTGCTCCCTAGGCTTGTTCCCCACTGTGCCATTAGGTGGCTAAAGGTAGATTAGGTCAATTTTTTGGTGCCAACCAACCAGGAGATTGAGAAGTGAGAATTCTAGTCCATCTTCCACATCCAAACCTGACTTCCTAGTCACTGAAGCAAACATACTCTTATTGTGAGTTCAGTTTTATTTTGAATGAACAAATGCTATAGGTCTAAATGAAGATACTTACATTGAAAATGGTCAGACTTGTTTTGCAGGATTTCCCATCCTTCATCAGCCACTGCTAAGATTGGTTGAATTTTATTGCTATGTTTGTAATGGAGCCTAGTTGGAATATCCTCCTTCTTATAGACTGTCATATTGGGATGAGCTTTGACTAAAGCATTATATATTTCATCAAATTTGCCTTCAGATAAAAAAAAATGTATATCAATTCAAACATGCTGAAAGTGCTTTCTGCTGCAGACACTGCACAACTATAGATAGCTCAAAAGTAAGTTGGTGGCCAAGAAGTACAGTAACAAACCTATCCCATCCAAGCACTACAAAATTGTGGTCATCAAAATGTTTGGGTGAAAGTTATTTTTATAGTACTTATACATGTTTTATCTTGTTGCTTTTCCATGTAGTAAGACTTATCAGGTGACCTGTTTATAAGGGTTCACTCAAGATTGTGATTTGTGAAACAAATTTTTTCACAAGTCCTGGCTTCATGCATATTCAAATTTAATAGTTAAGTCCCTTAAACTGATGATCAATCAACTCAATTCTCTTTATTGATCTTGCAGACCCAATTAAAATCCAGTGGGACGCATACTATAAATCTTGAAGAGTGTCTCACTTATAATACTCATTAGTGAATCCTGAAATGAATTTAGTTTACCCAACTGTATTATAATGTTTCTGTAACTGAACATGAGCAAATCAGTTTAAGAAGCTCTGCTAAGCCTCTAGACCCAATTAGAATGTCCTTTTCACCCTTCACAAGGTACTGAATCATATAATGCCCAAGTCTTAAAACATAAGTTGATTTCAGTACCAGGTTAGCTCTTCTAAACACAGAAGTTGAAACAAGTATATTTCCTACCTTCTTTTGGCAAAATAGCTACATCAGGCGAATGGTCAATCATTGTATACAGGTCTCTATCCACATAATGATCGAGCTCTATGATCCTGTCTCTGGAAGACTGTGCCATTCCATGATCACTGGTGATTATGACATTCAGTGTGTCCCACAGCTTTGCTTTCTTCAGTTCTGACACAAGATAACCCAGCTTGTCATCAATATCCCTAATAACAGGATTCATGAGAGGACTCTCTGGACCCAAAATGTGTCCCTTCTCATCTGGCTCCTCCCAATAAAGTAGTCCAAGATTTATGGGCTCTTTGGATGTGAACCACTTGATAAGGTTGGCAACTCGCTCTTGGAATGAAACAGATTCATTGTAAAGCATATAGTGCGTAGGAAAGACACCGTGTATGTTCACATCTGTTCCTGGCCACATTGTAGCTCCACTTCTATGTCCTTGCATTTGGTTAGTGATCCATATTGGATAAGCATCTTCCCAAAATTTTGAATTGTAGATGGTCATATGGTTCATGGAGAAAGTTTCATTCAAAACTGGATCATACATCTCATTAGCAACAACACCATGGCTCTCTACGTAGAGACCTGTCACCATTGTGTAGTGATTAGGATATGTCTTGGTAATGAATACATTTGTGACTTGTTCAACATGAATACCACTCTCGATGATACTATGGAAATTGGGTGTTGGGACTCTATAGATGTAATCCCATCTAAATCCATCAAAAGACACAAGCAATACCCTTGGCTGGTCTGGCAGGTAACACAGAGCCCCTGGGAAAAGCAATGTACAGATTGCCAAGAATCTCCAAAAGCCATTCAAAGACATCCTTGCCATCAAATCTGTCTAAGACACTACATTAGAGAGAGAAAACAGATTGCAGAGATTAGCAAGCAAGATATTGAAAACAATTTTTTAGAAACAAGCTGATGCTTAGGGGCCCAACTGCAGTATTTGGAGTTAGAAAAGGTTAGGTTGCCTTGTGCCCCTAGGGATTTTTTTTGTTCCCTCCCTATAGGGTGTTAACCCTCTCACCTAAACCTGCATCTACTGTTCTGCAGATATCTTACTGTAGTACATACATTCTGGGCTTGCAGAAAGACTGGAAAACATTTATCTGCAGCCTTCCACAGACTAATCTATTCAATGCAGACTTTACAAGCTGAGAACAGCCATACTGCACAGAAGCAACAGATCCAGGTGCTTTAGTGCAGATTATCCAAATATATAGTACTCAAGCAAGTGGGCCACGAGTAGGGAGAAAGCAGTAAGTCACATGATCAGTCTTACAAGCCAATCTGGTCTTCCTCCCGGCTACAAGAGAAGAATAAGAACAACAACAGAGTCATTAGATCCTAAAAACAGTTACTGTGGGGGTAATTTTTCCTTATATGCAAATAAAAGAACCAGACAGGCATGAGCAGCAACACTCATTCTCCAAGCCTTCCCAAGCAAGATTTTATAGTGGGTCTGTACATATACATGTCTACATCTCTCAATCTCTCTTTCAAAGACTCACTGCAGAATTCATTTTTAGCACAGCTCTCCCCACCCTGAAGCATCCATTCATAAACCACATTCCTATCTGTATCATTCATTTGAGGGACCTATACTCATGGTCATATTTAAAATGAATGCAGGTATAATTCACACAAACATGTGTGCGTGCACATAGACATCTGAATGAAGGTACGATATAATGTCTGAATATGGCTATTATGGTTTTCTAATCTAGGGTCCCAAATATTGCATCTCAAAACAAAGAACATTAATATGATATGAAGGCTTGCTCCCTTAGTCCACTTCTGGATCACTTTTTATGCCACAGGACATAGCAAGCAGCTAATTTGGGTTTTTTCCTTCCCATAAAAGGCAGCTAAACATTCTGATTGGTTGTAGTTCGAACAGTTGATACAATGCTTCTCTTCACCTTCCTAGTTTTAACAGGCACATTATTAAGACAGGGCTTTCCAGAACAGTGTACCTGGATCCCTGAAAGCAATCTGTATGAAGAACTCAAGACGGAAGCCCAAGAAGGGAGAAGAGCGGGTCTTGTGGTAGAAAGTATGACTTGTCCCCTTAGCTAAGCAGGGTCCACCCAGGTTGCATACGAATGGGAGACTAGAAGTGTGAACACTGTAAGATATTCCCTTCAGGGGATGGAGCTGCTCTGGGAAGAGTAGAAGGTTTCAAGTTCCCTCCCTAGCTTCTCCAAGATACAGGTGAAACTCAAAAAATTAGAATATCGTGCAAAAGTTCATTAATTTCAGTAATGCAAATTAAAAGGTGAAACTGATATATGAGATAGACGCATTACATGCAAAGCGAGATAAGTTAAGCCTTAATTTGTTATAATTTTGATGATCATGGCGTACAGCTCATGAGAACCCCAAATCCACAATCCCAGAAAATTAGAATATTACATGAAACCAATAAAACAAGGATTGTAAACAGAACAATATCGGACCTCTGAAAAGTATAAGCATGCATATGTATTCAGTACTTGGTTTGGGCCCCTTTTGCAGCAAGTACTGCCTCAATGCAGTGTGGCATGGATGCTATCAGCCTGTGGCACTGCTGAGGTGTTATGGAAGACCAGGATGCTTCAATAGCGGCCTTCAGCTCTTCTGCATTGTTTGGTCTCATGTCTCTCATCCTTCTCTTGGCAATGCCCCATAGATTCTCTATGGGGTTCAGGTCAGGCGAGTTTGCTGGGCAATCGAGCACAGTAATCTCATGGTCATTGAACCAGGTTTTGGTACTTTTGGCAGTGTGGGCAGGTGCCAAGTCCTGCTGGAAAATGAAGTCAGCATCCCCATACAGCTCGTCTGTGGAAGGAAGCATGAAGTGCTCCAAAATCTCCTGATAGACGGCTGCGTTGACCCTGGACTTAATGAAGCACAGTGGACCAACACCAGCAAATGACATGGCTCCCCAAATCAACACAGACTGTGGAAACTTCACACTGGACTTCAAGCATCTTGCATTGTGTGCCTCTCCATTCTTCCTCCAGACTCTGGGTCCTTGGTTTCCAAATGAGATGCAAAAGTTGCTCTCATCAGAAAAGAGGACTTTGGACCACTGAGCAACAGACCAGTTCTTTTTTTCTTGAGCCCAGGTAAGACGCTTCTGACGTTGTTTGTTGTTCAGGAGCGGCTTGACAAGAGGAATACGACATTTGAAGCCCATGTCCAGGATCCGTCTGTGTGTGGTGGCTCTTGATGCACTAACTCCAGCCTCAGTCCACTCCTTGTGAAAGTCCCCAACACTTTTGAATGGCCTTTTCCTGACAATCCTCTCCAGGCTGCGGTCATCCCTGCTGCTTGTGCACCTTTTTCTTCCACACTTTTCCCTTCCACATAACTTTCTATTGATGTGCTTTGATACAGCACTTTGGGAACATCCAACTTCTTTTGCAATTACCTTTTGAGGCTTTCCCTCCTTATGGAGGGTGTCAATGATGGTTTTCTGCACAACTGTCAAGTCAGCACTCTTTCCCATGATTGTGATTCCTAATGAACCAGACTGAGAGACCATTGAAAGGCTCAGGAACCCTTTGCAGGTGTTATGGATTGATTAGCTGATTGGAGTGGGACACCTGGAGCCTAGACTGTTGAACCGTTTCACAATATTCTAATTTTCTGGGATTGTGGATTTGGGGTTCTCATGAGCTGTACGCCATGATCATCACAATTATAACAAATTAAGGCTTGACTTATCTCGCTTTGCATGCAATACGTCTATCTCATATATCAGTTTCACCTTTTAATTTGCATTACTGAAATTAATGAACTTTTGCATGATATTCTAATTTTTCGAGTTTCACCTGTAGGGCTGAGAGAGATTCCTGCCTGCAACCTTCGAGAAGCTGCTGCCAGTCTGTGAAGACAATACTGAGCTAGAGAGACCAATAGTCTGACTTGGTATATGGCAGCTTCCTATGTTCCTAAGGGTAAAACACTGGGAAAAATGCCCTGTGCTTTGTGTAGGTACCTGTGCAGATCACAGACATGAGACATTCTGAGATGGAGCATCTGAAGAGTGAGGCAGTAGATATCTCCAAGTAGGAGAGACCCAGACTCCCTTCTCTTCTGAAGTAATTACAGGGACTCAGGAAAACAGTGGTGGGGCAGCCCCCAAGTACTACAGCATCTCCTCCAACCCCAAACCTGATTGCAATAAAGAGGAGGGAGAGGCTTTGTGGCTCTTCAACTTGCAAAAAGCTTTGGGAAGTAAACCATCTTCCACACTGCCTGGAGAAGTGCCCTTTTCCATGATAAAAATTAGGGGCCAATTCCCACCCCACCCCTGCTTTTGTTGTTCTCCAGGGTTTTTACTGTTTCAAGTTTTCTTTCCTGTGTGCAGTCCTTGATGACTGAGGAAGAGACCAAAAAAACTCATCATTTCCTGCATACCTGGGAGCATGAATCAGAACCCCTAATCTTTAAATGGGTAACCCTGTTCCACTGTCCTACTGGTTAACACTGGTCCACCTAGTTTGCCATTACTGGGAACAAGTTGAGTGTCCTTGAAAAATTGGGGGGTTTGGGGGGGTGAAGGAATGCCCCTCCCCAAAATTCAATAGCACTCAGGTTCAGGACTGGGGTTGGATGAGAAGAGGATTAACGCTTCCTCCTCACACAGTATAGGAGAGTTCACAGTAAGGCAGCAGATTTCCAGAAATTGGGGGTGGGGGGAAGGCCTCCTGTCTAATGGGATTTAGGGATGGCTGCCCAAAGCTGCAGACTACAGCATGGGTGCGAGCATGAGTGAGTGTGTGTGGGTGGGTTTGGGGTGGGTCAGTCCCATCTTTTAAGTTGTTTCTAGCCCACATTTAAATCCAAATCAGAGCAGCTACTCTCTGAATCCTACAATCCTCCCTCTAACAGCAAACTTGGTGGTCTCATACCAATAAAGAAGGGTCAATCCTAAGTCTCCCTTCCAAAAGTTCCTTTAAAGGCTCTGGCCCAACACAGTCGAAGCAGTCCTTTTGGAGGAAGGGAGTAATTTGGATGAGAGGAAATCCAGTTAAAAGCATCTTAAGCTGGAAAGGGGGCAAGCCCTCCGAGGATCCCCCTTGGAGTTTAGGCCCCATCCCCTCCTGCTTGGCCCTAGCTTGAAGAGAGGCAAATGACATACAACTTCCTTCCCTTTCTTTCACCCAATACACTTACACCAAGGTCTTGCACAACACCATCGCAGGAAGTGCATGGCACACAAGCGCAGCCTTTGGTTTTCCCACACCCCTCACCCACCATTTTAAACCCTCCCCCCCGCATATGCATCGACCCAGCTAGGACTACCCAACCCAGTAATGCACAGAGGTCCATGAGCAAGCACAAGGCTCTGTGGTCCACCACGCCTACAAGAGGAAATGTAGGATCGACAAAAAGCAGTACTTCCCCACTCACATGGAATCCTCTGGCACGGGATGTGGTGATGGCCACCAGCTCGGATGGCTTTAAAAGGGACTTCAGACAAATTTATGGAGGATAGCTCTCTCAACAGCTACTAGACCCGACAGCTAAAGGCTGCATCCAGACTCAGAGGCAGGATACCAGTTGCTGGGGTGGTGGGGAGCAACAACAGGAGAGGGAACATGCTTCACCTCTTGCCTGAGGGCTTCCCAGAAGCCTCCGGTCTGGCGGGCCACTGTGTGAAACAGGAAGGTAGACTGGGGCCTGATGTTCTTAACTCTGGTTTTGCTTGTTTTAGGGAAGGAAGCGCAAGAACGTTCATGCAACTCCATCATTGCCTACCTTTCCCCTAAGCAACATTTCGGCCCAAACCCACCAAAATACCATTGGAGAACACCTGCCCCGAATAACCAGCCCTTCCTTCCCGTGCACCTGCACACTCGTGGGGCCTTCACTGCAGGACTGACCCCAAGACTTTATGCAAACAGGGGGCTGGGCCGGCAGTCAGGTGGGGGGAACTAGAAGGTTTCCAGGGGCGACTACTTTCCATACGACCAGGCAGAAATGACCCCGAGGGATGGCGCCATACGTTGCACGCAGCAGAAGAGCCTAAGTTTGATCCCAAGGACAGGAGTACTTCCTGGGGGAAAGCCCTGCCTGCAGAACTGCTACCTGCCAGGGCGGAAAATCCCGAGTTAGAGAGACGCACCAATGGTCTGATTCGCTCTTAACAGAGCACCCCCTTCCCCGGGCTGAAGCTGGCTCGCACTGTCTTCCCACCGCAGCTGAGCTACTGTCTGGATCTCTCCTTTCCGGAAAGAGAAGCGGACTGGAACCCGAGCATACCTGAGCGAGCCGCCGCATCAGCAGTCTTGTGATCCGCGCAGCTCCTATACCACGCTAAACCACGCCCCCCCCCTTTAAAAGCCTGCGCAGAGGCTCTTTAGCAGCCCAGACCGGTTGCGCAACCGCAGTCGAACGGTGCGGTGCGGGCTCGCTCGGTAACGTGATGCTCGGAGGGGTGAGAAACACCACAGAGATAAGAATATGCGAGAGTAACCCTGTCGCTATTTGTTTAAGGGATTTCCGGCTTTACCTCTGGAGAAACGCTGGGGGCGGGGGGAGGGTGGAATTCGAAAGTGAGACTGCTGCTCATGAAAAACATCGTAGAAATGGAAGGTTTTAACGTCGTTGGGACTGGGCAGCAACGTGTTCCTCCCGTCTAAATGTTGCTTAGCAGTGTCCAACAGATTCTATTTTTAGTGTTGTTGTTATTATTAATAATAATAATTCATTTCTATATCGCCCTTCCAAAAATGGCTCAGGGCGGTTTACACAGAGAAATAATAAATAAATAAGATAGAACCCTGTCCCCAAAGGGCTCACAATCTAAAAAGAAACATCAGAGAGACACCAGCAACAGTCACTGGAGGAACTGTGCTGGGGGTGGATAGGGTCAGTTACTCTCCCCCTGCTAAAAAAAGAGAATCACCACATTAAAAGCTGCCTCTTTGCCAAGTTAGCAGGGGTTATCTATATATTTAATTCTCTTATGGGCGACTGAGTCGGGAATTGTGTGGGGATGCGTCTGGATGCCTGCTGGAACTCTTGTGAGGTCCTGCAAACGTTCCAACCATTGCCTTAGGGAGCAGCAGTCAGGGAGGCAGGCCTGACCTATTGCTTTGGGAGGGGACGGCATCAAAGGCAGCGAGACACCAGGGATCCGCAGCCGCTTTGGAAGCGGTGCAGGCGGGAGATAAATAATGGTGGCAGTGGGGAGAAAGCAGAGGAGAATGGGCCCAAAGGTGGGGGGCCCGAGGAGACTGTGGCAGAAGGGGGGCTGGGGGGAAAGAGGAGCCTGGGGCAGAAGAGGGTGGGGGAGGTGGGCAGTGGGGGGGGGGGGAGTGTACTGCTGCACAGATGCTCTGTGTGGGTTCATCCGCCACAGCCATGCGTGGGGATGTGGCAAGGGCTATGCGTGCCAGCAGAGGAGGCGCCTGATTGGCTGGGCTGCTGGCAATGGCCGCTGTGACGAGATGGGGACGGCGGCAGTGAGGAGGCTGAGGAAGGGGCGGTGGGCCTGGCCGCAGCGAGGCAGCCAGCCCATGGCTGCTGTGAAGAGGCGGCGGCAGGCTTAGCATGGCCGCGGCAAGGAGGTGGTGAGGCGGCGGCAATGGGCCCATGGCCACTGTGAGGAGGGGGTGGGGGTGGGAGCGGTGTCTGGCCTAGCCTGGCCATGTCAAGGAGGCTACAGAGGGGGCGGTGGGCCTGGCTGTGGTGAGGTGGCGGCAGCAGGCCCGGCGGAGGGGGTGGCAGGCCCAGCTATGGCGAGGCGACGGGCCTGGCGGAGGGGGCGGCAGTCCTGGCTGTAGCAAGGCAGCTGCGGCAGGCCCAGCTGCGGCGAGGTGGTGGTGGCAGCCGCAATGAGGAAGCAGCGGCAGAAACCATGAACCAGGGAGTGGGTGGGAAAGGGGCCTGGTGGGCAGTGGGGGGAGGGAGTAGCAGGCGGGCATTGGGGAACGGAGACTGGGATAGAAGCTGGCGGGGGAAGGCTTGGGGGGAAGAGGAGTGTACTACTGCACAGATGCTCTGTGCGGGATCAGCTAGTTCTGTTTTATTTGTTTTTCTGCTTTGTTGTTTTCGATTTGTGATTATTTTGTTATGATCTTGTTTTAAATGTGATTGTAAACCACACTGGAAATCATACAGTACATTTCCTGAACAGATATCACAACAGCATAAATAATTCCCATATTACCGTACATACATGTATGCCATTGTTTCTAATTAATACATGTATGCTTGCCTCTCCACATGTGTGTGCAGCTGGAAGCTTCCACCAACCAGGTTCCTGCCCCACGTGTGTATAGCCATTGAGGGCCAGACTGGATTAGATTATAGAGATCATGCAGGATCTTCCATTTCTTTACATTTTGGCACACATCAATTGTGGCGCATGATTATCCAGAGTAGGACTATGGCATTCAGGATCTTAACCCTTCCTATACCCTGTGTTGTTTTCTGGCTGTATATCATGTACTTTCCACTTATTTGTCCTGTTAGGACAAATAAGTGGAAAGTACGACACGATACACAATTTTGCCTTTAAAACAACCACCACCATAGGCAAATCCAGGCTTTCCCCAGCAGGAAGTCCCTACCACCTTCTGGTAGACTGGCTACTGAGTTATGTAATTAGCCCTCAGTGCAACACTAAAAGTAAGCCATGTTATCCCTACATTTGGTAGCATTTGGAAGGATCTCAGGTGAGAAGCCCCTAACACTCATCACCTAGTACCATGGGACAATATATTAAACAGCATTGGAATGGTGTTTTTCCAAGCATGTGTTTATTCTTTCTGCACACTTCCGCGTGTTTCTGTTATCCCAACCTGTTCCATTTCACTTGCTGACTATACGTAGAACTGGGCCCTAGTCAGTGTGACTTTTTCAGTGCCACCTGCTGGCCATTTCAAGAAGAATCACTGTCATGTGTATAACAACACTGGAGAGTGCTGGCTGAGAATGTGTATGCTATCCCAGTTGGGCCTTTCACCCAACCAAGGGAACTCTATGGTCCTAGGCTTTTGCTAGGCCAGCATTGTTCCGACAACGAGTAAAAAAAGGAAGAAAAGGGATTCTTGACTCCCCTAATATCTCTTTTATTGCTATCAAAAAAAATGAACATAAGCAGAACACAGTCATTGACATGAAAGTCAAGGCACACACTTGAACAAGTTTCAGTTTCAGATGACAGTAGCAAGTAAGCAAATAGAACAAAAAACCAAAGACTAAAGGCAAAAAACAAAGCCTCAGAATAAACTGCTTTCTCTTTAGCAATAAAGGCTTGCTAAAACGCTTTCCAAGTTGACTCCTTCCATCCTAGACAGGGGTGTAGCTATAATTGAATGGGTTCGAAGAACCCAAGTCCCCCAGCTCCTGAGGGCCCCCCAGCTCCACCCCTCCCTATCTTCTTCATTATCTCCCTCACTCCAAGGGGCCACTGGAGAGAGGGGTGAACACGGGACTCCTCTCCCCTAGCTATGCCCTGATCCTAGATGTTTCCAATCCACGCTAGTATCCACTCAAGATGTTGTCCTTTTGCTCTGAGAACACTGTATCAGGCCTCAGATAAACAACTTTGTTCACTCCTTCCCCCACTCAGAGTTCAAAACAAACTGGAGGCTCATAAACTCATTGAGGCTATTCACATGTGAGGAGGAAACTGGGCTAAGGGAGCCCAGCCTGGTTTCCCCCGTGCATGTGAACTGGCGGGAGCTGCATGGCTCCTGGCAGCTAGCCTGCCTAATTGCACACCCCCCCCCCCCGTTAAATGAGGTTAGTGGAGCGAGTGCTCTGCTGACCCAATTTTTTCGGATCGTGAGTCGCCATGGTGTGGCTTTGCACCACGGTGACTCGTGAGGAGACCCCCGACTGGGAGACTACAGCAAGCCTCCTGTTGGGGGGCTCCCCAGAATGCCCCGGGCAAGTTCTAGGGCATTCTGCGGCTTCCGGGGGCCAGATGGCCCCTGATCCCCGCCACCCCTAGGGGCTCCATGACGTAGCTGGTTGCCCAGGGAGGGCTGAATGCTCGTGTGCGGGGAGAGCAGGTTCTCCCCGCCAAACCCCATCCGGCAATCCACACTGCTCCTGTGGAGAGCCTCACGGTCATGCTCCAAGTTCGTCAGGCCCTGTTTTGACAAGGAGGTGAGAGGCGAAGGCCAAAGTGCTCCACAACAGCAGGTGTTTGTGTTGTTCTGCTGTCCTCAGCAGAAACAGAGTCTCACTGCAAGATTGCACAAAATGGTTTCTCTTGGGCCAGAATGGCTCTGCTCAGGCCCTTTTGCCAATGTAAATTCAGACACCCGCCGAAAAGAGTGCTGGCCATCACACCACCATTTGCCATAAATCAGTTCTTCACAAAAGGCAGGAGCTGTTCAGCAAGCTGCACTGGCAACCAAAATGATTAGCAAGTTGGACCACTTTCCCTGCCAAGAGAGACTAAAGCATTTGGGCTTTGTTTAGCACAGAAAGGACAATAATGAGGGGAGGGTGCAGATTCTGAATAGGATAGAGGTTTGCAAAATTATGCATGGTGTTGAGGAAGAGAATAGAAAGCTGATTGGACAGCAGGGCCAGCAGATCCACATATCTCTGCTGATATTTGCAGCATGGAGTTTTCTGTATTCTGTCCTTTGCTTTTCCTAACATTACCCTTAAAACTGTGTATTTTGTGGTTGAGAAATACTGTACCTCTTACAGCAGTTATTGGTTTCATATTCCATCATCCTCAAATGGCCCTGTAATTATAGCCACTTATAGAGGCTAGATGCAGGCACAGTATAATAGGAGGATGAACAGATTTTATTTATTGAAAATTTTTATGCACGATACTCTTACTGTACGGTTTCTATTGCAGTTTCTTGTGATGCTTTTGATGTGATGTATAGTTTTTTGTGTGGTTTTGTTGTATTGAGAGGCCGTTGGCTGTAATAATAATAATAATAATAATAATAATAATAATAATAATATTCCATCATCATCAAATGGCCCAGTAATTATAGCCACTTATAGTGACAATTGGCTAGAAGTAGCAGTGATTGTGCTAGTGACTGGCTACAGTGGGAGAAATTGGTGGATGGCCGCTACAGAAATGACATTTATGCAGTGAGACTGGTGGCAATCTGGACATATACAGGATACGCCTACATTACCAAGGCTCCTAGGCATCACTATAATGCCTTATAGAAACAGCACAAGGGGAATAAGGCATAGACAAGAATATTACTATTTCCACCAAATTTTAATATATTGGGTATTCACTGAAGTACATAAGTAATGTATTTGTACAAAAGATATGGTTAAAAATAGTATTGATTCATACTATGTACAGGTATGTCACATCTGTGTCAACAATCCAGAAACCTGAATGAGAAGACTGTGATATAACAAGGAACATGCTTAAAAGGCTTTTGCAACATAAACCACAGTAGGACAATCTTGTCAACCCTCACTAATTAAAAAACAACCATCAATGATGACACATTCCTCTCAGGCATTTGGAGCATGAAGCACACATTCTCCTCAGACATAGATTCTACACATTTCCTTTTCTTATTAAACTTATTATGCAGGAGAAACACATCTTCAAGCAACTTAAATACACAATTGGCTGGGTTCAGATGTATTGCACCAACAGGGTTATATCCTGGCTTTGTGAAATGCTCCTAAGCTTCAGAAGTGCGCTCTCCTCTCTCCTTTCTGCACCAGGCTCAGAAGAAATCTGCTTTTTATGCTGATTTAGAACAATCATTTATGAACTCAAGCAATCCTGCCTTATTCTAACCAGAGTTTCAAAATAAACCAGAATTTGAATGTAATTCCAGGATCATATCTTAGTATATTTTAAATAAGCCAGGATTGCTCAGTTCTGACATAAAACAATCCTGGCTTGTTCTAAACTAAAATTGGAAGTAGGATTATTCCGATCTTCACACACAAAGGGGAGGGAGATTGTGCTCTCCTGAAGCTATGTGTTATGTGAAATCAGGATTAGCCCTGCATTGTGTCTGTCTGTTGGCCCACTGTCTGTCAGTTACTCAGTTTAATAATCCATAACTTTCAATGGCAGAGTAAAGCTAGCTTTAAAATACTGCAGATAATTTTGTTAGTAACCCATTCAGCTTCTAGTGCTATTGAGGGAAAATCCTTACTACCTGCAGAGAGGAAAGAGGGGGCATTATATACCAAAACAAAATTGCAACAGCGGGTGACAAGATATTAAAGGCATTCCCATGTGTGAAGTAGGGATGTGCACGGAACCAGGCGCGGGTGGTTCGAAGGGGTGGGGGGTCAGACTTTAAGGGCGGGGGAGGGTGCACTTACCCCTCCCCCCCACTTTCCTCCCACCAGCACTCAGTTCCTGTAAAATCCTTCTGGGCAGCAGCATACCTCCCTGCCGCCCCTTCCCCTCTTTGGCTGGAAGTGGCCGGAAGTACCTGGCGCGCATGCAGATGTCAAGCATGCATGTCTAACATGAGTGAGTGTGTGTGATGTGCGTGAGCGTGCACCCAGTACTTCCGGCTGAAGAGGGGAAGGGGCAGCAGGGAGGTACGCGGCCACTCCAATGGATTTTACAGGAACCAAGCACTAGCGGGGGGGAAAGCGGGGGAGGGGTAAGTGCACCCTCCCCCACCCTTAAGGTCTGACCCCACCCCTTCGAACCACCCCCGCCCGGTTCCGTGCACATTCCTACTTCACACATAGGTATGCCTTTAATATCTTGTCACCCGCTGTTGCAATTTTGTTATTTGGTATATAATGCCCCCTCTTTCCTCTCTGCAGGTAGTAAGGATTTTTACAGGAACTGGGCATGGGGAAAGCGAGGGGAGGGGTAAGTGCACCCTCCCCCGCCTTTAAGGTCCAATTCTCCCCACTTTCGAACGTTCAAACCGGCCAGTGTTCGAACCTGTTCGGAGGTCTATAAAAGGGCCTCTGAACAGGTTCATGCACATCCCTAGTGTGAAGCCCTTAAGCCAACCCTGCACTGTTGAAAGGGGCTGCCTAGAGGAACAATAAGTGGAAACACATCTATGCTGTCTTGGGGCATTGTTCCTGTTTTCCTAGGTCATGCTAAGATATAAAAGCAGCTGTTAAGGTCAAGAGTGGAGGACATCTATATCTGTGGATATGGAACAGAGTGGAGAAGGACACCCATGTCTGTGTGACTTTTGTTGTTGCAGCCTTTATTTTGGTTCAGTTGCCTCTTGATAAATGTTGTGGGCAAAATTCAGACTTATCTGTACATGTTGCCATTCACATTTCAGAGCAAATCTGCTAAAGCATCTCCTCTTGGAGAAGGAAGCATACATTCTGCTAAATATGAAAGCATCTATGCCAGACCTCCAATGCCAGGCATTGGCTTTCACCATATAATCATGCCTTGATGATACTACAGATACAAGAGTAGCAAACTACTCTAGATGCTTTTATGTGACATCACTCTAAATAACACATTAGTTGGAATTTATTGCAGACTGACTTACCAAGGAGAAAATGTGGAAATGTTTTCATGAAACAAACTGCAGCGGTTTCAGTGGAGCAAGAATTAGTAGTAATGGGGGACTTGGCTATCCTGATATATGTTGAGAAACAAACTTCTCTAAGCACGAAATTGCCAACAAATTCTTGACAACTTCCTCTTTCAGAAAGCAGAGAAAGTGCAAGGGGAATCAGCTGACTAGAACATAACCAATAGGGAATAGTTGATCAATGAGGATTAATAGAGGATCAATGCGGGGGAACTTTGGTGATCATGGAATGCTGGAATTCTTGATCAGAATCGGAATACGAAAAGCTAAGGAGAGCCTGGTTCAAGCCTGCACCTTGGATTTCAGTGAAGCTGGCTTTAATAGATACAGGGCAGCACTAGATAGTTTATCTAGCCATGGAATCCTAACAGATCAAGGAACCCAAGACTGGTGACAGGTTCTGAAGGACTTACCAAAAATGCAGCAACCCAAAATTTCATTGAGAAAGAAAAATAAGAGACTTAAAGAGAGAGAGAGAGAGAGAGAGAGAGAGAGAGAGAGAAGAGGCTGCACAAGCTTTACTTAGTAAAGAGCTGGGGGGTGGGGGGAAGACATAAAATAAATGAGAGGATGGACAGATGACCAAGGATGAGTACCTCAGACTTGTAGGGACAGTATCTGGAAAAGTTAAAGCTCTGAATGAGCTGAGGCTGGGGAGGAATGTTGAGAACAACAAAAATGACTTTTCTAGGTATGTTAGAAGGAAGAAACAACAAATGGCAGGTTTGCTGCTCCTTAAGGATGGTGAAACCCCCATCCCTGACAAACAAAGAGAAGGTGGAGCTGCTCGCAAACTCACAAAAGTAGCATCAATGGTGAGGGGTCAGGATCGCAGTTCAAGATTGATAGAGTTGGTCAGTAAACACCTATCTGGAATGAGTTCAAGACTTCAGAGCCAGATGGCTACATCTATTCTAGGTTTTTCCACCCTTTGAATGAGAAAAGAAACTACTATTCCTCAGACCCATGAAACATAACATTAAACTAGAGAATAAATGTCATAAGTAAAATTCAAATTGTGATGCAACAACTGCTGCCTGCTGATCAGGCAGGGTCAGTTAGGAAGCTAAGGGGAAGCCGTCTCCTCTTGATGGTGTTTTTGCTGATGGACGCTATCAACCAAACTAAAGACTGCCCCCCAGAACCACAGGAGAAGGTTTCAGTTTCGTTAGGAGAAACGTCTTAGCAGCAAGAGCAGTTCAGCAAGGGAATCAGTTACCTGGGGGGTGGGCGGACTCTCTCTCACCACAGCAAGCAGAAGCTGTTCGTAGGTTTTCTCGCTCAGGATGTTTTAGGAGGCTGGTCACCAAAATCCACTCCAGTTCTATGATTCTATTAGCTGGACAGACATGACTAGATAGGTTAAGATAGAACACTGTGACAGTCCACATTTTCTCATCATAAATTTTGTTTGCTTCTCTGTCACCTTAGATACAGACAGCATGTGAGAGAATGCAAGTTGATGTGAATACAGTGGCACATAGTAGATCTGAACAGGTTTGGATATGCACCATGGACAACTTATGAGGCATGTCTCTCAGTATTAAACATGTTAGTGTGAACTGGACGACCAGCTCACAAATTATAAGTTGGCCATTTTAGTCTGTCTTCTCAGCTCAGGCAAATGGTTGACACAGGTAAGCAATGCAATATGGCATCTAGGAATAATGGAACACAATGGAACACCAGGCTCACAGTAGTAATAGTAGTTGTAGCAGCTGATGTTATTAAATCCACTAGGGGGCAGAAGAATAACTAGAACACTGAGCTGCAATTTGCTTAAAGGCTATTTCAAAGACAAACAAAAAAGCCAAAAGCAGGCAGAGCACAAGGACAGTATATTTTCCCATATTTATTTTTAAAAACTAAAATCTGAGTTATACAAGTGCAAAAGTGGAATCAGCCAAACTCAATACTTCTATAAAATACTGTATTACTAAATATAAATTTTATAAGGTGCAAAATGGAAACATTGCTGCAAAACTAACTCATAGTGCCTTGACATGTCACTATAAACCACATCTTGCAAAATTATGTCACTGGTTAACAATTTCTACCAAAAAAGAAGTCGTCCCTATCTCATCACACACCCTCACCCCAACACCGCCTGTTGAAAACCATTACTGAATCAAAACAAAATGTGAAAATACAGGGTGGTAATTTGCCTGCAGGTCATGTAGGAGGGTTAATAAAAAAAAGTTAACCCACATCATTCACTTTTCACATAGATGAGTTGAAATGAGAGTTGTCATCGGTCCTAATGTACATATATCAACAAAGAGAATCTTATTATGCTAATAACTGTACAATTTTAATCAGCTAGCTTGTAAAAAAAAAAAAAAAGCCAGCCAGGAATATCCACATTGCAATGTAAGATCAATGTGCTAAGACTCCCACTGAAATCAACAGATTTCTCAGGAATCTATACTAATAGATCCTTAAAAGGCATTGCATGTTCACTGAAATCTGTGAACTGCTCCTGTTCAGTTTAAGGAGATGGTTTTAAAAGTAACTGTTTGCTGACTTGCTATGCCTAAAGTAATTAGCAGTTTAAGTTCTACGAAGTATGTGAGGCTAATGTTGGGTAAGTGAGCTGCAAAGTTATCTCTCTTCTGTTATCAGTTGGTTTCTTAATTTCCAGCCAAAGCAGTGAACACTATAGCACTAGAGGGTGCCATTTCATTACTGGAATACCAGACCAAGTGCTCCACCTACCAATTAAAAAAACCCACCAAGGAAAGTTGGGCCAAACTGTGCTGTGTTATAGTCATGTATCATCATTAGATGTTGGCTGATCATTAGAAAGCAAACTGCTTCTGACATAGATCAAAACTGAAATACAGTGCAAGAACTTATTGCTGGAGACTCTTAGAAAATATTTTGTTGGAGGCTACACTACAGGCATAACTGCCAGTGCCTCATTTCTACAAAATCACCAGGACTGCAGTTCGGAGGGGATCTGTGTTAAGGATCCTTGAGAGAGAATTCTCAGCATTCTCTAACCAAAACACAGTCCCAGACTACTTTGGAGAAGCCACAACTGCTAAATTTGGAATGCAGATATCTACTGTTACCACTTCCTCCTTGGTTAAGGAATAGGTACATTGTTACTAGAAAAATGGTTTGATAACATCAGATTTATTTTTCTCAGCAGAGTGGGGTAGTTTCACCCACTTGTGCAACAGTGTTGCAGTCGGGGAGTTGTGCATAGGCGCACATGATATCCCCACATACTTACTTACTTAATTTATATACTGCCTAGTATAATAATCTTAGTCCCTCCTTATGCACACACTTAGTTAGGAAGTCAGCTAGTGGCTAACATCCAGCCTAAAAATCAATAGAACAGAGCAGTCCTATTGACCTTAAGTGGTCCTTTAGAGTAACTCCTGAGTATTACTACCGAGTAACTTAGAATGGATGTCAGCCAGTGTACACCTGGGGGTGGGGTGGGGGGAACACCCTTTGAAGCCACCCAATATCTCATAGTTTGGGGTTGCTATGCTTTTTGACAATGAAACCAAGTGGCCCCACCACACCCACAGCTCAACTCTTCTACAATACAGATCAGATGTGCTTATGTGTTTCTCCATTGAAGATGTATTCATAATAAAAGAGTAAAGCTCAGCATATCTTAAGTGCTTTTGTGTGTGTGTGAATTCCACAACATACACTTAAATGGGGGAAGACATGAGAACAGAAATGGAGTATCATTGAATGACCACAGCAAGTCAAGAATGATATCCTGCTATTTTTATGCTGGTCCCAAATAGCAGTTTCCTCCCATTTTAAGATTATTTAGATCGAAACAATATGGGTCCTCCATTTAGCATATAGTAACAGAGGAAGGACAAGCTTGTCAGCTGAGTTAAACAGTCACAGCTGCATTCCTTTCCCTTCAGTCTGGCCCCAACATCTCTCCACACAGCCTCCCTTTCAGTGAAACTGAATTATCGGACAGAGGAGGAGTAGATGTGGTGTTATATCTAAAACAATAAAGAAAAGCACATGAATATACATTCTGAAAGACACTTGGTTTGACAACAAATCTCTGATTAACCAACAGTCTCTGTTTAAGTTTATCTGCATAGCACTGCAAAATGTGCATGAACTTTTTTTTTTTTTAAAGCAAGCTGGAGGGTGTGCATAAACAAGAGTGATTCTCAACCGAATCACAAAGATTGTGCCATTTTTACCAAGCTATGGAGTATTGCAAATCTCAAAAACCGGTCCAGCTGTGGTCTACATATTTTGCTTAACTATTGCTATGGAATTACTCCCATTAACTGAAATAAGATTTCCCATTAACTGAAACATTATAAAACATCTGCAAGCTCAGCCATTTAGAATATGGGACACGCTCCTTTCCATAACTCTAGTGCACACGCAAAACAAAGTGAACATTCTGCTCTATTACAAGCGTTTAATGGGTTTCCAAATTTCTCTAGCATTTGCTTTAAGCTATGGAGGACAAATATGTTCTGTAGCAGATCAGGTGATACCTTTTCAAGGGACTAATTGTAAGGTAACTATGTACAGAACACGTGGAGCGCAGTGTTACGCATGTTTAACTCAGAAGTAAGTCTCAGTGGCTGACATCTAGAGTAATACTGAGCAATCCAGAGCTGCATCCCTATGTGTAGAGGCTGCTCCTAACTTATCTAGAGTCTTCCCGAGCAGCGAGTATGCATGGGGAGGAGGAAGGCAAAGGGCACTTACAGAGGCAGGGAAGAGCAGTAGAAATCATTCCTCCTCCCCCTCGCCTGTGCACCCTGCTGCTCAGGAAGGCTCTGGATGAGTTAGGAGCAGCCTTGTTGCATGGAAATCCAGCTGCTGCATCCCCAGATCACTGCTCTGGCTGTTAGCCACTGTATTTAGTGGAGCTTTGCCCCAGGCATTTGTGAATAGCCAGCAATGCATGGAATCGGTCCTCTTATTTTCACAGAATTTTCTGTTTTACCTCCCCATACATTCTTGGAAATCTACAGAAAATCCGCAAAACATTGTAGATATCCCTGTTTTTCTGAACAAAGTCAGCTCATGCGGGATTATTCTCTTTTTTGCTGAAAAAGTTTGTGAATGCAGCCACACACACCCTACTCCCAACTGAAATAGAATCAGGCATATGAAAGGTTTTGGATAATTGTTTGCATCAGCAAAAGAGATAATCACATGGGAAATGGAACCTAATAGATTTTTGTGGTATCCCTAACTGAGGTCCTAAAATGAAACAAGGGATCAACAGTGATCTTGCTTCTCTCTGATCTGGCTTGAAAGGAAATGCATGGTTCTCAATCTGCCCCTAATTTTTTTATTTTAAACAGAGACATTAAAGGGGTGGGGGGTAATGGGAATAGATAAATACAGCTATTTAGTACCTTCAGTCCAACTGTTCAAAAGGAGTTTACCCCATGATTGAAGGTATTACGAAGCCTCAGGAGATAAATAATGGGAAATCAGTCCTTCACCTTCTACAATCCTTTCTAATTCTTAATGTGTCAAAGTAAAGATATTCCATACCTTGCAGAGTGGCAAAACTTTCTTCTCCTACAAGAAACAGCTGCGGTGAACTGTTTTGCCCATATTTTGAGACATGGGCATGAAAGACACACCTTTCTCCACATCTGTGTAGCCCAATACCCTCTGAATATAGAGAGCTGCTGCTTGATACCAAGTCAGATCATTTGTATATTTAGTCCAGCTACAAATCTCTGCTACCTGAGCAAAGAGGCACCTTGTGAAAGTGGTGATCCTCTTTATTGAGCAGAGAGAGAGCAACTGGCCCTATCCAGCCCCAGCACAGCATCCCTCTAGTGGCTCTTGCTGGTGTCTGTCTTCTGCTTGTTTTTTAGATTATGAGCCCTTTGAGGACAGGGGGCCAGTGTGTGTGTGTGTGTGTGTGTGTGTGTGTGTGTGTGTGTGTGTGTGTGTAAACCACTTTGGGAACTTTATTGAAAAGCGGTATATAAATATTCGTCATATCCATATTCTAGCGTAGTTGGCACTGGCTGACAGTGGCTCTCCACTGCCCTTTTCCCAGCCCTGCTACCAAAGTTCCTTTTAACTGGAGATGTCAGGGAGGGGCATAAGATCTGAACATGGGACCTTGTACATGCTAAACATGTGTATGCTGAGCTATGGCCTTTCCCATCTCAGACCCCAAATAAGTGGCTTAGGCATTCCAGTAGGACTAAGGAGGGAATGGGTTGTTGTTCCTTCCTGCTAATACCTCAAGTTGTGGGGGGATTTTGTTATCCGCTTGTGAAGCAGCTGGTTAAGCAAGGAAAAGGTCTCCGAGCTATGGCCTCATGCAATTCAACAAGAGGAGAAAGGGTTAAAGAGAAATATTTGGGATAACTGGACCAAGGGATCGTGCATGAAAAGAAACGCCAAACGGAATTCTACTCTGCTGATTTGAAGGACTAGTCATGGTATGGATTTACTGCTGTTTCCTGAATGACACTGAAAAGTTTCTTAACATTAAACGGAGTGGTGAAAAACGCTGCTAATCAACTCTTCTCTCCGCCTCTTGTCTAAATTTGACAGATAGCAACAGCTCTGCATGTGTGATATGATTATTTATGCAAAGAACATTTTCGTAGCCCTTTAGTTAGTTAGGCTTCATTGCAGCAAAGAGAATATTCCAATAAGCTACAATAAGGTACTCACAAGACAATGGTTTGCCCTTGAGCAAAGAAAGTAAGCCAACAAAAAAATATATATAGACAAATGAAAATAGAGACGAAGAAAGCAGTAGGTGAAAGAAGAGATGTTCTTGTTGAAGGAAACTAGTTTGATACAGGAGGCGGCAGACCAGGACGTCGAGTCTGAATGATTTTTGGTTTGGGTGAATTATTTGGGCCATCTTCTTCCTCTGTATCGTTGTCACAGACGTGCACCACTACACTTGGGGTGGACTCAGTACCTGCATGCAGTTCGTATTTCTCACCTGCAAGCAAAAACAATCATTTAGGAAAAATACTGTTTGTTTGACTGGACTAACAAGCATGTCTTCCTCTACTGTAGCTGAGCAACTGGAGTGCATAGGCCTCGAGCGAGCCAGTAATATAGGCCTCAGCCATTTTTCTTTGGATTTAGGCGCTAGCCCCAATATTTAAGAGCCAAGACGTTCCCTGCTCCATGGGAGGGGACAGACTCACCGCTCACCCCCAGCAACACCCTCTGCTTCATGGGGGGGGAGGCTCCCCACCTTGCTTGCCTTTACCAAGCAAGGCAGGAATGGATTGCTCCCTCCTCTTTCTGGTTGCATCCGTCTGGCCCAGGCAGACAATGGACCGATATGATAGGCCTTCACTTGGATTGTTCACTCCTCCTCCTGGTTGCATAGCTTGGCTCAGGTGCCATACTTAAATTTCCAAGATCCATGGTGAAAATGGCACCTAGGAATTGTGGAGCAAATTTCTAGGTGCCAATTTTAACGCTGGTCCAGGGAAAGATAGGATAATCATACCACCACCTTTCTGTAGAAAGGTCTAGAGCCTATAGCCTTTGGAGGCAGGCGGCATATACAATGAATAAATAAAATAAATGAATAAATTAATTAATAATAGCAATGAAGAACACAAATAATCATGTCAGGCCAAACACAATAGGCCTTTCTCTTCAAGCAAACTGTTCAGAAACTGAGCATATGATGCATGTTTATCGTTTCCTACCAGCCAGAACAATGAATACCAAAGTGCAAAACACTAGAAGATAAATTAAAAGCAGACAAGAACTAAGGAAGTTCCTATGAAATATGGTAAACAAAGATACATTTTTTAAAAATCTGAGGAGAATTAATTAACAATTCAGCAAAATTAAGTTTTCCAGACAATCAGCAAGATGATCCATTCAATAAATAATACAGTATCTATAATGTTGGCTTCAGCACATCTTGTTATATTTAATACAAAATCACTTGTTTTCCTTTTGCAGTTACTCAAGAGTCTAATACTTGCCTAGGAACTAAGTGAGCCCAATTTGAACTTAATAATTAGCACACTAAATAAGTGTATTCACACACACACAGCCTAGGCTAGGGCAGCCGAAGTGTTTTCCAGATTGCACGCTACCAGTGTCACAACATGTCCCTTAAGTGTGATTCCGAACTACCTGTGTTTCGACATCACAGCCTCTGTGCTGTCAGCAAGGAGCCTTTCACATTTCTGATGCCTTCTTTCGGTTTTATTGCTGCTCCAGCTGTGTCAGGTTTGAAGGATGCCTTCTCCAGACTGCATGTTTCAATTCTTTCCATAGATGTTTGACAGGATTCAAATCAGGGCTCATAGAAGGCCACTTCAGAAGAGTCCAATGTTTTGTCCTTAGCCATTCTTGGGTGCTTTTAGCTGTGTGTTTTGGGTCGTTATCCTGTTGGAGGATCTGTGTCAGAGCTTTCTGACACTGGGCAGTACATTTCGCTCTAGAATGTCTTGATAGTCTTGAGATTTCATTGTTACCTGCACAGACTCAAGGTTCTTTTCTTTGAAAGCTTCTTTTTTTCAGTTTTGTCATTAAAAAGCCAGATTGGAATTTGCTAAAATGCATATTGACAAGCCGCAATGCTTCTGGGAGAATGTCCTTTGCACAGATGAGACAAAACTGGAGCTTTTTGGCAAGACACATCAGCTCTATGTCCACAGATGGGAAAATAAAGCTTTCAAAGAAAAGAACACCAAACTTACTGTGAAACCTGGAGGAGGCTCGGTTATGTTTTGTGGTGCTTTGCTGCGTCTGGCACGGGGTGCCTTGAGTCTGTGCAGGGAACAATGAAATCTCAAGACTATCAAGACATTCTGGAGTGAAACGTACTGCCCAGTGTCAGAAAGCTCTGTCTCAGTCGCAGGTCATGGATCCTCCAACAGGATAATAACCCAAAACACACAGCTAAAAGCACCCAAGAATTGCTAAGGACAAAACACTGGACTATTCTAAAGTGGCCTTCTATGAGCCCTGATTTGAATCCTATCAAACATCTGTGGAAAGAACTGAAAGATGCAGTCTGGAGAAGGCACCCTTCAAACCTGACACAGCTGGAGCAGTTTGCTCAGGAGTGGGCCAAACTACCCGTTGACAGGTGCAGAAGTCTCATGGAGAGCTACAGGAATTGCTTGTTTGCAGTGACTGCCTCTAAAGGTTGTACAACAAAATATTAGGTTAAGGGTCCCATCATTTTTGTCCATGCCATTTTCATTTGTGTTATGATCTGAAATATTCTTTTGCATCAAAACTCTAAAGCAAAGTCTGATTTTTGTTAAATGCAGAATAAACAATGATGGGTGCCAATTACTTTTCAGTTTCAAGTTATTTTAGAGACAATTGTGGGTTTTTCTTTTTTCGTGGAGGGGGAACCAACACATTTGTCCACGTGTGTATATATTGCACTGGAGTTATTGTGGAATTCCCTTTTAATTTGCTACTTTGGCCAGACTCATACTCGTGCAGCTGAGCGGATTTCTGAATCCAGTCTTCACGCTTTCTCTTTCACTTTTACTGAAGAGGAAGCCCATTGAACTAAATCATTTACTTCTGTGCAATTCCATTTGCTTACTGCAAGGCAACGGACTCCCCCCGCCCACCCTGCATTGTTTACTGGAAGGAAGCCCAGTGAACTGAATCATTTACCAGCAAGCCTGCAAATCGTTCTCGATGTGTCGTGTGGTGGGCTCATTCTGCAGTTTGTGGATTTGTTGTTGTTGTTATTATTTCTTGTTTACACAGTCAGACAGGTGTTATTGACTGGTTTGTTTTAACCAGAAATCGAGTCCTTCCCAAGGACCTGGGATGGCTGAATTTTATTGTCAATTGTTACAGATATCGTCGCAGAATATAGGCTGTTCCCAGTAAAGCTGCTTTTTGTAAATGGCTGGTGGTGATTTCTGTGGCCCCTATGGTGTTGAGGTGCTCTTCAAGGTCTTTGGGAACTGCACCCAGGGTGCCAATGACCACTGGGATTATTTGGGTCTTTTTCTGCCACAGCCTTTCAATTTCAATTTGTGGATCTTTGTATTTGGTGATTTTTTCTATTTCTTTTTCTTCTATTCTGCTATCCCCTGGTATTGCTATGTCGATTATTTTGACTTGCTTTTCTTTCTTCTCGACTACAGTTATATCTGGTGTATTGTGTGGCAGATGTTTGTCTGTTTGTAGTCGGAAGTCCCATAATATTTTTACATCTTCATTTTCTACAACTTTTTCAATTGTATGGTCCCACCAATTTTTGGCTACAGGTAGCTTGTATTTTTTCAAGATGTTCCAGTGTATCATCCCTGCTACCTTGTCATGCCTTTGTTTGTAGTCAGTCTGTGCGAACTTTTTACAACAGCTGATTAGGTGGTCCACGGTTTCATCTGCTTCTTTACAAAGGCGGCACTTGCTGTTTGTGGTTGATTTTTCTACTTTTGCTCTTATTGCATTTGTTCTTAGTGCCTGTTCTTGTGCAGCCAGTATTAAACCCTCTGTTTCTTTCTTCAAGTTGCCATTCTTAAGCCATTGCCAGGTCTTGGTGATGTCTGATTTTCCACTTATATTGTGCAAATATTGACCGTGCAGGGGCTTCTTTTTCCATTTTTCTGCTCGGTTCTTGACTTGTTCTTTCTTGTAGGCCTGCTTTGTTTCATTGGTGTTGAATAGTTTCTCGTTATTGACCATTTGAAGTGCATCTTCTTCACTGTCCTTGATATATTCTTCAAGGCCTCTTTTCTCCTCCTCTACTGTTTGATGGACTTGCAGCATTCCTCTTCTGCCTGAGCTGCGAGGGAGGTATAGCCTATCGACATCACTGCAGGGGTGCAGAGCATGATTGATGGTCATTATTTTCCTGGTCTTACGATCCAGCGTCTCTAGCTCTGCCTGGGTCCAGTCTATTATCCCTGCAGTGTATCTGATAACAGGTATAAGCCCAGGTGTTTATGGCTTGTACGGTGTTCCCGCCATTGAGTTTGTACTTGAGGATTTTTCTAACTCTCCTGATGTATTCACTTCCTATTTTTGTTTTAACTTCAGCGTGTGCAATGTTATCAGCCTGGAGAATGCCCAAGTATTTGTAAGGTTCTTTCTCTTCCAGCTTTGTGATGTTGCTTCCATTGGGCAGTTCTATTCCTTCTGGTTTTGTTATTTTCCCTCTGTTCTTTATTAATGCAGCACACTTGTCTAATCCAAACTCCATTGCTATATCGCTACTGAATATACGGACAGTGTTTAGCAGTGATTCAGTTTCTGACTGGGACATTCCATACAACTTCAGATCGTCCATGTACAGCAGATGGTTGATTTTACTGGATGTTTTAGATGTTTGGTATCCGAGGCCTGTTTTGTTTAGTATTTGTGAAAGGGGGGTCATGGTGATTACAAACAACAGACGGGATAGTGAGTCCCCTTGGAAAATGCCTCTTCTAATGCTAACCTGTCCAAGTGTCTCGCCATTGATTGTTAACTGTGTACTCCACATGCTCATTGCTTTTTTAAAAATAAATATCTGAATGTTTTTGCTGACACCAGTTGTTTCTAAACATTTTAGTATCCATGTGGGAGGCAATGAATCGAAAGCTTTCTTGTAGTCAATCCATGCAACACTTAGATTTGTTTTTCTTCTCTTGCAGTTTTCTAAAATCATTTTGTCAATCAGCAGCTGGTCTTTTGTGCCTCTGGTGTTCGGGCAATTTCCTTTCTGTTCAACTGGAAGCTGTTTGTTAGTTAATAAGTGTTGCATCACTTCATCTGCTATTCTTCCAGTTAATAATTTGAACATGGTTGGCAGGCAGGTTATCGGTCTATAATTACTTGGAACTGCACCTTTTGCTGGGTCTTTCATGATGAGATGAGTTTTCCCAGTTGTTAGCCATTGTTCAATATCACCTCCTTGCAAAATGTGATTGAACTGTTTTGATAGTTGTTTATGAAGGCTTGTTAGGTGTTTAAGCCAAAAGCCATGCAGTTCATTGTCACCTGGAGCAGTCCAATTTTTGATTTTCTTTGCTCTTTCACTTATTAATTCTGGTGTTATTATTAGATCTTGCATTTGTTGGTTACATTTTTTGACCTCTTTTGTCCAGCCTGCTTTTTTATTATAATCTATTGGATTGTCCCATAATTTCCCCCAGAATTGCACTGTTTCTTCTTTATTCGGTGTTTCTACGTTTCTTGCAGTTTCTCCTTCTATGCTTTGGTAGAAACGTCTCTGATTCAACTGGAATTGGAGATTCTGCCTGTGTTGTGTAATTCTGGCTTCGTATCTTCTAATCTTCTTTGACACTGGTGTTATATGCTGCTTTATTATTTCCAGGACTTCTCTAATTCTCCTTGAATCTGAGAAGTAGTAGTAGTAGTAGTAGTAGTAGTAGTAGTTCTTCTTCTTCTTATTATTATTATTGCTTGTTTACACAGTCAGACAGGTGTTATTGACTGGTTTGTTTTATCCAGACATCGAGTCCTTTCCAAGGACCTGGGATGCCAGAATTTTATTGTCAATTGTTATAGATATCATCGCAGAATATAGGCTGTTCCCAGTAAAGCTGCTTTTTGTTGTTGTTGTTGTTAACAACAACAACCTTTTAGCCCTTCGGGGGCTTTGTCTAGGTCACAGAGGGTCCATGAAGGTTCCCCTCCCCCTGCCGGCCTCCATCATCACCACTGTGGTTCGTCCTCCATTTCTTGGTGCGGAGGCCATTTTGGATGCCGCCGCACATGCACAAATGGCCTCTGCGAGGCCTGGCATTGTACAGGCCCTCACAGAGGTCATTTGCACATGCACAACGGCCATTTTTTTAAAAAAAATATTATTATTATTTTAAAATAATTTTTTTAAAAAAATTATTTAAAAATATATTTTTTAAAATGGCCACCAAAAAAATGGCTGCCGTGGATGTGCAAATTGCCTCTGCGAGGCCCTGGTTAATGCCAGGCCTCGCAGAGGCCATTTGCACATGTGCGGCGGCACCCAAAATGGCCACCGCACCAAGACGGGCCGGACAGGCTTCGGAAGTGATGATGGAGGCCGACAGGTGGAGGCGGAATCTTCACGGACCCACCCCCCCAGCCTTGACGAAGCCCCCGAAGGGGCTAAAAAGTTTAAAAAATGTAAATTTTAAAAATCACAACCTCCCCGGATTGAAGCGAACCACGGGGGGATTAGAGGGTGTACGGAACCGAACTGGGCCGGACAGGTTCAAGTCCTGTTTGGGCTGGAACCAAACCGGGCCAGTCAGTTCCATGCACACCCCTAGCCAGGACGCTGTGTCCTGGCCTCTGGAGATCCATGCTGTGTGCAACAGTGCAGATCATGTGAGAGTGTACTCCATGTCCCGCACCAGCTGCAGATATCATCTGTTGGGGAAATGTACAATTTGTGCAGCCTTTATGCCCACCCAGCCTCTGGTCGTGAGAATAGCCTCACTATATATGTAAGGGATACTCTAAATTACTAAAAAAAGACAAATGTAAACCAGGAACAAGCTAGGATTTCTCTAGATCCCCATCAAGAATTATTGCTCTAGCAATCTCACCACAATCAAATCAAGGAAAATACAAAGCACAGTTGACCACAGACAGAACACATCTCAAATAGGGAACAAATGCTACTGTGTGCTGTGTTATCACTGGGTCAGTGACAATGGTAGAATTACATATGCCATGCCATAAATTTAAAGTAAATTTGCTCACTTAATTTTTTGTCACAGTACTTTTCAAAGTCAATGTTACTCAACCTAGGAAAAGAGTATGCACACAAGAACTGGAGACTGTCAAGTACTATTGACAGGACCTTATTGCTGAAATGGGTAATTTGTTTTCTGTCTGGGATGACACATTGATTCAAAGTATACTCGCATCCTATTGTGGGTACAAACTGTGACTAACTGCTTGACTTTACCTTCGGACAGTTTCTGGTGCTTTTAGCCTGCAGCAGAATGCAATCAGAAGTGTTTAAAATGATCATATAAGCACACTGGCCCACATTCAATCGGCAACCTTCATATTGCTTCATTAGTATATTAGTTTTTCCATCCCCAAGTGTACTTGTTTATTTAAAGTGTCACATGAGTGCTGTTTCTCCATGGATGGTACACTGTTTGGGCAGCTATGTATCAGAACCTGGATCCAGACACACACAACCAGGCTGCCCTTTTATTTATTTCATTAATATATTTGTATACCACCCAAAATGCAAGTCTCTGGGCAGTATACAATAAAAGAACACAAACAAGTAAACAGGTTAAAACACTACAATTTAAAACATAAAACAACGTTAAAACTATTGAAAATCATCAAACTATAAAAACAGTACCTAATTACCCTGGGTGAACAAATGTGTCTTGATTGCCTTTTTAAAAGTTGTCAGAGATGGGGAGGCTCTTATTTCAGAACAGAGCGCATTCCAAAGCCTTGGGGCAGCACTGGAGAAGGCCTGTCCCTGAGTACCCACCAGACAAGCCAGTGGCAACTGCAGACAAACCTCTCCTGATGATCTCAATGGGTGGTGTGGTTCATAGAGAATAAGATGTTCTCTTAAATACCCAGGACCCAAGATGTTTAGGGCTTTATAGCATACAACCAAGAACTTGTATTTTGCCTGGAAACTTATTGGCAACCAATGTAGATCTTTTAAGGTAGGAGTGATATGGTCTCTTTGAGATGACCCAGAGACCAACCTGGCTGCCGCATTCTGGACCAACTGCAGTTTCCGGACTGTATACAAAGACAGCCCCACATAGTGTGCATTGCAGTAGTCAAATCTGGAGGTGACCAGCAAATGTTCTACTGTTCTGAGTTCATTTATCTCAAGAAATGGGCGCAGCTGGCGCATCAGCCGAAGCTGATAAAAGGCACCTCTGGCACTGCCTCAACCTGGGACACCAGAGAAAGGTTTGTATTCAGAAGCACCCCCAGACTGCGTACCTGTTCCTTCTGGGGAAGTATGACCCCATCCAGAACAGGCAGATCAAAATCATCTCCTGAGTTCCAACCTTGCACAATAAGTGCCTCTGTCTTATTTGGATTCAGTCTCAGTTTGTTTCCTCTCATCCAGTCCATCACCACCTCCAGGCAGGCATTTAGGGAGGTTATGCCTTCTCCTGATGATGGAGAAAAAGATTTGGGTGTATCACCCTGCACCAAATCTCCTGATGATCTCTCCCAGTGGTTTCATGTATATGTTAAACAACATCAGAGACAATACAGAGCCCCGAGGGACACTATACTGAAGTTCAGATTTTGAAAAATAGTCCATGAAGGACACCATTTGGAATCTGCCCGAAAGGTAGGAGTGGAACCACTGCAAAGCAGTGCCTCCCATCCGTAACTCCCTCAAACGCTCCAGAAGGATACTATGGCTGATAGTATCGAAAGCCACTGAGAGGTCCAAAGGGACCAACAGAGTCACACTTCCTCTGTCAATTTCCAATTGGAGATAATCCAACAGGCCAACAAAGGCAGTATCCACCCCATAGCCCACCCGAAAGCCGGTCTGAAATGGGTCTAGATAATCAGTTTCATCCAAGACTGCCTGGAGTTGGGAGGCCACCACCCTCTAAACTACCTGGTCCAACCACTGAAGGTTGGAGACAGGCCTATAGTTGCTTAACTCTGAGGGATGCAACGCAGGCTTCTTCAAAAAAGGTCTAATAATTGCCTCCTTAAGGCAAGGAGGCATCCTGCCCTCCCTCAGAGAAGCATTTATGGTCTTTACTAGGCCTTCTACAACAACCCCCTGCCAGATAGTATAAGCCATGTCGGACAAGGGTAAAGAGAACAGGTGGTAGGCTGCACTGTTCCAAGCAGCTTGTCCACATCCTCACGAGTCACAAATTGAAACTGATCCAGTCTGGCCACATAAGAGGGGTCGCTGGACACCTCCGATTCAGACACTGCAATAATTTGGGGTCTAAATCTAAGTCGGCCCGAATACGAGAGATTTTATCTGCAAATAACTCATTCAACATGTCACAGTGGATAATAGATGGAACCATCTGATTCAAGGGAGGAGGGGCACTTACTAGCCTTCTCACAACCCTGAACAGCTCACTTGGACATGAACTTGTGGACGCAATACAGGATGAAAAGAACTGCTTCTTTGCCACCCGCACTGCCAGAGCATAGATCTTCAAATGCGCTCTATGTTGTAATCTGTCGGATTCAAATTGAGTCTTCTTCCAGTCATCAACCTCACCGCTTCAGTCCCCGTAGTTCTTCCGTATACCAAGGGGCCAATTTTGAAGTGGGTTGGAGAGCACGCTTAGGAGCGATCATGTCTGCTGCCCTGGTGAGTTTACTGTTCCAATTCTCCATCCAGGGCATGAACAGGATCACCTGCAGAGCCAACAATAAATCTCTCCAAGGCATCTTGGAACCCTACTGGATCTAATAACCTCCTCGGGCAGACCATTCTAATGGACCCCTCGCCCCTGTGAAGATGGCGTGTGACTGCGAGTCAAACCTTAACCAGATGGTGGTCCATCCATGACAATGAGGAAATCACAGGGGTCCCCACCTACAGAATACCACCCTGATCAGAGTGAAAGACCAGATCAAGCGTGTGACCAGCAACGTGCGTCAGTTCTGAGACCCCTTGGGATAGGCCCACAGTTGTCATGGCCGCTATGAACTCCTGAGCCACCCCGGACAGATTGGTCCCAAAGTGGATACTGAAGTCCCCCAGCACCACAAGCCTCGGGGACTCCAATGCCAAACCCGAGACCAAGTCCATCAGCTCAGTTAGGGACTCCATTGGGCAGCAAGTTGATTGGTACACCAACAGAAGTCCCTATCTATCCCTGGTCCCCAAACGTAGGTACACACATTTGATACGATCTGACACTTCAACAGGGATCCTGGTCAGGGAGAGGTTATTCTTATAGGCCACAGCCACTCCACTTCCCTGCCTACCTCCTCACACCTGCTCTTCAACAGAGTACCCTGGAGGGAGAAGCTCAGACCAGCCTGGGCCACCAGCCTCCCCCAACCAAGTCTCTGTAATACATACCAGGTCTGCCCCTTCATCCAGAATCAAATCATGGATGGTTTCCAACTTATTCTGGACAGAGCTGGCATAACAGAGGAGCAAGGTGAGGGTCTGTGGGAGGTTGGCACTACTCCCCAAGGTCAAAGAGCTGGCAGGACAGCTGGAAGGGGCAACAGCTAATAGATTTCTGACTTGACTTCCCTTCCCCTGTAATGAGTTGCTAACCAGCCAACTTTACTTCTTCTATTCCCCACTACTGCTGGAATTGCCACCCCACCGTCAGTGGACATGCCCCCTGTCTCTCCATCCCCAGACAAACCAAGACACATTTGAAACTCCCAGAACCTAAACACAACAGAAGCCAAAATAATACCACGCAGCCCTCACCCTCATTGTCCCCCGAAGTGACTCCCCCAAAGGGGTGGCCCCCTTTGGTGTTACCCCTTCGGTGGCAAGCCTGCCAGTGGCGGACCTGCCACCGCAGGGCAGCAGCCCTTTTATAAGCCCAGAAAGATGGCTAGTCTGCGCAGAAGGTATTCAGGAAGTACTGACTCACCCCCTCTGGCCCAGACCCCGCACAGACTCACCCAGAGGGCAACAGCCACAACCCCATATGTTAGGGGGCACACAGGCTGGCAAGCTGACAACAGCAGACGACAGCAACACAGGCTCTCACCACTGGGCAGCAGCCGCCTCTGGGAAGCAGATGTCAAGGTGTCTTCCTCCCTGCAAGACTTCTGGCAGGGAGGAAGCCTTTATATTTACCATATTCAAATTGCTTTCTATGCAGAGAAAACCCATAGAAACCCATTATTTTCTCCACAGAGAAAATAGGAAAGATATGAAATAGCTCTCAGCCAGAAAGATAGAAGATAATAAAGTTATCAAGCTTACAGACATCATCTATAAGTTTACCTTCATGGCGGAAGAAGTATTTTGTCACCATGTCTATATTAACATTGACATTTAACAACTCTATTTTGGGGATCCTTCTCCACTAATCTGAATGCAGGGGAGCATTAATGGGCTTGGTGACAGGCTAAAACATAAAGAGAGAAAACAGCTTGGCCATGCTGCATGGAGAAATTATAAGGTTCTGCTTTGCCCTATTTACCCTGTAGGCATCAGTTAATTTCTCAGCTCTGGGCTGACGTCAATGCTGTCAACCAGCTCCAAGGTCCACATTGCGGAGCTGAATGCAGATGGCAGTGACCAATTTATACACAGTGGTTTCTAACCTCATCAGAGAGGCTCCTTGTCTCTATGACACCAGTTCAAATGACACACTCTTCTGATAGTTAGTCCCAAGTGAATAATCTCTGCACTTGAAAAGTGGAAATTATTGCAGATACTGAGGCTGAATCCCAAAAGCAGAAATAATGTGCAACTAGGATGCATTAGGGCTGTGTATTTGGATTTCAAAAATAGCAAAATATAGCCCAGAATAGCAGAATATAGCCCCAAACACTTCCAAATCGGGATCCATACAGCTCGTGGCATTTTTTTGTTTGTTTATTTTAGGAGCAATGGGCAAAATGGGAACATTTATAAGAAAGGCTGATAGTTTATAGACTTTTTTAAAGGTAGAAGCAGAAACAGGATATGGAGCAGCTGTTCAAGGGAAAATGGGGAGAGATTATAATCATTATACAGGTTCACCCATTTTAACAGAACATTCTTTTGGGGATGACAATTAATCAAAGGTTGTGGTGAGAAAGAGGAAGCAGGAGAACTGCCGCCATTATTTAAGGGCCAAATAAGATGCGGTATTAAATGTGCCATTGTCCAATTGCAGGCTTATTTCTACTAGGGGTGTGCCCAGACTGATTTTAGTGGTTTGGTTCTAATTCGGACTGGATTTGACTGCTGGTCTGTGAACCGGTTTAGTCAAACTGACCAGCCGGTCAGGTCCGTTCGATCAAACCGGTTTGAATAGGTTCAGCTGTTCAAGGGGCTATGCTTATAAAGGAGAATCCGGTGAGAACTCCCCTTTACAAGCAAAGGGGAATCCCTGGCTTTTAAAGGCTTCTAAAGGGTGGCCAGGGTGGGGTGGGCAGCGAGAAGGCATCTTTACAAGTAGATGTAAGGTGCTTACCAGTCTGGGGCTTCCCTCAACAGCCTACTGGGCCAGTGGCAGCATGTTTCCAAAACTGACCTGGCCTCCGCACATCTGCGGAGGCCACACAAATGGCCTCTGTGCATCTGGGGAGGCCAGGTCATTTTCGGAACTGCGCTGCTGCCGCACAGGCAGACTGCTGGGGAGAGCACTGGGCCATAAGCACATTACATCTACTTTGAAAAGTCTGCTGCCACCTCTGCCCTTTAGAAGCCTTTTAAAGCCAAGATTCCCTTTTGCTTGTAAAGGGGAATCCTCAGCAGATTCCCCTTTACAAGCATAGCCCCTCGAACTGGTCCGCCATGGACTGGGCTCCGCTCAGTTTGATCGCAGAATAGTCCACCTCTCCTGAGAGGTCAGTCAGGTTCACGATCGAACCAGCAAACTGGCCTGATTCACGATGGACCGGTTCCCTTTCAAACAGTTCGTGCACACCCCTACCTTGAAACAGAAGCTGTGCCCAATTTAGATTGGGAGCATGAACCAGAAGTAGGGAGTGCTCTGTCTCTATTCCACAGTCCCGTTCTCCCGCCTGTCTCTTTAAAGAGATAACTAACTGTCAGACGAAGAAACCTGGCAATGCAATTAAGAACCGGTTTCAGGATGAGGCACAGGATGCAGCTGTATGATTACAGACCCATAATATAAAAACAACTAGTGCAGAAATATATTTTATAATTTACACAGCACTCCTCCATCAGATTTTAGGAGCTGAAGAGAAAATAATACAAGAACTACTGCTTAGTGGTTTTATATTCATTTATGAGCAAGCATCTTGGCCTTTCAAGGATGATTCCCCCATGTATGATAAAGCACTTATTTTCTGGCAGCAAGCATATTTCCTGTGCCTCATTAATTAGAAACCAAACAACAGTGGTGGTATTTTGCAGCTCTCTTGTTCAGGATTGTGAATCATGTTGATAGTCTCAGAGCAATTTGCTGTGTATGATCGTGGAATGCTAATGCATAGAATCATAAAGTTGGAGGAGACCTATAGGCTAACTTAGACCTATAGGCTACCTAGTCCAACCCTGCAGGACAGAGAGTAAGAGCTTCCCCAACAGATGGCTGTCCAGCCTCTACTTGAAGACTTCCAGTGAGAGATGATCCACCCTGCCCCCCACCCCCGCCGGTAATTAGTTCCATTGTTGAGCTGCTCTTATTGATAAGTTTCTCCTAACCTTCAGCTGAAATCTACCCTGCTGTAACTTAACCCAGTAGATCTAGGTCTACCCTCTGGGGCAGGAAAAAATAAGTATTTGCCATCCTCTGTGTGGCAGTCCTTCAGGTATTTGAAGTGTGCTATCATGCCCGCCTCAGTCTTCTCTCCTAAACATAACCAGATCCTCTCATCTTTTTTTCATTCGGCCTTTCTTCCAGACCCCTGCCCATCTTCATTGCCCTCCTTTGAACCCATTTAAGTTTGTCTTCAGTTCTTGACGTGTGGTGCCCAGAAGTGGACACAGTACTCCAGATTAGTGGAAACGACTCAAGCAGCTTAAAATCAATTTGCCTCTTTGCAGCTCCTACAAAGACACCTACAAGTAAATGAGTGCTGGTTGGTGGCCCACATACTCCACAGCAATAGCTCCGCCCTCACAAGGAACAAGGATACTAGCTCTGCCAAAGGCTTGCTGCAGAGCCCAGAGTGTGCCGGGAGGGGGACAGGAAATTTTCGCTCCTCTTCCTTTCCTTCAAAAACCCTGCTTACAGCATGATCGTGCAGCCCTCAGGGACATATTTCTGGCAGTGACCAGGACTTTTTGCAGTGAGGAGAGAGAAGCAAAATAGGTTTCCTGTCCCCCGCCTGGGGCACTGGGCTGTGCAACAAGCTTCCAGCACAGCTAGTGACTGGGCGCCCTGCAAGGGCAAGGCTCTTGCTCCGCCCTCCCAGCTCTGCAGAGAATGTGGACCAATGCCCCTCATCAACTTGGAGCTTCGTGCATCTTCAGCATCCCATCTACTTCAACACATCACATCCAGTTCCCCTCCCTCCAGGTTTATGAAGCATTCTTGATGAGCGTTCTTTGAGTACACTTTACCTTCCATTTGGAGTTTTGACAAAAAACTATGGGCCACTTTGGTTCCAAAAGGAGGCACAGGAGGGCAAAACAAAACAGAGGCTCAACATCAGCTGAGACGGTTCCAACAACAATACAAAAGTGTTTCAATAATATCTTTTCCAAGGAATATTTTCACGTGACTGCCTGAGAGAGACGAGTGATCTTGCCAGAGCCCTAAGCAGGATTAGGCAGTCAAGAAGCTATCGAAACATGCTGGAATAAATATTTCTTTCCATCAGGCACAAGAAGGCCCCATGTTGAACAATGACCTTTCATAGCAGTGTGCACCAGCCACAGGCAATGGCAGGGGAGGGGAGGTTATACTGGATCATTATCAGACAGAGCTCCTTTGGAGCAACAGCCCTCTGTTCCTCCTAAACTTCTTACTGCTGCCACCAAGTGGACTTTTGGTATGGTTGGGTCTGCTACAACAGCCTTTCCAAAAACAAAAACAAAAACAAACAAACAAACCCTCAGTAGTGTGAACTTGAGAACTTATATAATATAAGCAATATATAAATATTCTTCTTCATCATCGTAGTAGTAGTGGGGAAAGGCTTATAGGCATGGGATGGAGACAATCAATAAGCTGGTGGTGGCAGCGATAAAAAGGTTAGGAGGAAGAGGGCTGTTCCTCCACAGCTCCACATTCTGCTCTTTGCACCTACAGGATGCAGGTTTGTTGACTGATTGATTGATTGAGTGAGTGCCATCAAGTCGGTGTCAACTCTTAGTGACTACATAGACAGATTCTCTCCAGGATGACCTGTCTTCAGCTTAGCCTTTAAGGTCTCTCAGTGGTGCATTCATTGCTGTCGTGATCGAGTCCATCCACCTTGCTGCTGGTCATCCTCTTCTCTTTCCTTCAACTTTCCCCAGCATTTTGGACTTCTCAAGGGAGCTGGGTCTTCACATAATGTGTCAGAAGTAGGATAGTTTGAGCCTGGTCATTTGTGCCTCAAATGGAGATTCTGGATTGATTTGTTCTATGATCTATTTGTTTGTTTTCCTAGCTGTCCATGGTATCCTCAAAAGTCTTCTCCAGCACCAAAGTTCAAAAGCATCAATACTTTTTCTATCTTGCCTCTTCAAAGTCCAGCTTTAGCATCCATAGTCACAGGAAAAACCATGGTCCGAACTATTCTAATCTTTGTAGGTGTAGACACGGCATGGCATCTAAATATCCTTTCCAAGGCCTTCATTGAAACCCTACCAAGTGCTAGTCTGCAGCGTATTTCTTGAATGCTGGATCCTTTACTGTTGACATTCGATCCTAAAAGGCAGAAGCTATCCACCACTTCAATGTCTTCATTGCCAATTCTGAGGCTGGTTGCTGTACCCGTTGTCATCAATTTAGTCTTCTTTACAATTAGTTGTAGTCCCATTTTTTTCCACTGTGCTCCTTGACTTTCATTACTAGAGGTTGCAGATCATCTGCATTCTCAGCTATCAGAGTGGTGTCATCAGCATACCGCAGGTTATTGATGTTTCTTCCTCCAACTTTAAAACCACGCTCTCCAGTATATTCAGCTTCTCTCAGTATATGTTCAGCATATAAACTGAATAAAGAGGGAGAAAGTATACATCCTTGTCTTACTCCTTTGCTGATCTGGAACCAGTCTGTTTCACCATGTTCCGTCCAGACTGTGGCTTCCTGTCCTGTGTATAGGTTTCTCATGAGAACAGTGAGGTGTTCTGGGATGCCCATTTTTCTAAGGATGTAGCACGTTTGCTACATTAGTATTTAGGGTGGCAGAGGTCTCCCCCTTCTTTAAAGCCAGTATCCATTATCTCTGAATAATTGTTGTTAAAAAGTAAGGTGTGCTGAGTGCCGTCAAGTTGATTTTGACTCCTGGCACCCGCAGAGCCCTGTGGTTTTCTTTGGTAGAATACAGTCAAAACACACCTTTCTCACACATATTGCCATTATAGCTTGGTATTCAGTATTAAACTAAGTGGAACCTACTTTCAAACAGGAATTCTAAGGAGTCCACAGTTTCCTTTCTGAATGGAGTCCAAGAATCAAACATTTCCTGGCTTCAGCTTCCTGCTCCAAACCTGGCAGCACTAATGGGTCAGTTTTAAACTGCTTCCACATTTCCCCTCCACATTTAGTATTTTAAAAAGGTCAGTGTCAGTGCTACCTAATGGAAATGCTTATATCCACACACATTATTTTACCTATGCAAATATTTAAAGGGTAGTTGATTTTTCTCTGGGAGGGGTTGAAACTCTTTTCTGACCACACCCAAACATCCAAACCTATACAGTACATGTTCTGCATATTTTTCACCTGCCCTGTCAAGGTTTCAAAACTGGCCCCTAACATTGGTTCTTGCCCCAATGATTACCTATCTGACTGATTACCGATTGGTTTCAGATATAAGTCCACATTTGCGACATTTTATCTTTGCTTTATTCAACACCAGGAATAGTAATTTTCACCCAATATGGAACTAGATAGGCTGTGAAATTAGGATTTGACAGAACATTCACCAATCTATTTTAGCAAGCTTCCTAGAGAATCAGGTTCTGGAAAGCTTTCTCTTTCTCTTTCTCAAAATAAAAATCTTATGACTATATACTAACACAGCTCTTCTGGATTTTGATTCTCTCACAGATATCAGACAAAGTCACTGGGAGCATCAATGCATACCTCAGACTTCTGGGCTCTCAATGACTTATTTAAGATAGTGCCATATGAATATCTGGATAAAAATATATAACTTGCAGAATTAAGCTCTAAAAGGTTAGTGGCTCTTTTGATAATAAGCATTGCCCAAGTATGTTAACAGTAAGCTAATTTGCCACATAAAACAAGCACCACATTTTTAGCAATGCATTATAGTTTTTAGAAGGACATTTAAAAAGATCTGTGAAGAGAGCATGTCTGCCCTTGCTTTTTAAAAATAAGAGACTAATTATAGCTTGCATCTTTATAACAGCAGCTCATTTTAAAAATATCTACAGTTAACTAAAATTGATCTCAACAACGTGGGCCACAAATAGCAAGAGGGGGGAAATCACCCACCAATGACTCTTCATATTGTTCCCTGCAGGCTTTTTCAATGAGGGTGAATACGACCTTCATGCAATGCTATCCCAGAGTGCAGAATAATGAGTAACATTTCATATTCCAGTGCTGGAGAACAAGAATTGATTTATTACCCAGATAGTGTGTCTAAATGTTTCCACTTGTAATGCCACTGTAGCATGGGGTGGGGGGTTGTCCTTTTTATGGAGAGCCTGTACGTATATAAAATGTTGATTGTCATAACAGGATCATGACCTAGATCCAGTAGTCATTTTCTGTGAGAAAATCTATTGGCAGAGGGTCAAGGAGGAAGCTATTTGCCCCGTTATTTATGATTCTCACAAAATGTTTCAGTACACAGCATGCTTTATGCCTCTTAACATATTTATCTAGAGAAATTTAGCTTTCCTCTTGCAGATATTTCTTCAGTTTATTCTATTACGGGAAAGGAATCTGAAGGATACAGGATAGCCCTACGACTCAGAGATCCCAAGAAAAGCATCAGCTTGCATGCTGTGACTTCTAGTAAAGCAGCTTCTATAAAGGGACACTAAAAATTTCTGACACAAGTACTAGAAACCCACCCCCAAGATTTCCCAAACACCACATTATTTTAGTCAAAAGATGTCTTTTAAAAGGAAGACGATGACATCCCTAAGATACCAAATGTGCTAAGAGATACTTTTAAAACACCAAGTTAGTTATCTGCCCACCACAACTTCATATCCAGCTATTAATTAGTAGAGATGTGCACGGAACCATGCGGCGCGGTCCGGCACTGAGGGGGGGTCTACCTTTAAGGGCGGGGGGGGTAGAACTTACCCCTCTCGCTGCTCTTCCCCCTCCGGCGCTGCGTTTTAAATTGAAGTTTTCAGGGCAGCAGCGTTCCTCCCTGCCGCCCCTGCCCCCGTCGTTGCCCGGAAGAAGGAGTAAGATGATCACGCATGCACGCGTCGCACGTGCGCCTGTTGCCGCCGTGCGCGCGTGCCGCATACGTCCCACGCACACTGCGTGTGTTGTATGCGGTGCACATGCGCATGCGTGATCGTCTTACTCCTTCTTCTGGGCAACGACGGGGGCAGGGGCGGCAGGGAGGAACGCTGCTGCCCCGAAAACTTCAATTTAAAACTCAGCGCCTGAGGGGGAAGAGCAGTGGGAGGGGTAAGTTCTACCCCCCCGCCCTTAAAGGCAGACCCCCCCTCAGTGCCGGACCGCCGGACCGGTCCGTTTCCGAACCAGTTCGGAGGCCTCCAACATGGCCTCCGAACCGGTTCGTGCACATCCCTATTAATTAGGTCTGTAGACATGAAAGGTCCAAGTATTTGGAAACATGTCACTGAATGCAATAGCCAGATATTCCTTTGCTGAAAGGACTAGAACACAGCAACCCATTGGATAAATAATCCTCAAGTTGTCATTCAGACCACAGTCATAGACTGTAGGACTCCTATGGGTGGGTCACCTGATAATTGCTATAGGCTCTGGTGCCTAGTACCCGTCAACCTCGCTATATGCAGTACTGCTATTTGCAGTCCTGTGTATCCACGGGTGTCCAATTGTGTCAAATCTGTGGGTATCTAATCCGTGGATACAAAAGGTTTAAAACTCATGTATTTGCAGTTCCTAGGTGGCTGGAAATCACCTCGGAGGTCATATCTGGCTGCCATTTTGTCCTGGCTGCCATTTTGTCAAGAGAAGCCATTTTGTAGCTCATTTGTTTGTGAGCATCCCCCCTCCCATGATTTTTCACAGAAAAAGTGTGGCATTGCAGGACAACTACAGACCCGCAAAGCATGGTAGGGCACTTTTTAAAAATCAATTTTGCCCTTTTAAACATTTTTTCATCATTTTTAAGCCTCCGGGAACCTAACCACCACCACCCATCCCATTGACCTGAATGCCCCATTACCCGTGGTTCCATTATCTGCAATTCCCGCACGGAACAGAATCCCAGCAGATAACGGGGTTCACCTGTATTGCAGCGTTCCAAGTAGAGTGGGTGAGGGTGAGGACATTATACAGTATCTGTGAAGAAGACGAACTAACACAGACAGATCCTGGTGCTGGTTCTGGTTGGTTAGTGGCACACAAATAGGCATAACTTCAATTATGTCCTAAAACATGGAACATATCACCTAAGAACCCATTTTTTTGTTAAAAGCTTTTTTTCTAGTAGTCATTGTGACTGAGAAAAACCTAAACACCTGCAGACATGCTTAGAAATTTGAGATCACAAACCACAGGTTGAAACACATGGAGACATATCCTCAATGGCACTTGCTCCGTGGCTTATAAAAACCAGCACACAAAAATACACCACCATTACTGTACAGATAAGTAGGAGTCATGAAAGACAGTGATTAAGTTCTGCAATGCTGTACACATTTCAGGTAGTACTGTACATGTTTTAGAAATGAAAAAATGTAAATTTGCATCCCCAAAAAGGCTGGAACATTTCCTAGAATCAAGAACCAAAGCTACGCATACAGGTATGCATTTTGAAAGGAGTACTAATCCATGATCTCTGTTAAGTGATTGAAAAGAAGAATTCTGAAAGACAACAGTACAGAGGACTTCGGTATTCAAGTTTGCCTTGGTTCAGTTTGTCATCACTTCTTTCACTCATGCACATGAAGGTTCTTGAGGCTCACCTGGTTCCAGTTTAGAAACTGCATAAAGGAGGTCATAATTGATGACAGGTGTTGCATCATGTATTGGCTGCCAACCGACAGGAGGGGAAGCTGGAGGCGAGATGAGCAACTGCTTTGCTGGCTGGGGAGGAGCCAAATGAAGCTTGTCCCCATCGATCTCAGAGGACTGGACCTTTTATGGATGAGAGAAACAGACTTGGGAGTTTCATCTCAGTAGAGGGAGGACAAAACTAGCAAATGACAGAGAATGGGTTTGCAAATAAATGCCACTAGACCAGGCCTGCTCAGCTTAGGCCCCTCAGCTGTTTTTGGACTACAACCCCCATATTCCCCAGCCACAGTGGCCAACAGCCAGGGATTATGGGAGTTGTAGGCCAACATCTGCAGGAGGGCTGACGTTGAGCAGCCCTGCACTAGATCCTCGATCATTTTCAGGGTAGCATAGATAGATAGATAGATAGTTTTGCTTAGTCACCCCTGCTGAGTTTCCATTACAAACTACTACACAACTGGCATTAAGTGGGTCTCTTTTTCAGAAGTCTCCCTGTGTAAAATAAGGGGAGAATTGAGTAAAAGCCTTGGAATGGTGAAGCACAGGGATGTGTACAAAATTGATTTTGCAATTAGTTTTGAGATCAAAATGAATAGCAAAATCCTCAAAATGGTTCATCAAAACAGCGGCCAAGCCAACTGTTTCAATCAATCAACCTCAAAATGATTTGAGTGATTCGGCCATAGGGAACAACGCGAAACTCAAAACATCCCATTGTTCCCCATGCATAGGTCCTAGGAATACCAAAGTGGGTTGGGTGGTTAGGCATGATGGGTGCTACCCATCACCAAACCCACAAATGAAATGGGCAGGTGGGCAATTGCATTTTTTTTAACCTTTCCCAAAAACCCCATAGGGTCCTATGGGGGTTTTTGGGAGAGGTTTAAAATCACCCGCTTGCCCATTTCTTTTCTAGCTTAGGTGCTAGATAGCACCCATCATGCTCTATCACACAAACCATTTTGGTGTCCCTGGGACCTACTCATGGGGACCAATGGGGTGTTTCGAGTTCCCCGTTGTTCCCTATGGCTGATACAAGCTGCACTCATAGAGTGCACAGAACAAGTTTTGCATTGCAACTTGCAGTGCATTTTGCATCCCTGCCTTGCAAAACACTGCAGATTAGAAGGACACAGTAAAAAGGAATCTGTCCCTCCCGACAGAAAACACATTTCCCCCAAAACACAGTCCAAAAATGGCCACAAAGGAATCACTGGCCCAGAATCCACTGCCAGCCACAGTGCCTGCGCTACAGTAATATCATTGGCACTAGTTGCGCTCTCTCTCTCTCTCTCTCTCTCTCTCTCTCTCTCTCTCTCTCAATTATGACTTCCTAGCATTGCAACAGCTGCCACAGCAGCACCCTTACTTAGCACCAAGCATAGCTATAAACTCAGTTAGAACAATGTCTTCAGCTACATTTTGACTGAGTACACCTTGCAATGCAGAATGCAGAGCAGACCAGAGTAAGTGAAACATGTTAGTCTCAAGACCAGACATGGAGCTCATCTCACAGCAGTCGCCAAGAAAACATCACACACACACACACACACACAAACACCCCTGCCACTGTCCAATGCCACAACACAAACCACATCTCAAGGAAGGAAGGCACTCAAGTTCTGCCTTTGTCAGTCTGAGATCCAACAAAACCAGATAGGTAATATAGCAGCAATAGTACAGTATATTATACTCAACTCTGAGAAAATAAAACCACAAAATCAAACCTTCCTTCCTCCTCTTACTCATGCTCTGGTAACCTCTTGCTTAGATTACTGCCATGCATTGTATGTCGGGCAGCCTTTGAAAATGGTCTGGAAATTGCAGCTGGTACAAATAGGGCTGCAAGATTATTAACTGGGACTGAATGTTTTGAGCATATTACGCCAGTGCTTAGTCAGCTGAACTGGCTCACAGTCCATTTCTGGGGCCAATTCAAAGTGCTCGTTTTAACCTTTAAAGACCTAAATGCCTGGGATCTAGTTCAGTCTACCACCTGTTCTCTTGACCCTTGTAGGACATGGCTTATACTATCTGGCAGGGGGCTTGTTGTAGAAGGCCTGGTAGATATTATAAATGCTCCTCTGAGTGAGGGCAAGATGCCATCCTTTCTTAAGGAGGCAATCATTAGACCTTTTCTGAATTGGATCCCTCAGAGTTAAGCAATGCCTGTCTCCATCCTTTCATGGCTGGGCAAGGCCTCCCAGCTTCAGACAGTCTTGGGGAAAAGTGGTTTTCTTAATGTGGGGTCCACCAGATGTTGCTGAACTGTAACTCCCAGCATCCCCAGCCACAACATCTGGTGGACCCCACATTAAGAACCACTGGTCCAGTATTCCCTCTAACAGGAATTCCCAGATGTTGTTGACTACAGCTCTCATAATGCCCAGCCAAAGGCCATTGCAGCTGGGGATGCTGGGAGTTGTAGTGAACAACATCTGGGGATCCCTGTTAGAGGGAACACTGCACTGGTCATTGCTAACTGTTTTTTGGGAGGGCTGTGGGGTGGAGACTGCCTTGGTTGGCCTGATGGATTATCTCCAATGGGAAAATGACAGAGGGAGTGTGACTCTGTTGGTTCTTTTGGTCTCTCGGCAGCTTTCAGTACTATCAACTATAGTGGACAATCTGAGAGGACTGGGAGGGGGAGGCACTGCTTTGCAGTGGTTCCACTCCTACCTCTCAGGCAGATTCCAGATGGTGTCTTTTGGAGACTGTGTTCTTAAAAATGTAAACTTGTATATGGTGTACCCCAGGGCTCCATACTGTCTTCAATGCTTTTAAAAATCTACATGAAACCGCTGGGAGAGATAATCAGGAGATTTGGTGCAGGGTGTTATCAATATGCTGATGATGCCCAAATCTATTTCTCCATATCTACATCATCAGGAGAAGGCATAACCTCCCTAAATGCCTGCCTGGAGAAGGTGATGGGTTGTATGAGGGATAATAAACAGACTGAATCCAAATAAGATGGAAGTACTTCTAGTGCAGGGGCAGAACTCAGGAGACCATTTTGATCTGCCGGGTCTGGATGGGGTCACACTTCCCCAGAAGGCAAGAGGTACACAGTCTGGGAGTGCTTCTGGATCCAAACCGCTCCCTGGTGTCTCAGGTTGAGGTGGTGGCCAGAGATGCTTTTTATCAGCTGTGGCTGATAACGCCAGCTGTGTCCGTTTCTTGAGACAAACAACCTCAGAACAGTAGTACATAGGCTTGTAACCTCCAGACCACAATACGCTCTGTATGGAGCTGCCATTGTATGTAGTCTGGAAAATGCTGTTAGTACACAATGTGGCCATCAGGTTGCCCTCTGGGACATCTCAAAGAGACCATATTAATCATATTTTAAATGAAATACACTGGCTACCAATAGGTTTCCAGGCAAAGTACAAAAGTGCTGGTTATAACCTATAAAGGTTATAACCTATATTATCCATAAATACAAAAAATAAAATAAAGCCCTAAACAGCTTAGGCCTTGGGTATTTAAGAGAACGTCTTCTTCACTATAAGACCCATTGCCACTGAGATCATCTGCAGAGGTCCGTCTGCAGCTGCCACCAGCTCATCTGGTGGCTACACTGGACTGGGCCTTCTCTGTTGCTGCCCCAAGACTCTGGAATGGACTCCTTGCTGACCCTCCCCATCTCTGACAACTTTTTAAAAGTCCCTAAAGACACATTTATTCAACCCAAGCTTTTTAACCAGACTTGTGGTTTGAGATTGCTTTAAGGTTTCAATTTCTGTTTTAATTAGTTTTTTATGTTGGGTATGTATTTTTCATTGGACACTTCTGTTCTAGAGGTTTGTGAGGCAAAGAGACGTTCTGCAAACCTCTCCCCTCAGCTCAGCGTCAGAGAGTGATGCCACTAGTGGCAGCACCAGGAAAAAAAAATTGAGGAGGCAGCCTGGGGCAAAGTGCATTTATGGGTGACTGAGCTGTGTCCTACACATTAGATTTCTGAAACAGAAATTGGGGTGGGGGGGGGGAGAAGTGGGGGAAAGCCACTTTTCAGGGTAGCAGCTTCAGGGGGGGGGGCATCCCCTTCTGGAGCCACCCATAAAAGCCACCACATCCCCCCCCCCATTCAGAGTTCTATCTGAGCACAGCAACAAAAGTGAAAATCTTTTGTCTTATTCCTTTACTTGAGCTTCACTGCAACAAGGAAACAGGAGGGGGGGAAACAACAGTGGGTTTTAAATGAGAAAAGAGCAAACGGCACAAGTGCAAATGAATCAGGGACACTGTGGTCAGTCTACACATGAAGGCTGGCAGTGCAAATTCCATAAAGCCCAGGAAAATTCCTACAAATAAGAGTCTGGGGGGAAACCCACAGCAGAACTACTCAGAAAATGCCGGAATGTAACAGCTACCAATTGATGTTGTGTGACCTTTCTTCAAAAGCGGACAAAGGGTATCAATTCTGGACTACACAGCTAGTGTGGAGCTGGCCCCTGTGCCTCCCTTCCCCTTTCTTGGCCCAAGGCTTTCCCCCCTCACAGGGATGTTGCTTCTTCAGCACAATTAGAACCTTTCTTGGGATTCTCCCTGCTGTATGTGCCTTTCAAGTAAGCTGTAGAGCTGGCTGACTGTTGTAATGGGTTGTCCACCCTTCCTTCCTTACCCGTCATGTGTCAAAAGGGTGGTCATTTGCACTGTGTGCGTGTGTGAGGCAGTAGGATCCAGACCTCTGTCTGCAGAGCTACTGGGAGTATGTCAATTACCAGGCTTGTGTTGGGTGCATCATGGTGGTCAACTACAAGTGGGTGCATCATGGTGGTCAAGAGTGCTGTGCTGACCTTGTAACTGGCAGGTTGCATCTTGTGAGGGGGAAGGATGATGCCACGGAGGTGTTCTGCCATTGTCATGTGTGAATTGGCTCTTTTCATGGCTGATTTGGATTCATCGCCATCGCATTACACTGCAATTGGTGTGTCTCATTTTGACAGGGTTACAACATTGGTAGCTCAACGCGTTATCATATTCCTTTCAGTTTTTCTGCTGGGAATGTACAGAATCTTGACCACACCATGCCAGTGTTAGCAGTCACCAGCATACCATAAAACCTCACACAACCCAACTGGGCTTTAGACAACAGTGGATTTCTGTGTGCTCTTAAAAGTCAATTTTCCCTCTGCTTCAATCATATCTATGCCAAGTATTGTAATTACCGTACTTGGCATAGATACGACTGAACCAGAATTTCTCTTGACAGTAACTTAATGAAGATTTAAGATCATCCTATCTATACATAGATGAAGAACAATGTTTATGCTAACAACATTCTTACCTGTGCAAAGTACAGTTTTAACTTCTTCCCTCGGAACTGTGTTTCATGAAGTTCTATTCTGGCACGAGCAGCTGATTTGGGATTGCTAAAGTTTATCCGCACACGCCGAAAACTCTTAAACAGCTGAAATGTCACACAGTCATCATAAGCACGGAACAAGCCCTCAAATTTCTCCTGCAAACGTAAAAAGATTCTAGTCAGATTAAAAGCCCATTTTGTTGGTGTGTTGTCCTGTACATTCCTGATAAACATTGACCATTCCATCTACATAAATATTATATACCTGATCATTGGTCTCTGTATTTGTTGAAGGTGGGTAACGTGAGAGTTAGGCTCATTACCCGTTTCCTTTACATTATGGACTGCAAATACTAAGAGCAATAAAAATCATTCTCTAGAGTGAGCAATGAATTTGTAAAGGGCTTCTAATAAACTATTTAGCTATTTTTACAAGCCATTTATCACGAATGACAAATCATTCCTCAGCACAAGATTTACTGAAATAAGAACAGTAGATTTCCCACTCACCCCTCCCCCGTATTTTGCATTCAAGGAACAAACTGTCTCAATTGTTTTCATACAGTTAATAAGAACAAGGCAACTGAGAACTGCAACTAGGTCTCACAAAGTCACAGATCCAGGAAGAATCAAGACTTCCATAAGGAAAAAGAGGACAGATCTCCTGTACCTTTAAGAGATGCAAAGAAGAGGGAATTTCAGCAAGGATAACTTTTCTTTCCCTTGCATGTAGGGTTGCCATATTCTGGCTTTCCAAATGTGGGTGCCTAATTTGCATATTATGTAAATTGGCTTGAAAATAATTTTTGAGCACAATAGAGACTGCACGTTTTGCTCCATAACTCCGCTTCTACAAGGGCTAGAGTTTAGCTTTAAAAAAGAAATAAATCTGAAATCTGGGTGAATCTGGGTGGGCTAAGCAATATAGGTGAGATGCTTAATATCCAGATGAAACCCAAAGTTGGGGGGGGGCATGGCAACTTTACGCATGACAAACTGCACCTGCTGAAATCCCCTCTTCTGTGCATCTCTTAAAGGTACAGGAGACCTGTCCTCTTTTCCACAAGGTAGCCTTAGGAAGGATATAGACCTCAGCGAGGTCCAATGGGGAAAGGAACAGGACCTCAGCTAGCCCCGGGCAGGAACTCACAAGAGCTGCATGCATTAGCAACATAGGAGAAAAGTAGCTCCAGCAACTGCTTGGAACCAACTGCTGGTTTTTAGGGTGGCTGCCCAGGCAAAGAGAACTGGCAGCATCCCTTCCCAGGGGAAGAGTCCAGTTTATATATTGTTCTTGGTGTGTTGTGCTTAACTGCGGAATTGGTCAGTATTCTATGCTACACTGTGGGTGGAGGGGGCACAGTGAGAGGCAAGGCAATTTCCTTGGGCTCTCAAATGAATTCAATGGGTGTACATTTACTTAGAACAGCTCTTTTGTTGCCTTAATTTTACACTAGTGAGGGGGAGACTTTGTCCTCTGCAAGGATAGGAACGGGCCTAAACTAGTCACTCTTCCTATGTCCATGTTCCTGAAACCACCCATCTTCTCCCCCTCACACAGGCACAGCAATATAGGGCTAACAGTTTCAAGTTACCCCACTGCGAGTTTTCCCCTCTTTTGAGTGGGGGGCAGTTGAAGGGGAGAGTAATATCTCCAATGCTGATAACTGGTAGGGCTTTTTGTGTTAATTAAATTGTTATGTGATTCTTGTATGCCTGCCTAGAGGGGTGACAGACCACAAACGACTGGGCTGAATAAGCCTGTTCAGAGTTTTGTATTGCAGCTGCAACAGGCTTTACATGGGAAGTGCTTCCAGATCCCAATAGGGGTCCCTATGGTACAAACAGATCAAGAGATTAGGATATTGATTAGATCAGATCAATTGAATTTTCCATATCTTCTTCTGCAGCCTGTCTCCCCAGAGGTCATTGTTTGGCACCCTACATGGCAAAAAAGAATGAAATATATTGATATGAGAACAAATATTCAGGATTAAATTGGGAATAATTGTTGTATTTCAAAATAAGAACAAAGCAAGCCTGCAACAACTGTTTTTCCACTACACTACAGGGGCAAGCTGCATGCTTTCCCCATTAATGCACAACAGAGATATCAGAGATATTACATTAGATGGCAGGCTTACAGAAGTGCAGGTGGCTCATTTATTTAGATTCTCTACTTTTTAAGCAAAGTGATGTCTGATGTGGGAATGCACAAATCTTAAGCCCCACTCAGATGTTTAATAACAAATCCTATTCAAAGCTACACCCCTCAAAGTGGACAAGAAGTTCTGCCCTGGAGCTGCCACTCACCCCCTCCTGCTTGCCCGCTCACAGTTAAGGTGCCATTGGTGTGAAAAGGGAACTGCCATAACCATGATGGCAGATGCTTCCGTGATCACCTTGGGTGATCCAGGCTAGCTGCCGATCACAGAAGCACCAGCCATCACAGTAAAAGCCAAGGGCTATTAATTTAAGGGGGGTGGGGTGGGGGTGATGGGGATCAGAATGAAATTTCAGCTTCTCTAAGGTATTGCCAGAAATCCATACTACATCTCAGTGTTTCTGGGCAGACGTACTGGAAGATTATAATTGGGTCATTATGGCTTGATACAGCTTTTCTTTAAGCAGGGACTGGGACATGTGGAAAATAATATCCTCAGTTTTGCTTCTCCCTGAGGTTCCAGTGCCAGATGTGGTGATCACATTCAAAGTTCCCTTCCTCTAGAGCAGGCCTGCTCAACTTCGGCCCTCCTGCAGATGTTGGCCTACAACTCCCATAATCCCTGGCTATTGGCCCCTGTGGCTGGGGCTTATGGGAGTTGTAGTCCAAAAACAGCTGGGGGGCCTAAGTTGAGCAGGCCTGCTCTAGAACAGGGGTGTCAAACTGAGGCCCTCCAGATGTTGTTGGCCTACAACTCCCATCATTCCTGGCTACTGGCCATAGTGACTGGGGATGATGGGAGTTGTAGGCCAACAACAGCCTGTGGGCCACAGTTTGACACCCCTGCTCTAGAGAGAAGTCAGAAAGAAAGGATTTAAACTATTGTGTAAGGAATTCAATCCTATCACTTTTTCCTGCTGATTCTACAATCCTGACTATTCGAAAGTTCAGCTTTTGATTGTAGTTCTATGCCTTCCATTTTAAGGTGAAGATCTCTTGTAGTCCTTGTCAGTGTATCTAACTTAGTATGGTGCTAAGATAAATGCTTCAGATAAACCAGAAGGGGACAAAGTTGAACCAGGTAAAGAGCAAACAGAAGAATGTGCTAGCTGATCAAAGAGATCAAATGGTCATAAGAAAGACTGCACGCCTAGTAAGAGATTCAGCATATAGGTGCTTATATGCCAATGCCAGAAGCCTCCAAGACAAGATGGGTGAGCTGAAGTGCTTGGTTGCTAATGAAAACATAGATATACTGGGTGAAATTGAAACATGGTGGAACAGTGTATTCTTGGATATAAACTCTATAGAAAGGACAGGAAGGGGCAAACTGGGGGTGGAGTAGGACTGTATGTTAAAGAAGGGATAGACTCTAACAAGATAGAAAACCTAGGTGGACTGGAGTCCTCCACAGAAACCCTGTGGGTGACAATACAAGGCTGGAAAGGAAATGTGCTACTAGAGATGTGCTATCGCCTTTCTGATCAAAACGATGACAGTGATTGGGAGTTGTAGAAGGAAACCAGGGAGATGTCAAAGAGAGACAGAGCTGTAATAATGGACAACTTCAGTTGCCCACACATAGACTGGGTAAATTCACATTCAAGTAATGACAAAGAGGCCAACTTTCTAGATATGCTGAATGATTGTGCCGTAGAAGAGTTGGACATGAAACCAACCAGAGAAAAGGTAATCTTGGACTTAATCCTGAGTGGTGCACAGGACCTGGTGCAGGTTGTCAGTGTCTTGGAACCTTGAACCATAGTGTAATCCAATTCAGTTTATATGTGAGTAGAGATTCACTAAGGAGGTCTAACACAGACACTTTGAACTTCAGGAAACTTCTCTAAAATGAGGAGTTTGGTGAAAAGAAAACTGAAAGGGAAAATCAATAGTGTCACTTCACCCCAGAATGAGTGGAGTTTATTTAAAATCACAATAATAGAAGCCCAGTTAGGTGTACCAAAAAGAAGGAAAGGTACCACCAAGTCCAGAAGGATGCCAGCATGGCTAACAAATAAAGTCAAAGAAGCTATAAGGCGGAAGACATCCTTCAGAAACTGGAAGGTCTGCCCAAATGAAGAGAACAGAAAGGAACACAAACTCTGGCAAAAGAAATGCAAGGAGACAATAAAGGTGGTGAAAAGAGAGTTTGAGGAACATTTAACTAAAAGCATCATGGGGAACAACAAAAATGTCTTTAAATACATCAGAAAGAGGAAATCTGCCAGGGAGATGGTGGTCTTTGTTAGATGATGGAAGGGATTATTAAGGGGGCTATGGAAATTCAAACAAGCTAAATAAGTTATTTGCAATCATTATGGGTGACAACTCGAGGACTGAAGAGAAATCTGTCACTAGGGATGTGCTATCGCCCTGCAGATCAAAACGCTGAGAGGAACCTGGAGTTGGAGTAGCAAATCGGAGAGGCATCAAAGAGAGACAGAGCTGTAATAATGGGGGACTTAAATTACCTTCACATAGACTAGGCAAATTCATGTGCAGGTATTGACAAAGAGGACTAATTTCTGGACATGCTAAATGACTGCACCTTAGAACAGTTGGTCACAGAACCAACCAGAGAGAAGGTGATCTTGGGGTTGTGGTGGACAGCTCATTAAAAGTGTCGACAAAAAGTGCAGCAGCTGTGAAAAAGGCTAATTCCATGCTAGAAATCATTAGGAAGAGGACTGAAAACAAAAATGCTAATATTATAATGCCCTTATACAAATCTATGGCCCACCTTAAGTGGCACAGCGGGGAAATGCTTGACTAACAAGTGGAAGGTTGCTGGTTCATATCCCCGCTGGTACTATATCGAGCAGCAGTGATATAGGAAGATGCTGAAAGGCATCATCTCATACTGTGCGGGAAGTGGCAATGGTAAACCCCTCCTGTATTCTACCAAAGAAAAACACGGGGCTCCAGAAGTCGAAACCGACTTGACAACACACTTTACCTTTTATACAAATCTATAGTGCATACAGCTAAACCCTGTTATCCACAGGGGTTCCGTTCTGCGGGAGAACAGTGGATAATAGAACCACAGACTGAAGTCAATGGGATTTGGGGGAATAGGTTCCTGAAGGCTGGCAAAAATGGGCAAAACACACAAACAACTGGGGTGGAGACCATGAAAAGGCAGCAAATAAAGTACCCTATCGTGCTCTGTGGGTGTCCAGCTGTCCAGGAATCCCCCCCCCCCGCCTTGCAGGCCCAATTTCCCTGTTTTTCTAGATGCAGGGAAGAGAGAGGGCATGTCCTCACCTCTTGCCTGTGGGCTTCTCAAGGGCATCTGGTGGGCCACTATGTGTAATAGGATGATGGACTGGATGGGCCTAGGGCTTGATGCAGCCGGGCTGTTTTTATGTTCTGAACCTCCAACATTTGCTGCTCCAAAGCTTTAAGAGTCACCAACCATCCCATTGTGAGATACTTTCTTTCTTTAAGTTGCTTTGATTGATTTGCCACTGTGAGTGTTGTATCTTAAAATCCAAGGGAACTGCCTTCTTCCTCCAGTAGCTGCAGCAGTCAATGTATCATGCATTCCACACTATAAATTGTGCTTGTGCTGCAGTGTTTGGGATAGATCCTCTCAGATGGTAACAAGTAGAGCCTGATCACCATTATTTTAATTGTGGCGGAGGCTGGTTTTTTAGTTAGTGTGCTGGGGAGTACTCTGACTGTGCAGCCATCTAAGATAGATAACAATATCTTTTTGGTCTATTTTTATATTTCACTGTCTGCACATTACTGAGTGTATTATCACTGATGTTTATTTTCTTAAAGGTTACTTCCAAATAAAGAGGCTGCCTCGGTTTTTATAGATTATTCAAATTCTGGCAAGTCACCCTGCCTATGTAGACCTTCAGTTACAAGGAATACAAAAGGCCTGTGCTTTCTTTGACACTCAACTTGTGTTCACACATACACACATCACAAAATAAATCTCTAAACTAAGAATTCTATGTTAGAAAAAGGAATTGAAACTATGTCTCCAGATGCTGCCATCAAATCGACAAAAGCTAATATTATTATGTTCTTCCATCTGAGCTATTCAGAAATAACCACTTCACTTTTGTACCATTCAGCTCTAAAAATCAGAATAACCTATTTTAAAAGAAAAGAATATATCTGAACTTCTTCCTTATTTTGTTTAACTAGAGGGAAAGTCCTCCCATTCCCAGGATGTGGTTAGGCTGGATCAGTTTCAGTCTGTGACTCCTGAGGATGTGGACGACTGCTTGGAATAGTGTGGCCTACCACCTGTTCTCTTGGCCCTTGTCCGACATGGCTTACGCTATCTAGCAGGAGGATTGTTGTAGAAGGCCTAGTAGATATCATAAATGCTTCTCTGAGGGAGGACAAGATGCCATCCTGTCTTAAGGAGGCAATCATTAGACCTCTTCTGAAGAAGCCTACATTGAATCCCTCAGAGCTATGCAACAATAGGCTTGTCTCCAACCTTCCAGGGCTGGGCAAAATAATTGAGAGGGTGGTGGCTGCCCAGCTCAAGGCAGTCTTGGAAGAAACTGATTATCTAGACTAGGGCTGCTCAACTATAGCCCTCCTGCAGATGTTGACCAACAACACCCATAATTCCAGGCTATTGGCCACTGTGGCTGGGGATTATGGGTGCTGTAGTCCAAAAACAGCTGGGGAGCCCAGGTTGAGCAGGCCCAATCTAGACCCATTTCAAACTGGCTTTCAGGCGGGCTATGGGGTGGAAACTGCCTTGGTTGGCCTGATGGATGATCTCCAATTAGGAACTGACAGATAGAGACTCTGTTGGTCCTTTTGGATCTCTTGGAGGCTTTTGATATTATCACAATCTCTTGATAGTATCTCTTGGAGGCTTTTTGATGCTGGTGTTGGGAGGCACTGCTTTGCAGTGGTGATTCCATCTGGAATCTCAGGCAGATTCCAGATGGTGTCATTTGGAGACTGTTGCACTTCAAAATCTGAATTTTGATATGGTGTCCCTCAAGAGACCATATGGTCTCCAATGCTGTTTAACTACATGAAACCACTGGAAGAGAAAATCAAGAGATTTGGTGCAGAGTGTTATCAGTATGCTGATTACACCCAAATCTTTTTCTCCATCTCAACATCATCAGGAGAAGGCATAACCTCCCTAAATGCCTGCCTGGAGTCGGTGATGGGCTGAATGAGGGATAACAAACTGAGGCTGAATCCAGATAATATGGAGGTACTTATTGTGTGGGGTTGTAACTTGGGAGATGATTTTGATCTGCTGGTTCTGGATGGGGTCACATTTCCCTAGAAGGAACAGGTAGTCTGGGGGGTGCTTTTGGATCCAAACCTCTCCCTGGTGTCCCAGGTTGAGGCTGTGACCAGAGGTACATTTTATCAGCTTTGGCTGATACGCCGGTGGTGTCCATTTGAGATAAATCACCTCAAAACAGTGATTCATCTGCTGGTAACCACCAAACCTGACTACTGAAAGGCGCTCTATGTGGGGCTGCCTTTGCACATAGTCCAGAAACTGCAGTTGGTACAGAATGTGGCAGCCAGGTTGGTCTCGGGGTCATCTCAAAGTAAATATATTACCCTACACTAAAAGAGCTACATTCGTTTCCAGGCAAAATACAAGGTGCTGGTTATAACCTATAAAGCCGTAAACAGCTTAGGCCCTGGACATTTAAGAGAACGTTGTCTTTGTCATTGAGATCATCTGGAGAGGTTTGTCTGCAGTTGCCACCGGCTTGACTGGTGGCTACTCAGGGATGGGCCTTCCCTGTTGCTGCCCCAAGGCTTTGGAATGCACTCTCTGTTGAAATAAGAACCTCACCATCTCTGACAACTTTTTAATAAGCAGTTAAGACACATTTGTTCAACCAGAGCAGCTCCATCCCCTAAGGAGAATATCTTACATTCTCACATGTAGTCTTCCATTCAGATGCAACCAGGGCAGACCCTGCTTAACAAAGAGGACAATTCATGCTTGCTACCATAAGACCAGCTGTTCTCCTCAGTCACAGAGTTTTCAATACTGTGTTAAATTTTAAATTCTTTTAACGTTTTAATTTTGTTTTTAATTTGTACTGTTGTATTGTGAACCCCCCAGAGACATAGATTTGGGGCAGTATATAAATATGTTAAATAAATAAAATTAACTCTTTGTTGTATAGAGTAGCTGCTTATGGGCAGCTTCACACAACTGCCAATGGGCTTGTAAGTTGGCTCCTGGCAGGCAAGACATCTGAACCTCCTCAAGCCCTGTTTCTGAGATTCTCCGCCTATCATTCTCCAGACATCCATCCCCAAGATCTGGAAGTCAGCCTGAGAATGTTGGGCAGAGAGCACAGCAATTGGACGAGCGGGTTCAGATGTCATACTCACTAGAAGTGCATAGTCCCAGTCACCGACATTTCAGCTTCATGACTTACAGACAACAAGACTTACAGACTTATTGAGAGTCATGTGAAGATGCCATATATACGTATATACTTTGAATGTACCATTCACACCACTGTTCCCTCTAAGGCGTGCACAAGCTCACACATTTTCTGAGTTAATTCTAGATCCCACTCAGGTTGAATCAGGAAGGCCCCACTTTGAATGCATATGTGCACACACTGCCTTGATACTCCCTCCCAGAACAAAACTCATTCCGCACACAGATGGAAAAAAATTAAAGAAAACACTGATTCACACCCTTAACCACAAAAGCCATCTTTCTCTACTGATGGATTTCTATGGATACTCCTAACTGGATTCTAATTCAGGGGGCTGCAAGCAGGATGGAATCCTTTGGCAAACACAAAGTATTTTGTTTAGTGCAGATACTCACTGAACAATGCATTACGTGTAAATATGATGCTGTTTCAGCTAAGTTTTATTCATTTTCAGCTGATAACAGTACAGTCCACAGCAAAGAACATTAATCATCAGCCAAAGTTAATAGCTCTCAGCTGCATCTTAAGCCGTCAAATTCCTTCCAGATAGTCATTAATCACCAGGAAATGCCTTGTGCATTCAGCATTACCTCTTCAATTGTTACTAGTGTTGACTTTTAATTTAAACACCGAGTTAGATAACAGGATTTCAGGTTTATTTTAGAATTAACAATTCCATAGTTAACCCCTGCTAACTGGGCAAAGAGGCAACTTTTACCTTGGGGATTCTCTTTATTTAGCAAGGGGAGAGCAACTGGCCCTATCCACCCCCAGGACAGTACCTCCAATGACTGTTGCTGGTGTCTATCTTGTGTTTCTTTTTAGAATGTGAGCCCTTTGAGGACAGGGAGCCATCTTATTTGTTTGTTATTTCTCCGTATAAACCGCCCTGAGCCATTTTTGGAAGTGCAGTATAGAAATCAAATGAATGAATGAATGAATAAAATAGTTATGTGCAACATGTGCCTGTATAGGGATAAATTACACCTATTTGCCCCTCTGAAACATTCTCTCACAATGGGATAAACAACAACACTTCTTTGTTTTTGCCTAGATAAAGCATAAGTTTATACCCTGCACAGTTTGTTTGTTTTTAAGGTTGTGTGCTTATTTTTTAAAAAAGGGGAGGATACAGATTACAAACTAATAGAGACAATGGCTGACATCTTGACTAATGAAGCACATGTGGGGACGCCAGAGGAGCCCTTGAACAATTCCCCCAGTACTCTTGTGCTCACGTTGCTGCACAAGAGCACTCATACTGCTGAGTGCTGCCCATGCTCTAGAAGCATTCTATAAGAGCAACATGTTGCTGAGTGTCAGCAATGTGTTTCCACTCTTCCAGAGCGTGGGCAGCGTTTGGAAGTATTACAACATTTACACAACAGTGTGAGGGCAAGAGGACCAAGTGAGTGACACAAGGGCTGCTCCTACATCCCACCCCTACAGACCCTACTAAGGTGCAGACTTCTTTAGTCAAGATATCAGTCAGTGGCTCTAATCCAGATAGCCCCTTCAAGTGCATACAAAGGATATGGCATAGCATAGTCTTATTTTGGTCTTTGACCAGCGTGGTGTAGTGGTTAGAGTGCTGGACTAGGACCGGGAGACCCAAGTTCAAATCCCCATTCAGCCATTCTACTAGCTGGGTGACTCTGGGCCAGTCACTTCTCTCTCAGCCTAACCTACTTCACAGGGTTGTTGTGAAAGAGAAACTCAAGTATGTAGTACACCGCTCTAGGCTCCTTGGAGGAAGAGTGGGATATAAATATAAAATAAACAAACAAACACAACAAAAACAACAACAAAAAACATTTAAGTCAATCTACTCCTACAAAGTAATAAAGGATCTCTATAAAATCACCTAAAAACATCATACAGCGAGTAGAAGAAGCTAAAAGTTAAGACTATGAACATAAAACTATATACAAAAATTAATCAACACTGGTATCAGAATGACACTGAGTATAAAGGGGGCAAGACAGCAAAATTGTGTGCCTGATACAGAATGGTGTTAAATCTCGTTCCCTATTGTATTCTGTACTATGTATGGCATCAGTACATCCAACAAGTGGACGCAACAGACAATCAGGCGTAACAAGGGTTATGGCAACTGCTCACAAACACTTTGGTTGTCACAGGAGTTCTTACACCTTCAATGACTCCATAGGTTTCTGCAGGTGCTTTTCTCACCCCCATATGAGAAAAACCTAGCAAAATCTACTCAAGTACTTGTCATCTTAGCAAAGGGTTGCCAGGTTTTCCTCCACCCTCCATGGCAGCTTTTCATAGCAAGTTCTTGGGCAACTTGTTGAGGGGTTGCAGAAAGAATAGCAGCTTCTTGAAAGAAAAAGCCCTGAGATCTTGTAATATAGTTCTCTGGACTGGGGCCATTTTGTATACCCAGATAACAATTCTATAACTGCTTCCTGATGTCAAAGTTCCTGATAGCTCTGCTATGGTTTTTTGATTCTCATTTCTCATGTTACATTTTATATAAGAGCAGCTCTGCTGGATCAGACCAAAGGCCTATCTAGTCCAGCATCCACTTTCTCACAATGGCCAACCACATGCCTGTGGGAAGCCAGACGCGTATCCAGGGTAGGGCAGGCAGGGCACATGCCCAAGGCGCCACTTGATGGGGGGCGCAAAACTGCTACGCCCACCACCACCACCACCACCACAAAATTAAATGTAGTCAGAAGCCTCAAGCCACAAGCAGGCACCACTGGGCAGGCCCACTGCTCATCACTGGCGCTGCCATGCCCGGCGTCTCCTGGCGGTGCCGGCACCCACCCCACCGCACCACCACCCCCATTCGTGCAGGCGCAGTGCTGAGCGCACTCCACTTGCATCCTGAGTCTGGCCGGGCAGCAGTGGGCAGCCTCCGAGCTGATTGGGCCACCACGCTGGCCAGACGAGTATAAGCCAGTTCAATTTCAGTGAGCATGCACCCTGCATGACCATCGACCGACCACGTGGGTTGAGAGGTAGCAGCAATGGCATTTGCGTGCTGTTCATTGTCAGGTGCTGCTGCCATCTGTTTTGCCCACCACAGGCCACCAAGACCAGCCACTCTCCACTGCCAGCAAGCTGCATTCTCTCTGCTGCACACACACACTCCAGACCAGTCCCATTCAATCCGAAGAAGTAAACTATGCTCAAAAACTAATCTCTCTCGTGTGTCATCATGCACGCCCTACCCTGTAAACATTGCTTAACTAGAGAACACTGCTTCAGTCTGCAACAACTCTCATTCATCATCGGTCAAAGTGTTCCAGAGCTGCAGCACACTAGGGATGCTTACTTGAGAGTAAGCCCTCTGAATTCTATGGGGCTTAATTCCAAGTAGACTTGTATAGTTCAGCTGGTCAGGGGCGAGAGAAGGGTTCTATGATCCACAGGGCGCAGTGAAGTTTGGGGGGAAGTAGGGGTGTGATCCAGAAAAGGACAGTGTGCTTAATCACCTCCCTCTTTGTTTTAAATTGACTTTTTGGACAAAGAAAATGTGCAGAGGGGTTTACTCACATGCAAGCCAGTGGCGGGAGAGGCTGGAATGACCAGGCTCTTGACGGTACCTTTATCCTGAATTCCACGTGTTGCCTAAAACTGTGTGTGTGAGAAAGAGGACTCTGACAAGGCAAAGCTGTGCTTGCACAAACGAGCTGGCGAGAGCCAGGTGGGCTGGCAAGGGGGGGGGACTTTTCAGCCTGCAAGCCCCCACCCCACTACTGGGGGAAGGGGGGTGCATGCTGGGCTGGGGCACATCTGGCGGGCTGTTTGCCTGAGCACATGCACCCTCCTCCTCCTCTTCGCTCAGCCTTCATTGTTGGGCTGGAGCAGAGGTGATGTCCTCTTTCTGGGTGGGACAGAGGTGAGGCGAGGCCGGGCGGGCGTAGCTCCTGGGGGCCGGGGAGCTCCGTCTCTCTCTCCTCCCCTCCTGCTTCGGCTTACCTGCTGGATGAAGGTGGCGGAGCCAACAGACAAAGGAGGCGAGTGGGAGCTGGTGGGCAAAGCGCTGGTGCTGCAAAATCCCAGACTGGGGGGGGGGCAGGAGGAAATCAATGGCTCATAACAGCAACAGCATCTTCTTCCTTCATGATGCCACGCCGCCCCTACTGCACCTGCTGAGCTTCTCCCCTTCCTGCCGTTCTGCCCCCTCCCCTCTCCATCATTCCACGACATAATGGAATCAAATTAAAGCCTCATTTACCAGCTCAGTGTCGCCCAGGAAAAAGGCAAAGGATTACTCTCAGTTATTTCATATAGTCTCTTTTATTGTCTTATTGTAATGAACTATCATTCCTCTACAACATTTTAAAATCAACTCGCAGACCCGGCGCACAGCATTTGCATCACTTCCCTCCCTCCCCAGTCTGTTCCCCATTCCCTCCACCACCACTCTCCTTTTATGTGCTGTTATGTATGTTTAGCTTAAAAACTAGAATTTTTCATCACCACCACCCCTCTTCTTTCTCCCTCCCAAATTAAATAGTTGGTTCCTTTTAATTAAAGTCTGAACTATGCCTGGTTCTAGGGGGCATGTTGGAAATAGACATTGGGGATAAATAACTGTCGTGGGTGGAGGTGGTTTTGGTTTTGGTTTTTTTTTTAAAGTATAACTAAATTGAAATACATTAAATTAAATCTTTTTAAAGATTGAGAGACATGCATAGAGCTTCCTGATAGTCTAGACCAGGGGTCCTCAACCATTGTTCCCCAGACGTTGTTGGACTACAACTCCCATTATCCCCAGACACAATGGCAAAAAACAGCAGATGATGGGAGTTGTCATCGAATAGCAGATTCAGGGGTGGGAAACTGCTTCTGCAGAGCTTACGAAGCAGTGGAAAACTCCCTCCACTCTTTATAGTTCATTTGTACTGGCAAGGCTTTCAACCTGATTTTCTCTTGATTTTTCACCAATGCAAGTGTATATTTGAGGTTTCTATGGGGAAATGCATTACTGTTCAGAAATGAAGGCTGGTTTTAAATGTTTTGGCAGTGTGAAAACTGTTATCAGGAGATATTGCTTCGCCTTAAATTCTGAAGAGCAAGCCTTATTTAAAAGTTGCAAAAGCTTAAGGGTATGTAAATAGGCTGATGTGGATACCAAATTAGCTTCCATGCTGAAAAATAATTTAAAAAAATTTAAAATCATTTAATTATATCAATGTTTTAATGGTTTTTAGATTGTGAGCTGCCCAGGGCTCTTTTTTTGTATGGGTTAGTGCAGAAATGTAAGAAATAAATAACTTCATAAATAATTACTTTATTTTATTTTATTTATTTAATCATTCATTCAATTTCTATACCGCCCTTCCAAAAATGGCTCAGGGTGGTTTAAACAGAGAAATAATAAACAAGTAAGATGCCTCCCTGTCCCCAAAGGGCTCACAATCTAAAAAGAAACATAAGACAAACACATACCATATCCAACAGATTCTGCTGGATTTGGAATGGAAGTGGGGCTTACGCTGCTTGAAAGACCATCACTGACTGTTTGGCTGCTGATAGTTATAATTCTCAGGTAGGCCATAATTTGTTGTTTAAAAGATTAACAAGCTTGACTTGTATTTTTGAGTGGATATTATGGTAAAGTTATCTGAAAGATGGGTCAGATGTTTGGACGGGGGTGGTGGTGCAATTTCAGTGCTTGCCCTAGGCACAATTTTCACTAGATACACCTCTGTGGGAAGCCCACAAGCAGGACAGGAAGGCATGCCCCCTTTCCTGCTGCTGCTCCCCAGCAACTGCTATTCAAAGACATACTATATGGTCGTTTCACACAACCATATGGGGGTGGGGTGTGTGTGTGTGTGTGTGTGTGTGTGTGTGTGTGTGTGTGTGAAGTGCTCCTACCCTAGTAGCAACAGACGATCAGAATTTCTGTTTGGTTCACCGAACCCAACACACACACACACACACACACCTCAGGAAGGACTCAATTGCTGAAATCAGGAGCCAGAAGCATAGAAGGTTCTTTGAGGGCTAAGAAAGCCTTCCCAGCATGCTTTGTGCTGCCAGTAGACTGGCAAGCCTCATTACACCAGCAGCTGTCCTCCAATTGGCCACAACGAGCAGGAGGCAGGCCCAGCCATGATGAAGCATAGCATAGGCAAGCATAGGATCAAACAGTGTGCTTTACAGAGTGGCACATTCATGGATGGCAGCTCCTGCTGCTACAACTCTCTATTGTTTCCAGGCCTGCTAGTTCCCAGTAGCTGCTAAAATTGATCCACACAACCAAAACACAAGGTAGGAGAGCTCTCTTTCCCTCCTACCTGGGTTAAGAGCAGGGTACAAAAGCTGAGCTACCCTGTTTTGAGCAGCCTATGTTGGAGGAGTTTCCATGCATTCACATACCCATGCAAGCCAGAATGCAAGGCCTCCTATCTTGATGTTGATGGTCATGTGAACAGATCTTCTGAAGCTGTTTACATGTGTGTACAAAACTGGGCTAAGAAAGCCTAGCCCGGTTTTGCACACACGTTTGTAACGGTAGCACTGTGGCGGAAAACCCACCTACAGAGCTGCTCTCCTAACCCTGTTTCTGTAATCCTCTGCCAGCCGTGGCTGCTTGTAGCCACGGCTGGCCAACTGAGGGGCTCATGGTTGGCTTCAGAGAGGGGGGATCCCCATAATACACCACACACTCACACAATGCATTATGGGAGCTCTAGGGGTGGGGCAACACGGGGCGATGCATCCAGCAACCTTACCCTCGGAGCTACCGACAGTAGCTGGTAATCATCTGGGCAGGCGATCCACCCATGCAAAGGAAAGAACCGAATTGTCTGCGGGGGGTGGGGTAAGCTTTTTAAGGTTTCCTCCCCTCTAGCCTTTTCTCACTGCCTGTGAGAAAGAGCTCACTGTCTCTTAACCCAGAGATAACATATAGCCATCATTTTAAAGATAAGGGTCATGTTTTGCAAGTCACAAATGTTGAAAAGAAGTAAAACTAAAAACACTCACAACTGGCTTGGAGAGAATCCAGAAATGTAAAATATGTAGGATGAGCAAAAAAAAAATTAATACACCCAAGATGTGGCATACAAACGTAATCATTATTTCAAGTCTGAGAAAAGTTAAGTGAAATTTTTTTAGGTACATGTTTTATTCATCTCAGCTCTCTTCTGAGTAGTGCAAACACTCTAACTATACCACTATCCTAACAAAGTAGTCAAACCAAGCCTTCATAGCACGGCCATCTACTCCAGGGAAGTGTTAGTAATTTCAGTGTTTCTGCCACTGGAGGGATAAATGTGCTTAACCTTGGCTGGATCATTCTTTTTAATTATTATTTCCCCCCAGATTTAAGTTCTTCTCTGAACATCCTGGTCTAATTTGACAGTAATGTTAACTGTTGCATCGGTACCCTTAGTTTTAATCCTTTTATTTATATGGGTCAAAGAATCTGTAAGGTCTTTCAAAGAGTAAAAGAATCGCATATACTCTGATCAAATTCATAAAACACCTTTTGGTATTCAGACTTTGCAACTGGCAGACTAAACTGCCTGTTATTGATCTATAATTTCAGCAAATACAATAGACACAATGACCTCCTACCCTGGACTTGATGACTTTAAAAACTGCCAACTGAAAAACTCCTGAGTAATTTCAGCAAACTGCAGATCACATTATTGTCATTTCATAGCTTTGCCTCTTTAAAATATACTTTCCTACTTAACAAGAGATGGCTATGCAACAACACAAAAATCTGACTGCAATGATTCATCATTTTATTTATTTACTGGATTTATATACCACCTCATCTCTCATCTCCAGGCGGTTTACATCCTAAAACAACATAAGGCAAACCACAAGCTCTCAACTCAATAAAGTCTCCAGCTAAGTGACCATTTAAAGCTCTCAGGTAAATCTCAAGGGTTGATTAAAAAAAACCAAAAAACTGGAAACATCAGTGGTAGCAGCACAGCGTGAAAGGAAACACACATCATCTGCTCGGCAGCTGATAAGCCGACAAAACACACCAGCCAGCATTTCATCACATCAGCATGTATCAGACTGTGACCATTTTGTTTCTGCTACATGCTCTGGACTCTGGAGGCTTCTTTCTCGTTCGGAATGAAGACAAGGCAGATTGTAAACATTTACTATCCTGAGGTTGTAGAAAAGTAATAAATAGACTTTGAGGGTATATCTGGCCATCTCCAGTGCATGAACAATCCCATTCACTTTAATTAGTTCGGTCCAGCATGAATAAGACCACCTAATGGTGCAGCGGGGAAATGACTTGACTAGGAAGCCAGAGGCTGATCGTTTTCCCAGACTATGGGAAACACCTATATCGGGCAGCAGCAATATAGGCAGATGCTGAAGGGCATCATCTCATACTGCACGGGAGATGGCAATGGTAAACCACTCCTGTATTCTACCAAAGACAACCACAGGGCTCTGTGGTTGCACTTTATATACAAGTTTAACTACTTCATTGCATTTTTGGTACTTCAGAGTTCTGAACACATGAAGCTGCCTTATACAGGAGCCTAGCATTGGCCTATCCAGCCCAGCACTGTCTCGTGACTGGCAGTAGTTCTCTACAGTCTCAAAGAGAGGAGAGGTTGCCTTTCTCATCTTTACACTTGTGACTTGAATGTGGCGTGGTGTGCTGGACTAGGACCGGGGAGACCTGAGTTCAAATCCCCATTCAGCCATGATACTAGCCAGTCACTTCTCTCTCAGCCTAACCTACTTCACAGGGTGGTTGTGAGGAGAAACCTAAGTATGTAGTACACCGCTCTGGGCTCCTTGGAGGAAGAGCAGGATATAAAATGTAAAATAATAATAATAAATAATAATAAAATTTGTGCAGCAGCAGTCAAGATTAGATCTAAATTGTCTGAGTAAATGGTATTAGATCGATTTGGTTTTTTCTCCCTTTTGTATTCTGTCAAACAAGTTGCATTGTTTTGTTTCTGTTATGGGTCACTAACTGTAATAAAGATTCATTCATTCACTTGTGACTTGAAAGAAGCTTAAAGATGGCAAGGAAGCTACAATAACCTCCATTAGTTACCCTTTGGTTGTAAAGCAGGCTACAAGAGCATAGATGTGAAATAGCCACTTGGAGGAGATTGGATCATTTTGGTTCCATCGCAGGAGAGGAGGAAAGAAGGCTAAAGGGCTGAAGAAGCATTAGCAACTTAAGAGGGCCACCAAGCTGCTTTTCAATGGTCAGTCTAAATTTTTTTTGTGGAGCGGCAGAACTACTCACTCTCTTCCTTCTAAAAAGTACTATCAATTGAAAGCAAAATGAAGTGTTCACATTTATGCTAATTATATGCAAGTGAGCAATTGTATTTTCCTTTTGAAAAAGTGACAGTCATTTTAAAAGACATATTTTTAGAATGAGCAGGAATTTGTAAATGGCTTGTTTGGATGAATGAACTACATGAATCAGAGCTGCAACAAAAATGTTTGCTGATGAACCTTTCCAGAAGGGCCTCCGAATGTTCACTGAATAACCTTTTAACTGAACTTTCCCCGCTGCTTTTAACAGCTGTTTGAAACAGTTGTTCCCTGTCTCAACAGCTGCTTCAGTGCTATTTCCCTTTACCACAGTTCCTTCCTTCCTTGAGTGGTCCCAGCCAATTAGAGTTCATGTACCACAACATCACCATGTTTTGCAGCCAATCAGGCTACATGACCGTTCCAGAATGCCAATTCAGAGCAAGTGCAATGTTTCTTATCCTCGCTCACTTCACCCCTACTTACAGCTCTTCCCTTGAACAATTACTAACAAGGGACATTTTAATTCATTCATTCATTCATTCATTCATTCATTCATTCATTCAATTTCTATACCGCCCTTCCAAAAATGGCTCAGGGCGGTTTACAGAGTAATAATAAATAAATAAGATGGATCCCTGTCCCCAAAGGGCTCATGATCTAAAAAGAAACATAAGATAGACACCAGCAAGAATCACTGGAGGTACTGTGCTGGGGGTGGATAGGGCCCCCAGCTGACAGAACCTTTGGCAAAAGTGGCCTCTCGAGCCCAACCCTAGCATTAATGGATAATGATGATGTCAGTTTATATCGTGCCATCTGTGTGTATGGCTCTTCACATAGAGTGAGAAGACTGGGTGTGTGTGTGCGTGCAAGAGATCTACTTTTTAAATAAAGGGTAGTATTAGACAGGTACAGGAGTGCCTGTTTAAAACCATGATTCAGAGGTGAACCTAGGTAATTTTGGAGCCTGGATCTACACTAAAGGCCTTTGGAGGGGCTCCTGCCTGCTGGAGGCCCCACTCCACCACTGCAAGTTAAGCATCGTCCCCCTACACACACTCACCATGACACACGTGTGTCCCCACTCCCCGCTCCGTCTCTAAAGCACCTGGCACAAGTCACAATCACACCCGGTCACCTGGTGCAATGCAGGCTAGCAGCGACCACACCAGCTGGGACAGACTAAAGAGGATTTGGGGGCTCCCAGGGGGAGTGGAGGCCCTGGACTTTGGCCTCAAAGTCCAGGGATAACAGCACCACTGCCATGAGGATGTATTTGTTACATTTGTACAGTCTCTCTTTCAGGAGCTCAGAGTAGTAGTTTATCCTCTGAACAATGCTTTTTTTGTGGCAAGCAAACAGGGCAATGGCAACATGCTTGGAAACTGTGAGGTCACAACAAATGAATTCATCCGACAGTAAAAACAACAGAGCTCTGAAATGGACTGACAGGGTTAGAGGGGACAGGTCATTGAAGGGCATTTTGAGAACACTGCTGAAATTCTCTCAAATGCAGAAAGCATTTTAGTCCATTCTGGCTGAATAGTGCTCAACATGCATTTTATGTTTGGTTTTCACTAATGCAATGTGACAAAGAGAAGCGTGATTTTGTCTGCTCAAGAGCTTAATGAAGTATTTGATTTTTCCAGAGAGGCTAAAGAAAATGTCAGGCTCAGAGGATGGGGCTGGCTTTGCCTTTTCTGCTTTCAACCCTCTCACATCCTAGCTAACCTCACAAATGACACACCTGCCACCTCGCAGCTTCACTATCTGGAAACCAGAAGGTTCCTTCAAAGATGAACTAAACTCTTGCTCTAGCAGAGTCAAGGAGGCAACGTAATAAGAGTTCAGAGTCTCTCTCAACCCATGACTGAAGTGAAAGAAGAGGGACGAAGCACTCCCACAGACCCTGACAAGATATATTTGCTTATACAAACTGAGAAATTGGAGACAACTCAAGTGCAAAACTCTTAGACCACAAGTACTACAGAGTGTAACAACTTATATGGAAATACTCAGCTGAATGGGAAAGCGACATTTGGGCTGATAGATTTGAAATACAAATTGACTGGTCTACACGATAAAACTTTGAGTCTCACAGATTTGCCTTTCTAGAGACTCAAGGTAACCCTACCAGACAGTTGAACACATTGTATATACCCACAAATCACCTGCCTGCTGTGCCTGGCTATATTAGGATACTCTTTGATATTATAATAACAGGTTAAAAAGACACTGAAGCTATTCAGATGAGTAGAAAACAGGGTTACCCCCTGAAAGCAGATAGAACCCTATTTTTACCTCATAGCAAACAGACGGGCACATGCTGCAGACCCAGCACAGAGTGTGAGCGACACACGATTAACTTTTTCAGGTTTGCCAGCCCCAGGTAGCATTGTTGGTCCTCCAGCCACGCCCATGACAAGAGCAGTTCCCTGAGTGGATGGGGCAAGCACGTGACCCAAGGAGACCACTCAGAGGGCTCCAAGCTGCAGTCCTGCTCTGCTGCTCCCTGATTGGTAGCCTCAGGTAACCCTTTCCTGGCAACTGCAGCACTGTCAAAGGCACTGAACTCCGTCCCCATGCCCCAAACACCCTGCTCACAACAAGGCAGGAGAGAGAAGAGAGCCGCTGCAGCTGCTGCTGCCAGCAGAGGAAAAGCCCACATGAACACACACAAACCCCAACACACACACCCCAGATCCAGGAGGGACACAGCAGATGCCCCCTAGAGCAGCTGCCAGATGCCCCACAACTAGCCCAGGCACTAAGCTGGTGGCAAGGGCAATGAGATGTGTCTCCGACCACCCCTGTCCAGTTGCCCCCCCTGATCACAGTGGACGGGTAGACAAGCAGGCAATGGGGAGTGTGCACCTGCCCCCTTGCCACATGTGCCACCACCCCCTTCACTCTTGCAGTGGCAGCCCCCATCGCCCCATCCCACCGTACAACAGCATGGTTCGAGAAGGGGAACCTGCCCTGCCCCCTCACCCTCCCCGCAACTGTGGCCTCCATGCCACCCCCCATCCCACTGTATAGTGTGTGTAGACTGTAAGAACCCCCCTTGCCCCCCCACTGCCGCCGTAGCCAAGTGGCGACTCTGCCTCCCCATCAATCTGCCACTGCCACTCCCTGGCAGCCTCCCAAATAACAGGGAAGTCAATCTGCAACCCATTTTGGTCCTCTGCGCGTGCACAGAGGCCACTCACGTTACCAGGCGAGTGGGTGTAGGAGCTGCTCTGCCCACTACTGAGCCCCCTGTGGCCACCGCAAGCCCCCCCCCACTGCCACTGCCATTGCCACCATGAGGCCGAAACACTTTGCATGCATCCCAGTCAACATGTGCACACCGCCCCGCCCCCCTTGCCGTGGCAGTGGCGGGCAGAGCGGGAGCGGCTGCTGGGCTGACCATCCACCTCCGTGACCCTTGCGTGGACAGTCTGGCAATCCAGAGGTCATGGTCACTCCTGTTCCTCCACACACCCCCGCCACCATGGGAGTCGGCTCCGCCCCCCCCGCCATCCCTCTTGGTGTGCAGGACTCATGTCACACCAGAGCAGGCACACGCACTCTACACATGCAAGCACATACATATGGGGGGTGCCAACATCTCATTGCCAGAATGAGACACACATGTTTGGGGCTGGGGCCTTGGGGAGAAGGCTGAGAGGGGGCAAGAGAGTGAACAAGTGGATGAGGAGGGGCGCGCAAGCATGCAAGTGGTGGGGAGGGTGCGAATGAGCGGACGGGCAAGTGAGTGAGCAGGCAAGTGAGCAAGTAGTTCCTCCACATTCGCATCACCCTATCAGTGGTGCCCCTTGCCACACATCCTTCTGCACTCCACCCATCTATGAATGGGGATTCTCTTTCTTCTCAGGGATCTTGCACGGGGACTGCACCGCCTCCCTTGAGAAGAAGCAGCCTTATCTCTCCACAAAGCTCACCCTGTCATGCCATCCTGCAACACCCTGCGGTCATGCCTATCCCCCTACCAAAGGACCCACGTTTTCACTGTCCATACACCTCATCTCCTCTCAGGCACAGGTGCCCATTGGGCAGGCTAACACAAATAAGGGGGGCTATGTTCCAAGAAGCTGGACCCAGCATCTTTCCTCAAAGGGGAAATTCACATGGATTGCAGTGTTTCAGAGCGTGTGCAGACAGCAGTGCCTGAAGCCAAACATCTGCATGGCTGCTGCCTTGAGTTCCTGCGCCTTTTGTGCCTAAATGTCACCCACAGGCAAGGAACACTCTTTGCTGTGTGCACTGGCCCTGCTACCTCTGGGAGAGGAGCGCGGGTGAGTCCCTGCTAATCGAAGCTGTTCTCCCCATGGCAGCTGCTCTCTCCTTTGATGCTGCCGCCCTGCTGCAGGCTTCTTCTTACCACATAGTAGACAAGCATGCACTCCCTCCCCCACCCCGAAAGGCACCAGGACAGGAAGGGGAGAGCAGCAGCCCCATCACCTGTGCAGTTTAGGAACCGGCAGAGCCCAGAGCGGTGTACTACACACTCAAGTTCCTCCTCACAACAACCCTGTGATGTAGGTTAGGCTGAGAAAGAAGTGACTGGCCCAGAGTCACCCAGCAAGTCTCATGTCTGAATGGAGCTCTGAACTCGGGTCTTCCCAGTCCTAGTCCAGCACCCTAACCACTACACCATGCTGCAGGCAAGGGCAGCTGTAGGCAAGGGCAGGGACACTCCTGCTCTTGTCCAGTGACTTGCAGGGGACAGGAAGGAGCACAAAAATCCCCATTCAGCTATGATACCTGCTGGGTGACTCTGGGCCAGTCACTTCACTCTCAGCCTGACCTACTTCACAGGGTTGTTGTGAGGAGGAACTTGAGTATGTAGTACACTGCTCTGGGCTCCTTGGAGGAAGAGCGGGATATTCTATATTATTAATTCTTCAAGACGGGCCATGCACGCTGCGGGGCGGCTGGAAAGCAGTTTGACAGTTGGATCGGAGCACCATGAAGCAGCAGGGAGCTCGGAGGCTGGGGGAGGCTTTGGGAGCTGGACAGTTGGCTCTGGGGGCTGCAGGCGGCAGGTGGTTGGCTGAGCTGCTCCATGAAGCGGCAGGGAGCAGGGAGCTTGGAGGCTGTCAGGCGAGCAGGTGACAGTCCCTGGCAGTGGCAGGGGGAAGCAAGGACTGCAAGACAGAGATAGAAAGATGGAGGACAGAGAGCGTGAGCGAGAGAGTTGCGGGGGGTGGCGAGAGAGAGCGAGAGACTTGCGGGGGGCTGCGAGAGAGAGCGAGAGAGTTGCGGGGGGCAGCGAGAGAGAGCGAGAGAGTTGCGGGGGGCGGGATGCCACAGGCTCAGTGCAAGACTGCACAGATGCTCTGTGCAGGTTCAGCTAAGCTGGATGGACCAATGGTCTGACTCAGTGGAAGGCAGCCTCCTATGTTCATATTTTCCCTTGGGCTCATTTGGAAGGTGCCTGCCACTTTAAGGAAGCTCAGTGCTGTTTTCTGGACAGGCTTTCCCCAAGCAAACTTCTGCTTGCTTTGCAGCCCACTCTGGTATGCAGGCTCTATGGTAGCTCCGAATAGGCTGCCGAATAGGCAGCCTTCCGCAGTGTTCAGCAACTTCCCCTGCTTGCTAAACCTGGTTTTAGAGGAGGGGCTGGGAACTGGGTGACCCTCTTTTGACAGAGCCCTGTTTGAGAGCTGACCAAGGCTTCACAGCCTTCAGACCTCAAGCCCTGTTTTTGCTGGTTGTGAGAATAGCTTCACTTAATACTAACAAACCATATTTTCCCCTTCCCTGTGAAGTAGTATGTAATGAATGGGTACCAACAAGGAATTCAAGGGGGATAAGTAGGTAAGTCAGATGAAGATTCCACCCCGTGCCCTCACCCTCTCCAGATTCCTCAGCTGTCTGGTAAGGATCATCCATCAGGCAAGGAAAAGACTAGTGCAACATCCCTAAAGCTCTAAATGATGCAGCACCAGGCCTCCCTGGAACTCCTTTGGTGAGCCTGTCCACTTACCTGGCACACAAAAGCCCTCTACAGAAGTTCATGAACGCCACTGCACTCGTTCTGGAGAGGAAGCTCCAGAGCTGTCACTCAACCCTTCCAGCCAGCCACTCATGGTTAGGGTTCTGTGTGTCTGAAGTGGGGGAAGAGGTGTAACTGTGATGGGTGGTGCTTCAGTGAGAGGCAGCTGTGGGCAATTTAGGTTGCTGCTCACCGGGGTGTAGCTATAATTGAGTGGATGAGTTCAAAGAATCTGGGCCCCCAGCTCCGCTCCTCCCTATTTTCTTCATTATCTCCTTCACTCTGAGGGGCTGCTGGGGAGAAGGGTGAATATGGGCCCCCTCTTCCCTAGCTACACTCTGCTGCTCACATAAGTGCTGGCCATCACGGTTACAGTGCTCCCCCCTCCACACAAATGGCACCATAATTAAGAACATAAGGACAGCCCTGCTGGATCAGGCCCAAGGCCCTTCTAGTCCAGCATCCTGTTTCATACAGTGGCCCACCAGATGCTGCTGGAAGCCTATAGGCAGGAGTTGAGGGCGTGCCCTCCCTCCTGCTGTTACTCCCATGCAAGTGGTACTCAAAAGCATCCTGCCTTTGAGGCTGGAGGTGGCCTTTAGCCCTCCGACTAGTAGCCATTGATAGACATCTCCTCCATAAAGTTATCCAAACCCCTCTTAAAGCCATCCAGGTTGTTGGCTGTCAACACATCTCGTGGCAGAGAATTCCACAAGTGGATTATGCGTTGTGTGAAAAAGTACTTCGGTTTGTTGGTCCTAGATTTCCTGGCAATCAATTTCATGGGATGACCCCTGGTTCTAGTGTTATGTGGGAGGGAGAAGAATTTCTCTCTATCCACTTTCTCCACACCATGCATGATTTTATAGACCTCTATGATGTCTCCCCACAGTTGTCTTTTTTCTAAACTAAATAGCCCCAGGTGTTGTAGTCTTGCCTCATAAGAAAGGTGCTCTAGACCCCTGATCATCTTAGTTGCCCTCTTCTGCACCTTTTCCAGTTCTACAATGTCCTGCTTTAGATGTGGTGACCAGAATTGTGCACAGTACTCCAGGTGTGGCCACACCATCATTTTGTAGAAGGGCATTATAATATTAGCCGTTTTATTTTCAGTCCCCTTCCTAATGATCCCTAGCATGGAATTGGCCTTTTTCACAACTGCTGCACATTGAGTGGACACTTTCAACGAGCTGTCCACCATGACCTCAAGATCCCTCTCCTGATCAGTCACTGACAGCTAAGATCCCATCAGCGTATACTTGAAGTTGGGGTTTTTACTCCCAATGTGCATCACTTTACACTTGCCAACATTGAAGCGCATTTCCCATTTTGTTGCCCACTCCCCCAGTTTGGAGAGATCCTTTTGGAGCTCCTCACAATCTGTTTTGGATTTCACTGCCCAAAAGAGTTTGGTATCATCTGCAAATTTGGCCACATCGCTGCTTACCCCTACTTCTAGATCATTTATGAATAAAATTAAAAAGCATCGGTCCCAGTACAGATCCCTGGGGACCCCACTTCCTACTTCCCTCCATTGTGAAAACTCTCACTTTATCCCTACCCTCTGTTTCCTGTCTTTCAACCAATTAGCAATCCACACATGTAGTTGTCCCCTTATCCCATGACTGCTAAGTTTCCTCAGGAGTCTTTGATGAGGAACTTTGTCGAAAGCTTTTTGGAAGTCCAGGTATACTATGTCAACTGGATCAACTTGATCCACATACTTGTTGACACTCTCAAAGAACCCCAAAAGGTTTGTGAGGCAAGATTTCCCTTTGCAGAAGCCATGCTGGTTCTCTCCCAGCAGGGCCTGTTCTTCTAGGTGCTTTACAATTTTATCCTTGAGGATGCTTTCCATCAATTTGCCTGGAACGGACGTTAAGCTAACTGACCTGTAATTTCCCAGATCGCCCCTGGATCCCTTTTTGAAAAATTGGAGTTACATCTGCTACTTTCCACTCCTCCGGTACAGAGCCTGATTGCAGGGATAGGTCATATATCCCTGTGAGCACCCAGCAGGACGGGGTGACTTTCTCCCAGTTTTTGCAGCTGTAAGCATGAGCTGGGGTAAGTAACTTCTGAATGAAATGCTACATTCATCCTCAGCCTGCTACATGAACTTCAAGGGAATATTTTCAGGGGGCAGAGTCAGCTTCAGAGGAAAGGGAAATTGGTGAAAATTGCCCCTCCCCTGTAGCAGCAACACAGCATTATTCTGACTATCAGCATTATTGCTTCTTTAACTTTATGGCTTTGTACTGCTGGTCTTTTTATTTGCCTCTCCCACAAACCGAAGCAGCCGCCAGTCAGTGGTGAATAGGAGGGAGGAGTTCTTATCTGGCTTAGATTTAAATGAGAGCCAAAGAAGAAGAAGTGTAATGTTTGGGCCTGTAAAGGTATTCATTACAAGTCATTGAGGTCATATATCTAAACCAAGGAATTAATACATTTGGGCAACATCTGGAAATTACCTCCAACCTCACCTCACCAGCTGTGTCGGATTATTTTAATGAGGCGGGGGGAAGAAGAGTCCAGGTCTCCTTTCTGGGAGCCCCATATTGCTTTAGCTTCCACCCTAACATTGTCTTCACATGCACCTCTCTACTCTCCTGTGAAAATAAATGGCTGATATTGGCCATCACCGAGAGATATTCTAGGTGTGCAGGCAGGGGTGTAACTATGATAGGGCAAGGGGAGACAGTTGTCTGGGGGCCCCACTTTCTTGCCCCCCCAGAGGCAAGTCACATGACTGACTCCCCCAGCCACGCACCCGCCCGGGCTTCCTTCAGTTGTATTCATCCTCTGAAATTGATGTGAGTGTTAAGACCTGGAGCTACCAGAACAGCATGTCTTTCTCTAGTACCATTAAATGACTTGCATCGTCCACAATTTACAAAACCTTTTAAAAAATAATTTAGGATGATGTTCTATTGTGGCACATAGGATATATATATATATATATATATATATATAAATTTTACTCTGCTTTTGGTTACCACTATTCAGCCTCATTTACAATTTCTTTACTTCATGAGCTGAGCTTCAGTGACAGGGGGCCCATTTTAAAATCTTGTCTCTGGGCCCACTCCAACCTTGCTATGCCTCTGTGTGCAGGAGGTGCTACCCTCAAGTACCCTCTACTCATACCACATCATAAGAGCAGGGCACATCATAACAGCAGCCACTTCACTTGTCTATAATATTTCTAGAACTCTCTGATGTATGCTAGAATGTTCAGATTCAGATACAGTTCCGATGTAAGCCTTCAGAGAGGCTATTAATAGCTCTTCATATTTATATGCAATCTTTTCATACCAAACACTCTGCTAAAATGATCTCCTCGGGGCCCCATCATACCATCCCCACCCCAACGATATGAGGATATAGCAAGGTGTAGATAATTGCGCAAGAGTATTTTGTTTCACCATTCATAAATGTAATATAAATGCACGTTCTGACATAGATATTAAAAGTGTCAGAAAGTGCAACATGTGCAGTTTAGATTCAGTCAGCAGTAAGTGAACAGCATACTCAGAATGCTAAGCTGTCATCAGAAGCCTTCCACCTTCAAACTTCTCCAGTCAAGAAACACACCTGATTATTCTGATGCAGGGCCTCGGTGCTATTTGGAAAACTGATAACCCTTTTGCATTCATCAGGATCTACAAAGGGAATTTTAATACCCAAAATAACCTGAGCCCTCGTTACCAAGGCTGCAAAAGGCCAATGGAACCATTTATCTTTAAAGCTTCCTTAATTCCATGATAGGACTGCAGGTTACCTTGCCCTTCCCATCCAAATGGATTTTGTGCTATATGGTTTCTCCCCCAAACTAAAGCAATGTGCCCCTTAAAGCATATACCAAGTACTCTCTAGGAACATGAATGCATTGCTCTTTCTTCTCTTCCTATTTCTTCTAATCAGTGATGTCTGCAAACAATCACCCACCAGCACACAGCTCAACCTTATGAAAGCCACACAAGGCAATCATGGCCATTTTCAACCTTAACATCATCCACATGACCAAGATCTCTGGTGGCTAGGAAGCAGAGGCATAACTAGGGAAAACAGCGCTCGGGGCAAGCACTGAAATTGCGCCCCCCCCGCCGCGTCCCCCCCGCCGCCCCCCCAACATACATCTGACTGACACACATGTTTCAGAAAACTTTTATTTTAAAAATTTTAAAAATTACAAAAATCAAAAATTTCAAAATGCACTACATACTTAGGTTTTTCCTCACAACAACCCTGTGAAGTTGGCTTGTATCTCAAACATCAGAATGATGATGCAATGATGATTATTATGATTATGATGCCCCTCCCTCACGCCCTGGTTCTGTTCCTGACTTTCCCTTGTGAGTGACTGTATTTTAACAAAACGAAAACCAAGGACTCCAAAGTAATTCGAGGGACTAGGGTGATAGTGCTAAAGACTCCTTATTCTCCCGCTGTTAAAGAAAGACTCCCCTTCGCACGCTATTTACACCAGAAAAGGTTTCAAATGGAGAGGGAAGCATTTATGCATTTATGCTTTGTTTTATGTTACGATTTCAAAGTTAGAAAAACTATAAAAGGGCCATTTTAGAGAAGATATGCACTGCCTTAGTTGCAAATCCTGCTTTTTTGAGATTCCCTGCAATTGAATAAAGCGATAATATACACCTTTGCTATTTAAATTGGTTGGAGAGTATTTATAACAATAAAAAATGAAATGGCATTTCAGATGCAACATTGGTTGCCTAAGACCACTTAGATTTAACTAATCTCCATCACATTGACAAAAAGAGCAATTAAAATTAAAATCCATGACTAAAACCAAACCACTTTGGGGTTGTTTTTAATGAAAGGTGGTATATAAATTTAACAATAAATGTTTAGAAGTATATACTTTCACCCCCTGCCCAACCTACAATTAATTCCAGCTTATTTTCAAAGGGCTTCTAGTTTTATTTACAAATTGCTTGGCAGCACCAATGTTTAAGTAATCGCTAATTGCTCCTAATGATAGTTTTACTTATTGTTAAATTTATATACCACCTTTCATTAAAACATTCTCTGTTCATCTGATTTTCAGTCTGGTTAATTAAATCGGTGGAGGTTTAGACTTTCCTGATGGGCTGAAACAGCTAATCCATTTTGATGATGACATATAATTAAATTAGCTTGCATTACATAGTGAAAAAGTCCAGGAAGGGAGAGATGGGGGGATGTGGAACCCAAGGTTCCACATCCACCCATCTCCCCCTCCCTGAACCTTTTCAGTTAAAACGTGGCTAGATTATAGGGGAGGAAGGACTTGAATGAGCAAAAAGGGGAACTGGTTCGGGCATTCAGGAAGCTGTTCAGAAGAGGGAGTTGTTCAGGAAGTTTGCTCTGGTGTGTGTCCTCCTCTCGACGCATGCGCGACTGGTGGCGGGGCGGCGGGGCGCGCCAGGGAGTGAGAGTCAGAGACTTGGACTATGAAGACGCCACGGCGCCCTGTGCTGGATGAGCAATGCCAATGGGGGGGCGCCGGGACCGGGGGAGGGGGACTGCTCTGCAAAAAAAAAAAAAAATCCAAAAAATAATAATAAAATAAAATTTTCCAGCAAATCGGCGGGGGCACTTTTTGGTGCCCCCTGCCAAGTGGTGCCCGGGGCACGTGCCCCCCCGCCCCCTATAGTTACACCTATGCTAGGAAGGGCTGAGAGGAAGGGAGGAGTATATCTACCTTCTCCCACATGACCCCGGAGATCCTCTTGCAGTGCTGCTTGACTGCGCATACGATCACTGCTGCAGCAAGTGAAGCAGCATTCTGGAGGGTGGGGAAATGCAGCCTGGCCTCCAGAAATCCCACAATGCATCACATGAGGAGCTTGGTGCATTGGGGAATTTCCCCACAGCTGGGTGCTCTAGCCACCCAGCTCTGTGTCTGCTCGGATTGCAGCCTGCTTAGATACACGGCTGGGGACCAGGGTGCAAGGGCACACTCATGCCCTTCTACCTCAGTAATAGCCCAGGGGGGATCTCGGGCTACCTGGTGGGGCAGCACCAGGATTGAGTGCGATCCTAGCACCCCACGTGGGTAGAGCTGTGCAAATCCAGATAGGGCTGCTCATGTGAACAGCCTCATTGTCTTTGCGGCATTTTTGGTAGCAAAGAAGATCACTGGAACAGAACTATTCGATAAATGTAAGGACTGTGCCAATGTTTATTTATTTGTGTAGAATAGAAATTTATCCAGGAAAAGAAGGGCCAGGTCTACACAATTTTGCCTTTTCATCAATCCTTTGAGAACCATCGTTTCCCTTGGACTGCTACTTCTTCCTTTTCTTGGTCACATGGGTGATCCCACCCTATCAGCGAGTCTATAAAGAACAGGATGGCACCATGATGCTATTTCTGACACGAAGTCAGCAGACATCAGAAAATAAAACTGCAGTCCATCAGGTCTGACTACTTGATATCATCACGGACAAAAAGGACAACTGAGAGTGAGGGCAAATGCTGGGTCACTACAACTTGCCAGCACCCTGGGAGTCTAGTATCCAGCATGTTTTGTGAAAGATCACGCCACTCAGTGAGTTGCTGCCTCCCAATTTACAAAACACACTTCTCTGCCTGGTCATTGAAAAAGGAAATTCTTATTCACACTAGGCAATTAAGCAAGTGGCTTCTTCTAACGTGTTAAGACCATCTTGTATTGAGTGTGCGGAGTCGCTCTAGACAGAGAAGTGGGTTATGGCCCTAATTTGATTCTCCTGCTCTCCCTTCACTTTCCCACCCCACAGTCCAGAGAGCATTTTAACAGTGGCACCTACCTAGAATGACTAGAAAAATTGCCTGTGCTAATCTTTCTCCAGTATACCTGAGCAAGATTAATTACAAATTGGGGGCAGACAAATTTGGTGCCAGAGAAAGACTGACTGTAAATTTATGCATGAGATGTCAAGAATCCTTCACAATTTGAGCCCTATTAGATCTCCTGAATTAACAGGAGTCTCAGAAAATTCCCAGTGCTTGACAGAATGTTATTACCAAAATATTCACAGGAGAATAGTGGCCATAGGGACAGTAAGCCCCACATTCTCCAGAAATTTAAAGAACTAAAAAAACAATTTAAAAGGAGGAAGTGGCAGACAGGTTAAAACGGGATCCATAGTAAGCAAGTGTAAGGAATATATGAGATGCAATTCCCGTTCAAGGTTCAGACTTGACAAAGAGCCACCTAGAGCTAAAGCAACCACTAGAGACATTTATTGTGCGCATGCGTACACGTGCGGGCACCTACACACCCCTTAGCATGCCTCCCCCAGTCAAGAGTAAACCTTATGTTCCCAAGAACAAAAAGACAGTTCACCTGGTAGCACAAACTCTCAGCTTCAAGACAAAGAAACAGAGAATGGAGTCATTATAGCTTAACATTACCTGGAGGAACCCAGAAAACTCAAACGCTCTGGAAAAAGACTGACTGTTTCACAATGGATCAGGCCATCAGCACCAGGACGTAGAATCCTGCACTGCAATTAAGAGAAAGTGTGGATCGTTTGGTCCTTAGTTTTCTATCCACAGGCAAGACATCCACACCAAGGAGAGTAAATGGCTTGTACCTACCTTGGCAACAGGACGTGGCTCTCTGAGGTAGACTCTGGGCTAGTCACTTCTCTCTCATCCTAACCTACTTCACAGGGTTGTTGTGAAAGAGAAACTCAAGTATGTAGTACACCACTCTGGGCTCCTTGGAGGAAGAGCGGGATATAAATGTAATAATAATAATGATAATGATAATGATAATGATAATGATAATGATAATGATTATTATTATTATTATTATTATTATTATTTTACACAGTCAGACAGGTATTATTGACTGGTTTGTTTTATCCAGACATCGAGTGCTTCCCAAGGACCTGTGATGCCAGAATTTTATTGTCAATGTTGTTGCTGTTGTTATAGATATCGTCGTAGAATATAGGTTGTTCCCAGTAAAGCTGCTATTTGCAATTGGCTGGTGGTGATTTCTGTGGCCCCTATGGTGCTGAGGTGCTCTTCAAGGTCTTTTGGAACTGCACCCAGGGCGCCAATGACCACTGGGATTATTTGGGTCTTTTTCTGCCACAGCCTTTCAATTTCAATTTGTAGATCTTTGTATTTGGTGATGTTTTCTATTTATTTTTCTTCTATTCTGCTATCCCCTGGTATTGCTATGTCGATTATTTTGACTTGTTTTTCTTTCTTCTCGACTACAGTTATATATGGTGTATTGTGATTTTCATGATTTTCCTGGTCTTATGATCTAGCATCTCTAGCTCTGCCTGGTTCCAGTCTATTATTCCTGCAGTGTATCTGATAACAGGTATAGGCCAGGTGTTTATGGCTTGTATGGTGTTCCCACCATTGAATTTGGACTTGAGGAATTATTTATTATTATTATTATTATTATTATTACTACTACTACTACTACTACTACTACTACTACTACTACTACCACTACTACTACTCAGGACTCAGGATCTTCAGCTGAGCAACCAGGGCTGGAGACTGCAAGGTTACTGGAAGAAACGTCACTTAACCGAAAAAAATATATGCAAAATGCCAACAAGGAAATAATGATCTGCTATTACAAGTCTAGTCCAACTAGAATAGGTTATTTAAAAAGAATGTACCAAATTTGGAAAGAGAAGCATCCAGATACATAGGAAACTGCCATATACTGAGTCAGACCATTGGTCTATCTAGCTCAGTATTGTCTTCACAGACTGGCAGCGGCTTCTCCAAGGTTGCAGGCAGGAATCTCTTTCAGCCCTATCTTGGAGAAACCTTGGAGAAACTTGAAACCTTCTGCTCTTCCCAGAGCAGCTTCATCCCCTGAGGGGAATATCTTGCAGTGCTCACACCAAGTCTCCCATTCATATACAACCAGGGCAGACCCTGCTTAGCTATGGGGACAAGTCATGCTTGCTACCACAAGACCAGCTCTCCTCTCCCGAAATAACAGAACAAAGGCTAGCAGACCAAAGAAGATTCATAATAAGATATAAAGTATTCACAGGAGTTGAGCTGGAAGAACTGCAAAGAGCAACACAGGCTCAAGAAGAATTACCACCAATTGAAGAAGTTGCTCAGTCGCAGGTGGAGGAGGTGTTGGAAATAGAGGATACCACTGTTGCTGAACTGTTTCAAAATGAAAACCAGGCAACCGCCCCTTTGCCTTCACCTCAAAAATCCGAATGCCATTTAACAGAAAAGCAACAAGAACTAAAGCAAAAAATAACTGAGCACATGAACCAAACAACCACCAGGGTTCAACTTCCAGATCTAAAAACAGTGGCCAAAAAACAACTTGCTCAGGCATTAAAAGATGTCAATGATGCACTTGCAGAAATAACAACCAATAATTTGCAAGAAACAAACCAACTAATGTACACTGCAGCAACAATAACAACACCACAAGAGCTCGGATATAAGATCAGCAGACCTGTAAAAAAAAGAAAGCGGTACATCACCTAAATGGAAGATTAGATTAGAAAATAAAATCTCCAGGCTTAGATCAGATGCTAGTAAATTGAAAGATATGAAAGACAAGAAGCTGAAGAATGAAAACACCAAACAGTATCTGATCCAAAAATACCACCTAGATTCAAGGAGAAGTCCTGGAAATAATAAAGCAGCAAATAACAGCAGTATCAAAGAAGATTAGCAGATACGAAGCCAGAATTATACAACACAGGCAAAATCTCCAATTCCAGTCGAATCAGAGACGTTTCTACCAAAGCATAGAAGGAGAAACTGCAAGAAACCTAGAAACACCAAATGAAGAAGAAACAGTGCAATTCTGGGGGAAATTATGGGACAATCCAATAGATTATAATGAAAAAGCAGTCTGGATGAAAGAGGTCAAAAAATGTAACCAACCAATGCAAGATCTAATAATAACACCAGAATTAATAAGTAAAAGAGCAAAGAAAATTAAAAATTGGACTGCATCAGGCGACAATGAACTGCATGGCTTTTGGCTTAAACACCTAACAAGCCTTCATAAACAACTATCAAAACAGTTCAATCACATTTTGCAAGGAGGTGATATTGAACAATGGCTAACAACTGGGAAAACTCATCTCATCATGAAAGACCCAGCAAAAGGTGCAGTTCCAAGTAATTCTAGACCGATCACCTGCCTGCCAACCATGTTCAAATTATTAACTGGAAGAAAAGCAGATGAAGTGATGCAACACTTATTAACTAACTAACAGCTTCCAGTTGAAGAGGAAGGAAATTGCCCAAACACCAGAGGCACAAAAGACCAGCTGCTGATTGACAAAATGATTTTAGAAAATTGCAAGAGAAGAAAAGCCAATCTAAGTGTTGCATGGATTGACTACAAGAAAGCCTTTGATTCATTGCCTCACACATGGATACTAAAATGTTTAGAAACAATTGCTGTCAGCAAAAACATTCAGATATTTATTTTAAAAAGCAATGAGCATGTGGAGTACACAGTTAACAATCAATGGCGAGACACTTGGACAGGTTAGCATTAGAAGAGGCATTTTCAAAGGGGACTCACTATCCCCTCTGTTGTTTGTAATCGCCATGACCCCACTTTCACAAATACTAAACAAAACAGGCCTCGGATACCAAACATCTAAAACATCAAGTCAAATCAACCATCTGCTGTACATGGACGATCTGAAGTTGTATGGAAAGTCCCAGTCAGAAATCGAATCACTGCTAAACACTGTCCGTATATTCAGTAGCGATATAGCAATGGAGTTTGGACTAGACAAGTGTGCTGCATTAATAATGAACAGAGGGAAAATAAGAAAAACAGAAGGAATAGAACTGCCCAATGGAAGCAAGATCAAGAACCTGGAAGAGAAAGAACATTACAAATACTTGGGCATTCTCCAGGCTGATAACATTGCACACACTGAAGTTAAAAGAAAAATTGGAAGTGAATACATCAGGAGAGTTAGAAAAATCCTCAAGTCCAAACTCAATGACGGGAACACCATACAAGCCATAAACACCTGGGCTATACCTGTTAGCATATACACTGCAGGAATAATAGACTGGACCCAGGCAGAGCTAGAGACACTAGATCGTATGACCAGGAAAATGATGACCATCCATCATGCTCTGCACCCCTGCAGTGATGTAGATAGGCTATGCCTCTCTCGCAGCTCAGGTGGAAGAGGAATGCTGCAAGTCCATCAAACAGAAGAAGAGGATAAAAGAGGCCTTGAAGAATATATCAAGGACAGTGAAGAAGATGCACTTCAAATGGTCAATAATGAGAAACTATTCAACACCAATGAAAGAAAGCAGGCCTACAAGAAAGAACAATTCAAGAACCGAGCAGAAAAATGGAAAAAGAAGCCCCTGCATGGTCAATATTTGCACAAGATAAGTGGAAAATCAGACATCACCAAGACCTGGCAACGGCTTAAGAATGGCAATTTGAAGAAAGAAACTGAGGGTTTAATACTGGCTGCACAAGAACAGGCACTAAGAACAAATGCAATATGAGCAAAAGTCGAAAAATCAACCACAAACAGCAAGTGCCGCCTCTGTAAAGAAGCAGATGAAACCATGGACCATCTAATCAGCTGCTGTAAAAAGATCGCACAGACTGACTACAAACAAAGGCATGACAAGGTAGCAGGGATGATACACTGGAACATCTGCAAAAAATACAAGCTACCTGTAGCCAAAAAATGGTGGGACCATACAATTGAAAAAGTTGTAGAAAATGAAGATGTAAAAATATTATGGGACTTCCGACTACAAACAGACAAACATCTGCCACACAATACACCAGATATAACTGTAGTCGAGAAGAAAGAAAAACAATTCAAAATAATTGACATAGTAATACCAGGGGATAGCAGAATAGAAGAAAAAGAAATAGAAAACATCACCAAATACAAAGATATACAAATTGAAATTGAAAGGCTGTGGCAGAAAAAGACCCAAATAATCCCAGTGGTAATTGGCGCCCTGGGTGCAGTTCCAAAAGACCTTGAAAAGCACCTCGACACCATAGGGGCCACAGAAATCACCATCAGCCAATTACAGAAAGCAGCTTTACTGGGAACAGCCTATATTCTGCGACAATATCTATAAACAGCAACAACATTGACAATAAAATTCTGGCATCACAGGTCCTTGGGAAGGACTCGATGTCTGGATAAAACAAACCAGTCAAAAACACCTGCCTGACTGTGTAAATAAATAAATAAATAATAATAATAAAGTAATGCAGACCAGCTCCAAGCCAACACTGGCCACCACTGCTGCTTGCTTGCTCGCTCACCTCCGCAACCCATCCAGACAAATAAATGAGCCACTATGGTGACTAGAAGGAGCAGCCACCACCACTTGTTCACCTGCGCGCTCCTTCTCAGAGACTTTGGCTCTGCTTATAAGCAGGCATAGCTGCTGGCTGGCTGGCTAGCTAGTGGGCAAGCAAACGATGGTGGCAAGCAAGAGTCTCTGCTGCTGAGCCCACGTTTCTCTGGCAGAGGAGGAGAACCCAACAAGCAAGCCAAAGGAGAGCAGAAGGGTGGGCTGGTAAATATTGTACCTCACAGTAGACCAACCTCTCCCCCCACTGCTGCCATTGTCCAGGAAACAGGGCGGACAGCCAGGGGCTGCTGTTATGTCTGGGTGAGGGGTGGAGACATGTAGCCCGGTGGAAAAGGACTCTCTCTCTTTCTCTCAGACACCCAACACCACCACCACCACCACCACCACTCACCTCCCAAGACCAGAGAAGGCAAAACCAGAAAGGTTTGGAAGAACTGAATAAGCCTCTTGTGAAATACGTTCTCCCTTAGAAGGATACATGAAATGCTTTACAAGGCATGGTTTTAAACTATTATTACTTCTTAAACATCACGCTTTCAAAATGCTATCTAACAATTAGATGTTTTATGCAAGATGCTGAAAAATATTAGATAATTACAATTCTAATTCCAAATAATATAAAGTTATACATAGCTCTAAAATCCCAGGTGCATTTTCGCATTCGTCACATGATGCATTGTCAACTTTACTAGAGAAACACACAGACTAAGCCCTTCCTAGGGCCCTTCTTTGATTGTGAATTGTGGTTTGCTTTCTTCCGGCCTGCCTTTCTCTGATCTGGAGAGTGGGATATAGCAATAGCAATAGCAATAGCAATAGCAATAGCACTTACATTTATATACCGCTTTATAGCCGGAGCTCTCTAAGCGGTTTACAATGATTTAGCATATTGCCCCCAACATTCTGGGTACTCATTTTACCGACCTCGGAAGGATGGAAGGCTGAGTCAACCCTGAGCCCGTGGTCAGGATTGAACTTGTAACCTTCTGGTTACAGGGTGGCAGTTTTACCACTGCACCACCAGGGGCTCATTTTACCGACCTCGGTAAAATATACTGCCCTCCTGAACAGGCCCCTGTTCATCTTGGAGATATTCTCTTACCTCAAAGAACCATGACACTATGGGCCCATTCACATGTTATGCTTAATACTTGAACATGCCTTTTAGCTGCCAAATGCCCAAGGTTATAAATAACTATTATAACTCTGATGGAAACATGCAAATCTGAATGACCAGTCAAAACTTAGAAAGTTCCAAGATTTCTAATCACACCATAGGCCCATTCACATGTTATGTTAAACACTAGTACAATGGATGTAAAGTGCACACAGACAGACAGACAGACAGACACACACACGTACAAATCTGTACACAGGTACAGTCCTTCACATGTTATACTGAACACAGGTACAGAAGTACACTTTCTATCTGTACCACGGACTTCAAGGGCCTGCATCCAGTTTCACTTTTAAAATGAACACCGGTACAGACGTTCACACAAACACGCAAAGACATCTGTACACTTTTACAGCATAATGTCTGAACTGAGCTTATGTTTTACCCTCCTAAAGGGAAGCAAGCAGCTTGGTGCCCTGCCTGCTTGAGTGGAAAGAGTTTAAACAAGGTCAAAGGCGGCAGTGATGCAAAAGGCTTGTTATGGGTAGCAAATCCTTAAGAGGCAACAGAGAGCTCAGGAAATGATGAGTTCTTCTGTTTCTATTCTAGATAGTGCTGACTGCAGAAGACTTTCCAATTTCAGATAAGAAGCTACCTTTCATTTACTAGAGTGTTGATAGTTTCAACTCTGTAATGTTCAGCTGGCAAAATATCAGACATGTCCATGTACTGGTCTTGTGGTAGCAAACAAGAATTGTCTCATTTACTAAGCAGGGTCTGCCCTGGTTGAATGGGAGACTACATGTGTGAGCATTGTAAGTTATTCCGCTTGGGAGATGGGGCCACTCTGGGAAGAGCACATGCTTCCTTTCAATCAGAAGGTTCCAAGTTCCCTCCCTGGCGGCATCTCTCAGATAGGGCTGAGAGAGACTCCTGCCTGCAACCTTGGGGAAGCCGCTGCCAGCCTGGGTAGACAATACTGAGCCAGATGGACCAATGGTCTGACTCCGTATAAGGCAGCTTCCTATATTCCTGTGTTACTTCCAGCTGCAGGAGCTTAACTGAAGGGGGGGGGGGCGCAAGAGGAAGCAGTTGCAACCCGCCCCCTGGATTAAGCCAGTCCCACGGAATTCAATGGCGCTTATGCCCAGTAATGGGTATAGGACTGCAGGCTTTGCCCCCACCACCCACCCTGGACAAAGTCCTGCGGATGCCCATGAACAGATAGTTGATCTCAAGCACTACATATAATTTGAAATTAGACATATTTGTATACCTAATCAAGTAAATCACACATTCCAAGTTTTAAGTTATTAAACTTGAAACTTTTATTATAGCTCAACAGTTTTCATATTTATAAGCAACAGAATTTTGAGGATTATAATGCCAAGACCATTTTTGCTACTTGCCTTAATGAAAGGGGCATTCCTGTGCTCCTTTAATTACTGTTTAGTGTACATACAACATTAAAAAATATATAAATACCTTACTTTAATTTTTAAAGGGAAATCCTATTTGCTTAATTCACTTTGTATCTTTAAAATAGTAGCAGTAAGTTTAAATTTGATACAAAAAAGTATATATTTCAGGCCGCTCCCCACCCCCACACCCCCGCTTCAGAATTTCTGGCAAGTTTCCGTCTCTCATCAGGGGTGAGCAGAAGTTCTTCCTGAGATCAAGGGGATTCACTAAATGGTTAAGAACACAGGCTCCTAACCCCCAGCTCTGTAAATGTTTCCTTCCTCTTCTTCGGCTTAGTTTACAGCCTCCGAGAAAAGGTTACACTTCTAGTTCTCCTCTCCTGGCATCTGATGGCTCCTCTTCCTGCCCAAGTGAAGGAGCATATTGGTCCTTTTGAAGCTGAAGTCCTGATCTTCCTTCCTCTTGGCCCCGCCCACCTCCCAGCTTCTTCTGCCAGTTCCACCACCATTGGCAGAAATGTGTGCAGCCCAGCAGAGCTGTTTCAAGGCAGCAGTTCTTCCTGGGAATAAATGCATATACATTATAGATGCATATCAATGCCCAGAGCCTTTGGATGGGGCGGTTTATAAACGTTATAAATGAATAAATAATAAATAATATACAGTCAATCCTCAACTCAAGATACTCCAAGTTAAGACGAATGGCATTTAACATTGTTTGTGAATTGCCACTGTGTTTCAACTTTACAACACTTGCCATGGGAGGGGAGGCTTAACCAGATGGCTGATGTTGGGTGGGCTAGAGGTGGCGAGGGTGACAGTGGTGGCTCAGGCCGACATTGTCTTCAGGACTGGCTGTCCTAGTGGCAGCTCCTGCTGTAGCTGAGGCTGCAGAGGACTGGTTGGTTTGCTTGTCCAAGCGGCTCCCACATTGTTGCTTCCATTCCTCCTCCTCCTCCTCCTCCTCCTCCTCCTCCTCCTCCTCCAGGCTCAGCTGTTGTGCCCAACCCTTTCCCAGCCCACACACTGCTTTCTGTCCACCCTCTTCCCTTCCCTTCTGTCCACAGAAGAGTCAGAAAGAGCCAGGAAGGGAGTGGGTGTCAAGCAAGAGCAACTTTCAATTCTCCACCAACGACTTCTCTGCTACATGTCTCCACCTTTGTGCCGGACACATCACCAGCTTTGACAGCAGTGGGGTGGGGGGATTAGGGCATCCAGCCTTGGTTCAGGAATCAACCCCCCATTTATCACATTGATTCCTCTGAGAAAATAGGTGCTGAGTTAAGATGTTTCAACTAAGGACACCATTATCAGGAACCAACTGTGTTCCAAGTCTTAGGACATCCTGTCATTGAAGTTCCTTTCCTCCCAGATGCACATCATTTGGCCATTTGTCTGGGGCATAGGAGAGTGCTAAGCCCAGGGGCAGAGCTAATGATATCCTACCACAGAGCTTCACTGGATGTACCCTTCTTTCTCTGAATGGCATTGGTATATATGTGGATATCTATACAAGCTATAGAGCTTCATCATTTCTCTCCAAAGGGCTTTATAATTGCAGAGCAATCAGCAGCTTTACCTTCTATTATTAAGGCCCAAATTACATATTACATACAGTTGCTGGTCTCTTTCCTCCCTCTCCTTTGTTTTGTTTTTAAAACTGAGAAGCAAACTTTTCCCCTGTGGAAGAACAATTTCTGTTTTTAATTTCAACTCCCAAGGAGCCTTTCAATTAAAAAAGAACCAAGTTGTTTTGGGAGTGGGGGAAGGGAAAAGATAAATACTGTACAAAACTCTGCGTAATGTGTAGTTTGGCCCATATATCTAGGTCCAGAGCACATGTATGGCAAAGTTAGGATTGTAGCATTATTATTATGTACTAGTGATTTGAGGCCCGTTAAATAACGCGTGCTAGTAGAGTTGTGCGCTCCGGGCCCCCCGCCACCATTACCCTTTCTGCCGCCGCCAGCCTCCATGCCGCGGCCGGTCTCCCCGGCCGGGCAAGGGCCCCAAAGTCTCCCCCCCCGCCCAGTTTCGGCGGCATCACCATTGCCTCGCTGCGGCTGCCCCCGCCGCCCAGAGTGCTGCCCGCCCCTGCCGTCTTTCCCTTCCCCGGTGTCCTTTTCCTTCCCGCCTCCCAGAGTGCCGCCCAGAGTGCCGTCCCCGCCAGCCAGAGTGCTGCCCGCCCCCGCCATCTTTCCCTTCCCGGCGTCCTTTCTCCGGCCGGGCGGGTAGAGGCAGCAGCAAGAAAACCGGCCAGCATGGCCGCCTGGTGTCGGCGGTCGTGTCTCCCTCGGTCTGTTCTGGGCATGCGCTTCGCGCATGCCCAGAACAGCCCAGGGAGACACGGACGCAGACCCCAGCATTCTAAGGCACGGACACACACTTAACATCTTATTATAGAGGATGAATACAATGAATATTTATATACAAATACGACAAATATGTATATACTGCTTTGTAGACAATGAGGCTGTTCTGACATGCAGCCAAGACGCGTTCCAGCCCTCAAACCTCCGCACTGCCAGAGGCAGCTGGTGAGCATCTGGGTGCGCAATTGTGCACCCAGCAAGGACTAGGCCATTGTCTGCAGGGAAGGTAAGTGTCTTCAGCCTTCCACTCTACCCGCTTGGTAGCCTTTCTCACTGATCATGACAAAAGGCTCTTTGGCAAAGTCTTGGAATACCAGATGAGCCCTCTGTTTAAACAAACATACGTAAGACATTGCATGCTTCACTACTACAGACATAATTATTTCAACATGTCTCCAGTACAAGTTTCTAAGTTAGATCAACGTCAGTTCTTCCACGAATACAACAAATATTTATATACCGCTTTTCAACAAAAAAAAGTTCCCCAAGCAGTTTACATAGATATTAATTAATTAATAAAATGGCCCCCTGTTCCCAAAGGGCTCACAATCCAAAAAAAGAAACTTAAGACAGACACCAGCAACAGCCACTGGAGGAATGTTGTGCTGGAGATAGATATGGCCGGTTGCTCTCCCCCTTCTCAATAAAGAGAACCACCACTTTTAAAATGGGCCTCTTTGCTCAGGAGGGGAATAGCATCAGCGCAGGGCAGGGCTTCCCAACATGCTCTGGGGGACACTGCAAGTACAGTGTCCCCACTTTGTAGGACAACGGAATTGCTTGCATGTAGGTAGATACAAGCATAGTCATGTAGTATTACTTATTCAGTTGGACATTAACCCCTGGAGCATGGGTGTAAGGGCAGTTGGATTCAATCACACACAATCAAAATGCACCACATACCACACTGAAAAGGACAAACTGTGATCCTATATAAGCTGGGGCTGTGCTTGTACAAGTTCAGGACTCAGATGAAATGTTATTCAGAACCAGAGTATAAATTTAACGTGCCCTTCCGCCATGCATACACTCACTCACGCAGGATATAAATTCACCTTCTATTGGAATAATGCTTCCATATGCTAAGTGCTAGCAAAGTATTTTCCTTGTTGCCTCGGTCATCCTAAAACTGATGATGGTGCAGTATAGTATGGCATTTGCAAACATCCTTTAAATTGAGGCTTATCAATACTGCCTTTTACAATTATACCTTTAAAATGGTCCTTCACAAAATTCCTCTTTGAGAGCTCCTTATATTGGCGGAGGGTGGGTGTGTTTAGCACTTAAGATCATATTTGATTCCATGCAATTACCAGTACAATTAGACAGTCTCAACAGGAAACCAAACCAATGTAGCATAGCATTTCAAGTTTTTATGCAACTAGTTGTGCTACAGCAACCCATTATATGCAAGTTGTCCAACTGCCCAACTTTTCTTGATCTAGATTAATGGCATTAACAAAGGCACCCACCGTTGCTATTTTTACAAACAGAAGAGCATTGGTATTTTTCGTTTTGAGAGTTTCATGGGTACAAAGTTAGGAAACACTCCAGTCGCTTAGAACTGTTTGGGATACTGAAATAAAATACAAAAATATATATACAGCATATTTAGAATGTGTTTTGTCCCTTACCCCAAAATGCATAGGAAGCACAGATCACATTGTTTATGCTAACAGATCAGAAAGAGCAAGAATTGACTAATAAATTAACTTTCTAGTCAGAATAAAAGCTGCTTGTCATTATAGCACAAGGATAATGTAAACGCTGTTTTTTTAAGCCCAACCAGGAAAAGCACAAGGATAATATAAAATTATATTTTTTTAAGCCCAACAAGGAAAAGAGCCCATGTTCTCTTTAGGTAACAGACTCAAGTCCCCCAATCTTGCCTGACAGAATTAAATACACACACACACCACATACACACACACACACACACACACACACACACTCTTCTATGGCTCCCAGTGCTCTCTCCATAATGAAATGCAGGTGCATACCTTAGTATCTTGGTTGGTGAAAACCTCAACATCCACAATACAGGCAACCAGCGTGGAGACGTCACAGTCCATGCCATGGGCTGGCATTCCCTCACCCCCTACCTTGCTAAACCAAAGAGCTTCAGAGTGCAGAATGATTAAAAAGCCTTCCCAACACTCAGAATACTCCTTCAGGGCCAAAGACCACTGCATCAAGTGCACAGACACACAGAGAGAAGCTCTTTTCAGAGTTGTTCTTCTATGCCTCTGCCTAACACAACCTCCAACTAAACAAGCACAGCACAGTCACCGCACTATTCCATCTCACATTGCAATGACATCACCACAGAGACAGACCTCAGCAAAATCTCTTCCCCCCCCCCCTTCCCTTCTCTCCAACAATTTTTTTTCCCCCCTCCACTGTGCTGCCTGGAGATAATTGAACATGATTATGTGCCACACATCTGAACCTAGACTAAATCAATTTAGACAGCACGGGCTGGCAACTGAATCATCATGGCTGTTTCAGTCGACTGCGTGTGTTGGCAAAACATTTAAATTCTGCATTTCAACCCTCCAAGCTATTTGGCTTTCAAGGTTAAAAGAAATCACAATCCGCAGCTATTCAAAAACACCCTACCCCGCTGCCCCAGTCACCACATGTGATGCAGCAAAGCTACTGATCAAGTTAGGGGTCGCCACCACTCTTTCAAGCAAGGTGGCAACCTGTACTGCTCACAAAAATATCTCCAGATTGCAGTGGTGCCGCAGTTTAATGAGGTCTTACACCCTGCATCGGCAGACTTGTACAATTTTATACAGTGTAATAGTTTTATAGCTTGCTATTGCCCTGCTAACTGGGCAAAGAGGCACCTTTTACCGTGGTGATTCTCTTTATTTAGCAGGGGGAGAGTAACTGGCCCTATCCACCCCCAGCACAGTACCCCTCCAGTGACTGTTGCTGGTGTCTATCTTGTTTTTTGTTTTTAGAATGTGAGCCCTTTGGGGACAGGGAGCCATCTTATTTATTTATTATTTCTCTGTGTATACCACTCTGAGCCATTTTGGAAGGGCAGTATAGAAACTGAATTATTATTATTATTATTTTATGTTATGATGAAATCCCCTATTGCCTTGGTTTTATGCTGGTCTATGACTGTAATAAAGATGATTGGTTGATATCTCCAGATTGGGGTGAAAATTTTTCTGGAATCCCCCCCCCCACGCAACCACCCACCCTGCTAACTGAGCAAAGAGGCACCTTTTAAAAGTGGTTATTCTCTTTATTTAGCAGGAAGAGAACAACTGGCCCTGTCCATCCCCAGCACAGCATCCCTCCAGTGGCTGTTGCTGGGGTCTATCCTGTTTCTTTTTAAGACTGTGAACCCTTTGGGGACAGGGAGCCATTTTATTTATTTATATCAATGTAAAGCGCTTTGGGAACTTTTGTTGAAAAGCAGTATATAAATATCCATCATATATAATACACTGTAGGAAATTAATATAGTGGAGTTTTATTTTTACTGTATACCTAGGTCAGATAGCATACATAACTAGATCACTATCTCATTAGGGCACCAGGAAAATTTATACAAGTAAATGAGGGGGAAATTCGCGTCAAAAATACATAGAAAATTTTGGTAGGCTCCAGATTTCTAATGGAAATTAGTTTAATGAGCCCAGTTCCTGAATGCCAAGTGGTCACCAAGTGGTTGGTCCTCCTGCATATGGGATGCGTAATCAGTGTAATGAACTACTGGCTCTTGGGTAACAGGTTTTCTTCCTTGAGACCAGGATGGCCAACCTGGAGAAGCTGAGAGAGGCACACAGACATGACTGCCAAGGACATCATAGAGAGGTCCCATTCCAGTGACGACAGCACCTTTGCCAGACATTCGTCTCCCTCACTTTTTGGGGGGGGGGGGAATGATGGTTTCCTACAGAAGCAAAGCAAGCAGGATATGGACATGCATTTGGTATCAGGAGGGGAAACTTGGCCACTGTTTGAAACAAACTGCAGAGTCGTGCCAATACTGAACTGGTGCAAAAACAACCTAGCAAAGGATGATGCACACACAACCCATCCTGTGCATTCTTAATGAAGTCAGAATTCCTGACACAGTGTCTTTAAGGTCTCTTTAACCTGTCAAAACACCCCAAAATGTAACCAGGGTTTAAGGTCTAAATCAGTTCTGAAAACTCGGCACAATAGCAAACCCTGCCTCCCATATGCTTTCCCTCCTTTGGGACCTGACATAGGGACGGGCAAACCCTATTTAACCCGGCTAACTGAACAAAAGAGGCACCTTTTAAAAGTGGGGATTCTCTTTTTTCAGCAGGGGGAGAGCAACTAGCCCTATCCATCTCCAGAACAGCATCCTTACAGTGGCTGTTGCTGGTATCTATTTTATATTTCTTTTCTTTTCTTTTCTTTTAGATTGTGAGCCCTTTGGGGACAGGGAACCACTTAATTTAATTTAATTTAATTTAATTATTTCTATGTCAACCACTTTGGGGACTTTTGTTGGAAACTGGTATATAAATATTTGTTGTATTTGTTAAAATGCTGGACTACAGAAGTTTATTGCTTGATTTCTGGTCTGGAACTTTGCTGAAGTCCTGTCGTAGGAGCACGAGTGGAACTCAGAGTCTTTTGGTCACTCTCTGTGTGGGCCTGACACAGGGAGATCCCTTTGCTTGACTTCCCGAGAGCTGCTAAACATCCGTGCAAAGCCCTTTGAGCCTGGGCCATTCCCTACATGTGCCTAACTGCCTGGGGAAACCTAGTGCCCCTCTTTGCTAGCTAGGAGCACGTGATGTGCCACAGACACCGAACACTGGTCCCAGGCCACACCTCACTTCCTCTCCATGCCCCTGCTTTAGCAACATCTTTGTGATGGGGCCCTAATCTTCCCAGGGGGATTTTCACTCCTTACCATCTTACACGCAGCAGTAGATACAGACAGGTATTAAACCCTTCTCTATCCCTTTTCCTTTCCCCGACCCTTCTCCATCCTTCTGCTCACCAACCGCTAGGCTAATACAGTCTTCATCCCCTCACTGCTCCTTCTTCCTTATCTAATCCTTCGGAGCTGCCTTCACTCCCTGTGCATAGCATATCAAGGCTGTCAGATACCGTACCACTATTTATACTGTGCCACTGATATACACGCAAAATATTGTTTCTCTGTTTCAAGAGCCTTGTCACCCTCCGAGGCTATTCTCACGACCCCTGGAAAGCGGGCTAAGGCTGCCCAGCCCGCTTTCCAGTGGTTGTAAGAACCACTGGGCTTGCGGGCGAATCCAGTGGTTCAGTGGCGGTTAGCCCACCTAACACCTCTCCCCTAAAATGAGGTTAGCAGAGTGAGTGTGCTGCTAACCCCGTTTTGGTGACTGTGTGCCGCTGTGGTGAGGCTCTGTGCCGCAGCGACACACAAGTAGACTCTTGACCAGGAGGCTACAACAAGCCGCCCAGTGTTGGGGACCCCCTGCGCAGAATGGGACACGTGGAGAGCCTGAGTCTGTGCCTCCTCTGGAGTACCGTAAGGTTGGCGTTTGCCTGTGTTATTCATACTTACACATTCAGTTTTGAGCGAAATTCTCTCCATTTAGCCCAAAGCCATAGACAGACACGTGTGTGAGCAAGGTGGTAACACTATTACAGCAAACAAGGGTCTCAGTGAAAAGGACATAATAATAGGAGGGAACTGATCCCTTAGAAAGGACTCATTCTTCAAGTGATGAATAATAATGATCTTGTGTCAATTATACACAGAGATGTGTTTTTAACTAGCATGTTAACTGAACAGTAACCTGCCTGCCTGCAGTGAAGGTGAGGAATATCACATGATAGGCAGTAGCAAATTAGAGTGGATTCATGGTGTTTCATTGAAAATCTCATTAGCTATCATAGAATCCACACTCAGAATCCAGACTCAGAATCCACACTCAGAATCCACACCACAACAGAACCCTGTACCCCATGGGTTAGAAACCCATGGGGGTGGTTGGCACCCTATGTGCACTACACTACCACTCCCTCTGGGCCACCCCAGCACCCCCCAAGTGCAGTTATGGGGCTGCTGACACCTCAATGCTTCTCTATGGGGAAAAACCTTAAAGACACGTAAACTTCAACAATTCCCCAAAAATCAGCCCTCTGCCCAAATCCTTTGAAAAAATTCAGGTAGCTTCCTTGACCCTACCTGGCACTACCACCAACCCCACACTGCTCTAGGCCACCCCTTTGCCCCCCGCGTGAAGCTATACATTTGCTGACACCTCAATGCTTCTCTATGGGGAAAAACCTTAAAGACACGTAAACTTCAACAATTCCCGAAAAATCAGCCCTCTGCCCAATCACTCTGAAATTGGGGTGGTAGCCTCCACCCATTAGGCACTACCACCCCACCCCACTCTTTTTGCCCAGATCCCACGCTATGCCCCCAAACTGCCCCAAAGACACTACAACCAAAAATCTGCCCTTTGCCCAATTCCCCTGAAATTTGGGTGGTAGCCTCCATCCATTAGGCACTACCACCCCACCCCACTATTTTGCCCCTGGAACCCGAAATTCGAGCTGACGTCAAATCTCACCTTTTTGCATTGAAATCAATGGAGGCAAAAAGGCGGGAAATTCAAAGAGACATCATCCCGAATCACCCGAATTTTTCAGGCACGAATCAGGGGTGATTCGGCTCAGCCCCGAAAAATATCAGGGGACATCGGGGGTGATTCGGTTCGGACCTGAATCACCCGAAATTGCTCGTTTCGGGCACAGATCGATCTGTGCCCAAAATCTTTTGCACATCCCTACTCACCATCCGTGGTTTTGTGTATCCGCGGTTGGGTAATGGACACCCGAACTCATGCGGTGAAAAAAACTGGCAAAAAAGGGGGTTAAACTTGTGTATCTGCAGGTCAGGGGTGGTCAGAAATCACCTCGGATAGCATTTCCAGTCACCATTTTGAGTATGAGAGCCATACCATGGTTCATTAAAATACAAACACAAAACAGCAAAAAAAAAACAACCACAATTTTCTGCCAATTTTCAGTGACTTTTCAACTCATGGGAGGCATCCTTGGACTCCCAGTGGCCAGTGGAACATGGTAGAGCACTTTATTTGGCCCATTTTCTTATATTTGGGGAGACTGGGGGTCTATTTGGGGTGGTTTTTAAAGGTCCAGGAACCTAACCACCCAATTTACATACTTTAATGCCTCATTATCCACTGTTTTGCTATTCCCCTCCCCCTGCAGAAGGGAACCCCCACGGATAATGAGGTTCTTCTGTACCTACCTCAGTATCTCCTGCAGTGGCTGAGGTGATAAAGAAAATTACTCAAAATAGTCCCATTGAAATCAAAAAGATACATTAGGCATTGTCTAAATTGCCCCTTTAATTTATATGGGGCTACTTTGAGTAATGTCCCTCATCATGTCAGACAATGATTGGCAGCAGCCCCCCAGGGTTTCAGACAGGTCTTTCTCAGCCCTATCTGGAGATGCCAGGGATTAAACCTGGGACCCTCTGCACGCAAAGCATGTGTCTACCACTTGTGCTACCACCTTTCCCTTCAATATTGAGATCCAGGATCTCCAAGGTAGCATCTTAGGAACATAGGAAGCTGCCATATACCGAGTCAGACCATTGGTCTATCTAGCTCAGTATTGTCTTCACAGACTGGCAGTGACATCTCCAAGGTTTCAGGCAAGAATCTCTCTCAGCCCAATCTGGAAGAAGCCAGAGAGGGAACTTGGAACCTTCTGCTCTTCCCTGAGCGGCTCCATCCCCTAAAGGGAATATCTTCCAGTGCTCACACTTCTAGTCTCCCATTCATATGCAGCCAGAGCAGAGCCTGCTTAGCTAAGGGGACAAATCATGCTAGCTACCACAAGACCAGCTCTCTTCTCTTCAAAAATGCTACTTGACTCAATGTTAAGGTCACAATGAATAAATCCATGGAAGAAATTATATGCGCACAGATTATGTTCTGTTTTAGAACTTGGAACATTATCACACTTCAAGCTTTTTCAGACAACAATAATAGGAGACACCACCACAGAATATAATCAGTTAGGACTATTTAAGCAATTTCTAAAATCAGGTTACTGCACTTCCGTGCTAGAAAATATTAACTCAGATTACACAGCAAATGAGCAGTAGCTACACATTCAACAATTCAAGGAAAATCAATCTTTGCTGCACGTGTACTTTCATCCTAAATTTCACTGAATTGCAGACTGAGCAAACAGTCTTTTTTGAGCCTGTCTCTATTCTTGAAAAATAATCCTGAATTCCTTTCTAAAGAAATGCTTGAGTTTCGGAAAAGAAACCATTGAACAGATTTGGCAGTCGGGGGAGCGGAAGCTCAGCTTTCTTGTAACTCAGGGAATTTCCAAGTTCTCTTCAGTCCTTGGATGAACTGAACAACAACCTGGATATCTGAGAATCTCAGGAAGATTGCATTGTCTGATATATTTCAGTCTGGTTTCAGGCTTAGGTTCAGCTTTGAACCTCTTTGGGAGCCCTCACTGATGACATGCACTGAAAGGAGGATAGGGGAAGTCAAACCCTGATATTTTTTTCTGAAAAAGCCTTGCCGATGAAGAAAACTTGGCTTTTTCAAGCCCAAGTTATTTTTCAAGCATTTTCAAGTTCTTTGGGAGTATTAATCAGCATGTGGACAGGGGTGATCCACTTGACGTATACCTGGATTTTCAAAAGGCTTCTGATGAAGTCCCAAACCAAAAATTCCCAAGTAAACTTAGCAGTCATGGAATAAGAGGATGGTGCCTCTCACATTTTAATAATTAGTTAAAGAGGAAGCAGAGCGTAGGAGTAAACAGGCAGTTCTCACAACTGAGGGAAGTAAGAAGTTAGGTCTTCCAAATAAATTGGGACTGGTATTATTTAATTTGTTCATAAACAAGCAGGAGGCTAGGAGAGGCAGTGAAGTGGCTGCATTTGCAGATGACTAAGTTATTCAGGATTATGACATTTCAAGCACACTGAAGGACTAAAAAAGGCTCCCTCTGAATTAAGAGCAACCACATGACAGATGAGGTTCAGTGTAAATAAGGGTAAAGTGCTGCACACTGGAGCAAGAAAAAAAAATCTAACTTCACATATAAGGATCGTACTAGTGGGTATTATAAAGAGTACTTTAGTATCTCTCTCCAAGCATATAATGAGAGTCTGTAATAAACTAGTACCATCTACTGGATATCAGAGGAAGAAGCAGGCTAAGAATTCTCATTTGGATTATAATGAGCCAATGAGCAAGAGGAGATCAGCCTCAACAAAGAGGGGGGTAAACTCCTTTCTGTGATGGGAATCTAGCATTTTTGCCATAGTAAAGTGACTGTAAGCCTCTTTGGGGCTCCTTGTTAGGGCCAAGAGGCAGTGTAGAAGTTCCTGGATGGATGGATGGATGGATGGATGGACGGATGGACGGATGGATGGACGGACGGACGGACAGTGGAAGACTCATCCTTTCTCAAAGGATGAGTTGCAAGAGCTGTCATGGGTAGGGGGTCACACAGAGATTTTCCTGTAACCTCTTGCCCTCCTTCAGTTTTTTCAATTCAAAATCTAGCGGTGCCTGTCACTATAAGACAATTTTAAAGTGTTCTCAAAAGAACCCCAATACTATCTCCTGGTGATTAAGTCTGGTAAGCAAGGACCAAACGGGAAGGCCAGCGATGACACAATGTATGGTTGCAAATTGTCATATTGAGCAGAAAGTTGAACATGAGTCAGCAGTGTGATGCAGCTGCTAAAAAAGTGAATGCAATCCTAGGCTGCATTAACAGAGACAAAGTGTCCAGATTACAAAAAGTAATAATTACACTCTATTCTGTGCTGGTCAGACCTCATTCAAAATACTGGAATCCAGACATTCCATTTTAAGAAGGAGATTAATAAACTGCAATGGGTTCAGAGGAGGGCATCAAAGATTGAGCAGTCTGGAAACCAAGTCCTATGAGGAATGGTTGGAGGAGCTAGGTATGGTTAACCTGGAGAAGAGAAGAATAAGGGGGTATATGAAAGACACCTTCAAATATTAGAGAAGATGATAGAGACCAAAGACTTAAGTTTGGGGTGGTGAGTCAAAACCAACTTAATGGAACACTTTACCTTTACAAATATAAATAAATTGTTGAGAATTCTCTCTGGTAAGAGAAACTCGTTTTGATTATAGCAGAGTGCACAGAGGCACAACACAGCGGAATTTGGTAAGGCATGCGTGTATGCTGAGAATAAAATTACTTGGAGCCAGTTCATAGTTTCAAATCAATATAAGGTGTATTTATTAGAGAACTCCATTCTAGAAAGGAAAGTGAAGAGATAGGATTTCTAATCTATCTATTTAGCTGGATGCAGATGGATTCTGCATCTCTGCACACATGGTGCAGGGAGAGAGGAGCTTGCATGTTGCAAGGGAGAAGGAAGGGAAGAGAAAGGAAGAGGAAGTGGCAGGAAGGAAGGACGGAAGTCCCTGACATTAGCAATCCACATATCAAAGGGATAGTGTCAGAGTAGTAGAGAAGGGATGACCAGTGTCTTGACCCTCTAGCCCTCTGACTCACTAGTCTGTCCTTCTATGTCATTGAGATAAGAGACAGCGCATAGTCCCTCACTTCCAACATAAATAGCATACATATATCTGAAGGGCTGTCCCATAGAATGAGAAGTGGATTTGTTCTCTGTTACTCCTGAGAGCAGGTCTAGAACAAATGGGTTGAAATTACAAGGAAGCAAATTTAAAAACAACATTAGGAATAACTTGCTAACTGCAATAGCTGCTCAACAGTGGAAGGGTCTGCCTTGTGCAGTGGCAGGCTCTCCTTCCCTGGAGGTTTTCAGTAGAGGCTGGAACAGAGCTACCAATCAGGGATGCTGGAGCAATTTCCTCACTGAGCAGGGGGAAACTTCTAAGGTTCCTTCTAACTCTAAAATTCTATGAATCCATGAAGTGATTTAGTTATGAAGTCAGAGTACAGCACACAGAGACTTTAAAGTAAAAGGAAGAAACACTACAAAGTTGGCAAAAGCACAGAAAGTAAACAACTTAGACAAATGACTGGCACAGTTCTCTAGATGGGTGAAATTTCTATGAGCATATATGTTTCCAAGTGTCTTTCATCTTCAGGCTACTTAAAACACATAGAAGCAGGCAGCTATCATCAGTAGACTGTAATCAAGTAAGAGAGTTTACTGTTCTTTGTCCTGATCTGTCAAGAGCCTTCTGTTTGAATCGGGCAGGTCCCACTCTGAATGTGTGCACACACACACTGCCTTGATACTGCGCCCAGAACAAAACTCATTCTGCACACAGACGGAAAAAATTAGAGAGAACACTGCTCTGCTCAGAAGGTTCAGATGAACATTTGAGCTATTGGTGTCAACCAATTAACTACAACCAACACAAGAGTCCAAAGGACTGAAGGAATGCTCCATTAAGATGCCTATAAGTAACATGTTGAGGATGAGAGGCTATGCATCTTTAACAACCACTAAGCACACAGAGGCATACAAGCTGCTTTATCTCAGGATCCAGCACTCCACAGATAAGCTTGGAGCCAAGCCACAACACTTCCGCAATCCTGTTGTCCCAATCAGAGGTGCACCTCGGTAATAATTGTGGAGCCTGGACCAAAAGGCTTTTGGAGTACACCCCCAACCCTGCAAGTTTTTTTAAAACGTGGGGTTTTGAGGGCACAAACAACAGCTGAACTCACACAAATGTAAGAATATAAAACAGGTATATTTATGCAAATATGCATTAGAAGAAACATTTGAACACGCAACTTAAACACATTCCCATCCCACATATTTCTTTCCCCACTTCCCCCTCTGTCTCTAAAGCAGAGGTCATAATTGGCCACCTAGCACAGGTCACAGTCATGCTTGGCTGCTTGGTGCAGAGCCGGCTGGCGGTGTGGCAACCACACCACTCAGGACAGACTAAAGAGGATTTGGGGGCCCCCAGGGGGTGTGGAGGACCTGGACTTTGGCCCTGAAGTCGAGGGGGAAGAGCACCTCTGGTCCCAATTACTCTCCATAATTATGCACCAACTGCATTAGACATGCAGATGGCCAAGCAAATTCAGTTGAGGTGCTCCTTCAAATGTGCTACTTTCCAAAGGCTGTTCAAACAAACACCGTAGTCAGCCAGTCTCACTAGCCACATTTCCCCACTCATTTTCAAAGAAATCAGTGGGGGATTTGTAGTTTTCTCACAACTTTCACAAAAACTAAGTATCTAAGCGTGGTTAGTATTTTAAACACACTGTGTGAATAAAAACAGTTCTGTTTAAAGGAAGGCATCTTTATCCACATTTGATGAACACCTTTCTTAAATAAACAACTAACTCCAAGTGCCCTGCGATACTCAGTCGTAGCAGATAGAGATGGATCTTTTTCAAGATCATTTCAACATGAGGGTGGCAGTATTCTTGAAAAATCGACCAGGGGGAATCTTGGGGGGGGGGCAAAGTTGAATGGGTCTGAGAGGCAGAGTTCGGGCACTTGTAAGTTTTGGGGAGCAACAGCTGTCTGTGATGTTTTTCCTCAATGAAAAGTGTCTGTATATAAAGAGAAATGCTCATTCTTTAAAATGGAAGCATCACAAAAATTAAAAGACCTGTTTTGTTTTGTTTTTAAAATCATAGGCAAACATTCAAAATGTTCCAAGCTCGTTCCATTGGAACAATTGGCTCGACTGGTTGTTCCAGTGGAATGTTCCAGGCATTTGCATTCCATTCCAAGCTAGGAATGGAGCACAAATCCCATTCTGTGCATATCCCCCTACTATATAAAAGCTAAGTATCTTTGAGAGAGTTAGAAATTCCAGTGCTCTCAGCTGGATGAGACCTTATCTTCTCACTGAAGGATATGCACAGGATATGCAGGTAAGAGATTTTACAGCCAGATTGGGGGCAGGGAGAGGGAAAGAAGAAAGAGAGCATTGCTTCCTGCCATCAGCAAATTTTGGTCAGCTCAAGGGGGAAAAGGGAACAGGACTATTGCACCAGATACAATTGTACAGAAGAAAAAGGACACCTAATCAAGTAATGAAACTTTTTCTGATCTTGCACAAAATGAAAATGAGCACATTTTTTAAAAATTGGGGGGATATATTGGGGTGTGTGTAGATATTTATTTAGGCCTGAAGCCCAAATTATGCATGACTGTGACCAACACTGTCTGCCTCAACCATATTTAAGGTAAAATAATATCTAAGGAAAGAGAGCTTTAGAGAGCCATAATAAAGCACTGAATAGTACCTAACCCTCCCCCATCCACTTTTACTCCCACAGTTCTTAAAGGTTCTTTTTTCTGCCCACATCAACTGGGAGAAAAGCAGCCAGTGGGAGAGGAAGGAAGATTCAGCAACATCCACCTGCACATTCCTTGAGCATTTCATTGAGACAGCTACCCTCACTTTGGATGAGATTAGAGCAGACCCACATCTGAAGTTAGGTCTTTTGCTATCATGCATAGTTTGGGCCTGTCAGTTGTCAGCGTATTTTACACCCTGCCCAGACTCTCAGCATAAACCTGTGAAACGAACATTGGTAGGTACAATTTCCACTAATCCACAAATCTCTAATGTTCAGTTGGAGAATGTATGCAAGTTTGTTTTAGAACAACATTGTGGTTGAAAAGGTTGAAAACTAGAGATCTTTTCAGAAAAATAAATTCAGCTGTCGATTGTATTATAGTCTAGAAAACATTTAAGATAACTCACAAGGTATATTTAGTGCACAACCCTATGCATTATACTTAGAAGTAAATCCCACTTACCGTAACTGTGTCCAGTGAGAATTCTTTCTTATTCTAGCTCTAAACAGCTAGGTTGCAAATTTTAATAGATGAATCTCTTTTCGGCTGAATAACTGTTTTGCTAATTGTGACTCTGGGTGTTTTTAGATTTCCAAAGTTCCTTGTAGCTTGTTAATGAGTTTTATTAACTTTCAGGCACTGGGTTATTTGAACAAAGAATGGTTGCTCTTTTGGGACACTTTATCATTTTCAGCAGAAAAAAGTTATGCTATCCTGGGTGGGGGGTGGGGTTTTTTTGGTGGCTTTTAAGCGTTTTAATTTCCAACAGCTATCTTTCCTATTTCAGTATTATAATATGAGCAAGTTGTTTTCGCCTGCCATTGAGAGTAATGCCTTGGTGGGGATGTTTTGTATGGGCTCATAGAACTGGCCTTCCATTCAAATGTAAAAAATAAATAAATCTAATTTTATTTAAAAAAAGAATAAAAGTTTTGTCTAAGGGTATGGGCAGTTTGGAAATTGAAATCTAATGGCACACACAAAGCATAAAATCATTGTTTCGGCCATGTTATGAATCATGCACAGGAAAACTCAAGTATTGGCTCAAATTTTTCTTTTGAAATTTACTAATTGAAATAACCATTAGCTTCTTTTATGTGACACCCTTCAGACATCTGAAGACCACAATCATATGTCCTCTTATTCTTCTCTTCTTTAGGCTAAACATACCCAGCTCCTTCGACCATTCCTCATAGTACTTGGTTTCCAAACTCCTCACCATTATGGCTGCCATCCTCTGAATCCATTCCAGTTTATCAATGTTTTTCTTAAAGGGTGGTGCCCAGAAATGGACACAGCGGTTGACATCCTGACTAAAGAAGCAGGTGCGCTTCAAAGGACTGTGGGAATGTGCCATAAGCCCTTGGATGACCCCCGCCCCCAATTCTCTTGTGCATCTGCTGTTGAATCAGATCCCTTAGAGTTCAGAGCACTGCCAGCACTCCGGAAGTGCTCTGTAAGATTGGAAACATGTTGCCAACCCTGAGAAAGATGCATTTTTCTTTTGACTCCATCTACAAATCTCCTGAGAAACAGAAGGAGATACTCCACGGCCTAGGTGCTTTTGGTCAGTACTATTTTAAAATGACAACGGCGAAAGTTTTGCCTAGTAAGAGGTTTCCTGTCTGTGTTCTTGGCTGCTAAGGTAACCTGAATCTAACCTTGAGAATTAGTGTTGGGTAAACTAGCTACAGTGTATAAACCAAAAGTTACAGAATAACAATGATTTCCTCCCTCCCAATTACTTGTGGGGGCAAAATACATTTTGCTCACAGGTTTTAGTTGGTGCTATAAAAAACTTCGATGTAGAACTATCTAAAACAGCCAAACGGTAGCCGGACTGCCCAAATCCCTGCTTCAGTTTCACATACATTATGCTTGATTGTCACCCACAAGGCATACTTCATGGTTTAAAATCCATTCTAAGCTGCCTGACTGTCTTCCAACAGACAGGTCCAAGTCAAGAGTATTTCCAGGATGCAGGAAATCTCTTCATAGTCCATCAAAGACTGAATTGCTTCCTCCTGAAGACACCCCTGCAAAAGCAGAGGGGGGGGGGGCAGAAGAGAAACTCCTATATAAATCCCACACACACACACTTTTGCATCCCATTTTAGAGACGCTCCACAAACAGATTATACTTTCCTACAATGAAGAGGTTAGCCTGGGAGTGCCTGATCCCACCGTCTGCATCAGGGAAAAGAATTCATAGCGTGAGTGCCCCTTATATGCAGATCAAAAGGGCACGTTCATGGAATTGTAAGGCTCAAAAGAATGTTTCCATAGCAGAGTGCAGAGGGGAACAAAGTTTCCAGATTAAAAACACAAACAAATAGGGAGGACTGTCTTTTCAGTTCTGGGAAGAATGTTCATCTTTATAAAATTAGCTCAGCTGAAGTGCTTTCGGAACATTGCTCCAGAATCCAGCAGAGATAAATCTTCCTTTAACCCACTTGGTCTAAAGCCAGAGATAGAGACATTCTTCCAACAGTGTCAGTTGCTTCTGCATACTGGGGCACAAATAAGCCCCAAATAATGGACATTTTAGAACTTGACACCAGATCAGGCATTTAATGGTGCCTGATAAAAGACGCACATTTAAAAGGCACTTAGAGGAATATTCAGCTCTGCTCTCATTTCACTTTTATCCCAATTGCAACTTTGGTAGTCTCCCCACTCCTCCCTCAATGAACACTGATTTTGTGTAAATGCATGTGCCTACAGGCATACTCTGAAATTCTGCTTGCTTTGCAACTGGGTGGGGGCGGCGGAGCAGACCTTGAGATAGGTTCATGAAACCATCCGGTTCCAGGATCATTAAGTAGCCATGTTTTGTTTCAGCTAAAAGAAATTAGCAGGCAAAATTAAGGTTTATAGTAACTGGACATATGGGCGCAAATTTTCTATAATGAAAAGGAACAGAACAACAGAACAGTCTCAACAAGTTACACAAAGATACTATACAGTGTAACACAATTTACACAAAGATACTGCAAAGCCAAGTGTTGCTGGAATACACCAAAAACTGCATTGTGAAGAAAAGGGGGATCTCATGTTTTCTAAATGATGTATTGTGGAACATGTATATTATGTGGCGACATATATGCAGACACACCCCAAGCCTGTCAAGAGGCTGTAACTGATAACACAATTGCCTTAACAATAGCGCCCAACCTTAAAAGGTAGTAGAGTTGAAAGTAAAATGAACACAGCAATAAGTGCGCTGGGAAGGCAGCAATGGTGTCCGTGTGACATTCCTGCCCGAGCTGTGACCTCATTTCTGCTGGGGTGATTTTCTATGGAATCCAGACCTCCATGCTTTTAGAAACAAAGCAGCATGCCACTTCCTAAAAATAATAATGATTCAACACCTATGGGATTCAGTGATGTAATACAGCGAGAGAGTCTCACATCTGTGGACTCTTTTGAAAAGCAGAAGGAGCCTATTGCTAAAAAACAGAGAGTACATCCTACCAAATGGATTCTTCAGCTGCCTGCATTGGAACCGAGAATAACTGTATACCCACCAAACGAGAGAATGGCATTTTCCAAGTCTTGAATTGGCTTGGGAAAGCATCCCATTCCTCACCCCACCCCCAATTTTGAGGGGAATACATTGGATAGTTTTTGAGCCTATTTTAAATGGATGGAAGAGACTTCGCTTTCTCTAGCTATACCTGTCAAGTTATATTCACCTTCCGGTAACAGGAGCAAGCTCATCTTGATTATTTCCCATACTCCCAGAGTTAATAATATAGTAGGCCTGCCAAGTCAGAGAAAAGGGATTTCTGACCTAGGAAATCCCTACCCCCAGCACCAGGAGGCAGCCAAATGCGGGACAAGTGCAAGAGAAGCTCCGAGAGACACGACCAGATCTAGAAGCCTGCACATACACTGCCCGGCATGACCTCCTGCCTGCCTCTCCCCGCCGCCCCCAAAGTTTGCATATTGCCCAACTGACCCCACGTTAGTGCTGGGCACATACTTAAAGGGCTCTCACCACCTGAGTACCTGGGGCACTTGCCCCACATTCAGCTGCCTCCTGGTAATTTGGGGTAGGGACTTCAGACATTGAAAATCCCTTTCCCCCAACTTGCACTGGCCTACTATATAGACATGGCATGCCCATGGATATTATGCTTTAATATCTCTGCTGCTCAGCTATATTATTGTGGGGTTTGTTCGGCAACCCTCAAACCCCCTCAGTTTCTTCTGTAGCACCCAAGTCTTTGTATGTAATACTTACCTTTGGATCAGCAGGTGAGAGCGGCGCTGGGGGGGCGGGGGCGGGTGAGAGGTACCTTTAAACAACATTACTATCTATACTGGCAGCACCTGGAAACTGCCGGGAGCAGCAGCAGCACCCCACCTGTCATCCCACACACGGCTGCCCTGCCTACTGTACTCTGTTGTCCCCTGCGCATGTGTGGCGCAGCCATTGGCATGGTCAGCAGGAGCTGGATGAGTACAGTAGGCGGGGCGACCATGCGCAGGATGCCAGGCGGGGCACTGCTGCTTCCGGCAGCTTCCAGGTGCCACCAGTATAGACGGTAACATTTTTTTTAAAGGTTCTCTCACTGCCTCACCAGCTGCCACTGCTTTGGATGTTTGTCTCCATTCCTCACATGGTTTGATTTAAAGCCCACTTGATGAGGTTTGTCAGGCTTCTGCCAAGCGCGGGCGCATGCACATACACACAGAGAGAGTTCTCATGAGGTGCAGCCCCTTCTCCTGCCAGCCATCCTTCATTAAGGAAGCAGAGGTGCCTTCAATTTTTCATCACAGAGCTTGTTTTCTAGTTAACACTTGAACTAAATGAACCACAGCTAACCACAGCGCTGGCACTGAACAGAACCGAAGTCTACACATTAATCAGCAACCGCATATGCCATCTGGAATAGCGGAGTCGTAGATCCCTTCTGGAAGGCAGAGAGGGAACAGCAGCTCCCGACTTCATCCTTCTCCTTGCAGTGGAGGTTTTAATTTCATGTAGCAAAGGCCAGCAGAACAGTGGCTGCTCTGCCAGACAGACAACAAGGGAGCGCATAGTCAAAGCCAAGGAACAGAAGCAAAACCAACCACCATACAATTAGTTGCGTTAATCTACAAATATATAGGAAGACTGCCAGCTTACCTTAGTGTCCTCCTTTTCAAACACAGACTGATGGACATTACAAGCAAAGAGGGAGTTCGGAAGGTCATTGACATCAGTTATTTCTTCTTCTACTAAAGACTTCTCAACATCTTTTTCTCGGTCTACAGAATAGTATAAGAAATGTCCCACATCATCCGGGACACTGCTGTAGGAAGCAGGATTTTTCATTCCAAGGAAATATAACTCTCCCCTCATTCCTGTTGGGATGAACAAGAGGAAAGGCAAGTCAACACATACAATGATACGAGTCAGTTCTCACATTCAGTCATGGTACTATAACTTATGAGAAAAAATTTGTCTTCCTGATAGAGTTGTTGCTCCTGGGGCTGCATCAAAACTATATCTTTTAAATATAAGGTTTTATTTTAATCTTTGTTATTATTCTGCTTCATTTCTTTTATTTATTAATTAATTATTAATTATTATTATTATTATTACTACTCTTAATAAATTAAAGGTAAAGTGTGCCATTGAGTCAGTGTTGACTCCTGGCAACCACAGAGCCCTGTGGTTGTCTTTGGTAGAATACTGGAGGGGTTTACCATTGTCATCTCCCGTGCAGTATGAGATGATGCCTTTCAGCATCTTTCTATATTGCTGCTGCCCAATGTAGGTGTTTCCCATAGTCTGGGAAATATTAGCAATGACTTAAAAGAAAGAAATACAAGGCAAATGTTTGTGAAGTTTTTGACCTCTGGAATTGCAGTGACTCAGGTTTTGTCATGCATCTGTAAGTAAGAATTAGAATGCAGTAATACAGAGTGACATAATAGCAGGGACATAAAAAGTGGTCATTTTATGTTGTTTGTACAGCAACATTTTGGTCCTTTTATGTTTACATAACATAAAAGGACCAAAATGTTGCTGTACAAACAACATAAAATGACCACTTTTTATGTTCCTGCTATTATGTCACTCTGTATTACTTCATGAAATCATGATCAAGGGAGTAATAAAGTTGTTATCCTGCACATGCACATTATTTATTAAAGGGCCAGTACAGAGGATACACAGCCAGCACACATGACAAGTAGGGGGTCACACTGAGAGCATGCCTGCCATGATGTTGGCAGAAGGTGTCCTGACACATTCTAGGGGCAGCTCTTCTATTGCATGCAATAAAGACACACCCCTGAGAGTGTATTGGGAAGCCTTCCACCAATGTCACGGCATTCATATCCTCAGCAAGGCCTCTTATCACATGTGCCAGCTGTATATTGCCCATACCAGCCCATTTTTGAGTTGTGGTGTCACTTTAGATATCATCATGGCTCAACCTGTCACAGTCCACACTCACAGTAGCAACTCTGAATCGGATGCTGAGGAGGCTGGACCAACACTAACCCGAGCCCTGGTTCATGACACCAGACCAGAACCTGAGCAAGCCCCAGGGCTGGAGAATTAATTAGATTGGATCATTTTCAGATTGTGACTCCTGAGGATGTGGACAAAATGTTTCGGAATGTACATTCTACAACCTGTTCTCTTGACTCTTGCCTAACTTGGTTTATTTCATATGGTAATTGTATTATCAGAGAAGATATGGTAAATATTATATATGCTTCTCTGAGGAAGGGCAGGATGCCTCCTTATGTTAAGAAAACTATGATTAGACCTTATTTAAAGAAACTTGCATTGGATCACTCAGAATTAGCTAATTCAGACCCATTTCCAATCTTCCATGGTTGGGCAACGTGATTGAGTGGGTGGTGGCCTCAGCTCCAGACAGTTTTGGATGATACAAATGATCTAGACGAGGCCTGCTCAACTTAGGTCCCCCAACTGTTTTTTGGACTCCTATAATCCCCAGGTACAGTGGCCAATAACCAGGGATTATGGGAGTTGTAGGCCAACATCTGCAGGACTGAAGTTGAGCAGCCCTGATCTAGACCCATTTCAAACCAGCTTTTGAGCAGGCTATGGGGTTGAGACCGCCTTGGTTGGCCTGATGGGTGATCTCCAATTGGCTGTCGATAGAGGGAGTATGACTCTGCTGATCCTTTTGGATCTCTCAGCAGCTTTCTCTCAGCTCAGCCATGGTATCCTTCTGGGTCGCCTGAGGGAGGTGGGATTGGGTGGCACTGTTTTACAGTGGTTCTTTTCCTACCTCTCTGGTAGATTCCAGATGGTGTCGCTTGGAGACTGCTGCTATACAAAGTGAGACTTAAAGTATGGAGTTCCACAAGGATCCATACTGTCTCCAATGCCCTTTAACATTGAAACCTCTGGGAGAGATCATCAAGAGGTTTGGTGCAGGGTGTTATCAATATGCTGATGACACCCAAATCTATTTCTCCATATTGAGCTCATCAGGAAATAGCATAACCTCCCTAAATGCCTGCCTGTAGGTGGTAATGGGCGGGATGAGGGATAACAAACTGAAGTTGAATCCAAACAAGACGGAAGTACTGAGGGTGGAAGGTCGGGACCTGAGAGATGTTTTAGATCTGCCTGTTGTGGCTGGGGTATACCTGAGCTTACAAAAAAAATTGTTTATATAATATGGTCCAAAGCTTATTTGTAGGTGCAGAGTCTTAAGCTCTAGATTTTTTTCTGAGGTCATAACATGTTAGTGTGTTATGCAAAAATAAAGCTTTGTCCTAGAGACTATGCTAGGACATTTCATAGGAAATGGGCTCCTGGTAGTGAAAATGTATGATTTGAGGTGACTCAAAGTTTATTCTGAGGTCCAGGCATTCACAAAATTTCAGTTCCTTATTCAAGCTGGTCCATCCTGAATAATGAACTGGGAGCCAGAGACTAACTTCAACTTATTATTTATTTATTTAGCACATTTTAATACCGCCCTAACCCAAGGTCTCAGGGCGGTTCACAACAAATACACCTTAAGATATTTGATTATATTATTTTTATTTATTCCATGTGCTTCTTGAAAACAAAATGTTGACAGATGACAACACTTATTTTTGTTTTCAAGCCCATATAAAACAGGCAAACCAAACTGAAGCATTGTTTCATCTCTGTCTAGTCCAACCTCAAAAATATCAGAGTGACATATAACTATGGTTGATAAGTACATGTATTGCTACAACAAAAACAAAAATTAGGAACATAGGAAGCTGCCTTCTACTGAGTCAGATCATTGGTCCATCTAGCTCAGTATTGTCTACATGGACTTCTCCAAGGGTTTTGTTTTTGGGGTTTTTTTTAGCAGCTTCTCCAAGGCTGCAGGCAGGAGTCTCTCTCAGCCCTATCCTGAAGATGCCAGGTAGGGAACTTGGAACCTTCTACATGCAAACATGCAGGTGCTCTTCCCAGAGTGACCCCATCCCCTAAGGGCAATATCTTACAGTGCTCACATGTAGTCTCCCATTCAAATGCAACAAGGGTGGACCCTGCTTAGTAAAGGGGGCAATTCAGTTATTAAGCATCACAAAAGACTCCAACCTAAATGTCTACTTTCAAGTATGCATGCATGGATCACAGCCAAATAGGATGAACTCAGAAGGTTGATGAAGTAAACCCTTTAAAGAGGTGGTCCAAAGGTATGGTATAGACCTTAAACTATACACTTGAGCCAGCTTATACAATGAATATTTATATATCACTTTTCAACCAAAGTTCCCAAAGTGTTTTATATAAATATAAATAATATCTATATTATCTTTATTACATAGATATATAGTATCTATATTACACAGATATCAATAAATTAAAAAATTGCTCCCTGTCCCCAAAGGGCTCACAATCTAAAAAAGAAACATAAGTTAGACACCAGCAACAGCTACTGGAGGGATGCTCTGCTGGGGACAGATAGGGCCAGTTGGTCTCCCCCTGCTAAATAAAGAGAATCACCACTTTTAAACGATGCCTCTTTGCTCAGTTAGCAGGGGACCTTTTTGAAAATAAAGTTTATATAGATTACAGTGGAACATGCAAGGATACAGTGGGACATCTGCAAATAGTCTAACACACAAGAGGCTTTCCTGTTGTAGGTGCTTTATAGTTTAGTGGCCAACATCTTGATTAACTCAAGCAAGGGTGCTACGCAAGGTGTATGCATGCTGAGGATGGGTTCAACTAACTCAGCAGCAGCAACTGCACAGTGGGAGGGGGAGGATTTCACCAATCTCCTCTCCAGAAACACCCTGTGCAAATATGTCCCCCTATTTGGGGTAACATGGGGCACTTCTGGAGGAAAGGGAGATCCGCTAAGTCTACACACACCCCTGCAACCAGAGTTGTGTTCGTCTGGAACTCTTCAACAGCACACTGGCACTTCTTCATGTCGCTGCTTTAGGATGTTGGTCAGTAGGAACATAGGAAGCTGCCATATATTGAGTCAGACCATTGGTCCATCTAGCTTAGTATTGTCTTCACCGAATAGCAGCAGCTTCTCCAAGTTTGCAGGCAGGAATCTCTCTCAGCTCTATCTTGGAGATGCTGCCAGGGAGGGAACTTGGAACCTTCTGCTCTTCCCAGAGCGGCTTCATCCCCTGAGGGGAATATCTTCTAGTGCTCACACTGCTAGTCTCCCTTTCACATGCAACCAGGGCAGACCCTGCTTAGCTAAGGGGACAAGTCAAGCAAGAGATGAAACGGGCAGTGGGACGTTGCCAGACCTAACTCATGTGCACTTACTAATAACCATTTACTGTTAGGCAACACTACTAATCTGGTTCATGTAAATGAACCACACTGAGAACATCCAATTATTTCCAGAGAAACCTTTAAGAACTGAGCACCCTGACATCTAGTCTTCTGAATATGTATTGCTCCTCTCCTCCACTGACACAAGTAGTGCCCCACCATTTTGACAGAACACAGTAGGTTCACTTCTGTGGTCCCCTCCCGAATTTATTTCCAAAAACATTAATAGTTCCCTGACACCTTCTACAAGTCATTTGACTGCGATTCTATCATGAGATTTACTCCACATTTTCTGGGCAAACTTGATCATGCCAGAGATCCCCAAATTCCACTAACTTATGTATCCGATTCCGGGGCGGGCATCGATTGCAGTCAAAACCTTTTGTGATGACACTCCTCTCCTATGTGTGCTGCTGGGAACAAACGCTACATAGCAGCGCAGATAAGTGAGAAGAAGCCCGCTCCGCCCCCCCATTTAAAACTATCTGGCATTCCCACACCAAAAGATAGGAGGGGAAGAGAAAAAATACTCAGTGTCTTTCCTTACCTGCTAAGCTTGGCTGGCTCGTCTGTTCTTTCTCCTTCCCGCCCCACTCTGCATCCTAAACAGCTCCCGACCTCGAGGCTACACGGTTGCTCGCAATTCACTTGGGTAGGAGGGCGCTTGACGCGAAGGTGGGCGCCATTCGCCCAATCAGCGAAGCATTCCTCAGCAGGACTTCACAAGCCACCAATCGGCTACGGAGGAATCAAGGCTCTGTTTAAACACACATTCCACGCACTCCCATTCATTCCTTCGAGATCTTTTTTGTTTTTTGGCGGATCTCTCCCTGTGAAGGTGCGTGCAGCAGTTACTCCTCACGCCACCGTTAATTATTTACAGTCTGTACTCCGCTGTTTCTCTTTTTCTGTAGGCTGAGGTGCGAAGAGGCTCTCTCTCTCTCTCTCTAGTCTCCGCCTCTTCGTAGGGAATCATCTCTTTCCTCCTGAATCCACAGAGTTATTCGGAGCTGCACTTTTACATCCAGTATGCAATCAAAAAGCAAAACCATTTTAAGAACCTTTCCACTTAATTTGGGCGCTATTAAAGGCACGGCCACACGCAGATCTACTGCCGTGTCCCATTCGTAGCATTTGGCGTTTGCAAGAACTGGGAAGGCGCGAAAGGGATATACATAAAGCAATTAAATAAATAAGCACAAAATAAATGTGAAAATGTGAATGTTCGTTAATGTGGAAGCCGAAGAGAAATCCGATACACATCCTAGCTCCTGCGGTTTTTATATTTGCATTATAGATCATATTTAAGCACAAAGCAATATTTAAACCTTATGTACGAAAAATCATTTAGTTTTGCTGTTGGTTTTCATGATATATTAATTTCATCTTTATACTGTATAGCTAGTTTGATTTTTGATTTTTTTTTAACTGAAACTCGTGATGAAGTCAGAAAAAATGATTTCAGGCAGAATCCACCTCATTGTACATCCATACTCTGCAGAAAGGCTTCAGCTACACAGCTTGCACATGGTGGCCTTGAAATCCCCAAATCGAAAGGCTATTGATAGTTCATTTACATAGGAACATAGGAAGCTGCTTATACCAAGTCAGACTATGGGTCTATCTAGCTCAGTATTGTCTACCCCAGGGCTGCACAACGCAAATGCCCTACTGGGCCGGAACCATCAACAACTTGGCATGCAGGGGCCAAAGTCAATTTTAGCACATTACATTAAAATTAAAAATATCATTAGGTACTTGTGGATCTATTCCCCCTGTCAATGGACCCATAGTTTTAACTAAAAAATAGTGGCCAGAAAATAGGTCCTGTACCTGCTCAGTCAGTGAGGTCCCTGGAGTGCAAGCCAGCCCAAAATAAATGCCAACGCCTCTCCTCTCCCTAAACAGTCATTGCTTTCAGGCTACAATCCTAGGCATGCTTTCATGGGAGTAAGCCTTGCTGGGAACACCATGGAACATATTTATTTTTTTAAAAAATGCATCGTATGGCACTATAAGGCAGTTTCCAGATCCTGTGTTGCTGCAGGATACCTGGGGGCCAGTAAAATAGCCCCCGTGGGCTGAATCCGGCCCCCAGGCCTTATGTTGTGCAGGCCTGATCTACCCAGACTGGCAGAGGCTTCTCCAAGGTTACAGGCTGGAGTCTCTCCAAGCCAGTGCAGAGCAGAAGATGAGGAGGAAAACCTCTGAGTGTCCCTGGCCTATCCCACTAAGACTTAGCTTTTCTATAATAAAACATTACTTGGGCAAAATGTTATTTCATGGTCAACTAACTTGCAATGCAGTTCTCAACATGTGGAAATTCAGTGGGTCCTACTTTCTGGTAAGTCTGCTTAAGATTACAGCCTTAAAAGCTCAGGCTGATAATATGGTTAATAACCTTTTTTATATCTCTGCATTTTTCCTGGTCTGGAAAAAGGCTTAAAATAGCAGATGATAACAGCAAGACTTAAAATGTGAGAAGAGGGCCACAGTGATAACTCAGGTCACAAGGAGCTCCTTCGTCAAGGTCAGTAGCTCATACAGGACTCCAGCATGGCCCTGTTGTACAGAAGTCGACAGCAAAAATGTGCTTCATTGCAGCTCCTCTCAGAACCTACCAATTGGGGGGGGGGCTCCTCTAAAAAGCAGTATCGTGTCTTGCTTCTGGAAGACCCTGCATCAAAAAGAAGGAAAGAAGACATGGTGCATGCATATTGTAGTCATGTATCCACCTGGGGCATTTTCAGACAGCAGGCTTCACCGCATGTTTATTGCAAGTTCGAAGTCACCAAAAAAACTGATGCAAAAAGTTGATTTTTTTTTTACCCCCGATACAAATTGGGCTACACCAGGGGTGGAGCCACTATTGCACGAACGGGTTCCAAGAACCTGGGCCGCTACCCCTCAGTGGCTGCGCCTCGTACCCCAGCCACACCCCCTGCATCACATGTCACAGGCAAGGGTGAAGTTTTGCTTGCAAACAGGGCGCACACCCCATTTCCGAGTTCGCAGTGTGACCGGGAGTGGCTCTCTCTGCTGTAGAAGCTTAGCCCAGCGCTGGTTTCCTAGCCTGGGCGGGAACATGTCTCCCTGCCTTTTGAAGCAGGGGAAGCCACTCTTGGCTGTGCTGCGAACGGGGTGCTGGCTGGGAATTTGCTTGGAAACGGGGCATGTGGCCCCGTTTGCGAGCAAAACCCCACCCCTGTGTCTGATGTCAAATGCTGCATCTGATATCAGACCCAGGGGGTGTAGCAGGGGTGGTGGTGCCAGGGGCCACCGCTGGCCTCCCTACTCGCCTGGGCTACACTCTAATGTGCAATTAAAAACCCAAATTATTTGTGAAGTGCTCCCCGATAGCTTGCAGAGAGTTTGGGGTAAATTTGGCCAATATGTATTCACCTCCATTCCAGAGGAGATGTGAACAAAAAACCTGGTGTGAAAAACCTCCTGGGGAACAAGACTGGTGTATTTAGGATCCGATTGTAAGCTCTGAGCATTTTTGTTGAAAAGTGTTATATACAACTCCCATCATCCCCGTCTGTGGCTGTAGTTCAATACCAGCTGGAGGGCTGACATTGTACACCCCTGTAATAGCAGATGCCCTCTTGGGGCCAGTTTCTAACTACAAAAATCTAGTGCAGGGCTGCTCAACTCTGGCCCTCCAGTTGTTTTTGGACTACAACTCCCATAATCCCTAGCCAAAGTCACCAGTACTCAGAGATTGTGTGAATTGTAAACCAACATCTGCAGGAGGACTGAAGTTGAGCAACTCCTATCAAGCATGATGTACAATCCATGCAACATGGTTTCTTTTCTTTACCAGTGTTATTTATTTATTTATTTATTTATTTATTTATTTATTTATTTATTTATTTATTTATTTTTAAAATTTATTTAACATATTTCTGTAGTGACCAAAACTTTCGTCTCGGGGCGTGGAATGCATTCTTGTAATGCATTTTTAAGCTGTGTACTGCATTTTTGTTTGTAATGTTATACAATGAGTGACGAATTTTTGAAAAAAATTATATAAAACAATTTTGTCATTGGGGTAAACTACTAATGCAATGGGGAAATTAGGAATGGTGCTGAGCATTACTGATCCCTTGTCTTCCCCTCCCCCACCTCCTCACACACATGGACCATTCTCTCTCTTTTAGCATATGTACAGAAGAATAGACTCCTTGTAACAAGCTCAGTGCTATAATTAACTTTCCAGAACTCTCATGGAAAAAAAGCTATTTATATAACCATCAAATCCTTCCTAGTAAGTTTACCATCAAAGCAACAAAATATAGACCTGTCAATCATTATGCAATTCCAAATGAATGCATAATGAAAGCTTCCTGTGAACTGCGTCAATTAAATCCTTGCCATCTCTTGAATGATTCACTTGTGTCCCCTCCCTCTCCACTGTGTGTCACTGGCAAAGTTTCCTTCTTGAAGCTACAACAGATTCATCGCTATAATACGCTGAATGAGCTGCATCTCATTACATGCTTCCAAGTTCTACTACTGAGTAGGCACTTAACTAAAATAGTGATTTGTCTATAAAGGTTTAATGCTTCTTCCCAGCCCCTGGAACTCCTATAATGCACCGTGCAAGAATGTGGTGCATTATAGGGAACCTCTTGGCACTGGCCAGGAGGCTACTCACGCAGCACCAACACATGAGCACTAAGCCTGATTTAAGGCGGTTCACATGTGCTTGCAAAACCAGGCTGGGCTTCCTTAGCCTGGTTTTGCCTGGACATGTGAATAGCCCCAATATCTCTCAATATACAGGCACTCCTCAACTTACACACAGCCAGCTTTCAAACGATTCATACCTACAAACAAAGATGCACAATGTATTATATTAATGTAGTCTTCAACTTACAAACACCAACCTCATAGGAACTATATGTGTTCCAGGTTATGAACATCCAATGTTCAACTTGAACTTTTCAGGTGGAACATTCAACTTTCTGAACTTGGATCAGAATCCATTTGTAAGTTGGGGACTCCCTGTATTTTATTAAAGCTCCAGATCAAGTGGTCACATCAATCCCCCCAATCTGTTCCCCCAGAAAATGATGGGGAACAGGTGGGAAGCATGAAATTGTTGAGTAGGAAGGGTCTTGTACAACATCTAATCCAATCCCCTGCTCAGTGCAGGAAAGGCAGAACTAAAGCATCTCCAACAGATGGTTGTCAGCAGGGCTGTGCTTCGAAGCACCCAAAGGCAAGTAATTTGCACCACTGGAACCACATGGAGGTGGCCATCCCAGCTTGCCTGTCTCCACACAGCAGTGTGTGCTTCTGATGAATATGTGGGGTCATTTGAGAGAAGCAGAGCTGTCCTGCCCCAGTGATGGCTCATGGGGCACCGCAGAAGGTTTGCACAGGGAGTGCTCTGAGGTGTATTCCTTTCAAGCACTTCTCTTGTAGAGCGGAGCGGTATGCATCTGAGCATGAGCAGAGTGCCTTTACCCATTTAATAGTGTGGAGGAAACAGGCAGCAGTTACCCCTTAATAAGTGGCATAGTAATGGGTAACTGCAGTCTGTTCCCACCCACACACTTAAAAATAAGGAACCACCTCTCCATCTACCCTCAACAAACTGTACAGACCAGATTCAGTTCCACTCCATATAAAAATCTAATTGAGATCTTTAGACACACTTTTTTTTCACAGCTCTTCCCTTCACCTCACCTCCCCCTCTTACTTATAAATAAAATCTCCACGGTAGGGGTGATTCTGAATACATCGTCTGTCCAATAATTTGTTCTTGGAGCAGAGCTAAGATCTTCACACTTGCTTTTCTGCCAAGTTTCTAACACATACAAAATCTATCAAGAATAAGAATGAATTGGCAGAAGCCAGTGAATTGGGGGTGGGGGTGTTATTTATTTAGGGCGACATATAAATCTAACTAACTAACTAAATTTATTTATTTGTCTAGCACATTTTTATACCGCCTCACATACAAATCTCTGAGCAGTTTACAATTTCAAAACACGAACAATAAAAACGTTAAATCAATGAAAACAGTACCAGGAGGAGGATATTCAGGGGAAGAGAAGCAAAACAGAGAGACTGAAAATGCTACTGCCACACCCACACTCAGCCCACCAATCAGATGTGCAAAGGGGAAAGGGAGGCAGGAATGCTTACTGATCTACTGCATATCAGTCTGCAAACAATCAGCTGGTGACATCGACTTTCTGCCTCTAAGGCTGCAATCCTATGTACATCCTTAGAAAAAAACCCATTGAACAGAGTAGGATTTTTTTTTTTAGCAAACAGGCACAGGGCTGTCCTACATGTCTGCAATCACACACCCACTTAAGAGTAACCCCAACTGAACACAGCAGATTTTCCCTTCTGCTTATACAAGCATAGGACTGAGCTGTAAGAATCTTGACTAGGGATGTGTAAAGTTTCTACGTCAAAACGTTTCAACTCAAAATGGGCTATTTCGAGTCTTTAAAGGTATTCTAAATAAAGGGCCTCTTTTGAACTCAAAGTTTTGATCAAAACATTTTATTTTATCTATCTATCTTTTTATCTATCTATCTATCTATCTATCTATCTATCTATCTATCTCTCTATCTACCTACCTACCTACCTATTTAATTTATTTTATATCCCGCCCAAACATACATCTCTGGGCGGCTTTGATGTTTCAAGACCCATTTTGGAAGCATGCTTTTCTGACACTGGCTTCTAATTGGCTTGCAATCTCCTTGCAGTTGGCTTATCATACAAATCAAGTGTTGTCATGGGCAACTGTGTCCTCATTGGCAGGGGGAGGGGAGGGAAACAAAAGGAGAGGATTCCAAAGTATATTCAAAGGGACTAGGAGGCAGAGAGAGCCCTTAGAGTATGCCTATCTTGAAGAAGAGGATACATCAGGAGAGGAAGGTTTGATTTTGTCATTTTCTTTTCTCAGTACTGAGTATAATTTGCTGTGCTATTGATGCTGTAACTATCTGGTTTTGCTGGATCTCAGATTGACAAAGGCAGAACTTGGGTGCCTGCCTGCCTTGAGTTGTGGTTTGTTTTGTGGTGAGCAATGGACAGTGGCAGCTCTGTGTGTGCATGTAATATTTCTTGGTGATTGCTGTGATGAGCTCCATGTTTGGCCTTGACACTAACTTGTGCTTCACTTACTGCTCTGTAATCTGCCTTGCAAGGTGTACTCAGTCAAAATGTGGGAGTTTAATATGGCTACGGACAGCAAGCTTTTAGCTGAGCTCTCAGCGTCTTTCTTGTTTTAGCTTTTTATTTTCTATTTTAGCTTTTTTTTAGTTCAGTTTTTACTAACTTAAACTAGGTTGAACAATTTTATTCTAAGCAGCTGAGCCTTGAACTGACCGTAAGCCTCTAAAGTGGTTGAAACGACTGATTATATTCTCACCTGTGTGACCAGAGAATAGGGAAAAATAAATGACCGAGAACAAGCCCTCCTACAGAAGTGGACCAGCAGAGGTTACCCAAAGAGTCTAGAATTAACTCATTTGTCACCAGAAAAGTAAGTCATTTATCTCCCATTTGTCTTCAAAACAGATTTACTCCCTTTGAGGAGGCAACCCCCCCCCCCCCCCGCTGGTGTCTTCCTAAGAAAACAACTAAATTACCTCAGGAACACAACTCTTCCTTCAGGCAAAGAATTGGGTGATCTTTTTATACAGCAGTGTGCCCTAATTGCTTGTTCATTTGACTATCTCACAAAAATTTTATATTGTTTGGAAAATAAACTTGATTCTATTAAATCAATGTTTTTGGAAAAGACCTCGGCATGTCCTTCTGTTTCCCATGAGACTAACTTAACTGAAGGAGACCAAAGTGAAACCTTGTAGCCCGCTGGTTCCTTTGCGCCCCCCCCCCCCCCGATTGTTGAAATAGTTAAGCTCCAGTTACAGCCTTGTAAAATTCACCTCCAGATAGCAGGGTTGTGTGTTTTGTATTTTTTCTGTTTCGATTTGTACCAAATCCGAATCAACCCCATTTTGTATTTTGTCCAAAATTAAGTCTTCCAAATCCCCCCAGTTTTGTTTTGTATCCGAATTAATCTGAATCTGAATCCAAATTAATTCAGATTAAAAATAGGTCATGTGGTCAAAAGAGTGGGTGGGGGTTATAGTGCCCAATGAGTGGAAGCTACCACAAAAATTTCAAAGGAATTGGGCAAATTGATGATTTTTGGTTAATTTTTGAAGTTTGTGTGTCTTTCAGATTTTCTCCATAGGGTATAATGGAGATTTCAGGAAAAGTATGGCTTCATGTGGGGAGGGGTGGCCTAGAGTGGAGTGTGGTTGGTGGTAGTGTCCAGTTGATACAAGGAAGCTACCACAATTTTTTCAGAGGAATTTGGCAAAGGGCTGATTTTTAAAGAATTAATGACGTTGCACGTTTTTCAGATTTTCCTCATAGGGTATAATGGAGGCTTCTGCAGTCCCATAGCTCCACTTGAGGGGCACTGGGGCGGCCCAGAGCAAGTGGCGGTGTAGTGCACATAGGGTGCCAACCACCCACATGGGTTGCCAACCCATGAAGTACAGGGTTTTGTTCTAGAGGTGTTCTGAGAGTAGATTCTCTGGTAGCATATGAGAGAAATGCAAACTGACCTTGCAAAGGGATTTGGAAGACAGCATTTTGAGACAGAAATAACCAAATATATTTGGGAGCTCAATGCAATTCCAAAGCTCTTGCTAAAAGCCAGAGCTTGGTTTTCATGGTTTTTCATTAAAAATCTCATTTGCTACCAGAGAATCTAAACCCAACACCTTAGAAAAAACAAAGCCCAGTACCCCAATGGGTTAGCAATCCAGGGGGTTGGTTGGCACCCTCTGTGCACTACACTGCCACTTGCTTCGGGCCATCCCAGTGCCCCCCAGGTGGAGTTATGGGGCTGCTGAAATCTCCATTATTCCCTATGGGGGGAAATCTTAAAGATGCGTAAACCTCAAAAATTCGTAAGAAATCAGCCCTTTGCCCTATTTGTAATCGGAGTGCACCACCCTTGGGGCACTGCCACCCAACCCACTGTTTTGCTCCTGAAGCCCCACATAAACAAGTTGAAAGAGTTGAGAGAATGACCAATGAGCCAGCATGGTGTAGTGGTTAGAGTGCTGGACTAGGACCGGGGAGACCCGAGTTCAAATCCCCATTCAGCCATGATACTAGCTGGGTGACTCTGGGCCATTCACTTCTCTCAGCCTAACCTACTTCACAGGGTTGTTGTGAGGAGAAACCTAAGTATGTACTACACTGCTCTGGGCTCCTTGGAGGAAGAGCGGGATATAAAATGTAAAAAAAATAAAATTAAACTGCCTTGGTACTATGGAACAGCTTCAAATGTTCATTTAACTGAACTGGAGTGAACCGTAGCCCAAACAAATCAGCCTACTGTTCAGAATTGTTGAAATTTATCATCACTGCATTTAAGAAAGTGCAAAACCATGGATCATAGTTACAAGAAAGAGAGAAGCAACTAAGATTCCTGGGGATGTCAATAGATTGACAGGTGTGTTCCCCACCCCCCTCCTTTTGTCTCCTGTAGTCCCATGTGGATGACCTGTCCCTGCAATGGCAAAAGTTGTGAACCACTGGCTTAGACATCATGTCCCACCAAATTACATTGTGGCCTAAATTACATTAGACTGCTCAACTTGGGCATCAAAACTTGGGCATCAGCAACTTAGACACCACTATAACTCATAAAAATCAGAAGAAAAACAAAATAGCTCTTCAAAAGACCCCTGAACAAGTCAAGAGATTCTTTCTAAACCTTTGGAAAGGAACACCTGTGTAATTTCAGAACTTTCCTAACCAGCTTCTCGAAAAGCTTCTCCACACAATTGATACCATGGCTTTTAGCAAGAGCTTTGGAATTGCATTGAGCTCCCAAAGATATTTGGGTATTTCTGTCTCAAAATGCTGTCTTCCAAATCCCTTTGCAAGGTCAGTTTGCATTTCAATCACACCGAATACAACACTTAACTAAACTATTCATGCTCAACAGTTTTTGCATATCTTATCTTCTGCTAATCACCCAGTGCCTCAGCTGGAGTGGAGAGAGTCAGAGAAGTCAATTTGAATAGCAATGCTTTTTCAAAGAACAAAGCATTCTGTCCAAAACACAGTCATTTCGATTTGGAAACAAAAATCTCTGTTTTTTAATTCTTGATTTTGTTTTGGTTACAAAACCTCCGAAATTGCCATTTTTGGGCACAAAACGTTTTGTACCCGAATCGAAATGCACAAGCCTACCAGATAGCAGACTCACCACTAAATTGGAGCAATTGGTCAAACATAACAAAGATCCTGAACTCCTTGAGGCAATTAATCAGGCAGAATGTTCAACATAGACACATTGTTTCCTACTATTTTTTGCCCAAGGCAAACAACTGCCAAAGATTGATGTTTATCTGTAAATCATCCTGGCTGCCGAAACTGCTTCTTTGCATCCAGAGTTTCTTGAACTGGTTTGGTATAAGATCACTGAGATGTTTCGAAACTTCCAATGTACTGCCCCTGGCTGTGAAGAGGCTTAAAACACAGCCTGCTAAAAGGCATTCTCCAATGCCCTTATCTCAACCTATAAGGAAAACACTACGAACAAATGGGACTAAGTGTCAAGGTCACTTCTCCTGGAAAGACTCACTCAGCGTTTTAAATCCCTCACTGCAATCAGTGGCTCTAAATATTCCTTCCCATCAGGAGCCTTCTAAAGCTGTGGATACACAGCAATGCTTGACTCCCTTTACAAATTCCCTTATGAATCTCCACAATACCCTTACAACTATTGCAGATAACCTTATAATTTTGAATGAGAGCTCTGAATCCTCCCCTCTCACTTTTTCCTTTGAGATGCCTGAGAAAGCAAATAACAACCCAGAGCACTTTACTGGGGGAAGTACTCAAACGAACTCTCAGCCTTCTTGTGAACTGCTGAAGGATCCTGACCTTGTGAAGCAAGCTACTTTGGCCTTACAAGAAGCTGGCCAAATTTCTTCTGATACCCTCGCTGGTCTTTCCTTTGATCCTCACTTCGATTCGATCTTGACTCTCCTAGATCCATCTGCCCCAGTTCTCTCTACATCAAGCTTAAAGACCCCCCCACTCAAGGATCATTTCCAGCTCATGATAATTTACCTTCCACACCAGTAGCTGCTCACCCTCCCCTTACTCGGGAGGATGCCTTCAATAAGAAAGAAGACATCGAAGCAGATTCTGGACTTATGGACATTGTTTCCCCTCCCAAGGTTAGCCATGAGAGTGTGCAGAGTTCAGGTGGCAATAGAATAGTGCCACCTCAAGAGGAGAAGGTGGTCAATGTTACTGAGTCTGAGGATGGAGTGTCTGATGAGAGTTGTCAACGCCCTTTATTTGATACAGTTAACCCTTTGGAGTTGGAACCCTCGTGCACTGTCTTTTTGAGTGATGGCCCCGGGACGGGTCTCACAGAAGACAGGACCCTCCAGCTTGTATTCTCCTGGAGAATTCTATCGCTGTATCTGCCAAATGACTGCCCTAGAGGAATCCAAATGTTTTGAGGATCGCCACATGGAATGTGGCAGGCCTCAAGGCTAAGTTGGCTGATCCATCATTTATTGACTATGTTTCCCAAATAGACATTTTTATGTGCCAGGAGACATGGATGGTGGACGATGTGACCCCGGAGGGATTTTATGTATATGTGGTCCAGGCATCTTTGGGGTTGGATGGGAGAGAGAGAAAGGGGAGACCATCTGGTGGCCTTGCAGTGTTTGTGTTGATGTCACTTAGGGCGCAGGCTAGGGAAACTGCATCTCTGGATTCCATTGCTATGGCTGTTTATATACAATTGAGTAATCTATCCCTTATAGTGGTCAACGTATGTATACCTCTGAGATGCCAGAAAGCCTATGTCAACCAGATCTGGTTACATCTTTAACCATATCTTATGGAATTCCAGATTAAATTTCCTGATGCCTCTCTTCTGATTGTGGGCGATTTTAATGCCCGAATGGGGTATGATGATAAAGCATTATTCAGCAGATTCCATCTTTATCCCCCTGTTCAGTCAGTTCCTGATGGCCACCTAGTCCGCTGATTTAAGGATAGGGGGGCCTCTTTTGCTGGTCTAAAGTTAGCCCAGACCATTTGCAATCTAAACTTGTATATATTAAATGGCACCAGCCCCCATGACTACCCAGCAGAATTTACCATTTAGTCAGGTTCTAGAACTTCGAAAATTGATTATATGATATGCTTCCAAGATCTGTTAGATCTGGTTGCGGGATTTAGCGTTGTCCCTAGACTTGATAGTGACCACCTTCCACTGGAGTTATGCTTGTCATTCCCAGTTAAGATCCAGAGACATGAATACACAGCCTTTGATGCTGAGTCTCTAGAAGTTATGCCCACCAGATTAAGATGGACTCTAATTCAACAAGAGAGATTGTCATTCCTCTTGAATTCTGAGTCTGCTATTACCTTAAGGAACCAAATATTGATGGGCGAGGAATCTAGGGAAAGTATAGATGCCTATCAAGGGCTAATTGAGTTACTCCTCCCTGCTTTGTGTGTCCAGCAGGGAGCTCATAAGAAGATGGGTCCTCCCTCTTCGAGAGTCTGGTTTGATGACGAGTGTAGGAAGCTGAAAAGTGTCTTGGTTAATGAACACAATAGATACTGTGAGTCATCTGATCCAACTCTTGCTACTAATTTATTACATCTGAAGAGGGCATATGAAAAACTTATCAGAGCCAAAAAACTTGAGGCAGACAGAGTGGACTGGCAGCATTTCATCATTGCTGCCCAACAAAAAAAAACCATTCTCATTTTTTGGCATTTGATATCTACGTTTTTGGGAAGGGGAATATCCAGAGTCAAACCTTGAATTCCAGCAGCTGTATGGGAAGACCATTTTTCCAGACTATATGGCTCAGTTGAATGGCCCTCCCCCACAATGTTGGTCAATCTGACGGAATGTCTAGTTTGGCCGCTGGTCTCATGCTCTGATATAGTATCCCTGGTAAATCACTTTAAAGTGAGCAAGGCTCCTGGGCCAGACTATATCTCGGTGGAGTGTATTAGGAACAACTTGGGAGTGGTGGGCCCCAATATTGGCAGCCCTCTTTTCGAACATCGATCGGACAGCCCAGATTCCCAAAGATTGGGGGTTGGCGATTATAGTTCCAATTTATAAGAAAGGTCAAAGGGACCAACCAGGGAACTTCCGCCCTATCAGCCTTTTAAGTTTATAGGCAAATTATTTGCCAGGCATCTTCTTGTTCGTTTCATGGAGTGGCTTGATAACAACCAGATTCTTGCCGAGGAACAAAATGGCTTTAGGGCAGGAAGGTCGATTATGGACTCGATCGTTGTGTTACAACATCTGGCAGAAAAATATTCGGGGAAGGCCCCAGTTGCATTATATACAGCATTTGTGGACTTAAAGTTAGCATTTGATTCGGTCCCGAGAGGTAGGCTATGGGAGAAACTTGCTGCAACAACCATAGAAAAGAGATTGCTTTACTTGATATTTAAACTTCACGATGATACTTCATTAAGGGTCTGGCTTAACAGAGGCCAGGTGACTAGGCCGATTATCACGAGACGGGGGGTTCGGCAAGGGTGCATTTTGGCCCCTATGCTATTTAATTTTTATATTAATTCCCTAGTCACTCACATGAAGAAACTAGAGTTCCATTCGCCTAAATTAGCTGGCAGACAAATTAATGTTTTACTTTATGCGGACGATGCCGCATTAGTTTCAAGAACTCAAATTGGTCTCAAAAGAGCGTTACGGGCATTGGCAGATTATTGTACCACCCAGGAGCTACCCATAAATTATGACACAACCAAAATTATGGTTTTCTTAAACAGACCTAGAAATTGTTCTTGGTCCTTAAATGGTCATAAATTGGAGAAAGTGAGGCAATTTAAATATTTAGGATGGGTCCTGCAAGCAAACATGAGTTTCACTGCCCATAAGGATTATGTAAGTCTCAACGCCCAGAGTTGCCACGGCAATCCATTCTTTGTATACCAGAAAACGTGCCCAATCAGTTCAGATGGTCCTTGAACTTTTCAAGGCCAAAGTTTTGGCCCTACTTATGGTGGGTGCGCTGATGGGTGCCTACACTAACTTTCGGAGGATGGAAATTGTTCAAACTAAATTCCTCGGGTATACTGAGGGTCACTCAGTCTGTCCCCAACGCATGCCTCAGATTGGAAGTGGGCTGGCCTACTGTTGAGGCCAGAATTTGGAAGGCAATGTTCAGTTTTTGGCTCAAGTTGTTTTTCTGCCCTGATGGGCTTGCCCCGCTAGTCCTAGAAGATTCTTTTAAGACCCGATGGAAACGGGTCATTGTCAATGGATTAAGTAGGTTGGGTTTTTCATTTCGGTGGTAAGACAGATGCCTCGAGAAGGCCTCAGATGCCATAAACCAACATATAATGGACATTGCCAGGCAGGAGGATGTTAGTAAAATAAGATCTGGGGTTTTTATGGGGGCCCAAATTGATAGACGGCTCCTGGCTAGATACTTGATAAAGCTATCCTTTGTTGAACACCGTAGAGCAATGACTGCAGCCAGACTCAATGCCCTTCCTTCTGCCGTCCTGGAAGGGTGATTCCAGAAAATCCCCTATATCCAGAGATTGTGCCCTTGTCATGCGGGAGAGGTTGAATCTACCGAACACGTGTTGTTGAACTGTTGTTTTTACAAGGAGCTAAGAGAAGAATTAATTTCTCCCTTTTTAAAGAGATCACAGATTGACCTCAGGCCAGGAGAAAGTGGAGTTTTTACTTGCAGACTCGGATGATTTCATCTCTGCAAGAGTTGCCAAGTTTCTTGTATTGCAAGTAAACTTTGCAGAAGATTTGTTGAGGGGCTAGATGCGGGCATAGTATATTAGGAGGGTGAACAGATTTTATTTATTGAAAATTCTCTTATGTATGATACTCTTATTGTATTATATTGTTCTTATTGCAGTTTCTCCTGATGCCACTCACGTGATGTATAGTTTTTTTTGTGATTTTGTTGTATTGAGAGGCTGTTGGCTGTAATAAAGTGAAATGAAATGAAATGTGGCTGAAGTTGCTCCAGTTGAGCTGATGGCTATGCTTGCTGTTAAGGGTGCTGCTGTGGCAACTGTTGCAATCCTAGGAAGTAAGGAGTCATAATTGTATGTGTGAGAGAGCAACTTGTGCCAATGATGTTACTATAGTGCAGGCATTGTGGCTGGCAGTGGATTCTGGGTCAGCGATTCTTTTTTGGACTGCGTTTGAAATGTGTGTTCTGTGGTGGTAATAGATTCTCTTTTACTGTGTGCTTCTGCAGTGTTATACGAATACGATGAATATTTATATACTGCTTTTCAAGAAAAGTTCCCAAAGTGGTTTACATAGATATGAATGAATACACACACACAATTGCTCCCTTTCCCCCAAAGGGCTCACAATCTAAAAAAGAAACATAACACAGACATTAGCAATAGCCATTGGAGGGATGAGTTGCTGGGAATGGACAGGACCAGTTGTTTTCCCCCTGCTAAGAGAACCACCACTATAAAAAGGAGCCTCTTTTCTCAGTTAGTAGCGGGGAAACATCAGAAAGTTTTCCAGTGTACTTCATAATAATGAGGATACAAATCACACTGAACAGTATGGTACAATCCACATGGAGGGGAGGCTGGTAAGAGATATTGTACAATTTACTGTACCTTTTTATTACAATTTAGTCTTGCTAAATGGCCATTCCCACAGCTTGGGCTGGTCTTATAGTCATAAGGGAGGAGAGCTGGTCTTATGGAAGCAAGCATGAACTGTCCCCTTTGCTAAGCAGGGTCTGCCCCGGTTGCATTTGAATAGGACTACATGTGTGAGCACTATGAGATATTCTCCTTAGAGGATGGGGCTGCTCTGGGAAGAGCAGCTGCATGCTTGTGTGCAGAAGGTTCCCTCCTTGGCATCCCCAGGATAGGCTGAGGGAGACCCCTGCCTCCAGTCTTGGAGAAGCCACTGCCAGTCTGGGTAGACAATACTGAGCTAGATGGACCAAAGGTCTGACTCGGTATAAGGCAGCTTCCTATGGGCCATAGCACCTTATCACACACTGAAGATATAGGCCAATTTCCTAGTGTCCTGCCAGAGGTGCACCTAGGTAATTTTGGAACCTGGACCTAATGGCCTTTGGAACCCCTCACCCCTCCCTTGCTAATTAAGCATCAACGTGCTCCATCAGGCAACCACATCACCCAGGACAGACTAAAGAGGATTTGGGGGTCCCCAGGGACTGTGGAGGCCCCAAAATCCAGGGGTAAGAGTGCCATGTCCTGCACCTAGAAAGAATTATCTTTGCTTGCAGAGTAGGCCACTCAAATGTTGGTAATGCTGTAAACTCTCCATCAGCAGTCATGTAGCTGCAGGAGATGAGTGCATCAACCTACTGTATATTTAAAGAGCGCTATGAGCACATCTGCCTTTTGGACTGGTCTCAAAGAAGCTGCTAGCCCTCAATAAACTGACTTTGGGGCTAGTCAGTTACCTTGGTGCTGAAGAAGAACTGAGTCCACGGACCAGGGGCGTAGCTAGAGGAGAGGGGGCTCGTGTTCACTCCTCTCCCTGGAGGCCCCTCAGAGTGAGGGAGATTATGAAGAAAATAGGGAGGGGGGGCCTCAGTAGCTGGGGGGCCTGGGTTCTTTGACCCCATCCGCTCAATTATGGCTACACCCCTGCCACCAACTGTGAATGAATGAAAAGAAGCTGGTTATTCTCTGGGTGAACAAGGCCCAAATCTGAAGTGATTAGCATGCTATAAATGTTATCAGCTGTTTGTATTGTGATTTTTCTGGTCTGTGACTCTAAGAAAGATTAGTACTACATGCTATACATTGCATAGCTTGGGTGGTATATTTAAACCTCTGTTTTTCTAACCCCAAGTGGTAATTGTTTGGCAACACATGAAGCATGGAAAAAGAGCAGATCAATAGTCCTTCAGTCTGGCATTTCTTGGCACAGGAACTGGGCTGGGCACTACTGATAATGTTCATATTCTCCGTTTATATTGAACTCTGCATGGTCCTGCAGGCTGCTGTATCCCCACTAAGTGTAAAAGACTCTGCAAAAAACAGAAAAGCAGTATAAGCATTAACTGTTAGGTTACCTCTACTCACAGGATTCAAGTCTATATTGCTGTTGATGACATAAGCGTAGAGGAAACAAAAACATCAACAATTTTTTAGTTTTCTACTTACACAAAGATGTACAGCATTTTCCCACGTTTCAGCAAAGATTGGCTTTCAAAGCACCTTACAATTACAACTCTCACAAGGCACAGTATAAGTAAAAGGGTGTGTGAATGTATAGCAGGAAGGGATGATGCTTGCAGTTCACTATTCCAATGATAAACTATTGTCCTTGAGTCCTCGTATATGCTGCGCTTTACCTATACATCTGAGAGCTCAGAGTCACAGTTATTCAGAAGTGAGGCATATATACTGTAAATGTGCACATTTTAAAGGCATCATTACATTCCAGGGTTGCATTTACCAATCACTGATATTTTTAAGGACATATGCACTTCTAAGAATTTATTAAATAATTATTGCGGTAAACATCTGCTAAGACATGATCTAGGTAAAAAAAACTGAATTGTCCATGAGCGGAACTTTTAAGTGATTTGAGCCTTTAAGGAAACAGAGTGGTTTTAGGGGGCCTTGTTTACTTAAAGCTGTGATGTCATGGTTCGATTTATGGGAGCCCATGGGGGGGCGGGATCCCTGCTGATTCCATGGAGCTAGACTGCACCCAGTGGCCAACATCCTGATTAATGAAGTGCCAAAGAGGCAGTGCTGCATTCCAGTCTAGGGCTGCTGCAGTACACACAGGAGGAAAGAAGAAGCCTCCCCTTCTTTCTGCAACTGCCTGAGCCACCCCAAAATCTGTCCCTGAAGACCTCAGTCTAGTCCAAACCCAAAAACATCAGAGTGACATATAACCACGGTTGATGAGTACATGTATTGCTGCAACAAAAACAAAAATTAAGAACATTCCTTATACTAAGTCAGACCATTGGTCTATCTAACTCAGTATTGTCTTCACAGACTGGCAGTGGCTTCTCCAAGGTTGCAGGCAGAAATCTCTCTCAGCCCTATCTTGGAGAAGCCAGGGAGGGAACTTGAAACCTTCTGCTCCTCCCAGAGTGGCTCCATCCCCTGAGGGGAATTATCTTACAGTGCTCACACTTCTAGTCTCCTATTCATATGCAACCAGGGTGGACCCTGCTTAAGTAATGGGACAAGTCAAGCTTATATTTATTTTATTTATTTTTACATTTATATTCCGCTCTTCCTCCAAGGAGCCCAGAGCAGTGTACTACATACTTGAGTTTCTCCTCACAACAACCCTATGAAGTAGGTTATGCTGAAAGAGAAGTGACTGGCCCAGAGTCACCCAGCTAGTATCATGGCTGAATGGGGATTTGAATTCGGGTCTCCCCAGTCCCAGTCCAGCACTCTAACCACTACACCACGCTGGCTCCCTTGCTACCTCAAGACCAGCTCTCCTCTCCAGCCAGATTGGCAGTGGCTTCTCCAAATTACAGGCAGGAAGCTCTCTCAGCCCTATCTTGCCAGGGAGGGAACTTGGAACCTTCTGCATGCAGGTGCTCTTCCCAGAATGGCTCCATCCCCTGAAGGAAAGATCTTCCAGTGCTCACACATCAAGTCTCCCATTCAAATCAACCAGGATGGACCCTGCTTAGCAAAGGGGACAAGTCATGCTTGCTACCACAAGATCAGCTCTCCTCCCAAAACCTGACAGGCTGCAACCAAAAACTCAGTTAAGTATAGTTAAGTTCCACTTAACCAACTTGTGTGCTAGAATGAACTATAAAGCTGGCTTGCTCCAATATTTCATTGAGGAATATGTATTAAAATTGTTAGGATTCTTAATCCACATGAATTTTGCAGAGAAGATGCAGCCAACAGACTAAAAGGCAAAATCTGTGACACTGAGCAGACAAAATTCTAATGTACTGCCTTTCATAGGTATTCCGTCAAGGATATCTCCCATAAAGGAAGAATGAAATTCAACAGAAGACCCTACGCATTCATTTTTTAGTCACATTGAAAGATTACAAAATATATGCATCTGAGATTTTTTTAATAATTAAAATTAATGTTCTCAGTATGTAAATGTTACCTCCTTTGGCAGTGGATCCAAAAGTTTACATTCATATTTGTAAAGGAACAAAACAACAAGAATCTGAATCTCCATTATAGCAAGCCACCTAGAAATAAGAGAGAACAACAGTAACCTCTCCAGTGTCAAATACATGCATGTTACTAATTATATTATGCTTATTTACTATGATGCTTTGCATATTTAGCTCCATTTCCAAACAGATGTTTATCTGCACCATAAAAGATAACCATTTAAAATGTCTGGACTAACAAACTGTGGGTGCATGAAATGTTCTCTGCTCTCAAGGAAGTCTAGCAAAACAGAAATGACTGGTGTAGAATAAAACTATATAGTATGTAGTTTCAATCTGCAAATGCACTGATTGAAAACATTCTTTGTTGTGAAATTTAAACAGTACAAATCAGCAGTATTTGTCTGTCAGTGGCTGGACAGGGCTCCCAATTCTACTTCCAATATGTATATCTTTTTCTGTTTTATTAGTCAGCATGGTGTAACTACACTTTCTGAAATCAAATTTTCACCTTTCATATATCAGTCTGATTGTTAAAATATTACAACCTGTCTATTAAAATAAGGAAGCATAAGACACTAATACAAACACTAATGTGTTGATGACCATTTCCACAGTGGGTGGCTACAACTGTGAGTAGGTTACCTTCTGGAGTCAGAGAATTCAGCCAGTGGTGAACAACAAACAGCCCTGTTGCATCAGGCCTAAGGTCCAGCATCCTGTTTCACGGTGGCCCACCACCAGGCTAAGGCCTATCTAGTCCAGCATCCTGTTTCACAGTGCCTCTGAGAAGCCCACATGCAAGAGGTGAGGGCATGCCCCCTCTCCTGCTGTTGCTCCCCTGCAGCTAGTATTTAGAGGCATCCTGCCTCTGAGCATGAAGGCAGTCTATAGCCATCAAGACTAGATGCCTCTGGAAAGCCCAGCATCTGGATACGCAGGCAATAGCTCTCTCCCAGTGTTGCTTGACAGCAGGTGGTATTCAGTGGCTCACTTCCTCTAAACCTGGAGGTGCCATATAGCCATCATGAACACTAGCCACTGACAGATTTGTCTTCCATTCATTTGTCTAATCCCCTTTTAACCCTATCTAAGATGGTGGCCATCCCCACATCTTGTGGCAGATATTCCACAGATTAAATAATGTGCTGTGTAAAGCAATACTTCCTTTTTTTCCTGTCCTGAATTTCCTGCCAATAAATTTCACTGGATGACTGCAAAGGGGAGCAGTTGGTTATTACCTACCAAAAATTGAAAGTTATGGTATTCTCTAATAGTTTTAACATGCACAGATAGCATATAGATAACCATGATACAGAGCAAGTCAAACACTTTAAATATCTAGAAGTTGTTTTCCAGGCCTCTAGAAAGAAGATAGTCCAAGTTAATTATATTTCTTCCTTGGCTCAAAGAAGTGCTGTGGCAATTTTAAAATTCCATTGAACTCAAGGTGGACTTTTCTCCTAGCTGCTATCAAACTATTTACCACAAAGTCAGTAGCGCAACTCCTATGGGAAAAGTGCAATCTGGTTTCTTAAGAGCCCTCTTTGGTGTGTTCCAAAGGCGGCCTTGAGATTAGAGACCAGGTTAATTAGAATGGAAGCCAAAGTTTGGTTAGCTATGCTAGTCACATGGCTAAGGATAAATTTAATTCCAATTGGCTTGATTTCCTTATTACTAAGCAATATTTATTGTTCTAATGGCAGGAGTGTATTGAAGGTAAATTGTTTTTGTGTGGCCTCTTGCCTCAATTCTTATTGTCCTTAGGTCCTGAAAAGGACAAGGATATCCTCAAATAACAGATCTAGGATTTGTAACTACAGAATGACTTACTTCAAGAACATAACTTCTTAGAGTTCATGAGATCTTCTCCAGCAGCTTACTTATCTACACTTACTGTTGCTGAGTTCCATTGGACTAGAGCCTGCTTTAACGCCCTACTTCGAAACTATTAGAGAGCAGATACCACAGTATTCCAGTTTCCCAATGGTTATGTCATGTGATTCTGGTGATATTGAGTCAATAGCCCATGTTTTCTTATGATGTGTATTCTACCTAGGTAAATCCAGTCCTTATTAAATAATTTGTCAAGTCATTCGGATGAATTTTATATCTCTTATCTGATAAAGATTTTAGCAGCCAAATTCTGTTTTTCAGCTACAAGAGCTTGATGTGCCTTGGTAGCTCCTCCTTGACTGTACTGGTGTTGGCAAGTCTTTTAAAGGGGGCTTTATAGTTTTTATTGTTAGCACTCAACTGTTAGCATTTTAGAATTTAGTTCTTTTTCTTCTTATGATGATTATATGTTTTATGATTGACTGTACCACTGTGTTATGTTTATTCTGGTCTAAGACTAGAATAAAGACCTAGAATAAAGAATAGAATAGAATATAGACCAGAATAAAGGCAATAAGAAATCTGCCAGTTCTACTGTTATGAGAAAGAAAAATCTTTCTCTAATTGCTCTCTCTACACCAGGGCTGCACGTCGGCCCTCCTGCAGATGCTGGACTACAACTTCCATTATCTCTGACTATGGGCCACTGTGGCTAGGGATATGGGAGTTGTTGTCCAAAAACAACTGGAAGGCTGAAGTTGTGCAGCCCAGCTCTGCACCATAGATACTGTGATCTCATTATCTTAATTGCAATTGAGATGATTTTTCACAGCCTAAAAAGAGAAGAGCATTGCAAAATTAGGTAAAGTGATTACAAAATACCCCTAAATCCTGTATTATCCAACACTGCCCTTACCATTCGTCGTGCAACAAATGAAGGTTATCAGATCAGCTTGGGACAGGCACAAACCGATTAAGCTGCCAATCCTTTTGCAATAGGAATAAAGTCCATGGAGCTTTGAAGAGAAGGTGGCGTGTGTGTGTGTGGTGGGGGGATGTTACATTAACTAGTTCTCTGGATAGTTTAGAAATAAACTCCAGATGCTCCACTGACCTTCCTGGACACTGGTGTGCCCCCGCTCCAAATGCCACAAAGCCTTCCAAGAAAGAATTCTTCTCTAAATTTTCTTCTTTCCAACGATCCTGTGGGAAGAAATCTTGTTTTCCAAAATTGTCTTATGTAAATAAGCTTCATGTTGTTTCTCAAACTAAAAATGACCCTGTACAGCTGGTACTGCTGTAAGAAGCTACCCCAGTGAGTTTTCTTTATACATCATAAATTCTCCGTCTGGAGAGGCTTAAAGTATAGCAAAAAGCCAACATGTAGTCACAGATGCCCACCGGTACAACTTATAGGCTCTTCGTGGATTCCCAAGAATTGCAGTGGTAATGTAAGATGGACCATAAGGTTTCCATTAGAACTAAAGATGGCAGGCATCCACAATTCTGCTCACCACAGCCACCATGGTGACAGTGGCACCACCATCCAGTGAGCATGAAAAGACTTTGCCTTCCTCCTAACCCTGTGGAAGAAGTGGGCAGGGATAATCCTGACAATTTTACAATGATCCCCATCCTTTCCCCAGCACCAAGGTTGGGAGGAAGCTGAAGGTGGCTTGACTGATACACCGTGAACCTACGGTACCTTGGCTTTACAAAGTGAAAGTGGCAGTCCCCGCACCACCTCCCTTCCCTACTCCAAAGAAAAGAAAGGAAAGGGAGGGGCCAAATGGACCCCTATTTCCATCTCCTCGCCTGATCTTGAGCAGGAATTAGAGGAATGTGCAGGATACCACTGTTTGGTTGTGGTACTCCTGGCTGAGCAGCACAAACATGGACATCCTATAAAGCACCACCCTTTTGCTAAGCAAACAGGTAGGGAGATGGGTATGAGAAGTGCCAATCTAGTCACAAGGTCAAGCCAGCTCTATAGTCCAGGGGGTAAGAAGCAAGAATGGAGAACCCATGGATTCTGTTTCATAGATTCCCCAAGAGAAGGAACAAGTTCCATTCTGATTAATGTCCAGAGTGTCCCACAGTGAAGCCCACCAGTACAGTCCACATTAGGGATGTGTGAATCAATTCTGGTTTAAACCCAGTTCGACTTGATCTGGGGAAGTTTGAGTAGTATGGGTTCAAAGTGGACTGGCCCCCCAAAAGGGGTTCCTCAACTCCCGTCGGCCTCCCCCAGAACAGCCCAGGACTTCTGCAGCCCAGTTTGGGCCTTCTGCAGCCCGGTTTACACCTCTGTGCATGCATGCCGGGCTGTCTTGGGGGAGGCTGGCAGGGGTTGAGGGAGCTGCCGCTGCCTACGTCACTGCTGGCGCTTGCTCAGGTTAAGGTCCTCCAACTCCCTATCTCTTCCTTTTAACCTAAGGAAAGCCCCCTGCCCCTTTGCTCGTAAAGGGGAATCCTTACCAAAAGCAGAACCCCAAACCGTTCCCGAATTGGTCCGAACTAGTCTGGTGGTCAAACCGGGCGCAGTTAGATTAGAACTGGACCGGGTTGTTTGAATTCAAACTGTACCAGTTTGACTGGTTCAGTGCATATCCCTAGTCCACATCAACTAACAAGAAAAGAACAAATCCAATGGCTCCAATGTAGTAACATACTGGTTTAAACAGCTGAGGTTCTGGAAAATATTTTGGGTTCCTATGAATCCAATATGGAGATAACATCAACAGGTCACCAGCAGGGATGACAAAGTTCTAAAGGAAGGAGAATACACTTTTAAGAATACAAATATACAATTTCAATATGGGTTTCAACAAAACCACAACACCTCATTTGGGTAACTAGAGAGTTGCAGTATTTTTAGTAAGGTCCTCATGTGATGTATTTTTAAAAAAGTTTTTCCTTAAGGTGTCCTCACTGGAGAAACCAATCTAACAACTCCTCACTAGTTTGGGTACTACTATATGCTATCAACTACGATATACCAACCATTTCAATATTCCCCATCTTCTTCAATAAGAAAGTTGAAGACAATGGCCAACATTGAGACTACTGAAGCACTGGTGCTATGGGAGATGCACCAATGCTGTTGATGGGTTCAACTAACACGGCACCTACACCAACACTTGTGCACATGGGGGTGGTGGTAATTTTGAGTCCCCCACTACCATGCAAAAACATGTCCCTGAGGTCCAATTAGCCCTGGGACATATTTTCAGGTGGCACAGAGAGCTTCCAGAAGAGGAGGTCATCAAAATTCTCCGTCCCACCCACAAATACCAGTGCAGTGTTGGTTGGGAATTCAACACCAGCACATCTCACATAGCATTGGCCCTTTGTCAGACTGTATGTCAGCCATTTCAGATGATCATTCGCTGAAGCTAAATAGATGACTTTAAAGGAAGTTGTGTGTTTGGGGAGGGAGGTACAATTTAATATATGCAATAATTTATTAATTTTGAAGATGAAAAAGAATGCAGTACACTAATTATTTAAAAACAAATCTCACCTGAACTTTAATTGGATTGACCACTTTCTTGGTGATACCACCTGGAGCCCTTAATCGTGTGGATTCCAAAATACACCACTTGATAAACTGGAGCTTTTTAAGGTCATCTACATGTATTGCAATGTTTTCTTTGCCTGTAGAAGTTGTATTCAATATTATTGCAGTCACTGAACCTGAGCAAGGTCTCCCCTATCCTTGTTTTTCAGCTGAATCTACAGTCATGGGAGAGGCAGTAGTAGTAGTAATGTGGGGGTCAGAACTAGGAATAACCCATAACAGGGGAAATGCGGAACCATCATATACAGTTTGAGGAAGAGTTTGACATGCCAAAACAGTTGAAATAATATTGATTTACCCCCTTCCTCCGCTCCACTGCTCTACCCAAAATCTAGCAAAACACCCATAGCCAATCCTTGCTTTGTTGGCTTAGATAGGCAAGATTTGGTGCTTTCGGCAAGCACATATTATTATGATCCCTGCTAACTGAGCAAAGCCCCCTTTTAAAAGTGGTGATCCTCTTTATTTAGCAGGGGGAGAGCAACTGGACCTATCCATCCCTAGCACAGCGTCCCTCCAGTGGCTGTTGCTGGTCTCTATCTTATGTTTCTTTTTTTAGATTGTGAGCCCTTTGGGGACAGGGAGCCATTTAATTTAATTTATTTATATATAAACTGCTTTAAGAACTTTTGTTGAAAAGCAGTATATAAATATTCACCCTATTCGTATGATCAATTCTCAGTTTAATTTTTACTCACACAGGACAAGTTGTTGGAGATGAATCCCAGTTGTAGCATGTGTATGGTTAAGCATGTCTACTTGAGTCCTAGGATGTATCTGGAGTAGAAGCAGCTGAACCCCACCACATTTTCCCAATTGAGCACAATGGGGAAAGGACTAAATCTCCCAGCACTCCCCACGTGCCTTCCCAAAATGGCACTGAAATGCAGCAGGGCCCCATGCTCTTTAAGGGACCCTTGGAACCAGCAGGTGGTCAGTGAAGGATTTGGATCTCTCATAGAAGGACATGTTGGGGATGCTCCCCCCTACATGGCGCCTGAAGGGTTGTGGGGATTATTTGGCTTTGGCTATTAAGAGCAGAATATTTGTGCAGTCCTAGTCTTGGTACACACATCGTTTGTGTAATGTTGAAATACATGTACAGGTAACAGATGAAGTGTCACTGTTCTCTCCCTCGCTCTCGCTCTCGTTTCCTTGCTCTCACTGGAGCAAGTAACGTATCAGTTCTTGTTGGAGACAGAGTTCTAGTACATCGACCCATTGCACCAACTATCCTAATAACCATTAGGAGCATCAGGAGTAGAGGTAGCTAGTGAGGGTCTCCTTGCCTGTCCCTGCTTGCCTATGACCCCTACTTGACTCTTTGGGTACTTCCTATAAGTGAGTCAGTCCTCTTCCATTCTTCCTAGAGAGAAGATGGAGACATTTCTCTCCCTACCTATTCATTATGTAGCTGATAGAGAGGATTAGGTCTTTCCTATCTCAAATGTACTTCACCAATAAATTGATTTAGTTTAGACCAGAGCTGCACAATTCAAATGCCCTGGTGGGCTGGAACCATCCACAGCTTGGTGTGCAGGGGCTGAGGTCAATTTTTAGCACATTACATTGAAATTAAAAAAACAGTATTAGTTACTTGTGGATCTATTCCCCTTATCAATGGATTCATAGTTTTAACCAAGGATAGTGGTCAGAAAACAGGCCATGTCCCTGCTCAATCAGTGAGGCCCCTGGAGTGTATGCCATCCCCGAACAAATGCCAGGTCCTCTCCTCTCCCTAAATTGTCGTTGCTTTCAGGCTGCAATCCTAGGCATGCTTACATGGAAGTAAGCCTCACTGGGTACACCATGGAATATATTTCTGAGAAAACATGCATAGGATGGCACTATAAGGCAGTTTCCAGCTCCTGTAGGATACCTGGAAGCCAGTAAAATAGTCCCAAATCCGGCCCCCGGGCCTTATGTTGTGCAGACCTGGTTTAGACTCTACAGTGATCTCCATGCATTTTCCTTAAATAGCTGCAACAACTAAACTCTGCACTCTGTAACTGGAGTGGTAGCTTCCTTGGACTCTGCAAAATAGTCTCCTTTCAAACAGGTTTTCGGGCAGGCTAGGGGGTTGAGATGGCCTTAGTCGGCTGTTGGATGATCTCCAATCAGGAATTGACAGCAGGGAGTGTGACTCTGTTGATCTTTTTGGATCTCTCAGTGGCTTTCGATACCATCGACAATGGTATCCTTCTGGGGGACCTGAGGGGTTGGGAGTGGGAGGCATGGCTTTACAGTGGTTCTGCTCCTACCTCCTGGGTAGGTTCCAGATAGTATTGCTTGGAGACTGTTGTTCTTCAAAACAAGAGCTCCAGTATGGAGTCCCACAAGGCTTCATACTGTCTCCAATGCTTTTTAACATCTACATGAAACCACTGGAAGAAATCTAAGGTGCAGGGTGTTATCAGTATGCTGATGATACCCAAATCTATTTCTCCATGTCAACGTCATCGGGAAATAGCCTAACTTCCCTAAATGCCTGCCTGGAGGCGGTAATGGGCTGGATGTGGGAAAACAAACTGAGGGTGAATTCAATCAAGACGGAGGTACTCGTTGTGGGAGGTCAAGACTCAGGAAGTCATTTAGACCTGCCTGTTCTGGACAGGGTTGCACTCCCCCGGAAAGAGCAGGTACTTAGTCTGGGAGTGCTTCTGGAACCAAACCTCACCCTGATTTCTCAGGTTGAGGCAGTGGCCAGGAAGGCTTTTTATCCACTTCGGCTCATTTGCCAGCTACGTCCATTTCTGGAGATAAACTACCTTAAAACAGTGGTGCATATCCTGGTAACATCCGGACTTGACTACTGCAATGCACTCTACATTGGGCTGCCTTTGTACGCAGTTCAGAAACTGCAGTTAGTACAGAATGCAGCAGCCAGCTTGGTCTCTAGGGTTGCCCGAAGAGATCATATAACACCTGTTTTAAAAGAACTACACTGGATGTCAATAAGTTTCCAGGCGAACAACAAAGTGCTGGTTATTACCTATAAAGCCCTAAATGGCGTGGGTCCGAGGTATTTAAGAGAGTGCCTTCTTCATCAACCCCACTGCCTGTTAAGATCACCTGGGGAGGTCCAGCTGCCGCCTGCTCAGTTGGTGGCAACTCAAAACTGGGCCTTTTCTGGAGTTGCCTCGGGACTCTGAAATGCGCTTCCAACAACTTCAGAGTTCAGCAACTGCATCATGGAGGTAAGAAGTTGCTGAATTCTTTACTTCAGCACTAATATCCGGCCAAAAACCCCACCTCCTCACAGTGAGGCTATTCTGACGATCAGCCGAAATCGGGCTAAGGGAGCCTGGCCCAATTTCGGCTGACCGTGTGAGCCACCGGGCTCGCAGGCAAGCCCGGTGGCTCCCAGGCGGTTAACCCGCCTAGGTACCTCTCCCCTTAAATTGGGTTTGCAGAGCGAGCATTCCACAAACCCAGTTTTCAAAATCATGAGTAGCCACAGCATGGCTCTGTGCCGCAGCTACTCACGAGTAGAACCCCGGAGAGAAGGCAAAAAGCCACCTCCCGGCTCCAGGGGTCTCTCCAGTATGCCTGTGTGGTCACGCAGAGCATACTGGAGTTTCTGGGGGCTGCGTGACCCCTGAACTCCCCAACCCCCGCTGGCTCTGTCACAGAGCCAGCAGTCGTGTGGGCAGCTGATTTGGCCGCCCAGGGCTCCCGCCCTGCTTGTCTGCGGGGAGAGCGGGCTTAGTCCGCTCTGCCCGCAAACCTGGCCAAAGTGGGTCTCACGGATCGTGAGACCCGCCTCAGTGTGTTAACTCCTCTGGGGCCACTTACTACAATGGAGCTTCAGGATTTAAAAGTTGTTGGGGAAAATATTTTGCAGGAAAATGTTACAGGGTAAGCTACCTTCATGCTGTGGTCTGGGTTAGAACTCTGCATGGCAGCTGCTTTAAAGTAAAAACAAGCTACTAACTAGATGGAAACACATTTACCATTTTGCCTAGCTTGGCCCTAAGGAATAGGGGAAAAACAGAGTTCAGGGTTTGGAGTTATACCAATTGCTTTACATTTTGTTACACAAAATCATAGTTAGGTATTTGAGCATATTTACCTGGTTTGCCATAAACAGATTCTAGTTCCTTCATGACATTTTCGTAAATAGAAGGGTGGGACAGAATAAATGCAAGTGTCCAGAATGAAACCTGAAGAAAGACCAGAGGAAACTGCCATAGAACTGTTAAACTCTCTGGACATGATCCAGCCAACACTGCCTTGTGCTCTGAATAGTTTTTGTTGGAGATCCAGCTCCAGATGGCATCAACCTTTTGCACCAGTAACCCTAATGACTACTAGGGGCATTGGGAGTAGAGATAGAGAGTTAGGGTCTCCTTCTCTTTCCTGTTTATCTCTGCCTCTATGACCCTTCTATGGATAGAATGTACTCAGGAACTTCCTCCTCCTCCTTCTCAGAATGCTCCTAGCTCGCTCGCTCTCTGAGCACCATGCTTCTATAGGTCTCTCTCTGACCACCATGTAGCCAGTGGTTAAATATAGGTCTTTCCTATCATCATGGACTTCTGAATAAAGTAGATTAGTTTAACCTTACATGAATCTCCATGCTTATATCATTTACAAGCTGTTGCCCCTGAGACTCTGTTAACTTCTGCTCTAATGGGAGTGAGTTAGCTCCTGAAATACTCTGCTATATAAGTGAGTGTGATCAGGTCTGTGATCAGGTCAGATCAGCATGTGATCAGGTCTGCAGGTACTCAACAGCCTTCCTCCCCACCACAGGGCAGCAGCTCCTCTGTAGGTTTTATTCATGAGCATGAGACTTGTGGGTCATTATTTTCATGCAGATGTTTAATTCAGCTTGATTCCACCTCCTACTTACAGGAATTGCATTGGCTTGAGATGCCCACAGCAGCAAGAGAGCATAATTAGCACCAAAGCGTCTTTCGTACAAATGGTCTAGGACATGCTGCAGTAGTGTCTGTTATAAACAAAAGAACAAATGTTAAAGAAAAACAGAGCTTTAGCGGTAACAAATAGGGTAATGCAGACATGCTCAGAAAGCAACGTCATATTTTGATTGAGAGCCCAAGTTCTTTTTATAACTTACAGCAATATTGACCAGGACTTCTTTTTTTCTTTATTTGTACAGTGCACAACACAGCATTAGATACTTTATATATAAGATCAATATTAAAAGCGGTATGAAGGGTTTTACCTTAGAATGGCTGTCTGAAGAGTTAGTTCCTTCTGCACTCAACACTTGTTCAAACTTTTGAAGGAGCCATGTTTTGGATGTGGACCATTTCCTATGAGGAAAACAAAAATCTGTTGAAAAATATAGGACGATTTCTATCCAGGAAAATGACTTTTCCATGCAAGATCTCATTTTCTTTCTAATACACCAGAGATGGTAGTATCCCACTTTCCAAGCAGACATACCAACATGATTTTTAAGCAGTGCTGAGTTGCAGAACTTGAAGCTAGAGTGGCAGGTAAATACTTGCATTTCTTTGAGCATCGACATCCCAGAGGGAGTAATGACCTTGTGATGAGAACAGGGAAGTTACGACAAGCCAGGCACCAAGCAAGCATGTGCACACTTAAGCCTGTACAAGCACTTCTCCACACAGTGGAAACTAGCAGTCCACTATGTGCACAGAAGAGCTTAAGCCAGTGAAGTGAACCATTTGAATTGGATTTATTTCTTATTTTGAATATATCCAACCCCTGCCTTTTGATCAAATGGTATATACATCTTGCATTGGCGCAGGATCAGCTCATCACAAGCAGCCACAGGGAGAGGTGGGTATGCTGGTGCTAACAACAGAATCAGGCGGTAGAGTTAGTGAATTATGCCTCAAGTCAATTCTCCTAGAAAATCTTTCCCCTGAAATAACTGGCTCACTGGTGAACCTTTTCAGGGAGAAAGTATGGGAGAAAAGCCTTGGAGGATCAAATATGATTCATATTGCCAATTCTTGACTTAAACCACAATGCCCAAGGATGATCATTGTTTTGCAATCCATTGTTTTGTGCATATTTAGGAATATGGAAGTTGCTGAACATCAGACGCCCATCTGAAGCTGACATCTGCCTATGTCTGATACTGAAGTCAAACTGGGTCAATATTTTGTAAATTTGTAAATTTTAAGTTGTCACTGAAAATAAATTTTGTAGTTTTTAATCTGATTGTAACTGATTTTTTTAAAAATGTGTTTAAAATTGTTTTGTATCCCCCCACCCCCTTTCTTGGTTTGTTATGATTTAATGTGTTTTTTTTAATCTCATGTTTTAATGTTGTGTTGTAAGCCGCCCAGAGAACAATTTGTTATGGAGGCTAACAAAGTTTATTATATTATATCATCATCAATCATCATCATCTTAACATGGAATCATTTGACAACCTGCTCAATGGTTTATTAACTATTAAATATACTACAAAAGGTTTGTTTCCCATATGGATCTACAATATATTTTTTATTTTCTCCAGGATCCAAAGAGCCTTGGGCATATAGCTTGCTTGATGACCTCTTTTGGCTGCTGCCCTTCATGCTACACTGGAGGCCGCTCTTTCGAGTCCCTTGAATTTCAGAAGCAGCTTCTCTGGGATAGTATGGAAGGGTACTATGAGAGGGGTTTCAGACAGTGGATGTACAGAAGCTCTCAGGGCCATCCTTTGTATCCCAGCCACTACTTTTAGTGTTTTTTTATAATGACAGTATCACTTGTGTTCTGTTTTTCTTTAGCCTCCATTGTTTACAACCCAGTTAACTTAAACCTGTCTGTGTCAGGGCCAGAAACTCCGGCCCCAGTCTAATGAAATTTTGATCTCACTTAGTTATTTCTGTACAGATTTATAAACCCAGTATGAGAAATAATTGTGGAGCCACATAAGTATATTTTTGTCTTATCAGAATGATAATGTCTGCTTTCGAGTCTGCTTCCTTTATTTTTCGACCAATTATGTAAAACTGGCAAGTTAGCCCCCACCTCTTTTTTAAAAATTCAGAGCCCCTCATAATGTGAGGTCCTAAGCTGCAGCTCACTTAGCTTGAGCCTCAATCCAGCACTGGTCTGTGTCTACATATCCTTTGCCTTCTCAGTCTGTGTCATAGACCCTGCCCCTTTCCCACCAGTCCCTCTTTTTTGCTTGAGGAGAACTGTGCATCTTCCCACTAAATGACAACATTAGTTTTTTAAAAGTGCTGAACAAGAATTAATTGATATAATTAGGACTGATTTGGGCCTAAATGCAGGACATTTGCTCCAGTTCAGGTAGGCTCTGCAGTCACACTAAGTTGACTCTGTGCTTGCACCAGTTCCCCAAATTTCACTGAAGGTAGGATTGTTTGTTGCAATGCAAACCCAGCAAATTAAATGAGAACTTTGGATGGCATTTAGTTGCACCAGTCAGCTATTGCAAGCACAGCCTTAGATCCAACAGCAATGAGACTATGCCAGTTAAAGTGAAAGTATGCTATTGTTTATGGATTCAAGCAATAGAATTGTTGACCTCAGTAATGTGAATCTATAGGCAATCAAATCAAGAACATGAACTTCTTGGGAAAATGATACAATAATAAACACTATTCCTGTACTTCAGAAAATATTCAGGAAGTTGGCTGCCATATTCAAAACCATCATCAAAGTTCTGAAAGTGCTCTTCAAGCTCCTTGGTAGTCTTCTTATTTGTCAGAAGGATGTCTTTTCCAAACAAGACACTCGTTATTGTTGGGAACATGATATGCCTATAATGAATGAAAAATTACAGTTATAGACCAAAGGAAAGTAATTTTAGAATCTACTTGGTATAGATAGGTGTTGCTGTACTGGCTTCAAACAGAGATTTAAAAAAGATAATACATCTTCCAGTGATCCATTTCTGTTGCCATGGGAGCAGATACCATTTGTGGTCAAATTTTTAATAAACTCATGGCACCTTGTACCTTCCACAAAACTCTACCCATTCTGTTCTGCTTTATGAAGAGGTCATTAATTGTAAGGTAAAGTGTACTATCAAGTCCTAATGATGAACACCCCTCTCATGTGATTAATAATTATTATTAATATTTTTATTATTATTATTAATATTATTAATAATAATTAATAATACTTCCAACATAATGTTGGGATGTCCTGCGGTGACATCATGATAGGCGCATTCCAGGCATAATTCTGTCCTCCTAGGTATTGGGACCAGCATCCATCTGAACTGGCCCATAGACAGAATTCCTTGGGGTCCAACTGAATTTTACAACTGGGCTGAAAAGCCACTGTAGGGTCAAATTATTTAAAAGGAAAAAAAATAGAAACTATAAGGTGTATAGAACTAATTTACTCTTTAGAGGTCATTTGCATCACTTGCTGCTAATGGGTTCAGGTGAGTAACTGAGCAATGATCTGGGGCATTAAAATAACTTCTTTTCTTCTTGGGAGAACCATATTTCAAATTAACCAACAACAATATATTACTAGGATTATTTTGCTACTACCGTATGTATTCTGGAATATTCTCTTCTAAGGAGTTGCTGGGTTCAGAATAATGCCCCTTACTCCACAATGCCCTTCTCCCTTCCCTTGCAGTTGTAATGATTTTTAAATAAATAAACAAACAAATAAATAAAGTTTATACAAAATCTTTATTTTTCCTTTAATTGGAAGTGAAAAGATGAACTGTGCACTTGTATCTGGTTGATAAAGTTCACCTACCTCACCATGTCTTTGAGCTCTTCTGTTCCCTCAGGACCTAGATCCTTGATGTGTTCCTGTAATTCCTGACAGAGACTCCCAAACAAATGATGTACATTAGAGGCAGACAGTCTTCCCTTCATCAAGATATACAGCTTACTCCTATTCTTGTAAAAGATGTCTTCAGGAACTGAAACTGTAAAATACAAAGGTACGCGTAATTATTTTAAAGCTGCTGAACTAAATGTTACAATAAACACACTGAATATATATATATATTAATTTTAAGTTGGAGCCCTGATCAGGATTGGAAATGTGCCATGTGGGGGCGGGGGGATGGGGACTTAACAAGTCCTCCTGCTAGCTGCTGCTAAGTTCAGAAGGGAAGCCCCCATTGGTGCCAATAGCAGCTTCCCTTCAGAGCAAATTTACATCTTCAGAGGCCATGGCATGAGGAGAAAGGGGTTAAGTCCCTGCCTTCCATCGGCTGTAGTCCGAATCCTGGTCCTTTCCCCTTTCCTCACAGCTGCTATGTACAAAGTTAAAAAAAACAAACACAGGGGCAAATTACATGTTCAGTGATGTGCAGTTTGATCCTACACTTTCAAGTTGTGACATGTGTAGCATTAATAGAAAGCTGCTTTGTATTTGCTTTGTAGAAAGTGTGTTTGCAAGTCAGTGCCTCTGTGGGATGGAAAAGTACAGACCAAACGAAAGTGTTGGGTCAGCTATCTGCCCAGAGCAGAATAAGTGGGGGTTTGCAGCAGCGGGGAGAGATAGGCTCCCCTGAATAGTAACTGCATTGTTCTAGGAATGTGAAGGCTTCTCCTATTAATTAATTATCTCTCTGCTGTGAAATAGAAACTTAGAAACTTAGAGCGCAAAGTCCAGCCTCTATGCAAGCATATGTACGAATGTAATGAACTGATTGGTTCTTTGGGGCTGAATGTTGATGCCTAGGGGTGGAGGAAAATCTTTATAAACTCTTGTTAGTCTGTAAGAGGTACGCTCCTTGGACTTTTGCCAAAAGGCACCAGGGGTCGTCCTCAGCGCTGAGAAATAAACCTTTGTCTCTTTCACTATCCGTGTCAATGGTCATTTGCTCAGGTAACAAAGTTACCTTGAAAATATTTATTTATTTCAGAATATGTATATCCTGATTTCTTCATACATGACTTAAAGTGGCTAACAAATAAATAAAGCCCAAAATTTAAAACAACGGTTTTACAGCAACAAAAACAGCAGTGGAAGCACAACAAACCAAATCAAAGCTAAGGAAATCTATCTAAAAGCTAACAGAAAATACAGCAGCAGCAGTTGTGTACATTAGTTTATGTGTACTCAGGCCATGCAGAGGCCTATTGCGCAGGCGCGGTGGCCTCCAAAATGGCTGCTGCGCCGAGGAGGGAAGGCCGAAAACCGGCGGAAGAGTGGCCAAACAGATGATTTCTGAAATACGGGAGGCTGGCAAGGGGAGGGGGAATCTTCATGGACCCACCACAACCGTGGACAACTCCCCCGGAGGGAATAAGTGTAAAAAGAATTAAATAAAAAAAAAAAAACTTGCAAACCCCTGGGGTGGTGGTGGTTCGGTTCAACCCCAAACAGTCGAACTGAACCGGTTCAACGTCAAACACGTTTGATGTCAAACCTGTTTGCACATCCCTAATCTGAGGCGTGGATTTGAGTAACAGTGCTGCTTCACTGTTGCACAAGTAAGAGTGTGAATAACTGAGAAGTTCTTACTGAAAGGAGAAAGAGAGAGAGAAATTATGATAATGTTATATTAAAAATGTCCAATCCAAGCTTCACTATGTAGAATCCACTACACAAATGCACAAGTGAGATCATGCATATGATGACCCAGAAGAACAGGAGGAGGGGGTAGAAAAGGCTCTTTGGGGGCACCTCTGCATGTAGCATCACAGGAATTTTCCCTTTGGTGACTGTGATGATCATAAGTACATCAAAGAATACTGAAAAGAAGCAACAAAAGGTAGACCCCTGCCTTCTTCTGCATGACCCCCACTGCACATTAAGGTTATCTGAGGAGGTTCATCTCCAGTTACCACCAGCTTGTCCGGTGGCGACTCAGAGGCGGGCCTTCTCTATAGCTGCTCCAGGGCTGTGCGCTCCCTGCAAAAATCTGTAATTTGAATTCTCTATTAGCCTTCAGGAGAGCCCTTAAAACGTATCTGTTTGGCCTGGCTTTCCAGGGTTTTAAAATCGGTTTTAATATTTTAAGCCAGTTTCAGGGTTTTTAATTACTGCGATTGTTTAATTGTTGTTTTAAAATGTTTTTAAATTAATTGTTATATTGTTTTTTAATTTTTGTTTTAGCTCTTTACTGTTTTAATGGTTTGTTTTAATTGTAAACCGCCCTGAGCCATTTTGGAAAGGCGGTATAAAAATCAAATCAATCAATCAATAATAAATATAAGAACACAGCGACGCAGGAGAGCGCTATACGATCATCTTTCCTGCTCTTCGTGATCTGCCGCCATCCTAACTCCACAGCATTTGCATGGAGGGACAGAGTGGACCACTAAAAGCAAAAACAGTACAGGTGGACCTCCTTATTCACGGGGGTTCCACTCAGTGTTCCTTCTAATTTTTAGAATGAGTGAGTGGAAAGAGTTTTGTTCTGGGTGGCAGTATCAAGGCAGTGTGCGCAGTAACACTCTCTCTCTCACACACACACACACACATACACACACTCTAAATGTGCCGTGCTTTGTGCGGAGTGCAATTTTTTTTAATTCTCCGCCCCGCCCCCCTCAACATTCTGCCGGTCTCTCTGGGCTGTGTGGGGGTGGGCTGCTGGGGAGCTAGAAATGATCTTCCTGCTCCTTGTGCTATATAAACCACTTTGAGAGGTTTTTGTTGAAAAGTGGTACAAAGATATTAGTAGTAATAATAATAAACTAGACCATCCAAATTTGCATATTTGTGAATGCGCTGAAGGAATTCTACAAGATTTCTGAGGCAAGATGTTATATTGCATTAGTTCATGCTCCGTTTTATTCGTCATTCACTTCTAAATTTATTAATTATTTTTAAAGGAGATTGGACTGCATTAGGAATCAATAATTGATTTTGCAACTTTTTTTTTTTTTGGCCAAAAGGTAGCTTGCAATACTAGTGTATGGGCGGATGGAAATAGCCTAAGTGCCAGCTAATGGTGTCACTGGCTGACATGTTCTTCAGTGTTAGAAGGGCAGAACAAGAACTGTGCTCCCCACAAGAGGCTGCTTTGGAATTCATGCAGAACAGTAACAAGCAGCTGAAGAACGTGTAAGGAGGGAAAAACTACTTTTGCTGAACTTCCCTTCCTTTGAAAATTGCTATTCAGCTGTCAGTGTTACCTGTCACCTAGCCATAGTTACTCCATTTTTATTTTAGCTGAGCAGAGCAAGAGTCTCCTCCATTTTGTGTTCCTGCCTGTATGTCATTTGGAAAGAATTTGCTTAGTTTGCTTTGGTTCCCATCCTTCCTGTATCCTAGCCTTGTGAACTTGGCAACATATTGGTTTAACTGCTATACCTTCCAGCTCTGGTCTACTGATCATGAGAGGCAAAGATGCTGATAAAGCAACAGCCCACTAGGGGCTATGAAGGTTGAACAATGGCAGCATTGTGGTCTTAGAAGCCTAATATGGAACTGCACTACTGGACTACATACCCGTGTTTCCCCGAAAATAAGACAGTGTCTTACCTGTATATTAATTTTAGCCCCCAAAAATGCACTAGGGCAATTAGCGGTACATCAGAAATTACTGCTAGGTCTTACTTTCGGGGTAGGTCTTACTTTCGGGGAAACAGGGTAGCTAGCTTGTTGTTAATGATGACCATGCTTGAAATGTAGCAATCATTGTATAAAAGTCCATGGCAGCCATTTTTAGGTGGCTGCCTTGTTGCAAAGCTATTCTTGAGGGTTGCTTTTGCTCTGCAGAGCAAAATAAAGCTTTGAACTAATCTCTGTTGCTGGTGAGTTTATTGGCTGATTGCACCAGGAAAAAGAATCCATTTATTGGAGTTATCACCAGGAATATGTCCCTCAGAGGGTTGCAAGGCAAAGCAGAGCACATCTCTTGCCACCTTGATCTCACAATGCACTTGATGTCCAATTTAGGTTGTTTGTTTGGCATCTCTCTTCTCCCACCCACCCATCTTGTTTTCTTGAGAATAGGGGAAATTCACACTTCCCTGGTCATTCAGGGAAAAGAAATGCTGTGCCTGCTGGAATTCTCTCTTCTGCACACCTGTTTAAAAGTATAAGGGCACTATTCTCTTTTCCATCTGGCCACACTACTTAAACAGTAAGGGTCCTTCCTGGGCACTTTCCAGATTACATGCTGTTCAGCAGTAAAATGCTTCAGCTTGGCAGGGTCGTTGTGAAAACGTTAATAGTTTGTGCAACCCTCCTACAATGGGAAAATACAGCTATTTATTTGTGACGCACATGCAATGTTGTAGGACTAAAACGCGAGGATAGACCACCTAGAGATGTACATATCAAAATATGATAAATAAACAAACAAATAAGGGTAAAAACCAACAGAAGGCATAGGAAATGTGAACGGCACCTTGCTGACAGAACAGGGACTGCGATGTTGAAACACAGGTAGTACAGAAACACACTTAGTGGACAGCAGTGATACTGTTGTAGTGTGTAATCTGGAAAGCACCCAGGGGCAAGTAAGGCACATACCCAAATGCTACAGCTCCATCTAGTGGCTGCTAGTAGCTAACACACACTTTGCTGCTTAAAACGTCTCCAAGTTCGGGCCTCTTACAAGGGCTTGTTCATACTTACTTCTTTTTTCATTTTCTGTTAAGTTGTGACTGGATTCTTTTAAAACGATCCAATTATGACTGAACATGGTTAACATGGATGTTTTTTAACAATGGTTGTGTGTTTTAAATAATGCATTTAAAAATATATATTATTTATGAAATTTGTATCCTGCTCATTCTCTTAGGAGCTCAGGGTGGCAATATACCCTCACCCTCAATAATCCTGGGAAGGATTATCCAGCTAGACCAGAGCTTCATAGCTGTGACTCTTTGGCTGTTCTTTTGACTACAACTCCCATCATCCCCAGCAGTATTCTCTCTATTTTTTAAAACTGTGAGCAGAATGAGCTTTGTTTTGGGTGGCAGTATCAAAGCAGTGTTCGCACATGTGCATTGTTATGTGCCTATAATGAAACGCGTGCACACACAAACACTCCATAAACATGGGAGGAAAGAAGTGTATTTTACAATTCTATTATATTTATAAAACTGGATTTTTACTTTCTTTCACTTTACATGTAAGTATAATAAAAACAAGGGAGAATCTAAAACAAGGCAGAAGCAAAGATTAAAACCTAAAAAGGAACATATACATAGTAAAGAATGGTTTCTTTTTAGAAAGGGTTTCGATAGCTACTTAGAGTTTATTCTCTCTCTCACACACACACACACACACACACACACACACACACACACACACACACAACTCTTTACAACATTATTCCATTTGTATGATAAGTGGTGCTCCTTCCAGACTGTATTTATTTCTTCAAAGCAAGCAAATATTTATAGGAACTTAAAAAGGAGCTTAAAATATAAGTTCCTATATTAAATATTTTTTTATTGCTGATACTTATTTTAATGAAGTAAATACTGTCTGGAAAGAGCAGCACTTATCATACAAAAAATAAACTCTATGTCTATGTTAGGTAAACTCTATGTTAGGAGAGGAGAGCTGGTCTTGTGATGGCAAGCATGACTTGTCCCCATAGCTAAGCAGGGTCTGCCCTGGTTGCATATGAATGGGAGACTAGAAGTGTGAGCACTATAAAATATTCCCCTCAGGGGATGGAGCCGCTCTGGGAAGAGCATAAGGTTTCAAGTTCTCTCCTTGGCTTCTCCAAGATAGGGCTGAGAGAGATTCCTGCCTGCAACCTTGGAGAAGCTGTTGCCAGTCTAAGACAATACTGAGCTAGACCAACCAATGGCCTGACTCGATATATGGCAGCTTGCTATGTTCCTATGTCGTTCCTAAGAGTCGACACCGACCTGACTGCACTTAATCAATCAATCAGCTTCCTCACCCTGCAATCTTTTTAGCTAAGATTACACCTCACATATTTTAGTGATCCTTTATTTGGTGGCAATATTCAAACAATCTAGTGTGCAATTGTACCATTTCTACTAAATGGGTCTTCATCTTCTTTGTTATATTCTTTGTCATTATGAGCCCTGAAGGTTAAAAGTGGCCTATAAAATAATAAAAATAGAATAACTCTCTGTTTCAGTATAGTTTTTCTAAATGTGAATTCATCCTTGCCTTCTTGAAGATGGATAAATATTTGATAAAGTAAATGGAAATAGGTAAAAGCAGAACATTTAAAACTAGAAACGAATTATTGTCACTTGATAATATATAAACAACGCATAAGTGATAATGCTGGAAAATTCTGATGATATGCAATCCAGTTTAGTTTAGTAAGTGGGGCTGGCCTGAATAATTCAAAGGGGGAAAGGAAGCGTGGAAAGAAAGAGGCAGGCAGCAGCAATTTAAAGACCCTTTAAGCCATTATTTAGGCAATAATTAATGTGACCTTGATAATATAAACAATGCATAACTGATAAACATACTGGAAAATGATGGATACCTTACTCACTTTCAATCCAGTATAATTTGGTAAGGGGCGCTGGCAGGAAAAAATCAGAGGGGAGAAGGAAGCCAAGCTTAGCTTTTTCTGCCTGTGGGATTTGAAGGATCGGGATGCTGCTGCCAACCAAGGCTCCTGCAGCAGTCACAGCAGGGGAGTCGGGGAAGAGCCAACCATGGTGGGGAAAGGAGGGGAGAAAAAGTACTTAAGAGAATGTGCTGGAGAGCCGATTCCTTGGTTGTAGTGTGTGTGTGAGGGCGGGGGAGGGGATGCTTTTAACTAGTTCATGGGGAACTGAGAGATTCACTCCCCCCACCCGTGCTCTTTTGCTGGGGGGCGTGTTATTTGCTTCATTTGCTGGGGGGAAGAAAGAATTGAGAGGGAGGAGAAGGAATTGTGCGAGGTGGAGGAAGAAAGAAGGGAGGACTAGAAGCTGCCTAATTGCTGCGGCCCCACTAGCGTTGGGTGATTGACAGGCAGTGCCTCTTTGGGCCTGGTGCTGCTAATTGCAGGTGCTTCAGGGGGGCAACACTGGAGGAGGAGGAGGAGGAGGGAGAAGCCGCTACCACAGCTCCATGTGTTGACAAAGCGAGTCTGCTGGGAGCGCAGCTATCGCCTCAAGATAAGAGCCGCTTTTCCAAATCCCCCTCTCCTTCCCCCCGCCCTGCAAAACTGCACCATTAACCAGTCCCTCCAGCAATCCCCCCCCCAAATCTAAGTACTTTTCCTTCCTGCCTTGCTGCCTTTCCCCACTGTGTTGTTGGCTCATCCCTGGCCGGAAAGGAAAGATCGACTCTCCCACTTTGACTGGAGCAGGAGCCTATTGCAGATATCTATGGGCACGCATGCGCCCCAACACCATATCAAGACACAGGCATGCCTGCTGCTATTTTCAGTAGGGCTCTTGCCAAAGCCAGAGGGGCAAGCGGCTCTTTTGCTTGCAGGAGGGAGCCAATTTCCCCAATCTGGCTGCGGCAAGAGCCCACGTGGTGGCCGGGAAAGGTGGCAGTGGGGAGTGGGAACAGCAGTTATGGGGAGGGCAGAAAGCAGCAGTAGGGGGGACAGGGAGTAGAAGCCAGTGGCAGCGATGGCAGACAAACAAAAATGCCCAGCCTTTTGCAACTGCTGCACAGGAATTGAATTTTATGCGCGCATGCACTCAGCTTAGAGGAAACAGTGATCCCCAGCCACAGTGGCCAATAATCAGTGATGTTGAGAGTTGTAGTCCAACATCTCCAAGAGGGCCCAATTTTTGCAGCCCTGTGGGCGGATCGAGCAGGAAATTACGCGGGGTGCAACAGGAATCCCCCTCAAAAAAGATCTCCCACACACATACGAAAATATTGGGGCTTGGATTTTATTTCTCTTGCAAATGCACTACGCCAAGGCTGTCAAACTCAAATCTGGTGGTGGGCCGGAATGGATTCCGATGCACCTCTGGGGAGCCACACATAGCCTTGTGCCACCTTCTGTCGCCTTGTGCCCACCTCGCACCACCTTCTGACTTCCTACTCCTCTCTCATATTCTCTTTCTCCCCCCACCCCACTTGCCCTGCCACTTAAATTAGCTGAATTCACTACTTTTTACACCAAAACAGACTCAGAAAAAGATTGAAATTATTATTATTTTTAGAAGAAATTCTGAACATACCTGCTGATACCAGATTTTGCATGGACAAACCTGCCACTCTCCCCTCTTCCTCTCTCCCTTGCACGGGTGTTGCTAGGTACTTAAAAGATCCAGGGCTTGGGACCACAGAGCCTGCAAAGGCCCACAGCCTCTCCTCATTTTGATAATTAAATCCTTTCATGCTCTCTTTATTATAATTATTATTTTTATTTATTTGACATATTTTTATACCGCCCATCTCTATGGGCAGTATATGTAAACCAATCTATTTAAACCATGTTGGTTTACAACAAACAGAAAAAGTTAAAACATTAGTTAAAACAAATGACAACAAAAATTAAAACACCAGTTAAAACAAAGTAAATTAACAGCAAAAGTTAAAACACTACAAAAATTCAAACCTTAAAAAACAATTTAAACAATGTTAAAATTATTAAAACAATATTTAGTTAAAAGCCTAGGTGAATAGATGAGTCTTTAAAGACTTTTTTAAAGTTGTCAGAGATGGGGAGGCTCTTATTTCAGCAGGGAGCGCATTCCAAAGCTTTGGGGCAGCAACGGAGAAGGCCTGTCCCCAAGTAGCCACCAAACACGCTGGTGGCAACTGCAGACAGAACTCTCCTGATGATCTCAATGGGCGGTGGGGATCATAATGAAGAAGGTGTTCTCTTAAATACCCAGAGCCCCAAGCCATTTATGGCTTTAAAAATTATAACCAACACCTTATATTTTGCCCAGAAACTTATCGGCAGCCAGTGTAGCTCTTTCAATATGGGGGTATCATGGTCTCTCCGAGATGACCTAGAGACCAACCTGGCTGCCGTATTCTATACCAATTGTAGTTTCCAAACTACACAAAAGGGCAGCCCCATATAGAGAGCATTGCAGTAATCTAGGGATGTGCATGGAACCACGGAGGTGTGGTCCAGCACTGGGGGGAGTGTGTCTTTAAGGGGGGGATAGCACTTACCCCCCACACACACACACTGCTCTTCCCCTGAAAAAGCTGGAGCCACGTGTGTGCCCTTCACGGCGCATTCGTTGCTGCCGCCGCGTGTGCCACATACATCTCAATGACGTATGTGGCGCGTGTGCCCCAGTGGCAGCAACAAGCGCGTGTGCCGTGAAGGGCGAATGTGCGGCTCCAGCTTTTTCAGCTTGCTAACTTTAAAGACAACGATGGGGCAGGGGCAGCAGGGAGGAACTCTGCCACCCCAAGAATGTTTTAAGAAAGTCTAGCGCCGGAGGGGGAAGAGCGGCTGGGGGGGGGAGTGCTACACCCCCTTAAAGACACACTCCCCGCCAAACCGCCAGACCGGCCAAATTCCAGACCGGTCCGGAGGCCTTTTGTATGGCCCCGGACTGGTCTGTGCACACTCCTACAGTAATCCAGTCTGGAGGTTACCAGCAGATGTACCACTGCTCTGAGGTTGTTTATCTCAAGAAACGAATGTAGCTGGAGTATCAGCCGAAGCTGATAGCAGGAACTTCTGGCCACTGCCTCAACCTGGGACACCAGGGAGAGACTTGGATCCAGAATCACCCCCAGATTGCGGACCTGTTCCTTTTGGGGAAGTGTGACCCCATCCAGAACAGGCAGATCAAAATAGTCTCTCGAGTTTCAATCCTGCACAATGAGTACCTCCGTCTTATCTGGATCCAGTGTTAGTTTGTTACCTCTCATCCAGCTCATCAGAGCTTATGCCCTCTCATGATGTTGACATGGAGGAATAGATTTGGGTGTCATCAGCATACTGATAACACCCTGCACCAAATCTCCTGATGATCTCTCCCAGCAGTTTCATGTAGATGTCAAACAACATCGGAGACAATACGGAGCACTGAGGGATACCATACCGAAGTTCAGTTTTTGAAGAACAACAGTCCTCGAGGGACACCATCTGGAATCTGCCCGAGAGGTAAGGGTGGAACCACTGTAAAGCAGTGCCTCCCACCCCAAACCCCCTCAGACACTCCAGAAGGATACTATGGTCAATAGTATTGAAAGCTGCTGAGAGGTCCAAAAGGACCAACAGAGTCACACTTCCTCTGTCGATTCCCAATTGGAGATCATCCATCAGGCTGTCCAAGGCAGTCTCCACCCCATAGCCCACCCAAAAGTCAGTCTGAAACGGGTCTAGGTAATCAGTTTCATCCAAGACTGCCTGGAGTTGGGAGGCCACCATCCTCTCATTTACCTTGCCCAGCCACAGAAGGTTGGAGACAGGCCTGTAGTTGCTCAACTCTGAGGGATCCAAGGCAGGCTTCTTCAAAAGAGGTCTAATAATTGCCTCTTTAAGACAAGGAGGCATCCTGCCTTCCCTCAGAGAAGCATTTATAATTTCTACCAGGCCTTCCACAACAACCACCCTGCCAGATAATAGAAGCCATGTTGGGCAAGGGCCAAGAGAACAGGTGGTAGGTCACACCACTCCAAGCAGCTCGCCCACATCCTCAAGAGTCACAAACTGGAACTGATCCAACTTAACCACACAAGAGGAGTCGCTGGACACCTCCACATCAGACACTAAAGTAATTGTGGAGACAGAGTCTAAATTGACTCGAATACAAGAGATTTCTCCAACAAAGAAGTCATTAAACACATTACAGAAGGTAATTGATGGTTCCAGATTCTGATTTAAGGGAGGAGGGACACATACTAGCCCTCTCACAACCTTGAACAACTCCACTGGACATGAACTTGCAGATGCAATACGGGCAGAAAAGAATCGCTTCTTTGCTGCACATATTGCCTGAGCATAGATCTTTAAATGTGCTCTATGTTGCAATCTGTTAGATTTGAGTCGAGTCTTTCTCCACTTGTGCTCCAGTCGTCTACCTCGCTACTTCAGCCCCTGTAGTTCTCCCATATACCAAAGGGCCAGTTTTGAAGTGGGTCAAAGAGGACACTTAGGAGCGATCATGTCTACTGCCCCGCTGAGTTCGCTGTTCCAATTCTCCACCAGGGCATCAACAGGATTGCCGGCAGAGCCAACACTAAATCCCTCCAAGGCGTCTTGAAATCCTATTGGATCCAATAAGCTTCTTTCGCAGACCCTCCTAATAGGTCCTTCAGCCCTGCAAAGGTGGGAAGTGATTGTGAGTACAACCTTAGCCAGATGGTAGTCCATCCATTACAATGGGGAAATCTCAGGAACCCCCACCCACGGAACACCACCCTGATCGAAGTGAAAGATCAAATCAAGCAAGTGACCAGCAATGGGCATCGGTCCCGAGACCACTTGGGATAGGCCCATAGTTGTCATGGCCGCTATGAACTCCTGAGCTGCCCTGGACAAATTGGTCCCAAAATGAACATTGAAGTTCCCCCACACCACAAGCCTGAGGGACTCCAACATCAAGTCCGAGACCAAGTCCATCAGCTCTGTTAGGGACTCTGTTGAGCAGCGGGGTGATCGGTACACCAACAGAAGTCCCAGTCAGTCCCTGGTCCCCAAACTTAAGTACACACATTCGATATGGTCTGACACTCTAACAGGGATCCTGGTAAGGGAAAGATTATTCTTATAGACCACAACCACTCCACCTCCCCGCCCCCAGTCCTTCACCTGCTCCTCAACAGAGTACCCTGGAGGGAGAAGCTGGGACCACACTGGGCCCCCAGCCTCCCCCAACCAGGTCTCTGTAATACATACCAGGTCGGCACCTTCATCCAGAATCAGATCATAGATGGTTTCTGATTTGTTCTAGATCAACCTGGCATTACAGAGGAGCAATGTGAGGTTCCAAGGGTGGTTGGCACTGCTCCCCAAGGTCAAGGAGCTGGCAGGACAGCCGGAAGGGGAAACAGCTATTAGATTTCCAATTCCCCTTCCCCTGTAATGGCCCGCTAGCCTGCCAAAGTTACCTCTTCTGTTCCCCACTACCACTGGAATTGTCACCCCATAATCAGTGGATGCGTCCCGTCTCCCCATCTCCAGGTAAGCCCAGACACATTATTAAAATATCTCACCCAGGACTAAATAAAACAGAAGCCACACCATTAACTACCCACCCATATGCAAATTCTTGGGCCAGGAAACCTGGCCCTCGCCCTCACTGTCCCCTGAAGTGGCCCCCCCAAGGGGCGACCTCCTTTGGTGTCGCCCCTTTGGTGGTGGGCCCACCGCCACTGGAAGCACCCTAAAGAGCCCTGAGCAGCAAGCTCTAGGCAGATGGGATCTAGGAAGCTGCTAAGTCACCCCCTGGGCCCCAGTCCTGCAAAGCCTCATCACAGTCTAGCATCCAGTCTTGGGGAGCAGATAGCAAGCAGGGGGGCAGAAAGAGAAGCAGACAGGAAGGAACCCAGACCCTCACCCTGGGATCTGCCTGGGAGCAGATACTCTTATACAGGTAGGTATCCAACACTCTCCTCTCCACTAGTTTGCTTCAATGCTAAGAACAAATCTCCTTTTTCTCCTGCATCAGATTTCTCCTGCAATCAATACAGACACAGCTGAGAACCAGTGCGGTGTAGTGATTAGAGTGTTAAGACTAGGATTGGGGGACTTGCATTTCCCAGTCATGAAACTCACTGTGGGACTTTAGATGAGACGCTCACTCTCTCCTCCAAACCTGCCTTAATTTATTAGGATTTAAAGACAACCAAACATTTCAGAATTTTTAGAACTTTGTTGCTAAAAAAGCAGCATATAAATATTTTTTTGGGGGGGGCACCCCAACACACAGACCAGATTAGAGCTATAAGCAGTTTAGTATCCTCAGGAACAAAAGGCAGGAACAAAAACAGATCCATTTGGCCAGAGCTTTTTTTCCTTCCCTCTTGTTCTTTTTAAAGGTTTTAATACTTTTGTACTAATTTTCTCACAAGAAGGCATATTGTTGGCATGGGGAATTGTTTAAAACTCTCTCTCTCTCTCTCTCTCTCTCACACACACACACACACACACACACACACTTTTCTCACATATTCTTGGTTCATATTGGAGGAAGAGAAACACTTAAGCAAGTGGAACAAATCACACACAAACAAAACAAACACATAAGGGTTCATTTTAAAAAAATAATGTTTGACTTTCCTTCTCAGAGCAAGACAACAAGCCCAACAGCCACCTCTGCTCTCTGTAATAACCTTCAATTGCTGCCCAGCATGGGGGGAGGAGCACAAGACTCCAGGAGAACCAATCAGGCTGGGAGATGGCAGGAAGAGAAGTTAACTCTTTTTTTACTCTCTGCTACTGCCAATCTCCATGAGATTCAACCCAAATTCACAGGGGGTACAACTGCATCCTTGCATGCACACACACACACACACACACACACACACACACACACACACACACACCCACACACCCAGATCCATCCCTGAGCCCTGGGCTAGGCTGAGAGAAAGTAACTGGAGCATGAAATAATCTTCATGTTAGAGCAAGGATGTTAATGCAGTTCTCCTTGTGTGACCAATATTTAAGGGGGTCACCTGTAATTAGGAGTATTGCTTCGGAGAGGCTAGTATAAGTCCCAAAAAGAAAACAGATCCCAGACACCAGCTGGATTTAGTTCATCAGTTTATTGTTATATCCTAAACATCAGCTAAACTATAGTCCATTCACTCACACACACATACATACATACTCACCAGCCCCATTTAAAAGATGATCAGTCTTTAAAATGGGGTGTTGGAAGAAGCTTTGGGCCCCACGATCTTCAGTGCTTCTCCGGGGAAACATCTGTTGATGCCTGGCTTTAAAAAGGGCTGCCTGTCCTTGAAGCAAGGGTTGCCTGTCTTTGAAGCTGTTTAATGTTTTGTACTGGCCTCCGTCCTTATCTCTTGGACTGACCATAGTCTTTGAGCAACTTCTTTCCTGCTACCTTCGGCATTTTATTCCGGCTTTCCCTGGTCCTTTTTGGGGTCATCTGCATTTCTTCCCAACATTTATTCTGTCTTTGGGGCTGGTATGTATTTTGCTCACTCATGCATTCTTTTACATACAGGTGAAACTCGGAAAATTAGAATATCGTGCAAAAGTCCATTAATTTCAGTAATGCAAATTAAAAGGTGAAACTGATATATGAGACAGACGCATTACATGCAAAGCGAGATAAGTCAAGCCTTAATTTGTTATAATTGTGATGATCATGGCGTACAGCTCATGAAAACCCCAAATCCACAATCCCAGAAAATTAGAATATTACATGTAACCAAGAAGACAAGGATTGAAGAATAGAACCATATCGGACCTCCAAAAAGTATACAGTGTACTGTGCTTGATTGGCCAGCAAACCCGCCTGACCTGATCCCATAGAGAATCTATGGGGCATTGCCAAGAGAAGGATGAGAGACATGAGACCAAACAATGCAGAAGAGCTGAAGGCCGCTAATGAAGCATCCTGGTCTTCCATAACACCTCATCGGTGCCACAGGCTGATAGCATCCATGCCACGCCGCATTGAGGCAGTAACTGCTGCAAAAGGGGCCCAAACCAAGTACTGAATACATATGCATGCTTATACTTTTCAGAGGTCCGATATTGTTCTATTCTACAATCCTTGTCTTCTTGGTTCCATGTAATATTCTAATTTTTTGGGATTGTGGATTTGGGGTTTTCATGAGCTGTATGCCATGATCATCACAATTATAACAAATTAAGGCTTGACTTATCTCACTTTGCATGTAATGCGTCTGTCTCATATATCAGTTTCACCTTTTAATTTGCATTACTGAAATTAATGGACTTTTGCACGATATTCTAATTTTCCAAGTTTCACCTGTACACACACCCCCAATTCCCTTTATCTTTTGTTTTGGACAGAAGTAAATCATACTAACAACCTTTTAAGTGGGAGCAATTCCCCTTATCAGCATCAGTACTTCATTCAGTTATACACCTAGGCTATAGAACTACAACATGGACAATCACTTTTAATCAAATAATTATACTAGCTGTATTATATGTCACTTGGTCCATGTACAACACTCTACCTGCTACACTGTACAGACCCAGGGCTGTACAGTATTGCACAAATAGTCATGATGTGGGGTATTTGTGACTGGATCTCGCAAAAGTTTTATTTTGACTTTAAAGCAGATGAGGAGTGGGCTCTGAGTTTGACTGGGATGTCTATCCCTTTCCCCATGTCATTTTCTTGATCTAAATTGCCTACTTGAATCTATTTGTCTCACAAAGCAAAGGTACCCACATAGTGCCTGTTTGATTTTTCTGCTGCAGGGAAAATGCATGTGTGTGTGTGGAGTTAAATGCATGTGTGGAAGGAGTTAAAACCTCCACCTCCAGCACCACTGCTCCGATCAAAATCAATTACTTAAGTAAAAATGAAAACGATGGGAGGCTCCCTGCATCACATCTGTTTCAGCCCTTAGTCAGCTATGATTTAAAATATTTTTTCTACTGAAATTAAATAGAATGACCTACCTGCATGCTGGACAGACTGTTGTACTGCCTGCTCAAAATCCGTATCTTTAGATGTAGAAAATGCTTGAACCCCTTCTTCTTCAGTAAGAAATGTATATCGTTTCCCCAGCATATGCACTGTAAATACTGGTCCATACTGCAATTTGCAGAGTTTTAAAAAAAAGCTGTTTAGTACAACTACATTTTAAAGCAAATGACACAGGTGAGAGTCAGGATCATATTCAGTTTCTGTTCAGATTATAGGCTTCCCTAGGAAGGTTCTAATACAGTACAGTTGTCTCAGACCCTGCCTTTTCTTCACAATGGTATCAGAATGTCTGAACATCTTCAAGTAATTTGGAGTGCACCAGTAATTTTAATTACAACCTTAAGCACCTTGGCCTTGACTTCTAAAATTCCTGTCGATGATGCCTAGGAATTTGTAATTCTTTTTTAGGCCTGATGTGGTTCACCTCCCTAATGAAATCAGTTTCACAAGTTTTCATTGTCTCTTGTACAAACATAATTATTGTAAAGCGCAATAATTTACATACTGCAATATGTGACAAGAATTGCATACTAGTTTAGACATCTTGGGTAGTGCCAAAAGTACTATAATTCTTTTGGCACTATAGAAATTCTAAATAAACAAACATGTAAGGTGGAGGAAAACAACAATGACAACAATGCAGGATAATAATAATAATAATAATAATAATGATGATGTCTGCAAAAACATTCAGATATTTATTAAAAAAGCAATGAGCATGTGGAGTACACAGTTGTTGTTGTTATTATCATTATCATTATTAATTCAGTTTCTATACCGCCCTTCCAAAAATGGTTCAGGGCGGTTTACACAGAGAAATAAGAAACAAATAAAATGGAACCCTGTCCCCAAAGGGCTCACAATCTAAAAAGAAACATAAGATAGTCACCAGCAACAGTCACTGGAGGTACTGTGCTGGGGGTGGATAGGGCCAGTTACTCTCCCCCTGCTAAATAAAGAGAATCACCACATTAAAAGGTGCCTCTTTGCCAAGTTAGCAGGGGTCACAGTTAACAATCAATGGCGAGACACTTGGACAGGTCAGCATTAGAAGAGGCATTTTCCAAGGGGACTCACTATCCCCTCTGTTGTTTGTAATCGCCATGACCCCACTTTCACAAATCCTAAACAAAACAGGCCTCGGATACCAAACATCTAAAACATCAAGTCAAATAAATCATCTGCTGTACATGGATGATCTGAAGTTGTATGGAAAGTCCCAGTCAGAAATTGAATCACTGCTAAACACTGTCCGTATATTCAGTAGCGATATAGCAATGGAGTTTGGACTAGACAAGTGTGCTGCATTAATAATGAACAGAGGGAAAATAAGAAAAACAGAAGGAATAGAATTGCCCAATGGAAGCAAGATCAAGAACCTGGAAGAGAAAGAACATTACAAATACTTGGGCATTCTCCAGGCTGATAACATTGCACACACTGAAGTTAAAAGAAAAATGGGAAGTGAATACATCAGAAGAGTTAGAAAAATCCTCAAGTCCAAACTCAATGGCGGGAACATCATACAAGCCATAAACACCTGGGCTATACCTGTTATCAGATACACTGCAGGAATAATAGACTGGACGCAGGCAGAGCTAGGGACGCTAGATCGTAAGACCAGGAAAATCATGACCATCAATCATGCTCTGCACCCCCACAGTGATGTAGATAGGCTCTACCTCCCTCACAGCTCAGGTGGAAAAGGAATGCTGCAAGTCCATCAAACCGTAGAGGAGGAGAAAAGAGGCCTTGAAGAATATATCAAGGACAGTGAAGAAGATGCACTTCAAATGGTCAATAACGAAAAACTATTGAACACCAATGAAACAAAGCAGGCGCCTACAAGAAAGAACCAAGCAGAAAAATGGAAAAATAAGCCCCTGCATGGTCAATATTTGCACAATATAAGTGGGAAATCAGACATCACCAAGACCTGGCAATGGCTTAACAACGACAACTTGAAGAAAGAAACCGAGGGTTTAATACTGGCTGCACAAGAACAGGCACTAAGAACAAATGCAATAAGAGCAAAAGTAGAAAAGTCAACAACAAACAGCAAGTGCCGCCTCTGTAAAGAAGCAGATGAAACCGTGGACCACCTAATCAGCTGTTGTAAAAAGATCGCACTGACTACAAACAAAGGCATGACAAGATAGCAGGGATGATACACTGGAACATCTGGAAAAAATACAAGCTACCTGTAGCCAAAAATTGGTGGGACCATAAAATTGAAAAAGTTCAAGAAAATGAAGATGCAAAAATATTATGGGATTTCCGACTACAAACCGACAAACACCTGCCACACAATACACCAGATATACCTGTAGTCGAGAAGAAAGAAGAACAAGTCAAAATAATCGACATAGCAATACCAGGGGATAGCAGAATAGAAGAAAAAGAAATAGAAAAAATCACAAAATACCAAGATCTACAAATTGAAACTGAAAGGCTGTGGCAGAAAAAGACCCCAATAATCCCAGTGGTCATTGGCGCCCTAGGTGCAGTTCCAAAAGACCTTGAAAAGCACCTCAACACCATAGGGGCCACAGAAATCACCATCAGCCAATTACAAACATCAACTTTACTGGGAACAGCCTATATTCTGCGATGATATCTATAACAACAGCAACAACATTGACAATAAAATTCAGCCATCCCAAGTCCTTGGGAAGGACTCAATGTCTGGATAAAGCAAACCAGTCAATAACACCTGTCTGACTGTGTAAATAAATAAATAAATAAATTATTATTATAATATTAATACTTCATTTATGTCGTTGCCACATTAACAACTGTTCTATGATTGACTCACAAAGTAAAACAATGAAAAAACAGTAAAACAAAGCATACAATTAAACACATTATAGCAAACAAAAACTACAATAAAATACAACTAAAAGCAAAACAAACCATTTTTAAGAACAGAAAGATCATAACTGGATGGAACTACAAACTGATCTGCTATTTTTGCAATTTCTAAACTTCTGGGTGAGTGCAGAGATTATGCCATAAACCTAGGAGCTAAATAGCAATAGCAATAGCACTTACATTTATATACCGCTCTATAGCCGGAGCTCTCTAAGCGGTTTACAATGATTTAGCATATTGCCCCCCAACATTCTGGGTACTCGTTTTACCGACCTCGGAAGGATGGAAGGCTGAGTCAACCTTGAGCCCCTGGTCAGGATTGAACTTGTAACCTTCTGGTTACAGGGCGGCAGTTTTACCACTGTGCCACCAGGGGCTCATGTAACATAGCTGCTGGACATGTAACATAGCTGCTGGACTGGGATCATGGTGAAAGAGGGGTTTTTACCCCTGCCCTGGTCCTGAACTGGATCATTCCCCTGTCCATAGCTATTTGTCAAGGGCGGGGGAAGCGCCAATTGGCATCCATGGGTGCTTTTCCCTTAAGAAATAGCAGCCATGAGAGAGCCCAATCTAGATAGACCAAATTTGTGGGCGGAGGGGGGGGGCAGGGGAAGAGGGTTCAAGCCCCCTTTCTCCATGGTCCTGATCCATCTGCTATAGAACATTAACATTTAGAAATTCTCTTGCCAACAGCACTTAAAAGTAATGTCTACTCTCAGATGTGGCATTCTAATAAAAATGTGTATGCTGTCCAACAACCACCCTCAACAAGAAAAAATAATCCAAAAGTAACTGTAGCATAAAACAGTTATTGGACCAGTTGTGGTCTACTGCTGAGCTACAGCGGTATGTGCGCATGTGTATGTGCAAGTCTTTTTGTCACTTGGGTTTTCTTTCACTCTTCCACCGTGTCTTTTTGTCACTGGATTTTATTCAAAACAGAAGCTGTTTTCAGATAAGTATATTAGAAAGCCACAGAAACAAATGAATTTACTAGCCTTGCTGAAGTGAAGAACAAGTTGCAATATGTTTGCCACAGTTAGGGGCATCCCTCCCCCCCCCCGCCCCGTGTATCACAATCCCCCCTGCAGCAGACGACAATAAATAGGAGCGTTCTAAAAAGTGGCATGGGAAATTGTTTCCCTCCAAACATGAGCACAAGTGAAACAAAAATATTTCTTCTCGACTCTGCATGCTCTTATCCCTCTCCAATTTTTACCTAATTTACATGCCCATACAGAAACCCCACATCAACTAAATCCTGAAGAATAAAGCCATGAATGGCAGGCAGAAGTCTTCATATGATTCCACAGAGAACTCTTAAACAAAAGGAATATCTGTCAGACACTCTACCACTACAGAAAAGCTGCCCAAGCAGGATTTTTGGACTCCTATTGGTCTAGACACCTCACATATTGGTCTAGACACACCCCACTTTCCAAAAATAAATGTGAGGATTCTCATATTGCCTAAAGTCTCTGAGGAATTTCACTATGAGAGAAACAAAGGTGATCACAATAAAATGGTAAAACTCAAATTACATCAGTCCCATACCTGTAACCGTATTGCTTTGAAACGATTTCTACTTCTCTCTCTGTCAGCAGCATTCTATTTTATTTACCAAATGCCTCAAGTTTTCCAGGTGTTAATAGAGAAATCTTGAATGGCTGGGTAGAAAGGCTGTAGACAGAGAGAGTTCTGAGGGAGGATGAGACAAATGGCAGCTGATCACACGGGCCCTGCAGTTTCACCATCCCTCCTGCAGCAGACAACAAAACTCTTTGGTGCCATTCTTATTTCACTCACTGTGGAAATACAATGCATTATTTTCAGAACAGCCAAGGAAATTCAAGGAACTTTAGTAACCCATTTTCTTTCTTTCTTTCTTTGGCCTGCTTTGGAGTTAATGTCATGTTGTATAAACTGTAAAATTGCCTTGGAGCACTGCCCTAATACAGTTAGTTGCTAAGAAACCAAAGAAAGAAGATAAGGGCATAATGAAGCACAACTTTCTAAATGAGCAAAACAAATCTTTCCTTAAATCCTTGTCAACATGCTCTGAATTTCATCCTAATTAAAATAGAAGTAGATTCCAAAACATTTTTAGGTTCTTTCAGAAATGTTTCAGCTCTTCTAGGTAAATGAAAATGCAACTGATGCATAATTCACTTTGCATCACCACCACCCCCATCAAAGCCCTTTTGGGGTATAATAAATGCAGTAAATAAGATCAATGCACTTGGTGATACTGCATACCTCTCTCAAATTATTATTTTTTAAATGTTGAAAGGAGTTTTGTCTGTATGAGTGAAAAATATACAAGTGAGCAATTCGCAAGTCTTTTAATTCAGAACAGTCTCAAGAGAGGCAAATGGCAATTCTTTGCAGGAGTGGCTTGAAGACTTCAACCAATATAAAATTTATACACCATGGGAAAGCACTCAAAATTTATATTCTCCATTTTTTCCTTGTGTAGCTTTTTAAAAAGTGGAATACTAACCAGGAGCAGCCAAATGTAATTAGCATATTATCTTGTGACTAATATTTAGTGCTACATATCTCAATACCATTAAAACAAAATTTCTCTAAGATTATTTTTGAGCACCACACACAAGGGAGGAAAAGCATTTCTCACACACAGGTTATAACCAGTTCCCCCTCTAATAGAAAATCCCATATGTTCTTGACTACAACTCCCAGTATCCTTGGCCAAAGCCCACTGCAACTAGGGATTAACATTTTACAGGGAACTAGTCAACAACATAAGAGCCAGTGTGGTGTAGTGGTTAGAATGCTGGACTAGGACCAGGGAGACCCGAGTTCAAATCCCCATTCAGCCATGAGACTTGCTGGGTGACTCTGGGCCAGTCACTTCTCTCTTAGCCTAACCTACTTCACAGGGTTTTTATGAGGAGAAACTTAAGTATGGGCTCCTTGGAGGAAGAGAGGGATATAAAATGTTTTTTAAAAAAACAAAAACAAAACAAAACCCCACAACAACATCTGCGATATAGGGAACACTGGTTATAACATCCACTGTAAACTGGAATACTGTGTTCCTACAAGCAAACATTCCTTGCAGTCTAATGCTAATAGGACATGCATAAATGGAAACCAGACAAAAGAGATTATGTGTGTCATTTCTCCTATTTTTAATCATTTGCTTTAAAAAGTGAATAATTGACAAACAGAAGCCTGTACCAATGTAACATGAGGGACCAGGCAATCCAAAACAAGAACAATAAACATATTAAAGCTCACTGACTCATTTGTATCAACTAATTTTGCAATAGGTGCTCTGGCATTTATAAACAGAAAATTTCCTTTGTTACATATTGTAATAAACTCACAGAGAATTACAATGCGATATCATCTGTAGAAAGAGGGTGGCATGAAAAATGAATGTTTCACACAGGCATGTTTTTCATGCCACATAAATCAACAGCTTGATTGTCTGGTAATACAAAGCATGCTAAACTGGTAAACAGCAAAGCCATTTTAATCTACTCTCATTCAGCTCAGTTCTTTCCATCCTCTCCCTCCCTCCTCCCAATCATTACCTTGAGTCTGGCTTCTTCTATAAACTCCAGGGGAGCTTTTCCAAACTGGAAAGCAGCTCCAAACCAGGGGATCCAACCATGGATGCAAGGTGGCCGATGACTGTTTCTGGACTGAAACAAAACGACAACAATGCCTAGGAGCATAGTCAACAAGATAGCAACAGCGATCTCCATTTCTTTTAGCTCTTCAACCACTGTTCTTCTAACAGTGGCTGCCACTGTAAGGCAAAAGGCTGATCAGAGCCACTTCAGATCAGTAAGAAAAGCTTGTTTATCGTGGTGCTGCCTTCATGATGACAGCCAGGCAAACTGGGAGGGGCTAAAAGCTAATAGGCCCTCCAAAAGAGGAGGCTGTTCTCTCTGTTCTCTGAAATGATCTACTTACAAGTGAGATTTTCATTTTCTTCTTGTTCAGTAAGTGGCTCTTTTATCTTCTACTGCAAGCTGCTTGTCAGAAGCTGTGAGCTCTTCTATTCAAAATAGTGAAAGAGGGCCTATTGCTTAGCAGAGCCATGCATGGCACAAATTCAGTTGCTTACAGACATTTAGGAACAGGACAAGTTCTTTGTTTGATAATACAAAAGAAGGTACAATTTGCAAATTCCTACTTTTTAAAGCTTTATTACAGTGTGAGAAATAAGACAGCCTGTACAACCTTGATTTAATAAACTATACACAGAAATAAGAAATCTATAACCCACAATTTGCAGGTTAACTCCATAACTATATAGCAGAAACAATTTACCTTGTTGCAGACTATGTCATTCAACATGCAAACTGAACACTGTGCATCCAGAAAGGCAGCTGTATAGGCAAATGGAGCAACCTTTAGTTAATTTATGATTAAAGATGCCTTTGCTTAACACCAGAGCCACCTAATGGCGCAGCGGGGAAGAAACCTGCCTAGAGAGCAGGAGGCATTGATTCGAATCCCCGCTGGTGTGTTTCCCAGAATATGGGTAGCAACGATATAGGAAGGTGCTGAAAGGCATTATCTCATACTACATGGGAGATGGCAATGGAAAACTCCTCCTGTATTCTGCCAAGAAAACCACATGGCTCTGTGGTCACCAGGAGTTGACACAGACTCACGGCACAACCTTTCCTTTTTTGCTTAACACCAGGTTTTTATGTCTCTCTTCTTTGTTTAACAAGTGGATCTTTCATCATTCACTGCAAGCCATCTCTCTTTCAGGTGAACTAAGGGGGTTTCCAGGAAGAGCAATAGTGCATTTGAAAAGTTATTTTGTTATCCATTCCACTTCCACATGATGTACTTCAGTGTCACCCAATTTTGCAGTTCCATCTGCTGGCCTTTTGTTGTCAATCCATGAGGGAAATTGTGTCTTCTGAGAGCATCTTAACAGGGGCGGAGCCACCAATGGGCTCAAAAAACCCAGGCCGTGCCCAATCAGGGGCCGTGCCTTGTGGCCCCGACACCCCCCTGTGTCTGGGGGTGCTGGTTTAGCTCCCGAGTGGGGGCCACATGGCCCCTTCGGTAGCTAAACTAAGGCTGGTGCTGCATTTGGGGTGGGCGTCAGATGCCCTCAGGGGCCCCTCAGGGCCTGTGGAGGCCCTGGACTTTGGCCCGGAAGTCCAGGGTAAGAGCACCTCTGAAGGGAGGGAGGAGGAGAAGGCAGGCAGTGACTCCTGCTGTAGCTTCAGCTATAGGCACACGCACACATGCAGGCCACCATAGGAGGACAATCTACCACCTCAAGCAACTGCTGCACCTAGCTTCAATTACAGGCTGGCCAGGATTGCTACCAATCATAGAGAGTGAACAGTGATGGTGATTAGGACCTCAAGCCTGGATCTCGCCCTTCCCTTCGTTTGCTTCAAGTAATATCTATGTTGTATTTCTAGATTATAAAGGACAGCATATTAGGGTTGTGCGTTTTGTATTTTTTCTGTTTTGATCTGTACCAAATCCGAATCAACCCCATTTTGTATTTTGTCCAAAATTAAGCCTTCCAAATCACCCCAGTTTTGTTTTGTGTCTGAATTAATCCGAATTAATTCAGATTAAGAAATGGGTCACATGGCCAAAAGAGTGGGTGGGGGTTATAGTACTCAATAAGTGGAAGCTACCACAAACATTTCAAAGGAACTGGGCAAACGGATGCTTTTTGGTGAATTTCTGAAGTTTGCGTGTCTTTCAGATTTTCCTCATAGGGTGTAATGGAGGTTTCAGGAAAAGTATAGCTTCACGTGGGGACGGGGTGGAGTGTTGTTGGTGGTAGTGATATAAATTTGGTTTGGATACCTATCTTATCAAGAAAGATAGGTATCCAAGAATATACCTATCTTGGATACCTATCTTATCAAGAAAGATAGGTATTAATAGCCAACACCCTATTAAATTCATGTTTATACAGGCAGTGACTCACATTTCTTGTGAGGCAACATTGATCCAGTTTCTTACACAGGCAGTGAGTTGCATTGTTACATAAACATTCCTTGTGAGGTAACATTGCTTCAATTTCTATTCTCTTGTTTCTTCCTGTTGTGTCAGCAAGTTAACATAGATACTGCCTGGTCCTGAGTTTATTATTATTATCTCTCTTCTTTACACAGTCAGACAGGTGTTATTGACTAGTTTGTTTTATCCAGACATCGAGCCCTTCCCAAGGACCTGGGATGGCTGAATTTATTGTATTATCAATATTGTTGCTGTTATTATTATAGATATCGTCGTAGAACATAGGCTGTTCCCAGTAAAGCTGCATTTTGTAATTGGCTGATGGTGATTTCTGTGGCCCCTATGGTGTTGAGGTGCTCTTCAAGGTCTTTTGGAATTGCACCTAGGGCACCAATTACCACTGGGATTATTTGGGTCTTTTTCTGCCACAGCCTTTCAATTTCAATTTGTAGATCTTTGTATTTTGTGATTTTTTCTATTTCTTTTTCTTCAATTCTGCTATCCCCTGGTATTGCTATGTCGATTATTTTGACTTGTTTTTCTTTCTTCTCGACTACAGGTACATCTGGTGTATTGTGTGGCAGATGTTTGTCTGTTTGTAGTCAGAAATCCCATAATATTTTTGCATCTTCATTTTCTTGAACATTTTCAATTTTATGGTCCCACCAATTTTTGGCTACAGGTAGCTTGTATTTTTTGCAGATGTTCCCGTGTATCATCCCTACTACCTTGTCATGCCTTTGTTTGTAGTCAGTCTGTGCGAACTTTTTACAACAGCTGATTAGGTGGTCCACAGTTTCATCTGCTTCTTTACAAAGGCAGCACTTGCTGTTTGTTGTGGATTTTTCGACTTTTGCTCTTATTGCATTTGTTCTTAGTGCCTGTTCTTGTGCAGCCAGTATTATACCCTCTGTTTCTTTCTTCAAGTTGCCATTCTTAAGCCATTGCCAGGTCTTGGTGATGTCCTATTTTTCCACTTATATTGTGCAAATATTGACCATGCAGTGGCTTATTTCTCCATTTTTCTGCTCGGTTCTTGACTTGTTCTTTCTTGTAGGCCTGCTTTGTTTCATTGGTGTTGAATAGTATCTCCTTATTGACCATTTTAAGTGCATCTTCTTCACTGTCCTTTATATATTCTTCAAGGCCTCTTTTCTCCTCCTCTACTGTTTGATGGACTTGCAGCATTCCTCTTCCACCTGAGCTGCGAGGGAGATATAGCCTATCTACATCACTGCGGGGGTGCAGAGCATGATGGATGGTCATGATTTTCCTGGTCTTACAATCTAGCGTCTCTAGCTCTGCCTGGGTCCAGGCTATTATTCGTGCAGTGTATCTGCTAACAGGTATAGCCCAGGTGTTTATGGCTTGTATGGTGTTCCCGTCATTGAGTTTGGACTTGAGGATTTTTCTAACTCTCCTGATGTATTCACTTCCCATTTTTCTTTTAACTTCAGTGTGTGCGATGTTATCAGCCTGGAGAATGACCAAGTATTTGTAATGTTCTTTCTCTTCCAGGTTCTTGACCTTGCTTCCATTGGGCAGTTCTATTCCTTCTGTTTTTCTTATTTTTCCTCTGTTCATTATTAATGCAGCACACTTGTCTAATCCAAATTCCATTGCTATATCGCTACTGAATATACGGACAGTGTTTAGCAGTGATTCGATTTCTGACTGGGACTTTCCATACAACTTCAAATCGTCCATGTACAGCAGATGGTTGATTTGACTTGATCTTTTAGATGTTTGGTATCCGAGGCCTGTCTTGTTTAATATTTGTGAAAGTGGGGTCATGGCGATTACAAACAACAGAGGGGATAGTGAGTCCCCTTGGAAAATGCCTCTTCTAATGCTGACCTGTCCAAGTGTCTTGCCATTGATTGTTAAGTTTGTACTCCACATGCTCATTGCCTTATTATAAATATCTGAATGTTTTTGCTGACACCAGTTGTTTCTAAACATTTTAGTATCCATGTGTGAGGCAATGAATCAAAGGCTTTCTTGTAGTCAATCCATGCAACACTTAGATTTGTTTTTCTTCTCTTGCAATTTTCTAAAATCATTTTGTCAATCAGTAGCTTGTCTTTTGTGCCTCTGGTGTTCAGGCAATTTCCTTTCTGTTCAACTGGAAGCTGTTTGTTAGTTAATAAATGTTGCATCACTTCATCTGCTATTCTTCCAGTTAATAATTTGAACATGGTTGGCAGGCAGGTTATCGGTCTATAATTACTTGGAACTGCACCTTTTGCTGGGTCTTTCATTAGGAGATGAGTTTTCCCCGTTGTTAGCCATTGTTCAATATCACCTCCTTGCAAAATGTGATTCAACTGTTTTGATAGTTGTTTATGAAGGCTTGTTAGGTGTTTAAGCCAAAAGCCATGCAGTTCATCGTCGCCTGGCGCAGTCCAATTTTTAATTTTCTTTGCTCTTTCACTTATTAATTCTGGTGTTATTATTAGATCTTGCATTTGTTGGTTACATTTTTTGACCTCTTTCATCCAGCCTGCTTTTTTATTATAATCTATTAGATTGTCCCATTATTTTCCCCAGAATTGCACGGTTTCTTCTTTATTTGGTGTTTCTAGGTCTCTTGCAGTTTCTTCTTCTATGCTTTGGTAGAAACGTCTCTGATTCGACTGGAATTGGAGATTCTGCCTGTGTTGTGTAATTCTGGCTTTATACCTGCTAATCTTCTTTGACACTGCTGTTATTTGCTGCTTTATTATTTCCAGGACTTCTCTAATTTTCCTTGAATCTAGGTGGTATTTTTGGATCAGATACTGTTTGGTGTTTTCATTCTTCAGCTTCTTGTCTTTCATATCTTTCAATTTACTAGCATCTGATCTAAACCTGGAGATTTTATTTTCTAATCTAATCTTCCATTTAGGTGATGTACTGCTTTCTTTTTTTACAGGTCCACTGATCTTATATCCGAGCTCTTGTGTTTTTATTGTTGCTTCACTGTACATTAGTTGGTTTGTTTCTTGCAAATTCTTGGTTGTTATCTCTGCAAGTGCAGCATTGACATCTTTTAATGCCTGAGCGAGTTGTTTTTGGCAACTGTTTTTAGAACTGGAAATCGAACCCTGGTGGTTGTTTGGTTCATGTGCTCAGTTATTTTTTGCTTTAGTTCTTGTTACTTTTCTGTTAAACGACATTTGGGTTTTTGAGGTGAAGGCAAAGGGGAGGTTGCCTGGTTTTGATTTTGGAACAGTTCAGTAACAGTGGCATCCTCGATTTCTAACACCTCCTCCACCTGCGCCTGAGCCACTTCTTCAATTGGTGGTAATTCTTCTTCCATATCTTGAGCCTGTGTTGCTCTTTGCGGTTCTTCCAGCTCAACTCCTGTGAATACTTTATTTCTTATTATGTATCTTCTCTGGTCTGCTAGCCTTTGTTCTGTTATTTCTGTATCTGGATGCTTCTCTTTCCAAATTTGGTACATTCTTTTTAAATAACCTCTTCTAGTTGGACTAGACTTGTAATAGCAGATCATTATTTCCTTGTTGGCATTTTTCGTATATTTTTTCCGGTTAAGCAACGTTTCTTCTAGTAACTTTGCTGTCTTCAGCCCTGGTTGCTCAACTGAAGATCCTGAGTCCTGTTGCCCACTTGCCACCAGATGTTGAGGGACTATAGTGGGTTTTTTTCTTCTTTCCAAAAAACATTTTATATTCCTCTCTTCCTCCAAGTAGCCCATACTTAAGTTTCTCCTCACAAAAACCCTGTGAAGTAGGTTAGGCTAAGAGAGAAGTGACTGGCCCAGAGTCACCCAGCAAGTCTCATGGCTGAATGGGGATTTGAACTCGGGTCTCCCCGGTCCTAGTCCAGCACTCTAACCACTACAGCACGCTGGCTGTCGCAGCAGACCCCTTTCTGCCCCAAATCTGCCCCAAAGATTCACGCCAACTGCCCCAAAATCTGCCCCAAAGAATCACGCCAACTTTCACAATTCCTAAGAAAGCAGCCCTTAGGCTAATTCCATAGGAGTCTGGGTTCTGGCAGGCACCCCTTGGGGCACTTCCACCCAACCTACTGTTATTTATTTATTTATTCATTTATTATTAAAACTTTTATACCCCCCTTCCAAAAGGCTCAGGGCGGTTTACATTAAAACACCATTAAAATCAGTTAATAATTAAAACAAAAATTATAAAGCATAAAAACAATGAATAACAATTAAAAACACCATAAAACAACAATTAAATAATCAGGACAATTTAAAAACAAGTTTTTAAAAGCTGAGAAAGCCTGGTTGAAGAGATGTGCTTTCAGGTGTTTTTTGAAAATTGCCAGAGATGGGGAGGATCGTATCTCAGCAGGGAGCGCATTCCACAATCTCAGGGCAGCAGCCGAGAAGGCCCGTCTCTGTGTAGCCACCAAACAAGTTGGTGGCAACTGGAGACGGACCTCCTCAAGTGACCTCAATGGGCGGTGGGGCTCATAGCAAAGAAGATGCTCTGTTCTGCCCCAGCAGTCTCCTTTCTGCCCTAAATATGCCCCAAAGACACTCCAACTTTCACAATTCCTAAGAAAGCAGCCCTTAGGCCAATTCCATGAGAGTCTGGGTTGTGGCAGGCCCCCCTTGGGGCACTTCCACCCATCTCACTGTTCTGCCCCAGCAGACCCCTTTCTGCCCCAAATCTGTCCCAAAGTCACTCCAGCTTTCACAATTCCCAAGAAAGCAGCCCTTAGGCCAATTCCATGGGAGTCTGGGTTGTGGCAGGCACCCCTTTGGCCACTTCCACCCAACCCAGTGTTCTGCCCCAGCAGACCCCTTTCTGCCCCAAAGTCACTCCAGCTTTCACAATTCCCAAGAAAGCAGCCCTTAGGCCAATTGCATGGGAATCTGGGTGGCAGCAGGCAATTAGAGAACTTAGTTATGTGGAATTACATAGCAACTGGGCAGGAGCCAAAGTATGGAACTGATTGGGTCTTCAACCTAAGTAAGAAGGTTTTTCAAGATCTCTCCAGGAAATCGAGTGGAACACCCAAACTGACATTTCATATTAAATATTATGTTTGTAGGGCTGCCCCTTTGAGTCAATTGGCCTCGAACATCTGGTAGCCCCACTTGTAAGTGTAGAAACAGAATACCTGCTTGGAATTAAGTTCATCAGAGCTCAGAAATTAAAATATTACTGCGTGCACTCTGAGCTGGTCCAATTGTAAAAGAAGAGCTACTTCCCAGTGTGTTAATAATAACCCAGCAGCAAGTGTATGCTTTTTGCTTTAACCAAGCATAATAGCTTGTGCCTCCCATATACCTTGAAAGAGACTTGAAGAGTGGTGTCCTTGCTGGCATTTTGTTAATTTGCTTTGTTTTCTGCAAGGGCTTATATATTTTAAATGCCAACAGGACAGGGCATGTGGAATCTTAATCATTACACACAAAATAATAAAGAGGGAGAAGACTGGGGGGGCGGGGGGGGAGGAAAGGAAGTCTTGCAATCTCTGCAGTCCAGACAGAGTTGACAATGGATTGGCTGCTCTCAACTTAATCATTTCATTCTCAGCACACAATTGCACCACAATACAGTGCATTTCTCTTAATTAAATCGCTCAAGGGAATGTCATTGTCTTCAGAAAAGCTTTGTCCCTTTTTGCATATCTTATCTTCTGCTATGCTAATCCTTCTGACAAACACTCAGTCAGTTGCTGCTGGAGAGACAAAAAGGACAATTTGCAATGCAATGCTGAAATGGAGATCCGAAGCGTTTTCTGAAGTAAACAAAATTCGTATCAGAGAGGAGGTCATTTCGGTTTGTAAACGAAAATTATCGGAGGTCTAATTCTGGTTTCGATTTGTAGACAAATAATCCGAAATTGCTATTTTCGGGCAGAAATCGATTTTCGCCTGAATCGAAATGCACAAGCCTACAGCATATATCTTTATAGCAGATATGAAGCTGCACTGTTTCTGGTTGTTGTTGTTTTAATTTAATGTTTTAAAACATTTTATAACAATTCATATTTTGCAACAACATGCCCAAATTGCCCCCCGCCCCCATACCCCCCCCCAAGAAAGAAGGAAAAAAGGAAGAGAAGAAGGGAGAATCACCATTGCACTAGAAGATGTGGATAGGTCAGAAAGATTCTTATTCTAAGAAAATATTAAGGAAGTTATCCCGAATGGCTAACAAACTGGACTTATTAATTCTGAATGGCACTGCGTCTGGGGATTGCCCAAGAAAATTTACCTTCCAACGGGGCACTAATCAATCTACTATTGATTATGTATTAGTTTCTAGAGATGTATTTGAAGCAATAGCCAGATTTAACATCATAGCTAGGCCAGAAAGTGACCATTATCCTTTAGTATTAAATTACACCTTCATGAAGCAAGATATGAGTTCTAGAGTTATGCCCTTTACACAACAGGACACTGATGGGACTCCCAGAATCAAATGGAATTCCCAAATTAATCAAGTTTTCTCCGAATTGTTTAACTCAAAGAACGGAGAATCACTTAAGGAAGGGCTGCTGGATGCACTGATTAAAAGAGACCAAAATGCCCATATTCTTGAAAAGTATGAGGTTCTCACAAGATCAATTAAATCTCTACTAACTAAAGATCATCATGCCAAACCTAAAAAGAAAACTGGCCATACCAAAAAGTGGTTTGACCAAGAATGCATAAGGACAAAAAAGCATCTTGTTATGCTCTCAAAATATGCTATTCTCTGCCCGTCTACACATACACATTTAGAACTGTCTAAAAAGAAAAAGGAGTATAAAGCTCTTCTTAGAACTAAGAAATTGATTGCAACTCAAAAGGAATGGCTATCTTTGATAGAAGCAGCTAGGAAAAATGATTTAACAAATTTTTGGAGGCTGATTTCATTATCCCAAAATAAGGTAAACTCTGAACAGGCCTGTCCAATTGCCCCTGAATTATGGGAATCACACTTTCGGAAACTTTATAGCAACCACACATTTAAACCCCAGATTGACCTACATATAGATACTTTACCTTCCTGGCCTACAGTCTCCACCTATGAGGTGGAACAACTAATTATGCAGCTGAAGGGTGGAAAAGCACCCGGGAACGATTACATCCCTCCAGAACTATTAAAGGCTCATATAGACTGGTGGGCCCCAGCACTGGCTCTTTTGTTCACCTATATAGACCAAACTGCACAATTCCCTCAGGAGTGGGGCTCAGCCATGGTGGTCCCGATCTATAAAAGAGGCAATAGGGAGGATCCCTTTAATTACAGGCCAATTAGCCTTTTGAATATAATAAGTAAATTGTACGCCAAACATCTGTGTGTAAAACTTTGCTCTTGGATGGAGCAGGAGCATATAATCCATGATGAGCAAGCAGGTTTTAGACCGAATAGATCGGTTATGGACCATTGCTTAATTTTACAACAACTTGTGGACAAACAAGTTAGGGTCCATAAAAGACCACTGTTCGCCGCTTTCGTGGACCTTAAAATGGCCTTGACTCAATTTCAAGGAGTCTACTATGGACTAAATTGGCTAGTACATCTATAGATCAAAGGCTTTTATTATTGCTCATCAAGCTCCATGAGAACTCCTCTTTAAGAGTACGTTTGGACACTGCCGGCAATTTCACCAATTCAATTCCAACAGAGAAAGGTGTGTGGCAAGGGTGTGTGTTGGCCCCTTATTTATTCAATCTGTACATTAACAATCTGATTAATCGGCTGCAAAATGTTGATATCCACGGACCTAAATTAGCCAACAAAAAGATCCTGATCCTGATGTATGCGGATGACGCGGTTATTTTATCTCAAACCAGGGTCGGGCTCAAAAGAGCTTTAGATGTTCTAACATCTTATTGCCAAGAGGAACACTTGAAGATCAATTATAATAAATCTAAAATTATGTGCTTTAAAAATAAACCAAGGATATTTACATGGACCTTGGATAGACATAAATTAGAACAGGTCAATCAAATAAAATATCTTGGGGTGGTTTTTCAACAAAATGCTGGGAAAGCGGCACATATGAGAATGGTAGCTGACTCAGCAAAACGCAGTGTGGCGGCAATTAACAGATTTTTCAGAACACAGGGAGCAGGTTTCATTCCTGCAGCTTTAAAACTATATTCAGCAAAGGTTATCCCTCAGCTGTTGTACAGGAGCCAATTGGGACCTTATGCGAACTTTGTTATGCTTGAAAGAATTCAATCCGGTTTCCTGAGAGCTATCTTTGGGACTACAAGATGCACCGCAAACGTAATACTGCGTATGGAGGCCGGCCTCATAAAGATTGAATCTTGTGCCTGGCTATTAATTATTTACTTTTGGTTGAGAGTCCACTTACGCCCAGTGGGCCTAATTCCTCAGTTTCTATCGTTAAACCCACAACCGCAGTGGTGCACTGTAGTTAGTAAAAAGCTTGCTGCTCTAGGAATAGACCCTGAACAACTGCTGGAGTTAGACTTGTCAAATGCTAAAAGAATAGTAAAACAGCGTTTGACAGATATCGAATTGCAAAATAACTGGGCCTCTTTGACAGAATTCTATAAAGGAGTAAGAACTAGATGGGATCTTTCACCAGCAAATTATTTGTCCCATATTACACTCAGCAAATTCCGGTGGGCATTTACAAGGGCAAGAACAAATTCTTTTCCCTCTGCATTATTAGCCGGGAGATTCAATGGTGTTCCCCTGGAAGAACGCTACTGCAGATGTGGCAGTGGGGAAATAGAATCTATTGAGCATATTCTATTATCCTGTAAAATACATAGGCAACTGAGGGAGCACTTAATTTTACCTCTGGTCTGTAAACAGACAGATCGATCTGCTGAACAACTTGTTAAATTCTTACTTTCTGATGAAAATGTTTTAAATTTTAACTCCGTAGCCAAATTTTGTTATATTGCTTTTAAGATGTATAATGAGAACCTATAGAGTTTTCTATAAATTGTTCTGCTGTTTGCATGCATGGATTGTTTGGTCTAGGACCGTAAATAAAACTTGACTTGACTTTCAGACCATTTATCCAATTTATTTACTTTTAAGAGGGCCCATTTTTCATGTGCCGCAAGCTTAAGCAGGTCCTGTACCCAATCCTCGCACCGAGTGGGATTGGGAGATTTCCACAGCCTCAATATCAACCTCTTGGCAACCAGCAGGCTCTGCCAAAGCCATTGTTTAGAGCTGTATTTTAGTCCCCAGCTGGTTGTAATAAACCCCAACACTGCATTTTGATCCTTCAGTGCAAAAGATGAATCCAGCACTAAGTTAATTCGCATAGTGACCTCTCTCCAGAAGTCTTGCACTATGGAACAATCCCAGAACATACATGTTAAATTGGCCTGTGGATTATTATATCTCCAACAGTTACTATTTGAGGACATTTTTAATCTCATAAGGTATAGAGGAGTCCAGTAGGCCCTGAAAATAATCTTCTGCTGGATGAGGCGCAATTTAAGATCCAATGTACTGCACTGAACACTACTTAAAATATTTTGCCATTGCTCAGGTGACAGTTTATCAGAAAGTTCCAAGTTCCATTTGTGCCTAAGTAAATCTAACCCAGGGTCTATGTCTCTATGCACACTGGCATATAGGTACTTCCTTAGTTTTGGGAGAGAGGCCATCTTAATGGCAAGTCCAAAGATAGCTGGAGTTGCTGGGGTCACCAAGGCGTCTGGACCGAATTGAGCCAATATGGTATGTCTCAGTTGCATATATTGCCAGGCACATGCCGGTGGTAGATGGAACTCCTCTTGCAGGAGTGCAACGGTTTTGTAGCTATCATTTACATTTTTCAGCTGTGATAACCGGTAAATCTCTTCATCAATCCAATGTTTCCACAAAATTGGTTGTTTGCCTATCAATATATGTGGGTTACCCCGCAGTGTCATATCCATGTGGGCATAGGGATCAAAGTTTAGTTGCCTTGCCAGTTCCTTCCAGGCGTGTCGGGCTGCTAGTATAGGAGGGGATTGGTAGTGGGGATGTTTAAGTTATCTGGAGCCAAGTGCTTCCCATCCCTCCAAGGGTTTTAGTTTTGCTAGCTCCACTTGAGCCCATTCTGGCCTTTCCCCATCTATGCTGGCATGCCAATGGATAGCTTGTGCAATTAAAAACGTGTTATGGTCCAATCTAAGGTTCACTAGGTTGAAGCCCCCTTTGTCTGCGGCCAACTGGAGTTTATTAAAAGCAACCCGAGGCCTGTCATTACCCCAGAGGAACCTCCTCACAGCTCTGCCAATTTCTCTAAAATATCTTTAAGGAATAAGCAATGGAAGCCCTCTTAAAGTATAAATACATCTGGGCATAACATTCATTTTTACAACAGCTATCTTACCCCACAAACTCAGTGGAAGGTCAGCCCAGTGGAGGAAGTCTATCTTAATCTGTGAAAGTATTTTATCTAAGTTAGTTTTGACAATTAGATTAGGTTGTTTAGTAATTAGAATACCTAAGTATTTCGCGTAGTCTGATTTCCAAGTAAAGGGCCAGGGAATATCCCTATGAGAGAGGGGCAATTTCCCAATGGACATGGCCTCCGATTTGTGCCAATTAATTTTGTATCCAGAAAGGTCCCCAAATTGGTATAGTAATTCCATAAGTTTAGGGACGGATTCCTGTGGTTTGGAAAGAAACAAGAGGGTGTCATCTGCATATAATGCAATTTTATGTTCTTGTCCATCTACCTCGATCCCCTTAATACCTGCATTTTGCCTCACTGCACAAGCCAGAGGTTCAAGGGCCAAGTCGAAGAGCAATGGAGATAAGGGACAGCCCTGTCTGACCCCACACTGAAGGGAGATGGGTCCCGTCTGCTGGCCGTTAGTATTGATCCTAGCTGAAGGCATTTTATAGATTGTCCACACTCAATTTACGAAAGAGGTAGGGAATCTGAATTTCTCAAGAGTTGCCAAGAGGAAGTCTATATGTACTTTATCAAAGGCCTTTTCAGCATCAAGGGACAGCGGCAGAGCCTGGTTGGTCATACGGGACGTAATGTGGATAAGATTATGAACCAGACGTATATTATCTGCTCCCTGTCGCTTAGGGATAAAGCCAACCTATCCCGATGTATAATTGTATGTACACAGCTATTAAGACGGGTTGCCAAGATTGTAGCAAAGATTTTGACATCAACATTCAATAATGATATTGGCCTCTAATTTTCACATTGCTGCAGGTCCCTTTGTGGTTTTGGTATAAGAGACACATTTGCTACATACATCGTTTTAGGCAATTCATGTGTATTTGCAGCTTCAGTGGCCACCTCAGCCAGTAGTGGGGCTAGGTTATCAGAGAATGTTTTGTACCAATCAGACGGGTACCCATCCTACCTGGGGCCTTTCCAGGTTTAATTTTTTAAATTGCTTCCTGGATTTCAGCCAAGGATATGGGTGCGGCAAGATGTGTGGCTTGTGTATCAGTGAGGGTTGGAATCTGAATTTTATCTAGGAAGTGTTGGATCTCTTCACACCCATAGGAGGGGACATGATTATATAGTGCTAAGTAAAAAAATTTAAATGCTGCGTTAATTGCCTTGTTATCAGTATGTAAATGCCCATTACTGTCTTTGATGCCTGCTATATGGGAGCTATTTTGTATTTGTTTGATTCTAAAGGCCAGCAGTTTGCCAGCTTATTCTCCTGATTCCCAGTATGTTTGCCTTGAGCAAGCTAGAAGGAAGTCAGCCTGCCTGGCATGTAATAGATTCACTTCATATTGTAGCTTCAGAAGACTAGAGTAGGAACGAGGGGCTGGGCTGGTATTGTATTCCAACCAAGCCGCTTTGAGTTTCTCTTCCAATTCTTTAATGTTCTTGAGCTGTTCCTTTTTTTAAAATGAGGCAAAGGCTATAATTCTGCCTTGTAAGTACCTGTAAGCCTTAAGGGTATCCCAAAGAAGTACCAAGCTAGTCTCAGGTTTTCTATTAAACTTCAAAAACTCTTGAATTTCAGATCCAATCATTGTAATGAATTTGGGGTCCTTTAACAGGGATGTATTTAGTCTCCAATGTTTCTGCTTCAGGTCTCCACTGTCTGTCAATTGTATTTTTAATACCACAGGTGCATGATCTGAGATAATGAGTGGGCCAATATCACATGCAATTACCTGTTTCCCCAAAATTGGAGACAAGAGCCAGAAGTCAATCCTAGAGCTTGTCTTATGGGATTTTGATAAGAAAGTAAAGTCCCTGTCTTTGGGGTGTAGTAATCTCCATACATCATAGAGGCTAAGGTCCTTCATAAAACTATTTAACAGAACACGTGATTTAGATAACACAGAATACCCTGTGCTCCTGTCCATTAGGGGATTCATAACCTCGTTGAAGTCTCCTCCATAAATTAAATTACTGTTCTCCCTTGCAAGGAGCTTAGCGTGTAAAGCTGTAAAAAAGGAGGGGCAATCTTCTTTGGGGGCATACACATTAGCCAAAAGGATGGTTTGGGGCCCAATCTGGGCTTCCACAATGATAAATCTTCCTAGGGGGTCTGCCTCTAGATTAAGGGGGTTCAACATGATACGCTTATGAACTAGGATTGCCACCCCTCTTGACTTGGAAGAGGACCCTGCCCCCAAAACATAGCCCACCCAGCTCCATTTAAGCCTGTGAATGTCTTTTTCTGCCATATGTGTTTCTTGTAGGAAGGCCACATCTACATTGTGTCTCTTTAAATACCTAAGAATTTGGGTTCTTTTTTGTGGTGTTCCTAGTCCCTTAACACTGAAGGTAATTAAATTCATATGTCCTGCCATAAGAAAATTTTAAGGACATACATTGCCCAAAAATCTATAGCCCTAGCACTTAATATTCTAGACCCAGCTGGTCTCATTCGCAGGCTCACCCTTCCTGAGCTTCAATTATTAAGGCCCATGACCTGGAGTCCCACAGCTAATGCCAGAGGACAAGTCTGATTCGGGAAGTTCCGTTCCATTGCATCAGCGGGGGGGTCCTTGTATACCATCCAAAACAGGTCTTCATCAAAACTCAACATAAGTATATTAGAAAACAGAATGAAAAACATTTGATTCGAGCTCCTGTAAAACACAATGTATGTTGGGTTAGCCATTCTAGCATTTGTAGGTGTGAAAGCAATGGTGAGAAAGGTGGTTATGAGACAGTAGAGTGGGGGAATGAAAAATCGCAAAAAGGAGAGAATTGGGGGATAGAAGCAAAAGAAAAGTGAGGAAAACATTATTAAACTTTCCAGAAGGGGCAGCTATGGGGCAAATTCCCAGTTACCACCCACCCACCCCCATCCCACATCCAGTGCAAAACTAACATACAGCAACTTCAAACTTGGAATCAACTTCACCCTCCTAGTGATCTATAGCTCTTGCTTCCGCCTACTCGCTGCAAAGGCCAGTACATGGTAGTTATCCAGGAGTAGTCTCTGTTCTTGCCATCGTTGTTGAAAGGCCCGACAACAGCCGAATCTCCAGGGTTAGTGACTTGCGTCTTCACAGAAGCAGTCTTGGAAAGACCCCCACTCGACTGTACATGCACACACAATGTCTAGATATTACCAACAGGACAAGTCTCTCCCCGCCCAGAGGTGAAAAACATAAGATCGAACATTATGCTCATGGCAGGATAATGGCCGACCACTTCTGGGTATTCAGCAGTCCCTGACCTATTGAACATTTCAAAAGCTCCCTTGGAGACTCCAGCATGCGCCCAAACGATACGCATTTAGCACTTTAAGTCTAAGAGGAAGGAAAAGCCACATCTCAAACTCGAGAAGAAATAGAACACATCAGACTCCTTGTAAATTGCCCTGCTAACTGAGCAGAGAGGCACCTTTTACCGTGGTGATTCTCTTTATTTAGCAGGGGGAGAGTAACTGGCCCTATCCACCCCCAGCACAGTACTTCCAGTGACTGTTGCTGGTGTGTGTCTTATGTTTCATTTTAGAATGTGAGCCCTTTGGGGACAGGGAACCATTTATTTATTTATTATTTCTCTGTGTAAACCACCCTGGGCTATTTTTGGAAGGGCAGTATAGAAATTGAAATTATTATTATTATTATTATTATTATTATTATTATTATTATTATTATTATTAAGGCACTACCTTGACGTGGTTGTTGGGCTTGTGTGCTCTAATGAAGGTGAGAGCTATGCCAGAGGTCCAACCATACTGGACAGGTCTCACCAGAGGAGCCAGACAAAGAGTGCCTCTCCCATCAACAATATGGTGAGACGTAACTTTAATAAATCTATTTTATTGTCGCCCGGGTCAACAAGGACCGCGCCAGGTGCTATAGCCCCTGGACATCTGGTGGCAAGTGGGTTACAGGACTCAGGATCTTCAGTTGAGCAACCAGGGCTGGAGACAGCAAAGCTACTGGAAGAAAAGTTGCTTAACCGAAAAAAATATACAAAAAATGCCAACAAGGAAATAATGATCTGCTATTACAAGTCTAGTCCAACTAGAAGAGGTTATTTAAGGTTATTTAAAAAGAATGTACCAAATTTGGAAAGAGAAGCATCAAGATACAGAAATTACAGAACAAAGGCTAGCAGACCAGAGAAGATTCATAATAAGAAATAAAGTATTCACAAGAAATAATAATAGAAAGGAAAAATTGCTTGCTATGTAAATAAGAGTCAGCCGTTTGCTTGCAAACTCCGCAGGAAAGCTTCAGCTTGGGCCGGGTCGCTGTAGCGATGCATTCTGCCTTCCTGGATGCAGCAAAGAATGGCAGGATATTTGAAAAAGTAGGTTACATTCTTTTCTCTAGCCCAAATCCTGCAGCGTTGAAATTTCTTGCTTTGATCCACGATTGCCTTTGGGAAATCATGAAATAGATAGATCCGACCGTTATCTGGGCCCCATCGAAGAGAACCTGTCTCTCTTGCCCTTGCTAAGAGATCTTCTTTGGTTGTAAATCTCAGCAGTTTGAAAATGATGGCCCGAGGTAGAGCACCTACTGCTGGGGTGGACCCCAGGGCTCTATGAGCTCTCTCAATCTCAAGTTTGTAGTCGCTGGGGAGGTCCAAGGCTTGACGTAGTAAAGTGGTGACAAAGTCAATCATGTTGCAGTCCCCTGAGCCTTCTTTCACCCCCACTAAACAAAGATTATTCCTTTGGTTGCGACCCTCCAGATCAATTAGCTTATCTCTAAAAGATGCCAGTTCACGATTGGTTTGTAGGAGAGAGGCCTCCGTAATGGAGGCTCTATCCTCTACTGCCGAGATGTGTTCCTCATTTTCTTGTACCCTGGAAGTGAGCTGTTCCATGGAGGTCCAGATTTCACCTATCTCTGCCTTAATTGCCTCCTGACCCATTTTTATGCTTTTGGTGTCATTTGCCACTAGGGATGGGCCCGGACCGGTCCGGAAGCCATTTAAAAAACCTGGGCGGTCCGGTTCGGGTGGGGGGGTTTCTTTAAGAGCGGCGGGAGGGTTTACTTACCCCTCCCGCCGCTTTCCTGCTTGGCGCCCGTAATCTTTAGAATAATTGGGGCGGCAGGACACCAGCCGCCTCCCCGTGACCGGATTAGGGGCCAAATCAGCCCAAACTACTGCTGCAGCCGCCGCCACTGACCACCCACCCAACCGCCCAACACAAGGCCCAATTTCGGGCCAAGGAAGCCACCCCCCACACGGCCGATGACAGGCTGAATCGGCCCAAACTACAGCCACCGCCGACCGCCCTCCCAGCCGCCCGAGTCCTCACCACAACAAGGCCCGCGTTGGTCGGGCCGATCAGGGCCCCACAATTTGAAAAGGAGAGGAGCTCGCAAACAGAGCTCCTCTCTCTGCAAAGTCTCGGCCCGAACTGGGGCTTTGGGCGCAAAGGACGCCTGGGAGTTCTGACGCTCTTTGGAACTCCCAGGCGTCCTTTGCGCCCAAAGCCCCAGTTCGGGCTGAGACTTTGCAGAGAGAGGAGCTCTGTTTGCGAGCTCCTCTCCTTTTCGAATTGTGGGGCCCTGATCGGCCCGACCAACGCGGGCCTTGTTGTGGTGAGGACTCGGGCGGCTGGGCGGGTGGCGGCTGTAGTTTGGGCCGATTTGGCCCCTAATCCGGTCGCGGCGGGCGGCGGGGACGGCTGGTGTCCTGCCGCCCCAATTATTCTAAAGATTATGGGCGCCAAGTGGTAAAGCAGCAGGAGGGGTAAGTAAACCCTCCCGCCGCTCTTAAAAAAAAAACCCCACCCAGTGCCGGACCGCAGTTGGCGGTTCCGTGCACACCCCTATTTGCCACTTCCTTAAGAAGGGAGAAGAGGGCTTTGGTATCTACCCCTTCCTCATCCGTGCAGTCTGTGAACGCCTCTGGGATCTACTTCCAGATTGCACTGAGCACTTTTGGGAGCAGGAGAAATTAGGGATGTGCATGGAACCGCCTGGCCGGGTTTGGTTTGAGTCTGGAGTGGACTCAAACCTGACTGGACCAGTTCAGTACGTCACCCCCTTGAACCCCACCCCCCTGTTTGGTCCGAGGAGGGTTCGCAAACTTTTTTTTAAAACCGTTAATTTTTTTTTTACCCTCTCCCCCTTGAGGAAGTTCCTTGTGGCGGGGTGGTGGTGTCCGCGGAGGTTCCCCCTCAACCCGCTGGCCTTTGTTCTCACCCCTCCAGCGAGTTCAGGCCTCCGTAGTTTGGTGTGGTGGCCATTTTGGATGCCACCGCGCATGCACATATGGCCTCCGCGAGGCCCTGGGTCATGCCAGGCCTCACAGAAAATGTTTGCTGGGTGGATTTCCGGAACGCCAAGTGTCAGCATGAAGGGGAGTTCCCCTGTGTTTGGTATGGTCTGCTCTTTGAGTGATTTGCAAGTGCAAGCACTGGGGATGAGGGAAAATTGGTGAAATTCTGTGAAGGGAGTCCAGAAGGGGAGGGGGAAGGAGAAATTCCTGAGTTAACAAGAATGCAAAATGTGGGTCTTCCTATAAGGCTTCGTCTTATTGAAGCTTGGTCACCATAGGAACATATGCTTTACATATGCAGATGTTGCTGGAGGGTGCCTGTGGTGGAGACCACAGGTTCAATGTAATCTGAACCCTTTGTGTCTGAGCTGATTCCATGAGGCTGCATTTTTCCTTCATCACAGAGAAAAAACAATGGTATTTACTTTAAACTTCCATGGCCTCTTAAATGGTCTGGGGTGTGGGGGTGGGAAACATGAGGTGATGATGGCAGTCACAAAGGCAATTTCATTATAAAAATCAGCAAAGATCTGGGTCAGATTCAGCAGGTTTGGGTTAAGCGTTCTGTTGTTTTGACTAGTCAGTCTTGCGGAACACCGGCTGGCTGTTAAACTAAAAAAAAAAGGGGGAATAATGAAAGGAAGCGTCTCATGCATCCTCCTCTAGGATGTGATTGGTGGGAGAAAAAACCCGGAGTAAGCTGTGGGAACGCACACAAAGATCCGCAGGGAATGCAGAGAGGAGCCAATGAATTGTGAACGGTCCATTTAATGTTGCGAATTAAACAGCTCCAAATCTGCTGAGAAGCAGATCCACTCTTCCGATAACCTGGAGCATGAAGCTATGTCTGGATAACTCCCTGACAGGGTACAGGGCCTGGGAGAAATCCAGTCTTTGTTCCTACTTAATTTTATGGTTCTACTTTGTCACTTTTCTTTTATATCACACTGGTCTATCGTAACTGACCCATTCCTTTCCTGCTCTTCCCCTTTCTTTCTTCCAACTTCTCAAACTACCCAAACTAATTTCTTCATTTCCCACTCAAGCCCAGGACTGAAACTCCTTTTCTTACTGTCAATTGCCTCTTCTTGCCAAAGTTTCTAAAAGAGTTTTTCCTGCTTCTGTGCAGGGGTCCATCCCTATTAATCAACCGCATAAATTGCTTCATCTTCAAAACCCTCTTAACATTTTAGAAAACCCATTTTAACAAAAAATCACACACAGACACACACAGAGAGACACATAGTTACTTTCCATTTGTTCACACTAGTTCAAAATTGTGCCATTCCAATATGGATACATCAGCAATTTCAATTAACTATCAGCAAGTTTCTAAACTACGAAAGATCAACATGTATGATAAAACCAAGGTTATGTACTGTGAAAGCTCAAATGACCTATTGTGCCCTTTTACTGTAAGACATAGATAAAGAAGCAGAACTAGAAGAGTCAGTGTAACTCTTCAAAACAAATTCTGTCTACTTTTTAAAAATGAGACAGGGAAAGTCTGGGTAAAGGCTATAAAAAGAGAAGGAGAAAAAAGATTTGAAGGACAAAAATGTCAGTGTGCCCACTTGTCATGTGTGACTGCATACAAATCCTCCTTTTCTTATTAACAAACTCTTTGTTCAAGTGAAGAGGTACCGCATACCTGAATTATAATTCAAGAACTGTCGGAGATATGGTCTGTACGAGGATGGCTGAAATGTGGTGTGGAAATTTTTCCCAAACAGAATTTCCCCCCAGAAATTTTCCTCTTAATTTTTTCATGAAAAATTTTCCATTTCTAAAAATTCATTGGCCAACATCCAGACTAGCATTGCACATATGCAGTAGTTCAAGTTCCAGATTACTGCTGTGCTATTGTTTGATCAAGGGAAAGGACAATTTTAACTGATCTGAAGCCTGTGCATTACCAAAATATGCACCTGAGGATGGCGTGACCTTCAGTGACATATTTGGGTGATGCACAGTGGGCTTCAGAGGGAAGGGGAGATTGATTAAAATTGCCCCTTCCCCTGCCAAGCATCAGCACTAGTCTACAACTTTCACTGCTGCATGCGTACAATGCTTGTCTGGATGTTGGTCATTGTTTATTTATTTATAGTCATTTATTTAACATATTTTTATACCACCCAAAACACAAGTTCTCTGAGTGGTTTACAAAACAATAAAAACAACCAAAAAAAGATTGACACATTTCAACAATTAAAATTTGAAAAGTTAAAACAATTAAAAAACAATTAAAACAATATCTAATTAAAAGCCTGGGTGAACAAATGCATCTTGACTGCCTTTTTAAAATTTGTAAGAGATGGGGAGGCTCTTATTTCAGTAGGAAGTAAGTGTGGAAGTGTGTTCCAAAGCCTTGGGGCAGCAATGGAGAAGGCCTGTCCCTGAGTAGTTACCAGACGAGCCTGTGGCAACTGCAGACGGACTTCTCCAGATGATCTCAATGGGCAGTGTGGTTCATAGCAAAGAAGACGTTCTCTTAAATACCCAGGATCCAAGCGATTTAGGGCTTTATAGGTTATAACCAAAACCTTGTACTTTGCCCGGAAACTTATCGGTAGCCAGTGTAGATCTTTTAAGATCAGAGTGATATGGTCTCTCCAAGATGACCCAGAGACCAACTGGCTGCTGCATTCTGGACTAACTGCAGTTTCCAGACTACGTACAAAGGCAGACCCACATAGAGCGCACTGCAGTATTCAAGTCTGGAGGTGACCAGCAGATGTACTACTGTTCTGAGATCATTTAACTCAAGAAAATGGATGCACCTGGCGTATCAGCCGAAGCTGATAAAAGGCACCTCTGGCCACTGCCTCAACCTGGGACACCAGGGAGAGTTTTGTGTCCAGAAGCAACCCCAGACTGCGTACCTGTTCCTTCTGGGGAAGTGTGACCCCATCCACAACAGGCAGATCTCTGGAGTTCCCACCCCACACAATAAGTACCTCTTTCTTATCTGGATTCAGTCACAGTTTGTTACCTTTCATCCAGCCCATCATTGCCTCCAGGCAGGCATTTAGGGAGGTTATGCCTTCTCCTGATAATGCTGACATGGAGAAATAGATTTGAGTGTCATCAGCATACTGATAACACCCTGCACCAAATCTCCTGATGATCTCTCCCAGCAGTTTCATGTAGATGTTAAACAACATCGGAGACAATACAGAGCACTGAGGGATACCATACCGAAGTTCAGTTTTTGAAGAACAACAGTCCTCGAGAGACACCATCTGGAATCTGCCCGAGAGGTAAGAGTGGAACCACTGTAAAGCAGTGCCTCCCACCCCAAACCCCCTCAGACACTCCAGAAGGATACTATGGTCAATAGTATTGAAAGCTGCTGAGAGGTCCAAAAGGACCAACAGTGTCACACTTCCTCTGTCAATTCCCAATTGGAGATCATCCACCAGGCCGAACAAGGCAGTCTCCATCCCATAGCCCACCCAAAAGCCAGTCTGAAACAGGTCTAGGTAATCAGTTCCATCCAAGACTGCCACCACCAGTTGAGTTGGGAGGCCACCACCCTCTCATTTACCTTGCCCAGCCATGGAAGGTTGAAGACAGGCCTATAGTTGCTCAACTCTGAGGAACCCAGGGCAGGCTTCTTCAGAAGTGGTCTAATAATTGCCTCCTTAAGGCAAGGAGCCATCCTGCCCTCCCTCAGAAAAGCATTTATGATCTCTACCAGGCCTTCCACAACAACCTCCCTGCCAGATAGTATTAGCCATGTTGGGCAAGGGTCAAGAGGTGGTAGGCTGCATCGCTCCAAGCAGCTTGTCCACATCCTCATGAGTTACAAACTGAAACTGATCCATAGGGATGTGCACGGTCCAGAGCAGTCCGGACCGGCACCGAAGGGGGGCCTTCCTTTTAGGGCGGGGAGGGCTTGCTTACCCCTCCCGCCTCTTTGCCCCTGCCAGAGGCCGTATTTCACAGAGTAACGGGGCGCTGGAAACCAGCCGCCGCCCCCTGCCGCAAGCAGATTAAGCCAAAAACTACCCGGCCGGCGGGTAGACCGGGCCTCCGGCGATTGGCGTCCTTTGTGGCGCGCGCATGCGCATGCGCAAAGCCTCAGTAGCCTGCAGGACTTCAAAGCGAGAGGAGCTCTGTTTGGTAGCTCCTCTCTTTGTTTACACCAGCATCGGGTGAGGACTCAGGCGGGCGGGCGGGCGGCTGGGAGGGAGGGAGGGCTGGTGAGCAGCGGCGGCGGCAGTGGTAGCGGTAGTTTTTGGCTTAATCTACTTGCGGCGGGGGGGCAGTGGTGGGGGCGGCTGGTTTCCAGCGCCCTGTTACTCTGTGAAATACGGCCTCTGGCGGGGGCAAAGAGGCGGGAGGGGTAAGCAAGCCCTCCCGCCCTTAAAGAAATACCCCCCACTCGGGCCCCCGAACCAGCCAGGTCCGAACCGGTCCGGCAGTTCGGTCATTCTTTAGAATGGCCTCCGGACCGGTTCGGACACACCCCTACTGATCCAGCCTAACCACATAAGAGGAAAATAATTATGGAAATTTAATACAAATGAAGAAAAATTGTACTTATATTTTCCCGGAAAATTTCCAATTCAGATTTTCCTGGAAAACCCACATATTTAGGTATAAGTAGCCTCTTACCTAACCCACAGAAATATCTGAATTTCCTCTGCAGGAAGAAAAAGAAGGAAAACCTGAGGAACTAGCACACTCAACTGGATTTAGTCTTCTCTCCCTCTCCATAAAGAAGCCTCCAGTGAACCATGTACGGCAGGAAGGGTCCATGGAAGATTTCTAGTGCAGCTTCACATGACCTCCATCAAGTTGGTAATGGGGAAAATGCTGGAGATAAGTTGGGAACCAAGAACGACAGGTTGCTTACTTGTAACTTGGGTTCTTCTAGTGGTCATCTGTGCTCTTACGCAAATGGGCTTTGTGCCTGCACAGAGACCTCGTCGGAGCTTCTTCAAGCTAGATCTTTTCCTTTTGGCGATAGCCCTGCCCCCACTGGATATATGCGGCTGCGTGGGCTTCCCTCCTCAGTCTTCTGAGTCAGCACCTGAAAGAGACTACAGAGGGGAGGTAGGGTGGGCATGTAAGAACACAGGTGACCACTAGAAGAACCCAAGTTACAGGTAAGCAACCTGTCATTCTTCGACGTGGTCTCTGTGCTTTACACAATGGGTGCATAGCAAGGTGCACCCAGTGCCAATCTTACCTGGAGGCGGGTCTCAGTAAAATACAGACTGCAACACAGCCCTGCCAAAGAAGGCATCCCTGCAGGCACGAACATCAAGGGCATAGTGTTGCTGATGATGGCAAGCACACGTAGCATCCTGGCAGATAACGTCGAGTAGGATAGAACTGTTGACTGCTGTGGATGCCGCAATGGCCCTGGTGGAGTGGGCCTTAATGGAGGGCGGCAATGGCCGTTTTGCAATTTGGTAGGCTAACGTGATGACGTGCACCACCCAGCGGGATATTGTCTGTGAAGAGGCCTGGGCACCCTTGTGTAGGTCGGAGTGCGTGATGAAGAGGAAGTGAGATGCACGCCAAGCAGCAGTTCAATCTACGTAATAGGCCAGAGTGGAGTCCAAGTGAACGTCCAAGGAGTGGAGTCGACGTTGAGCATCATCTGAATGACTGGGAAAGGCAGACACCACCTTTGGTAGGAAGGCAACATCCAGTCTGAGGATGACCTTGTCCTTGTGGGAGGTGAGGTAGGGGGAATTCACTCAGAGAGCCCTCAGTTCACTGACCCACCTGGCAGAGGTGATAGCGGTGAGGAAGGCAACTTTGCAGGAGAGGAGGTCCATTGTAGCTGAGGCTAAAGGCTTAAAATGGAACAGGGAGCCCATGATCAGATTGTCCGGGTCGTTTCACCAGAGGAGTGAGTCCAAAACATGGGGAGGGATTCTTGGTTGCCTGAGCGTGGATATTACCAAGGTAAGGGCCCATGCTGGGGCCAAGATGAGTGGATCTGGGTATAAGTGTGAGAGGCCCTTAAGGAACTGTTTTATGAGTGGGTCCATGAACCAGGACGACGAGTTTGGAGGAGAGTGAGAGACGATAGCTCACTCATGGGGATGTCAATTTTAGGCCCACCTCCTTGAGGGAGAGAAGGTAGGAGCAGACATGTTGATTGGATAGTTGTGATGCAGGAACATTCTGGCATTCACGGAATTTCCAGAAATGGGTCAATTTATGTCTGTAGGATTTTATGGTGGACAGTTTATGGGCCACCAATAGGATGCACTGGAGGTCTAAGGGGAGGGAGGCCTGATCCACCAGGCCGTGAGCTTCAGGAGAGGAAGGTTGGAGAAGGCAGCCTGATTGCTGTGTGAGGAGGTGGGGAATGTCCATCAGGTGTGTGTAATGGTACCTGGAAAGGTGCAGGAGACGGGGGAACCAGGGTCCCCTGGGCCACCACAGAGTGATAGGGATGCACTGTGGCTGGTCCCATGCAATCTTTTGGAGAATCTGAGTTATGAGGGGAATGGGTGGAAAGAGGTACGCTGAAAGACCTTTCCAGGACATTGTGAACGTGTTGCCTAGGGAGCAGTCCCCAACGCCCACTCGAGAGCAGTATAGTTGCATTGCGTGTTGACCAACGATGCAAACAGATCTCTCTGCAGTGTGAACCAGCGGCGGAATAGAGACCTCAGTGTTGGTTGATCTATTTGCCATTCATGGGAGGTGGTACCCTCCCTGCTGAGAGTGTCTGCCGTCACGTTGGCTGTTCCTTGGATGTGTATCGCCATAGGCGCGATATTGTGCTGAATGCACCACATCCAGAGTTCAATGGAGAGCTTGAGCAGGGCCTTGGATGATGTCCCTCCCTGGCGGTTGAGATATGCTTTTGCTGTAGTATTGTCTGTTTGCACAAGGACCAATGAGTTGGCGATGAAGGGGAGGAAGCCCCTGAGGGCCTTGAAGATGGCGAGAAGTTCCAAATAGTTTATGTGATGTGCGGCTTCCTCTGGGGACCAAAGGCCCTGGAGGCGGTGGTTCAGGGCGTGGGCACCCCAGCCCTGCTTGGAGGTGTCCGTGGTGAGGAATAAGCGGTGCTGAGGGGCATGGAACAGGGAGCCCATGATCAGACTGTCCGGGTCGTTTCACCAGAGGAGTGAGTCCAAAACATGGGGAGGGATTCAAAGAAGTCGTGCAGCAGGATCCATCTGGGGGCAAAAAATATGTAGAAACCAGTGTTGGAGCATCCTCACAATGAGACGTGCGTGGGGCAGTACATGAGTCGTGGAAGGCATGCGTGCCAACATTTGTTGTATTACTCGTGCAGGTTGGCGAGGATGCAGCAGGGGTTTTGAGGAGTGGCCCAGAATGGCTTGCACTCTAGTCCGGGAGGAACAAGTGTGCTAGGGAGGAATTGAAGAGGAGTCCCAGAAATTCTATCGTTCTAGTGGGGATGAGTTTGGACTTGTTGTGGTTGACCTGTAGGCCTAGGGCCAAGAGTAGAGAGATGGTAACCTCTAGGTCTTTCAGGAGGGTATGGGGATTGCTTGCTACCAGAAACCAATTGTCTAGGAAGGGGAAGACCTGGATTCCCTCTTGTTGGAGGTAGGCAACGACCGGGGCCGTACATTTGGTAAAGACCCACGGTGTGGAGGCCAAGCCAAACAGGAATGCTTGGAACTGGTAGGTCATGCCCACTACCTGGAAATGGAGGTAACGGCAATGTTGAGGCCGAATGGTGATATGGTAGTAAGCATCGCGTAGGTAGAGAGAAACAAACCAGTCCCCTTTGTGGAGCAGAAAGGTGATAGTGGGAATGGTGAACATCCTGAACCTTTGGTAGGTGACATGTCAGTTTAGTTTGCAGAGGTCTAGGATGGAACAGAGGGTACCGTCTGGTTTCAGTACCATGAAATACTTGGAGTGGAAGCGCAGGAATTGTGGATTGTGAACCAGTTCTATAGCATCTTTGGAGAGCAGAGATTCGATTTCTGAGAGAAGGACCGGAGCGGGTGGTGTGGAGAATGGAGGATTGAACAGGTGTCATGGCTCAGACCTCTGGTCAGAGGAGGAACGGGAGGACTCGGTTGGGAGTACAGGCTCAGAGGCACAGCAGCAGGATTTGGCTGGGAGAAGAGACTCTGGAGCTGAGTTGGAACAGCTGGCAGACATGAGGGCTGAGGAGACTGATCAGGAGGAAGCTGGAATTTCACCTGTGTAAAGAAGATGTCTCAAAAGAAAGGCTCAGTGGGAGTCACGCAGGCGCAAGATCTCACCGGAGATAAAATAGAAGTGCTGAGCCAGGAAAACCTGATTGGCTGCCTGTTATCTTGAGCCCTATATTAAGCAGACTGTTCTTGGCACAGATTACTGTCAGCAACATTTCCTATTGAAGACAGTGTGTGTACTTAAGAATTATCCAACCTTTCGTGTGTCAGCCTGTCCTTGTTCTGTTCATTCCTTGTTCCGTTATTTCAGTTATTACTCAGTTATCATGGGGGGGGGGGGTACCTAGTTTAGTTCAAGAGACTTTATTTTGTTGTGGGTGGCTGGAGGGGAAGGATGGGCGATTCTTATAGGGCTGGTACTTTGAGGGTCGAAAGGAGCAATCAGACTGTTGATATAGTGGTTGAAAGTGCTGAAACTGATTTTGCTGCCAGTGTTGAGGGCAATAGGAGCAATATGGTGGCTGTTAAGAACATAAGAACAGCCCTGCTGGATCAGGCCCAAGGCTCATGTAGTCCAGCATCCTGTTTCGCACAGAGGCCCACCAGATGCCGCTGGAAGCCACAGGCAAGAGTTGAGGGCATGCCCTCTCTCCTGCTGTTACACCCCAGCAACTGGTACCCAGAGGCACCCCGCCCCCAAGGCTGGAGGTGGCCTACAGCCCTCTGACTAGTAGCCATCAAGAGACCTCTCCTCCATCAAATTATCCAAACCCCTCTTAAAGACATCCAGGTTGATGGCTGTCAACACATCTCGTGGCAGAGAATTCCACAAGTGGATTATGCATTGTGTGAAAAAATAATTACGTTTGCTGGTCCTAGATTTCCTGGCAATCAGTTTCATGGGATGACCCCTGGTTCTAGTGTTATGTGAGAGGGAGAAGAATTTCTCTCTATCCACTTTCTCCACCCCATGCATGATTTTATATACCTCTATCATGTCTCCCCGCAGTCGTCTTTTTTCTAAACTAAATAGCCCCAGGTGTTGTAGCCTAGCCTCATAAGAAAGGTGCTCTAGGCCCTTGATCATCTTGGTTGCCCTCTTCTACACCTTTTCCAGTTCTACAATGTCCTGCTTTAGATGTGGTGACCAGAATTGTACACAGTACTCCAGGTGTGGCCACACCATAGTTTCGTATAGTTTTGTATAAGGGCATTATAATATTAGCAGTTTTTATTTTCAATCCCCTTCCTAATGATCCCTAGCATGGAATTGGCCTTTTTCACAGATGCCGCACATTGAGTCGACACTTTCAACGAGCTGTCCACCACGACCCCAAGATCCCTCTCCTGGTCAGTCACCGACAGCTCAGATCCCATCAGCATGTACTTGAAGTTGGGGTTCTTCGTCCCAATGTGCATCACTTTACACTTGATAACATTGAACTGCATGTGCCACTTTGTCACCCACTCACCCAGTTTGGAGAGATCCTTTTGGAGCTCTTCACAATCAGTTATGGATTTCACTACCCAAAAGATTTTGGTATCATCTGCAAATATGACCTCCTCGCTGCTTACCCCTACTTCTAGATCATTTATGAATAAATTAAAAAGCACCGGTCCCAGTACAGATCCCTGGGGGACCCCACTTCTTACTTCCCTCCATTGTGAAAACTCTCACTTTATCCCTACCCTCTGTTTCCTGTCTTTCAACCAGTTAGCAATCCACACATGTACTTGTCCCCTTATCACATGACCGCTAAGTTTCCTCAGGAGTTGTTGATGAGGAACTTTGTCAAAAGCTTTTTGAAAGTCCAGGTATACAATGTCAACTGGATCATCTTGATCCACACACTTGTTGACACTCTCAAAGAACTCCAAAAGGTTGGTGAGGCAAGATTTACCTTTGCGGAATCCATGCTGGTTCCCTCCCAGCAGGGCCTGTTCTTCTATGTGCTTTACAATTTTATCCTTGAGGATGCTTTCCATCAATTTGCCTGGAACGGACGTTAAGTTAACCGGCCTGTAATTGCCTGGATCACCCCTGGATCCCTTCTTGAAAATCGGTGTTACATTTGCTACTCTCCAGTCCTCTGGTACAGAACCTGATTGCAGGGATAAGTTATATATTTTAGCAAGGAGGTTGGCAATTTGACATTTAAGTTCTTTGAGGACTCTTGGATGGATGCCATCCGGCCCTGGTGATTTGTTAGTTTTCAGTTTTTCCAGACACTTTAGAACATCATCTCTCGTTACTTTTATCTGGCTCAGTTCTTTAGCCGCCATCCCCGAAAAGCCTGGTTCAGGAACAGGTATATGCTCAGTATCCTCTGCCGTGAAGATGGACGCAAAGAACTCATTTAGCTTCTCTGCAACCTCCATATCCTCCTTAATAATCCCTTTCACTCCCTCATTGTCTAATGGTCCAACTGCCTCCCTGGCAGGTTTCCTGCTTCTGATGTATTTAAATAAGTTTTTGTTATTCCTCTTGATGCTTTTAGCTAAATGTTCCTCAAACTCTATTTTCGCCTCCCTTATTGTTACCTTGCATTTCTTTTGCCAGAGTTTGTGTTCCTTTCTGTTCTCTTCATTTGGACAGGCCTTCCCATTTCGGAAGGAAGTCTTCTTCCCTTTTATGGCTTCCTTGACGGTACCCGTTATCCATGCTGGCATCTTCCAGGACTTAGTGGTACCTTTCCTCTTTTTGGGTATACAATCTAACTGGGCTTCTAGTATTGTGGTTTTGAGTAAACTCCATGCACTCTGGGGCGAAGTGACTCTCCTGATTTTTCCCCTCAGCTTTCTTTTCACCATAATCCTCATTTTAGAGAAGTTTCCTCTTCTGAAATTCAAAATGACTGTGTTAGACGTCCTTGGTGATTCTCTCCCCACATGTACGCTGAATTGGATGGCACTATGGTCACTGTTCTCTAAAGGGTTGATGACACTGACATCATGCACCAGATCCTGGGTGCCACTCAGAATTAAGTCCAAGGTTGCCTTCTCTCTGGTCGGTTCCAAGACCAACTGTTCTAGGGCACAGTCATTCAACGTATCTAGAAATTTGACCTCTCTGTCATTACCTGACTGTGAATTTACCCAGTCTATGTGTGGGTAATTGAAGTCACCCATGATTATAGCCCTGCCTCTCCTTGATGCCTCCCTGATTTCCTGCTGCAACTCCGAGTCACTGTCAGCATTTTGATCAGGAGGGTGATAGCATATCCCCAGTACCACAGTGCCTTTCAGGCCTTGTACTGTCAGCCACAGGGTTTCTGTGGAAGACTCCAGTCCACCTAGGTTTTCTAGCTTGTTAGATTCTATCCCTTCTGTAACATACAGTGCTACTCCACCTCCAAGGCACCCCTCCCTGTCCTTTCTATAGAGTTTATATCCAGGGATAACAGTGTCCCACTGGTTCTCACTGTTCCACCATGTTTCTGTTATGCCCGCGACATCTATTTCTGCATTAGCAACCAAGCACTCCAGCTCACCCATTTTGGCTCGGAGGCTTCTGACATTGGCATACGCTGAATCTCTCACCTGATGTACGCTATCTATCTTTTGACTCTTTGCCCAGCTGGCACAGTCTCCCATTTGCTCTTTATGAGGTTCTGCTCTGTCCCCTTCTTTTTTATCTGAAACCTTTGCACCCTCACACTTTAAAGGATGGCTTTTGCTGAACGGGATACTGCCCAGCTTCCATCGGCTGTTCCCCAGGCATCATTTTAAAAGCTGCTCTGCCACCTTTTTTACTTTAAGCGCCAGCAGTCTGGTTCCATCTTGGTTCAAGTGGAGCCCGTCCCTTTTGTACAGGCCTTGCTTGCCCCAAAATGTATCCCAGAGCCTAACAAATCTAAACCCTTACTCCCGGCACCAGCATCTTATCCACGCATTAAAACCCCTCAGCTCTGCCTGTCTCACTGTACCTGCGTGTGGAACAAGTAGCATTTCTGAGCATGCTACCTTGTGGGTCCCGGACTTCAATATGCTACCTATCAGCCTAAATTTGGCTTCCAGGACCTCCCGACTACATTTCCTCACATTGTTGGTGCCAACATGCACCACGACAGCTGTCTCCTCCCCAGCACTGCCTAAGAGCCTATCTAGATGCTGCATGATGTCCACAACCTTCGCACCAGGCAGTCAAGTCACCGTGCGGTCAACACGTGGGTCACAAACCCATCTCTCTATACCTCTAATGATCGAATCACCTAATACAAGGAGGCCCCCACCCCCCAGAGACGTATCCCCTGTGCGAGAGGATATGGGCTCATCATCCATGGAAGGGGTCCCTTCTAAAGGAGCATTTCCCTCTTCCTCAGACCGATGTCCTCCTTGCCGAGACCTTCATTCTCCCTGACAGCAGAGGAGCTATCAGCCCTGGAGTGGGATGTCTCTATCACGTCCCTGAAGGTCTCAAGGTCTTGGTGACTCATCGACCAGGCTGTGTTTCTGAGGCACTGAACCTTTTGAAGAGTCTCATCAATTTTCTCCCCCAAAAGGGCCTCACCCTCAAAGTGGAGATCTTTGATGAGAGACCTGGCCTCTGGGGCTAGGTCAGATGAGCATAGCCATGTGTGTCTGTGGATCGCTACAGAGGTAGCCATTACCTTCAGTGGTGTTGTGGATAGTGTGCAATTCCAGTTTTGTAACTTGGGTCGCTTTGCATAAGAAGACCTTGGACGGTCGCCACTTGAATGCTTTTAGAGGCTGTATCTGAGGATTTAAGGGCTGGTTCCCACAGCCAGGACCTCAGGCATGAAGCACGGTTTTTTCTAGCTAGCTTGGTGAATTTTGAGCAATGGGCACATGCTTCTACTTTGTGGGCCTTGCCAAGGCAGAACAAACAGTGGCTATGGCCGTGCGAGGAAGGAAGCTTGGCCCTACAACGGACACACCACTTGAAGGTGACTCCTTTGGCCATAGGCCAATGAAAGAGGAAAAACGCTGAGCTCAGAGGGCAAGGCACGGGGGGCGGGTGTACAGAGGAAGAAATAAAAACGCTAATGCAGGAAAGGAGACTAAGAACTCAAATAAAGGAAGGTAAAAGAGAGGAAGGAGAAGGTATAAATTTGTACTTATGCAAGATCTAGCTCAGAGAAAATCTCAAACGGTGTCGATCTGTCCGCAGACCAAGAAAGACTGAGGAGGGAAGCCCGCACAGCCGCATATATCCAGTGGGGGCAGGGCCACCGCCAAAAGGAAAAGATCTAGCTTGAAGAAGCTCCAACGAGGTCTCTGCACAGGTGCAAAGCCCATTCGTGTAAAGCACAGAGACCACATCGAAGAAGTCATGATCCCAGCAAACATGACATCTGAACCCATCCAAGTACATCATCATCATCATCATCATCATCATCATCATCATCATCATCATTTATTCTATTTCTATACCGCCCTTCCAAAAATGGTTCAGGGCGGTTTACACAGAGAAATTACAAATAAATAAGATGGATCCCTGTCCCCAAAGGGCTCACAATCTAAAAAGAAACATGATAGATACCAGCAACTGGAGGTACTGTGCTGGGGGTGGATAGGGCCAGTTACTCTCCCCTTGCTAAATAAAGAGAACCACCACATTAAAAGATGCCTCTTTGCCAAGTTAGCAGGGGTCATGTCCTGAGTGTCTTTACCCAACATTTCCCCAACTTCTAATCAAGATTTAAAGTCAGGTGGAGAGTATCAGGAGAACATCGGGTGGAGATCTCAGAAACTGGACTTGGATGGGTTTGGACAGCATACCTATCCAGAGTGTACACTCTTGGGTCCCAACGTATCCCCTGCATTTCCCCCACTTACAGACTTGCTGGTGGTTGTATGAAGTCACCTCAGTATGCCTTTTATAATTAACTATGGTAAGATCTCCCACCTCCTCCAACACATATGCTCCTGTAAGTACTTCCTAAGTTCCATGGAGAAATAACCGAAAAATTAGTTGAAAAAAGTATGAGTAGAAGAAAGACAGGTTAAGGGGAAAAGAAATCAGATAGTTGAAGGGCTAAGGAGGGTCGGGAGAAAAATCCTCACACCGGGCCTAAGAACAGGAAAGGCTTTATACTACTGGTAGAAAAGAAACAGAACTGGAAGGGAGCAAGTAGTAGGGAACAGTGGGCAAGTGATCCAGCATGTTTTTTTTCATGTTATCTTTTGGTTTTAATAGAAATGTTGCCATACTGTACCTAATTTCAGGTATTTCAAGTAGAAAAATAACTTATAAATTTTATAAATGCATAATAAAGAACATTGGAGAAGAGGCCAAGGAGACAGGGAACTGAGTTTCAAATATTGATTTAAAATAATCAAACAAATCTTTGGCTGCAAGACTCTAGCATATACTCATTAATGATTAAACAACTCATGGTACAATTAAAGTCAAAGGACACATTTTATCATAATCTCCTGCCTAAGTAAGCAAAATATTAAAGTGCAGTTCACCTCTGGAGTGTATGTATCTAGTATGTATGTCTGCATCTTGTATGTATGCAAATTTTATCAGGAAAGTTTGGTATATTAATAGATTTCTTATAACATTAGCAATATGAATAAGAATACAGCTTCATCTGTAGGTGTGGAGGACTGCACCAAAACCCATACATGCCCTTATAACAGACTATCTGAACTACAGAAGACAAACATTTTTAATAAGAAGAAGTTATAATCTGCCTACTTCCCTTTCACTATAATCTTGACAATTACCATCTTTACCAATTAGCCCATGTGACTCAAACGTTCAGGTGTCCGCCATCTTGAATTGGGGTGAATGACATCATCACAAACTACACTGTTTAGGTGTCCTTATGTGCCCCTATAATTGTACTAAATTTGGTCCAAATCGGTTTCCACTTGTGCCTGAAACATTCACACGTCCACCATCTTGAATTGGGGTAAATGACATTATCACAAATTACGCTGGTAAGGTGTCCTTATGTGTCTCTAGTACATCTGTTCCAAATTTGGTTCAAATTAGGTAGGTGGTTCACAGGTTAGCCCATTTGTGTCTCAAATGTTCACACATCACTATCTTAAATTGCAATGAATGACTGTTAGCTCCATCAGCCACTCGCCATCCGTCATTTAATTTACTCCCTAAGGATTGGGCCTCAGAGCATCAGGCAGGCTTCCCTCTAAGGTGCGAGCATGAATACACGTGCACCAACACCCAGGCCTCCACACAGCCATTTCTGGCAGGTGTACAGTCCCTGCTGCACCCGCCACCACCGCCTGGGAAGGGAAGCATTTCCTCATTTCCCGCTCTCCCTGGCCACACTGCCGCCTCATGCCACCTCCTCCCTATCCCCAGAAGGGCCTCGGCCTCCTCCTCCTCCAGCCAGAGGAGGATAGAGGGAGGACGGGTGGCAGCTTCCCCTGGCAGTCCAGAGAGACTGGTGGTGGGGACCTGGGGAAGCCAGAGGAGGACAGAGGGAGGAGGATGGGTGGTGGCGGCTCCCCCCCGCCGGCAGCCCAGAGATACCTTTTTTTAAAAAGGTTAAAAAAAGTGTGGTGCATTATTTCTGGGGGCCTGGGGAAATTAGGGGGGGAAAGATTCCTGGTGTGTGTGTGATGTGCACACACTGCCTTGATAGTGCCACCCAGAACAAAACTCTTTCCACTCACTGGTGATAAAAATTAGAGGGAACATTGGTGTCAAGGAGAGGGGGTTCGGTTCACCTAGGTCCTCCTTCTTGAGGCGTTCAGGTGTCCCTGCGGCAGCTCCTCTCCTGGGAGCATGTGCCACTCTCCCAACCTGCCTTCTCATCCCTGGCCCGCTCCAACTTATCAAGCCCCTGGCACTCTTTACACCCCCACCCCTCACTAACTGGGCCTTCTCCCAATTATTTCCCCCAATTACTTCCCTGCCGCCTCTTTATTGGTATGGAGGTTTGGGCTTCCCTCTTAGCCCCTCCGTCCACCCTCCCTAAGGCATACCTGTGATGTCATCAGGGAGTGTCTTGGGCCAGGCCATTCCCCTCCCTCATCGGGAGCCAGGGTCCAGGCAGGGCTCCCGGCTATCTCCCTCAATGGCCCCTGCACCAGTGGCTCTTCCACGAACTTGCCGGGCCGCACATCGTTGGGCACCGTCTGCTGTGCTGGCTCTTGGGTGGCGTCCGGCACGGCAGTAAGGCTAGTGGGTTTGCCTGCTGAGCAATGACATAATTGCAAATGGTGTTGCTGAGGTGTCCCTACAATTGTACCAAATGCTGTTCAAATTAGTCAATTTGACTTTGCATTGCAAAGTTGATATGGACACAAACACAAAGAGCTGGGTGATGTCATAAGCTTACTTTCCTTAAGGCAAGTAGGCTAAAAATGAAAAGGTATTCAAGTTGCCAGAAAGGCTGCCACCCTGAGACAGAAGACTTAAGTGTGAATTCCAGACCAATTTTCTATACTTTATCGCAGCCTTGTAATACACTAATAAACTCAAGGACATGATGAAAATAAAACAACCCTTCCCTCTTATTTTAAATTATATTTTCTGCATTTTCTTCCAAATACTTAGAATCCTTGAAAATAAGGTACAAGACGAACTTTATACAGATAAACAAAATGGCTAGATATTGCTGCATGAACAGGTCCAAACAGATGACAGTCTGCCCTCTTTCAAGATCTCTTGAAAGTGGGGGCAGTCTTCTCCCAGATAACTGGTTTCTTTGCTGAATTCAGAAGTCTTAGTTAAATTAGTGTAACATGAATGTTTTTGAGCTACCCCATTAATTAATTTAAATTAATATATATATATTTAAACACCCATCTTTCCACCAAAAGAAAAGATACTCAAGGAAGTGTAGATTTAAAAAACAATTACATAAAATCTCAGGAAAACAGCAAACTAAAAGACAAAAAGCAGCTGATGATAGGAATAAAGCAATCATTCTCGCCCTAACTTCCCAAGGGCCCAGGCAATAATTGTTTTATGCAGACATCCAAAAGACAGGTGAGGGAGTGCCAAATGAATGTTTCTGGGGAAGGCATTCCACAACTGAGATGCTTTGTAAACAGATTTAGATCACAGCTTGGAAAAGAAGTCAGACATTTGGATCCCACTATCATAGGCTGGTCCCCTCCTATAATGATTGACAAGGATACAGAATATTAGTTTTCAAAACTGAAACAGGGATGTTACATACAAAGATGAAAATAAAAATAAAAATAACTAAGGAAGTGTGACAAGTGGAGTAGTACTGGTAAAGGAAACAAAAGACTACAATTCCCACAACCCCCTGGTTTATGAATGTCACTAATAAGCGACTGAAGTGAGCATTCTTATGAGGCTGAAGTTCACAAAAGTGCAGCTGCAGCTGCTACTTCTAGAACTTTGCAAATATGAGTCAAGGAAAATGATTTACCAGCATATCTGAATTTATGATTTTAAAAGATAATGTATAGCTTTCCCACACCGATTGGGATGAAGTAGCTTGCTATGTTTCTTGCTTAATGTTTTCCAAAAAGGAAGAGGGAAGCGTCTCCCTTTCAGAGAGATGGCCGAGAGCCAGCAAGTTCATTCTGTCAGCATGTGCAGCTTCTGTGGCAGAACTAGGTATTGATCAAATTCAATATCAGTGTGGATATCCTGGAACTGGGGAGAGTGGGGGAGGGGAGTGGGTTGATTTGTAAAAAGGCATAGAATTTGTTCAAGTTTTCACTGCTTCTTCAGTATTTTACTATGAAATGTGTTACTCAAATTTTTGAGGGGGAGGGGTAGGTTAAAGTAAAGTTGTGCAGTTGTCAGGTAAGCTGAACGGGATGTGCAGTGTGCAATTCCAAGCATGTTTACTCAGAAGTAAGAGCAAACTAGATATTACTGAGAGTTCCATGAATGCCACCTTTCCCCCCAAAAGCTGATCTGGATCTCTGTGTGTGTGTGTGTGTAAACCTTTCTCTCTGTGCATGGTCCATTGCTGATTACCCACCACCCCCAAGCTGCTATTACTTTTGGAAGAGAAAACATAATGGCACAAAAACTGTGCCTGTAAGTTTTTCCATCTGTCACTAATTGGTTCAAGGGGTGATTAAAGTTAGAAAATTGGCAGAAGGGCAAAGGGCAAAAATTTCCTCCTGCTGCACTGTGGCCCCGATCCTATTGAGATAAGACTCTTACATGGGGCAGGGGGCGAGGCTTGCCTCTCAGGAGCTTGCGTTATCCCAGTCAAACTCCACACCTGATACAAAACATACACCTTCTGGACATTGCCAGGATATTGTTTGGACATATTATAGGCATGGACTCTTTTTGACTTTTCTACAAAGCTTTTATTGTCTAACAAATTCTATTATTAAATTAGTGTACAGAGGTTTGATATAAAAGGCTCTTCTTAAAAAAAGAAGACAGTGATTACATTAAAGAAGGCTTGAGTCAAAAGAATAACTAGCCATCACAAAAGGCTTGCATCAAAATAAATGCATAAAGTTAAAATAGACCTTTGAGAATAAACAATAAATAATAATCAATAAACAATCAAGGCTTGAAAAACCCTCTCTCCCAGTGTGAAAAGACACTTGAAACAATATTTTGGCCTCAAAAGACACTATCTTGCATACAAAAAATAGTTCTTTAGTTCTTCCTGGCATCTCAGAAAAGCATTCTTAAAAATAAAAAGTACAATTTAAAAGAGACTGGCCCCATCTTGAAAAAGGATAAGTTCCTTATGTGTGTGCTCTGGAGTATTCTCACTCCACCTGCCCCTCCTAATTCAAAACAATCCATTTAGTTGTTATGTTATGTTACTCTGAGTGGAGACAGAAATATTGTTTTGGTTTATTGTGCTCTTTAACCTCATTAAGTTCAGGATGGTCTCTTATAAATGGCTTGCAAGGCCTTGACACTTGTACAGAGAAACCTCGGAACAGTCAGTTCATATGCACAAAGATTATTCTTTCCAGCTGCCAAGCAGTTCTGGCACAAAAATGGCTCCTCTCATATCAAGCAGGAAGGCCAGATTAGTCCAGAATTGCATTTATCCATGACAATCCAAATGGGCCCCTCGCAACTTCTTTATAAAAAATAAAAAGGCATCCAGAATTCCAATCTCAAAAGTTCCTTACCACATGTAGAACAAAACTAGGTTCTACTAAATCAATGGGACTTACTCCAAAGCAAGTGTACATAGAATTGCAGCCCAAATAAGGTTATGACTGAAATGTTAAATACAAACCCTACCAAAATCAAAGATTCTCAAATGTATGAGGGATGCTGGGAAATTGATCAGGGGGATCGCCTTCCTGTCATGTATAAACTAAATGTTACCAAAGATACATAAATCACCCAGATTCTGTTACCTATAATCTAGAATATTTTTGACAGAATTTCATAAATGCTGGATGCAAAGAGGAAGATATGCAGTACAGGTGGACCTCATTATTCGTGGTTCTGCATATCGGCAGTCCGAAAATAGGCACCAAGCTTGGCATATAAGAGTACAGAAAGGGTTAATACTTGTGTTTCTGTGGTTCCTAGGTTACTGGAAGTGACCTCTGAGGTCATTTCTGACCACCATTTCATTTAGTCATTTTGTGGCTGTTCTGTTGGGGGGGAGGATATCCCACCCACCCCCATGTTCTCTCTAATTTTTTCCATCTGTGTGCGGAATGGGTTTTGTTCTGGGCGGCAGGATCAAGGTGCATGCATTCAGGTGGGACCTCACTGTTTTTTGGACTATTTTTCCCATGCAGCAACCTAACACCCCGATTCCCATTGCCCCCAAACCTTGTTATCCGTGGTTTAGTTACCTGCGGAAATCTGCGGGAACAGAACCCCTGTGGATAACAGGGTCCACCTGTATAATACCAGTTGATAACAGGAATTCAATTAAGATGTAATATTAATTCAGCTAAGCATTTTATTTTCCATCCCCCATTCATTAAAAGGTTTGGTTACAAACTGGGAACCTGCTCCAACTAATTCATACAATTTGAAATTAGTCTGATTTAAACCATTAACTGAATATGTATTTTGAAAATTTGAAACACAAATTTCACAATATCTTCTTAACTGAATCAATATTTCAGTCTGGTTGAGATACATTATGACCAGGGTGGATAAAAATCAATGATTTTTTAAAAAAAAAATTCAAAAAAATCAGATTTTTTTGATTTAAATTGGATTTTTTTAAATAAAATGCTTTTTGAGGAAAATATATTACCATCCAAAGGTTATTCCATCATGAAATAAAGAATAGTTTTTTAATTATGTAGAATAAGGCTGTATATGTTTAATTTTTTTGGTAAATAAATTCCATTAATCCATTCACAATGTCATGCTCTTCCAGAGGTTTTTGTAAGATTATTGGGCAGTTTCTCTGCCTACAAGATATTATCACAGATGCTTGGTTTACTTTTGCAGTTCTCAAAACTGAATTTGACTCAGCAGAGATCACATGCCTCTTCTTCACAGCAAAAATGTTATGACATGAACAGAGTTGAGAAAAAGACCTTAATCCTATTGTTTTACAAACCTATGAATACAGAATCAACCCCTTCAGTGCTAAGTTTCAAGAAGTTCAGTGAAATAGAATAGAAACAATATTTTTCTGATTGTTTGGAGTGGAATAGATCTGCACAAGAAGAAAGTGAAACTAAGTGTGAGGAGGGAGGGGCAAGCAGACAAGCAGTACAAAATGAAAGTGAAACTTTCTGAGCACAATACTGCATAGCCACAGACAGACAAGTCTTTGGATCTTTTTGTGTGTATGACCTGAGGTTTATCACATTCTTTCCTTGGAGGAAAAAACCTATAATGGCAGCAGGCCGTAAAAGAGACCCAGTTTGGCAATATTTTAATGAAGTTCCTTTACCTATCGGTAAGGCAGGCATGCGTGCAAAATGCAAACACTGCAACAAAGAAATGCAAGGCCTGGTGGCCCGAATGAGGCAACATCATGAGAAGTGCTGTGATGAAGATGACTAAAGAAACACATTCGAACAGGCAGGATCTTCAGGTTGGTAAACATTTTTATTGAATCATATAATATTTCTAAAGACTGCCTTGAACTGTCATGTTTGAGCAAAATTATATTTCTTATTATTACTGCATGTTACTGTCATTTGGTACAGTTATGAAGAAAATCACATATTCCTTTTGGGGCAGTGCTGTGTACAATAAGCAGAAATTGTATAAACAATAAAATAACAGCATTGACTTTTTTGTTTAGGGGAATTCATGGATTCTGGAAACTATCCACCTTCAAGATCACCATCCTCCTGTTCTACAGTTTCAGAGTTATCCATCCAGGATAGTGCTTCATTAGCATCATCATCAGACACCCACAGCCACATATCACTATCACCTAAAAGAAAGAAAAAATCCTTCCCTCCTGGAACCACCATAGATAAGTTTGTGATAAAAAACTAGCAGATTAGAAAAAGAGTTAATTGATGAAAAAATTGCCCAGTTTGTTTATGCAACGAACTCTTCTTTCTGTCTGACTGAGAACCCACATTTCATTAATATGGTTCAGTCACTGAGACCAGGATACAGTCCACCCAGCAGAGCAGATGTTGCAGGGAAACTGCTGGATAAAGTGTATGACAGAGAAATGGAGCAATGTGCAACAGCTCTGGAGGGTAGAATTGTTAACCTAAGTATTGATGGGTGGAGTAATGTCCACAATGATCCTATTGTATGTGCTTGTATAACAACAGAAGAAGGGAAAGTCTTCCTTGCACAAACAATTGATACGTCAGGAAATGCACACACAGCAGAATACTTACAAGAAGTGGCAGTAAAAGCTATAATAACATGTGAACAAAAATTCAAATGTCTAGTACGCAGTTTGGTCACAGACAATGCTGCAAATGTATCCAAGATGAGAAGAAATTTAGAAGAGCAGGAAGGGAATACAAAGCTAATAACATATGGCTGCAGTGCTCATTTGCTGCACCTCTTAGCCAAAGACTTAAGTGTTCCAGAAATAAAGACTAATGTTGTTGAAATTGCTAAATACTTCCGTAACAATCACTTTGCTGCAGCAGCTCTGAAAAGGATGGGTGGAACCAAGCTAACGCTCCCACAAGATGTTAGATGGAACTCTGTAGTGGACTGTTTTGAGCAGTATATCAAGAACTGGCCTATTCTGATGACAGTTTGTGAACAAAATCGAGATAAAATAGATGGCACTGTCACGGCCAAAATCCTCAACATTGGGCTTAAGAGAAATGTTGAACATATGCTGAGCATCCTGAAACCCATCTCTGAATCTTTAAACAAAATACAGAAAAATAGCTGTTTTATTGCTGATGCTGTTGAAATTTGGAAGGAACTGAGTGAACACTTAAAAACAGAACTACACATGGACAGGATTAAATTACAAGCATTAAAAAAACAAATGGGACAAGTACTGTCTCCAGCTCATTTTTTGGCAAATATTGTCAATATCCAGTACCAGGGTCAAAACTTAAGTGCTGAGGAAGAGGAGTTAGCTATGACATGGGTATCCAGCAATCATCCATCTGTAATGCCAACTATAATAAACTTCAAAGCTAAGGGGGAACCATTCAAGAAATATATGTTTGCTGAAGATATTTTAAAGAAAGTCACATCAGTGAACTGGTGGAAGTCACTTAAGCACTTGGATTTAGAGACTGTTCAAGTAATGATTTCACTTTTAACAGCAGTAGGTTCTTCTGCAGGCATTGAAAGAATATTCTCTTCCTTTGGACTCATTCATTCTAAATTGAGAAATCGTTTGGGACCCGATAAAGCAGGAAAGCTTGTTTTTCTTTTCCAGATTATGAACAAAGAAGATGAAGATGACGAGTGAGCTACAGAGGACAGTATTTAAATTTTTCATGTGTAGGCTGGGCTGACAGTCTAAGTTTCTTAAAATATATATATTTTGTTTAGCCAAATTAGTTAACAAACATGGATGTTTGTTTAAGCAAATAACATATGCTGTAATGTTATTGTTTCAGTTGAATAAATCTATTTAAATTGTTATTATTAAGGTAATGATTATTTTTCTCCTTCCTAAGTACAACAGAAAAGTTGTCCAAATATGAATGATTAACCTATTAAACTGGGGATAAAAAAACTAATATGAAAAGTTGTTATTCTAAAAATCTTCATCTACTTGCATATTAAAGTTATACCAGCAAGAATTAGTCTTTATGTAGAAAACTATGATTTAAATCAAGCCTTACTGACTAGTGATTTAAATCGTGAATTAAATCAGTTTGATTTAAATCAAATCCACCCTGATTATGACAATATTTTATTTTTATTTATTTTTGTTTGTTTAGCACATTTCTACTGACCCACATGCAAGTCTCTGGATGGTTCACAATCCAAAACCACAACAATTAAAACATTAATACAATTAAAACAATTAAAATGTAGTTTTAAGAGTATTTAACAATTTTAAATACTCTTAAAACTCAAAGCTATAAATTAAAAGCCTGATTAAACAGGTATGTTTTCAGGTCTTTGCATGACATTTTCTTTATTATGCAAATGTGACAGCTAAGTACAATGATAGCCTTTCATTATAGTAGAACAACTGAAAATTGCTGCTGCTATAGCCTCATAGTTAGGTATACTAGATTGCTTGAAATTATCACCAAATAAGATTAATTTTCTGCCAACGGCCAGGGTTTTCCATCATGTGAGGGGGAAAGAAACAATTTTTGGTAACTTCCCCTTCCCACTGGCTTCCTGTGCCTCCTAAAACACTCTCACTGACCCCTCCCCCTCAAACTCTCAGGAATGTTTTGGAATGTCCAGGCACTGTGGAAGGAAAGGGAGGTTGCCATAAATTGCTCCTCCCCACTAATGCTATGGGGAAAAATTGGTGCATTTTTGTAGGGTTAACCTGGATGTCAACCAGTAATTGACTTACTGGGGGAAAGAACTGCCAAAAGAGCAGCAGACCCCAGATTTTTCTTTAGTTTTAATCTTATTCCAAGTCTTCAGCAAGATCTAACAGAGCAGATTTCATTGAGAGAACGATTTTAGCAGATGTGGGAAATCTTAATTGAGAATGTCAAGAAGGGAACACATGACAATTATTTATTTAACAAACAAACAAACAAACAAACATATTTTTATACCACCCAAAATTTGCATCTCTGGGCAGTTTACAACAAAACAAAATAAATGAGAACAGAAAAATTAAAACATTAGTTAAAATAAATAAGAGTTAAAACATTGCAATTTAAAATTTTAAAACAATGTTTTAAAACAGTGTTAAAACTATTAAAACAGTATTTAATTAAAAGCCTGGGTGAACAGATGAATCTTTTAAGATTTTTTAAAAATTGTCAGAGATGGGGAGGCTCCAGTTTCAGGAGGGAGCACATTCCAAAACCTCAGGGCAGCAACGGAGAAGGCCCATCCCAAAGTAGCCACTGGATGAGCCAGTGGCAACTACAGATGGACCTCTCCTGATGATCTCAATGGGCAGTGGGGTTCATGTTGAAAAAGCCATTCTCTTAAATACCCAGGGCCCAAGCTATTTAGGGCTTTAAAGGTTATGACCAGCATCTTGTATTTTGCCCAGAAACTTATCATCAGCAGGTGTAACTTTTTCAATACAGGAGTAATATGGTCTCTCTGAGATGACCCAGAGACCAACCTGGCTGCCACATTCTGGACCAGCTGAAGTTTCCGGACTACATACAAAGGCAGTCCCACATAGAGCGCATTGCAGTAATCCAGTCTGGAGGTTGTACAGCATATGTACCACTGTTCTGAGGTCATTTATCTCAAGAAACGGATGCAGCTGGCGTATCAGCCAAAGCTGATAGGCACCTCTGGCCAATGCCTCAAACTGGGAGAGGCTTGGATCCAGAAGCACCCCCAGACTTCGTACCTGTTCCTTCCGGGGAAGTGTGACCCCATCCACAACAGGCAGATCAAAATCATATCCTGAGTTTCAACCCCGCACAATGGGTACCTCCGTCTTATCTGGATTCAGTCTCAGTTTGTTATCCCTCATCCAGCCCATCACTGTCTGCAGGCAGGCATTTAGAGAGGTTATGCCCTCTCCCGATGATGTTGACATGGAGAAATAGATTTGGGAGTCATCAGCATACTGATAGCAACCTACACCAAATCTCCTGATGATCTCTGCCAGCGGTTTCATGTAGATGTTAAACAATATCAGAGACAATACGGAGCCCTGAGGGACACCATACAAAAGTTCAGGTTTTTTTAGTGTTTTTTTTTTTAAAATCTTATTTTTTTCCTCCATTGAATTATCTTGTTTGGAATTGTTTGCATATACAGTTGTCTAATAACTAATTGAACTCAGGGGGAGTGTTCTGTGAGAGTTTCAAGTTCTATTTTCTCTGACGATTAGATTTATAGTTGAGCCTAGATACTAATATGTTTTTCTGTATTGCAGTTTTCTGAACCTCTCATGGATTTTTTAGGAGGTAGCTATGCTGAATCATGCTTAGAGAAGAGAGCCAGTATGAAGGGATTGGTGTGATCTGTGGTGTGATTTGGGCACAGAGCCATGCATATCCAACTTATGTTCTGCCTGAGGGATCCTTCCCCCTTATCGAATTGGTATTATAAAGGGTATTGAAGCACATTTAATATTGCATATTAAGACATATTTGAGACATACATTTGAGATACATTTAAAATTGCATATCTATTTTAGAGTTCTTACTAGCAGGATTGAACTCATCAATTCTATTTAGATTCCTTTATCTGTCATTTATAACATTGAAATTCAAATGGAAGAGAGGTGCAATTGAATTTTATAGAATTTTGCTATGCAGCCGGGACAGAAAAGATTAGAAGATCCAAGACTTTTTAGAAATTCCCTCTTTGTTCAGTATTGTAGAATAATACATAATAAAACATATTTTATTAAACATATATATTATAAGATTCAATTAACTCACCTAATGAAAGTTTTTGGATAAATTTTATTTCTTATTCTTATTTATATAGGTTTCAAATCAGATGTAGGACAAAATTGGAGCAAGGGATCTTACACTCTCTCCTATAGAAAATAGAATCTAATCATTAATATTTAACAATATTTTTTTAGCTTGTGGGTTTGTAGGGTGGAGCCCATACCACAGAGTATTGGGGATGTCTGGTTCTGTGCTCAAATTATTTCTATTTTGTATGTCATAGCTGGGTTGGTTCTCTCCTCTTTAGACTGCCTGACAGTATGATGGTCAATCAAGTTGGGGCAGATTTTTGTTTTTGTTTTCCCTTGAGGGGTTCAAGATTCTTTTTCGATAGCTATTGATGCCTAGTTTTGGACCTTCTAGACACAATTAATACTATTGTATTTTTCTTAAGTTCTGGTTTTGATGGATATGACTTTGTATGTAAACTTGAATGGTTCTGTTGGATTCTCAGAGATGTAACCTTTCTGTTTCTACCTATCATACTAATAAAAGCATTTTTAAAAGATCAGATTTTGAAGAACAACAGTCTCCAAGGGACACCGTCTGGAACCTGCCTGAGAGGTAGGAGCGGAACCACTGCAAAACAGTGCCTCCCACTCCCAACCCCCTCAGATGCTCCAGAAGGATACTATGGTCGATAGTATCGAAAGCTGCCAAGAGGCCCAAAAGGACCAAGAGAGTCACACTTCCTCTGTCAATTCCCAATTGGAGATCATCTATCAGGCCGACCTAAGCAGTCTTCACCCCATAGTCCGCCTGAAAGCCAGCTTGAAATGAGTCTAGACCAGGCTTCCCCAACCTGCGGCCCTCCAGATGTTGCTGAACTACAACTCCCAGCATACCCAGCCACAATAAATTGTGGCTAGGGATGCTGGGAGTTGTAGTTCAGCAACATCTGGAGGGCCGCAGGTTGGGGAAGCCTGGTCTAGCTGATCGGTTTCCTCCTAGACTGTCTGGAGTTGGGAGGCCACCACCCTCTCAATTACCTTGCCAAGCCATGGAAGGCTGGAGACAGGCCTGTAGTTACTTAGTTCTGAGGGATCCAAGGCAAGCTTCTTCAGAAGTGGTCTAATAATTGCCTCCTTAAGAAAAGGAGGCATCCTGCCCTCCCTCAGAGAAGCATTTGTGAGCTTTACAAGGCCTTCTACAACAACCCCCCTGCCATATAATAGAAGTCATGTCGGGCATGGATCAAAAAATAGGTGGTAGGCCGCACCACTCCAAGCAGCTCCTCAGGAGTCACAAACTGGAACTGATCCAACTTAACCACACAAGAGGAGTCGCTGGGCACCTCCACATCAGACACTGAAGTAATTGTGGAGATTGAGTCTAAATCGGCCGGTTTTCCCCACAAAGAATTCATTAAACACGTCACAGCGGGTAATAAATGGTTCCAGATTCTGATTCAAGGGATGAGGGGCACATACTAGCCCTCTCACAACCCTGAACAACTCTGCCGGACATGAAGTTGTGGATGCAATACAGGCAGAAAAGAATCGCTTCTTTGCTGTACGTATTGCCTGAGATACCAAAATATTTGGTATCTAAACTGCAAAAATATCCAATCACCCTAACATATTGAAGTTTCCATACTTCAGTCCTCTACTTCCATTTCTTTCTGCTTATTTTCATTAGTGACGTTTCCTCTGGATCTCACAAAGACCCGGCTACAGATCCAAGGTGAATCCGCTGTACATCGCTATGGAGAAGCTGCAAAAAGAACTATCCCGTACCGTGGTATGCTACGTACAGCAGTTGGGATAATTCAAGAGGAAGGCATGCTAAAACTCTGGCAAGGAGCAACACCAGCTGTCTACAGGCATATAGGTCTGATTTATGAAGTTTATCTATCCATGCTTATGAAAAGGAAGACATTGGGGAGATTCTCTTGTAATCTGGGTTTACATAGCATAGTTGCTTTAGCTAGTGTGTATGTAAAGGTCCTAAATGAAATTAACCCATGTGTAATTTAGATTTGTGAAAACCTAGTTTTCTAATTCCTAGCAGGACTGAAGCCTAAGATAAGTGCTGTGATGCATAATACCTTAACTCTCACTTCCCTGTTTCTTAAGCATTTTATATTTAAAAATGCAAACAAAATATGTTCCAGAACGATAACTCCATATGAAACAAAGGGTTTTTAAAAAAGCTATTAATGTCATAGATTTAAATACATATCAATCATACGAGAGAGAGGGAGGGAGAGGGAGAGGGAGAGAGAGAATGAATGAATGAATGAATTATCTGAAGTTAGGTTTGTTCTAATTGTAACAAACATATGAAATAGTTTGATGGAATAGACCAGTGGCTTTCAAGCTGTGTTGTAAAACTGTGGAGTGAAACCATAGAGTTCCTTGATGCTTATCAATTATAATTTATTATCCTCAGTGAGAGAATCAATAATGGTATACAAATTTCCCTGAACCACTGGTATATATAATGAAAGAAGAAAGGCATATTGCTGGCTTCTTTCATTCCTCTTTCCATAATGATTGAGTATCCTGATGTACAAAATGCTGTATAAATAATGTCTGGACTAAAGATGCTACTAACAAACAAAAGGGACATCCTAAACCATTCTCACATATTCTTGGCCCCATAGTATATTCTGGAGTACGGATGATTACATATGAACATCTTCGTGATTCTGTGCTTGGCAGAGCTGAAGACAAGAGTTTTCCTTTATGGTAATTTTGACCAAGTTTGCTATATGATTCTAATCTATTATACCAAAGAATAAAGACAAATCACTCTACTCTAACATACATCTCTCCCTTCTGGAGCTGGTAATGCTAGTTTCCATTTTGTTTCTAGCTTGAACATATGGAGCTACCTTATACCAAAACCAGACTATCTAGCTTGCCAGCTCTCTACAACCTCAGACAGATGGTGTTCCACAGACCTACTACTTGTGTACCCAGAGATGAAGGTACTAGGTACTGCATGGAATTTTTTGTTAGCAAAGCACACATACTATCTCTGAGCTTCCCACAACTAGTCTTAGGCCATGTACCTTTGCACAATATAGTTTCATATCACACACAAAGCCAAACAGCCATTGCTTCCCATCTGTGCCCAGTGTACTGGACAGGGAGGTGCTGTCCACCCATTCCGCACTATGACATAGAAACCAAAAGGTAATTGTATGCATATGCGGTGCTACTTGTTCTGACCTCTGAGAAAGTAAGGTCAGACAGTCAATGCCTATTCTTGACACTGAAATACACTGTAAAGGGGGTGCTGCCAATTAAGTACTTATTTTATTTACCTCTGCCTTCCCCCCGCCCCCACCCATGGTGGAACCCAAAGAATACATAGGGTTCCTAGGTGGGTACTGACCAGATTCAGGCCTACCAAGCATCTGCAGAGTTATTTGCATCGTGTGTAAAAAGATCAAGTCTAGCACTCTGCATGTTGTCTATCCAAATTATAAAGCAAAGAGTTCTGCTAATAGTAGCCCTCCATACTCCTTAAACTCAATGCATATTTTGAGCTTTGACTACAATGAAATGAAGGACCCAAGTGAAGACACTTCATCAGAACCTGAGCTGGTCCCATTTGATTGTAATGAGCTAGGTTTATATGGCAAACCTTTTCACTTAGTGATTGTCAGATTATAAAATGATAGCCTGATTGTTCCATCAGAGATTTTTCAGCACATGCAAGCCATTAGTCGTATCAATGAGAGAAAGGCTCAGCAATGATTTCTGGGGTGAATATCACACATGGGTGGGGGTGGAGTCATTACCAAATGTGTACAACTCTGGGGGGGGGATAGTGGATGAAGAGCTAAAAATGCACTTCAAATAAAACAGTTCTGTTCACAGGGAACACAAAAATCACAGGAAGGTTTAAATGCCATTGTTTGATTTGATTTGATTTGTCCACTCTGCTTTATGAGTGTCAATCAAGTCAAATCATGTGATACAAACATGCAAAACTGCATTTCTGCCTTTTATGTATGCAGATGAAGAGAAGCTTAGAAACGCTTCAAGGGTTACTTGTGAAATCAGTCTGAATACTGTTTTCAGAATTTCTCCATAAACTGCACACTCTGCAGAGCAGCTTTTTCACCGCTCTGCCACAGAAGCAGACATAGATAGGAACATAGGAAGTGGTCATATACCGAGTCAGACCATTGGTCCATCTACCTCAGTATTATCTACACAGACTGGCAGTGGCTTCTCCAAGAATATAGGCAGGAGTCTCTCTCAGCCCTATCTTGGAGAAGCCAGAGAGGGAACTCAGAACCTTCTGCATGCAAGCTTGCAGATGTTCTTCCCAGAGCAGCCCCACCCCAAGGGAAATGTCTTACAGTGCTCACGTATGTAGTCTCCCATTCAAATGCAACTAGGGCGAACCCTGCTTAGATAGGAGACAATTCATACTTGCTAGCACAATACCAGCTCTTCCTCACAGACAGGGAAGGGCACGCTACAGGACATTTGTCATACCACTGTTCAAACTGTATATGCCAGGACCTGGCAGATTGCACCAGCAAATTGCATCCTAATCCTGTGGAACAGCACAGGTTTCACATGCTCCCAAGATCCAACCCTAATGTGATTTTTCCTTCAAAATGGCTGGGAGGAATCCCATGCACAACTGAGAATTTAAGCAGTGTCCTGAAGCATTAACTTATCTTAAAATTACATAGAATTCACATTCATGTGATGGATTCTTATTCTTAAACCCTTGGGGGGAAGGATTTTGAATCTCAAAAGAATGCTCCAAGGTATCCTGTGGCCCCACACCCCATCCTCGTCCCCAGGGGAAAACAATGCAACTTGGGGGCCAGGACAGGGTAGTAGAAGGTGGTTCCAGTTCACTCTTTTTATTGCTCACCAGGCAACAGAGGAGGCCCTTCCTTGCCCTTTCAGCGTTATTCAGAGAATACCAAGAGAGAGAAAGGGTGCTGCAAGCAGTGCCCATTCTTCCTTAGTGTGCTTTTATAGCTGCAGCTCAGTCAAGAACCTTCCTTCAAAGGTGCTGCCAGCAGGGCCCTTTCTCTCCTGGCACTCATTCTTTAATGCTAGCCAGACACTGGAGGAGGACCCTTCCGTCCTGCCCACCTAGCTTTAAACAAAGCATGCTGGAGCAGCCAGAGCCGCTGCCTGCTACCATGTCCTGACCTCCAAGGTAAGCTTTTGCTCCTTAGAACCAGGACAAAATGGACAGGGTGTCTGTGCAGAATTGTGGTGGGCAGGTCATTCTAGCTGTCCTGTGCTGCCTGCCTGAATTCTGCTTGCAGAACTTGAGCAAAGGTGTTCAGCAATGTGCTGTACGATCATGCATGTGATATATAAGGTGTTGATCCTTAATCCTCACTCAGTTTCTCACAATAAACAACCTCTGGCTATTTTCTTCTCAGTTCTTTTTACTGGGAGTGTATGGGATCCCAAGTTAGATCTCCTGATCTCACACTGACATAAGCAGGCCAATGACTTGTCACAGCATATCTTCTTTATATTTCTTTCTCTAAAACATACCCGTGGCTAATCCCACGTGTGGCAGCTCTCGCGAGAGTTCTGAGAACTGCCTGACAGCCACGGGACCAGAGAAAGCATATGGTGGCAGTGATGGCCGGCCGAAGAAAACGGTGGCCACAACTGGTAGCTGGCCAGCGGGCAGCCAGAAAGCAGGGTGGGCAGTGCAAAAGGAGATGGGGTGGGTGGTGGTGGGGAACAAGAAGTCGGCGGCTGCAAGTGGGCAGGCAAAAAAGTGGCAGCGGGGCTGGGTGGGGGGAGAAGGCGGCAGCAGTAAACTAGGGGTGCAGGTGCTCTGCGCTGGATCAGCTAGTTTTATTTATTTCTAGCATTTCTATACTGCCAAAACTCACATCTTGAGGCAGTTTTCACACAGATGAAATATGACACAAAAATTAAAACAAACTTAACAATAAAGCAAACTAACCAAAAGTCGGGCTGAACAGAACAGGTGCATCTTAAGAGTTTCTCCAAAAGCTGCCAGGGAAGCTGAAGCTCTGATTCCAGCCAGGAGTGCATTCCAAAGCTTTGGAGCAGCTATGGAGAAGACCCAATCCTGGGTCACCACCAGACAAGCTGGTGGCAACTGTAGGCAGACCTCCCCAGACCATCAGATTGCTCAATTAGTCTTTAAGGTGCCACAAAATTCTTGGTTGTTTTTGTTTTTTCCATTTGAAATAGAACTGAACTTTATATTATGAGACATTTTTCTTCCTTTGAAGCAAGTTTATTTATTGCGTCTCCTTCCACATAAGCATATTTGGAATCTCAGATTGCTTAATGAGGCATTATTTTTCTATTTGATTGATAGGAAAGCTGTAGTCGGGGCTATGACAGCTGGTGCCATTGGCCAGTTCTTTGCCAGTCCAACAGACCTGGTGAAGGTGCAGATGCAAATGGAAGGAAAGAGAAGATTAGAAGGGAAACCATTACGGTAAAGTCTTAGTCAAATCCTTCTCTTTCACCAGTAATAGGTCTGTTTATATGGCACTAAGAGGATGTATCACTCTTTACAGGCACCAAAGATTCATGTTATTTTTTAAAATGCAAGTTTGAGAAAAGAAGGGTAGATTCACAGAAGAGCTCTCTTTAACCCTGGATTCCATCCATATGATGAGCTTGAAATCAGTGGGATCAATGTACATGATTCTGATTGGTGCATGAATGCTTATGATGTTTCCTTTAATGGCTATTAAACAGCAACAGCTTCCTAGTATAAAGCGAAGTTCTCATTGCCAGCAACAAGGAAACCCTGAGGGAGCACATGATTCACCTTTATTAGACTGTGGCCAAGTCCCAAGTGTTGGTAATGGGCAAATGTTATTTCTGTTTATCCTAGATTCCGTGGGGTCCACCACGCATTTTTGAAGATCCTGTCTGAAGGAGGAATATGGGGCCTTTGGGCTGGCTGGGTGCCAAATGTCCAACGGGCTGCTTTAGTTAATATGGGAGGTAACCTTATTCATCCTTTGACAAATGGTTCCCCCCTCTCTCCCTCCCTCTTAATGGCCCTCAAGTATTCTTGAGAATAAGTTATCTCCTTGGGCTACTGCTTTATCTGACATTTGAAAAGTATCAGGAACAGAACCTGTATATTGCCTGTGAATTCTTCACATGAGAACATCATTCATCCTGACTTGTTTCTCACTCTGGAATCATGAGAGGTAACAACTGCATGACCCCAAAGTGAAAGGTTTTACTAAGCATTAAGTCTTTCTTGAAAGAAGGCCATGCTATGCTTTTCAGTAGCTAAAATGTTGGCTAAACTCTTTTCTGACTCCACTACATCTCTTGATCCCAGTTCAAACCAGTGCTACTTAAGGTAGCAAGTGGCAGGGAATTGGAAATCCCCCTCATCTTCCAACTGCTAATACTGGATTCTGCTTTGGGTGGTCATTAGTCATTCCAATGCTGCCCTCGATGTGCTGTTCAGAATTGCTATACTCTAGGCCATGGATGGATGTCCCAGGTGGAGAGCCATAGAACAAGAGCCCCTGCCCTTTGGCTCTTGCTCTCCAGGGGAATCACCGGTTCACGGTGCAGCTGCTGCACGCACAAAACCTGTGCACATGTCATTAGTACGGATGTCGGCCACTGCTCTTTAAGTAAGAACTTATTCTCTCCTAGGCCATGTTACAGTGTACTTCCAGGATTTGATTAGCATCTCACTGGTGGCTATCAGCCCCTCCCCCACCCCCGCTGTCTTTCTCCATTCTGCATCTATTTAAATACCCCTGGTAACTACTTTGGAATAATTCTAAGTACCAATATGTTCATTGCCATAATATTGCAATATGGGGCATTATTGCAACATTTAATTTATATTTAACCTGTTAATTGACCAGGCTTCCACATTTTCAGCCACCACCTTTGCCATGGCAAGCAGGCTGCTGTCCTCTGGCAAGGGTGGTGAGCAAGCCCAGCAGGGCGCTGCTATAATTGAGCGAAAGAGTTCAAAGAACACGGGCCTCCAGCTCCATCCCTCCCTATTTCCTTCATTATCTCCCTCAATCTAGGGGGCCGCCAGAAAGAGGGATGAACACGGGCCCCCTCTCCCCTAGCTACGCCCCTGAAGCCCAGTCTTCCTCCAACCTTGGGTGGATTGGAAGGGGATCATCCCAGCAGTTCAGTGGTAATGCTAGCCTCCTTCCCATTGTGAGGAAGGCTGGGGGATCTTTGGCGACGGCATTGTCATGGCGCATGGAACACCTTTGCCACACAGTGCCAAACCAGCAGGCCCAGTGTTTCCCTTTCCTGCTCCACAGCTGGAGAGGAAACTATATGTGAAGTGGGGTGGTCCTTGGTCATCTCAGTTAAGGGGCCCTTGGCTAGTGTCTATGGCCGCACAAAGCTGAAGTGCCCTATCAACAGGGGACACGTGACCAAAACTGTGGGCTTGGCAAGGGCAGTCAGCAATTGTGGAATGCTGAAACTGACTATCAACAAACGCCTCTTCCTGCAACTTTGTGTAAGCAGCCATTCTAGCCTTGCAGAGGTTGAACATAATTCCTTGCAAAGAATGCTCCATTTCCCCCTGTTAAATATTTTCTCCTCAAGTATTTACACATACAGTTTTTCTACCATGTAATGTTAAAGAAGAAACGCAGGATTGAAACTGTGGACGTACAGATTGGTAGTGAAGGAGCAGAACAATATCCAGGATCTAATATATACTATGTTGGCAGTGCAGCACTGATAGAGTGTAGATTAATTCAGTTCACAACGTGTTTATACTGAAATGTCTATAAAAATCCAAGATGATGTTGTTCTTTTTTATGACAACAGATCTAACAACATACGATTCAGTTAAACACTTTCTACTCCTCAACACATCATTTCAGGACAACATGATCACCCACAGCATTGCAAGGTGTTGTATTTCTCCCTTTCCCTTCATAATCAGCTTTTGAATGAAATGTCACTTTAAGCCTAGATCATTTTCATAGTTATCAATATTGCTGATTTGTTATCCTCACATAATGATACTTGATAGATACTAAACCTCTTCCCATGATCATATAAACCTGGAGGCAGATAATACAGGATTACATGCACATGTGAACCAGGGAAAATCCCCCAAGACCTGGTAATCCAAACCTGGGTAATAGTGGTGTGCACAAACTGGCTCATGCAAGCATGGGCGGGGTGGGGAGGGTCCCCTTAAAAAGCAGGTAAGCAGGTCCATACCTGCTCCGCTACTGCCCTGCCACTTTTCTGGGCGTGGAGTTCGCTTTAGCAAAGGCAGTGGCGGCAGTGCTGTTCCCTGCAGTCTGCATATACGGCACTGGCATGCACATGGCCGCCACACATGTGTGGCAGCCATGTGCGTGCCAACGCTGCCTGTGCAGGCTGCAGGGAACAGCGCTGCAGCCTTTGCTAGAGTGAGCACTGCACCTGGAAAAGCAGCAGGGCAACAGCAGAGCAGGTAAGGACCTGCTGACTTGCTTCTTAAGGGAACCGCTTCCCACCCTGCCAAAGTGGTTCAGCTGCAGGTGCATGAGCCAATTTGGCGCAGGGTAACCCTGTTTTTAACCCTTGATCTTAACCCTGGTTAGTGAAGAGTAGTAGCCCTGCTACCTCAGGTTGTTGCTTGTGTTTCCACTTCCCCGTTTTTGCAGGTTCCAGCCACCATATTTAACAGAGTGCTGCAGTTAGAGGGGCTGTTATCTGTTTGTGCTGCTCTATGATCACACATTCTATGATCACTTGCTTTTTAATTGTTAACTGATTTTAATGGTTTTGTTTTAATTTAATTTAAATTATTTATTACATTTATAAACCGCCCCATCCAGAGGCTCTGGGGGGTGTAAACCACCCTGAGCTATTTTTGAAGGGCAGTATCAAAATTGAATGAATGAATAAATAAAATGGCATGAATGGTTCTTGCCCCACCTCGTTCTCTCTCATGGCCACACACAGGGCAGCTGTGATGTAATGAAGTTTTCCCTACTGAGATCTTCCCTCATCTCAGCTCTCAACAGCCATGATTGTCTGGGTGGTGAGTTAGGAGACCCCAGATGATCATATGCAAGGCCACACTGATATGTCTCAAGCTAAAACATACCAAAGGAGATGGTACACAAAATCTGCAGATGATGCTGGAAACAACTGCATATTTTGACACACACCCCACCATCTAGTATAATTTATTCATGTTGTGATATAACATCCTAGTAGAGCTTATTTTATAGTCAGAGGTGTCAGGACAAGCTAAGCAAACAATGGGGTTTTTTTTTTAGCTACTGCTACATTTTAACTTAATGAGGTCATTCACACAACCTCTTGCTGCTGCTCAGAAGGGCTACAGGGAAGGCAGGAACTTGCCTGCCTGCCCCAGCAGACGAACAACATACATCTTTCCTGGCGGTGCAGTTGAGGCCAGAGCTGGGAGCAAGAGAACTTCCCCCTCCTGCATCCCAGAGTGCCCCGTGCCATGAGCACGGTGGGTCCTTCCCCCAGCTCACTGCTGGAAATGGGGTGGGTAAGGGGAAACCTATTTACTCACCTTATTTGCAGATTATACTGTAAACCTCAGATACAGACAAACCTCATTATCCACAGATCCAACACCTGCGGTTTTACGTATCTGCGGTCAGATGATTGACACCTGATCTTGGCATATGTGGGGAAAGGGGTCAACAAAGGGTTAATTCTGCATATCTGTGGGTTCAGGACAGCCATTTTAGAAAGAAGAGCCATTTTGTGGCTCATTTGCATAAAAGAAACAGGAAATTTGGGGCTTGGGGGGCATTTGGGGTGAATTACTGGATGCCTAGATACCCGCGGAGCATGGTAGGGCACTTATTTATCTATTTCCAGGGCCCTTTTTTGCTGGTTTTGCCCATTCCCAACCCACCAAGAGGTTTTTCACACATGGCTCGATGCCTCAGGGTATCTGAAGAGCGAATCTGCTTGCAGCAGATTCAAGGCATTTTAATTCAAGGGATTAGATGGACCATTCACATAGCCATCAGCACCGCCTACTATGCATACCCATCAGCACCGGAGAAAGCAGAAGCCCCGGGTTTTCCCCCCCAAAGCTGCTGGAAATGGAGCATTTTTTTTACCGTGGACATAACTTGGTCTATGCCAGAATTTGCAGCCTCCCTTTGGAGAAAAACAAAGCCCTGGTTATCCTGGTACCTGATAGCCCGCAGGGAGGTTGGGTTAAATCCAGAGAATATGTGGACTGGCACACTCCAATCAGGAGTGGATTTGGGAGGAACGACCTGTCTGTAAAACCTCCAGAAACCTAACCACATCCGTCCCCCCACCCCCGAATCCAACTCACTCAATACCTCATTGTCCGTGGTAAACTGCAGGAATGGAACCCATGCAAATAATGAGGTACACTTGTAGTGTAAGATGGGGAAATGTCAACAGTCCATTACTAAACACTTTGTCAGCTGATACTTCTGGGTGTGATTAAGGCTGAAATCATTACATAATAAGTAGAAATAGCATTCATTAATTGAGCACATAAAATGAGAATATTTAATTAGAGATGTATAATATACTATTATAAGTATTATCACTGTGCTGAGGCCATAGAGAGAAGAGGGCAAGAGGAGAAGCACAGAAGTGAACAGAGAAGGAAATCAACAGTCAACTCCTAGAACAGTATTCACAATGCAGTTATCTATATCGTTACTGAATTAACTGATTAAAAGCAAATAAATGACAACCTTAATATTTTAAATTAGTAACATAATTAGTGCAAATCTGTGCTCCAGTGACAGAGTGAGATGTCTAGGACTGGGTAAATTTACTGTTGGTACTGAATCAAATAAATGATACCAGCACTATAGGCCAATATATCTTCCATTTATTATGCAAGCAGGATACATTTGCAACTCACGACAACCAATATGCTGACAATTAGTATTGACATCACAGTAGCCTTGTTCTTGGAACTAAAACTCTAGTGCATTCTGAAGACATGCAAACCTAAAACCTTCATGTGCTGTTTGTTCAAATGTTTGTTTATTAGTGGATGTTCCGGCTTGGTAGCTGCTGTTTTGGGGACTCCTGCTGATGTTATCAAAACCCGAATAATGAATCAACCAAGAGATAAACAGGGAAGGTACCTAAAAATTGTTCTGCTGTTGGGGGTAACTGAGTTCCTGAGTCAAATGTTCAGTAAGGAATGACTGAAGACTGAAGTTTTCCAAATGGGGATTTATAGCAGCTTGACTGTCACAGTTGTGGGGTGTCCAGATGGTGTACAGCCCTTCCTGTGTTTTTTCATGTCGATTAGCCATTCAATGCATGAAAACTCCATATTGAAAATGCAGTACTTTTAAACTGTCCTGAAAAATTAGGGTGGACTATTGTGGAAGTAGGAATGGCTGCGTGGACAGATGAAGCATGTGCTGTGAAAGTGTGGCTAACTGGCCGGAAATTCACTTTGAGAGTGACGGCTCCACCTGGCACAGGCCTCCATTCTGCACCTCAGCACACCTCTGCAGTCCACAGTCCACTTTTGGTCACCTAGCTAGGCTGCTGGAGTTTTCCCTCATGCTCACCCTTCACTCTTTTGTTTTTAAACAATGATTTATACCATATATGTGTTTATTTGTATTTGTACAACCCTGCAGACACACCAGCCATAACATACGTGGCTGGTTCTGGGGGGTGGACTGCTGGTTCTTTTAGTTCTGGGGGCTTTTCCCCCAGGCACATGTGCCTTGTTACGCACTTAAAACAAAAATGTTTGTATGCATTATTTGCATCAATGCACCTTTGCACAAAACAAAAAAATTTGCTCAACACTTTACATTCTATAACCACAATGTCTCTGGGTTATTGTCTTAGGGTGCCCAATCTTTAGCTCTGGGTCCCGGTCCCCCCCGCAGCAACCCATATCCTCCTGTCTGTGTCTCTCTCCTTGGGCCTCATTGACTGACATGAAAGTTCTGACATGAAATTTTAAAATTCTGAATGATAAAAGATAGAATCATGCCATTTGCACAGGTGGTGTCCAGACCTTGTTCAGACTACCCCACAAATGGAAAAAAACTGGAAAAATTCATTTCATTCCTGGAAAATGCAGGAAAACTCTCCTACTGGAAAAGAATGGATATGGGTTACAATTAGGTTTAGCATTAGTGTTAGCGAGAGAGTCATGCTTGAGTTAGGGTTAGCATTAACATGAGGGTTAGGTTAGCATTGGGCTATGCATAGGTTTAAGTGTAGGACTGGGGTTAGGGTTCAAAAAAAACTTTGGCACTTTTCTCAGGTATTATTATTATTATTTCTTGTTTACACAGACAGGTGTTATTGACTGGTTTGTTTTATCCAGACATCGAGTCCTTCCCAAGGACCTGGGATGGCTGAATTTTATCATCAATACTGTTGGTTATTATAGATATCGTCACAAAATATAGGCTGTTCCCAGTAAAGTTGCTTTTTGTAATTGGCTGATGGTGATTTCTGTGGCCCCTATGGTGTTGAGGTGATCTTCAAGGTCTTTTGGGACTGCACCCAGGGCGCCAATTACCACTGGGATTATTTTGGTCTTTTTCTGCCACAGCCTTTCAATTTCAATTTGTAGATCTTTGTATTTGGTGATATTTTCTATTTCTTTTTCTTCTATTCTGCTATCCCCTGGTATTGCTATGTCGATTATTTTGACTTGTTTTTCTTTCTTCTCAACTACAGTTATATCTGGTGTATTGTGTGGCAGATGTTTGTCTGTTTGTAGTCGGAAGTCCCATAATATTTTTACATCTTCATTTTCTACCACTTTTTCAATTGTATGGTCCCACCAATGTTTGGCTACAGGTAGCTTGTATTTTTTCCAGATGTTCCAGTGTATCATCCCTGCTATCTTGTCATGCCTTTGTTTGTAGTCAGTCTGTGCAATCTTCTTACAACAGCTGATCAGGTGGTCCACTGTTTCATCTGCTTCTTTACAAAGGCGGCACTTGCTGTTTGTTGTTGACTTTTCTACTTTTGCTCTTATTGCATTTGTTCTTAGTGCCTGTTCTTGCGCAGCCAGTATTAAACCCTCTGTTTCTTTCTTCAAGTTGCCATTCTTAAGCCATTGCCAGGTCTTGGTGATGTCTGATTTTCCACTTATATTGTGCAAATATTGACCATGCAGGGGCTTATTTCTCCATTTTTCTGCTTGGTTCTTGACTTGTTCTTTCTTGTAGGCCTGCTTTCTTTCATTGGTGTTGAATAGTTTCGCATTATTGACCATTTGAAGTGCATCTTCTTCACTGTCCTTGATATATTCTTCAAGGCCTCTTTTCTCCTCCTCTACTGTTTGATGGACTTGCAGCATTCCTCTTCCACCTGAGCTGCGAGGGAGGTATAGCCTATCTACATCACTGCGGGGGTGCAGAGCATGATTGATGGTCATGATTTTCCTGGTCTTACGATCTAGCGTCTCTAGCTCTGCCTGCGTCCAGTCTATTATTCCTGCGGTGTATCTGATAACAGGTATAGCCCAGGTGTTTATGGCTTGTATGGTGTTCCCGCCATTGAGTTTGGACTTTAGGATTTTTCTGACTCTCCTGATGTATTCACTTCCCATTTTTCTTTTAACTTCAGTGTGTGCGATGTTATCAGCCTGGAGAATGCCCAAGTATTTGTAATGTTCTTTCTCTTCCAGGTTCTTGATCTTGCTTCCATTGGGCAGTTCTATTCCTTCTGTTTTTCTTATTTTTCCTCTGTTCATGATTAATGCAGCACACTTGTCTAGTCCAAACTCCATTGCTATATCGCTATATAGTATAGCGAACTCCATTGCTATATCGAGGCCTGTTTTGTTTAGGATTTGTGAAAGTGGGGTCATGGCGATTACAAACAACAGAGGGGATAGTGAGTCCGCTTGGAAAATGCCTCTTCTAATGCTAACCTGTCCAAGTGTCTCACCACTGATTGTTAACTGTGTACTCCACATGCTCATTGCTTTTTTAATAAATATCTGAATGTTTTTGCTGACACCAGTTGTTTCTAAACATTTTAGTATCCATGTGTGAGGCAATGAATCGAAGGCTTTCTTGTAGTCAATCCATGCAACACTTAGATTGGTTTTTCTTCTCTTGCAATCTTCTAAAATCATGTTGTCAATCAGCAGCTGGTCTTTTGTGCCTCTGGTGTTTGGGCAATTTCCTTTCTGTTCAACTGGAAGCTGTTTGTTAGTTAATAAGTGTTGCATCACTTCATCTGCTATTATTACAGTTAATAATTTGAACATGCTTGGCAGGCAGGTTATTGGTCTATAATTACTTGGAACTGCACCTTTTGCTGGGTCTTTCATGATAAGATGAGTTTTCCCAGTTGTTAGCCATTGTTCAATATCACCGCCTTGCAAAATGTGATTGAACTGTTTTGATAGTTGTTTATGAAGGCTTGTTAGGTGTTTAAGCCAAAAGCCATGCAGTTCATCGTCGCCTGGCGCAGTCCAATTTTTAATTTTCTTTGCTCTTTCACTTATTAATTCTGGTGTTATTATTAGATCTTGCATTTGTTGGGTACATTTTTTGACCTCTTTCATTCAGTCTGCTTTTTTATTATAATCTATTGGATTGTCCTATAATTTCCCCCAGAATTGCACTGTTTCTTCTTTATATGGTGTTTCTAGGTTTCTTGCAGTTTCTCCTTCTATGCTTTGGTAGAAACGTCTCTGATTCGACTGGAATTGGAGATTCTGCCTGTGTTGTGTAATTCTGGCTTCATACCTGCTAATCTTCTTTGACACTGCTGTTATTTGCTGCTTTATTATTTCCAGGACTTTTCTAATTTTCCTTGAATCTAGGTGGTATTTTTGGATCAGATACTGTTTGGTGTTTTCATTCTTCAGCTTCTTGTCTTTCATATCTTTCAATTTACTATCATCTGATCTAAGCCTGGAGATTTTATTTTCTAATCTAATCTTCCATTTAGGTGATGTACTGCTTTCTTCTTTTACAGGTCCACTGATCTTATATCCGAGCTCTTGTGTTTTTATTGTTGCTGCACTGTACATTAGTTGGTTTGTTTGTTGCAAATTCTTGGTTGTTATCTCTGCAAGTGCAGCATTGACATCTTTTAATGCCTGAGCAAGTTTTTTTTGGCAACTGTTTTTAGATCTGGAAGTTGAACCCTGGTGGTTGTTTGGTTCATGAGCTTAGTTATTTTTTGCTTTAGTTCTTGTTGCTTTTCTGTTAAACGGCATTTGGGTTTTTGAGGTGAAGGCAAAGGGGTGGTTGCCTGGTTTTGATTTTGAAACAGTTCAGTAACAGTGGCATCCTCGATTTCCAACACCTCCTCCACCTGCGCCTGAGCAACTTCTTCAGTTGGTAGTAATTCTTCTTCCATATCTTGAGCCTGTGTTGCTCTTTCCAGTTCTTCCAGCTCAACTCCTGTGAATACTTTATTTCTTATTATGTATCTTCTCTGGTCTGCTAGCCTTTGTTCTGTGATTTCTGTATCTGGATGCTTTTCTTTCCAAATTTGGTACATTCTTTTTAAATAACCTCTTCTAGTTGGACTAGACTTGTAATAGCAGATCATTATTTCCTTGTTGGCATTTTTCGTATATTTTTTTTGGTTAAGCGACGTTTCTTTCAGTATCTTTGCTGTCTTCAGCCCTGGTTGCTCAACTGAAGATCCTGAGTCCTGTTGCCCACTTGCCACCAGATGTCCATGGACTATAGCACCTGGTGTGGTCCTTGTTGACCCGGGCGACGAATGATCCGGTATAGATTTATTAAAGTTACATCTCACCATATTGTTGATGGGAGAGGCACTCTTTGTCTGGCTCCTCTGGTGAAACCTGTCCAATATGGTGAGACCTGTCCAGTATAATAATAATAATAATAATAATAATAATAATAATAATAATTATTATTATTATTATTATTATTATTAATTCTCTGATTTATATACCACCTTTCCAAAGTGGCTCAGGGCAGTTTACAACAAGGTAAAAACAATTAAAACCAGTTAACACCAAAACTATAAAAACAGAATAAAACCAATTAAACAATTCAGCAGCTAAAAAACCCTGGAGAACCAGGGCAACCATTTAAAACAATTGAAAACATTTTTTCATTCATTTAAAACCCTGGAAGGCCAGGCCAAACAGATAGGTTTTAAGGGCTCTCCTGAAGGACAATAATGATCTTGAATTACGGTCATTACTTAAGATCAAGTAATGATCTTGAATTACGTATTTCTGCCGGGAGTGCATTCCACAGCCCAGAAGGAGCTACAGAGAAGGCCCGCCTCTGAGTCGCCACCAGACAAACCGGTGGTAACTGGAGACAGACCTCCTTAGATGACCTTAATGTGACCTTAACCACACATACAGACATAAAGTTTTCCTGGATGGGTGAGAATGAAGAAGGGATGTGTGTAGGCATGGGAGAAGAAATGGGTGGAGGATTCAAGAGAGGCTGGAGAGTGATGGGCAGGGGAAGAGGAAGGCAGGGAGAAGGCAGGAAGATAAAACCCGTAGTTTTATTTACCCGTAGAAGGCAGGAAGATAAAACCTGTAGTTTTATTTACCCGTAGAAGGCAGGAAGATAAAACCCGTAGTTTTTTGACACAAAAGATTCCTGTGTGGATGGAATAAAGGAGGAGAAAAGTGGAAAGAGAGGCAGTCCATGAGGACAGCCCATAGTGACTCTGACACATTGCCTCCTGCAATAAACCTTCCTGTGTGGAAAATTTCATTTTCTTGTTGGAAAGTGAATCAGAACTCCTCATAGTTCCTATTTTTAATCCTGTCTGCTTTTGACAATTAAGTGATACATAATAATTTGCATACAAATAATAATAATAATAATAATAATAATAATAACAACAACAACAACAATTCGATTTCTATACTGCCCTTCCAAAAATGGCTCAGGGCGGTTTACACAGAGAAATAATACATAAATAAGATGGATCCCTGTCCCCAAAGGGCTCACAATCTAATAAGAAACATGAGATTAACACCAGCAACAGTCACTGGAGGTACTGTGCTGGGGTGGATAGGGCCAGTTACTCTCCTCCTGCTAATTAAAGAGAATCACCACGTTAAAAGATGCCTCTTTGCCAAGTTAGCAGGGCTAATATTAACCAACATTTATGATAATATTACTGTTATGACTGAATTAATCCCAAATATTGTATTATTTCGTTCAATGGATTTGCAACAATATGTATTATTGGCACTATGGGAAGGAATACCGATAGTTGGTTTTTTTAATTAACTTCGTGACACAAGTGTATTATAATCCCCATTTCACTTATCTTTCCTTAATACTAGGGGTCTGCTGTATAAGTCTTCCACTGACTGCTTGTGTCAGGCAATTCAAAGTGAAGGTTTTATGTCTCTCTACAAAGGTTTTGTACCAACGTGGATGCGAATGGTAAATTTACTTTAAGTTTGCAGCTAAGCAACTTGAACTGCAGACCTTGGGGTTCAAAGGGTTTAAATTAAACAAACCAACAAAACATCTTTTGCATATTGACATCTGACCTGCATACCCACCAGTCTCATTCCCAACTTTCACTTTTAAGCAGAGTATTTACATATCATTAACAACGTGAATGTCATCTGAGTAATAGTGGTTGCATTTCATTCTATATGGCCAGTTCACATGCAAGGTTCCTGACTTTTAACTATAGCTAAGCAATTGGGAGTGGGCCAGAGGGTAGAACACTTGCTACTCCCCACTTTCCATTTCCTTATGGAGAGGCAATTCTCTTGTTCTTCTTACAATCAGCTTAATGAACAGGAGGGAGGAGATGAGAAAAAGAGCATGCAAGCTTGTAGCCCACACCCAATTGCTTAACCTTACTGGCAGTTTTGCGTATCTGCGGTCAGGCAATGTAGACCTGATCCCGTTATACGCAGTTTAAAAAATTTGCCTATCCTGGGTAGGGATGTGCATGGAACTGGCTTGGTGCACCTTTTCTGGAGCACTGAATCAGTTCAAAATGCTGGCATTTGAGCCAGTTTGGAGGCCGGGGGGGGCTACTTTAAGGGACAGGGAGGGTGCCTCCTACCTGCCCATCCCTGTCCTGCCACTTTCCCCTCGCTGGTGCTCTCCCAAAGTGTGTGGGTACAGGGCTGCAGGATTCCTCCTTGCAGCCCTGTTCAGCATCACCAAGCAAATGTCCAATGCGCGTGCATCAGCCAAAACTGGCGGAATTGGGAAGGCATTGCTGGACAGCTGGAGATGTGTTTGACATGCAATGGGGCTTTATTTCTGTTTTTTAAAAGCCGTTTTTTTCACCTCCAGAAACCTATCCCCCCGATTCCCATTGACTCAAAGTCTCATTATCCGTGGTTATAGTCGAGAATAGGCCCTTTTACGGACCTCCGAACAGGATCGAACACTGGCCAGTTTGAAAGTTCGACAGCAGGGGTGGGATAACTTTGAGGGTGAGGGAGAGTGCACTTACCCCTCCCTCCACTTTCCCCCACAAGTCCGGCGGGGTGGCAGCATGTCTCCCTGCCGACCCATCCACTCTTTGGACCAGAAGTAGGCAGAAGTAGCAAGCCCGCTGGTTCCGAGCACATCCCTAGCCAAGAATGGAACCCCCGTGGATAACAAGGGCTGCCTACATACATACTCAAAATGTTATCCATAACTATGAAAGGAGTTACTTGAGAAAACTAATGAAGTAAATTGAGATTTTTAGGATTATCCCAACTGATATCGGCTACCATGCCACACAAAGTACCACAGGCAGTTCTGCACCACCCACCTGCTGCAGGCATCTAGAACACCGGCACTGTTGCACAAGAGTGCTCTTACACAAATACATACAATTTCACAATTATGTTTGCACAATGCTACAATCTCTGTAAATAACAGCCATAGCATCACGAAAGTGCAATTTCACAATTTTCCATATTCAAGCAAGAGTGTTTTTGTGCAACAGCGCCAACGTTGTTTTAGACGCCTGCAGCAGCGCAAATGGTGATCTGCCCGTGGTATAATGCGTGGCATGTCAACCATTATGTTTATTATGACAATTTCATGTCTTACTATCAGAATGACTACAACACTTTCATTACAATACTTTGAAAACTGAATGTATTAATCTCCCTAAAAACCTTATTAACCAGTTGAGCGAAAGGCTCACTATTCAACTGATATTTTTTCATTCCTAAAGAATATTTATTAATACTATTTGTATTCCATTTTTCTGTTAAAGATACCCAAAGCAATTTACAGAAAAATAAAATATAATTCAAAATACAAAAAAGAATTACAATACAGACTTAAAAATAATAATGGATATTTTATCTCTCATTTAAGATAATTGTTGTTTTTTTACAGGCACCCTGGTCATTGGTCTTTTGGCTCACCTATGAACAAATCAGAAGAATCAGTGGAATTAGTTCATTTTAGGAATGTATATTTTCTTATTGTACATTATGTTAAGCCTTCAACAGAACTTTCATGTGTATAAGGCTCTGCATGGATGATAGTTTTCAGAGATTTGCAGCTTAATCCTAAACAAAAGTAAGTTCAGTAAGACTGACTCAATGGTAAATACAATATGCACAGGACTGCAGCTTTATAGGCAGTATGTTGAGCTGTCATTGTCTGCCCTACGCAGCTTCATATTTTCTATTCTGTCAGGTCTTTAGTCAGCCCAGTTTGGGCAAAACATCCTTTAAATATGAGCTATTAGCTAAGATTGTGATTTGCAGCCGGTACTATTTCAAGTAAATTTAAAACTAAAACTGTAATTGCTCTGAAATGGCAGTCCTACTAAAGCCTAATGGCCAAACAATAACACACTGCAGACTAAGCCATGGTCACCAAAAGTTGTTTCCTTCGTACAACAATGAACTTTGATGGAAAGACAGAAAGGGGTCTATAACAAAAAAAGGTTATACTATTACTGAGGAATGCTTCGTTGATACAGTATTAAATTTACATGGACTTGTTAGAAGAAAGTGTATCACCAGTGACTATATGCCTACTTCTTTCAGAAGCCAAGTGCTAACCACAAACTGCTGAAACAGATTAAGACTATAGATGACTGGGCCCCATGTATATGCTAGTGAAATATAGAGATATATGCTCTACTTATTTTGCCAATCAACTATTTATTCACTTTATAAAAACACCAGCCTTTGGACTTGGTTCCACCTATGAATGAAATTTGCTTTGCATCTCATTAAAAACAAACACCTTAAGACTGCAACCCTACGCCTACTTATTTTGGGTGAAAGCCAGCCGAACTCCAGAGCACTTGCTTCTGGACAAGCATGCAAGGGCTGGTGAAAACATAGCAGCATAGCATCTTTAGTTCAAAATTCTATGTTGTCTACCAGGCTACCAAGGACTAGGACAGAGCAATTTTAATCAGGATGACATACAGGAGGCCCTCATTCCTCACAGGGGTTCCGTTCCTGCCTGCAATTGAGAATACAGAAACCATTAATAATGAATCCTTAACTCTATGGGAATGGGGAAGGGAAATTAGGTTCCTGCATAATTTTTTTGGGGGGGGGGAGGGGGGCAAAAATCACAAAAAAATGTAGGAGGGAAGTAGAAATAAAAGTAGTACAGCACAGTATCTTACTTTCTAGCTCTCCAGCAATGCCCCCGCCTCCACAAACAGGAAGATGTTTCACAGGTTATTATTATTATTTATAAGCACAAGCCACAAAATGCTTCCGCACTGCCTCTGGACAGGAAATGCCACCAGCAGTCACTTCCCGTGGCCCAAAAACCGCGGACAGGTGAAGAATTGCCTGTTTTTAATATCGCGGAAAATGAAACTGAATCTCTAAGATCCATCCGTGCAGGGGTGAAGAAATGTTGGCTCAGTTTATCAGTCAGGCGAAATAAATTATTCATCAAGCTACGTTGATATATTGCTCATCAGGACATTTTTCACTCACTCGGCATCATTTTTCACTCATTACAGACTAGTGGATTTCTGCAGTCCTGCATGATCCATGGATATGTGAAACCTCAATTAATGAGGGCCACCTGTACTAGAATAAAGTACAATACAATGGGAAAATGCACAATAAAAGGAGGTAGTATTATTACACTGAACAGAACCTTCCCCCCAAAGCACAATGTCACTTTTAATAGGAAAATATGATTATTCTTTTCTGGTGCCAGCAATATAAATTTTACCTTCAGTTGCTCAGCAATCCTATCAAACTGAAAATAGTGTAAATCACTTCAAATAAACTGAGATTGAGATCCTATTTGTTTTAAAAGGATTTACTCATGAGGTAAATTGGCCAGTCTACATTCTAGCTAAGCCAGTGTACTTTAATTTAAACTCATTTAGCTTTATTAAGTCAAATAGGTCTACACTAATGTGCAGCCTGACCCAATGCATTTTTACTAAAAAGCCACACTGTGTTCAGTGGGGTTACTCTCATGTATACAAGGATCACAGCTCTAAATCTTTACCTTACAATGCAATCCTAAATACACTTATTAGGGAGTAAGCCCCATTGACCTCAATAGGATGTATTTATGAGTAAACCTACTCAGGATTTCACTACTGTTCAGTTAGCCTAGTTGTTATTAACTGAGTTATCTACTGGGCTGCAAGTGTTCAGGACTGATACCACCATTTCCTAATAGTGCTATTTTTGTATACTTATCAGCGTGTTCATTCGACTTATAAAATGTGTTTCTTGTGCCATATTTAATAATGTCTATGAGAATCAGTGTGGTTAAGTAGCTAGAATGTGGGACTAGGCCCAGGGTTCAATTCCTTACTCAGCCATGAAGTGCACTTGGGCCAGTCATGTACTCGCAGCCTAACCTACTTCACAGGGTTGTTCTGAGGATAAAATGGGGTGTGGAGCATAGGAGGAGAACATGTGCAGAGCTCCTCAGTGGAAGGATAAAATAAAAATGTACTTACTATATACTTAAACGTAAGTATATAAACTGAGACATATTTGTGAACACAGAAGGCACAATTAAATGTCTAATACATTTTATAAGAGCTAAAATAAAATCTAAAATGCCAACAAGTCCACATGTCTTAAAAATCTGCTAGATCTAAATGACTGTTGAAAAATATAGGGGCAGGGGGCACTGTTCCCTCTAAGGCGTGCGTACGTGCGCGTGCTCACAAGTTTTTGGATGTCAGTTCATTTTAGATCCCGCTCAGGTTGAACCAGGAAGGCCCCATTCTGAATGCACATAAGCGCACGCACTGCCTTGATACTGCCGCCTAGAACAAAACTCATTCTGCACAGAGATGAAAAAAATTAGAAGGACCACTGGTGGAGGGAGCTGTGAAAAGAAACTCAACACTCTTGTGCTAAAAATAATAATGAACTTTGATGGAAAGACAGAAATGGGTACCAATAATGAGGAATGTTTCATTGATATTAAATTTGCATTCATTTTTCAGAAGCTGTGAAAAAGGCCAATTCCATGCTTGGAATCATTAGGAAGGGGTTTGAAAAGACAATTGCTAAAACAGTATTATAATGCCCTTAAATAAAACTAAGATGCACCCACATTTGGAGTATGACATGTAGTTGTGGTCACCATAGTACTTTCCAGACAAGCTGCTCAACAGCAGCAAAATGCCTCTGTTCAGGCAAGTCACATTCAAAACATAAACAGCAGGGGGAGCAGTCTCGCAGAAACTAACAACCCAAAAAAAACAGCAACTTTTTTACGCCGGATATATGATGTCCTAGCTCTATATCGCAGCAATTAAATTCAAAACAAGGGATTGGAAATGTGAACGGCACCCTGCTGTCTGCGTAGGGACTGCGGTGTCACAACACAGGAAGTGTGGAAACACACTTCCGAGATACAATATGACCCCATTGCAGGGTCTAATCTGGAAAGCGCCCAGATCTTAAGAAGTACTTCCATTCCAGGGGGAAGCTTCCCACCCCATCCCCATCCCAGAGAGATCACAAATATGGTTTGGGAGTTAGTGCTCCATTACACTAGCTGAAGCTTCCCATTGATCTAGCATGCAGTTATTGTTGTGCAAAAACACGGGGGGGGGGGAATAAGAATTTTTAAAAGACAGAAAATTACATTTGGGAGGGATCCGCAGGCACCACACATGTACTCCCCCCACCCCCCACCGTTCTCTTCACTACCTGGGCACAAATGAATACGCCAAATGGAAGCAGGAGCCAGGGGCGTAGCTAGGGGAGAGGAGGCCCGTGTTCAGAACTCTCTCTGGCGGCCGCCCAGTGTGAGGGAGATAATGCAGAAAATAGGGAGGGGTGGAGCTGGAGGGCTCTCAGGAGCTGGGGACCCGTGTTCTTTGAACCCTTTCGTTCAAATATAGCTACGCCCCTGGCAGGAGCCTATTGGCAAGAAATGGGAAGGATGGATTGTGGGGAGCCCGCTGGGTGAACAAACCAATGTTTGAAAAACCATAATGGAAGTAAGCAACCATAATAAGAAAGAGTAATGTGAACTTACTGCAATTTATGCTTTACTGCAATTTATGCTTATTTACGCTTGTATGTCCTAACGTACACCACTTCCTCACACAGTAAAGCCCCCAGTCTAGGAAACATTGTCATGTGTATAACATCACTGGAGGGGGAGAGGAGTGTACCAGCCGAGAACGTGTACTTTATCCCAGCTGGGCCTTTCACCCAACCAAGGGTGCTGGCCATAACAACATCCTGGTGTCATTTTGTGAAATGCTCTAATAGACTGGCGGCCACAATAGACATGATGTTGAAGATCTATGATCAGGGCTCAGGAAATCCACTAATCTACTTGTCCGTGATGAGTGAAAAATGATGCCTGACAAGTGAAACCAACCTAGCTTAATGGGTAAAAAATTTTTTTGTCTGGTTAGTGAACTGAGCCAACATTTCCTGAGCCCCCACCCCAGCCATCTATTATATATTTTTTCTTACATAAAAAGAGTCATGGCTTATTTTATCTGGAAAAGTGGCACGGAATTTCTCCAATCAAAATCCCACCCCCCATTTCCTATCATTCTTGCTAGTTAAAAGGAAGTTATAACATAGAGATCTATTTTTCCTTCATAGTGGGGCTAACAGGAGCTTCATGGGGAAGAGCTTTTATATTAGAATATAGCACAAAGAAAAAGGTGAATTCCACCCCCACAAAAAATTGATTGACTTTCCCAATCAAATCAGCAGTCCCCCATGGCTGCTTTGAAATACTAATAATATATAAAGTTGTTGGGAGATTTTTGGCTGGATCTCCTGTGTCACATGTACTTTGACCCCCAAGATGCCCTAATTCATATCTAGTACTGAAACAAGTAGTTCTAAGCAGTGTTCCATGTAATCAGGAGTTCCAGATTTTGTTGTCTACAACTCCCGCATCCTCAGCTGCTATGGTCTTTGACTGGGGATGCTGTGAGTTGTAGTTAACAACATCCGAGTTTCTCTGTTACAGGGAACACTGGTTCTAAGAAGAACAAATGGAGCCCACTTCCTTATTTTAACATGGCAACTCTTACTTAGAATCCCCACCCAGGAGCTGAGAATATAGTTGTTCCTGAAGGCCAGCAAATGCATTGCAAAGGTGTGTTGTCTATACTTTGAGTGCCAACAACAACAAAAGAACAAAAGAAGTCTCAAGATCTCTGTAAATGGAAGACATTATGTACTGTTAAAAATCCATAGGCGTCCTAAGGACATTTTTTTTGGAGGGGCGTGATATAATGCTCTACTTTACCCAAAACAGATCACTGGAAAGCCAAACTACCCCTCACCCCACCCCACCCCACCCCACCCCAGAAGCATCATCTCATACCATCCTGGCAAGATTAAGGGGCATAACAGATCAGCAACTTCCGTTTATTTATTAGTATATACTATCATTGAAGTGCCCTAAGTACTGGGGAAGGGTAGGTTTTTAAACACTATGCAACCTGTATTAGGTGACCTTTATTCTATGTCCTTGGCACTACTTTTTTTCTTCCGGGCAGGGCTCCTCTGCTTTTAACAAAATTTCAACGGAGAAACCTTTCCCCACCATGAGATGTAGCGTAGTGATCGGAAACGCTGCATATGTGCCACCAAGATTAGCGTCACCTGTTGAACTTCTGTCTGTCGCGTAGCTGCTGCTAAAATCCTAGGAACCCGTACATGTACCTCTCTCCCAGCTGCATATAGCTCTTTCTCACCCCCGTAAGGTGCCTACTCCGTCGGCTTCACTCAAAGCTGGTTAGCCACTCCTTAGGGTTGACTGAAGTGTGTGCACTTTCCTACTCCTGCCACGGGATTCATTCTACTTCACGTCTGTGATCAGCAATCGCGTGAGCGACAGAAAGGGGGACAATGAAGAGTTCGGAGGGAGAACGTGACCTGGGCACCTTCTACCTTCGAGGCAAAGTCAGTCTCTTTCTCTCTCTCTCTCAGGTTCAACTACCGCGCGTGCGCCCCCCCCCCAATAACGGAACGCCACGCGCCCCCCAGCAAAGGCTCCCGGGAGCAAGCAGAGAGCAGCCGCGCACTGGGCAGAGCGGGTCACGTGCCTCCCGCTAAAGCGAACGGCGGCTCTTCTGCGGTTGGCACAGAGCCCAAAACGAGGTGTGGCTGTAAAGGCGGTGGCTGCTGCTGCTGCCTGTGGTAGTCGTCGACGCCGCCGCCGCCGCCATCATGTGCTCGGTGCTGCCCAGCCCAGGCAATTCCCTCACGCTGCGCGTCTCCTTCGTGGAGATCCACCCGGAGGCTCCCCTGGTGAGGCTGTGGGGGTTGTCCGGGGAGCGGCGGGAGGAGTACCGGCGGCTGACCGAGGAGGTCCAGCTGAAGGCTGGGCCCCGCTTAGCGGGCGGCCCCGGCCGAGAGGGAGGCCGAGGCGGCGATGCGCTGGCGCTGGGCGAGCTGTGCCTGGTGGAGCTGGGCGGGCGCTGGCAGCGCTGCCGCGTGGTGAGCCTCCAGGCGGGGCCCGGCCAAGCCTACCGCGTCTTCCTGCTGGACGAGGGCCGCACGGTCAGCGCCGGGCCCTACTACCTGGCGCGCGGCCCCGACGAGCTCTTCCACCTGCCCTCCGAGGTCCTGGGCTGCATCCTGGCTGACCTGGTCCCGCCCGGGCGGATCGGGCCCACCTTGACTGCCGCCTCGGGGGAACCGAAGGTCTTGGCCTCGCTGGGCTCCGGGGTGCTGAGCTTCAGCTGGACGGCGGGCGCGGTGGAGTTCCTGGGCTACCTGCACGGCAAGGAGGTCTCCGGCCTCGTCCGGGAAGTGCTGATCCCGCAGCGCCTGGTCGTGTTGGAGCTGCCCTGGCTCCTGGCGCAAATGCACCACCTGGGGCTCGCCAGCCAGATCTCCCCCGGCGCCTTCCGCACGCTGCTCGGCAGCTCCCTCAATTGCACTGACGATGTCGTCGTCCCCCCGCCAGAGCGGCCTTCCTCCCCGCCTCAGACCGCCGCCACCGTCGCAACTCGAAGCCCGCCAGTTTCTGGCCCCTTGGATTACTTCTATCCTCGGCTGGAGTTAGATGTGACCGAGCCCGTGTTGGTGACTCAGATCTCGGATCCTCACCGAGTGTACTGCCAACTGCGCAGCCTTTCCAAAGAGATCCAGCGACTCTCGGGTGCCATGTACCAAGCTTTTGAGGCAACCAAAGGAAAAGACCTCCAAGAGGCTTTGCCCACCTCAGGTTCCCCCTGTGCTGCCCGCGGCATAGATGGATGCTGGTACCGAGCTTTACTGCTGGAGGTATACCCTGGGGTTGGTCCAGAGGAGCAGCCAGGGGCAGTGGCCCAAGTGATTTGTGTAGACTATGGCAGGAAGGAGTTTGTGACCAAGAGAAACCTGCACCGCTTGCCAGCTGAGTGTTTCCGCATGCCGGTGGTAACCTACCCTTGCTCACTGCAGGGTATCACAGATGGGGGCTGTGGCTGGGCTCGCTCACAAATCAGTGAACTTAAAACATTGCTGTTGGGCAAGGTGGTGCAAGCACGCATTGAAGCTTATTGTCCCTTTGAGCACCTCTATTATGTGACCCTCTATGGGGAAGATGGCCTCAACCTTAACTGTTTATATGGGGTACAGGCTCAGTGCCTGGCCCAGAGCCTCTTGTATAGCAATCGAGGTGTGGAAACACTGGATGCCCCTGCTGAAAAAGAGCTGGGCTCTCTGTTGGGAACACAGCCTGCAGTGGCTGTTGCCTCACTGCCTGGTGTGCATCTGAAGGCAGGTGAGTTCCACAATGCCCAGATATCCTTCCTCCAAGACCCCACAGAGTTCTGGGTGCACCTCCAGGAGCATTATCAGCCCCTCAGTCATCTGAAACAGAACTTGCATGACTTCTACTCTCAGAGTAAGAAACTGGAGGGTATTCTGCTTGCACCCCAGCCAGGATCACTGTGTTGTGTCATGTTGAAAGAGAACTTTTACCACCGTGCCCTGGTCACCAAGGTGCAGGGGAAGGGCATTGAGGTGTATCTGGTGGACAGGGGAAGCACAGAAATAGTGGATTTGTATAAGGTAAAGGAGCTCCTTCCCCAGTTCAGAGAACTTCCTGCTGTCGCTCTCAAGTGTGCATTGGCCAATCCTTCTTCCCAGAGTCAGTCATGGAGCCCAGATGCTGTAGGCTACTTCAGGGAAGCAGTGTTAAACAAGGAGCTTGTGATCCAGGCCCTAGGCATGCAAGGGGACATCTACATTGTTGAACTTTTTGATTATTCCTTGGCAGGAGAAAAAAATTTGGGCAAAATAATGTCCCAGGGGAATTATCCTGAGCAATATAAGGATAAGGCACTAAAGCCCCTCCAGAAAGTAAATGATGAGCCTTTGGAGGTGAGTCCTGAAGAACAAGGCATAATGCGAAGGCCCTTGAGAAGAACACCAACACAAGATAACGTGCAGCCTCCACCCAACCCTGACAGTTCAGCTCTTTATTCCAGTGCAGCACTGACCGTCAACCACCAATCCAGTGACAGTGCTTGCTATTTGTCATGCAAAGCAGTTGCAGAAGAGAATTCTAGAGCTACCCAAAACCTTTCACTCTGCCCAATGCAAAATGGTTCTGAAATAAAGCCAGGATTTTCTTGTGAAGAGCAGCTGGATGTTGGAAGTACAGTAGATGTGGTAGTATCCTATACAGAAAATCCTGGTCTTTTCTGGTGTCAATTAGCTAAGAAGGCTCATGAACTAAAAGCACTTATGGCTGAAATTCAGGATTATTGTAAACATTCAGCACAGCCTCATGACTGGCCAAACCCTGTATGTTTGGCTAAGTACTCGGAGGATGAGAAGTGGTATAGAGCTCTTATTGTTTCTGCAGTGCGACATACAGAAGAGGTAGATGTTGTATATGTTGACTATGGGAATAAAGAGCTTGTTTCGCTGAAGAATCTTCGTGCAACTAAATCAGACTTTCTGAAGTTGAAAGCTCAAGCTTTCAGATGTAGCCTTTACAATCTAATTCAGCCAAATGGTGAGGATCCTTTGGTTTGGGATGAGAAATCCACTGAAGCTTTTCAGGAATTTATGGATTTGGCAAGCAAACAAGAATTGAAATGTACCATATTTGCCTTAGCAGCATTGAACAATACAGATTTCGTTAATATTGTGGATCTTATTACACCCTTTGAAAGTGTTTGCTGTTCTCTAACAAGGCAGGGTTTAGCCAGATGTGTACAGCCAGAAAAACCCCTGGCATCATCTGTTCATCTTCGCTCATTCTATTATTCAACACATGATCTCAAAATAGGAAGTGAAGAGGTGGTTTATGTTACACATGTCAAGGATCTCTCTCTCTTTTACTGCCAACTTGCCAGAAGTGCAAATGTTCTTAGACAATTGACTAGTAGTATTAGTAAACTTGGCAAAGTACGGCACAGTTTGCAAGCCTCACAAGCAGCTGGACATTTATATCTTGCAAAGTATACCGATGGCTACTGGTATAGGGCAATAGGTATTTCAGCAAAAGCTATCAAAGAAATCTTCTTTGTGGACTTTGGAAATACACAGTTGCTAAGGAACGAAGACCTGGTTGTAATACCACATGATGCCTATGAAATACTGCTTTTGCCAATGCAAGCCATAAAATGTTCTCTTGCTGATGTTGCTGATGTGACAAAAGATGCTGTTACGTGGTTTGAAAAGGTGGTATTAGATAAACCCTTAAAGGCTTCAGTTGTAGCAAAAGAACCTGATGGAAAATTGATAGTTGAACTATATGATGGTAAAATGAAGATCAATGCAATGCTGAAAGAGAGTTTAGGTTTGCAGCACAGCAGAAGGGTGGCCAGATATGCAGAAAAAGGAGCCTCAGTTCCTAGATATTCATACAGCAGGGAAGCAAGTACTGAGACTAGAAAGCCACCCTTGAAAGACCATGTGAAACCTGCTGCTGAGTTCAAGAGATTGCAGACTGAAAATCTAGAAACACCCAACTGTAGCAAACCCAGTACTGTGTGCAGAGATGCAAGACCATTTCAACAGAAAGCCGGTGAGATAGGCGCAAAGTGTTCTGGAACAGTGGAAAGATGCAGCAGAAATGACCCTATAGTAGATAGGAAGGGCAGGGATTATGCACTCTTTACAAAGAGAGAAGAGAGGTCTGATAACTTGAAAAACAGAGATCAGAGTGAAATTAATACATGCTCTTCACTTAAAAAAATTTGTGATCTGCCTCAAAAAAACATAAGCCCCGGTCTTAAAGCTTTGGTTTATGCTTCTCATATAAATAATCCTTCTGACTTTTACGTTCAACTTGTAGAAGACGAGCCTCTGCTTGACCGCATTTCAGAGAAACTAAACAATTCTAAAAAAATGGAGAGCCTAAATGGGCAGCAGCTTCACATAGGAGACTTAATATGTGCAGTATTTTCAGAAGATGGCTTGTGGTATCGAGCGGTAATCAAAGAAAAGCCCTCTGGTGAATCGGTGAGTGTACAGTATATTGATTATGGCAATAGCGCAGTAGTTGATACCTGCAAAACATGTAGACTTGCAGAAGACTGTTTATCATGGCCAGTGATGAGCATTCACTGCTCACTAGATGGAATCAAGACGACAGAACTCCCAGACTGGGCACCGGAGACAGTGCAGTATTTTTCTCAGAGGATAAATGAGATTCAGATGAACAGTGAATTTGTGGGGAAACTTAAAAACAAATGGGAAATTGTGCTGTACGACCAAGAAGGCAATGTGATTGTGGATTTGCTTAACAGTGACCTTGCAGATCAAACTTCGTTGGGGACATCTGATGAAAAAGAGAGTGTGGGTGACCTGATAAATCTGTATGAAGCTGCTGCTCCTGTTGAGCATAGCATATCTACAGATATGCCAGATTCTAAAAGCTTCCTCTGGAAGATACCTGAGGTAGGTCAGGCTGTAAAAACCTTTTCAGTAGTTGCAAAGAGTCCAGGATGTTTCTGGTGTCGATTTGCTGACACAGCCGCTATTTCTTCAATTGAAAAGAAGCTTCAGGAAGTTGGAGAGCTTGCAGAAACAAGTGTAGATGATATTAAAAGTGGCTGCCCTTGTTTAGCAAGGCATAGCAGAGATAAAAAGTTTTACCGAGCAGTAGTTAGCTGTGTAGAGGGCAATGCCTTGAGAGTCGTTCATATTGACTATGGGACTGAGGAGCTTGTCAGCAAAGAGATGATCAGGCAAATTTCTGATGAGCTCTTAACAATACCCCCTCAAGCATTTCTGTGTTGTCTCTTTGGCTTTCATCCTGCTGAAGGGATATGGACTGAAGGAACAAATAAGATCTTCTCTGATGTGCTGGTGGATTCTCTGTTGGACGTTACTGTCGTGGAAAAACAAAATGATGGACTTAGGGGAATTCCCCTATTTGTTGTTAAGTTGGAATGTCAAAAGAAAAGCATCTGTGAGCAAGTGAAGTCCTTTTGGAAACTTGAGACTGAAGCCAGTGGACCAACTTTGGCAAATGTTGACAACCCTGAAGGACAAAAGGAAGATGTAGATGAGGATTCTGAGGCTGTTCTGTTTGAAGCGGAAGAATCTGTTGGCATTCCTGTGGCTGCAAAAAATACTGCTGTTTCAGAAGACTTATGTTCAGAGCTATCCCAACCCATGGGTAAGAGTTTACTTGCGGCAGGAAGCAGAGTTTCATTGGAAATGCATCCTTTCATTTCATCTGAATATCAAGCCAGGCACCAGCAGGACACCTTCGAAGCACTTGATACAGGGCACCCACAAACCATGCTGGAAACACTGAATAATGAAATGGTCTACTCTGTATCTGAAGAAGAAAGGGATGTACCAAATTCTATAGATGTTTGTAAATTGCACCTTCCTTCTGAGATGTTAGAACAGGATCCTTTCAAAATTCTGGACAAGATTGAACGCCAAACAGAACTGTTGATTCAGAATACACTCAAAGCACAGCTGTCTTTGGGTGATGAAAAGGGCTTGTCAAACCTGGTGCCCTTCGAAGTGCCTTCTTCCTCTGATGACACCAAGCAGCTGCTGCTAGAACTGGAGATGTTAAGAACGCACTCATCAGAAGCCATGTCGGAATGCGAGTCAATTGAAGGGAATTCTCTTCTATGTGAAGAAACAAGCAAAGGATCAGAACTGGGCTTGCTTGAAGTGTCGCTTGCAGAAGAGGAGTTAGTGGTGTGCTCCGAAGTGCATCCTTTGCAGGCTGATGACATGGAGGATGAGTTCCCACTGGATCTGCCTACTCTTGCCCCTCCTGCAGATAATGAAGACCAGTCATCCTGTTCAGAAACTGAATTGAACCAGCAAGACCCTGTGGGCAATAAAGACATTGTGGAACAGTGGGGAACAGAAAACAAAACCGACAGTTCTGTAAAATGGCAGTCTAGGCTGGACAAGAGCTCCGTGGAAGTGCAAATCAGTCATCAAGCATGTGAAGGGCTTGCAGAGAACACCTATGGGGATGTTTGTTCGAGAAGCACGCTGCTAGATGGAGAGGAAGTTGAAACTTCAAGTTCTGGTGCAGGTAAGACACTAACACTTGATTTCGTGTTACGCTTTTTGGGACATGAATAAATGCTTACATGTTGTTAAAACTAAACACAGGTGGGTTTGTTTGTGCATGTGTGTTTGAACCTCGAGTTTTATTGGTGGTTTGAAAAGGCAATTCACTGAAATTTATAATACTATAATGATCTCTACTGAGATTAAAATAATCCTTTTAAAAAGTCTGAATGGTATCTCAGTAGTAAGTACATTTCTTGAGTCATTGTGCAAGGTATGCACTATAGTCCTGTATTCTCACATTGTTCCAGCCAGGGGTCAGGAGGGCATAAAACTGAGACCTTGACTTGCAACCACACTAGAATGGAGCAAGTGGAAAGTAGAAAGTTTGGAAAAAATATGGAACAAATTGTTAAGGCAGTGAGCCAAAGAATGCATGACAATTCTTTGGCTCACTGCCTTAACAATTAGTTTTATATTTTTTCCAAGCTTTCTACCCTACTTGCTCCATTCTAGTGTGGCAGTTTGAATTAGTTAGTAAAGGATTACACATAAGAAAATGGTTAGCTATCACCAATAGGTAATAAAGATAACTTGATGCAAATTCTCCCTTGCACACATGCAGATGCACCTTTCGCTCATGCATGTATGCCCATACACCCTGTTGTTGCTTTCTACCTGCTGACCACTATTGCTATAAAACCTTCTCAGGCTGGTGATAGCCGTTAAGAAGAGACTTGCTGGATCTATATAGTCCAGCATCCTGTTTCCAACAGTGTCCCACCTCTGAAAAGCCCAAAAGCAAAAGATGGAGGTATATCCTTCTCTCCTGCCATTGCTCCCTTGTAACTGATCTTCGGAGACATCTTGCCTCTGAACCTGAGCATTTAGGCATTAATAGACTTGTCCTCCATGAATTTGTCTAACCCCCCTTTTTAAAGCCACCCAAACTGGTGACCATCACCACATCCTGTGGCAACAAATTCCATAAACTAATTATGCTCTGTGTGGAAAAAATACTTTCTTTTGTCAGTCCTAAATTTCCTGGAAATCAGTTTCATGGGATGACCCCAGGTCTTGTGAGAGGGAAAAGAGCTTTTCTCCGTCTACTCTCTCCATACCATGCATCATTTTTATGAGTCTCTATCATGTCTCTCCTTAGTTGCCTTTTTCTCTCCGCTAAAACATCCCAAGTGTAGCCTTTCCGTGTAAGGAATGTGTTCTGGGTTTCTGATCATTTTAGTTGCCCTCTGCTGCACCTTTTCCAATTCTGTAAAATCATCTCTGAGCTGTTCTGACCACAGCTGTACACAGTATTCCAAATGTGACCACATTGTAGACATATATTGGGGTCATAATATTAGCAGTTTGGTTTTCAATCCCCTTCCCTATGAGGTTCCATATCGTCTGTTTGCCATACAGAGATATGATTATAACTTGGCCTTAAATAGTTGATTTTAAATGTGGGAGTTTTGGAATGCACAGTGGATTTCTACCAGGCCAGTGAAGGGCATACCTCTGAAATATTCGTAATTAAAATAAAAAAAATCTAACATACAAAAGGAAAAAAACTGAAGTTCTATTTTGGATGACTGAAAAAGTCATAAATGATGAGTCCTTTACTTCAAAGCAACTTTTTAAACTGTTGTAACTTAGAATTCTTTATTGGAATGGCCAGGCTATATCGCTTGCTAGTTAGATTCTCTGTACCAAATTTATATTGATGGGACTAATAGTCTTGATTTCATAATGAACAGAATGTTTAGGTTTCACACTGGCAGATCATTGAAGAAGCAGGCTTACTTAACTATACAGGTGCTTTATTGCTGTAAAATATGGGGCGGGCGGGGCTAGAAATGAGTTGCTTGTGTATATCCACATACCAGTCAGCTTTAAAAAGTGAAGGAAAGAAAATCTGACACAACTGGCTCTCCAGTTTGGATCTTTTGAGTCAAGGATATTCAATTGCTAATTTTAATCTTGCCTAATCTTAAATGGTTTATGCCTTGCCGTGTAAGCATGTTAAAACTATGTATTCTCTTTTTAGCAGAAAGCAATGCAACCACTTGCAGTTTAAAGGGATTTGATATTGGTTCCAAGTGCATGGTACGGTCAGGTTTGCAATGGTACGAGGGTCAGATTTTAGAAGTATCTGCTGAATATACAAAGGTAAGGAGACTTGGTTGTGATGGATTACTTTGTGGCTTGATCTTCATTTTATTGCTCTTGTCCAATATGAGAGAGGTTTTAACTACCATTTAACAGTGGGAGTGTCTGTTTAAAAGAAAAATGCTCTCACCTTTTCTCACAGGTTTTGAATCTTTCAAGTGGAGATGAAGAGAGAGTCAATCCTATAAATGTTTGGAATGGGATTCCTGAAATGGATTCAGATCTAACTGAGGTACTGTACTTCATAAAATATTGGAAAGTCATGTTTGTGTTAAGAGACACTGGCTGACATCCTGACTATATTACTCAACAGTTCTACTCCGGAATTACTCTAAAGGACTACTAAATTTCTGTAGGTTTTCCTCTAGTAAACTTAGTCAGCCATTGATTGCCACAGTTAATCTAGCTACAGTTAGAGACATACAGTATGTCAGAGAGATAAAATCACAGAAAGAGGAAAGGGAAATGCCGAGAAACACAATGAATTATTTGATTGGTCTTCAGAGCAGAAAATGTTGAGAAAATAGCTCACATCTAAGAAAGACCTTAAAGTTGGATTTGAAGATCAGATTTCGAATTTTGAGAAGGAATTATGTCAAGATGATGAAAAATTAATTTCCAAAATGTATAAATTATTACTTTTGGAGGAGACAAGAGAGGAATTGGTTAAAACAACTATGATAAAATGGGCTCAAGATGTTGGATATAATATAGAAATGGCAGCGTGGGAGAAGTTATGGAAAAGTGATTTAAAATCTACTGCTTGTTATGCTTTGAAGGAAAATTATTACAAAATGATGTATAGATTGTATTTAACGCCCAAAAAACTGGCATTAATGTATAAAAATGTTTCAAACAAATGTTGGAAGTGTGGGCATATTGAAGGTACTTTTTTTCATATGTGGTGGACCTGTGGGAGGGCTAAGGCTTATTGGGACATGATATATAATAAATTGAAGAAGGTACTTAAAGTGACATTTCCTAAGAAGCCAGAATCCTTCCTGCTAGGAATAACACAAGGAGCAATTTCTACAAATAATTTAACTTTTTTATGTATGCTTCTACGGCGGCTAGAATATTATATGCACAGAAATGGAAGACTAATGAACTGCCTTCAAAAGAAGATTGACTGATAAAAACTTTAGAATATGCAGAAATGGCAAAACTTACAACACTGATCAGAGACCAAAGTTTAGAACGCTTTAAGGAAGACTGGAAACCTTTTTTGGTTTATTTAAAGAATTATTTTCCTACTATGGATCTTACAGCAGGATTTGAAATTTGAAATGCAGGTTAGGCAGATTAATGGTGGTGGAAGGTTTAAATTTGTGTTTTTCTTTTTAAACTAATATTACAATAAGGGTAAAACTTATAGTTGGTATCACGAAAAGAGGTGCGCAGGAAGTCAACTTGTAATTGTGTTTATTATGATTATGGTTATTATTATTGTCAAGTTAATAAAAATTTGAAACAGGAGAAAATAGTTCACATCTGAACTGTAGTTCTTAAGCTGTGCCAGAAAACAGTGGTCAAGTAGAGATGACTAAGGATGTAATGATGAATCGATTGACATTCAGCAAGCAAAGAAGTAAAGAAATTGGAATGAACTTTGCCTGAGCGGTCTTGATGGTCAAATGAGGAATTACTGGAGTTTGGGTTTTTTGCTAAAATACGTTACTCTTTCGTTTCCAATACATGATTAGAAGGTACCAGTGCAACACCAGCTTTGGGGCAGGGGAATGGTCAGGATGAGGAATTTTTTTGGTGTTTTGTTTTTTGGGTTTTTTAAAAATCTGTGCCACCAAGCCAGCGTGGTGTTGTGGTTAGGGTGCTTCACTAGGACTGGGGAGATCTGAGTTCAAATCCCCATTCAGCCATACTAGCTAGGTGACTCTGGGCCAGTCACTTCTCTCTCAGTCTAACCTACTTTACAGGGTGGTTGTGATGAGAAACTCAAGTATGTAGCACACTGCTCTGGGCTCCTTAGAGGAAGAGTAGGATATAAATGTGAAAATAATAAATAATGCCACACCTCTAGGCAGTTTACATGAAAATTTAAAAATACAACAAAAATTAAAAATAGACACCAATAAAAGAGTTTAGAATTTAACTAGAAGTCTGAGTAATCAAGTTTGTCTTAAGTAAACTTTTGGAGGCAGCCAGAGATAGGGGAGTTTATTCTGATAGGAAACACATTCCAAAGCCTTGGGATGGCTGTAGAGAAGGCCTGATTCCAAATAGTCACCAAAGAAGGCAGCAGCAATTGCAAATAGACCTCTTATGATTATTTCAATAGGTGACGGGGCTCATGATGAAGAAAATACTCCCGTAAATACTCTGGGCCAAAGCCATTCAAGACAACCAGTGCTCTGTGTTTTGTCTGGAAATGTTTCAGCAGCGAGTGTAGTTCTTTATAAAATAAAGGTAACATAGTCACTTGATCTGGCAGCCGCATCCTGCACCAATTGCATTTTACGGACAATATACAAAGGCAGCCCAACACAGAGTGCATTGCATTACTAAAGCCTGGAGGTTACCAGCGTATGCACTACTGCTTTAAGAAAGTTGTCTCCCAAAATGGACGTAGTTAGCATATGAGCCAAAGCTGATAAATACATATTTGCCAGTTAATCTTAGTTCAGTATTGAACTAAGTAAAATCGATTGTAAAATTACACAGTTGACTTGAATTGTACACAATGAATTAAAACACATTATTGAGTATGCTGTATCTTTTGAGACAACTTTCTGTGTCTTTCTAGACTTTACACAGTAAAGAACATACCTTGTGTCCCATGCCAGCAGGTGATTTGGCGATTGAAGGTAAGACTTCGAAAGGAATTTTGTTTTTTACAGTTTGTACCTGAACCTTGCAGAATTTTCCCCTGATGCCTATCCATAGTAGTTGTGATTAGTCCTTGGAATTGCTCTTGCTCTCCCTTGTCCTGGTATTCGGAGGATCAGAAATAAGTTGTGTGCAGCAGTAGGATTGTATTATACTAGATCTGAGTAGAAATAATACTTCCAGCCTGATAAAAGGAGAGTTGTAACTTGTGACATTTAAGCTGTTGCAATGTGTATGCCCTTATTCTCTGTATTAATGCCAATGGGAAAGATATTGCTAAAGTTATGGGGCATATTGTTGCAAGATGAAGCCCTGAGGGTGGTAGAGATCAAAAACCATTCTCTTTCAGAGAACTATACATAGGAAGTTGCCATATACAGAGTCAGACCACTGGTCCATCTAGCTTAGTATTGTGTTCACAGACTGGCAGCGGCTTCTCCAAGGTTGCAGGCAGGAATCTTTCTCAGCCCTATCTTGGAGATGCTGCCAGGAAGGGAACTTGGAACCTTCTGCTCTTCCCAGAGCGGCTCCATCCCCTGAGGGGAATATCCTACAGTGCTCACACATCAAGTCTCCCTCTCATATGCAACCAGGGCAGACCCTGCTTAGCTAAGGGGACAAGTCATGCTTCCATAGCCAGCCATTTTTTGTGGTTGCCACTGACAATCGCCCATCCACTGAATCCTCTGACAAATGGATTCAAGCAGGAGGCTTGAGGGAGACTTCCACTTCATGCTGAGCTTTGGAGCCCGCAGAAGTAAAGTGCAGATCTCCTTACGTTTCTGTTATTCCGGACACCAGCACTATATGACTAACTTCCCCCATTCCTCTGAGTGCTTTGGAAGGTACAAATGAGACCCCCACCCCAAGTACTCTGAATGTGCGAGGGGGCAGGGGAGCAGGCAGAAGCGGAGTGAAAGGCTTTGTGCTGTTTATGCCTACTCCCAAGACCTTTGAGGGAGAATCTGTGTACTAGCTCACGGGGCGCTCACCCTGGCAAATGTTGTGCAGAGGTGGCCCTACTATGAAGCAAGGTTAAGGGGCTCAGACGGCAGGACTTGGGGCACCACATGGTGTCTAGCACAATTTTCTGCTCCAATTTGATTAGAAAAACAGATAGGTTTTAAGAAAGCTCCCTGTTGACAGGAATGGGATGGTAGTGGTACTGGTGAGGGTGGAGGAAGTTGCTTCTCTTCTCAGAGCAGGGACCAATCTAAGTGAATGCAGGACCAAACTAGACATGACTTGAATCACACAACCGGCTCCCTGCGCTTGCTTTTTCGTATGGAGATAGTGTGTGTGGAAGGGGAGTGATCTAGCCTGGGCTCATGGTAGGGGGCTTTGAGCCTGTTTGCTCCACTGCACACGCGTACCACCAGCCTGCTATTTGTATAAGAAAAAGCAAGCGCAAAAGGACTTGATTCATCAGTGGCCCAAACTAAATTTGGCTTGAAAGGGCCTGTGAAGAGTTGTAGAGTGTATTTGGTGTTTCCCATTGCTGAGCATTTCTAGCCATTGTCCCACCTAGTCATTGGTTAAGAGAGAGACTTCTGGATCACAGACTGATGTGTTCAGACATAGGAACATGGGATGCTGCCATATACTGAGTCAGACCTTAGGTCCATCTCGCTCAGTATTGTATTGTCTACACAGACTGGCAGCAGCTTCTCCAAGGTTGCAGGCAGAAATCTCTCTCAGCCCTACCTTGGAGATGCCAGGGAAGCAACTTGGAGCCTAGATGCTCTTCCTAGAGTGGCTCCATCCCTTAAGGGGAATATCTTACAGCACTCACACTTCTAGTCTCCCTTTCATATGCAACCAGGGCGGACCCTGCTTAGCTTAAGGGGACAAGTCATGCTTGCTACCACAAGACCAGCTCTCTTCCCATCCTTGTGCACCTCTTCTTTTAGCTACTAAACATGGCTTGACAGTTTTATTTGTATTTCTTCAGGTTTCCCAAAAGATGGTGATAGGGAAGGTAAGTATTTGCAAGAACCATCTTTTGCCCTCTGCAGATGCATGGGAGTGCTCAGTATGTCCTGGGATGCATGCTCAGTCCCCAAAGGGCAACAGAGTGGCTTAAGAGATGGCCAGTGCTGATTATATGCTCCATCATCTTCACAAATGGGTTCCCTGGCAGGCAGATTGATGTAGAAAGGATTCTGAAGCATGGAAAACTAGGAAATGCATTTTTAAAATAGCTCTTCACACTAACATACGCACGCGTGCGCACACACATACACATGTATTATATCATATGACTGGCTTAAAATATATTCATGTTAACTATTTCTTGTATCCCTGACAGCAAAAGAAGTGGCTTGTAGTTCAGATGATGATTCTGTGTGCTGTGGCGAAAGCAGTGAAAGTGCACCCGAATGATAGTCTTCTTGCACAGAAGTTTCCCCTGGTTTTGGTACTGATGACACAAATGGGTCCGTCCTGTCCCAGCCAGGAGCAGACTTTGGTGTGGACTAGCACTGGCATTTGTCTTGAATGTCTAAGATTGTTTCACTTTTGCAGCATGTTTGTGAAACATGCATTTTCATGCATATTGAGTGCACTTCAAATAAAATAACTCAAAAGAACCAAATCTGTTGCTGTATGGAAGGCTTTGTATGTTGATGCTTTCATTTTTTTTGTTCAATGAAACAATAAAGCTTGTACTATAGTGTTCTTGCTGTTTCACTTCTCTGCTTAATAGAAAGTTTCTTCTTTTGGCAGTGGTAAAAGGCTTTTTCTAGACATTTAGATGATCCACCACCTGAGATGTTTCTGCCTCTGTACTCTCAAATCATTTCAAGCAAACAAATGTTGCACCACAGTGATGTAATGATACTGCCAAATCAAATCTTCTGTCCTTACCATACTTCTTGGAATGCTTATGAATGAGGTGGTGGTGGTGGTGATTGAAGGTTGCAGTGAATTTTTGACAACAGGCTGTGCCCTTTTGGTTGTAGACAAAAAGTAGATACACTAGACTTCTCTTTCTGTGGTGTATTTGGGCAGGGTATTTGCTGACCTGAGGATTGGCCTGCAGAATACCAGCATCTTGCTCTCCCCTGCTTCCCCACTAGTTTACATATTGTGCAAGAGTATGTACAAATTGTTATACAAAAGTAAGCCCCTTATTTCCAATAGGCTAACTTTTGTGTAACAGTATGCACAAATGCAGTGTTAGGAGGCTGATGTATTCTTATGCAGTATGTTAGCCATTTGTGTCTCAAAACGTTAAAATAAGTAAAGGCTGCTAAGCTATCTAATTAAACTGTCAGTACTGTGATGAGTTGGATTTATGCTCTGACTACCAAGATGCTTGTTTCAGGGAATGTTTGTCCTACTTTGAGCAGGCATATTTAACTGAAGGACACGAGTTGCTCTGAGTTGTATCAGACATCACGTACAACAGACATCACATAAGACATGGATATGTTGGACTTCAGAAGAGGAAACCTCAAAAATGAGGGGACTGGTAAAAAGGACACTAAAAGAGAGTCAAATCACTCCAAAAAGCATGGAACGCATTTAAAACCACAATACTAGATGCACAGTTGGATATCAAGAAAGAGGAAACGTACCACCAAGTTCAGGAGGATGCCAGTGTGGCTAACAAGTAGAGTCAGGGAAGCTATAAAAGGGAAGAAGACTTCTTTCACAAAATGGAAGTCCTGGCCAAATGAAGAGAACAGAAAGGAACAAACTCTGGCAAAAGAAATGCAAGGAGACAATAAGGGATGCAAAACAAGAGTTTGAGGAGCATATAGCTAGAAGTGTCAAGGGGAATAACAAAAACTTCTTTAAATATATTAGAAGTAGAAAACCTGCCAGGGAGGTGGTTGGACCCTTAGATGAGGAGGGCATGAAAGAGAGGATATGATTGCAGAGAAGCTCAATGAGTTCTTTGCATGTCTTCATGGCGGAGAATACTGATCATATACCTTCTCCAGAATAGCTTCTCAGGCTCAGAGGCTGACGAACTGGGCCAATTTAAGGTGACAAGGGATGCTGTTCTAAACTGTCTTGAAAAACTAAAAGTGAACAAATTGCCAGGGCCAGATGGCATCCACCCAAGAGTTCTGAAGGAACTCAAATGTGAAATTGCTGATCTAGCAAAAATACGTAACTTGTCCCTATTGGGCTTGGTACCAGAGGACTGGAAAGTAGCTAATGTAATTCCGATTTTCAAAAAGAGATCCATGGAGGATCTGGGAAACTACAGGCCGGTTAGCTTAACTTCAGTGCTGAGTAAATTGATGGAAAGCATACTTAAGGGCAAAATTGTTAAACACAGAAGAATGGGCCTTGCTGAAGGAGAACCAGCATGGCTTCTGCAAGGGCAAGTCTTGCCTCACTAACCTTTTGGAGTTCTTTGAGAGTGTCAAGCATGAGGACAAAAGTAATAGTACTTGATATAGTATAATTGAGACTTCCAAAAAGCTTTTGATAACGTTCCCCACCAAAGGCTCTTGTGTAAACTTAAAAGTTATGGGACAAGGGAACAGGTTCATGTGTGGATTAAGGACTTGCACTAACCTGTTTGGTGTTCTAGTCTTAGAATGTCAATCAGGTTTGGAACACCCATGTTTGAACTGGTTTGAAGGCAAGAGTGGCTTTAAGGTGCAGGGAGGGTGCTCTTGCCTCCCCCACTGCATTTCCCCCCTCCGGCACAGCTTTAAAAAATGTTGGTGTGGGGTGGCTCTGTACCCTCTTGCTGCCCCTGGTCAGCATAAAACTGGAAGTGGTGGGTGCATACGTGCCCACTACTTCCAGTTTTATGCTGACCAGAGCAGCAAGTGGGTACACAGCTGCCCCACGCCAGCATTTTTTAAAGCAGTGCTGGTGGGGGAGGTAAGGAAACCCTGTGCCTTAAAGCCATCACCCTCCCGCCTGTGCACAGAACTGGTTCTGTGCACACCCCTATTGTAGATTGGTAACTGGTTGAAGGACAGGAAACAGGCTAGGAATAAATGGACAATTCTCACAATGGAGGGAAGTAGGAAATGGGGTCCCCCAAGTATCAGTACTGGGACCGGTGCTCTTTAACTTGTTCCTAAATGATCTAGAAGTTGGAGTAAGCAGCAAAGTGGCCAAATTTGCAGATGACACTAAACTATTCAGGATAGTGGAATCCAAAACAGATTGTGAGGCGTTCTAAAAAGATCTCTCCAAACTGGAGGAGTGGGTGATAAAATGGTAAATGCAGTTCAGTGTAAGCAAGTTTAAAGTGATGCATATTGGGGCTAAAAAACCCAACTTCACATATATGCTGATGGGATCTGGGCCTGACCAGGAGAGAGATCTTGGGGTCATGGTTGACAGCTCATTGACTATATCAACTCAGTGCACGGCAGCTGTGGAAAAAGGGCAAATTCCATGCTAGGGATCATTAGGAAGGGGATTGAAAATAAAAAAAGCTAATGTTCCCAGCCCTGAACTCTTAGTTAGTGAAGGAGATGTCCAATACAGTCTCCTTTAGAGCAAGCTTAAGGGGTGGGCCTCTCCATGCCCAGGGCCATAAATCTGTTCTTAATAGGGTTTGCAGAGGATGTACTCACAGCTCTGCTCATCTTGTTGATGGGAAGGAAAGAGTCAATTCTCATCTGCTTCCCTGCCTTGGTTGATCGTTGGGGTGTGCACAAAACCAGTTTGCCCATTCTGGTTCAAGTCTGAACCAGACTCGAACTGAACCAGATATGTTCGGTTTGTGGGGATGCTCAACATATTTCAGAAGTAGGTGAACCAACTCAGACATTAAAATCCCTCAGAAGATAGATATAGTGATCTGCAGTATATTGAAAGATGGCCTCTGGAAGAGCAGGTTGTTTACCTGTAACTGATGTTCTTTGAGTGGTCAGCTATGCAGCCACACCTATGAGTTCTGTACCTGCACAGTATCCTCATTTGGAATCTTCTAGTTTCACCGCAGGGCAGTTTGGTGGAAACTTTGCCCCCATAACATTTTTTACATGCCTGTGGCCTTCACTAGCCATACCAGTAATAACCACCATTAACTTAAATTTAGAGTAGAAACAAACATTTCAGATATTCTTGATACCTGAAATGGACAGTCTGGCAGGAAACAGTACTATGCTGTATTAAGTTTTGCTTAAGCAGCTGGATGTGGTCAACACTAACAGTGGTGTCAATTTTAATTGTAAACCAACCAGAGATGCTAGTTTTGGGCGGTATAGAAATATTTTAAATAAACCAACAGGATGGGTCTGCCCTATACCAATTAATATTATGAAGAAATTGTACAATCTTCACATTATGTATGGAGAGTTCTAGTTAACTCCTATCAGGTGTGTTTCTGAGGGTCCAATTCCCAAATAATACAGATGGGTCATGCAGTTATTAATTACTAGTGTGAACATAACAGTTCTGATATGATTGAAAGAAACCATTTCTGTGCTCTCACAGCATTATCTATATTTTACTTCCTTTAAAACCAAAAAACTGTACAATATCAAAACCTGAATTATACATAAACTGCATTCTTACATTACCAATAGAAACTAAAGTCTATGAATTTCATTTTTAGCATCCCCCCCCGTACCCCGGCAGCCATTTTGAACAATGCTCTAAATTGTGTTTCAATGTTAGCATAGTGGCTATGTTTCAAACTGTTTCCCCCCCTTTTTTTTTGCATATTAAATTTTTATTGATTTTGACAATATTCTTATTAACATTCACAACAAATAAACAAATAGCATCTTAGGAGTACTGATCCCAAAGTGATTTACACAAAATCATCTTCCACCAATTGGAGCCATTTTTATAATTTAGCTTTATTTGACAAGTTCCTTGTGCATCTTTAATATTAGAAAGTTCAGTTGTACATGGGTCAACTAGAAATACTGCAGTTTTAACCATATAGCAATTTTTATCTTTTGTGGAACTATCTAGATATTACAAATGGCATCCTTCAAACTCTCATTTTCCAGGTAGCACTGTCAGCATGTGGTTGCCATGTCTAAGCAGCATTATCAAGTAAGAATTTTGAAGTCTATAATATTTCATTGTATCTTTATTGTGTTGACTGAGGTGGTACTGCAGGTAAGTCAATGTTGGTTCCAGGAATGACATTAAGCCCTTCACCATCTAAGAGATGGTCCCATTGGTCAAAATCTTTCTTGAGACCTGTAGAACATAAATTTCAAAAGATGAAAATATAGAAAGTGAAAGAATTAAAGTCATATATATGGAAAGAGAAGACTGGCCAAAGCTAGTTTTTACATCCGTTTTTGAAGAACGCTGATGGATCAGGGCCTAAATAGTCCAGTATCCTGTTTCACACAGTGGCCCACCAGATGCCTCAGGGGATCCCTCAGGCAAGAAGTCCACATGTGGTTTGATTATCTGTCGAATAATTTACTGTTGGCAATGGTCAGTTCTTATTCATCTAAATGAGCAATAAACTATAAGTAACTCAGACCATCATACTTAGAGCAGCAGACATCCTGAAGAATGCTGTAAGCATGAAGCAAAGGAAGCACATGAACAGCATGCTGGATTTCAGACTAAAGCTGTAGCAGTGCTCACAACAAGGTGGCAGGGGAGGAGGATTTCCACCAATCTCCCCTTGTCTCTCAAGTACTTTGTGACACTCAAAAATATATCCCTGAGAATTGCATAGCCCTCAGGCACATATTTCCAGGTGTCACAGAGCTAAAAACAGTCTCCTTTTGCTGAGTGATCTCTACCCAAATCATAACATTTAGAACTACTTATATAGATTGTGGACACTGGGAATGGCCAAAAGGGCATGGAGACTCCAAATGAGATGACAGCAATCTGTGTGGTAAGCAGAGAAGCCACATATGGCTGATGGAATCACCTGTCTCAGGGAGGCTGTTTCTGGCAGCATCCCCATAACGAGTGTAATACAGGAGGCCCTCAAATATCACAGGGGTTATGTTCCACAATGCCTCACATGCACAGGAACGGCAAATGGCTGAAATCCACCCCTGCAATAACTGAAACCAGGTATATATAGTTTGGCCGCGAATAGCTGAAACTGCAAATGCAAATCCCATGATATTCAAGCATCTCCTGTATATGCATTACTCTAAATTCTTTCCCCTGACTTTTGGCATCTAGGGATAAAATGGTATAGTTGATTTTAATGGTGTTTTAATGTAAACCGCCCTGAGCCTTTTGGAAGGGCGGTATAAAAATTTTAATAATAAATAGATAGATAGATAGATAGTATACTGAGGTTTGTATGTGAAAACACTTTTTCTTTAATGCGTTCCCAACTCCAAGCCTTTGGACTACAAATCAAAATAATGTAGCAACTTACCTAAATGTTTCTGTAAGAAGGCTAATGAGGCTTTGTTGCTAATATCAATAGCTATATTTGGATCTATTTCTCCCTTCAGTCTAAAAATCTTCCCAACAATGCTGCCAGCGAGGAACGTAAAGTCTGGAAAACTCTGATGTACTGATCCTCTGCAAAGAAAAAATGTTTTTCATGGCCGTACTGTTACGAAAGGGTAAGTGTACAGTCAAGCAATGTTTGCAAAATGTATGCTTCAACTTTAAAGCAAAAAGATACACAATATGTAAGAGACAAAAGGAACACTTCTTATCACTCTATCACAACTGCATTCCGTCACATGTATTCATACATTATTATTACTAAGGCTGACACCTGATTGAAGAAATCTAAGGTAATCAGTTGATATTATGAGAATATTCACCTAAACCAAGCAATAAAACTAAAGCTGGGCTGCACAACTGGCTCTTCAGCTGTTGATGGACTATAATTGCCATCATCCCCAGTCACAGTGGTCAATGGTTAGGGATGATGAAAGCTGTAGTCCAACAACAGCTGGAGGGCTAAGCTTGTGCAGCTCTGCACTAAAGCAGTGTGTGTGTGTGTGTGTGTGTGTGGTGGGAATCCATTCTCCCCTATGCAATTCTTCTGTCTGGCAGTCCTTCAACCCTCACAGGGTATCCTCAGGGCCCCAAACCTTGAGGGGCTTTTTGAGGAATGTGGAGGGGGAGGGGCTGACTGCATGCAAATGAGACAATGCAAATGGCACTTTGGATCCCAGTCTGTTTCACAAATACATCAGGTTTGTTTCACAGCAGGCCTCATTGAGGAAGTATTCTCCTTCTATATGAAAGAGAAGCAGCATTAATTCTTCCTACGTAATGGCTTCCACATATGGTTTTTGTAAGAACTTTTGTTTGAAGTTCTGCTGCCTGATTGACAGTATTTTATAGATTGATCAAAAGAATGTATTTTTATTCAGTTATTCTAACCAATCATTAAAATAAATGTTGCATGCTTAATGAGTGTTTAATATAATTCTGCTAGTCCCCAAATCTGCCTATATTGTTGCCCCACATACACTTGCACAGTTGTTATCATCAGAGTTGTCACACAACTCCTGGCACAGATCTTCTGGGTGTGATGGCTCATCAGCGTAACGATTTGTGGAGGGAGAAAGACTGTACAAACATGAGTTTGTTTCCCTAATATCTTGACTTCTTTCCTTTCTCGTGAGGGATCCTGGAGGGACACAACTGGGGCTGGGATATTGGATGAAGTGGATAGCAAGGTTAAGAACAACAAAAATCTTAAAGGGACTGGAGGTGGGTGGGGTTGAGCCCAGTATTGGCTTTACTCATATGCTGAGGGTTTTATGCATTTTGCAAGAGTTCCTCCTTCCTTGTGGGAAGAGAACAAACAAAAACTTGTATGGCCACTGACTGCATTATTTCAGCTGCTCTGATATACTGATTTGGCTATATAGCGGATCATGTCACCATGCAGGTAGGAGCTGAACTAGACCACCTTTGTATTTTTTCTACCCCCAACAATTCTATAATGTGAAGGTAAAGTATCTGTTTTGATAAGTGCATCTAGCAAAGTGCTATTCACTTCCTACTAACTCACTGGAATAACTCACAGCCTGATTACCATAAGCTCTTCTAGACAGTGCTCTTCCCTCTGGAAAGTAACTAATGAGGCTACTATAGTTTAGCACTTACTTGATAGTGATCATTTTCCGTTCTCTGTCTCTGGAGTCTAGTTTTTTCATTTCAAGAATGTTTGAAGGCCACTGGAATTTTTCTGAATTAATAAACAGCAACGGTTGGTGAACTCTGGGATACACTTCATCACAAAGCGGAAGCATCCATGCATCAAGAGCAATGCCACACCTGTACAGATCAAGGCAGAGACTGAGTGGGTCGAATGTGACATGGTATTACAAGTCTTTGGTGTTTTGATAGTACAGAAGTCAAGCATCTGAGCTGGCATTCATACAAACCTTTTCTATCAATTTTAATATGTTATTAGTACAGTCCATGTGCTAACCGTGGTAACATCCACACGTTGGAATGGATAGGAATGCTGCTTGTTCCTCCTCCCAATCTTTTTTTGTTATTTTCAAGTGTTCATACAAATCACTTCAAAAGTCTTGAGGGGTCTTTTGAGTGTTTGATGTGAACGCTTGAAAATCCCAGTGGCCAACTCTCCCTCTTCTTCCAGCCAGAAGAGCCTTACCTGGTAATTATACCCCTTGATCCTTGGTGGGAAAAGATGCTCCACTCATGGTTTGCTGATAAAGAAAGGTCCTCTCTTATGTTGATGGGATCCCTCTGCTCTCCCCACAAGGTTAGATCCCCCTGTTTTTAGCTAGGGGAAAGAGGAGGGGGCTGGCAGAGAGTATGCCTCAGTTTGTCCCCAAGTCCTCCTCAAAAGGGGGCTGCAAATAACTTGAATTAAATCCACTTTATTCAAATGATAGGGCTTGCATTTTTAAGCCCCCACAATTTGAATATTTAATATTTCAAGTCCCATCTCTAAAAGTGGAGAATACAGTGTTCAAACTGATTTAGTTAATTTCAAAGCAGAATTGATACTTTTTAGTGCCTGAATGACCGTGAGTGAATGAGGTGGTGAGATGTGCTGAGTCTTTCTTTGGAAGAGACAAATGTATGTGAATGTGTAGTAGACTTTAAGGCTCTGAATATCATCTGATTTTACCCTCAACAGCTGATCTACCAAAGACAAAATCTGTTAGAGGCCGAGAGCTCTCATGCTCTTTACATGTCCCTGCCTGTAAGCCAGGAAATCCATGGGATCTCCTCAACACTGAGAGAGAGAGCCTGTATTCAGATAGAGGGAGGGCTTCCCGGTTCATCTGGCATTTCATTTAATTATTTAATTATCTATTTATTTAACTACTGCCTCACCCAGATGGCTCTACGTGGTTCACAAATATAAAAAGAGATAAAAAACAACTAATTAAAACAAGTTAAAAATCATTTCAATAATCACTAAAGGCCAGGCTAAAAAGTTATGTTTCTCCCTGCAGTGAGAATAGCAGGGGAGGGAGTCAGGGGCATCATCAGGGGGTGATCCATGGGGCAGGGGCCCCACCGTGAATTGCTCAGAGCCCCAAATCGATTCAGCCACCTCCCTCTTCCATGACTTCTTCCAGAAAGGAACCGCAGTAGTGGAGGCACCTGCACAGAGCAGGGGAGAGAGTTCCTAGTCTCACCTCGCTCTCTGCTGCTTCCATCTTAATAGGTGCTATATTACAATATCAGAGTCCTTTAAAAACATATGTAATTATTCTTGGAGAGGGGGGGTGGTATGTTTGAGTTTAATATACAAAAGGGAGGCTGTGGACCTACATCTTTTAAGTATTTAGCAATGCCCCTGGAGGAAGCATAAGAGTCTGAATCTCACTCTTGACCTTATCTTGGGCAGAATTCCTGGGGTGAAGATTCTTTGAACAAACCCTACGAGCAATATGACAAACGGGAATTTTTTTGTTTTTGTTTATCCATATTTCTGAACAAGGCCATGATACCAGAAAACAGCTGCTAGTCTCTCAGTATGGCGTAATGAGATGTGCAGATGTCATGGGGCATTGTAGGGCCATTATATCTCTCACTGGGTTCTACAGAAGTCTTTGCAAACCATTCACCTTCTCCAAAGGTTTCTACGCAGTTACAAAATGCATACTTATCCCCTGTCTCTACACAGAAAAAAGCTTTGGGCAGATATAAACTTTCACAATGAATGTTTTTTTGGGGGAAAAAAATTCAGGAATTCCTAACATAGAAATAAAAAACCAAAAACCTTTGTAGGATTTTAAAATTATTATTATATTTCTTACTTGAATCGCACATCTTTACTAAGAGTCTCAATGGCTGTAGCAGCCCCGAAAGAGTGTCCCATCACTGCTATCCTCTGTGGGTCTATAGAGTTCTGAAAAGAAATTAAAAATACGGTAAAGGACAGCCCAGCTCTCTTCCAGTTTGTTTCTATTTTAAATGCTACAAAATCTGAAAATACTGAAAACACTTAGGCCACAATCCAGCATAGAGTCAAGAATGCTTAAGCCTGCTGAAACCACTGGGCTTAGGCACACTTAACTATATGCCATATTGGTTGTATTGAAATTTTGCTTCTCTCTTTGTAACATCTTCTCTTCTTTTAAGTAAGGAAACACATGAGATAACATCCTCATGTGCATTTCCCCATCTCCCTCCCGCTTCTGTCCATCGACCAGTCAGTGTGGAATAGGCCAATGTACAACATGATGGATGTCACATCTTGTGCTTTCTTGACTACCTGTTACAGGAAGAGAAGATGAGATGCAGCAATCCCATGACTGGGTGTCACACTTCATTCCAGCGACTTGTTCAGCACCACAGGGATTCGAATTCAGATTTCCCATATCCAAACCCAATACTTTTGCCACTATATGACATTAGAACTGGTTCAGAATGTCTGAAAAGTAAAGGACGAAACTTCTCTTATTGCCCAGGGTGCAAGTCCCAATACCACAGTACCTTGATAACTAGAGGCATGGACTTGAGAAGGGCAGTCAACTGAGTGGCAAACTAAGCAGTTTTCAGTTAAGTTAATGTCATATTATTGAATCATGGTGCATTGCTGAGGGAAGTAGTAGTGTCCTTTGAGGAAAGAGGATTCTCAGAGCAGATATGTGAAAGGATGAAGACTTCTGTATATTGAAACAATGATCCATGCTTAAAATAATTCCTGTGGCAAGTAACTCAAAATGACACACATTTCTAACTGTGGTGCTTCTTGCAGTCCTAGCCACTATTTTTATCTCTTCCTGCTCGAAGCCCTACTGAAACCTTCAGTACCAGTTTAGTCAGAGCATATGTTCGGGCAGAAACAATGAACATGCGTGTCACAGGTAATGATATCTCTACAATAATGCCACTAAAATTCTATGGAAAGTATAGTCTATAGTGCACAGCCTAGTTCAGGACCAGATGATGTTAAATGCATAGTTTTCCCTTTGTTGTTTTATTTTTTTCTTGTGTAAATAGTAGCCATTGGAGGGGCAAGAATCAGGACAGTGTTGGGGGAAAGAGGTTAACCCTTTTGCAGTGTGGTCCTAACAAAGGTTATCCTCCCCCGGCAGCTATTTGCCCTGGGAGGGAAGCTACTACTGATACCAATCACAGTTGCCTTTTCCAGGGCAAACAGAGGTAGAGGGTTTCACTGGTTGACATCCAAACTACTGAAGCGGACAGGAAACTGAGAGCTGTGTGCCTGCAGCAGCAGCAGCAGCCTTCTCAACCCAGCCAGTGTATGTGGGGAGGGCAAATTTCAAAAGCTTTCCTTCAGAGTGCCCTGTGCCTGGTAGACAGATGTTCTTGAGCAGCCCTCGGGGACATGCTTTCATGTTGCGCAGAGCACTTTTCAGGGAGAGAACAAAAAGCACCCACAATGGCACCCTTTATTGGAGAAGTTGCCACCATGGGCTTAGAGCTCTAGATTCTGCGTCTGCTTTGGTAGTGTGTGTGTCAGCCATTGGGTCTAAAGCTGGGAAAGGTTACATTCTCTATCCCGCCTCACCCCTCCATCAGGCCCTTTCGTGGCTACTATTACATGAGAAAAAGAATCATGGAAGGGCAAACCAAATTCTTAATGTAACATTGGCTCTTAGTAGAATCTACTTATAGTTTTTGTTTGTATTAGGAAAAACAAGCAATGTATTTTACCTTTAAAAGCGTCCAGTTGAAGTTCAAAGGCAGCAGATTCACCACTTGTTTCCCACAATTAATATTAAGCATGAGGTCAAGGGCTCTAATGCACTCATCTGCTCTTTGCTGAACCTACATAAAAAACACATCACACCAACCACTATCCTTTTCGATTTACAGAGCCAAGGCACCAAGCCTTTGATTTAACTATTAGGGGAAATGTTCTATGTATCTGAAATCAGTAGTATCAAAAAATGAGAATATAGGCTTTCTTCAACTAAGTACTGGCCTTAATCTCTCTATAGCAAAAGTTAATGACAAGTGTTAATAGACATTAATTGAGTGTATCAGTGTCAGCTAACTCTGCAAGGGGATGGTTCTAACCTCAACAGAATTATTATTTACTTGACTAGCAAGCCAGAAGTTGCTGGTTCAAATCCCTGTTGGTATGTTTCCCAGACTATGGGAAACACCTATATCGGGCAGCAGCGATATAGGAAGATGCTGAAAGGCACCATCTCATACTGTGTAAACCCCTCAGGGGCTCTGTGGTCACCAGGAGTCGACACTGACCCGACTTTACCTTTACCTTCCATTAATCCCAGTACCTGAACACTAATACTCAGTACTAGTGATAAGGCATGCCTTATATAAATAGAGGCCCTCAATAAAGGGCATGGATTGGGCAAATTAAGTACTTTTAAATCTAACCAGTCTCAATGGCAGAGTTAGTATTATCTTAAATTAATGAAATTTAAGAGTGCTTAACTTTGACTGGATTGTGTGCTCATAGATAAGAAGGAATTTAAGATTGTTCCCTGCCTTATAATGTAAATTATTTATAGAGGACTTCAAACAGCTAAACTTCATTTCAAAATAAGCCAATTATTTTCCCCCGCTTTCCTTTCCTTTCCTCACACTTACACCCTCATTTATCAGAATGCATTGGTAGACAACTGGGAATCTAGTGGGGGGAAATTAAAAGTGTACAAACAGAAAAATACATATGATTTCATTAATATAGAACTGCACAGGAGCCTATACTGAATGTGGAGTTTTGAACATCCAGTGCTTAGATTGTAACTTTATGAGTTTTCGTAAATAAGCAAAATCATATTCTTCTTTGCTTCTAGCTTTATGTCACAGCTATATGTGGTACTATTTTATGTTGGAATGGATAGGTGATTCAAAAAGGTCCAACAACGTACTCTTGGATATATTCAGTAGATTGGGGTGGGTGGGTGGGGAGTGTCCCAAATATTTTAATATGATTTTTTAAATATACTTCATAAGAACTAGATAAATGCTGTGAAAACAGGTCAAATAGGCCTGTTTTTTTAAACAAAGGGATTTAAGAAAAAAGTCAAATCAGTTGTGTATAAGAGTAACAGGCTGGAAACAGATTAGTTCTTTCAAAGAAGATAGCAAGAGAGAGTATGCACATGTGGTTTTTTTGGTCCCACTCGTTAAACAGGTTTGCTGGGGTTTTTGTTTGACTGAAAATGAAAGAGACAGACAAAGAAACAAGCATGGACACCATAGGTACTCATACCATTGTCAGCCCTCTCCAAAATGATGGCCAACAGCTTGACAAACAAAGCACTTGCAAAATGAGCAAAGCTGCACTAGCACACGATCATATATGCCCTGTGCTAAAAAACTGGGATCTGCAGAACTGCACCTTTGAGCAAAAGTTCCCTTTGAAATAAATGAGGCATGCTGCAGGTTGCACAATTGTTGGGCAAGCATGCAGGTGGTAGCGTAGGGGTTCCCGACCTTTTGTGACAAGTGTACCCTTCTGATGCAAGCCTTCATCACAGGTACCTCTTAGAGATGGTCTGTGCACACACACACATATATTTAAATGTTAAGAGTTATGAAACAGGCTACTCCAGTCACTGGCTTACATCCAGATTAAGGTCCTTGTGAGTACTCCCACTGAAATGGGACAAATATATTTTTCCCATTAATTGCAGAGGAAATACTCAGTCTTAATTTTTTTTTTAAGTCTGTCAGCCAGGCTAAGAGGAGGGGTATGCTGAGCTTAGCCAGCCAATCAGGAGCTGAGGACGAGGGGCTTCACTCTCCTCCTCCTCCCTCCGCTTCTGCGGCAGACACATCCCTGAGGACATGACAGCTTCAAGATGGCAATCCTCAGATGGGGAACAAATAATGAGGCTGCAGTGTGGGGAGGCAGAAGGACTCCGAGTGCCCTCTGGGAGCCCTTCAAGTACCTGTTGGGAATGCCTGTGGTAGTGCAACGCTAGTCTGGAACACAAGCTCTGGACTCAGTGCAAGTAGCTCTGTCCTAGTGCAACATCCTTCTGCAAGTACTTTGTTAGTCTTTCACAGCATACAGCACCAATGTGCTGTTCAAAGATGTAACGACTCCTGATAAATAAGCAAATGTGGTCTGAAATAGGGATGTGCATGAATCAATTTGTCAAACTGCCCATCAAATTGTTTTGGTGGGGCAGGAAGTGGTACCTTTAAGCATGAGTAAAGCAGTTCCTTACTTGCCTCTCCTCCACCCTGCCACTTTTCTGGGTGCAGTGCTGCACCACTCAGAAGTCTGGGCATGGCCGCAGGGCTTCACCCAGCAGCCTGCATGTGGCCACGGGACACACATGGCCACCATGCATGTGCTAGGGATGTGCACAGAACCGGGTGGGGGTGGTTTGAAGGTGGGGTGTGTGTCGGACTTTAAGGGCAGGGGAGGGTGCACTTACCCCTCCCTCTGCTTTCCCCCCACCAGCACTCGGTTTTTGTAAAGCCCTCAGGGGCGGCAGCGTACCTCCCTGCCACCCCATCCCCTCTCCGGCTGGAAGTACCTGACGCGCATGTGTGCACCAGGTTCATGCGCACGCTGCATTTGCACACGAGCCTGCCTGGCGTGACGCCAGGTATTTCTGTCTGAAGAGGGGACAGGGCGGCAGGGAGGTACATTGCCGCCCCGAAGGACTTTACAAAAGTCCGGGCGCCGGTGGGGTAAAAGTGGGAGGGAGGGGTAAGTGCACCTTCCCCTGCCCTTAAAGTCTGACAACCCCCCACCTTTGAACCTCCCAGTGTTCGAACCTGTTCAGAGGCCCATAAAAGGGCCTTCAAACATGTTTGTGCACATCCCTAGCATGCATGGCGGCCGTGTGTGTCCCGCCATCACATACAGGCCGCTGGGTGAAGCCCTGCAGCTGCATGCAGACTTCTAAGTGGTGTAGCACCACGCCTGGGAAAGTGGCAGGGGGGTGGAACAAGTAAGGGCCTGTTTTACTCATGCCTGAAGGTATCACTCCCTGCCCCGCCAAAACATTGGTGCACATCCTTAGTCTGAAACTGAGGACGACCCTCTTCCCCATGATGCCTCTGCAGCATTACACAAGTTTTGGAGGACCTGTTGCCGACGCAGAGAAACTTCATCATCATCCGCTTTTAATTTTCTGTAATAGATCCACTCCTTGTGCAGCACTGAAGCGTCTCCTTTTGCTTCTAAGGCAGGTTTCTTTGTATAGTAATATGTAGCTGAAGAGGACTGGTCTCTAACACAAAGGAAAATACTGATTTGAATGCTTCAGGCTTCTTTTGTGAGAAGCCTACACCCCCTTCCCTTTAAGAACTGTACCATGGTATCTATATTTAATATAATTCCTTAGTAACTATATTAAAACCAACTTACAATTTAGTTTCAGGGCTTATAATACTGAAAAAATGTGTTAAGAAAGTGGAATGCTACACATTATTAATCATAACATTAATTTTAAGGGCATTGCCTATTAGATGACCCAATACAAACAATATTTTCCATCACAGCCAGTAAAGCAGGTGTACTACTTATACAAAACAGGTGCAGGGGTTCCTCTAAAGAAGCCCATAGGAAGTGGAGGACAAAGCCTAGCTCTTTCCTAGGCATGTAGTAATCAGCTCTGCATTTACTCTTCAGAATAATCAGAGGCAGTAAAGAAAAAACATTTAGTAATGCATGGCTCAGGAATCATCAGCCTAAATACATTCTATGCTGCCTTACCCTTTTTGTTTCCTTCTGGTAATTAAATTAATTACATTTATAAACCGCCCCATCCAGAGGCTCTGGGCGGTGTACAACAACTTTTTAAAAAGACATAAAACCCACAATTCAAACACAATGCTAAAAACAATATAAAAACAATTCAAAAATGATTAAAACTATATAAAACCAATTAAAATACTTTTAAAAACAACAACACACAAGCCTTGGAAGGCCAGGCCAAACAAACAGGTTTTTAGGGCTCTCTTAAAGGCTGACAGCGAGCCTAAACTGCAGATCTCTTAAAGGCCGACAGCAAGCCTAAACAGCGGTAATGCAATCAAAGTAATAGTTCTGGCTGAGTGACTGGAGATTGTACCTGCTGGTGGATCTGTTTCACCCCACTGAAGCTAACCATGCATGTCTGTACTGCTGCTAACCAAATTAGATGACCAACATTTTATGGAATGCCATTCAAATGGCTAGATTTTCAAACATCCCCTTGGAGGAATACATATGGATGATGTCCATAGTGGACGTTCATGTGGATTTTTCAGAATCACTCATTATCAAGGACTACCAAGTATTCAGCTCTCAAATCTTTCTTGAAAAATCCACAAGATTCCAGTGTAATGTTTTCCATACATTTATTTATTTAAGTATATTTATATATCACCCCAAACTCATGTCTGGTAAGTTAATATTAGACTCATTCCAAAAACCCTCCCACATAGGAAAATACTACACTGTAGTCCAAAATAACTAGTGCAGTGAAGTTAAGTTTCTAAAACCCACACTTGTTTTCTGTTTCTAGTCTTTCCATATTCCGTTCACAGTGTGTAAGTGGTACTTCATACCTGTGCTCAACAGAAGCAACAACAAAACCCCGAGATGCCATTTCAATGCAAACTGCCGAATAGATAGTTCTGTTGACAAACATGACAAATAAATTAAATGGATTAATTCATTTCTGACAGAATTCAAAGGGCATTTGTATCTATAGCTCATTTAAAATATACATTTCAATTTAATGCTTCTTCTGTTTCCTCCTGCTGCTATGAAAGTCTGCATGTACAAGACACAGTTTCATATTAATCAGTTTGCATTATCAATCCTTATTTTAATGTTTTTTTCTCAGTTAAGAAAGGTAGCAAGTACATGATTGATACTATGAGGCTATGGGAAAGGACAACAGGTTACTTACCTGTAACTTTGGTTCTAGTGGTTATCTGTCCTTTTACATCCCTCCCATCATCCCCACTGGGGTCTGCTTCAGGCAGAGTCTGTGACTGCTGGGATGAGGAGAGGCGCAGCTACATATAATGATTGGGGGTGGAGTTCCTGCCAAAACAGGAGTCAAGAAGCTTGGAAATTTCCCTACGTGGTCTCCACACATGTGTGAAGCCCAGAAGTGTAAATGTACAGATGACCACTAAAAGAACCAAAGTTACAGGTAAGCAACCTGTTGTTCTTCTATGTGGTCTCTGTATTTTACACTTCTGGGCACATAACAAGCTGCCTTACCTGGAAAGGGGTTCTAGCTGAAAATTGACTGGAGAACTGCTGTGCTGAAGCTTACATCCCTTTATGCTAGACAATCTATCACATAATGCTGGATGAAAGATGCAATGTTGCCCAAGTGGCTGCTTGACATATGGTCTCCAATGGCACTGCCCTACTGAAGGCTGCCAAAGTAGCCATGGGCCTGGTAGAGTGTGACTTACTGGAGGATGGGGGCAATTTTTTTGGCTGGGGTCAAGACAGGTGCACTCGGCGTCGGGCATGGAGTACACGGTACTAGAGCTGTCAGTACTGATACAGATTTTGGGGAGTGTGGTGTCACCAAGTCTGTGACTGACTGAGATCCTGAAAAGGTCGCAGTGGTTGTTAGGGACATGGTTGGAGCTGTAGAAGTTGTGAGTTGCTGTGAGGAGTGTGAGGCTTGCTCCCACAACACGGAGCATAAGCATGTTGCTCTATTTTTCCCCCTGGCCTGTTTGGTGAATTTTTGGCAGTGGGAGCAGGTTTCGACAACATGTGCCTTACCGAGGCAAAACAGGCACTTGTTATGGGTATCTGTCGATGGTAGCTTGGTCCACTTGCACACTTGCAGTGTATGTTTACTCATCCTATAACAAGGACCGTTAGGTCTAATCTCCCACAGCAGACAAGGAGAAGGGAATGGGCCCCCCAGAAAAATAAAGAAATGTGAAAAACTAACAGCACTAAATACCCACAATAAACAAACAAGAAGGAACAGAAGTGAAAGGAAAATAATTAACTAGAATTATTTTTACTTGCAGAAACTCAGATAGTGCTTAATGAAGTCAAATGATAATGAAAGACTGAGGGGATGAGGAGAGGCGCAGCTACATAGAGTGGTTGGGAGCAGGGTGGGTTCCCACCACAACAGGAGTCAAGATGCTTAGAAAGTTCCCAACATGGTCTCTGCACATGCGTGAAGTCCAGAAGTGTAAAATACAGAGACCATGTCAAAGAGCACAAGGAACCCTGGGGCTAAAGTGTGTTCTAATCAATTCTTATAAATATAAAAGATAAACTGACTTTAAGATTTACTGTGTATTATTGATGCTGTTTTGTCAAAGCCTATGGCTAGTACGTCAAAGTTTTATTATTACTGCCAAGAAAGGTAGAGGACTAACAAAGGGAGAGAAAAAGAATTCAGGTGAATGAGTGGTTACTATTATGGTGTCAAGGAGACAATTTCAGGTTCTGGGACCACAGTCTAAGCTTTCTCAAAGAAAGAAATCTGGAAGAAGATGGACTGAGAAAATTGTGTTTGGCAGAAGACTAATGGGGGACATGATAGCAATCTATCTGAATACTTGAAGGGCTGTCAGAAGAGGGCAAAGGCTTAGTTCTCTGATGCCCTAGAAGGCAGGATAACATCTAATTGTTATTAGATGTTATCTAGGATAGCATCTAATTGGCTTAAGTTACAGGAGGATGGGTTTCAGTTGAACATTAGGAGAAACCTTTTAATGGTAAGAGCAGGTTGACAATGGAACTAATTAACTGGGGGACAGGTGCGCTCTTGCTGGAGGTCTTCAGTCAGAGACTGGGCAGCCATCTGTTGGGATGCTCTAGCTCTGGATTTCTTGCATCGAGTATGAGGTTGAACTGGATGGCCTAGAAGACCCCTCCAACGCTATACTACTTTATATTTTTCATCTAGATAGGACTACATCTTTACATATAGATTTATTCCTAATCTTTTGATATCCTTAGGATATGATTGAGCTCAATTAGCCCTTAGCAAATTTTGGAATGTGAGTTACAAAAAGATCAGAGTCTGGCCTCTAGTCATATTAGTTCAGGGAGAGTTATGAGTATTCGTATGCCCGCCAGATAGCTCAATAGTCACTGATCTTTTAATTCCAAAGCATAGGAGAGCATTTTCAATGGCCTGTTTTAGCAGGAGAGTGGGTACTGAAACATTTCATTTATTGAACCAACTTGCCCTGTGGCTCAGGATCAATTAAAACAGTGGGTCACATTCTTTTATACTGCCCAAATTATTGTGATATTTGCTCTACTTTTATTGCTCCATTTTATTGAGATTGCCAGGCAGATCTGATAAATTTTGTCTCCCTTTTCTCTTCACAGATTAGAATTCATCAATGACAGCTAGTGTTGCTGGATTTTGTATTGCAGCTTGTAGGGATAGGCATGAATTAATGCAGGTTCTTAATTAGATTTTAATCCTAAGGCTATTAATAATTTATGTTGCTTATACGGCTCATTCACCACCACCCCATGCACACCTTTTCTTTCCTGACTATTTTGGTGGTGTTGGCTGTTTGCTATCTGTGTTTATGGTTGGCAAGGACCATAATAAAGTTTGAAGACTGCCCAAGTCCATTCACTGAGGGAAAGGCAAGGTTTGCAAAGCCTTCCGCCCTGCCCCCCCCCCCATGATAGGTTGTGTGAATGGCCACATAGACTACAGAATTTCAGGGCAATCCTGATCAAACCCCAGCAATTTGACCATGAGTGCCCTGAAATTCTGTGTTCTAACAGTCACCTCTGCAGGGCTCAATGATCCTAGTTAACTCTTGAACCAGAATCACCATGGTTGTGTGAACACAGCCATAATTGCTATTATACAAACAGAATTATAACTGTTATTTAACAGACTAAAATAATTGCTAGTTTACACAAACAGAACTAAGAATAAGGAAGTCCTAGGTCTACATCCAATATTCTAGGTATTTAACTACAGTAAAAACATGGAAATTGCAAGTTAAGGTGCCCACCTTCCATGCCACAGACTTTGTACTGACTGTACAGTCTTGTATATTATGCTGCTTTAGAAATAAGGCTCTATGCATTCACAACTTCACATGAGTAGACTGCACCCTTACTGCAGGTACACTCATATCCTAACTAGCAAGTAGACCCCACAACCTTATTCCTGAGAAAACCGTACATCCTCGGCTATAATAAATTTCAGCTTCACTCATAAAGAGCCCATACTTACTCATGGATAACCATGAGAGTCCACTCATGAGAAAGGCAGATTGTCTACTCATGAGTACTCATGAGGATTTCACTGGTGATTACTCTCTCACCAGTAGAAGACAATTTTCACTCACTAGTAGAACACAAATGAGTAGACTTACAGGTGAGTAGAACGTACTCAGGTCCTTACTCAGAAGGAAACCCTGAATCTTTTCTCAAGAGCAGACCTCATAAATGAGGTCTGCTCACATGTTTCAGGGTCAACCCATGAGTAAGGCTGATGTCTATTCATAAGGATGTGATGTCTACAACTACAGATATTTATCTGTAATTTTTTCAAAAAATGTTATCAAAGCAATTTATATCAATAAATACATAAATATATACTTAAGATGTTTTCCTGTCCTTAAATGGCTCACAATAGAAAGCAAGGAAGGCACACACGCATGCACCAGAAAGTCACTGGAGACAGCTGCTCTCCACTTGCAAAATATAAGAGAGCCACCAAGAAGTGCCTCTTTGCTCAGTTTTATTTATTTATTAGATTTATAAACCACCTTAAATGAAGCAGTTAATAGAGGATACCAACAAGAAACATTGAGGAGCTACCCATGAGTAAGTTCAGGTCTTTTTGCAAGAAAGGAGGCAAGGTTCTCACGAATAAGGGCATGGGGTCTACTCCCAAGTAAGTTGAGTGTAAGGTTTCAAGTCCTGCCACAGTACATAGCATTTGGGTAAAGATCTGTGTCTTGCAGGGATGATTTGGCAGAGAACCACCAGATGTACCTGTAGGAAGTTAATGTGGCTGGACTGGAGACCTCTTGAATTTCTGGCTGAACATTTACTATATAGATGGCATTTTCAGGAAGCACTGTGTCTTGAAGAGATGCATCAGGCAGACATTTATCAGGGGAATCTCTAGGGAAACTGCATTTGTTGAGAGTATACCTGAATGCATCCCTCCCCAGCCTAATCTCAAGCTCAAAAACCAAGACAAAGTGTGGGTTCATTTCTAAAGCAGCATAGTATATTTTTTCTTCATTTTAATTCCAACATAAGATATGTTATCTGATGGCAACAATGTGTAGCAAACATGTGAGCCCCTCTTTTTAGGAGCTGATATTTAAATCGCTACATCTATGCCATTTTTCAAAGTATCTGAACTTAATTTGAAAGGGCAGTATCTCTTGTCACATAGTTGATGTCTGCACATGATCAGGCAGATTAGGCAAATAGTTTTGATTTTATCACCAATAGAATATCCAGGGCTAATAATGATAGGATACTGAAACAACTCCTTATCTTAACTATACTGGCACGACTGTGTAGTGGTAATAATAATAATAATAATAATAATTAGTATTTGTATCATTTTTATTTTTCAAATCAGATTACCGTCAGTAAATAATAAACTCTTATATTGTACCTTTGAATTTTGTAAATATGTTTACAAAACACACTGTATCTGTATTCCAGAAATTAGCATTGCTACTACTTTTCATTCCCATCAGTAATGTTTATTAAACAGGTAACACTACATGCTGAACCATTCTTAAATACTGTTAGTTAGATGAACAAAATTTTATCCTGGTATATTACATGGTTTGAATGCAATCACATATCAGGGATGAACCTGGCTCTTTTTGGCTTTATTACCTGAAAGCTCCAAGTCCATGGGAAAACACAATTAAGGGATATTTTTCTTCTGGCTTGAATGCAGCATTCCATTTTGCAGGACATTTTACTGAGCCTAGGTAGAACAGAATATCTGTTTGTGCTTTTAGGGATTTGGGAATCCTGAATTTGACAGTCTCCTATAAATAGTACCACACTCCTGGAACAACATTTCTTTACTCATTCACATTCAAACTTTTGGCAGCCCAGTTTTTAGGCAATCCAAGCAGAGCCACCATGAGCTGAGCTGGTAATGTGACTGCCATTTGCACTGAACTGAACCCAGTTTGGGGCATTTTATGACCACCAGTGCTTCATGAGTTTCTGTGAATGAAAGAACCAAAACAATGTCATCTCAGCATGTTATAGACATAATCCATACAGAAGACTCAGCTTGAGTTGAGGCAGAACAGCTGAACTCAGCACAAGATAATTGACACAGACAGCTACATAACAAATATGAGTAATAAAAATGAACAACACACACATTAAAAAGTTATGTGGATGAGTTCTTAGATCCCAATGTCTGGATTCTTCCACACACATAAAATAGTATATTTATCCTTAAAGATAATACCTTGTCCAGCTTTGAGAATTTTGAGGGGGGAGGGGTGCTTGGCATGTGTTTCTCTGGGCACATGGTTATGATCCAAACTTGCCCTGGATGGGCCCAGCATAGACATTCTTTGCTTTTATTTACTACCAAGAATCAAGTTTTACCATTGTGTTTATCAAAACAAACATGAACGATAGAGTGAAAACATTTGCTAGCAATATAAGGGCAAGACTGAATCCTACACAGGGCAGGTTCACAAGAACCCACCCAGCCCCTGTGCCAGGTATCTACTTCCTTTCCAGGTTCTGATATGCCAAGATTGGTGGGTTCAGATGCCACAACCAATCTTGGCATAGCCTGCCCTACTTCCATCAGGGAATTTGCTATCTTGTAACGTACTTCAAATCTCAGTTACAGAAGTTGAGGTTCCTGATGGAAGAAGCACAGAAGGTCCTTCTAAAAATGTAGTGCCCATATATTATTACTTATTTTTCCATGTAAACCACTTTGAGAACTTTTGCTGAAAAGCGGTATATTAGTAGTAGTAGTAGTAGCAGTAGTAGTAGTAGGATGAGGGGGAGGGGTGGTAGTGCCCAGAACTGGACACAGGAAGACTGCATCACTTGTTTCAGAAACTGCATCATACAGCTGACTCTGGTTCAGTTTGTAGTCCACTAAGACACCTCGATCCTTTTTGTATGTACTGCTGCCAAAGCAGGTCTCCCCTATCCTAAACTTTTGACCAAATCTCCCAATATTTTTATTTCATCTATAAAAAACCAACATGGAATGATTCCTATTTGCTCAGGAGTCGGGGTAGCTTATGCCTTTCTCTTCACACAGTTATTTAAAATCTAAATTCCTGCCCTGCTCATAACTGGTCCATTTATCAAAATTTATGTGTGTGTGCCCTGACTGAAAGTTTTGCTAGCGGTAATATCAAAACACAAAGTAGGATGGTGATTGTGTAACTCCCTTCGTCTCTAGATTTTTCAGGCAAAACTTACTCTTTCATCTTCCACTGTGGTTTAAGATTTGCTGATTTTCTGCTTTACAACAGCCCCAGAAGATTTTATGCAAGACTGATTTCATAAGATGTGAACAGATTTTCATGCCCCACATGCTTTGAGCCCTATTTCCTCTCATTTGAGGCATACTATTCCTTGCTGCCTGAAAGCATTAATGTGTAGTTTCTGTTTTGTATTTTTACAGATACAACATTCTAGAAGAAAGGAAGAGAGCAGCTTAAGGCCACTATTATGTATAAATAATACACTTTCTTTATTGTAATCAGAGATTACATAGGCTTTGTATTGGATCCTCTTCACCAAAATCAATTTCACTAACAGTACTAATTAAAGTTGTACTGATATCTACCACAAGCATATTTTTTTCAAGTGACTTCACAGAAAATAAATTTACCTGAAAGTTGGAAATTTAAACATCAAGTCAGGAGCAAGGATATGCTTCTAACTAAAGGGTCTTCTGCGTGTCATGGCATCCTATCTGCCAGCAGTTAGCTGAGTTCTACCTCTAAAGCCTAAAATCAGCCTTGCAATGGACTGATTCAGAAGCAGAGAGCTGGTCTCTGATTTATGAGGAAAGCTTGGGAGTCTTTTGATATTCCGTGAGGGAGATTGTTGGACTTCTGAGCTAACTCATTCTCAGACTCTTCTCCAGCAAAAACATCTGCCTGAAGTCTCGACTTGAGGGAGCAGCCGTATTGAAAACAACGGTTTTAAGGTCTACCACACCCTTTCTTTTAGTTTAGTTTATCTTCTCCTGGGTCTCTTGAAATCTCTGGTTATTCTTTTTATTATATTTTGAACTCCTTTTATCTTAATATTAGCTTTTCATGGCTCCTTGTTGTTGTTTTTTTACTTTTATTTGCCTTCAGATTTTTCATCGGCATTTAACTTTGTAATACTCATTGGGTGCCTGCCTAAGATTTATGAATCCTGGCTGGATATACTGCTTGTGTCTGCTCTATAATTGGATGACAAGAAGCTTTTGTTGTGGATTTGGCATGAAGATTAAGACCTATTGGATTTAATTGCTGTTTTATAAAGAAAGATACTGCTATTCTTCTTCCTTTGTGGATTATTATTATTTTCCTCCATTTTCATTTATGTAACCTATTAAGAACAACTGGATGTACGTGGCAAGCCCTTGCCTGTTGGATTAATCGCTGTTCCTTTCTTCTTTCCTGTCTTTTTGGATTATTCCTCACCTTAGATGTTTGGAATGGGAAACTGTTTTTAAAGTGTATGTAATTTTTAATAAATATTATCTGAATTACTTGAACATTATTTGAATGTCCAGACTCTATTGGTAAAGTAGGACCTTGGATTCTCTCGGACAAACATTGGCTGTTGCTGTTATCTGTGACCTTGGACAGCTTTGTTAGAGACAGTCTCTGTGGTTTCTGTTTCAACATAAATAATTCGTGTTTTTGTGCTCCAGCTCCAATATCAACTTTTGGTTTGCCACAAGATGGAGCCAAAGACTTCAAATTGAATACCATTGTTGAACAAGGGACCTTTTGGGAAAGTATTTAATTTTATTTGTAACCTGCAACTGTTATACTTATCTTATTTTAACTTAACATCTGAGGACTATCAGATAGATTGAAATACTTCTACTTTTTTCGCTTTTATATATTTTACACATTTTGCATACTTAATTATATATTTATAGTCATATATACTAATGCTTTTAGTTTCTAGTTGCTATATATCTTTGATTATGCATTTCTGATTATTGTTGTATTTTTGCCTGGGTGCCTTTATTGAATAATTATTGACTAATAGCAATTTGAAGAGGTGTATTGATATTGGTTCTTTTTAAAGGTATTTCCATGCTCCTTATTCATTAAGTTGGTTATATGGTTATATAGAAGGTATTGGCAATGTAAAGATGGGTTTTTTTTTTAGTATTATTCTAAGGCTCTAGTCTTTGCTTATTGTTACTGTAAGGTGCTGAATCTTAGACTGGATTCCCGATATTAATTGTGTGGTTTATTTGCATTAGTTTAGGGAGTTGTTGTGTACACCTTTTTACATAGCAAGAGGGTTTGTTTGTTTTTAAACTTTCCTATTTTAGATTCCTAATAATTTTAAGTGCATTTTTTCTGTATTATATAGGGAATTCAATTACTATATACACCTTTCTAGATTTACTCTTTTTTGTTGTTTATGAAGAAATATTTTAGCATGAAATCCATAAGGAAAATGAGCAGAAAAAGACCAGGGAAAATCGAACAAGAATCTTCAACAGATATCAGTCCAGAAACAATGCCATCTCAAATAGATTCACAAGCCTTTTTTAGATTTCAACTTTCCTTATGGAATTTCATAACTTCTCTATTCAAATTGAGGATCTCAGATGAAAAAATCTGGCGATGAATTGACGAGTTTTCATGGCAACTTTGGCACTTTTCAAGCCAAAGTTACCTCAAGGTTCGAGTCAGTATCTCAGCAGCTTATACAACATGATCAACTAGGATCTCAGGTCTCTCAGGTTCAACAAGAAATTGCCCAGGAGAAAACATCTCAAATACTGGAAATCAGATGTTTAGAAAATCAGATTGAGATAGTGGAGTCCAAGGCACATGTGTGCAATCTTAAGATTAGAGGGCTGACTGAGGAATTTGGTCACATTGATAAATACTGCGAATCCAGGAGAGAAAATTAAAACCACAATTCATTCTTTCTAAAACCGCAAACAAGAAGGACCAGTCCAAATTATCAAAAGCTTTTTCCGCATCTGGGAAAATCATTGCTGACTTTGTCTTATATTATATATTGCATTCAGAACAAATTTCATATTGTCTCTCATTGGATCAAAGCCAATATGGAAGAGTCTGGTCTTTCTAAAGGTTTACACAATTTTCTATGGGTTACCAAAAAGAGAAAAGACTCAGAAATTCAATTACATACTGTTAGAAACAGTCTCTTACATTGTTGGGATAAATATCAGAACAGAATAAGTCCAATGGTCTCTCCCTTGACATCAATTTCAAATGCATATTTTTATGAAGAACATTGATATGGAAAATTTGGATTATGGGCAGAAAAATCTTGTATTTTGCAAAATTTATTAGTTGATAGAGTGAAATTAAAACCTATTCAAATGCTTATAAAGGAGTTTTTTCAAAAACCTCCCTGGTTTCAGTATATTCAAATGGGTTCAATTGTTCAACATGGATTACATCAACAAGGAGGGAAACTTAGGGATCTGACTGATTTTGAAAAATTAATTCAAAAAAATCTTGATCATTTGCTTGGTACGGTCTATCAGTTGTTATTGAAATATGATACTGAAACAGAACAAGTGAAGGTGTGTATGGTTAGATGGATGTAGAATATAAATAAAACAATTGATTTCAGTGATTGGGAATATCAATGGAAGAAAAATATTAAATTTACCCTCAATAATAATTTGAGAGAGAACTGGTATAAAATGTTTTTTCAGTGGTATGTGACTCCTATGACTATACATAAAATTGATGCCAGTTTTCCAAAAGAATGCTGGAAATGTAACCATCACATAGGGACGTTTTATCATATGTGGTGGACATGCGACACTGCCCAATCATTTTGGAAACAAATACATTGTAAAATGGAGCAAATTTTATGTATCAAATTTCCTTTTTTACTAGAATTTTTTCTTTTAAGTATGACAAAATCTCATATTCCTGTGAAGTATACTGAATTGTCTTTATATATGCTCACGGCAGCTAGGATTCTTTATGTTGCCAATTGGCGTTCCTCTACAATCCCCTCCTTAGCTGATTGGTTTATTAAATAATGGGACTATGCTTCTGTTTCTAAAGTTTTGGTTTATGTGAATAATTCTCCATCAGAGTCCTTTTTATTATCTTGGGAACCTTTCATAAAATATCATGTTCAACAAGGTCACTTTCTGTTTCCGAGATCTGGTTTTGATCTGTGATTTATGATTTCATGATTGTTCTGATCTAGTCCAGTTGGTGGAAAATGTCTTTTTTGTTATTCTTTTCTGTTTCTATTTACTTTATTCTGATAATTGATTTCTGGCATGAAACTCTGTATGCTTTGATTTCAAGAGATGGATTTTATTTCTTCTTTGTAATACTAAAAACTTTTAATAATAATAAAAAATAACTGAGACTGAGTATATAAATAAACCATCCAATCAGTATGTCCACGAATCAGGGTTTGTGCACAGACTCAGTGCTGCCAGGGTGGGTGGGAGCAGCAAGCAGGATCTTTAAAAAGGGAGGAGAGCAGATCCTTGCCTGCTCTCCATCACCCCATGCAGCTTCCTGCTGCGCCAGCTCAAGAACCCATGCACAGCCCAAGAACCCATGCACAGCGCTGGCACACGCTTGGCATCTGTGATTGCATGGACACATTTGCGTGGGCAGCATGGTCTGCACATGTGCAGACGCCATGTGCATGCTGGCACTATGCACGAGTTGCTGAGGGGAGCACAGTTGCAGCAAGAAGCTGCATGGGGCGGCGAACTTGCTCTCCTCCTTTTTAAAGATCCTGCTCGCCGCTCCCTACCTGGTGCCACCAAGCTGTGCATGAATTTGGTTTGTGCACATGCCTACCATCCGAAACTTACCAACATAGTATGCAAATATTAACTCTCCCAATGTCCGATATATATTAAGGAAATCAGATAGTCCATGATAATATTCCTTTTTGGGAATCCATATTGTTTCTTCACTACTTGTGTCATTCTGAGAAGGGTAAAACAGCCGCAAAAAACTTCCCTACAAACAAATAAAATGATTAGTTATTAAAAGCTGCTTTTTAAATGGGTAAAGAAAAGCAGTGCATGAATAAGGCTGGCAAGTTATAAAGACTCTACTTTAATCCTAATCATTTCTTAAATTATCTCGGTCTAGTTAAAATGTTTGTGGTGAATACATGTGTCTTGAGAGACTTTTAAAAGGTTGTCAGGGATGGGGAGGCTCTTTTTTCATAAGGGAGCACATTCCAGAGTCTTGGGGCAGCAAAGGAGAAGGCCCATCCCTGAGTAGCCACCAGACAAGCTGCAGGCAACAGAGGAACCTCTCTAGATAATAACAATGGGCAATAGTGCTCATAGTGAAGAAGTTATCTTAAATTCCCTGGGCCTAAGCTCTTTAGGGCTTTATAGGCTACTAGCTAGCCAAGGCGCAGAGCATCTGCGCCTCTAGTTCCTTTTTTCTCCCCCCTCCCTCCCAGCCTTTCCCCCTCCCTTTAGTCTCTCCTGCCGTTCTCGGTCCCCCTCCCTCATTCTCGGCCCCCCCTCATTCTCAGCCCCTCCTTCTCACCCCCTCCCCCCTCTTCCCTCCTCTCAGCTCCCCCCACCATTCTCAGCCCACTTTGGGGCTCTCTGCGCAGGTGCAAAGAGGACTGAAATGGGCCGAGTATGGCCCAACCAGTCATTCAGGTGGCAGGTGGGCCCAAAGAAGGAGGTTTCACTGCCCTCTCCCATGCCTGCTTGACCGTCCTCCTTGCAAGTAGGCAGGTTGGAGGTGATGTGCACTCTCCTGCCTGCTTCCAGTGGAGGCCGCAGGTTGGAGGTGGCGCTTGCTACCGCTGGACCTCCCCATCCCCTGGGTGCTGCTTACTCTCCCCACTGCCCACCCACCGTTTTGTCTCTTCAGATGGCTGCCTGGCCAGCCACTGCCCGCTGCTTCCTCTCCCCTGCCAGCTGCCCACCCATCCATTCACATTTTTTCTGGCTGCCCACCACTTTTTCTACCCCACCAACTGCTGCTTTTTCTCCTCCCCCGCCCCCAGCTGCCGCTTTCTCTCCCTCTCCACCTGCCTGCCCATTCGCCTTTTATTCCCCACCACTGCTGTCATATTCCTCTCCTCCTCCTAACAGCTCGCTCATGAACTCTTGCGAGAGCTGCTACGCATGGGATTAGCCATGGGTATGCCTTAGAAAATTATACAGATAGATAGATAGATAGCACCTAGAATTAAACAGTTTAATTCTGATCATCCAAGATATACAATTCTTCAGTTCCCAGAAGTGTTACATGACAAGGAAACCCCAAAGGAATGGAATGCATGCTTTGGGAATCTTCAACCATAACGCTGAAAACTAGCTGTTGCACCTCGTACTGACACATAGGCCCAAACAGTGCTAGAACTAAAACATTCATTTTCTCTGCCTCTCTGACATATTCTTTGGATATTTAGCCTACATCTCAGACTAGGAGGACTCAAATCAGTTCAACCCCCTCTTGATTTAGGGGCTGCAGCGTAGAGGATTTTTTTCTGGTTTTGTTTTGCTTTAAATGCCATCATTGATATGCTTTCCTTTCTTATCCTTTGCCTTCCTGTTCTTTCTTTATACTTATAAAATATTAAATTTGGTGTATGGTTACTGGAATGTATTTTTGTTTGTAACCACAAGGTGGGACAATATACAATTCCATATACTGTATACAAAAAGATAAATAAGGAAATTGCAGCATCTAATTACTGCAAACTTCAATCACCTCTAAAACATGTTCTGACTACGGGCCAGTTCTACTAGGCCCCTGAATGCAGATACTTAATAAACGTTATAGTGAAAATTATAGTACTGGACTGGTGACATCTCATAATACATGTCCCTTGAATACCTTTATCTGACAACATACCTGAGTACTATCACCAGTCATGAGGTCTGTACATCCAACAGAATAAGGACCTTTCCCTTCAGGGATTCTATGAGTCATGCTCCCCATCATCCTGGTGCTTTAACAAGTAAATCTGGAAAGCAAGATAATCTTGTAGTGAACTACAGTAAACTGGTACTTTTCTGAGGGAACATGATACAGCAACCTTAAGCAAGCTAAGTAGATCTGGATATGGTCAGTGCCTGGATGGGAGACAGCCCAGAAAGTCTATGTATGCTGCCTTGAATTCAATGGAAGAAAGGCAGGATACAGTGGCTGGCATCGAGTACAATGTACCACAAGTGTTACTGAAGTGTCCGCACTGCTGCTCTTGTGTGAATACTTAAAAATGCACAATTGTAGTTGTGTGACTATACTTCATTATTTCCAATTGAAAGGATGGATGCCAATATAAAAACATGGATAATTCTGAAAAGCGCATTCTGTATTTAGCTGAATCACTTTCTCCAGAACAGTATAACAATGTCTTGAAACTGAAAAGTTTCAGTTTGAGGTAGTCACATAATATCTATATATTTAAAAGCCTTAGGACATATGTGGCACACCTCGCGAGAGTTAAGAGAGTTGTCTAAAGGAAAGAGAATCCATGGAGTAGGGTTGAGCGGTGCTTGGAGGGGCAGCTGCTGCCGAAGAGGAAGGGTCGAGGAAGACGAGGAGGCAGCAGCAAAGAAAGAACAGGAGACATTGAGCAGGCATCCGTTGCCCTGCTGAGACTCCTCGCAAGGACGGACGATCCAGGGTGGAAGAACTCACTGAGGGCCATCCGTGCAGGCCAGAAAGGAAGCCCCAGCTCGGCCATTCTCCTCATGAAGAGCCTTGGCAGGCCAACAGAGGCTAGCCTGAGGTGTGCTCTCCTGCCCCAATCGACCGACCTCCTCGTGAGGAGACTCAGCATGGCGACATGATGGAGGCCGGTGGTAGAACTTTATCTAGGCTGCTGCGATGCTGCTCTAGCTGAGTGAGGGGGAGACTGCCCGAGGATAAGTGAGCAATAAAGTCCTAGAGAGAATATGTGCTGTGTGGGATAAGCTAGTATATATTTATTACATGGTTTCTAATATTCCATGTCTTTGTTACACTGGGAACCAGTTTTGGGAAGACAATTCATTGTAGTCTCATGGCTTTGTTACCAGACAGCTGACCCTCCATCTTGAATTTCAGCTTTAAATCTGAGCAAGACTGTTGTAGAGAAAGATGCTTGGTGCCAGAAGGGAAGCAGGCCTCTGTTTGGACTAGGGGTGTGTAAGCCGAACTGACCAGGCCTGGGCTCGTCCAAACTGGGCCTCGTCCAGCCATTGAGCTGACCAAGCTGGCTCAGGGGACATACTTGTTAGGGGGCCTTTACAAGTAAAGGGGGATTCCCTCGACTAAGAAAGGGGGCCAGCAAAAGAGGAATATTTACCTTTGGTTGCACAGAGGCCCGGAATGGGCTGCAGCCAATCTAGCCTGTCATTTAGGAGGTTGGTGGGAAGGGGGTGTAGGAGGAACCCGCGTCGCTGCCTCTGATGTCACTGCCATTGTTCCCTCCAGCGAGAAACTAAAGGTAAATGTAAGGGGAATCCTAGCTGGATTCCCCTTTACAAGTATATCCCCGAAGCTGGCCTGCGAGCTGGTTCTTTGAACCGGGGGCAGTGCAGTTCGAACTTGGACCACCCACACCAAGGTGGCTCAATGTCGAACCCAGCTTGATGTGAGCCAGCTTGCACATCCCTAATTTGGACCAGAACAGCAGAGTCGTGGAACCTAAGCTGGTACACACAGCCTGGAGAGGCACTACACCCACCCTGAACCCTTGAATGATTCAAGGAGGGCGGTCCTGTTCAAAATCAGATCACCTGAACCAGGACGGCTCAATGTCGAACCTGGCTTGATGTGAGCTGGCTCGTATATCCCTAATTTGAACCAGATCAGCAGTCACAGAACCTGAGCTAGTACATGCAGTCTGGAGAGGCTGCACCCACCCTGAACCCTTGAAATCTTAATAAAGCTGAATTTCCATATGGAGCAAACAGGGATCTTAGACAAAAGACAAGACCTGAGAAACAGTAATCCTACCCTAAAATGCAATCAAGGTAAGCTATAAAAGAATTTAGATTTGGCATATTAGTGCCTCCCTTTGGTATGGGTGATCCACCTGAAATGCAACACTTCCTCCCATGGATTTCCCTCTGCCTCCACAACAGAGATTCCTAATTATCTCCTCAGATTCTTGCCCATCTTCACAGCTCCTGCTAGAGACCCTGGAAGGAAAAACCTATAAATAGGCTCAGCTTTCAGACACATGCATGTGGCTTTCTTACAGGGGAATGTAGTGGTATGGTCTGCCCTCTACTGCTCTGAAGCCTTACCCAGCTAGCTACATGCTCACTTTGCTATTCAACCCCCTATATCCCTCTCAAGCTGAATCACTGGGCTGCTGAGTTCCAATTTTGAGCTGAAATCACTGTCCTGTGGGCTTTTTGCAGGGAGCCCTACATAAGACTGCTTACGAAAAAACAACAACAGCAGACTACCACATGGTACTGAGACTACTAGACAGTGCAAACCAGCACATATTTAGATGATGAACCCTGGCCTAGGGCAAGTTCCTTCAACTTTTCTGTCTGCATGAAGCGAAAGGAGGAAATTTTTTAGCAGTGTTATTTGGGAGAGCTTGAAGGCTGAATAATGGCAATGTCACAGCCTAATCTTTTCTATCAGTTTCCCTGGATGGCAGGAAATTATTAATTACATGGACTGAGATCGCATAACAAGTGAAATAAAGTTGTTGAAAGACCAACAAATATTAAAAATGCAGTATGCAAGCTTGCTTGCTAAGGGTTTTTTTCCCTGTTGGACAAACATGGCCACCTAAGAAGTTTAATGCAAATTAAGCAGCAAAGTAGGGAGCATTCAGATCCACACCTCATTAGGTAGACTTTGAGGTACAAAGGTCAGCAACTTGCTCTGCCTGATGTGCATATTTCCTTGCAAAAATCCCATTGTGTTAGAAGTAGTAGCAGCTTGTGCCCACGAGGGGGCTGCCGATCCCTCCATGCCTACATCCAGCAGCAGCTCTTGCTCTCGCAATCTGCCTACTTCTTGCAATACTGCTCCATGTAGAAAGAGAAGGGGCTTGTTTGCTACACGGTCAAGCTGGAGGAGCGGGGGGGGGGGAGATATGCAGAGGAAAACTCATGGAGGGAAAAGAGGCGGCAAGGAGGGCAGTATGATAGTGGAGGAAACACGGAGTACTGGCACAAAGGGCGGAATTGCTATGAAGCAGTCATTGAACCACCTTTCTCTAGGAGCCACAGTTAAATTTCTAAGGTTAAGTCTGGGGTTTATCTCCTGAGTGAACTGTTTTTCTCTGAAGTCACGGTTAAATTTCTAGGTGCCACGGTTACCTGGTGCCCAGGCTTTGCCAAGCTCTACAAAGGGTTTCTGGGGAGAGGACCAGAGACGCTCACTGTGAGCCTAAAGCCCCCACAAATCCTGAGTGGATCTTGCAGAAAGCAAGGACAGAAAAAAAGGAGGCTTAGCCATACTCTTGAAATGACCCAGCTAGTGGTGAAGTGCTCTATTGGATAGCTTTGTACTCCAGGAAGATTGTCTCCTGGGAAAACCTAGTGGGATGGGTTTGCTTTACCATGGACAGTGAGGAAAACGAACAAATGGATCCTAGAACAAATCAATCCAGAATTTTCACTTGAGGCACAAATGACCAGGCTCAAACTATCATACTTCAGACACATTTTGCGAAGACCCAGCTCCCTTGAGAAGTTCATAATGCTTGGGAAAGTTGAAGGAAAGAGAAGAAGAGGACGACCAGCAACAAGGTGGGTGGGATCGATTACAAAAGCAATGAATGCACCACTGAGAGACCTTAAAGGCCAAGTTGAAGACAGATCATCCTGGAGAGAATCGATCTATGTGGTCGCTAAGAGTCAACACCGACTTGACAACACTTAATCAATCAATCAATCAATCAATGGTGTACTACTACTACTACTACTACTTATATACTGCTTTTCAACAAAAGTTCTCAAAGTGATTTGCATAGAAATATAAATAAGATGGTTCCCTCTTACAGATGAGTTCACAATCTAAAAAGAAATATAAGGCAGACACCAACAACCACCACTGGAAGGATGCTGTGCTGGGACTCGATAGGGACAATTGCTCTCCCCCTGCTAAATATAAAGAGAATCACCACTATAAAATGGTGTGCCTTCACTTGTAGCAGTGACACTGCCTGCTCAATTGCAGTGTGCCTCCTTATTACCCTTCCAAAATGGATGGGATTCGTATATCCAATTAATTAATTTAATTTAATGACAATCTAACATCTGCACCCAATTTACGGGCAGCAAAGTTGCTCTTAATAATTTCTTTTCTTATTGGAGAAAAGAAATTACAAACAAGAACTCTGTGAAATAAAATTTAAAAAACACCAGTTGGTATTCATCACCATGTGCTCAGTGTCATCAAGAGGCAAGCAGACCAAGGTTCTCCAAGTAAGCAGGGAAAGTTATTTATCAAATATACTCTTTGTCCCTTCCAAAGAATTCTTCCAGGACAATACTCTAAAATACCTGCCATTCAATTAAAGAAATAATTGCATTATGTTTGTAGCTCCCCACAAAAGCTCTGATATATCTTCAGTGCTTCAAACACAAACACACACACACACACACACACACACAGCCCTCTGTTACTTCTAATTAAGGACCGGATGTGAAGACCAGGATCACTGGCAAGAACTAATCACCACAACTATTTATTTTTAAAGGAAGATACAGAGAGGTCATTCAAACGACCTCACGTGGCCACTGGGGAGGTCTGCGGGGACAGGAGCTTGCCTGCTTTCCCTGGCAGAGGAGTGGCAGCTTCTTTTCCTTCACCACACCATGTGCCCAAACAACCAGCGTTGTGGCACAGGCAAAAGCTGGGAGAAGGAGGACTACCTCCTCCTGCATCCCAGATTGCCCCGCAGCAGGAATGTGGCAACTGTTCACATTAGAGCAGCAGCTGCACTCAGCGTGGCCGCTTCTTCCCCAGCTCCCTGCTGAAAATGGCAGTGGGCCAGGGGGAAGCCTATTTACCTAGGGGCGACTGTGATTATGCACACCATCGCCTACTGTGGTGGTAAACCCTAGGTTAAAAAACAGAGCTACTACATTTTGGAGCAGCCGGGAGCGGAGAGTGCCTGGAGTTCCAGGCGGCACTAAAAACAAAATTTCAATTGCCGAACACAGGAGAATCCCGGTATCTGTGAGGTTCTGTTCTCCACTGCAACTGCGGATAACGGAACCGCAGATAATGAGGCATTGAGACTGACTGAATGCCTTGGTACTCAGGCATTGAGACTGAGTATCCACAGTTCCCCACCCCGCAAGGAACCTAACCCCCACTGAGTCTCATTCTAACGGGGTTAGGTTACTAGAGGGTGGGGGAGGCCAAAATAGTGCAAAAAATGGTTAAAAAAACACAAAGTGCTGTACAGTGCTCTGTAAGTCCTCAAATGTTCAGTGGTGCCCCCCAAAAGGCCCAATTCTTCCATTATTTGGCAAATATCATGGTTTTTTAATTTTTTGCTTTTAAAATGAGCCACAAAATGGCTTCTGTGCTCAAAATGGCAGCCGGAAATGACCGTGGAGGTCATTTCCAGCCACCCTGATACACGGTATTAAACCTCCCCCCACCCCAATTTATTTCCACGTATGCTGAGGTTGAGTGTCAATTACTGGATGCTGGATCCACGAATGGCAAGGTTCTCCTGTGCTTTTAATAAACTACAGTTATTTATTTATGTATTGCTCTCTCACTCTGTCTACACACACACACACACACACACACACACACACACACATCCCACTTTTCATTAAAATAATTTCAAAGTGGTAATGAATGGGGTGGGGTGCATTATGATGTCAGGACCAAAAGAGAATGTAATGGTTATTATAGTTCTCTAGAAATATGAACTCAATTTCTGTTACCTAGAATTAAGATGTTTTGACAAAGGATAGGTCACCTTATTCACGGAACCAAACAACCCACACCCCATTTCAAGTACAGAAAGCATTGCTCATGTCTGATTACTAGGACACTATTACAAGTAATAACAACTAGAGAAATTGTTTAAGATGGGTACTAAACACTGCAGGACTACTGCTTAAAAGGGGCTGCAGGAAAAATTTTAAAAATATGGTTATGTATTTTTAATAGGGAGAAATGCTGTGGCTTATGTTCAGTTTGGTTCATCATTTCTGTCAATGGTAGAATTTCTGTAGTTATCACAGCAATGTAATTCAAAGGCAGACCTAATTATACTTAATTATAGCTGTTTAATTATTATTATTAAATAATTTTAAACAATTCATTATAACTTATTTTTGAAACACTCTTTAAGTGTTCCTTCTGTAGGATAATTATCTACTTATTTAAGAGAGCTAGTATAGTACAGTGGCTGAGTGTGAGCTGGGAAGTCTCCACTTCCAGTCTCACCCCTACCACAAACCATTAGTGGTCCTTGGGCAAGCCACTGTTCTCTCAGACCACCACTGGCAATATAGGGATAACAATGACCTGCGGTCTACTTGCTTACAAAGTATCCATAAAATATCAGCACTAACAATTCCTATCTTGCCAGCAGCAGATTTAGGCATAATTCATCTTAAGATGAATCTGCGCCGCAAGACACAAAATAAATTGGGTAGTTAACAGAATAATTCTGTCTAATGTGATATGCAATTAACATAACTATAAAGCATATTGTAAATTAATCCACAATATAAATTCAGTGTTGGACTCTTGAAACTTTCAACCCCAGATATTTTGGCTGGGATCCAAAGCAGCATTCCAACTACCCTGTACATATGAGATCTGTTTAACTAACCCCAATTTCAGACCAACCCCTTCCCACATCCCACACAAGCTGCTCCTGAAGAGATAAGGACTCTCTGGAGTAATTATCTATATGTGTTGAGACAATTTGTCAGAAGAGGAAAAACAACCCTTCCTCATATATGTAGAGGTGTTATGCACATGTGCGCATTGCCTTATTTTAATTCCATCCTTTCAATTTAAGTATACTAATTCAATTTAATACCACTTTTTGTTGTGGACAATTCTGTTTTTAAGAAGAAAGTAATTCAGACTGTTGTGTGTGTTTTTTTAAGGTTAGTATGCTAGTCTATGGAGTGCCTCGCATCAAACATTAGAAGCATGGGAATAGGAATTATCATGATCTGTTCAAAACTGATCACTGCTGCCCACACCTTTTCCTGGTGACTAAACTGTAGTTACCCAAATCCTCAATGAAGCATGAGAAAACCTTTGATATGAGTATGTGTGTATTTTTAAACCAAGAGGGGCATTAAAGCATGTGTTTAAATGCAGGGATCCATAAATGTAGGCTTAGCTCAGCAACCAGCCGTTATTCGTATCACCACCAATCCCCTTTACCTATCAGATCCTTTTCTTGCACTCAGGCAGAGAAGCAGGTCTTCTATCATTTGCATTGGGATATGGACTTGGTAAGAAACAGTGGGAGCCCTCTCCTACTGCTCAGAGAGGATTCCTGCTGTTTCTTAACTTCTCAAAAATGGCCGTGGAAACTGGACTTCTGGGAAGGAGATCTGTGTGGTCCGGGATGTTCTGCTCGCCAGAGGGCTAGCAACAGCAGAGGCAGCGCGTGGTTTCTTTTAACAGTGCCACTCTTCACAAACCACAAAATGATTCACGGTTTAACTGTTGAGATAACTCTTGCCAATTAGCAATCTCAGCAAACTTTTAAACAATCTAGTCTAACTGCTCTGTCTTCCCAATTGCTGCCTGCAGAGTCTCACAGTTTGTTTCCAAAAATCACACTCAACTATGTGATGCTGTTAATGCTATCAAAATGTGACATAATTTCCAAAGCAGAAGTTAGGGAAGTTACTATTCTATGCATTTTAAATGTGCACCACTGAAACGCTTTTACTGTGGACGTTAGGTAAAATACTTTCAGATCAAGCAGAAACTCCCCCCACCTCCAATCTAAAGAGTGGGTAGGGTTTTTTTGGTTTCCCAAATGGGGGGTTGTTTTTAAAATCAGTGCTGACCATACATGGTTAAATACATGATAATCTGACAACAGTTTAATTATTTAATTTATTAAATAATATTTACATCCCAACCCTGAATGGACTCCAGACTTGCATTAGGCTACCATACTTACACATGACGTTATACACTTTTAACGTCAGGAACAGATAAGCCCTTAAGGAGTCTAGAATAGTCTCTCAATATTTAAAAAGAAATCCTTTCTGCACTAAAACGATAGCAATGTTTGTGTAATTAGTAGATACAGAAAATGGCAACAAGCAGAACAGTTAAATTATTTTTAGTTGAAAGGCTGCCATGCTTCACACATTTGCTGTTGAGCACTGTGGTAGAAGAAGCAAGAGAAAAACAATGAACAGGAAATCAAGGATCAAAGCTTTTTGGTTTGATCAACACAACTTCCTTCTTAGGTATTCAAAAGCTTGGTACATTTTGCATCATTTGGTCTGGTTTTGATCTTAATCTGAAATGGAGGAAGGAAGACTGTGTTATGCTAGCTTTTACTTTATCTGAGGTGACTTTTTTGTTTTGATCAGCACACAGCTCTATCGGCGTTTCATTGCTACCATTACAGATTAGTTTGAAAGAGTGGTGTGCACTCTAAAGCCATATAAGAGCCTCTCCTGACATTATATGACACAGCCTCTCAGAACTCACTCGATAGCTAACTGCAGCTAATTCCAGTTCTTTGATTAACCCAGCTGTAGGATACTTGCATTTCCAAGCACATTTGACTCATTCATGTGTTACATTTTCAAGTGTAAGCTTTTTAAAAAATGTACGAAGTAGCTCATCCTTAGCTTGGCAAGCTTTTAAGGTATTTGTGGAATGTTCAAAAGGCACATATGTAGCCTTTTAAATGGGAATTATACAGACCACACTGTGAGAAATAGTAAAACAATGATGTACAACACAGTCTTATGAACATTTACTTGGAAGAAGGTCCCATGAAAGGTAGTATGCTGTTGAGTCGGTGTTGACTCCTGGCGACCACAGAGCCCTGTGGTTGTCTTTAGTAGAATAGAGGAGGAGTTTATGTTTAATACTCCCTAATAAATCTGTTTAGGATTGCAGCCTTAATGACTTAATGACAGCAACCTAATATTTGTGAGTAGTGTAAGGTTTGGCACTGTGTGATCTTTCATTCACTAGTTTGCAAATAAACAAGGACTCTAGAAGCTCAATACTAAAATTTTGGAGAGGTGATCAGTGAAGCAATCTGAACATGAAATGGTTATCACTGGGAGCCTAGAGTCATTGTTAGTTGTCATCAATTTGAAAAGCGGCAAATAAAAGTAAATTTGCTTGTTGGCAGCTAATCCCAGATCCTGATTTTGACAATTGTATACAGTGTACTATTTAACAATGCAAGTTAATAGAGAGGTAGACATGCAGCATGATTCTATGTATGATTACCCAGAAGTAAATCCAACTGAGTTCAATAGGGCTTACTCCCTAGAAAGAGTGTATAGCAGAGGTTTTCAGACTTGGACCCCTTGATGTTGTTGGACTGCAACTCCCATCATTCCTAGCCACAATGGCCTTTGGCCATTCTTCTAAGGATGATGGGAGTTGATGCAGAAAGGTTATGCGAATGCATACTGGCAACTGCAATCCTATACACCAGGGTTTCTCAAACTTGAGCCCCCAGCAACATAACTTGGCAGATGTCTTGCGGCAAAGAAGAACCATAGGCTTATATATCTGGAAACTGCCTCTTCACAGCACTCACAGAATGCTTGTTACTGGGAAAGTAAAATTCTCCCCAAAATTAGTGCAGCCCACATTCCCATGAAAGATGTATAACTCCTTACCAGTGTTCTCTCTAATTTCCCCCCCATCTGCGTGCAGAATAAGTTTTGTTCTGGGCAGCAGTATCAAGGCAGTGTGTGTGCATGTGCATTCAGGATGGGGCCTTCCTGATTTAACTTGAGCATGATCTACAATTAACTGAGTGGACATTAAGGCATGTGTGCACACATATTTTAAAGAGGGAACACTGCTCCTAACAGTGATGAAGATAAACTGGAAGCAGTTCAAGAGATCTGTCTTCATTCCAGACAGGCCATTTTGCCCTGGCCTAGGATTTCCATCCTCTGTCACTATACTCCTTATTCCAAAGAGCCTTGTATCTCTTTATTGGTATTGTCCTCTTTCACCTTTGTATAATATATTTTACTTGGATTATAAACCATCTGGGAACATGCAATACACTGTTGATGTAGCCAGTACACAGACAATTTAAATCAAATTTTACAACAAAAGGGTAAGATATTTACATTTTCACAAATATGGTACATGCAGAAATTATGCATTGTGAACCTTGGGACAAAGGAATAATGCAAGCAAAAAACCGCTATGACATGAGGCATCACCACTTAACTCCCTATGCAAAGTTCTTCAGCTGGTGAGTTGTGACTAACATTGAGCTGTCTCCCAACTAAAGACTGGTCGTATACGTAGCAGCACCACTGCCACTTTCTATTTTTTATGAAGAGGAAGAAAGCAAAAATGACAGGGAGAAATTGACACATACAGGTGAAACTGGGAAAATTAGAATATCGTGCAAAAGTCCATTAATTTCAGTAATGCAAATTAAAAGGTGAAACTGATATATGAGACAGACGCATTACATGCAAAGCGAGATAAGTCAAGCCTTAATTTGTTATAATTGTGATGATCCTGGCATACAGCTCATGAAAACCCCAAATCCACAATCCCAGAAAATTAGAATATTACATGGAACCAAGAAGACAAGGATTGTAGAATAGAACTTATCGGACCTCTGAAAAGTATACAGTGTACTGTGCTTGACTGGCCAGCAAACTCGCCTGACCTGACCCCATAGAGAATCTATGGGGCATTGCCAAGAGAAGGATGAGAGACATGAGACCAAACAATGCAGAAGAGCTGAAGGCCGCTAATGAAGCATCCTGGTCTTCCATAACACCTCATCAGTGCCACAGGCTGATAGCATCCATGCCACGCCGCATTGAGGCAGTAATTGCTGCAAAAGGGGCCCAAACCAAGTACTGAATACATATGCATGCTTATACAATTGAAAATTGATTTTGTATTGCAGGTTGGGATTAAAGGTGGGTCTGATGATTGAAAAGTTTAGAGACTAATGCACTATGCTGATCTTAAACCCAAAGGTTGCAATCCTATGAGTACTTGACTCCAGTGAGATCTACTTCTGATTAAATATGTGCAAGATTAGCTGTAAAGTTCGTGTCTTACTGGAGTGTTCTGGAAGGAAGTACTAACATCATCAAACCTTTAACTTAAACTCAAGTTAAAATTTTGTGATTTGATGTAATTGTTTTATTTGTAATTCATCTTGTTAGTCTTTTCTCAGAGGAAACGTGGAATATAAATAATTTAACCTATTTCCTGCTCTTGATAAGCCACCTAATGGCACAGCAGGGAAATGACCGGCCTAGTGAGCAAGAGCTTGCTGGTTCGAATCCTCACTGGTATGTTTCCCAGACTATGGGAAACACCTATATCGGGCCGCAGAGATACAGGAAGGTGCTGAAAGGCATTATCTCACAGTGTGTGGGAGGAGGCAATGGTAAACCCCTCCTGTATTCTACCAAGGAAAACCACATGGCTCTGTGGTCACCAGGAGTAGACACCGACTCAAACTGCTCTTGATAACAAGCACATTCTTAATACAAAGGAAGTGAATGTACACCGAGAAGCAGGCTTTTTGACACGAGAGGCATCTATTTGAGCATTTGAGTGCTGAGGAGAATAATACAAATGTTAATTTGTATTTACTGAAGATACACTATTTTTCAAATAACTCAGTATATCATACATACATACAGATCAGAGATTGGTTTGTCTGGTATAAAATAGTGCAAATGTATTCAGTATTTGTCACAGATACCTGTAAATATAAATATTTGTCCCCCTGCTCCTTTTGTGTGTAAAAAACCCCCCACAACTTTTAATGAAGTCAATATATCATATCAGTAAAAAGCAGTCATGTCTTTGTTTCGGTAGAATCAGAAGTCCTCTGTGCGTGTTTTGGTTCTGAAATAAATACATGTCCATGTGACCATCTTCTCACATTTTCACACTTTTACCAAATGCATCTTCACACCCATGACAGTAAAAAACTAACGTGGAAATAACCACATTAGCTCAAACTGAGCAAAAAAAAAAATTCCTAACACAAGGCAACATTTAAACCTTTACACATTTTAATCCTGAAAAGTTTGCAGGGGGAAGAGCAGATGGACCACATCCCTAGTGCTGCTGCCACCCAGTAGTTTCCTGGCAGGCTCTCTGTGTTTTTAAAGAGCTGTACAACAAAACAAAACAAAAACCACGAGGTCCAGATTTGTCTAGCCTGGAAATAAATTGAGTGGGAGGCTACACCTCTTTCTGCCTGTAACGGAGCTGTTCAGGGTCCAAGGCCCCTTTAGAAAGGGAAAAGGTGGCAATCCTACTAGCTTAGGCACTGGAAGGAAAGAGGAATCTCCAGGGAGAGTAGAGCCATGTTCTAAGGCGGTATACAATCCTATTTCAATCCCGCGCCAGACAAAGGAAGACAGTTTTCGCCCTGAAGGCAAAGAAGAGGAGAAAAACCAGACCTGGCGCGGTTAGTGGTGGGTCTCTCTCCACAAACAGGGTCCCCGTTTGAAATCCGCCCCTCACCCTCTGACGGAGGCGCCGTCTCTCCCTCCGCCATGGCGCCTACCTGGTCTGCTCTTCGCCCCGGGAGCGACTCCCGCTTTCCTGGAGAGCAGCTCCGGGCACGGGAAGGCTCCTTCGGGCCTCGGGGCGGTGTGTACAGGCAGGCGGAGTGGGCAGAGGGAGCCGCGGTGTGATGGTGGCCGCAGCGGCTTCCTCCAGGCAGGGACCGGAGGGAGGGGCTGAACGCGGCCTCCCTTCAGCTGCGGCGGCCTTTGCGCCCTCTCGCCCGGAGGCTGACTGGAAAGCGTGGAAAACGTGAGAGCGCCCTAGCTCACGGGGCTGTGTCTGACATCTGCCTGCCCTGCGTGCCGCTTCTTGGTGGCGGGGAGGGGGGGGGGTTTCCTCCCGCCCAAGTGCTGCGCAAGGGTAGGGAAACCGTGTGTATGTGAGCCGGCTGCTCCCACTTTCTCAGGCCAGCTGGTTTGCCCCACGTACAGATTTGCAAAAGGTTGCAAGGAAGCACCTCGAAGTCTGTGACCCGAAGAATGGTCACAAGGCTGGGTCCCCTGATGTCACGCGGTGGGCAGCGTTTGAAAGACAAAAAGGGCACAGGCCGAGCAGAGCCCAGCATGAAAGCAAAGTCCCAGAGAGATGAAGACTTGGACTACTGGAAACACCGGGGGCGGGGAGAGGAGAACATTCTTCTTATTCTTCGAGGGTTTGATGCTACGCAGGGAAGTTGGAGAATTGAGGCGCGGTGGGGGGCCTCATCTATCTATCTATCTATCTGATTTTTATATCGCCCTTCCAAAAATGGCTCAGGGCGATTTACGTTAAAATAAAAACAATTAAAATCAATTAACAGTCAAAAACTATAAAAACAACAGAAAAGCAATTAACAATTAAAACATTTAGAACAGTTTTAAAACCCTGGAAGACCAGGCTGAACATTTAGAACAGTTGAAAAACTCTGAAAGGCCAGGCCAAACAGATAGGTTTTAAGGGCTCTCCTGAAGTCCAATAATGAATTTAGATTACGGGGGTTTCTGCCAGGAGTGCATTCCACAGCCCAAAAGCAGCTACAGAGAAAGCTCGCCTCTGAGTCGCCACCAGACGAACTGAAGAAGGACCTACTCAGATGACCTTAATGTGCGGTGAGGATCATGCAGAAGAAGGCGCTCTTTAAAACAACTCTGATTATTTTGCAATATGTTCTCTGAGAATGATGAGTCACACTTTAAAGTCCTGATTTAAAATCATACTAGCTGAACCAGGCACAGAGCATCTGCACCTCTAGTTTGCCGCTGCCATCCCAGCCACCGCCGCCATCACCGTCTTCTTCCACCTCCCCCCCAGCGCCCGCCCGCCAGCCTCCCTCCGCCACCATTTCCCTGCTGGTGCTTCCCCTGCCCATCTGTTGTCTGGCCAGCCGGCTACTACTTCCCCTGCCCACCCGCTGCTGCTGCTTTCATCCCAGCTGGCCAGCCGCCCTCTTCCGTTGCCCATCAGCAGTTCACCGATGTTTTATTTCTCGGCCAGCCAGCTGGAAGCCACCGCCATTTTTTCCCTTCCCACCCATCCCCATCGCTATCCGGCAGCTACTCGAACTCTTGCAAGAGCTGCCACACATGCGATTAGTGACGGGCATGCCTAAGAGAAATATATACAAAGATTGTTAGAGCCAATAGCAGTGCTGCAGAACTCCTAGATCTAAGATTTAAAAGTAGTCATGTTAGTGATGGTAGTGGTAGTGATCAGAACGGGGCGTAGCTATAATTGAGTGAATGGGTTCAAAGAACCTGGACCCCCAAGCTCTAGAGAGAGCCCGCACTCCAGATCCACCCCTCCCTATTTTCTTCATTATCTCCCTCCCTCTGAAGGGCCACTGGGGAGAGGGGTGACAGGTCACTTCTCCCCTGGCTACGCCCCTGTAGTGATGATGGTGGTAGTGATATTGCTGCTGTATTTGTCATGATAACTAAACCATATACCCTCCAACTGTTGATGCCTCCAACATTCCAGTTCCAAAGTTCACTGCCTGCCTGGGCAATTCCACCTGAAGGTCTACGTCACCTCACCTGCTGCGTTTGTTTACTCTGCAATAAGAGTAAACAGTGTTGGTATGTTTCCTAGCCTGATTTAATATCCAGGTGCGTTTGTTCTTTTGACTAAAGACGTACAGTAATTGAAAACATTTGAATTGCATTATGAGTATATACTGTATTTTCCTGAATCTAAGGCTAGGGTCCCCCCCCACAAGTTCTTTGATGTTGGAAATTGGAAGGGTCATCTTAAATTCAGAGTCCTTGTCTTTTCAGGTAAATACAGGTACAAACATCTGTTTTTCAAGGGGGTATCTTGAATTCAGAGTCATCTTCTATTTGGATAAATACTGTATTTGCAACAGTTCAAAATGAGCTTTGCCAGTGTATGAAACAAAATACTGTGCACTGCATATGCATACATGCATATGTACTACAGAAAAAGTTCACCCCCTTTTGGAGATTTAACATCTAGAAACCCCAGGGAACAGAGAAAACTAAATCTTGAAGATTGACACTCTAGCAACTTCTGATAACAAAATATTAATAATAAGTCATCCCCCAAAGTAAAAAATAGAGACAGTGGTTTACTAGTACCAGAACATATGGATAGTTGGAGCATCCGTTAAGCAAGCAATACTCATTCTGATGTTGGAAAGGTATTTTTTAGCCTATTTTCCAGTAGGCTTATGAGATCACCCGGCATTCTTTGTGTGTGTCTGTGTGCCCCCCACCTCCATCAAACTTTTGAGGCGCAAGTGAGCTAACTTGTAAACCACTTAACTGATTTGAATAAAATTTGCTACGGCTGTAGAGACATGGAACATAGGAAGCTGCCATATACATTTGTCCATCTATCTCAGTATTGTCTTGACAGACTGGCAGCGACTTCTCCAAGGTTGTAGGTAGGAATCTCTCTCAGCTATCTTGGAGAAGCCAGGGAGAAAACTTGGAACCTTCTGCTCTTCCCAGAGCGGCTCCATCCCCTGAGGGGAATATCTTACAGCGCTCACACTTCTAGTCTCCCTTTCATATGCAAGCAGGGCAGACCCTGCTTAGCTAAGGGGACAAGTCATGCTTGTTACCACAAGACCAGACATATAGGGACACCTCAACGGCAAAGATTGTGATAACATCATCCACCCCAATTCAAAATGGTGGACACGTAAACTTTTGAGGCGCAAGTGCACTAACTTGTAGACAGTCTAACCAATTTGAACCAAATTTGCTACAGCTGAATGGACACAGGGATGCCCCAATCAGTATTTCCTCTAAGGCGTGTGCATGCGCTCACACATTTTTTAATGTCCGCTCAGTTAATTTTAGATCCTGCTCAGGCTGAATCAGGAAGGTCCCAATCTGAATATACGTGTGCACACACTACCTTCATACTTCCGCCCAGAACAAAACTCAGTCCACACATAGATGAAAAAAATTAGAGAGAACACTGGCCCCAATGGTGTAGTTTGTGATTATGTCACCCACCCCACCCCAAGATTGCAGACATGTAAACTTTTGAGGCACAAATGCACTAACTTGAGGACTGTCTAACCGATTTGAACCAAATTTGGAACAGCTGTAGTGAGTGACACACAGGGACACCTCAATGGTGCAGTTTGTAATGATGACATCCACCCCGGTCCAAGATGGCAGACATATGAACATTTAAGGTGCAGGAGATCTAACTTGTGGACCTCGATTTGCACCAAATTTAGTCCAGATGTAGAGACAGTGAAAGGAAAGTAGGCTAATTAGTTCTTACTAGAACAACTTGTTGAAAATTGTCACATGCAGAGTACCTTCAGGAAATTGTCTAAGTCTGCCAAGCATAATACCCCTGCAGAAACTGTCAAACTAAACAGTGAAATGTGCTGGAAACACTTCAGTGATGCAATATTGTTTTCCAGTGTCTCCAGCACATCCCACTGTTTTGGGGATACAGTTTGACAGTTAGGGGGCCATTCTCGGCTGTTGCAGAACATTCCACCGTTCTGTTCCATTTTGGGTAGTGAAGTGGTTACTAAAAGTGCACTATTGGAAATATTTAAGTGCTACAATATTGTTCTCCAGTGCCTGCAACATATCCCACTGTTTTGGGGGTCTAGTTTGACAGTTAGAGGACTGTTACACCCTGTTGCAGGCTGTTCTGTTCGTTAATTTATTTATTTATTTATTTATTTATTTTTATACCACCACATCCACAGGCTCTAGGCGGTACACTTTGGCAGTGAAGGAGTAAGGAAAGTGCATTACTGAAAATATTTCAGTGCTACAGTATTAATCTCTCGTATCTGCAGCACATCCACTGTTTTTGGGATCCAGTTTGACAGTTACAGGGCCATTCCAGGCTGTTTCAGGCCATTTCACTGTTCTGGTAGTGAAGGGGTTAATACAAGTACAATAGCCCAGGCTGTTGCAGGCAGTTCTGGGCTGTTCCATTCCATATTTGGCCTTGAAGGGGTTAATAATAAACATGAAGTACTGGCAATATTTAAGTGCTAAAATATTGTTCTCCAGTGTCTCCAACAGATCCCACTGCTTTTGGAATCCAGTTTAATTTTTAAGGGGTAGATGTCTTCCTTCTGCTGTTCTTGAAGGTCACTACAGTGGGACTCCTTATGCGGAGTGTCTGTGCCCTTGTGGTGCTGGGGAAGTTGAATCAATCAAACATGTTTTGCTCATTGCTCCTTTTATAGGGACTTACATCTAGAATTAATATCTCCATTGCTGGCTCGTTTCCGAGGAAATTCGCCTAGTCAACAAGTGGCTTTCCTCCTTGAGGACAGTATTCCTGCCATCACTCGGAAAGTGGCGGGCTTCTGTGCAGCAGCTCGAAGATTGCGTCAGTTTTTAATTAACAATTCTAGTGCTGCCCTAGAGCCTTTTAGTTATAATATTGTTGGTGGGTTAGACTGCTGACTTGTTATCTTTTTAATTGTTATTTATATTTTTATTTTTATTGTATCCCCCCACTTGTGCTGGCCATAGACCGTAATAAACTTTGAACTGAACTAAGATTTTTATGGGGTAATTCCAGTCTGTTCCGGCCTGTTCCAGCTTTTACCAAGACCCATGGTAAATTATCATGGATAAAAAGTACTCTCTTGCAGTGTTAACATGGCCCAAGGATTGCTGGTACCCCAGGTGAAGCCTGGCTTTGGTACCTCCCCCCCCCCCACCGTGGGCAGTCTCCTTTGCCCTCTTGCCCACCTGCTTGCTGTCCTTGCTGCTCTGTGAACCTATTGGTGATGTCCAAGTGAGTGAGCAAGCAGGCTACTGAGTGGGCGCTGCCCATCCCTGTTGCCTGCCTGCCTGCCCACTTGCTCCTCACACCACTCTGCTGCTTCCGCCTTCTGCCAACTGCTTCTAGGCAGCCGGCATTCTGTGGCACATTGTAATGATGTCACCACATGTTGTGGCAACATGATTACAACACGCTGCAGCAGGCCAGCTGCCCAGTAGCAGGCAGCAGTGGCAGGAGTGATGGAGGACAGAGGCAGCAAGCAGAGTAAGCGGGTGGCCAGGCAGGCTACAGGGATGGGGAGAGCCTGCTTAGCTGCCCACCCAGTTGCTCAGACATCAGGAGGTGCATGTGCTGCCCACTGGGACAGGGTGCTCATGCGGGTGGCACATGACCCAGGCCATTGGTACACACTCCCTGCCTGGCACCCTGGCCTAGCCTACTGACTAGTTCACCTAGTGGATGGACCAGCTCTGTATGAAGTACAGTATGAAGTGCAATCTTAAGTAGCTCACTCAGAAGCAGGAGCAGGTTGGAGACCTCCAGAGGTCTCTGGAGACTTTGCTCCAGACAAAGTCTGGAGAGTTTTCACAGTGGAGGAAAGTAAGAAATGGAGTCCCCCAGGGATCTGTACTTGGACCGGTGCTTTTTAATTTATTCATAAAAGATCTAGAAGTTGGGGTAAGCAGCGAGGTGACCAGATTTGCAGATGACACCAAACTCTTTCGGGTAGTGAAATCCAAAACAGACTGTGATGAGCTCCAAAAGGATCTCTCCAAACTGGGTGAGTGGGCGACAAAGTGGCAAATGTGGTCCAAAATTGGCAAGTGTAAAGTGATGCACACTGGGTCGAAAACCCCCAACTTCAAGTATACGTTGATGGGATCTGAGCTGTCAGTGACTTACAAAGAGCGGGATCTTGGGGCTGTGGTGGACAGCTCATTGAAAGTGTCGACTCAATGTGCGGCCCCTGTGAAAAAGGCCAATTCCATGCTAGGGATCATTAGGAAGGGGATTGAAAATAAAACAGCTACTATTATAATGCCCTTCTACAAAACGATGGTGCGGCCACACCTGGATTACTGCGTACAATTCTAGTCACCACATCTAAAAAAGGACATTGCAGAACTGGAAAAGGTGCAGAAGAGGGTAACCAAGATGATCAGGGGCCTAGAGCACCTTCCTTATGAGGCAAGACTGCAACACCTGGGGCTTTTTAGTTTAGAAAGAAGACGACTGTGGGGAGACATGATAGAGGTCTATAAAATCATGCATGGTATAGAAAAAATGGATAGAGAGATTTCTCTCTCACACACATAACACTAGAACTAGGGGTCACCCCATGAAATTGATTGCCAAGAAATATAGGTCCAACAAACGGAAGTACTTTTTCACACAATGTATAATCAACTTGTGGAATTCTCTGCCACAAGATGTGGTGTTTCCTACGAGTTTGAATGGTTTTAAGAGGAGTTTGGATAACTTGATGGAGGAGAGGTCTATCAATGGCAACTAGTCTGAGGACTACAGGCCACCTCCAGCCTCAAAGGCAGGATGCCTCTGAGTACCAGTTGCAGGGCAGTAACAGCAGGAGAGGGGGCATGCCCTCAGCTCCTGCGTGTGGCTTCCAGCGGCATCTGGTGGGCCACTGCGAAACAGGATGCTGGACTAGATGGGCCTTCTTGGGCCTGATCCAGCAGGGCTGTCCTTATGTTCTTAGGAGGTGCTGCTTATACAATGGCAAGCCCCTGCTTATTACCTTCTTAAAGGTGCCTCTCACTGCTGCTGACCCGGCACTGCCCTCACTGGCCACTCCTGCTCGAAGTACGTTAAATTGTGTTTAAATAAACATACTCCTTTTAAGTGTGCATAGGATATACAAACAATTAAAGCGGGAGCGCATGGTGAAACCTGAGTGAAAGTGATGATGATGGACTCATAAGGTAAGTCTTGAACCTGATCGAGATATCTTATTTTAAACCTGACTGTGCATTTTAACCCTGAAATTAATTTCTTAATTATCAAAAAGCAGCACCAACAGTTGCATTCATGAGAGATATCAAACTGTCTTTGAGAAATATTTGTATAGCACAGACTTTAAACAATAGCCACTATATCAGAATAATTTCGTTTCATTCAAATTATTAGCACAGGGATTTGGATCCAAATAACTGCTTAGGCGCACGCAAGGGCTTGGCACATCCCGAAGAATGTTTGCCTTCTAGGGATGTGCACAAATTGATTTTTTGATTCGATTTGGGCCCAAAACAAATCACCCCCAATTTGTTCATTTCGACTGTTATTGGACGGCGCCAACTGTCAACTGCTATGTGCCAACTACACCCCACCCCCACCTGCAAGGCAGTGGGGTACACATTTTAATTTTTAGGAATATTGAAATGTTTAGATTCATTGGTGTCTAATAACTTTTCCTCATAACGAATCCCTATGAGGATTCATTATGCACCTTTGTGTCTTCTGTTCATTTTGACTATCATTAGACAGTGCCAACTGTCAATTGCCATGTGTCAACTACACCACCACACACACACTGGTGTACTCAGTTTATTTTTAAGATATTTTTGAAGTGTTTAGATTTTCTGGTGTCTTTATTACACACCTTCATTTCTTCTGTTCATTTTGAATCCATTGTTTTGCAGGCGGGGGTGGGGAATTAGTGGCATTCCATGTTCCACTACCCCGCAACCCACAAGCCATTGGGTACTCAGTTTATATTTTAGGAATTTATGTGGCATTTAGACTCTTTGGTGTGTAATGAATCCTCATAGGAATTCATTGTGAAGAAAGGTTATTAGATACCAAAGAGCCTAAACACTTGAGAAAAATCCTAGAACATAAACTGAGTAGTACCCCACTGCCTTGCGGGTGGGAGTGGGGTGTACTTGGCACATGGCACTGTTGAAAAGACAGTCAAAATGAATAGAAGAAATGAAGGTGTGTAATGAATCCTCATAGGGATTCACTGAGGGAAAGTTGTTATACACCAAAGAATCCAAACACTTGAAAAATAGTGACCACACATTTTGCTCCATAATTCCACTTCTACAAGGGCTAGAGCTTAGCTTTTTAAAAAAATGAAAGCTGGGAATGGGGGGGATTAATAGGAGGCATCCAAATCTCGAATCAATTCAAATTGAATCAGGCGATTCTATTTGTACCCAAATCTAGCCAGTGGACCACAGAGGTGATTTATTTTGTCTCCATATCATCCGAATCGGCTAGATTTGGGTACAAATTGGTTTGTACCCGAATCATTTTACACATCCCTGTTGCCTTCTTCCTTATGAATGCCAGATCCCCAAGTCATATCACAAACTACTTTTCAAACTTACTTCAGTTTTAGAAGAGGTTTGCTATGCGGTTTGGAGGTGTGGGCTGCTTTTCAAGAAACACAAGTCCAGATCAGTGTTCCCTGGAACAGGGATTGTCATGTTGTTGACTACAACACCCAGTATCCCCAACCACAGTGGCCTTTGCCTGGGGGTTATAGTCGACAACATCTTGGAATCTCTGTTACAGGGAACACTGGTCTAGATCCCCCTTGGACATGTGGGACTAGTCATACTTTTCTTTGGATTCAGGCCAGGGTAGTTCAGTGATTAGAATCCAACTTCTAAAGAATGTAATAGCTAGATCACGTCACACTATCTGAGTGTCCTTTCCAATGATAGCATGCAGTACAAAAGGAAATTTTGGCCTTGCAGGCTTCTCGCCCCTTGCCCCAACCGCACATAGGACCTTTCCATGGACAGTAGCCTATGTGTGGATGGATAGTGTGAACAGGGCCTACTAATGTAGAGACAGATGCATGTGAGCATATGGTGAGCCTTTAATATGCGTATATGCATAAAATATCACATGAGTAGGCCCTATTCACATTATTAGTATAGAATTAAAGATTCTACACTTATAGGAGAGGGTACATGAGCTCAAAATGCATTCCTGTATGGTATCCTACTGCATGTGTATCCTATGAACGGAGGCTGTATGTGACCTGCCCTTCTTTTGGCAATAGTTTGTTAAGGAGAGCTAATCTGATTGTGTTTCACGTTGTTGGCTTTCACCATCAGTCAGTGATTTTGCAGGTAACTGGGCATTACAGACACCCCTAAACAAGGTGTCAGCTGTGCCAATCCATATACTAAATTGCTTAGTCCAAATGTATTAGTTAGATCAGCACAAAGAAAACATATTGTATCTGTATTACTTGTGTTGTATTTTCCTTTTTTTGTGTCAGACAAGGACACTGGAATACCTGAATAAAGGTATTGCCAAGATAATTATCTAAAATATATCCCTTAGCATAGAAGACTACTATGATGAATTACATCACACAATCCAGCCTGTCTCCTGTTTGCATATTTTCTCTGATCATTCCACTGTGGCCTACAGAAGAGTCCCACAAACTCAAAATGCTTTGGTGAGGGACGAATATGTGGGTTGATTTCATTTCTAGCAATAAGATGGCTCTTACAGAATAATCTCAACCTACCCTATAATGGCAAATGAATGTTTCAAAATTATGCCAATTGGTCTCACAATCGGTTTTCTCTTAAGTATCAAATACTCAACAGTCATAAAATCTATGTTTGTTTCAGATGGCTTGTATTTGATGATACTACTCCCTATTATGCTTGAAAGCAAGGCAATCTTACACTACAGATTTGGCCAGTAACTTACTGGGGTATTTTAAAGACCCCATAGCTCAAGGATGTGACAGATACAGTTGCAGCTGCACATGGTGTTGCTTCATTCTGTTGCTGTGTGCTTGCTGGCGTGGTATTATCATTCATTTGGACTGGAGTAGTGGTGACTTCTTTCTGGCATGGATCTTGCTTTGGTCCTGCATCTATTGTACATGACACAGAAGGGGCATCAAAAGAGATTACTTGTAGGACAAAGCTTGCCACAGACGACTTTCTAGCTAATGCTTCTTCACCTCCTTGACAAGCCTCATTTTGCTTTCCTGCAGTGGCTACTTGTAACGCTGCATCAGCAGGTATTCCGCCTTGGTTTTGTTGTTTCTGCTGCTCAGCTGCACGTCTCAGAACTTCTTCTAGAAAGAGAAAAATAAAATATGCTGTTCTCGAAGAAGTACCTATCCTTGGTATTGATTTTACAGAGTGCCTACTTCTGAATTTGTGCTGGAAAAATGACAAATGTTCCATCACATGGAAAATCATGGCTAATGCACATGTTACCATTTCAGATGTTTATAGAATGTTTTCAGATGTTACCATCTTCAGATGTTTGCCAAAACTTTAGTGACAATGACAGATGTATGTGATAGATCAAATACTTTACTTCAGATGTATTACATATACTAGTATTTTCAGGCCCGTTGAAATAATGGGTGCTAGCACCTTCCCCCCACCCCGACTTGCCTCCGTGTCCAGCCCCGCAAGCACCAGCTGTCGCCACCGCCGACAGCCTCCATGCTGCGGCTGGTCTCCCCGGCTGGGCAAGGGCCCCAAATTCTCCCTCCCGCCCGGCTCCGGCGGCGCCGCCAGGCCTCGGCCGTGCCTCTGCCAGTTTTCCCCGTCGCCGCATACCCGGCTTTTTCAGGACGGCCACTTCTGGCTGCCCAAGATGGCCGCCGGGTGCTGGCAGTTGTGTCTCCCTTGCTCTGTTCTGGGCATGCGCGAAGCGCATGCCCAGAACAGCCCAGGGAGGCACAAACACACGCCTTGGTGTCCGTCCACGGACGGACACCAAGGCTTTTATTAGAGAAGATGACTTACTTTGGATTTCTAAAAGCAGTCTTGCTGTTTGCTAACAATGATCAACAATATAGAGGTTCCCAACTTTTTACCAAAGTGATTCACTACTGGAACATCTTCCTTGTTCATTATTTGTCTGTCAGTTCCATCCCCTGACTCAGATGTCACATCCTTCTCAATCTCCCGCCTTGCATTGTTTCCATTTCCAGTATCCACTGATGACAACTTGGTGGCTCACTCCACAGACTGCAATTACCCACTCGTGAACTACGTTGCCATGTAAGAAACACTGCTCTAACTTTTGGGGACCCACTCTAAACATATCTAGAATGCTTACTTTGTTAACTAGTGTATAGTATCAAGCAGCAGCTCTTTCAGATGTCCAAAAGGTGTGAGATATATAATACATATAAAACGCCAGCTGAATTTGAGTAATTTTATGCAGATATAGGAAGATAGTAAGAGCTGTTCCAGTACAATCCCCCATTAAGACATGTTGTCGTTAATATAAAGTATTATATTATTGTTTTGTTATTATTGATACTTTTCTGGGTGGTGCATGGTTGCATTGGGATGACAGATATTTTGATCCAAAATCTCAAGGAATTTTTTTTTAAAGTTTTGTTAAGGTTCACTATTAATATAGAAAGGATATCTAAGAAGGATATTCATGGAAGAGAGAGAGAGAGAGAGAGAGAGAGAGAACGGTTTTTAAAAAGTGAGAGGGAGGAAAATGGGACCCTAACCCAAACCCTAACCCTGGCTAACGTTAAACATGTTGAGATCCAAATTAGATATTATACACAGTTGTGTATTACTTTATCCTGATTATCTTTCTTCTGCTCTGGTGGAAATGGTTAAGCAGCCCACTGTATTTCTGCTAAAACTTGCAGCCTCCCAAGGTTAAAAAAAATACCAAAGGATCAAAGGAAAAAGACACACAATGGTGTGTAGCATCTAGCTTGGCTATACGTCCCATTGATTGCCATGGACAAGTTAAGGACGTGTTTAAATCTTTAAATGTTTTTAACCTTGATGTGATTGTACCCATGGAGAATAGAACAACCAGCACAGCTGGAAGTTTTTCAGAACCTTTTACCACTTGCTCTGCCCAGCCGTTCTGAGACTGAGCACAGATCTGACACAAGGCATAATTGGTCTGCCACTGTGAGCTGTTTCACATTTTAAACAGCAACAAGCCCAGGTTTGTCACAAAATGTACATCTGACATGGTGCCTCAAGAAACCTACTTCTCTGAGGAGTGTACCTGTATATGACCTGATTACATTCACATTTATAATTTTTGGAATTTACTTTAAACATTTGGCCAAAAAGACACCTAATGTATGAAGAGGCCTTGAGTGGCTAGAGCCAGTGTGGTGTAGTGGTTAGAGTGTCGGACTAGGACTGGGGAGACCTCAGTTCAAATCCCCACTCAGCCATGAAAGTCACTGGGTGACTCTGGGCCAGTCACACATATCTCAGCCTAACCTACCTCACAGGGTTGTTGTGAGGATAAACAAAGCCATGTACACTGTTCTGGGCTCCTTGGAGGAAGATTGGGCTAGAAATGTAATAAATAATAATAATAATAATAATAATAATAATAATAATAATAATAAGGCTGTACTTTCCAATTATTGAAAACATTGTGTCCTGGAGCTTTTCCAGACAGCAGGCTTTACCACACTGTGATAAAATTTACTGTGAGGCTTTATTGGGAGTGCAAATTTGTTCAAAAAACCTGACGCAAAAAGTGGATTTGTTTATCCCGACTGAAATCAAGTTAAGCTCCAATACACAGGGGGAAACCCGAATCGTGTATGGAGTGCTCTCTGATATATTGCATAGACTTCGGGTTAAATCTGGTCGATATGTGAATGCACACCCACCCTTCCAAAGTAAAGTCGCCATCTGGGGAAACTCTTGGCTTTTCTGTACATTTTAGCATATGTTTCAGTCCCTTAAATGTCTACTATTAAAAATATTATTTACACTTCCTTGCTCAGAGATGATCAAAGACTTGGAAGTGGTGAGGAAAAATCTAGGAAACTCAGGATTTCACAGCATGTTTAACCTATTCCCTCCCTTATAAGCTTGCTATCTCTAAGTATGAACATGGTTTATTTAGACACTGCTGGTTGGTTTCTGACTCTTGGTTTCTTTCTGTATCATTGGACAGGATCACACATAAGCAAATACACTTCTGTTCTTCATCTGTAATATGGTACCAGTGTCCTTTTAAATAACATATTTACAAACCATCTATCTATATAATTCTCTTAGCTGGACAGACAGATGCATGGGGATGCATGGCAGACCAGATGTTGTTGCGGAACTCTCACGAGATCGCACGAGAGTTCCAGCCTTTTGGCTGAGAGCATGTGAGAGTTCTGGAGTGGCAGGAAGTCTGGGCGGGTGGTGAGTCAGTGGTGGACCTGGCTGCTTTGGAGACGCAGTGGCAGCCCCAGCCGCGGTGGGGAGGCAGCGACGGGCCTGGCTGTGGTGAGGAGGTGGCAGAGGAGAGGAGGAGGTGGTGGTGGGGAGGTGGCGCCCGCAGTGTGGAGGCAGCAGCAGAGGGCCTGGCTGTGGTGAGGAGGTGGCGGTGGCGGGCCCAGCCCAGTCCAGATGCCAGGGTGAGGAGGTGACTGGGCTGCCAGGGTGAGGAGGCTGTGGCAGGAGGGGACAGGCCAGCTTGAAAGCCGCCAGAAGCCATGGGAGGGAGGGAGAATACACTAACATACAACCTGATGGGTCTATGGAAAGAACTTTTGCTACATCTCCGCCGCCAGCTCCCCGTTGCTGCCCATCCTCTCCACCGCCATGGGGCAGCTTAAGGCAGGTGGGAAGGTGGGACAGGGGCTGAGTGTGTGTGAGAGGTAGCAATGGCCAAGCAGCAAGCGGGGGAGGAGAGCAAAGGCTGAGTGGTGAGCCGGGGAGAGGAATGGCTGAGGGGTGAGTGGAGGTGCCAGGAACGGCCGAGCAGCGAGGGAGGAAAGCTGAGCAAAGTCTCAGGCGGGGAGGCTGAGTGAGGGAACCTTCCGTCACCCCAAGTCTCTGGGGTGGGGAAGGCTGATTGAGGGGGTGAGAAGGCCGAGTGCACTAGCAATATTGCACAGATGCTCTGGGCGGGTTCAGCTTTTATATTACTATTACAATAAATATTTATGCACCACTTTTCAGCAAAAATTCTCAAAGCAGTTTACATGGAATAAAAATAAACAAGTAAATAAGGTAGTTCCTTGTCCCCAAAAGGCTCACAATCCAAAAAGAAACATAAAGTAGGCACTAGCAAAAACCACTGGAGGGATGCTGTGCTGCGGTTAGATAAGGATAGTTGTTCTCCTCCTGCAAAACATAAGAGAATCAGCACTTTAAAAGATGCCTCTTTGCTCTGTTAGCAGGTGGTTCATATATGCATACATAGTGCATATAGATGTCTTATACATATTTGCCTTGCCTTGTAGCCTATGGCCTGCTCCACTGCTTTTATCAACGAGCCATCTGCTTGAAAGTGCTTATAGTTTCTGCCTGCTGCTTGTGGCACTTTAAGTCTGAAGTGTATGGCCACACTATTTGCACCCAGTGGCATAGTTTGGTGAACAGATTTCTCTCCTAGCCCCACCCAGCCATTCACAGAAGGTTCCTTGATCTATGAAATGTTGGGTGGAGGAGCAAGCTATAGTTAGAGATGTAAAATTTATGGAAATTTTGATCCCATGGGGGGAAATGTGCTTTAAAAAAAATTAAAATATATGCAATACTTACTTCTGTATCATATTTACACTCATTTTAAAGACACAAAATGAATGATGCATTGCTTAGTTAGCAGATAAGAATTTCCTTTTTAAAAAAACCTAAGGCATTTATAAATATCATTACTATTACTAAACAATAATTACAAATATATGTAGTGCTAGAGATCAACTTGCAAGCTGCTGTAATCTGGATACATCTTATATTTTGCCAACTGAAAATTAAGGGGAGTTAAAAATAAGTAAAATAAGAAGCATCAACAACACTGTAGTAAACAGAAGGCAACTCGTTATCTGAAATTAGAAAGGGTTCCTTCCTGCAGCCAGCATTATCTAGAGAGAGAAGAAACTCTTCATTTCCTGAGGCCTCTGCCTATTACTTCTTGAGGATTTGCTACCCCAAACAAGCCTCCTTTGTTGGAACAAGCCTCCCTAATATCTGCCCCCTTTGACTTTCTTCAAAATCTCTCCACTCAAGCACTCAGGGCAACAGGTTGCTTGCTTCCCTTTAGGGGGGTGTCACAGTTCTTTGAGGTGAGATAATATTTCCAAGATGTACAGGGGCCAATTCAGGAGGGCAGTATATCCACCACTCTCCAGATCAAAGCGGAATGCAGGCCACATTTCACAAGCAAAGAAGGGCCCTAGGAATGGCTTAGTCTGTATATTCCTCTAGTAAACCTGACAGTACAACAGGGGCATAACTATAAGCAAACAAAGATTCCTGAGCCCTTGAGGGAGGCGGGCCCACTGGCTGGATAACATCTTGCTCGTTGCTGCTTGTTGTAGTATGCATAGATGAAGTGATTATATTAGGTATATATGTTAAAAATGTTTCTGAGCCAGGGGAAAGCGTTTGAGCAAGTGTGTATGTGTGGAAGTATCTGCATGCATGGGAAGTGTGTAATATTATTTGCACAGGAGTGACAGAAAGGGCATGCTAAGAATACTTTGTTTTCCACCACATCCTTACAGTTCTTCTGCAGCAAAGACATGAAGGTTGTTCTCACGACCAATACCGAGGCAAGGAAGGAGGGGAAGGCAAAGGTCAACCTACCTTCCCCCAGATGATTGATCTTCAGTTCTTCGGCACACGAGCTGTGTGCCCACACAACCTGCACTGCTGGGAGCAGTGCAGGCACTATCTGTGCTGCTCCTGGCAACGTGGATCAACAGAAGCCAAGACTCGTTTTCCCAGCCTCCAGATATCCTACAAGGCACTGCGCAATGAGTGCAGTGCCTTGGGGGATTCCTGCGTCAGACTGCGTGCAGCCCGAGGAGACACACGATCCTGGCAGCTAGGTTAATGGCACCCTTGCCCCTTTAACCTAAGGGCTGGGCTAGGAGTGGCGTTAGGCTGGGTGGGATCCCGGTGCTCCTCACAAGCAGACTAGCCCAGGCTAGTCTGCCTTGGCCTGGGCTAGGCTGCTTGTGCGAACAGCCTCATGGTGGGGGATAAAAAGATGGGGGGTGGGAGGGCAGAGCCCATCTTCGCTTCTTCTCCTGGGGCCCATTCCAGCTTTGCTATGCCCCTGCAATGCATCCTGTGACAAATGCTGAAATGCACCTGGGATTTGACAATTATATATAACTCTGTATTATAGAGGATTACAACTGCAATTATCTAATATTTTTCATTTTCTCACATAATACATGTTAATATTACATAGTAGTTAGACAGCATTTTGAAAGAGCAATGTATAGAAGTGATAATAACATGTTAATAACATGCTTTGTAAAACATTTAATGCATCATTCGAAGAGAGAAGAAATTTCATAAGAGGTTTCTTAAATTTTCCAAAATTTCCAATTTTTCCATCTCTGGCTTTGGGGATGGGGGGGCACAGGTTCCCCCCCTTGACCCCCCCACTTCCATTCTCCTCCCCCACAAGCCTTCACATCTCTATGAATTATTTATCTAGAGATGTAAGGACCTAGACAAAAAAATAGAAAGGTTTTGTGGACAAAATTCCATTTCCACTTCAATCAACCTAATGCTAATACTAAAGGTAAAGTGAGCCGTTAAGTCGGTGTCGACTTCTGGTGACCACAGAACCCTGTGGTTGTCTTTGGTAGAATACAGAAGGGGTTTACCATTGGCATCTCCTGCGCAGTATGAGATTATGCCTTTAAGCAACTTTCCTATATTGCTGCTGCCCAATATAGGTGTTTCCCATAGTTTGGGGAACATACCACCGGGGATTTGACCCGGCAACCTCTGGTTTGCTAGTCAAGTCATTTCTCCGCTGCACCATTAGGTGGCTAATGCTAATACTACTTGGTCACCATTACTGAAGTCTGAGCAGAAATCGCTAATTACCATTCCACAATGAAAACATCTCCATGTCCTTTTGAGTTACATCTGTTGCTAAAAAGCCAGTATTAGGTGTCTGCTGCGTACCATCTTGACAAGTGATGACATTAGTTGGCTGGGGCTGAGGATCATCTGGTATAAATTCCTCAATGATGATATCATCACTTTCGTTGGCACTCAGAGGTTTCGATTTTGGAACCATGCCTCTCATCTCCTCTATATTGGAATCTACATTCTGACCAGCAGCTTTCCTCCAGGAACTATCATTGTCTACTAATTCCTCTACAACACAAAAAGAAAAAGAAGGACATGTTGACTAAAACATCTTGGATGAAAGATAGTGCGGCCCCCTTCTTTCATTAGTGAGATACTGTAGAGGAACATTTTTGGTAAAAATGTGCATTTATACTATACATCTGTAGGAACTCACTAAACCAGTTCTCTGTAGGAGCCTTCCCCCCGCTTCCCAATGGAAATATCTAGACAACTGGTTGCTTAGGTACCTAGGAATTGGATGCTAGTACATATAAAAAAAAAAATTGGGGTTTTGCCTGTACAAGATTTGTGCTTTAGAACTGATAATGTCTATTAAATTACATATGCTAGCATCAACCCTGCAATATATTCAGGCGGAAACTAGATTTGATGACAGAGATGGGTGGATGCATCTCCATTGCTTTAAATATTTTGTAAATAGCTGCTGTTGAGTGAGGACCAATCCAGACTAGAACTGTGGCCCAGGGAGGAGGTTAACCCTTTCACCCCATGCCATTTTCTTGATGAAAAATAGTTCCTTTCTCCCCACTGATATTTGCCAAGAGAGGAAAAACATATATGGGCACATATGAAAAACGTGTCTGGACAAACAGCAGCTACCTGGTGGGGACAGAAAAGAGTAAACTTCCCTTCTTGCACCACAGACCCAGTCGGGGTCAGCCCTCACCCAACAACTGCTATTTACAAAAGGTTTAAAGCAATGAAAATCCAGTCATCCATCTCTGTTCCTATGTCTAGACTGAGCCTCTGAATAAACCATTCCTTCTTCCTGTCCTCTGGAAGCTATTACAGGTGGCATATCTAGATTTCTGCCCCAACTCCTTTGACAAATTTGATGAAAACGTCAAAAGATGTCAGATTCTGTCACCAGAATGAATTAATGCAGATTGCACACATTTCTTAATCTGGTGGTGGTGTGGAATCTGAGGTTTCTGCTGAATTTGGAATTTGTTGGTTGGATCAGGTGTGGTGGTAGGGAAAGAATGCAAGAAGAAGGTGGAAAGTAATACATTTGGAAAGCCTAGGGCTGGGACAGGAAGCTGTGCAGAGGCCAGATGTCCCATGTTATAATCTATGGACATCCTCATTTGCTTTCAAATATGTTTGAAGATAACACGTTTTTATATAAAACAGTAATACGGTATTATACAGTACAATAATATAATACAGTACTGTGAAAGCAGAGACTGTGACAGCTCACAACACAGAATCTATGTCATTAGATGCTGTGCTAAATGGTTAGATGCCTCGATATACAGAGCTGTTGCACCTGTGTGGATTTCTAGACCTTGTAACTACTTCTCTCTAATTGTATTCATGTTGAAATATAACTAGTTATAGTTATCCAAAGACAGCATGTATGATTTTTTTGTACATAACGAAAAGAATAAATCTCCAAAGATGAGAATCTGTACAGAAGATGATTTGAGGATTACCATATGATTCTGTGACTTCCATGGCATCAGCATCCTGAGGTCCCTGCAACAGTTCTGTTGAATCTGCATTGTAAACTATGAAGTTGACATCCATGGGTTCAGATGCTTTGTTGTCACAAAGCTGACATTCGCACGTTGTGGGAGTCTGTGGCATGGTACAGTATTTCTTAGTCTTTGTTGAACTCTCTGATTCCTTCTGGGGGCTTTCCCCACCTGGTTTGCCTTTACATAGTTGATCTTCAACATTCTTACTTTCTTTTGCTGGCGATTCTAGAAAGAAGGTGATAAATATCCTTAAATTTATCCATAGAGAGCATGTATCTATATTTTACATATAGCATGTTCTTATTTTACATACATTTTTACATGTACTGTACATATTTTACACACAATAGCATGTTCTTGTATTTAAATTAAGGAATGTTTCACGAACAATATGGTATTTGATCTGGTTTGTAGTTCTCACAACAGTCTTTGAACTGGTTTGTTCTCACAACAGTCTTTTGAGCTAGGTTACTGCTGTTAACATTTCCGTTTCCATTTTCTTTCTTAAACATTGAAATGGGTACCAAGAGATAGCAAGGAGCTCAAGTCCCAAAATGAAAGTTAGTGTCTTGCAGCAAACACACTGAAGAATCTGGAGGCTTCTTAAAAGACACATTGCTTGTTGCATAAGTTTTTCTGAACTCAAGCTCACTTCTTCAGATATCTGAAGCAACAAAGATGATGGATATCTATGTATACAGGAAAAGGTGTGCAGTGTTTGGGGGTGGGGGGAGTGTTTTGCAAGGTGAGATTTAAAAATAGAGAAACACATTCCAAAAGCAAGGATGCAATTTGCTCAAGTAGATCTAGAGATTTTGCTCCAGAGCAGAAATTCTGATCCAGCTCTTCCAGGCCCCTATATAATACTTCTACCAAGAGAAATATATTCTAGATTTTTTTTTCTTGCTAGATTGTGCATCTTCTTTCTATAGGCAACAGTGAGTCAGGAGCCATGTTTTTAAAATTAAATTTATTTGCTATTCTTTTGCACCCAGGAACCTAGTTTGTATTAGTGTTAGAGAATAGAAATAACAAAATTAACTCTTGGAGTTAAGAAGATTATAGTGATAATTGGATTATTGTACATTGGACAATAATCTCAATATGAAGCTGATGGGGCCAGAGTGCTTACTGTGGTTTATATAGTGAACAATGGTTATTATTTTTCTCAAGAGACAGAAAACACTGCTGTGATAATATATTTCCCTTGGGGGTTAATTGGTGGAAAACATTAAAAAAGGGTAAAGGAATTAAACATGTATAAAACAGGACTTTCTGAGGAAGAATCAGTTTGACTTCTGCAAAGTTAAGACTTGCCTCACTACCTTTATGGAATTCTTTGAGAGTCAAATGATGTTTAACGTATGATTTGGCCCTTAGGCTTTGGTGGTTGTTGTTGTTTTTAGAAAATAACTGCTATGGGGGCAGAATTACGGTCATAGTAAGCAGGGAGGGAGTGTTTTACCTTTTCCTTCTGTGTCATGATCCCAGTGAAAATGGGCACTCCCAAAGTTGCTATTAATGGAAGCTTATCTCCTGGGACTAATAGGAACTTCAGCGGTTCAATTTTTAATGGGATTGCAGTGAAACAGGAAAGGGTTAAATACAACCTGTTTTTTATTCTTTATAAAATGCCATGTTCATAGATGGTGAGGTATAAATGCCAATAATGGTCTCTCCTAAAAATAACCTGTCCATTAAATCTCAGTTTAATGCAAACACATATAATTGCTTAAAACTGAATTAAAAACTTTCGTATGAAATGTTGCTTTTTCTTGTAAAGGAAGAACTGTGGGGAAAATACTTTCATCAGTTAACCCAACATGTAAAGTTATGTAAAGTTGGCAGGGCAGGGCAGGGCAAGGCAGTTATATGGCAATCTTATACTGTACCCTCTGAGGTTTGATGAACATTTTGTATCAATATGTTTTGATGGTTATAGCAATCAAGTAATATACACTTTTATTTGGAAAGCATCTAAATAATAAACTGATTTTTAAAATGTTTAAATCAATAATTCAATGTGGCATTCATCCCTTGAGTGATTGTCTTGATTTACATCACTCTACCCTGATTTCCATCACAACATGAAGGCAACTCCATAGTTCAGTTATGAGGAAGCATCATGTATGGAGAACTATGGACTTCCTTGGAAAAGAGTACCCATCCACTTGGGAAGGGAAGGCTCCCATATGGACATGGCAGAGCTGTATCAGTGTGTGAGAGAGGAGAGCTAGGTTTTGACAAGGGCTACAGGCACAAGGAAGGGTGGGAACCATCACTGGCAGCTCATATGGATCAGCATCAGGACCTCCCTAGTAGCTTAGTAAGCAGTCCTAGAGCTAGAAACATGTTTCAGTCCTTGCTGGAAAAGCCTGCAGGTGTATAATTTGCAACAAATTAAGAGTGAAGCTATCTTCAGAAATCTTATGAATACATGTAAAATAAACAGTTAAAGAATAAGGTGAAAATCTGCATTAAGACTTCAAGAGTAAAAAATTGTAGCATGACTAATCATACCTTCTCTTGGGGGCTTCTGACTCTCTCTCCACCTGTTTCTATTTTCTTTGATATTTTGCATCACATTCTCCCTAAAGCTTTGTATATCTAAGGTGATTAAAATATTTCTGTCTGAGCAAGTCCCACTTTCATTTGTGGGACTCCTTCCACTAGAACTTTGTTTGTCTTCACATTTGCTTACCTCTGAAGCTTTCTGGCTAAAAAAGACGAGAAGGAAAGAAAATGGCAAATAACTGATACAGCTGAAATTGCTGAATTGACTCTTGAACTTGTGGATAGGCAAAGCAATTTAAAATTAATTTAGTCTATTGATAAATAAATATATTTAGAAGCCTATTGATGGCTGCTCCTAATAAACACAACACAAACCAAAGCAAACAGCTGTAATGATGCGAATCAAATGTTTTCCTGGTACATAACTGCATTATACACAATATGAAAAAAATACAGAAACTGCTATTCACTCAACAACTTTTGTATATATAAACTAATAATAATATCTTACCACCTAGCATATTATGAAATGTATCAGAAAAATTCAAAAGTGTACTGACTTTGCATATACAATCTTGGCAGCAACCTTGACAACACAGATGGGATCCCTCAAGTACCCAATAATTGCTTCCTATGCCATTCAAACAACATGCATTAGCCAATAACCATGCAATGACACACTCAAAAGATGCTGGCTGATACCAATAAGTATTATTGCCAACAATTTAACAGAAAACACACTTAAAGAAATAATTTGGGGGTTTCTGCAGTAGAAGCTTGTCTCTTCATGAAAGTATGCACAGTATCTGTGAAATCTTTACAGCTTCTTGTAAACATGAAGAGACTATCAAATAGCTTTGAAGGTTTTATTATACATGGCTATTTCTTTTTATTAATGTTAAAATATTTCTAAGGAGGTTTTTGAGCAGGTGGGTTCCTTCTAAAGATTAACAAGATTAACAATTCACTATCAATTACCTGGGTTGTGTAAAGACAAGTTTAAAAGGGTAAAGGTTTGTTTTCAGCATAGATGTTTCTCATACTCGGAGTGTATTTCTTCAGAGCATTGTTGTAAGTGTGTTTTCTATTTGTTGTTGATAGATGTATTTTTAAAACATTATTAATGCCCCCCCCCTTATTTTTACACTAGAGAGACAGCAACAAAACAAGAGAAGGAAGAGAACCAACAAAATGTACAACATATTAGGTAGGTCCAGTTGTGGGGGAGGGGACTACTGGAGAGGAGAGAAGTGAGGGGGCAAGAATTATTAGTCTTCATGCAGCCAACCAGCCACTGCTTTCATCAGGGGCGTAGCTAGGGGAGAGGGGACCCGTGTTCATTTCTCTCTCTGGTGGCCCCCCAGAGTGAGGGGGATAATGAAGAAAAATAGGGAGGGATTGGGCTGAAGGGCCCTCAGGAGCTGGGGCCCCGTGTTCTTTGAACCCTTTCACTCAATTATAGCTATGCCCCTGGCTTTCATGTTGCATGTACAAGTCTGCATATGCCTTCCAAATCTTATGAGTTCAGTTTTTGCCGTCACCAAAAGAACATTTGTACACATACAAAAAGTGCAGTGAAGACCTTAGCCCATTGGTGTATGGAAGGTGTATCTTTGGACTTCCAGTGCGGTAAGATTATCCTCTTGGTCACTGATAATGCCCTGAGCCGCCTCCTCCTCCTCCTCCTCCTCCTCTTCTTCTTCTTCATCATTCGATTTCTATACTGCCCTTCCCCAAAATGGCTAAGGGTGGTTTACACAGAGAATGATAAATAAATAAGATGGATCCATGTCCCCAAAGGGCTCACAATCTAAAAAGAGACATAAGATAGACACCAGCAACAGTCACTGGAGGTACTGTGCTGGGGGTGGATAGGGCCAGTTACTCTCCCCCTGCTAAATAAAGAGAATCACCACGTTAAAAGGTGCCTCTTTGCCAAGTTAGCAGGTTAGTTAGCCTGTTATATTAGTTAGCAAGTTATATTGTCTATCTATCCAATCCCAAGCAATTAGTACATCATTTAAACTAATAGTCATGTTAACAAATGTTAATGGTGTCTCCAGCACTAGATTAATCCTAACACAAACACATACCTCTAATCAAAAGTCCTCAGTCACCTTCCACTGCTAAATAATATGCCTCAGTAAGCCTGAAGAGTCACCACAGCGCCGGTGGCTGGGAGAAGGCAAACACTATGTTTGATGCAGTCCCCAGGAAATTCAGTAGGTTCTAAAAGTAAGTTTTTGTTGGATTGTTTAAAACCATTTGTGGAGGAGGTGCTGATTCACTAGTCCTACCTTTAAGTGGTGTCCCCAACCCATATTTCTAGTTCCTTGTTCAAAACCTCTCTAAGTGCAAGCATGTTGTAGGGATGTGCATGAATTGATTTTTTGATTCAAATTTTGCCTGAACCGAATCACCCCTGAATTGTTTAGTGTCCATATCTGTTCCTCCAAATCATCCCAGGTTCGATTTGGATTTGATTTGATTCAATTAGGATTTGGATTGATTTGGACTACTTATAAAGGTCCTAGGGACACCAAATTTGGGTGGTGACTAGGTCCCCATGGGTGCCACCTACCTTCCAAATTTCATGGCAGTGGGGCACTTGGTTGATTTTAAATGATTTTCTTTAGTTTTTACTGATTTTGTATATTTCCGCCATAGGAAATATTGGGGACTCAAAGTTGCCATATCCTAACCCTAACATGGATCCCTAGCTTTAATTTTTTTAAAAAAAAAATAAATCACATGCTAAGCTCTACCCTTGCAGAAGTGGAGTTATGGAGCAAAATGTACAGTCACATTTCTCAAGTGTTTGGATTCTTCAGTGTATAATAATTTTTCCTCATAATGAATCCCTATGAGGATTCATTGCACACCTTCATTTCTTCTGTTCATTCTGACTGTCATTGGACATGTCAACTGTCAACTAGCATGTGCCAATTACACCCCCCCTACACACACACACACACACACACGGCAGTGGGGCACTCATTTTATTTTTTAGGAATATTCAAATGTTTAGATTCTTTGGTGTCTAATAACTTTTCTTCATAATGGAACCCCCATGAGGATTGATTACACACCTTCATTTCTTCTGTTCAGTTTGACTGTAATTGGACAATGCCAACCGTCAACTGCCATGTGTCAACTACAACTCCACCCCCACCCTCACACTGGGGTACTCAGTTTATTTTTTAGGAGTTTTTTAAATGTTTATATTCTTTGGTATCTTCATTACACACCTTTATTCTTCTTTTCATTTTGACCCCACGGCTTTGCAGGTGGGGATGGGGAATTAGTGGCATCCAATTTGCCAACTATTGCCGAGCCCGCAAGCCACTGGGTACACAGTTTATATTTTAACACTTTTTGAGGTGTTTAGATTCTTTGGTATGTAATGGATCTTCATAGGGATTCATTATGAGGAAAGGTAATTAGACACCAAAGAGTCTAAACACTTGAAAAAAATTCTTAGAACATAAATTGAGTAGTACCCCGCTGCCTTGCCGGTGGGAGGGGGGTGTAGTTGGCACATGGCAGTTGATAGTTGGCACTGTCCAAAGACAGTCAAAACAAATAGAAGAAATGTAAGAAAAGTGTGTAATGAATCCTCAAATGGATTCATTAAGGAAAATTTATTATACACCAAAGAATCCAAACACTTGAAAAATAGTGATGACACATTTTGCTCCATAACTTCACTTCTACAAGGGCTAGAGTTTAGGTTTTTCTTCTTCCCAGAAACCTTGGAATCTGGGCAAATGAAAGGAGGAATATGAATCTTAAAGTGTTTCTGGCACAATTCAATTTGGACCCGAATCTAGCCAATGGACCACAGGGGCGATTTGTTCTGTCTCCAAATTGCCCGAATCAGCTAGATTTGAGTACAAGTCGATTTGTACCCAAATCAATTCACACATCTCTAGCATGTTGTACTTGGGCTAATCCTGAAACTGCTTAGAAAGGAAATTTGTTTACTTGTGATGTACAAGGGAGGAGGCTAATAAGTTCAGATAAGATAGGTGGGGCTCAGAAACAGCCAATTTGGAGATAGAATTTCAAGAGTAGATGTAATTGCATATATTGCCTTTTTGTGGATTGGTGGAATAGAGAAGGGTACAAAAACAACATCCCGTACAATCAGGTGGTACAAAGTCTGCCCAACACTTCCACAACAGCTTTCCTGCATTTTTGAGACTGGGGTTGTAGCAGATAATGTTTTGCATGGGAGTAGGGAGTTGGTAGTCATTCTTTTTTTGTCCATTGTCTTTTTAGTATCTTTTGTATTGCTAATGTGTGTTTGAATATTATAACAGGCAATTTTTGGGCAATTGAGGGATGCCATCTATGTTGCTAATACTGCTGCCAAGAAATTGAGGCTGTTCACACGTGCGTGCAAAACCTGATTTATTAGATTAGGTTTCGACCAGGCTCGAAGAACAATTGTGCAACATATCCATGACAGGGAGTTGCAAATGGAACATGCAAAGTTATTGAGTAACATTTACATAGGAAGTCAGAGCATCGAGCTCAAACCTGCCACATATTTAAGGAGCATCCTAATTCCAAAGTTTAAACGAGCTCTAACACTTGCCCGTGTAAATGCTCTCCCAACAGCTGTGCTCCATGGGAGATTCCAGGGTATACCATATGCATCAAGATTATGCCCTTGTGGATCTGCTAACGTTGAAACAACTGCTCATGTTCTTCTGTATTGTGGTTATTACAGAGACATAAGACGCCAACTAATTGCTCCACTTTTGATTAATTTTCCGGGTCGTGGAGATGATTTTTATTTAAAGTATTTGCTCACTAATCTTAATTCAGATGATATTCATATTAAGGCCAAGTATTGTTATATAATATGCCAAATGAGTATAAATGTAGTCTGATTTTATATGATTATATTATTATTATTATTATTATTATTATTATTATTATTATTATTATATCTTGTTTACACAGTCAGACAGGTGTTATTGACTGGTTTATTTTTATCCAGACATCGAGTCCTTCCCAAGGACCTGGGATGGCTGAATTTTATCATCAATACTGTTGGTTATTATAGATATCGTCGCAAAATATAGGCTGTTCCCAGTAAAGTTGCTTTTTGTAATTGGCTGATGGTGATTTCTGTGGTCCCTATGGTGTTGAGGTGCTCTTCAAGTTGTTTTGGAATTGCACCTAGGGTGCCAATTACCACTGGGATTATTTGGGTCTTTTTCTGCCACAGCCTTTCAATTTCAATTTGTAGATCTTTGTATTTGGTGACTATTTCTATTTCTTTTTCTTCTATTCTGCTATCCCCTGGTATTGCTATGTCGATTATTTTCACTTGTTTTTCTTTCTTCTTGACTACAGTTATATCTGGTGTATTGTGTGGCAGATGTTTGTCTGTTTGTAGTCGGAAGTCCCATAATATTTTTGCATCTTCATTTTCGCTCGCTTGGCGAACACTAAGACTTTAGTCTTACTATAATTTATTTCAATAGACTCTTGGTTACAAAATGATGAGAAGAGTCTTAGGGCACGCTTAAGGCCTACAGGTGTCTGCGACATAATAGCCATGTCATCCGCGTATAATAATATGGAGACGTGCCTATCGGCTAACTTTGGTGGATGAATAGAGAGGGTGGACAAACAAGAAACCACAGAATTAACATAGATGTTGAACAGAATAGGAGCAAGTATACAGCCCTGACGTACTCCTCTAAAAGTTGGAATTTCCGATGTTAACTGTCCAGTTGGGCCATAACGAACTTTCAAACAAGTATGCTTATGCAGACTAACAATAAGTTTGAGTAATCTTTTATCTATTCCAAGTGCTTCCAGTTTAGACCACAGTCTCTCTCTAGAAACTGAATCAAATGCAGCTTTAAGATCAATGAATGCTACATAAAGTGCTGAACCTGAGAACCTAGAATACTTCTCTGCCAGAAATTGAAGGGTAAAAGCATGTTCTGTGGTGGAACGACCCTCCCGAAAGCCTGCCTGCTCGATAGCTAAACTGTTATTTGCCTCAATCCAGTCTAGAAGTTTTATCAAAAGATGCCTCGTGTAATTTTTACTAATAACATTAAGTAAGCTAATGGGACGATAGTTGGCTGGGTCCTCACGCCTACCTTTTTTATAAAGAGGAATTATTATAGCAAGGCCCCAATCACTGGGTATGTTAGCAGTTGTATCTATATAAGTAAATAGCGAGGTTAAAACAGGGACCCACCAATCAAGATTCGCTCTGATAGCCTCAATAGAAATCTTATCACTACCAGGGGCTTTACCATTACTAAATTTCTGAATAAGTTTTTCAATCTCTGAACAGGAGACTAGGTTCCACCTAAGAGTATCTTCATTTAGTTGTTCAGCATTATAAACCATATTGTTTACACAGTCAGACAGGTGTTATTGACTGGTTTGTTTTATCCAGACATCAAGTCCTTCCCAAGGACCTGGGATGCCAGAATTTTATTGTCAATTGTTATAGATATCGTTGTAGAATATAGGCTGTTCCCAGTAAAGCTGCTTTTTGTAATTGGCTGATGGTGATTTCTGTGGTCCCTATGGTGTTGAGGTGCTCTTCAAGTTGTTTTGGAACTGCACCCAGGGCACCAATTACCACTGGGATTATTTGGGTCTTTTTCTGCCACAGCCTTTCAATTTCAATTTGTAGATCTTTGTATTTGGTGATTTTTTCTATTTCTTTTTCTTCTATTCTGCTATCCCCTAGTATTGCTATGTCAATTATTTTGACTTATTTTTCTTTCTTCTCAACTACAGTTATATCTGGTGTATTGTGTGGCAGATGTTTGTCTGTTTGTAGTCGGAAGTCCCATAATATTTTTACATCTTCACTTTCTACCACTTTTTCAATTTTATGGTCCCACCAATTTTTGGCTACAGGTAGCTAGTATTTTTTGCAGATGTTCCAGTGTATCATCCCTGCTACTTTGTCATGCCTTTGTTTGTAGTCAGTCTGTGCGATCTTTTTACAACAGCTGATTAGGTGGTCCACGGTTTCATCTGCTTCTTTACAAAGGCGGCACTTGCTGTTTGTGGTGGATTTTTCTACTTTTGCTATTATTGCATTTGTTCTTAGTACCTGTTCTTGTGCAGCCAGTATTAAACCCTCAGTTTCTTTCTTCAAATTGCCATTCTTAAGCCATTGCCAGGTCTTGGTGATGTCTGATTTTCCACTTATATTATATTATATTATATTATATTATATTAATAATAATAATTATTACTACTACTACTACTATTTTCTTATTTGTTTTATATTGTTGTATTGCTGGTCTACGGCCGAAATAAAGTTTTACTGCTACTACCTGGCTAAGGGAGCCAAGCCCGGTTTTGCACAGCGTGTTAACTGCTGGGATTGGGCCCAATCCTGGCAGCTACAAAGCGGCAAACCTGCCTAAGTAGCCTCCCTCTAAAATGATATTAAGGGAGCAAGTGCTCCCTTAGCCTCATTTTTAAAAAAATTGTGTGTTAGCAGCCATGGCTGGCACACTGGTGGGGGAAAGGGGATCCCAATCATTCACTGTGCACCCTGGATCTGCAGGGGAGGCCACTGCTCATCTGGGCAGGCGATCTGCTCACCCAGGGAAGGACAGGAGACCCATCTGCGGGGAAGGTAGGTTAAATCCACCTTCCCCACAGACCACCCCTGAGCTCTTCTCACTGGTTGTAAGAAGAGCTCCATTATCTGCTGTGTAAGTACCATTTTGAAATTTTCTGAGTCAGTGTTATAATGTGCATAATATTCTTATGACTTTGTTTTTAAAAACTGTTGGATCTCATATTGCAGTTTATATTCATGTTGTGTATAACAAAATTGTATGCCGAGAGCATTTTTAAAAAATCCTGTTCTACTAATGTCAGGAAGTTTCTAGCCAGAAAGACAGTGGTAATCTTCATCCTGAATAGTTACAGGGGGGGAGGAGGAGGAGCTTGGCATGGATAGGAACATAGGAAGCTGCCATATACTAAGTCAGGCCATTGGTCCATCTAGCTCAGTACTGTCTTCACAGAATAGCAGCAGCTTCTCCAAGGTTGCAGGCAGGAATCTCTCTCAGCTCTATCTTGGAGATGTTGCCAGGGAGGGAACTTGGAAGCTTCTGCTCTTCCCAGAGTGGCTCCATCCCCTGAGGGGAATATCTGACAGTGCTGCTCATACATCAAGTCTCCCATTCATATGTAACCAGGGCACACCCTGCTTAGCTAAGGGGACAAGTCATGCTTCCTACCACAAGACCAGCTCTCCTCTCCGATAAAAGGAAAGATTGACAAGCCAGCAAATGGATTCTTATATAATTCTTTGTTCAGTCAGGGACTTGGAAAGATGAAAGAGTCCTTAATCTCAGCCAGTGAACAAGCATGCTAGTGCTTGGGTTGGGTGGATGGTGGGTGTGGCCTGGCTTAGGCCAACTGAGCTGTTGCCAATGCTGCTGCTTTTGCTTTACGCATGGGAAGGAGCTCCTTTCTACTTGGGGAAAAAAGCTCTGCTGCAGCAGCTTCAGGAACAACTGACCTCTAGTGATGAGGGGAGCAGTTTGGGATGTGCAGTTCTGTAGTGGTGGGTGCTTGTCCTGGCTGCTGTGGTTATTCTGCTCATGTACGCAATTTAGTAGTGGATGTTCATGATGGTGGGTTGGTTTCTTAGATAATCCAGTTTATTAATAGCATATTTGCAAAGTATGTACTCAGTGTATAAAAACACAATCTGAGCAGAGGCGTAGCAAGGTTGGAGTGGGCCCAGAGACAAGATTTTAAAATGGGGCCCCCCTTACTGAAGCTCAGCTCATGAAGTAAAGAAATCTTAAATGAGGCTGAATAGTGGTAACAAAAAGCAGAGTATAATTTATATTTATCTCCTACGTGCCACAATAGAATATTATCCTAAATTATTTTTTAAAGGGTTTTGTCAATTGTGGACGATGCAAGTCATTGAATGGTGCTAAAAGACCTGTTGTTCTGGTAGCTCCAGGTCTTAACACTCACATCACTTTCAGAGGATGAATACAACTGAAGGAAGGCCGGGGGTGGGTGCGTGGCTGGGGGAGTCAGTCATGTGACTTGCCTCTGGGGGGCCCCCAAGGCAGTGGGCCCCCAGACAATTGTCTCTCCTTGCCCTATTATAGTTACGCCTCTGAAACTGAGACAGGGTCGAGCAAGCCCTTCACCTTCTCCCTCATGTCCTCACAAGGACCCGGTTTTATAGCTGCTTCCCTCATAAACACCAAGTATGTTGATTTAACTAAGACTTTTTTTCAGAAACAACCCAATTTTTCTCCTGCTCCTGCTTTCCCTCCCTTTCTTTTCTGACTCCCTCCCCCACACTCTCTACAGGATCCCCACTGGGACAAACTTCTAAAATCAGATTCTGGAATGCTCTCCCAGTGGCTATTCGCTCCTCAGACTCCATCACAGTTTTTAGAAAGTGTTTTAAATCTTGGCTTTTTACCCAGGCTTTTATATTGTTGTCTCTACTGCTGCTTCTTTGTATTTTGTACAGTTTTTATGCTTGTATTTTAAATCTTTTTAGTCAGAGTTGTTTTATATTTTAGCTTAATATTTTACTTGTGTCATTTTTATAGTCTTGTTTTTATTTTTTGTGTAAACCGCCTTGGGATTGTTTTAATGAAAGGCGGTATATAAATTTAACAATAAATAAATAACATCACAAAACATAAGACTACTAGTACTAGACAGAATATAACAGACCCCCCTGACACACACACCTTTCCATACATGCTCTACACAACGTTCCCAGTCCAGTGGATACAAAGGAGTTTATTTGAAGCACATAAATGCAGTTTCCCAGAAGAGGCACTGTAGGAAGCAGAAGAGCCCTACCCAATGCTGCAGACAGAAAGAGAAACTGAAAACAGAGCTTTCAGTTTTGTACAAGAGGGAAGAGGTTTACCATACCAAGAATGCTTGAACACTATTGCACACACTTATGGACTAGAATCTGGAGACATGTTTCGCAGAAACAGTGACATTGATGAGAATTACAGTGATTACTCTAAAGAATTTCTGTAGAAACAAAGCAAGCATTCTGTGCTCTGACAAGAGTAAAAACTTTCCTGAGATGGGCTCAATGCAGTAGTAGCACTGCTGTCCAATGGCCGATTAAAGAAATCATGCACTTTAATTCAAGAACAATTTAACTATTCGTAAGCCAGAAAGAATGTCAGGCTAACTTCACCTACTGAGAAGACTGAGAACAGAGCAGGCCATCAACATGCCCAGTTAAAGAAGAGGACTCTGGAGGCATCTCTCTTTCTGTGCTCATGTGTGTGCAATGGTGTGACCTTGACATGTGCTCATGACTCTATTCTGCCTCTAAACCCACACTTTCTCACCCTGGAAGGGGGCCTACCTGGAGGACAGGGGTGGGGGAGGCCACTTCTTTTACCCCCATCAGAGAATCAAGTATAGCACCACACAAGGCAAGAGGCCATTCTTAAGTTCAGTTAAATGTTAAGGTTTAAGGAATTGTACTACAGTGCTTTAATGTCCTTAGTTGTCGGAGACAGATGAACATGAAGATGAGGCCCTTGTAGAAGATGACACAGTATTGGCCCCAGGGCTGCTGACCACAGAGCCCCTATCAGACTCTGTGGAGTCCACCGACCCTGAGAGGAGAGCCTTATCCAAACCATGCCCCCTATCGTGGACCTACAAGGGTGTTTTCCAGATTACACGCTGCCACAGATTTGCCACATGTCCATATTGCCAGTGTTTTGACATGGCGCTCGTTGCGCTTCAGCTGGGTGCCATCATATTTCCCATGCCGTTTCAGATTTTATTGCTGTGTTGCACCCCTGCAGTGCTGAAAATGTGTTGCAGGAAAGTAGCTGTATTTCCCCATTTTTGCTTGCTCTGTCATTCTGCGTTGCAGCACTTTGTGGTGTGCATGGTTCAAATCAAAGTGCGGCAGTTTTTACAGCCCCATTCCACCCATTGAAATAATTTTGCCACTCAGAGAAATGATTTTTTAAAAAAAATTCTCTTCTTGCACTTGGGCCAGGCAGAGGCTGAAAGAGCTAGTGGTGCTCCTCCCTCTTAGTGGTCCTTAAGTGAGGTCATGGCAGCACGAGTGCTCCATTCCCAGCTGGGGATCGGGATGCTTGGAGTGGCAGGAAGTTCTTCCCCAGTCGGGTTGCCAAGCCAGCCCTGGGGTCCACCCAGCAGCAAGCAGGGAAAGCGTCCAAGGAGGATGGCTGAGAGCAGCCACAGCCAATGATCATGCCCTCCATTCTTCCATTCCCCCATTACTTGCTGCTCTGCCACCGCTGGATGGAGATGGAGTGCCGCCCAGCCCGGCCAGTGGGAGTAAGATGGGCCAGCCAGAGCCGGGAAGGCAGGCAGCGGGGAGCCCAGCCCAGCCCCCTCTCCCCCTGTGCACCTGGAGGGCTGGCAACTTTGAGGCTACCGGGCTTGGTTCTCAGATTCAGCTTGGCCGAATTAGAAAGCGCCTCTGCTCCCTCTGCCGTCTGCGTCTTCATATTGCTCGCCCTCACTGGACACCTCCACTCCACCTCCTGCCTCTCCCTCCTATTATTATGACCTCTGCCACTGATTTTTTAAAAAAAAATCACCAGAATTGCTTGTGCAAGGCTGCAAAGTTGAAGTACATTGTTTTGGAATGGCACTTCCCTCTGCTGGCAGATTAGCGCAAGGCAGCAGAGAACTTTTTTTTAAAAGAACACGTCACCACCCCGCCCCCCGTAACTCCATTGGTCCAATGCAGCAGTAGGAGGGGCAGATAAATGCCTTTCAAGGAGAATATGGACACTTCCTGCATATAAAACACGTTGCAGGGGGTGGAAAATATGAATGGCCACCAGCCTACTATGAAGCATTAAACAACCCTTTACACTCAGTTTTAAACCGTTGCACTATTGCATCACATGTTGCAACACTTTAACTTTTGCCAATCCCATAGTCCGGAAAACGCTCGACAGACTGGACTCCCATGGTAGGGTCTGACCCTGCCACAGAAGAACCACGACCTTCAGACTCCCTACAAATAGGGGCTCCTTGAACCCCAGAACCAGCTCCCCAGCTAGACCCCTCCAAGATCCTCAAGATGACTACACAGAAAGGCTTGAGAGACCCTGCAATCCCAGTGCAAAAGTGCAAGGCTGACTGCCAAGCATATGCTTCCCTATGGGTCTACCGGGGAGGAGGATTAGAGGATCTATTTGTGAGTTGCTTTGGCTTGTGAGGGAAGGCCATGGCCCTCCACGGAATCGTTATAAGCTGCTTGTTTTTGATAGCAACAGTTCAACACAGGGAGCTCTCTTGCTCTCATTCTGACATATTTCTCTCTCGCTCTCACTCTGACATACTCATTTTGACATATTTCTGCTGTCAAAAAGTACTTTGGATAGAGAAGAAAGCAGCAAGAATTGCTACCCTTTTCCTATCTGCCAGCATTTGCCTGCTCAGCAACACACTGGGCTCAGCACCATTACAGACTTCCACAGATGCAATTCTAGATATGTACTTCTAATGCTCCTTTGAATATCAAGCATTGTGTCTAATTATTCCTTATGAGACTTAGTAACCAAGGAGTTGAGAGAACATACTACATGCCTGTGAAATGTGACATGAGGAGGATATTCTCACGACCTCCAAAAACCAGGCTCCCGGTTTTCGGAGGTTGTATGCAGCACTGGGAGCTGTGCGGCTCCTGGCTGCTAGCCCTCTAAATTGCCCCCCTCCTTAAGCAAGGTTAGCAGAGCAAGTGCTCAGCTAACCCCGTTTGATTGATTGTGAGTCGCCATGGCACGCCTCTAGCTTGCGATGACTCATGAGGAGAACCCCGACCAGGAGGCTGCAACAAACCTCCTGGCCTCCGAGATTCCCTCCAGAATGCCCCATGCACTTGCGCGGGGCATCCTGAGACTTCCAGGGGCCAGGCAGCCCCCGATCCCCGCTGTCCTTACCAGCTCCATGACGGAGCCAGTAATTGTGTAGGCAGCCAATCTGCCTGCCCAGGGCTTGCCAAACAATAATCTGCAAGGAGAGTGGGTCAAGCCCACTCTCCCCGCAGAACCCTCCTCAGTTCTCCACAATGCTCATGTAGAGAGTCTTGGTGTTTCATATTAGATTCATGTCTCTAGTCTGTCTAGCTCTAACACTGGTGCATAGACCCTTGAGAAGGGGAAGGTCTTCTCTAAAGGAGAGAATTCACACCTACTAGTTATGACCCGGAAGAGCTAATAACATTTGTATAACTGAGGCATTCTTGACATTGTTAGAATAGCAATAAACTGTAAATTGGCTTGTAAATCCTTAGAGCAATGAAGAGCAATGGAAATGGGGTGCTTATGGAACTGGGGATTGCTGCTAAAGAAGTTTGCTTTCATGTTATTTTTATTTTTCTGAACTCCTTGACCATGTACTTTCCCATTGTGAAAAAAGTGTGTTTATGCAAAGTTGTGGTTTTTTAAAGTGATCAATAGCAGCAAGGCTTCTCCTCTAACAAAAACCAAGTTGTTCCAGTAAGAACTAGTATGTCTACTTTATTTCACTATCCCTACAACTGGACTATGGTCCAAATTGGTTAGGCAGTTCACAAGTTAGCCCACTTATGCCTCAAACCTTCAAACTACGCCATTGAGGTGTCCCTTTATGTCACTCACTACAACTGCACCAAATTTGATCCAAATTGGTTAGATGGTCCACAAGTTAGCCCACTTGTGCCTCAAACATTCACACGTCTACCATCTTGAACTGGGGTGGATGACACAATCATAAAATATGTGTTCCTATAACTGCACCAAATTTGGTCCAAATTGGTTCCCACTTGAATCTCAAACATTCACGTGTCCACCGTCTTGAATCAGGATGGATGACATAATTACAAACTACACCCTTGAGCCTATGTCTCCCTACAGCTGTAGCAAATTTGGTCCAAATCAGTTAGGCAGTTCACAAGTTAGCCCAATTACACCTTAAATATTTATGTGTCTGCCATCTTGAATTGGGGTGGATGACATCATTATAAACCGTGCTGTTGAGGTATACCTGTGTGTCACTCACTAGAACTCTACCAAATTTGGTTCAAATTGGTTAGGCGGTCCACAAGTTAGCCCGCTTGAGCCTCAAACATTTACACATCTGCCATCTGGAAGCAGGGTGGATGATATGATCATAAGCTACGCCATTGAGTCATCCTTATATGTCCCTACAGCTGTAGCAAATTTGGTTCAGATTGGTTAGGCGATTCACAAATTAGCCCGCTTGCACTTCAAATGTTCACATGTCTGCTATCTTGGATTGGGGTGGATGGCATCACCACAAATTATGCTATTGAGGTGTCCCTATGTGTCCCTTCAACTGTACTTGATTTGGTTCATATTGGTCCAGGCATTGTGAAGTTGATAGTGGGCGGCGGGGGTGGGGAGCCAGCATGGTGTAGTGGTTACAGTCCTGGACTAGGACTGGGGAGACCCGAGTTCAAATCCCCATTCAGCCATGATACTTGCTGGTTGACTCTGTGCCAGTCACTTCTCTCTCAGCCTAACCTGCTTCACGGGGTTGTTGTGAGGAGAAACTTAAGAAACACTGCTCTGGGCTCCTTGGAGGAAGAGCGGAATATAAATGTAAAAAATAAAAAAAATAAAAAATTCTTTTTAGCCTGTCCTTTCCCTGTTTCCTGCTCATGCTATGCTTTCAATTTCCCACTACGTCTTGGGATTTGGTAGCAACCCAAACATTTTACATGGTTAAGCATCTACTTTGGTCCTGAGCATCAAAGAACTGTTCTTAAAACTGAAAAAGAGTTAAAACACCACCATCATGCCTTTGTTTCACCATTATCAGGGATCATGGTGACAATAGCAGTCTGATGAAAATACCACTACTATTACTACTACTACTACTACTACTACTACTACTACTACTACTACTACTACTATTTATTTACCACTCTTGAACAAAATTCTCAAAGTGGTTTACATAGAAAAATAAATAATGCATAAATAAGATGGCCCCCTGTCCCCAAAGGGCTCACAATCTAAAAAGAAGCACAAGAAAGATACCAGCAACAGCCACTGGAGGGAGGCTGTGTTAGGGTTGGATAGGGCCAGTTGCTCTCCCCCTGCTAAATATAAGAGAATCACCACTTTAAAAAGTGCCTCTTTGCTCAGTTAGCGTAATACTAGATTTAAAATAGTAGGCAAAAATGTTCATACCCATGTTCTCTAGAGGAAGATGCACATCCAGATTTAGAAGCCTTGTGTTTAAGAGGAGCAACAATTTGCTCCACTGCTTCAAGTAGAAGAAAAAATATTGGTTTTATTATGACCTCAATAAAGCCTGAAAAGAAGAAGAAGAAAAATTCAGACACAATTCTTAAATTTGTTGGTGTTGTCTCTTAGAGAGAGGCTCATTATAACCAAAGAAACTAATTTAGGATTACTCCAGTTCAGACTGAGGGTTGGCCCTACACTTTATACAGTAAACAGCATTATCCCAGTGGGTATGCCAGCATCACACAGGGGGGTTTTCGACAGCAAAACATAAAGGGCAGGTGACAAACATCTTTATATTTATTTCCCTAAGATGCACCGTCTCTCCGGCCCGTTTGCTGGCCAAAAGGCAGGAGCTGGGGCAGGGGAGAAGATGATGGCGGCGGGTGGGCAGGCGACGAAGAGGGTGGCTCAGCCTCCCTCTCCAGCCTGCCTGCTGGCCACAAGGCAGGAGAGCCGGTGGGCGGGGGGGGGCAATGGGGAAGGGGAATGGGGGAGAACTAGAGGCGCAGATGCTCTGAACCCAGCCCTTTAAAACCTGTTTGCACGTCCCTAGGAATCTGGATTGGGCGGGGACGCCCACTACATGTACCTGGGCATGTATGTTGTCCACACGCAGTGAGGCTGTTCTCACATGCAGGCTAAGGAAGCCCAGCCCAGTTTTGCCTGCATGTGAGAACCATCGGGAGCTGCTCGCCCCTTGGAGCCCTTTCTCATGATCGCCAGAAAGGGCTCTGTGTGTGTTTGCTGCAGGTAGCAATTGGTTCAACAGCAGTGTATGTGCATCACTCTTGCTTGCTGCATCGAGTGTGCAGCTCCTGCAGGATGTTTGTGGAATGCAAGTTGGGCTCTGATGCAGCTTCAGCGGGTGAAAGGGAAGACCATGACCAAGAGGGCCACTATTTTACATTATTCTTGAGCATTACTGGGGAAAAGCAACAGCTATCAACTGCGTTTCTAATAGTGTATTGCATTGTTCTCTGAAGAAAGTGTGTGGGGCTCAAAACACACTGGATATAAAAAGAATGTTATATTATACATTGATTGATTGATTTGATTTGATTTGATTTGATTTGATTTCTATACCACCCTTCCAAAAATGGCTTAGGGCGGTTTACACAGAGAAATAATAAATAAATAAGATGGATCCCTGTCCCCCAAGGGCTCACCATCTAAAACGAAATATAAGATAGACACCAGCAACAGTCACCGGAGGTACTGTGCTGGGGTTGGATAGGGCCAGTTACTCTCCCCCTGCTAAATAAAGAGAATCACCACGTTAAAAAGGTGCCTCTTTGCCAAGTTAGCAGGGGTTGCTATACTCAATATATTTTGCATTCATATCATTTCCTAGCATCTTTGGGGCCATTCCCTTTTGTTTTTTAGTTGGTTGGGAGAGGGAATGCCATACATTTTTACTTCACAGTCAAAGGACTGGGAGAAGGCACATCTGAAGACTGGCTCCTTCCCTTATGTGGCTCTTCAACAGAGCCCAGCATGAGCCGGAGGGGATGCTTCATCCAAGCCCAGAACTCGGGTTGGGGCAGGGAAGGCTGACTTGGACCGGTAGCCTGTTACCATGAAGGAAAAAGTGAGACGAAACTGTAGACCCTGCTTGTTTATTAACAACTACAAGCCAACCCCACACAGCATCTGTGCGCTCTTTGGGGCCGGCTACCTCTCTCCCCCTCACCCGCCATTGCCGTTGCCGCTCCTTGCTGGTCTCTGCAGCCGGCCTCCTCTCCCCCACCCTCTTGCCCAGGCCCACCACCTCGCCTCACCCGGCCTCACCCGGCCGGGCTCGCCACCTCGGCTCTGTGGCCACCATGGCCACCCACAGCCTGGCCCGCCGCTGGTTGAGTTCTCCTGGGTGCGCCTTAGCCAATCAGGCACCCCGCAGCCCAGCCAATCAGCTGGGCTGCCGGGACGCACGTTCAAAAGGCACACCCAGGAGAATTAAATATATAGATTTCTCTGTATTTATATGAGGTGTCCAGATCATGTGAGGTTTTCTGGAATCAATCATAAGCAGGGAGAGAGCAGAGTATTCTGAACAATGAGCTGAGACAGTGAGGGAGGGAGGGAGGGAGAGAGAGATGTACACTTGTATAGGAAAAAATCTCTGGACCTTGTCATTTGAGACATAAAGGGAAGTGTGATTCATAGAAACATAGGAAGCTGCCATATACTGAGTCAGACCAGAGGTCCATCTTGCTCAGTATTTTTTACATAGACTGGCAGTGGCTTCTCCAAGATTGCAAGCAGGAATCTCTCTCAGCCCAATCTTGGAGATGCCAGGAAGGAACTTGGAATCTAGATGCTCTTCCATCCCCTAAGGGCAGGGCTGCACAACTCAAATACCCTAGTGGGCCGGAACCATCCACAACTTGGTGTGCAGGGGCCAAGGTCAATTTTTAGCACATTATTACATTAAAATTAAAAATCTTATTAGTTGCTTGTGGATCTATTCCCCCTATCAATGGACTCATATTTTTAACCAAGGATAGTGGACAGAAAATAGGTCCTGCCCCTGCTCAATTAGTGGAACCCCTGGAAGGCCTGCCAGCCCCAAACAAATGCCAAGTCCTCTCCTCTCCCTAAATGGTCATTGCTTTCAGGCTGCAATCCTCAGCATTTTTACATGGGAGTAAGCCTCACTGGGTACACCATGGAACATCTGAGAAAACTTGCCTAGGATGGTGCTATAAGGCAGTTTCCAGCTTCTGTGTTGCTGCAGGATACCTGGGGGCAAGTAAAAAAAGTCCCTGCAAGCTGAATCCAGTCCCTGGGACTTATGTTGTGCAGGCCTGCCTAAGGGGAATATCTTACAGTGCTCACACATCAAGTCTCCCATTCATATGCAACCAGGGTGGACCCTGCTTAGCTAAGGGGACAAGGCATGCTTACTACCACAAGACCAGCTCTCTTCCTGACTTCCTTATGTGACATACTCTCTATGTTGTTTCTTTGTTCCTACTGGCATTTCCTATGCACAAGCAGTAAGAGGGAGGAACAAGCACCATAATAATCAGGGGTGTTGATATCCCAGGGGCAGCAGTAGCCAGTGCTGCTGATAGGATATGCTCATCTAGAACATATATGAGTTATGACTTGGCTCTCCAGAGTGCACAGAAGAACTGATATTAGAACGCAGGGAAGAGCGCTTAAAGGACAATTGTCACTCATGTACAATGTGACTATCCATGTGACTCTATCATGTTTGGCTAAAAGTTACACATTTAGGTGGCCAGAAACAAAAGGGACTTAAAGTCTAAACATCACCATCAACTCTTTTAGAACTGACAAGGCCTTTTGGGGGGAGGGGGAAGCCGGGCTATGCCACAGACCCAGGGAAATGATGTTTGGGTTACTGCTTTTCAATGAACATCACCTATTTGAGTCTCAGCAATATTGGTAGTCTTGCGGTCACAGAGTGGAGAAATTGGCAGTCCTAATTCAGCCTCCTTGTCTCCCTGTGGGGAAGGGGGGAGAATGCACAAGCACATGAGATAGTCTGCTTAATAAATGAGCAATTAATTATAATCTCCTGCATTTAAAAACAACAACAACATTTACTAATTAATTGCCCCAGGTAGTTACTTTAAAGATGGGGAAAGTATCACTGAGGGAAACATTAACCCCTTCTTCCCTTTCCCTAAGGGAAGTCACTTTCCCCCTCAGCAGCTATTAGCACCCCACTCCTGCGCAATAGCATCTGGTGTGTTTTTTCACCCAGTGGAGATAATAGCAGTTTTGGGGAGATGATTTCTATTGGGAGAAGAGCGTGGCATACCTCAGTGCTGATCCTGATTGACTCTTCTCTATGCCTGCTGTTTAATTTAGAGTGTGTATATGTGTGTGTGCGTGCGTATACACACAAACACACACATGGTGAAATTACATGTTTAATGTGCAGTTTGGTAGTACATATTGACAATTATGGAATCTCCCCAAAGCAACTGTGAGGGGTTTGAATTGAATTGAACTGCGAGGGATTGTGTTGGGAAAGGCAGAGCTTTGCGCTTTGCCCCTGCACCATGGAATTGACCCAAGTTGCCCCTAAAGCCACTATCAGCTGTGGAAGGGAGAGCTTATGGGTGCAATTTTGTGCCTGTAATTGTCTCCCTCCATGATTAATAGTGGCTTTGGGGAGTGATTTAGCCTTGGGAGTCACCGTGTAGGCAAAGGCCACTCTTTCATAATTCTGATCCAAACTGCCCTCTCCCCCCCCGCCCCGATTCCCTACAACCCAACTGCTTTTTGAGATCTGATCAAAGAACTTCCACATCACATATTTAGTTTGGCCCAAAGTCTCATTGATCACATTGGTGCTGTAATTATACATGTATAAGATCACATTGTTTATATTGCCTCTTCGGATATACAGCATGAATGCTTGTAATCTGAAAGGCTGGATTATCTTGTGCAGGCCTGCCTAAGGGGAATATAATTTAATTTATAATTGTGTAAAACACAGTCTATGTTCTCACAGGCTGAGCCCTCAGCTGGGAATTTTAAAGATTGTACCAACTTCATGATTGGCAGTTGTTCCTTATTTTAAGAGGCTCTCCTTTTTAAAAGCACATTACAATCTCTGTACAGTAGACACCCTTGTTTTCAGATATTTATTATTGAGATTTTGACCAGGCAAGCATTGGTTGCCTGTGCCCAGCAGATTCTATCTCTGGACAAGAAATATGCGCCTTGCCTTTGTATGGCAAGTCGTGGAAGGGGTCTTGTTGCTCAAGAGGCTTTGAAAGCTTCTTGTGGGCTTCTCAGACACATGTGGTGGGCCACTGGGTGTAACAGGATGCTGTACTAGATAGGCCTTGGATTTGATCCAGCAGGGCTGTTTCTATGTTCTTATGAAAGTGCAATTAATAATATGACCAGCCTATGCCCACCAGTGTTTTCCCTAACAGGGATTTCCAGATGTTGTTGACTACAACTCCCAGAATCCCCAGCTGCAACGGCTTTTGCTTGGGAATTGTAGTTGTAGTCAACAACATCTGGGAATCCCTGTTAGAGGGAACACTGATGCCCACTGCATCTCTGTATATGCGATAGGATGATATCCTGCCTATGTATCCATGGACTAACAGAATAAAGCCAATGGTACAGTGTGTGTCTTGCACCAGTGCTCAGATATTTGGTTGGACATGCACATGTGATCTTGGGAATCACAGAACAACTGTCAATTGCATGTTGTTGGCCTCATCTAATCACTTTCATAATGGAATCGTTGCACCCATTACATGAGGGTGGCCAAACCTATCCCTAAATCTTTAATGTGAAGCATCACAAGGAGATTTTGGTTCCTTGTAAGCCAGCAATTGAAACACAAGGATGTTCTCTCCAACTCATCTTTAAAAAGAAGAAAAATTCAAACCCTGACAAAATGTTTGTGTCTGGGTGTTGTTCATTCCAAACTGTTAATAATAGCTGTTTACACTGACAATACAACAGAAGACGCTTAGAATGCAGAGAGGTGGAGAACATGTACAAATATTTGAGGGTAATAGAGGGGAAAGCACACCTATGCATTTTCCTTAAAATATTTAACCAAAATAGAGCCTGCTATTTGGTAGCAATCTATTAAGTTGGAATTTTAAATGGTATGCAGTATATCAGGAGAAACCTGCTGCTGGATGTTACTGTAGCTACTTCGACTGAAGCAAGATTGCACCTGTATTTAGCCAGATTATTTAGTTTTGTAAAATTTGTTCAGCCCTTAGTGATGTGGGTTTGAATCCCACAGCACATCTTTTTTATGGAGAAGTACCATGTGTTCCTTTAGAAACGCCGCTCCCCACCTCCGCACCCGCGCGGTGAGGCAAGGGGTGGAGTTGTGCCTCCTGCCGCTGAAGCAGGCACGGTGGCCACCATCTTGGCCCCCTCCACATGGCCAGGGCCGGCCAATCAGGAGAGGGGGCAAGGAGGAACTTGCCCAGCAGCCACCATCATACTCAGTCCCTCAGCAGTTGGTCAAGAGGAAGGAGCGCTGGTCAGTTGCTCGTCGATCGGCCATGTGGGCAGGTCGATCACGAGTGGGAGGAACTGGGACCAGCGCTTCCAGGCCGACCAGGAATAGGTGGAACAGGGAGCCAGACTTCTTTGGCGTGATTAGGGAAACAGGGAGCCAGCCTTCTTCAGTGTGGGGGCCAGGGAGACGATTGAGGTGGCGAAGGACTGAGCAGCCAGGGGCCATTCTAGGCCTGGGTGATATCTGAGATTCTATTAGGGCTCCTTTCACTGTGTGTGTGTGTGTGTGTGTGTGTGTGTGTGTGTGTGTGTAGGTTTTTAAAGGAACATTGATTCAGGGGAGACTATATTCATTCCTGGGGGAGCGTTTAGAGACCGTCTATTGATTTAGTTGGGGAAAGCCTTTTAAGTCTATTGAGAGAGTGGTGTTCGTCCACTTGCCGCTGCTACATATGCCCTCTGCAGCAGTGAGTGGGAGCAGAAGGAATAACCTGTTTTGTTTTGCAGACCATCTGAGGCTCCCTTTCCCCTTGCAGGTACTCATCTATGGACACAGCGATGTGTTTTGGGCAGTCAGAGAGCTCGGCAGACCAGCATGGGTATCCAGTTGGGCCTTGCTGGAGTGGCTGAAGTAGATTGGATGGGGTGCCAAGGGATGATGTGGAACCTTTTCCTTCCACTTCTAAATGAGATGGGACACCACATGTCTTGGTCATTCACCTGGGAGGCAACGACATTGGTTTGCTACAGGGCAAGGCCCTGATTCTGCAGGCAATCAAAGATTTACGGGGCCTGGCCGCCCGATAGATGGATATGCGGTTGGTTTGGTCTAACTTGCTTCTGAGGCTGAGTTGGAGGGGCTGGGGGGGGGCTGTGCTTCAGTAGGGCACACAAGAAAGTGAACAGTGAGATTGGGAGAGTGGTCACCACCTTGAGCGGGGGAGTAATACAGCATCTTGACATTCGGATGCAGGATGCAGCGCTGTACAGGGGGGACGGAGTACATTTGTCTGACCGGGGGAATGAGTTGTTCCTCCGGGACTTGCAATGGGGTCTTCAGGGAAGTGCTATCTGGGTGGGGGAAGTGGGGCTAAACAGAGGTTTGCCCCACTTCTGTGGCAAGAGAGTGCGGGTGTTGGGTAGGTAGATTCAGTATCAGTGTTTGGCTGGAGGGCCAGTTGGGTTGAGGGGGGATCAAGGAACAGCCCTTTAGGGTTTTGGCGGCCTAGAGGGCTGGGAATGGTCCCCACTCAGGGGGTGGAGTGACTCACCGGCTCAGAGCTTTCGCAGCTTGGGTTTGGGGTGGGTCGGGCCACTCCCCCCTCAGCGGGGGAAGCCTCACAGTGAGAGGGGGTCAGGATATGGAGCCTGACCGAATCAAGACCTGGCCCTTTGCCCTAGTATGGGATGGCCCTCACTAGGAGGGGCCACCACACGGGAGGAGTTCCTGCACTCTGAATAGTTAGGGACCTCATTACAAGTTTGTTATCCGCTTTACTATAATAAAGTGGCCCTTATTTACTCCAACTAAGCGTGTCCTGTCTTCATTGGGGCCTGTGGGTGCAAAGGGGTTTTAAGAAGCAGTGTGGTACAAATACATTGGCCCTAGACCAGGGAGACTTTAGTTCAAATTCCTGTTCAGCCATGAAGCTCAGTAGGCAAAGCTGGAGGAAGAAGGGTGAAAGCAAATGTTATAATGGGCACCCAGAGACATAAGTCTGGGTGGGGTATAAATTAGATAGATAGATAGATAGATAGATAGATAGATAGATAGATAGATAGATAGATAGATAATCAATCCGATGTTATACTTTTACAGACACACACACAGGCCAGTCCTGTGCATGTTTACTTGAAAGTAAATCCCATTGGGCAGCATCCAGACTAGTTAGTGATGACTAAACCCCACTGAAATCAATAAGACAAATTAGTCAGGACTAAAAGGGTCCCATCAAGTCAGTGTTGACTCCTGGCGACCACAGAGCCTTGTGGTTTTCTTAGTAGAATACAGGGGTGGTTTACCATTGCCTTCTCTCGTGCAGTATAAGATGATGCCTTTCAGCACCTTCTTATATCCCAGCACCTTCCTATATTCTGGGAAACAGACCAGTGAGGATTCAATCCAACAGCCTCCTGCTCTCTAGGCAGGTTGCTTCCCCGCTGCGCCATTAGGTGGCATTGAAATTAATGTCAATGGGATTTAGTCATGACTAACTTAGTCTGGATACTAACCAGTTGCTCAGTCTGGATGAGTTTTAATTTTCACGAATTTTGTGTGCTGCTTTGAGGACTGATTAAAAAGTGGATAAAAATCAAATAAGCATGTACAGGATTGCAATATTAGATATTTTGGCACAATAATTTTTGTGCTTCAAGATGTGTGTGTGTGTGTGTGTTTAAACAGGTAAAATAGTAGTCAGAATGTCTATGAGTGGATTTAGAAAACATGTTTACTAATGGGTTTTTGAAAACAGCACCTGTCTGAAGAATTCGTCCATTAATGCTTCTGCCCAACGGTGGTGCAAGACCCAAGGCTTTGATGGATGACTTATGTCAGCTGCATGCACAATCATAGACATTACTTTGGCTCTGTCTGGCCTGTCAAATTAAGGACATTTCTCTGATCACCTCAACAGAATAGCAACAGGTTTTCTTAAACAAGCAGTACTTTAAAGCACTTTTCTTCTCAAACAAAATTCAGAGTAGGGGAAAAGAAAACCCAATACAGCCAACCTTTGTTTCTGCTGCATGCAACGCACAATGTTTCTCAGGGTGTTAATGTGCCGGAAATGACGTGCCATGTCTGTCGCTATGACCATCCTGATGACCAGGCTGCGCAGTTCCCTAAAGGCAAGTCAATGCATAATTTGTTCTGTGAGTGCTCTAAAACAAGGATTTTTCAGAAATGTTGCCCAGCCCCCTCCACTTTCAGACACACAGAGTCCTACAAAGTGCCCTCAGCCTGCTTCTATGAGAATGAAATTTCCCCTCCATGCACTGTGATGTGCTTTCTGATGTTCACTGTACACTATCTCTGTTGTCACTGACTGTCCTACCTCATCTGCTTTAAACAGTTTCTGTTCTAGGGGAAAACCTTACAGCGGAGAGAAACGACAACTTTCTGGTCTTTCTCCAGGAGCATTTTGCGGTTTCCATGGGTGACGGGACAGGAAGGGGAAGAGATTTAAGTGACAGGAGCAAAAGTCACAACAAGGTTTTAAAATCTATTATATTAATTCTCTTGGGTGCACCTTGGAATGTGCATCCCAGCACCCAGCTGATTGGCTGGGTGGTGGAGGTGCCTGATTGGCTGAGGTGCACCCAGGAGAATTGGTTGCCATGGTGGCAGTAGTGGTGGGCCTGGCTGGAAGGCCAGGCTGCGGCGGGCCCAGCCATGGTGGGCCAGGCTATGGAGTTGGGAGGGGGGAGGGAGAGCGTGCAAGAGAGAGTTGGGTGGGAGGGGGGCAGGAACAAGGGAGTGGGACAGGAGGGAGGGAGGGGGAGGGAGAGTGGTGGGCCGGCCGCGGAGGCCAGGCGGCAGCAGGCTGGATGCGGAGTTGGGGGGGGAGGGCAAGCAAGAGTTGGGCAGGAGGAAGGGTGAACAGCCTGCCCCAAAGGGCGCACAGATGGAATGTGCCTTGGAATGTGCGTCCCTGCATCCACCTGATTGGCTGGGCAGCAGATGCACCTGATTGACTGAGGCACACCTAGGAGAATTGGTTGCTGCAGCAGCGGGCCCGGCCGTGGAGGCCAGAGGTGGTGGCAGGCCCAGGAGGGGGGAAAGAAAGTGTGCGGGGGGGGCAGAAGTGGCAGTGAGGAGGAGAGGCAGCTGGGCCCGGAAGCGGAAACTGGGGCAGAAGGGAGGGGGGAGAGGTAACCGCTGGCCCCTAAGAGCGCACAGATGCTCTGTGTGGGGTAGACTAGTATATATTTATATCAGATAAGTCAAGATTAAGTTGCAAGAAAGCAATGCATTTCAGGAATATTTGCTGTGGTAACTTTTTATATCTCATCATAGCTATATATCTATATCTATAGATATCTGGTCTAAAACATGGTGAGGGAGGTGCCTGCTTACTCTCCTTAAATTGTGCTCTTGATGCCAATATTCCTTCTTTCTCACCTCCCAGCTTCCTATGTCCTTGCTAGATTCCAAAACTCTTTGTAGATTAAAGATATCTTAAAAAAAACAACAAACAAACAAAAACAAAAAAACCTTCCACAAATATTCTGCATTAATCATTGGAATCTCATATCCCTTATGACTTGGGTAATCTCACAGTAGCAGTGCATTTCACTTTCTCAACCTGAAGTTATTGTCTTGGAGTATTTTGTTTCTTAATTCCTGTTCACTGAATCTACAATTAAACTGAAATATCATAATTTCAGTGGTTTGCTTTGCATTTACTTGATTCATATTTGGCCTTTGAAGGAGCTCTCAGAATCAAAGCCCAAACAGGTCAATGGGCCACCCACAGCATCGTTATAAACACTTGAAGCACTGTATTTTAATAGCCAGACCTAATGTAATGGCTAGCTGCACTCTTGGATCAACAAGAGAAGAAATATGAATCAAATGTCAGAAATTCGGGAAATTTGTTTCCATTTTCATGAATAGTTTCATGAAAATTTCCATTTCTATTTTTACCTAGACTACCAGAAAAGTGGGGCACAAAGTTTTAAAATAAATACATACATTTTATGGATCAACAAGAGAAGAAATATGAATCAAATGTCAGAAATTCAGGAAATTTGTTTCCATTTTCATGAATAATTTCATGAAAATTTAGATTTCCATTCTTACCTAGACTACCAGAAAAGTGGGGCACACAGTTTTAAAATAAATACATACATTTTATAATTGCCAATAACATCCAATTCATTATTATTCCATTTTATTTGGGGGCTGAATTTGGGGGCTGAATAATGCAGCAGTGTATATAACAAAAGGAATTAGAAGATGGTTTCCTGTGCCAAAGTGACTCATGAACTGAAAATGAGACACAAAGGAGATGCTATGCTGACATGAATATGGACATTTACTACCCCCCGTGCTAAATAAGAAAAGAGCAACCACTTTACAAGGTTCTGCTTTACCCAGTTAGCAGGGGTTGCTATTCAGTATAAATTAAAGCAGTCCATAAAATTGATCAAAATGATTTCTCAGGGCAGATTTGCATGACAGGGTAGAAAGTAAGCAGAAGGGAACCAGAGGTGGATATGTCATCCTAAACTGCCATGTTGGGTAGAGAATGTTGGGTTCCCCCCACCACCCAACATTTGCCTGACATCCTCAAGCCAACTTTAGATGTTGGTTACGGATATCAGGAGAATGTTGGGTAATGGCAGAAATGAGACATTCTCCACCTGACATTTCCAGGCTTGGATGACAGAGAAATAGCTGGAAGTACTGGCTCATGTTGGATATTCAAACTGATACTCAACCCAAGAAACTCTGATTTCCTCTTACTTTCTTGCAGTGGGTCATGTGAATTCACACTGTTCTGCCATTCTATGAACCCTAGACCTTTAAATGCATTTATGGTACATCTGTGATCCGATTAATCTTATGACTGATTAATCTTAGCTGGGGCAAAGATGATTACTGAATATATGAGTATATGTTGTTTATCAGCCTTCTGCTAAATATTTGATTACCTCCTATCACTTACAATTGCTATTTTAATTATTTTTTTTAAAAGCTCTTCTTTCTGCTATAGGGCATCGACCCCTGCATGCCTGCTACTCGTAGTCTATAGGAAGAAGTGTGAAAGCATCTCATTAAATGAGCTTTGCAAATCCACAAAGTTAGTAGGCCCCCCCCCCAAATTACTAGCTTCCCCAGACATAGCTATATTACTCATGGATGTCCTAAAGTGGGGGGCCGGGGAGAGAACGGGGACCCAAAACTTTAACATGCCTTGCCTGTCTAGTCTCCTGCAAATCATTCTTACTAGACACAGATGGCTAGATGAGTGACTGTTGATAAGTCTGTCATTAGATATACATTGATGTATTTCTTCTTATCCACCTGCCTCTGTATCATCTTACCTCCATTCTTCTTCAGTTAAATTGACTAGGATGTTCATTTCTTCATTTTGCAAAAGCTGATAAGCAGCACACACGTGGTGGTTTTCAAGAACAGACTTGTCATTGTACAAAAATGCAAGTTCTGACCTAGTATAAATAATCAACAGTAATGGTCATGTTAGCCTCACAGACCTGAGAGGACTGGGTCGTCATGCATGATTCATATATTTTTCTTTTAAGAGTTCTCAGTGGCAAGCTATCCTCAAGAGAGGAAAATGCACAGTTTTGTCCTCAATTAGAAAGAAGTGGCAACAGAACACTTCTGGAAGCCAGTTTGGCCAGCTACGTTTGATGTGCCTCTGCAATATGCAGCCACAGGGGAGTGTTGAGCATGTTCCAGGGTGTACTTTCAGGCAAGATGAAGGACACAATACATAGGCCTGGCCGGCTGTAGCAAGTGAATGGAGCCAGGTGTATCCTACAACATCCCAGAATCTTCTGCAGCGCAAGGGCTCCATCAGAGATACGCAGGAGTGACCTGCCTGCCAAGGAAATGTGGAAAGGATTCCAGGAAGGTAAACAGTTTGAACCACTATTTCAGCATATCAGGTACTCTACAGGTAAGGAGGAGAGGCTAACACTCCTGCCTTTCTTGTAGATGGAACTGCAATAGACACAATGGAACATGATACAGTGATGACAGAAGACTTACCTTGTCAGAACATGGAAGTGATTTGAGGTTCCGTTATGATCATAATCATGTATTGAAGTGCTGAAAAACATTGCTAATATCTCCAAATCACTGAACCAATGCTAGTGAGAAAAATTAAAAGCCAGTCATGTTCTGTATTCAACTAATCTTTGAGTACAACTAGATGTTTGTTTGTTTGTTTGTTTTTTAAGTTGTGGCTCCACTGGGGCTGGGATTTGGACAGGGACCTCACTGTATATTTTGCTCTGCAAGGCAACTGGCAGCTTTGGAAACCCGGTTTTCATGGTAAAATGACTACTATGACAACTAGTGCTGCTGCTTCTGTCACTACTACAAATATTTATGACAAGACAGAGGAAGGGTTAACTCCTCTTCCCTTGTGCCATGGTCCTGATTTGAATTTGTTTGTTTGTTTGTTCGATTTCTATACCGCCCTTCCAAAAAATGGCTCAGGGCGGTTTACACAGAGAAATAATAAATAAATAAGATGGATCCCTGTGGGCTCACAATCTAAAAGAAACATAAGATAGACACCAGCAACAGTCACTGGAGGTACTGTGCTGGGGGTGGATAGGGCCAGTTACTCTCCCCCTGCTAAATAAAGAGAATCACCACGTTAAAAGTTGCCTCTTTGCCCAGATTTGGATTTTGGCAATCCATGTTGCTATTAACCTTTTACAAACACTGGGAGATCCCATTTAGTTCATATATAGTGTTTGTTACTCCTTACATTACTATACAAAAATGTTTATTTTTCAGTATGGCTATGCCCTGTATATGTCACCAATTCCCAGATTATGTTTTCAGTGTCCTATGGATGAAAGCATTCCTGAGGTATTAGTAAACAACCATTGTATATGTGGTTTATATTGGAGGCTGAAAAATAATTCGGTGTTGACTCTTTCTGCGTCGAGAAAAGAAAAAACAAGAAAAGCATCAGTATTCCAAACTGCAACTTTCTTGGTGCATTTCTTACCATGATGCCAGTTTTAAGCAAGATGCTGTGCACGGTTTGGGTAACATCTGCAGCATGGATTGAATTGTGATATGGATTTTGGTATTTGTTGTAGCCATCGTCCAAAGCTTTTGCAAATGAAATTAAGGTGGTAAGAGGGATCTGTAAGAGGCAGGAATTAGACATAAACAACATGTTTATAGCAACTACTGGCAAGACGAATCGCACAGCATGTAATTCATTCTTCATGATGTGATGAGATGAGTGCTGAAAGTTAAGCATGTGCACAACCCTGTTTGGAGGCCCTTTTAAGGGCCTTCAAACCGGTTCAAAGAGCCGGCTATTCGCCGGTTCGAAGGCAGGTGGCAGGTCAGACTTTAAGGGTGGGGGAGCGTGCACCTACCCCTCCCTCCACTCTCCCCCTGCCAGTTCTGCATTTGGAAAGCCTCCTTTGGGGCAGCAGTATACCTCCCTGCTGCCCATTTCTTCTTTGGCTGAAAGTACCCGGAAGTACCTGGTACACATGCTCACGCTGGGCACATATGCGTGCACGTAGCACTCCTGTTTGCTGTGCTGCCCCGTTTCCTCCTTGGATGGAAGTACCCAGAAGTACCCGGTGCATGCAGAGGTGCTCTTACCCCTGGACTTTGGAGCTGAAGTCCAGGGCCTTCACATCCCCTGGGAGCCCCAAAATCCTCTTTAGTCTGTCCTGGGTGGTGTGGTTGCCCGGCGGAGCATGATGATGTTTAATTTGCAGGGGAGGGGGCCCCTCCAAAGGCCTTTAGGCACAGGCTCCAAAGTTACCTGGGTGCACCTCTGGGCGCGCATGCGCACGCTGGGCACATATGCATGCATGTAGCACTAATGCCCGATGTGCACACAAGTGAGATGTGCGCTTCCACACCCCCGGCGTGCGCACGTGCACCTGGTACTTCCAGGCACTTCTGGCCAAGGAAGAAATGGGGCGGCAGGGGGGTATGCTGCTGCCACGAAGGCGGCTTTCCAAATGGAACACTAGACGGGGGGGGGGGGGGAGTGGAGGGAGTGGTAAGTGCACCCCCACCCTTAAAGTCTGACCCCCCCCCCGCCTTCAAACTTCCCCTGCCCAGTTCCGTGCCCATCCCTACTGAAAGTACTGTTCAGATATGTCCAGAGAAAGAGAGCAGGGTTCCAGCAATCTGTTATCAAAAGAGGTATTAGATATTCGTTTTGTTTTCATTTTGCTTTCCGAGAAGAAAGTGGAATGTATCTTCAGAAAGTCACAGGAATAGTTAAATGTCACATCTGTTTAAAAATTCAGAAGGTATTTCTCTCTAGTCATAAGGGTGTAAAGTATAAACACATCTTTTCATTTTTTGGTTGTAAGTGACTGATGTTTTCTAAAGAAAGGTGGAGCATAGGTGTGAGGTGAAGGGGAGGAGAGTTAGATGCGAGTACATGGGTAGTAGCCTGCCAGGGAATGAAAAGTTTATTGGCTCTCATCTAGTGTGCCTTAATTATTAAGGCTGTCCCTGAAGACCAATGTGAACTACTCTGGCCCCTCAGAGAAATATTGTGGACATAATCACTTGCAGATTAAATGCATCTACTGCCAGTTGGGTGGCAGTCCTAGGTCTGATGGATCTCAGACAGAACTAACAGTAAGACCATAAATATATCCAGTCATTCTCAAATGATGCAAGGCATACATTTCCCTCACTTTCCCCAACCATGGTCTTATTTCCTTGCAAGGGAAGTTAACATGAGAAGCCGCCCTTAGAATAGTGATAGACAGGAAGGAATGAGGAAGGCAGATGCACATCTAGACAAGAACTGAGGTGCAGGAGGAGGGGGTGGCTCAATGCCTCCTGGAAATCATGAGCACATGGCACACCTGGACCAAAGAAATCTGCCACGGTCATATCCTACTTGTTGATGCTCAGAGGCATCTGTGTGGATGGAAGCAGAATGCTGGACTAGATGGTGCCTTGGTCTAATCCAGCAAAATGATGCTTATAACATAAACAAATAAGAAAAGAAAAGCATGTTGTTCTGTATTTGTATGACTGGACTAGGGGTATGCATGGAACTGGTTTGGCTGGTTCAGTGTGAATCAGGACCAGATTCGAACTGGTCTAGCCAGTGTCTGACCGAACTGGGTTCCGTTCGGCAACTGAAACGAACCAAACTGATACAGGATTCCCCTTTACAAATATAGGGGCATTCCCTACAGTAAGGTGGGGTGGGGGGAAGGTACTTAGTACCTTGATTTGTCTGGTGGGGGACAGCAGATGCAACTGCGGCGGTGGTGGAGGTCATGGCAGTAGAAGTAGTGATGTTGCATACGTGGAGGCAACGCGTTGCACATCCACATGTGCGGAGGTTACAAAAATAGCCTCTGCATCTGTGCAGAGTTCACAAAATGGCCTTCCCATATGTGTGGAGGCCCAGACTCAGCTGCAGCCATCCTGCGCTGCTCTTCAGGAGGCCAGCAGTGGGGTTGGAGGAGTCCCCGCCACCACTGTCTCTGCCATGGCCACCTCTACTGGAAAAACCAAGGTACTAAATATGCTTTCTCTTGCCCTCCACCCCTTTAATATAGGGAATGCCCCTATACTTGTGAAGGGGAATCCTTGCTGGTTTATCCCTGAACCAATTTGGACCGGTTTATCTCTGAACCAGTTTGGACTGGTTCTTTTAGAACTGGGGCTGATCCAGTTGGAACTTGGACCTGCTGAACCAGGCCGGTTCAATTCTAACTGTGGTTCAAATCAAGCTGACTCGCACATCCCTAGTCTACACTAAAACAATTTCACTGCAGCGACTTCTGCCCAAGATCCCAAGAACTGGTGGTCTGAAAACAAGAGCCAAACTAGACATGCTATGGGATCTGTGCTCAGGATTGCCTGCATCCATTTTTAATAATTAGAAGCCTACTGGCTGTTTGAAGATTGAGGAGGTGGTGCTAAAGATGATGGTGAGGTGTTAATGCTTTCTCCCACACCTGGTTCATCATCAGTAGAAATTGCTTCCCCTGAGCTGCTATTAACTCTGCAGAGATAAACTTATCTGGCAGCAGAAAAGAGTGCAGAGTTATTATTTCAGCTATCCTACCCTATACCCTGATACATTTCTCTGAACCCCAAAGAGTCAAAACACAATAAAATCTAATATCACTCTTAAAGTTTAGTGCTCAGCCAAATAGCTAAAAAATGTGACATCTACACAGCCATTATTTTTGTGACCAAACCTTCCAAAATGGACCCAGCATGGCTTAGGGAGGCAGGGCAAAACCCCACAAGATACAGTTTGAAATTAACATTGAAACTGCACGTATTTAAGGAAATTAGTGGTTGTATGGCATTTAGACGCAAAAAGGAGTTAAAAATGCAAAACTCATAAAAATAGGAAAGTCACTATTGTTTAGGCTGGACATCTTTTGTAGGGATGTGCGTTTTGTTTTGGATACAAAACATTTTGTGCACAAAACAGGCCATGTCAGCTGTTTTGTAGCCAAAACAAAACACTCAATGCTCAAACCAGAAAATTTTGTAGCCGAAAAAAAAGACCCTGTTTCGGATACAAAATGTTTTGTTGTTTCGGCAGTTTTGGAACTCCATTTTGCAATCGCAAAAAGTCTTTCTCCTTCAGTCTCCATTCTGAGTTTTGACATCTGTTTGAATTTCCAGCCCTTCCAGCCCACAGATTGGCCAGCGAAAGCATGAGCTGATCTGCTGGCAATTGCCTTCTTATTCCTTTTCAGGAAATTTAAGGGTAAATTTTACCCTCATTGGCCAGTGGGGCAGTGTGCACACTGCATGGGGCAGTGTGCATTTCATTGTTGTTGTTTCACACTGTTGTGTGTAGATAAATTGCATTTCTGTGGGGGGGGGATGTGGATGTGCATGACCTTTGGAAATCTGCCTGGTTTTTTCCAAAGCTCTGATGTTGTTGATGTGTGATGTTGAGGTTATTTGGGGTGGATTCGGGGCAGAAAGGGGGCTTTGGGGGCAGAAGAGTGGGTCAGGTGGTAGTGCCCCAATGGGTGCCTGCTGCCACCCAGATTCCAAAGGAATTAGGAAAAGGGCTGATTTTTAAAGAATTTCTGAAGTTGACATGTCTTTGGGGCAGATTTGGGGCAGAAAGGGAGCCTGAGGGGCAAAACAGTAGGTTGAGTGGCAGTGCCCCAAGGGGTGCCTGCCACAACCCAGATTCCAAATGAATAAGGCAAAGGGCTGATTTCTTAGGAATTGTTGAAGTTTATGTGTCTTTAAGGTTTCCCCCCCTAGGGAATAATGGAGGTTTCAGCAGACCCATAACTCCACCTGGGGGGCACTGGGGTGGCTGGGAGCAAGTGGTGGTGTAGTGCACATAGGGTGCCAACCACCCCCATGGGTTGCTAACCCATGGGGTGCTGGGTTCTGTTGTTTCTGAGGTGTTCTGAGTGTAGATTCTTTGGTAGCATATGAGATTTTCAGCGACAAACCATGAATCCATTCTCATATGCTACCAGAGAATCTACACTCAAAACATCTCAGAAACAACAGAACCCAGTACCCCATGGGTTAGCAACCCATGGGGGTGGTTAGCACCCTATGTGCACTACACCACCACTCACTCCTGGCCACCCTGGTGCCCCCCAAGTGCAGTTATGGGGAAGGAATTATGGAGGTCCATCATTCCCTATGGGGAAGAACTTTACAGACGTGTAAACTCCATTAAATCTTTAAAAATCAGCCCTCTGCCCAATTCCTTTGAAATAATTCTGGCAGCTTCCTTGCCCCCACTGGGCACTACCACCCACCCTACTCTGCTCTGGGCCACCCCTTTCCCCCCAACATGAAGCTATACTTTTGCTGAAACTTCCACTATTCCCTATGGGAAAAATCTTATACTTCAAAAATTCACCAAAAATCAGCCCTTTGCCCAATTCCTCTGAAATTTGGCTGGTAGTTTCCACACATTGGGCAATACCACCCCCACCCACTAGTTCCCCCCCCCCCCCGGGCCATTTTTCAAAATCCAAAACGGTTTCAGATTCGGATTTTGCAATTTTGAACAAAGAACAAAATTGGGGTGTTTCAGATTGCCTGATTTCGAACAAAGAACAAAATGGGGGTGTTTTGGATTCGGGCCAAAAACAAAACAGAAAAAAATCAAAACACACAACCCTAATCTTTTGTTTTGCTCTGTACAGCCTTAGATATTAGGGCTAACAGCATTCTTCAAAACATACATAGTTGTTCATATGTCTTTTGTTTAAGTCATTTAAACAAGGGGACAGCCACATGTCAGATTCCAACTGGAAAAGCAACTTCAGACAAAAGCAATCCTCTTTTGAAGTGTCTGTGCTTTTATCTGGAATAGGATGTTGATCCAATCAGGATGGATACATCTAACCCATCACAAAAGAGGAGCCAAATGTAGTTCTGGGGAGTGAATGACGTGTTTCAGGCTATCTGACCTAGAATATACATCTGAGACAGGCTTCCTCACCCCCATTCCAAAGTTAAAGCAGCTATATGTGATTCTGCTGATTATTTAACAAACAAAGCATGAGAGATCCTGAGCTCTGATCTCCCACATTATGTCTAGTCTGATGATCCCGTTATGACTGCAGTGTAGACATGTCCTGTTGGATGTGTGAGAATGGGGAAGAATGTGTATATAACCTTCTGCTTCATATGTGTTTTAAATTTGTGTGTGTGTGTGCACCGCCCAGAGCCTTTGGATGGGGCGGTCTCAAAATGCAATAAATGAGTGAGTGAGTGAGTGGGTATGTAAGTAAGTAAGAAAATAAATGTTATAAAAGGTAATTTTTATTTCACATCTATAATCATTTGTGCTAGTCCTCTGCAAAGACTGAAGATTCTGTACGTGACATGTATCTACCTTGCTGGTGTCTTATAATTTCAGCATATAGTCAAGACGATGGCATTTGAAGCTCATCCTAGATCTGTTAGACTTGCTAAACACTTTTAAAAAAGATTTTTATGTCTTTAAGGTTTCACTTGGAAATGTCTGACCTTGAAATTATTCAGGAGATCATATTTGTTGAACAACTCACACATCATAAATTTCAAGCTTTGCCCTTCGCTAGCGTCACTTAAGGCAAATGGAGAAAAAGACCATTCATCGATATCCTGTTGGTAATTAAGAACAGACACAAATAAGCACCTCCGTTTGTCAAATTAGGTTCCTAGGACACAGAAATCTCCCTCCCCAAAAAGCACCCTGCCTTTCTTTCCCAAAGTTTGACCAGTAATAATAAATGTAGTTCTAGTAGACTATTGCGAACATGTATACTGTATAATCTGATCACGAAGCCACTTCCAGGGTAATCTGAACAATGATGACTTTGTTTGTCACATTCAGCCAGTAAAGTTTAGGTTGTAGTTTTGCTCTCCTCACAGGCAAAATGCTTTCTTATTTCCACAAGTGTAACATTTTCAGTTAATAAAACCTTCATTTCAATATTAAACATAATCTAGGGTAGTCCAAAATGTTGTTAAATATAGAAAGAGTTTGGAAGTTTTGTATATCATGAAGACATTTATTCTGATCCTGGGAACCAGAGTTTTCTTTCCAAGTAAGAAAATAAGTCATTATGGGTTGCAGAAGAAATCCTGTGTGTGCTATGCCCTAAGTAATATATTTAAATACAGATGTTGTAGCAGAGTGCTACCATCAGAGGGCACTCCTGTAGCCAAAGATACACTTTCTTCAAGTAAAACAAGAGAGACAGGCAATGGTGAGTTTTGGTACTGGCTACAGAGGTTGCTGGTTCGAATCCCCGCTGGTATGGGAAACACCTATATTAGACAGGTGTTATTGACGGGTTTGTTTTATCCAGACATCAAGTCCTTCCCAAGGACCTGGGATGGCTGAATTTTATTATCAATATCGTTGTTGTTATTATTATATATATGGTCGCAGAATATAGGCTGTTCCCAGTAAAGCTGCTTTTTGTAATTGGCTGGTGGTGATTTCTGTGGCCCCTATGGTGTTAAGGTGTTTTTCAAGTTGTTTTGGAATTGCTCCTAGGGCACCAATTACCACTGGGATGATTTGGATCTTCTTCTGCCACAGCCTTTCAATTTCAATTTGTAAATCTTTGTATTTGGTGAGTTTTTCTATTTCTTTTTCTTCTATTCTGCTATCCCCTGGTATTGCTATGTCGATTATTTTGACTTGTTTTTCTTTCTTCTCGACTACAGTTATATCTGGTGTATTGTGTGGCAGATGTTTGTCTGTTTGTAGTCGGAAGTCCCATAATATTTTTACATCTTCATTTTCTTCAACTTTTTCAATTTTATGGTCTCACCAATTTTTGGCTACAGGTAGCTTGTATTTTTTGCAGATGTTCCAGTGTATCATCCCTGCTACCTTGTCATGCCTTTGTTTGTAGTCAGTCTGGGCGATCTTTTTACAACAGCTGATTATGTGGTCCACTGTTTCATCTGCTTCTTTACAAAGGCGGCACTTGCTGTTTGTTGTTGACTTTTCTACTTTTGCTCTTATTGCATTTGTTCTTAGTGCCTGTTCTTGTGCAGCCAGTATTAAGCCCTCTGTTTCTTTCTTCAAGTTGCCATTCTTAAGCCATTGCCAGGTCTTGGTGATGTCTGATTTTCCACTTATATTGTGCAAATATTGACCATGCAGGGGCTTATTTTTCCATTTTTCTGCTTGGTTCTTGACTTGTTCTTTCTTGTAGGCCTGCTTTGTTTCATTGGTGTTGAATAGTTTCTCGTTATTGACCATTTGAAGTGCATCTTCTTCACTGTCCTTGATATATTCTTGAAGGCCTCTTTTCTCCTCCTCTACTGTTTGATGGACTTGCAGCATTCCTCTTCCACCTGAGCTGTGAGGGAGGTAGATCCTATCTATATCACTGCGGGGGTGCAGAGCATTATTATTATTATTATTATTATTATTATTATTATTATTCACATTTTATATCCCACTCTTCCTCCAAGGAGCCCAGAGAGGTGTACATAATTAAGTTTCTCCTCACAACAACCCTGTGAAGTACGTTAGGCTGAGAGAGAAGTGACTGTCCCAGAGTCACCCAGCAAGTCATGGCTGAATGGGGATTTGAACTCGGGTCTCCCCAGTCCTAGCCCAGCACTCTAACCACTACACCACACTGGCCCTCACTATATCAGGCAGCAACGATATAGGAAGATGTTGAAAGGCATCATCTCATCCTGCACGGGAGATGGCAATGGTAAACCCCTCCTGTATTCTACCAAAGACAACCACAGGGCTCTGTGGGTGCCAGGAGTCGACACCGACTCGATGGCATACTTTACCTTTACAGAAACTTTAAAAGGATAAAGCAAATATGGAGAGGGAAGAGACTAATAATGGGTAGAAACTGGAGCAGCAGGTGCAAGAGTGCCAGAGATTATTAGATTGAAAGCAGGGCATGTTATCGATGAAGAGAGAGAGATAAAAGTACTACTTATAAGCTTTCAGAGGAACTGACAGCCTAGGATGTCAACCTTCCCCATTCATACCACAGTACCATTTGGGCTTTTCAAGTGTTCCTGCTAAACACCCCCAAACCCCTTGCCTGCCAGTTTCTTTGAAAGGGGGGGGAGCCTCCTTTTCCCCAAAACCCCGAGGGGCAGAGGAAATGACAGGTCCAATGCACCTTGGCCATTATTGTAGGAGAAGAATGGCAGTTCAACTCCCATTAGCAGAGCAAAGCCAGTTTGGGGAGAATTCAGCAAAGCAAACTGTCTGGAGATAGTTCTTTAAGTTTGAAGAACAACAAGGATTTATTTGGAAGTTACAAAAGGATAGGAAAGCGGAGTTTAAGGCTGAAAGGGGAGAGAGAATAAACAAACAGCTGTCTCTGGAGAGACAAAATGGAGACTATCACTGGAAGAACAAAGAGGGGAGGGGTCCAGCACTTTTATCCATGACCCTACCCCCGCAGTGGTCACTATGAGACATTGCAGCTCAGAGCTGATGCTGCCAGGGTCCTAGCTCCAACAATTATTTCCTGACAGGAAGTATGGGATTGTAGTTTTCTCCACCTCCCAGTTCAGTTCAGCTGAGTCCATAAATCCGCTGATCCCTAGCAGGAAACAATGTTCTCATTTGCCAAATATTGTCAGAGTTCAAGTGTTTTGCTTGGGAATGGGGGGAACTGTCTCGTGCATGTGGTGCTGGTGCTGGTAGGGCTACCATACATTTTCATCTTACTGCAGTTCCGAGTATGAGCATTGCTCAGCAAGAACCATAAGCATCTTGAGGTGGCTTTTATGGCATTTGAGGCCTCAGTGATTTATGGTGACCAGACTTCTTTATACTTGCCAGAGGGGCTTGCTTCGCTCTTGGACAAACTCAACTCCAGTTTGCATGTTCAGTTTTGCAAGCAATGACACAGACAATAATCAATGACATGGATCCTGAAATACGTTTCTCATTCTAGTTGGAGTAACCTTCTCTCACCTATATTTTATTAGGCTGTAGAACAACAATTTGCTGGCTTTCAGAGGACCACCTTTTCAGAATCACTTTACAGAGGTTGAGTCAAGACTGCATAAAATCCTCTTAACAACTGCATCTTTGGATTCTACAAATTGCAGAATGATGGGGCACAACTAGCCTAATGAGGAATTATCTAGGCCTCAAAAGTTTTCTGTTTGATGTTTTGTGGATTTTTGGTTGGTCCTGTTAGCATTAGTCTACTTTGGATTATGGGTTTTTCTACGGTTTTCTGTTTGGTGACTGCTTACTTTCATATTGAAATAGGATATTTTTATTTTCCAATCAGCTTTCTTATGTAGTCTTTGGGATTTTTTTTATCACATTGGGAAACTATCCTATTATCAAAATAAACAAATTTCACCTTAATTGATGTTATTACTTCCTCTGGATAAGCCATACCAGTTGAACTAGTCATTGTACGGAACTTCCTAAAAGAACAAATAAAATGTATGTGATGCTACAAACCTTTGCACATTTGCAGTGGTTGCATTCAAGCCACTTCTACTGTAGAATAAAGGCACCTTTCAAAGTGGTGATTCTCTTATATTTAGCAGGGGGAGACCAACTGGCCCTATCCAACCCCAACATAGCATCCCTCGAGTGGCTGTTGTTGGTATCTGCCTTGTTTCTTTTTAGATTGTGAGCCCTTTGGGGACAGGGGACCATCTTATTTATGTACAGTATGACCTCATTATCCGCAGTTTCATTATCCTCGGTTTCGTGTATCCGTAGTTGTGGAAATGACCTCGGCATACACGGAAAAACGCTGCCCTCGCATATCCCCTTGAGGTCATTTCTGCGAGGTCATTTCCCCGTATCACCACAGAGGTAATTTCTGGCCACCATTTTAGTATTTGGAGCCACAAAATTGCTCCCATAAAAAGAAAGAAACTGCAATTTTTGGCCAGTTTGGGGACAAACACGGGGGCTACACAACTCGGGGGGAGCAGCAGAGACTGGCAAGGTACTCCCCCCCAGTGAAAATCATCCTTTGTCTGCCATTTCTTTGCCAATGAAACCACTGGGAGAGATCATTAGGGGATTTGGAGCTGTGTGTTACCAGTACGCTGATGACACCCAGATCTACTTCTCCATGTCAACTGCTTCAGGAGTTGGCATATCCTCCCTAAATGCCTGCCGGGAAGCAGTAATGGGCTGGATGAGGGAGAATAAACTGAAGCTGAATCCAGATAAGACAGAGGTACTTATTGTGTGGGGTCAGAACTCCAGAGACGATTTCGATCTACCTGTTCTAGATGGGGTCATACTTCCCGAAAAGGAACAGGTTCGCAGTCTGGGAGTACTTCTGGATTCACACCACTCCCTGGTTTCTCAGGTTGAGGCGGTGGCCAGGGGTGCTTTCTATCAGCTCCGGCTGATATGCTAGCTGCGCCCGATTCTCGAGATCACTGACCTCAAAACAGTGATATATCTGTTGGTAACCTCCATACTTGACTTCTGTAATACGCTCTACATGGGGCTGCCTTTGTACGTAGTTCGGAAACTTCAGCTGGTTCAGAATGTGGCAGCCAGGTTGGTCTCTGGGTCATCTCAGAGAGACCATGTTACTCTTTTACTGATGGAGCTACACTGGCTGCCAATAGGTTACTGGACAAAATACAAAGTGCTAGTTATAACTTATAAAGCCCTTAACGGCTTAGGCCCTGGATATTTAAGAGACTGTCTTCTTCACTACGAGCCCCACCACCCACTGAGGTAATCTGAGGAGGTCCATCTCCAGTTACCGCCAAATTGTTTGGTGGTTACACAGAGACAGGCCTGCTCGGTCGCTGCCCCTAGATTGTGGAATGCGCCTCATGCTGAGATACGGTCCTCCACATCTCTGGCAATTTTCAAAAAACACTTGAAAAACCATCTTTTCGCCCAAGCTTTCTCAGCTTCCTAAATTTTTAGGTTCTAATTTCTGGTTTATTTTTAAATTGTTAAATTGTTTTTAGTTTTTGTATATGTTTTTAACTTGTTTTATTCTATTGTTAACAGCCCAGAGACTAAAGTTTGGGGCGGTATACAAATTTGATAAATAAATAAATAAATAAAATAAAATAAAATAAAATTTTAGACCAGTTTAGGGGCATATCATGACTTGGAGGGAGCAGCAGAAACTGGAAAGGTGTTCCACCCCCATGAAAATTGGCAGGTTTTGGCCATTTTTTGGGCAGACAATGGCCGACCGGGTACCTAACCCCCACAATCCCATAGGGATCAATGACTTGTTATTCGCGGTTTCAGTATCTGCAGTAAAGCCACGGAACCCCCGTGAACATCAAGGTTTATTCCAATCTGATTTTTAAAAATGTAGGGAGGCCGATATAGCCTCCCCAACACCATTGAAATTGGGTTGGAATAAGCATGATGTTTTCCAGTGTTGGGGGGGGCGCGCGCGCACACACACACACCCCTCCAGAGGTGGATTTTTAAGAACTGCACCCCCGAAATTGGGGTTGGGGAAAAGTTAACCCCCCAAGAAGAACCCACTGGGCCATGTGGGGTTTTTATTATTATTATTATTATTATTATTAACATTTTATACCCCGCTCTATATAGCCCAGAGCAGTGTAAGTTTCTCCTCAAACATACTTAAGTTTCTCCTCAAAGAACCCTGTGAAGTAGGTTAGGTTGAGAGAGAAGTGACTGGCCCAGAGTCACCCAGCAAGTATCATGGCTGAATGGGGATTTGAACTCGGGTCTCCCTGATCCTAGTCCAGTACTCTAACCACTACACCATGGTGGCTCTTACTGTGTGCCCCCCCCACACCATGTTAAGGGGTGAAGTCCTTAACATCCATGTTGGGAGCCGGCTTGGAAAGAAAGTCTCTCCAAGCCAACTGCTGGGCTGTTTGGAGTCCAATAGGAATGTAGAAGGATTTCCGAGATGACAACAACAGGGATCTTAGTTGAAATTCTGGCTATCTGAACTCCCTGCTGTTGTTTCTGAAATCCTTCCGATGATGCCTGATAGTGGGCATACTGGTCCAATATATCTTTCAGATTGATATAACTGCACAGCACTATCATTTGTTATGCTCACCTTTCTGCTGAAAAAGAAGACTCGACAGAATGTAAAATGCTCCTTATGTTGGTCTTTCCCTCAGATTTTTTACTGCATGCTCCCTTTTTCGCCTTGAAGGTTCCAGACAACCACTCCTGCATATTCAGAGGTACAGAATCCCAATTGATATAAGAGAGTTCATCCTCGGAGTCCAAAAGTCTCCTGAAAGAAACAGAGTCTGAACTTCAGCAGTACAATTGCAGCACAAGCCAATGCCTGGGAAGAACAGCATAAATTCCTCTGTCCCTGTGGGTCTTTTTTAGCTTTTACAGATCAGAGTAGCACAGTGCAACATACTGAGGCATAAATGTGCCCCAGGAATCTGGGGAAAGATTCTGTTTGAGGTAACTGTAGAGTCGGGGTTCCCATCCCAACCCGTGGTACTCCAGATGTTGCTGAACTACAACTCCCATCATCCAGTGATGGGAGTTGTCGTTCAGCGACATGTAGAGTATCACAGGTTGGGAAACCCTGTTGTAGAATAAGCCCCTGTTTTTTATCGCAGTGGGATAAAAATGTTCTTCCTGTGGGAGGAAGAACACCTTCTCAGGCAAATGTGAAGTCCGCTGACCTTTTGTGCTCTAGAAGAGGAGTGCTGCTTTATTTAACTCATTATTTATACTTTTTAAAAATAAAGAAGGAATGTATTATTTATTATTATTATTAATTCAATTTCTATACCGCCCTTCCAAAAATGGCTCAGGGCAGTTTACACACAGAAATAACAAACAAATAAGATGGAACCCTATCCCCAAAGGGCTCACAATCTAAAAAGAAACATAAGATAGATACCAGCATCTATCTTAATAAATATCTTAATAAGACATTTCCATGAAATAATTCTGAATATGCTAAATGATTATGCAAATAAAGTTATAATAACCAGCAGACTACATCAAGAATCCAAATATATGAGTAAGCTTTATTCATTATTCTTCCTTGTTCTAATCAAGGGTAATGCTAATCAATGTTTATTAAAATAACTGCTTTTTAGAATTGGGTAAATCTTTTAGGGAAGGGAATTTTTGTTGTAGTGTGTAACCACTGCCAGTGTCATTCTCTTTTTGTCCTTGCCCTATGAACTTGGCTCATGGACAGTGTTCCCTGTAAGAGGGAATCCCAGATGTTGATTACAGCTCCCAGAATCCCTAGCAGCAGAGGGTTTTGGCTGAGGATGCTGGGAGTTGTAGTCAAGAACATCTGGGATTTTCTGATAGAGGGAATACTGCTCATGGATGTTATATGCAAGAGGGCCTTCTCAACTGCTATCTTCAGATGTAACACAACAACAGAGGGGAATGATAATTCGTTAAACTATGATAGGCCTCATGGGTCAAAACTAGTATCTGGGATTTTGCAAAGCAGGCCATAGAAAGTTAGGGGAGATGGTGGAGCATATGTATAACACACCTAGTACCTGGCTCCATTGTGAAGGAGGCTGTACTGGAAAATTTCCAACTCATCAAGGGCAGCACTATATACAATATGTACTGTAGTGCAGCCTTGAGGTTTGCATGATGAGAATGATAGTCACCAGATCCAAAAGAAAGCTTCTTATCAGATAATGTTCCTGAGTCAGATGCAGCATCCCAACATCCAGAGTAGCCAAATTAAACTGGACCTCATCAATGACTGCCAATCATTCCCTGTCCTCTCCCCAAAAGTAATAACACTGTACTTACAAAAGAGTGGCAGAAAGTTTCTTTTTGGCCCTCTGATTATGGGCTTTTGATTTCGCTGAGCTACAATTTGTTCTGACTCCCATCTTCTCTCTTATCCTGTGTCACATTTGCAGCTATCTTTTATCTATTAACATTACTGCAGATTAATGCTACACTTAAATATAAGTAAACTAGTAGTAGCCCCCTATTCTTATGTGTATTTCATTCTTACAAATTCCTTAGGGATGTAAGTTCAACAGACAGACTCAGTATTGCAAGTCCGGCCAGAAGCATTGTGACGTCATTATGATGTAACAGCTAACAACCATTGCATAATCAGCAGTCTGTGATTACGTCCCAGGGCTGGGGTCCCCCACCCCACCACATCTGTATAGTATATGTGAAGTCTGTCTGCTAAATTTGTTGTTAGGCTTGGCTCGGAGTGCAAGGATGGTTAAAACGACGCGATTTCTTATGGGAACACTCCAAAATCAGCAGAATGGAGTAGTCATTAAATAACAGTGGGCCTTTTTATTTTCCTTTATATTTCTGAAAGCACATTGATGCTGCCTTCCAAACCCATGAGGGTTGGAATATTATTTCTCAATGAATGTTAAAATGTTTACACAGTTGTATGGCAAATCTTTTGGACTCAGAAATCAGCTAATACTGTTGAAATCATGGTATAATGAAAGTTACTATAAAGAGGGGCACTTTCCATTTCTGAGACACCTTCTATGGGTTACCTCCCTGAAGGAAATCACCTGCATTTCTAAGAGCAGCTGGTCTTCCTTTTCTGAGGGTGCATAAAGTACATGCATTTTTATCAACTAATGACTGATTTCAGAGATAAAGGAAGCATATAGCCTCTGATCCCATGTGTTAGCCAAACTGAATATCTGACTCAGGCCATATGCAAGGGCCCATTGCGCATGTGCAGTGGCCTCCAAAATGGCCTCTTGGATGGGGGCAAGGCATGGAAAGGGTTGAAGATCGCTCGAACCGGGTGCTTTTATACATAAGGAAGGTCAGTGTGTGTATGTGTGTGTGTGGGGACATCCATGCGTGTCCCCCCCCATGGCCTCAGAGAAGCCCCCCCCCAGAGGGGGTAAGTACAAAAAATAAAATTATTTATCACCTTTTACACAGTCATGAATTCTAGTGTTCAGTTCATTACCAACATGTAAGTTTCAGACACACAGGTAAAGAGAAACTGAACCTCGCGTTTTACAATTAGTTAGAAATGACGTGTTTGCATTAATGAATAAATCAGTCTACTAATTTCAAGGATATGAATAAACTAATAATTGGAAGCACCCGCTGAATTAGAATAGAGCTTAGCAAATATTTTCACATTCCAATGCATAGATTAGAGACTCAGCCACCATCAGCCCTTCTCAGTAAGGTTATGTATGATATATAAGCCAACGGTTTGTTTAAAAACAGATTTATAAAATATCACACCTAGGACTTAACCACCATGATAAATATCCTAGAACTTTCAAACAAATCGTTTTTCGTTAGCAGGAATGTGTTTGCAATCTTTTGAATGCAATATTCATTTAGATTTCCTGTGTTTTACTGAAGTACCCTACCTAGAGTGATCTGCATAAGAACAGCCTTGCTGGATCAGGCCCAAGGCCTATCTAGACTAGCATCCTGTTTCATACAGTGGCTACCAAGTGCCTTTGAGAAGTCCACAGGCAAGAGGTGAGGGCATGTCCTCACTCTTGCTGTTGTTCCCCTGCAACTGGTATTTATAGGCATCTTGCCTCCGAGGCTACAGGTGTCCTATAGCCACCAAACTAGTAGACATTGATAGATGTGCCCTCTGTGAATTTGTCTAAGCCATTTGTTTAAAGCCAGAATTTGTTTAAAGCCATCCAAGCTACTGGCCATCACCACATCCCGGGGCAGAGAATTCCATAGATTAATTATGCGCTGTGTAAAAAAGTACTTCCTTTTGTTGGTCCTAAATTTCCTGGCCTTTGGTTTCATGGGATGACCCCTGGTTCTAGGGTTGTCAGAGAGGGAGAAAAATTTCTCCGTCCACTATCTATTCCATGCATAATTTTATACACCTCTATCATGTATCCCCGTAGTCACCTTTTTTCCAAACTAAAATGCTCCAGATACTGTAGCCTTGCCTCATAGCTCCAGCCCCCTGGTCATATTATTTGCCTTCTTCTGTACCTTTTCCAGTTCTACAATTCTACACCTTTTCCAGTTCTATTCTTAAGATATGGTGACCAGAACTATGGAATCCCATGTTTTCAAAGTCAAGGAATCCAGTGGACATGTCATCGCAGCAGTCATCAGACAGATTGTGTTTAAGCTGCCAACATAGATAAAGAGTTTTGTAAAAACTTGAGTTCTTTGTTTCATATATGACTGTAGAGTACAGATCCAGGTATGTGAAAAACAAAAACAGCACCACTGAAATCATTTACATCCATCATTAGACCTTTCCTAGAATCAACAAAACTTCAGAGCATTAAGGAGCTTCCAGATCCACTCGTGCACCAAAAAGGCATGGAATAAAAAGTTAAAGAAATTTAATTAAAAAATTAAACCAATGTGTTGCCTTGGTCCCATTTCTCATCTTCTGCAGGCTGGTCACAGGCCCCCATTCTCCTCCCCTGATATGCTTCTGATGCTTCCCTATTTTGGCCCCTCCACCAATATGGTGAATAATACCATGGTGTAACAGGACCAGAATATTCATAATGCTATGGCGGCACAGTGATCCTGACAGTGGAGAATCTGAAGACACACCAGTATAAGGGGACTTCCACAAGTCCTACACTCACCCAGCTGGCATACATTTTGATTTTGAAGGCACTCTTAAGATAGTCATATGTGCACTTATTATTATTTTTACATTTATATCCCGCTCTTCCTCCAAGGAGCCCAGAGCGGTGTACTACATACTTAGGCTTCTCCTCACAACAACCCTGTGAAGTAGGTTAGGCTGAGAGAGAAGTGACTGGCCCAGAGTCACCCAGCTAGTTTCATGGCTGAATGGGGATTTGAACTCTGGTCTCCCCGGTCCTAGTCCAGCACTCTAACCACTACACCACGCTGGCTCTCTGTCTCATCTCTGTCTTATTGCTGTCTTGTGGTTGTTTATCAATGTACACATATGCATCGGCAAAGTTGGGGAGATGCAAATCAACGGAAAGCTGCAGCACACAGAACATTAATGTTAGAAATTCTCCTACAGCCAGTTTGAACAATGCTTCATTCAGCCAGATTTCCAAACTAACACTGCACTGGTGTGTGTGTGTGTGTGTGTGTGGTGGGGGGGGGGAGGGAGGGAGAGAATTTCGGTGATTTTGCCTTCTGCTGGAAGCCCTCTGTGTCACCTGAGACTTGTGTGACTCAGGGACATATTTTCAGTTCACCCAGAGCACTTCCATGGGAAAGGGGAGGTTGTCGAAATTTGCCCCCACTGGAGAATCAGCAGAGGAACCGAACTTTTCAGCATCATTGGTACTTTGGTTGTACCAGTGCTTCACTAGTTAGGATGTCAGCCACAGGCTTTAAGCAAATTAATAATTAAATATTTTTAATGTATCTTGGATTGCCTTGATGTCTGAGAACCTAGGATGAGAGTCCTTGACTCAGCACACACAACACTTCCAAGAGGGCATTACTCTGGAACTCACATATGGCATGATAAATATATTGATGGTAACATGACATATATTTTTTACCATATACTGTTTGCCTTCCTCCTCTGTTCACAGCTTTTGGAGGATGCATTAAAAAGATGCATAAAAGCAAGAAAAGATGAGTGGTGTTTCTACTTGAAGATGCCTACATTCCATTTCGTATTGTATTAACTTTTAGGGCAGATTAATGTCAGTTGTATTTTGGGATATGTTGTCAAAGTATCAACCCATGGAACACTGAAGGCTCTACCCCATAAGCAAGATGATCCAGAACAAACAATTCCGGTATTAGAGGAAACCCACCCCCCTCCCATCTAAGGTGAGGGAGTTCATGACACGCTGTGCACCTTGCATATTCATTTACACATTTAAATGTAATTGCAAAACATAATTTAATTGCAAAACATAAATGTAATGGCAAAACAGATAATCAAAACATTAGATGTCACTTTATACCTACTCAATAATCCTTTTGCAGAAACACATATGATACAACAAAGGGAAAGCAGTGGCAAATGAGAGTGCAGCTCGATGTTCTAGGATTAGTTGTATTCCAAAAATGCTTCAGAAAGCACTTATGGGTTTATTCTCTTTTGATATGCAAAGACTTTACTCAAATCAAAATCAACAAGTAAAGTCATTGCTAAAATGAATGGGGGAAGGGATATCATAATTGTGTTTTGTTGTTTTGCTGTGTATATGGAGAAGAGAGCTGGTCTTGTGGTAACAAGCATGACTTGTCCCCATAGCTAAGCAGGGTCTGCCCTGGTTGCATATGAATGGGAGACTTGATGTGTGAGCACTGCAAGATATTCCCCTCAGGGGATGAAGTTGCTATGAGAAGAGCATCTAGGTTCCAAGTTCCCTCCCTGGCAGCATCTCCAAGATAGAGCTGAGAGAGATTCCTGCCTGCAACCTTGGAGAAGCCGCTGCCAGTCTGCGAAGACAATACTGAGCTAGATAGACCAACGGTCTGACTCAGTATATGGCACTTTCCTATGTTCCTATATGTTTGCAGTAGATTTGTACTATTATTAATATTGAAATTTGATATTTGTATTGTTTTACCTGTGTAATATATCTATATTGTTTTAAATATACTGTAAATCCCTTGGGATTCTTTAATGAAAGACGGTATACAAATCTGACATTAAATAAATAAAATAAATTAATATCTACTAGGAATTGTAATGTGTTACAATTAAACAGTTTTATTGATGATCATAAAGCAGTCAAATATGAACAAGGCTGCTAAAAGGCTGCTAGTCTTGTATCTGGTTACCTTTCTGTGTATACTTCTATGTCCAGAGAAAAACTATACAAGGCCCATAAGGGGAAGGTAGGTGGTCAGAGGTGCACCTAGGTAATTTTGGAGCCTGGACCTAAAGGCCTTTGGAGGCCCCCCTCCCCTGCAAGTTAAGCATCATCATGCTCCACCAAGCAACCACACCACCCTGGACAGACTAAAGAGGATTTGGGGGCCCCCAGGGGCTGTGGTGGCCCTGGACTTGGGCCCCGGAGTCCAGGGGTAAGAGCGCCTCTGCATACATGCTGCTAGTACAATGGCTGACACCCAAACTGGCATTGTGCTAGGGCAACAGTGGCTGTGCAGCCCTCAGCAACATATTTTTGGGAGGTACAGTGGGCTTAAGAGGGCAGGGAGGAGAATCAAAAAAGCCCCTTCCCCCCTCAGGAAGCAGTGCAGTGTTAGTCTGAATTTCAGCCACTGTTGCACCAGGGCAGTGCTGGTCTGGATGCCAGTCAGTGAGGCTGTTCTGATGAGCAGCCAAAACCGGGCTAGGGCAGCTAAGGTTGGGCTTGTCTGCCCGTGAGAACCACCAGGAGCTGCCTGGCTCCGGGCTGTGCCTCAGTGGCAAATCCGCCTAGGGAGCCCGCCAGTTAGCCAAGGTTAAGGGCCCGAGGCCCCCAGCCGGCACTGACACAGGAGCGGGCTCCCGGCTGTCGCCGGGGGCGGGAGTGGTCCTCACAATGCACTACGCTCTCACGCAGTGTATTGTGGGATTTCTAAGGGCCAGGACAACGTGTCCCAGCCCCCGAACCTTCGTGCTGCTTGAGGCAGCTGCGGCCCAGATGGGCATGCAATCCGCACACCCAGCAACTCTTTTAGATCATCTGCGGGGAAGGTAAGTTCTTGCAACCTTCCCCATCGCCCACCCTCAAGCCCGCTCACAGGATTGTGAGAAAGGGCTCCATATGTATAAACATAAGTTCCCATATTTTCAAAGGTTGTCTTTAAGTGTGTCTTGTTTGGTGCCAGATTGAAAACACTGACCTGTACAAGACATAATGGATATTTATTGCATTATGAGGGATGTAGTTTTATAGCTATCAGTTATATTATAATGTATTTTCTTTTATATCAGATGTCATAAATAAGTGACATTTGACAAAGACAGGAAAAGTAGCCCATGTGTAGAGCAATAAAGATGGCAAAGAGGAAACTGATTCCCAGACATGCATAATATGCCAAAAAGCTGGCTCTTGCAAGCTTGTAAGTAGTGAAAGGAGTCATTTGAATGTTATTGTTGCTGCCATTATTCAACAGTCACCAGATAGCTAACAAAGCTGGCAAGTATACAATTGATGTATCGTATTGTGGAGAAATAGGTACCTATCCCACCTATACTTTTACCACTGCTACCAATTAGACTTTTTGTATGGCTGGGCCCATTATTATTATTATTATTTCTTGTTTACACAGTCAGACAGGTGTTATTGACTGGTTTGTTTTATCCAGACATCAAGTCCTTCCCAAGGACCTGGGATGCGAGAATTTTATTGTCAATGGTTACAGATATCGTCGCAGAATATAGGCTGTTCCAAGTAAAGCTGCTTTTTGTAATTGGCTGATGGTGATTTCTGTGGCCTCTATGGTGTTGAGGTGCTCTTCAAGGTCTTTTGGAACTGCACCCAGGGCGCCACTGGGATTACCACTGGGATTACCACTGGGATTATTTGGGTCTTCTTCTGCCACAGCCTTTCAATTTCAATTTGTAGATCTTTGTATTTGGTGATTTTTTCTAATTCTTTTTCTTCTATTCTGCTATCCCCTGGTATTGCTATGTCGATTATTTTGACTTGTTTTTCTTTCTTCTCAACTACAATTATATCTGGTGTATTGTGTGGCAGATGTTTGTCTGTTTGTAGTCGGAAGTCCCATAATATTTTTACATCTTCATTTTCTACCACTTTTTCAATTTTATGGTCCCACCAATTTTTGGCTACAGGTAGCTTGTATTTTTTGCAGATGTTCCAGTGTATCATCCCTGCTACCTTGTCATGCCTTTGTTTGTAGTCAGTCTGTGTGATCTTCTTACAACAGCTGATCAGGTGGTCCAAAATTTCATCTGCTTCTTTACAAAGGCGGCACTTGCTGTTTGTTGTGGATTTTTCTACTTTTGCTCTTATTGCATTTGTTCTCAATGCCTGTTCTTGTGCAGCCAGTATTAAACCCCCTGTTTCTTTCTTCAAGTTGCCATTTTTAAGCCATTGCCTGGTCTTGGTGATGTCTGATTTTCCACTTATATTGTGTAAATATTGACCATGCAGTGGCTTATTTTTCCATTTTTCTGCTCGGTTCTTGACTTGTTCTTTCTTGAAGGCCTGTTTTGTTTCATTGGTGTTGAATAGTTTTGTGTTCTTGACCATTTGAAGTGCATTTTCTTCACTGTCCCTTATATATTGTTCAAGGCCTCTTTTCTCCTCCTCTACTGTTTGATGGACTTGCAGCATTCCTCTTCCACCTGATCTGCGAGGGAGGTAGATCCTATCTACATCACTGCAGGGGTGCAGAGCATGATTGATGGTCATGATTTTCCTGGTCTTACGATCTAGCGTCTCTAGCTCTGCCTGGGTCCAGTCTATTATTCCTGCAGTGTATCTAATAACAGGTATAGCCCAGGTGTTTATGGCTTCTATGATGTTCCCGCCATTGAGTTTGGACTTGAGGATTTTTCTGACTGTCCTGATGTATTCACTTCCCATTTTTCTTTTAACTTCAGTGTGTGCGATGTTATCAGCCTGGAGAATGCCCAAGTATTTGTAAGGTTCTTTCTCTTCCAGGTTCTTGATCTTGCTTCCATTGGGCAGTTCTATTCCTTCAGTTTTTGTTATTTTCCCTCTGTTCATTATTAATGCAGCACACTTGTCTAGTCCAAACTCCATTGTTATATCACTACTGAATATACGGACAGTGTTTAGCAGTGATTCGATTTCTGACTGGGACTTTCCATACAACTTCAGATTGTCCATATACAGCAGATGGTTGATTTTACTGGATGTTTTAGATGTTTGGTATCCGAGGCTTGTTTTGTTTAGTATTTGTGAAAGTGGGGTCATGGCGATTACAAACAATAGAGGGGATAGTGAGTCCCCTTGGAAAATGCCTCTTCTAATGCTAACCTGTCCAAGTGCCTCGCCATTGATTGTTAACTGTGTACTCCACATGCTCATTGCTTTTTTAAATAAATATCTGAATGTTTTTGCCAACACCAGTTGTTTCTAAACATTTTAGTATCCATGTGTTAGGCAATGAATCAAAGGCTTTCTTGTAGTCAATCCATGCAACACTTAGATTGGTTTTTCTTCTCTTGCAATTTTCTAAAATCATTTTGTCAATCAGCAGCTGGTCTTTTGTGCCTCTGGTGTTCGGGCAATTTCCTTTCTGTTCAACTGGAAGCTGTTTGTTAGTGAATAAGTGTTGCATCACTTCATCTGCTATTATTCCAGTTAATAATTTGAACATGGTTGGCAGGCAGGTTATCGGTCTATAATTACTTGGAACTGCACCTTTTGCTGGGTCTTTCATAATGAGATGAGTTTTCCCAGTTGTTAGCCATTGTTCAATATCACCGCCTTTCATAATGTGATTGAACTGTTTTGATAGTTGTTTATGAAGGCTTGTTAGGTGTTTAAGCCAAAAGCCATGCAGTTCATCGTCGCCTGGCGCAGTCCAATTCTTAATTTCCTTTGCTCTTTCACTTATTAATTCTGGTGTTATTATTAGATCTTGCATTTGTTGGTTACATTTTTTGACCTCTTTCATCCAGCCTGCTTTTTTATTATAATCTATTGGATTTTCCCATAATTTCCGCCAGAATTGCACTGTTTCTTCTTTATTTGTTGTTTCTACATTTCTTGCAGTTTCTCCTTCTATCCTTTGGTAGAAACGTCTCTGATTCGACTGGAATTGGAGATTCTGCCTGTTTTGTGTAATTCTGGATTCATATCTGCTAATCTTCTTTGACACTGGTGTTATTTGCTGCTTTATTATTTCCAGGACTTCTCTAATTTTCCTTGAATCTAGGTGGTATTTTTGGATCAGATACTGTTTGGTGTTTTCATTCTTCAGCTTCTTGTCTTTCATATCTTTCAATTTACTAGCATCTGATCTAAGCCTGGAGATTTTATTTTCTAATCGAATCTTCCATTTAGGTGATGTACTACTGTCTTATTTTTACAGGTCCACTGATCTTATATCCGAGCTCTTGTGTTGTTATTGTTGCTGCACTGTACATTAGTTGGTTTGTTTCTTGCAAATTATTGGTTGTTATTTCTGCAAGTGTAGCATTGACATCTTTTAATGCCTGAGCAAGTTGTTCTTTGGCAACTGTTTTTAGAGCGGGAAGTCGAACCCTGGTTTGTTTGGTTCATGTGCTCAGTTATTTTTTGCTTTAGTTCTTGTTGCTTTTCTGTTAAATGTCATTTGGGTTTTTGAGGTGAAGGCAAAGAGGAGGTTGCCTGGTTTTGATTTTGGAACAGTTCAGCAACGGTAGTATCCTCTATTTCCAACACCTCCTCCATGTGCGCCTGAGCAACTGCTTCAGTTGGTGGTAATTCTTCTTCCATATCTTGAGCCTGTGTTGCTCTTTGCAGTTCTTCCAGCTCAACTCCTGTGAATACTTTATTTCTTATTATGAATCTTCTCTGGTCTGCTAGCCTTTGTTCTGTTATTTCTGTATCTGGATGCTTCTCTTTCCAAATTTGGTACATTCTTTTTAAATAACCTCTTCTAGTTGGACTAGACTTGTAATAGCAGATCATTATTTCCTTGTTGGCATTTTTTGTATATTTTTTTCGGTTAAGCGACGTTTCTTCCAGTAGCTTTGCTGTCTCCAGCCCTGGTTGCTCAACTGGAGATCCTGAGTCCTGTAGCCCACTTGCCACCAGATGTCCAGGGACTATAGCACCTGGCACGGTCCTTGTTGACCCGGGCGACGACCGATCTGGTATAGATTTATTAAAGTTACGTCTCACCATATTGTTGATGGGAGAGGCATTCTTAGTCTGGCTCCTCTGGTGAGACCTGTCCAGTAAGGTTGGACCTCTGGCATAGCTCTCACCTTCATCAGAGCACACAAGCCCCACAACCATGTCAAGGTAGTGCCTCACTGGGCATTATTATTATTATTATTATTATTACATTTATATCCCACTCTTCCTCCAAGGAGCCCAGAGCGGTGTACTACATACTTGAGTTTCTCCTCACAACAACCCTGTGAAGTAGGTTGGGCTGAGAGAGAAGTGACTGGCCCAGAGTCCCCCAGCAAGTCTCATGGCTGAATGGGGATTTGAACTCGGGTCTCCCTGGTCCTTGTCCAGCACTCTAACCACTACACCACGCTGGCTCTCTCATTACAACAGACTTTACACCTTTGCCAAAAATTACAAACAAACAGACAAGCACCTCAGTAGAGTGGAAAGGCTTATAGGCGTGGGGTGGAGACAAGCTTCTAATCTTTATATAATAAGAATTTTCACTTGGAGAAAAATTGTTCTCTAACTTTTGTTCATTTTTGTTCAAAAATTGTTCATTAACTTTTTAGTTTCTTTACACAGCAAAACGTAGAACACAAAACAGTTCACATGATAAGAGCACACATGGGAAAAGCAAAGGTGGGGAAAACGCATTAACTAAGATACCTAAACGGATCCCTACACAGAGTCCTTTGTAGTTACCTTCTTCTCCGCAACTGCCTCGTTGTGCAGACTCTTATCCTGGTCACGGCACAGGCCTGGGGCTCACTCCAGCCTGGTTCTTCTGTGATTTCATCTTTGGTTGCAGCCACAGCATGAAATCTCTCAGCCTGAGCTGGCAATTCTTTAGCTCCAGGTCTCCAACTGTGTCTTCAGAGAAGCTCTCCTTCTCTCTCTCTTTTCCAGAACTGTACACTGGCTTTCTCTGGGACTCTCTTGCTGACTTTTCTCCTCTTGACTCTCCTGCAGGTTGCCTCTGACTGACCTTTTGCAGAGACTCTCTCAAACTCTCTCTATATATGCACATTCTTGCCCCAACAGTTTTTCAAGCCATCCAATCAGTACAAATCAAAGTTCCCTCAATTTTTTCAAAATATCTTTTCCCTCCAAAACCAAACTGTCAACTGATATTCTAACTGTGAAACTAAAAAACAGCAGGCATTAACTTTGGACTCTGCCAGTTTTGTCATGCACAGGGGCTTTGCAAGCATATTAAACACACAAACCTATTTACAATAAAGCAGAGGTTTTAGGAATATTAATGCAAATTGTAGTTCATTTATAATACAAGGGTTATTTACAAAAAGAAGAGGTTTGAGAAATCAATGCAATTTACAATACAGGTGATTATTTACAGAAAACCAAGAAGTCTAGGCCTCGTTTCTCTACACATATTAACAATGATAGTTATAAAAATACACAGTGAAGGCAACTCTTGAAGATTAGCTTGATAGCTGAACCATAGAGTCAGAAAAGAGGATTGCCCAGTCACAGACTCACAAACATTTGTTAAAACATTTTCACAAGTACCAGTTTATGAGAAGGCTAATCATAGTAACACAGATTCAGCTAGGCATTTTTTTTACATAGCAGGCTTGACTGTGAGGTTTTATTGTGAGTTCGAAGTTGCCCCAAAAAACTGACACAAAAGGTGATTTTTTTAAACTGTGGATATAAATCAGACTATACACTAGCACACAACGAAAAACCCAGATCTTGTGTGAAGTGCTCCCTGATAGCTCGCAGGGACTTGGGGGTAAATCTAGGCCTGGACCAGTCTGGAGGCCATTGAAAAAGCCTCCGGACCGGTCTGGACCTGGGCGGTCCGGTTCGGGTGGGGGGTAGCCTTAAGAGTGGCGGGAGGGTTTACTTACCCCTCCCGCCACTTTCCCGCTCTGGCGCCATAATGCTAAGAGTAATTGGGGCGGCAGGATACCTCCCTGCCGCCCCTTCCCCGATGTTGCTGGAAAAAACTCCCAGCAGTCCTTTGTGCGCGCGCTTCACATCGTGCGCGCGCTTCACGTCTTTGTGACGTGTGCACGTGCAAAGGACTGCTGGGAGTTTTTTCCAGCAACATCGGGGAAGGGGCGGCAGGGAGGTATCCTGCCACCCCAATTACTCTTAGCATTACGGCGCCAGAGCGGGAAAGTGGCGGGAGGGGTAAGTAAACCCTCCCACCACTCTTAAAGCTACCCCCCCACCCCAGTGCCGGACCGCAGTTTGCGGTTCCGTGCACACCCCTACCGATATGTGAATGCACACCCTCCATTCCAGAGGAGATGCAGACAAAAAGCCCTGTGTGAAAAACACCCTAGCATATTCTGAAGGTTCTTAAATGCTATGTGCACAGCTGAGGATAGCAGTGCAGGAGGAACTGAAAGACACCATGAAGGGGTAGCTTTCCTCAAGCCTCCATCAGCAGCTATAGCATTGTGCACAGATGATACATTGAGCACAGGAAGACTGAGGTTAAAGAAGATATGGGCTATGTTCAAATGTAACTTTAAAACCATGGTTTGGTATTAGGTGAATGTGCCCCGAGAAACACTGAGCTCATGTGTCCCCTCCTCCTTATATTTGCAGTGATTTTCTACTTCCAATCCTTGTATGCAGCAATTCAATGAACCCTTTCTCACAACCAGTGAGTAAGGGCAATAAGGTTAGCGGGGAGGAAGCCCTGACGAGCGTACCTCCTGCAGACGAGCAATTTCCTTTCCTTGGGCGGGTAGATTGCCCGCCCCGACGAACACTGGCTACTGCCAGTAGCTCCAAGGGTCAGGGTGCTGGGATGCGTCACCCCTCATCTCCCCACCCCTTGGAGCTCCAATAATGCACCATGTGAGTGTGCAATGCATAATGGGGATCCCCCCTCCCCGAGAGTGCTGCAGTCTGCTAGCTGTGGCTGCTTGCAGCCGCAGCTGATAGACGATCAGAAAAAATGAGGTTGAGGGAGTGCTTGCTCCCTTTAACCTCATTTTAGAGGCAGGCAAACAGTTTTGTGCTAGCTTGCAAACCAGGGTTGCAAACTCTAGCTGGCAGGCAACAGCTATCATTTAGCTGTTTGATCAAAAGGGCAAATCATCTTATTTGTTCCATCTTATTTGTTTGTTATTTCTCTGTGGAAGCCACCTTGAGCCATTTTTGGAAGGGCGGTATAGAAATCGAATTCTTCTTCTTCTTCTTCTTCTTCATCGTCATCATCACTTGCAACAAATCAGGATCAGGTCTATGGTATCATTCTCTTCTAAATTCAGACCTTCCCCGCCATCTTTTAATATACCTGTTGGAGAATGGACTGGATATTTCCGTGCTCTATATGCTAGAGAGGGAGCAACTACAACATTTTTACAAATAGAACAGGAACTGGACCCTAACTTATTACCTGAGTGGACCCCAGTAACATGTCCAGAGATTGCTTCAATAGTGAATCAGTTTAAAACTGGTAAGGCCCCCGGCTCAGATAATTTGCCGGTAGAGGCCATCAAGAATAATATGGATTGGTGGCTGCCGGTATTAGCCTCTCTGTTTACAGCAATTGATCAGACGACCTCGCCCCCTAGTGAATGGGGATTGGCGATTGTAATTCCTATATACAAGAGAGGCCAAAGACATTTGCCATCTAATTATCGCCCTATCAGCCTTCTTAATGTTATTGGCAAAATGTATGCATTTCACCTACTTAATAAATTCCAGGACTGGATGGACAAAGAGCAGGTGCTGGCTGATGAGCAGGCAGGCTTTAGGGCCAATCATTCTACTATTGAGCATGCTTTAGTCTTACAATATCTAGTGGAGAAATATTCTAATCTACCCCGTTCCACTCTTTTTGCTGCCTTTGTGGATTTTAAATCAGCATTCGACTCCATATCCAGAGATAAATTATGGGAAAGACTGTTTAACTCCTCTATTGATCGACGTCTGCTACTTTTAATATATAAACTCCACAAGAACTCACGTCTGAAGGTTCGATGTAGCTCAGCTGGAATCCTCACTAAAGAAATTCCTACCTTTCGAGGAGTGAGGCAAGGCTGTATACTTGCCCCAGCTCTTTTCAATTATTATATTAACCCCATTGTGGATATTATTACTAATCCATCTTTCCATCCACCTAAATTGGCCAGTAGACAGGTTAATATTTTGCTTTATGCAGATGATGCAGTAATTTTATCTCGGACTCCTGTCGGCCTCCGTAGAGTGCTTTGCTCTCTGGCTAATTTTTGCCATGAATACGCTCTGGAAATCAATTATAGCAAGACCAAAATTATGGCCTTTACTAAACACCCAAAGACCTTGAAATGGTCTTTGGCTGGACATAAACTAGAGCAGGTTAAGACCTTTAAATATCTAGGGGTTGTTTTCCAGGCCTCTACGAAACACCAAGCACATCTGCAATATGTTACCCAAAATGCACGTAAATCGGCATTGGCCATCCAATCATATTTCCACCAAGATGGGGCTCAATTTGTACCAGCCGCCCTTAAGTTATTTACAGCTAAAGCCTGCTCTCAGTTGCTTTATGGGTCGCAGTTGGGCCCGTATACTAACTGCACTCCACTAGAGATAGTTCAGACAAAGTTTCTGAGATCTATTCTACAGATCCCTAGATGTGTTCCCAATGTAATATTGAGGATGGAAACTGGCATGCCTAAGATGGAAGCCCGGATGTGGTTTTCCATTCTCAGCTTCTGGTTGAGATTGTCTTTCTTTTCTACAGGACTTGCTCACTTAATTTTTATTGATAAATTTAATTCTAGCTGGAAGCAGTCAATATCTCGCCAAATAAGTTTATATGGCTTTAGCCTGGATGGTCTATTAGAAATGGGTTTTTGTCACGCGAGACTGATATTAAAGCAGCAGATCTATGATATGGAAATGCAGACTGATCAATCTTTAGTCTCTAAATAAGTTTTCCTAGGTTTACAAATGTATAATACTAAACCTGCGAATTACCTGGGTAAGATTACTATCACTAAATATCGCAGGATGTTTACATTGGCCAGATTTAATGTGCTACCTTCAGCTGAATTAGAAGGTAAATTTAGAGGGATCCCAAAAGAACAGAGACTATGTCCTTGTGGCTCTGGAGAACAGGAGTCTATCTTTCATATCTTACTCCGCTGTCTTTTTTATAGGGACTTACGAACTTGTTATATTTCCTCCTTACTGATTGATTTCCCAGGGCATACAGATGCATTTTACGTCAACTATCTGCTTTCAGATCAGAAGGAGGAAGTAACATTTAAAGTTGCTAAGTTCTGTGAGGCAGCTAAGAAGGCTAGACAACAGATGGTAAATCAGATTATGCTAACGGGAAATTGCTGATTGGGATGAGTCCATGTTCCTGATTGTATTATGTATATATTATTACTATATTACGTGTATTATTATGTATGTAAATTTTGGTCTATGACCGTAAATAAACATGACATGACATGACATGATCAGAAATAGAAAATAGTTGTGTGAGGAGGGAAGATGGAGTGTGCAAGCCAGAGGCCCTTCAGTACATTCACGTAATACCAAGCCATGGTTTGAAAGAGTAGTATCGGAATTTTCCCTTTGTCTTTCATCTCAGTCTTCCTGTCATCACCATCGCGTTCATTCATGACTTAGATCTCTGGCCACCAGGTATACCTCATTCTTACAGGTGACTTATGGAATGTCTAGTTCTGACAAAGTAGCTCAGATTTGAATGATTTGGAATGGTGACTAATGGCAGTTTGAAATAGCTTGGACCACATGGTTTGGTATTTAGAAATCTCCTGGTACAAGACGGCAACCCTAGCCGATGTAGTGTCCTCAAACGGATACATATGGGTGCCAGGGCCTCTGTTGGCTTCCTCAGACTGTCTCTATTATGCTGCCCTTATGGGTTGTTTTTTTCCTTCCATCCAAGCTACCCCCACAACTCACGTTTCTCTTCCTTAGTCTAATTCAGATCGATGGGTCACCTGGGAGTATGTGGCAGGTGTAGCCTCCTACCCCACTGGTGTAACTGTGCACCCTTTGACTCTCTCACACGTAAATGAATGGCTGCTATTTACTCCTATGTGGCAAACTAAAGTGCTGCTCTTGGGAAATAAGACTACTCCTGATACTGGATGATCTAGTCCCTACCAGTAGAGATCTAATGCAGCTCTGTCAGATCAATGCACACACTGAGAACGCACATGAACATGCATATGCCCTTCCCTCTGCTGTATTGGAAGGCAAATACAGGAAGATCCCAATTGCACTTTGTCCCTGTGACCCTGGGGAGGTAGAAACCACAGAACATGCACTCCTCTTTTGCCCTTTTTACAGAGACATTTGGACCACTGTTCTTATATTTCTGCTACTTTGCAAGTACCCTGGCAACCCTAACCATGCCTATACCCGGTTCCTGCTTTCGGATGAAGACCCGGCCTTCAGGTATAACACTGCCAAGTTCTGCATGGCAGTGTGCAGGATCTGCTGGGTCGTGACTGCCAGGCCGTTCCCTTGCATCAGCTCTGCATAGTTTTCAACCACTGACTTTTAAATCTTTTTTAGTGTTCCTATTTAGATGCCTTACTTTAGATTATTGTTTTGCATTTTATATATTGCACATTTTATATGTTCATAATTTTTTAATACAGCTGTTTAATAATCTCATAGCTACCTTCTTTTCTAAGGATAGCAGCTTTATACTATTAGAGTAGTAATTCTAAAGTAATATACTGTAGTTTTATGGTTCCAAAATTTGTTTTTCCTATTTTGAATCATGCTCTACTGTTCTGTCTTATGCTGGTCTTGGACTGTAATAAAGAAGATTGATTGATATGAATGTGCACACACACCCACACACACCACAGAGGTTTCTATTTAATATCCAGACTCGCCTTGCCCATCACAGTGATTGGCATTTTGATGGCCTAATTGGTACTTTAAAATGACGTTTCATATTTGCACTCATTCCACAGGGAACAAGCTGTGCAAACAAGATTAGCAATATACCTCTACAGAGAAAATACATATAGAACCAGTAGGTCTGATACTTCAGAAACACAGCCTGCTAAACTTTCTTTTCAAGAGTCTTGTAGAATCCAAGGGAAAGAGTTGTGCTATGCAAGGACAAGGCAGTGAAGTGGAATCAAGAATATGAATAGTTTAATGAAATGGATATTATGTACAGAGAGGCAAGCACAGACTGCTTTTCAGTGCTCTTGCTGCTGGCTGTTAGAGCCGCCTCTGCTCCAGGACAGGAATACAAGTAACTAAAGCTCCATTCAAAAGCTGGCCTGAATCAAGGAATGGATTAACCCCCAACACCACAAATCTCAGGTTTATATTCAAGATTTTAAAGTCCTGAAGGTATTTTTAATGCCTCTGATTTTGCTTGTAGTTTACAGCAATATATTTGCATTCATGGTTGGGGTAAAGCTTACTCTTAAAAAAAAAGTGGATGTACAAACCAGTCATTTTCAGTGAACTAGAGCATGAATCTCTTATCCCAGCTTTTTAAAACATGTGCTGAATATAATGCATGACTCGAATAAATACCCTTTTAAATTTGGGATTGCCCCAAATCAAGGTGTTGGATTGTACTGCAGGACAAACATATAAAATGATGGCGCAGACTTGGCTTGCTGGACTTCTCTCTCCATAAATATTTGCCAGCAGGAGCATCAAAGCTATAAAATTAACGCCTTCGATGATCAAGAAGGAGATTATCGTTTTCACTGCCTTAAAATGGGCAGCCATGCTTGGATTGCTGAAACTGGCTAAGCCCTTCTGCATCTGGTGGGTGTGTCTCCACACAGAAAAGAGCAAGAGGAAGCTTGACATGGCCAGTACAAAGAAAGCCAAGGAAAACCCTATGCCACAGAAAAGAAACAAGTTTAAAAAATCCGTCTCCATAGTAATATCGACAAGAGTGTCATTTCCTAATTCACTGGAACTATTATTGTTTTTGCAGGTTATGGTGTAAATACCACGATAGAAAGGGATAGTATTGACCAGCGACAGAAACACAGAAGCTAGGAGCAACCAGGGGACCATTCTGGAGATCCTCATCTTCAGGTGGATGAAGATGTAGTGCTGGAAGTTAGCAATCTTTGCACAGTAAAAGGCACACAGGCAGGCAGAGAAGCAGAGGTTGCTACAAGTTAGACACCAGATGACAGCTTTGAATGCTCTAAACAGAGATGTCAGCTCCAATGCCTGAAGAGATATTGCCATCCAGAAATACTTTACCTGTAGTGTACACAAGTAGCAAAACCTGGAGATGCCCATAGCAGTCAAGATCTTATCAACAGACTTCAGATGTCTCTTTCTGATCCCATCGATGCAGTTCACGACAACAATAAAAGCATTCAGTGACATCCCAACAAGAGCTTGGAATGTTAAGAAAACCAGGTAGCTTATTGTTGCTAGTGAAAGATTGTCTGTACTTGGAATGCTGCACCCTTCCATCCCTTCCGACATTTTAGTCAGATAGTGGCCTCTGGTTCTGCAGGGGCACATGCTTTATTAGCTGTGAAAATAGGAAGCTATGCTGTTACAGAGTATCTGTTTCACGTTGATTTGCATTCCCTCCCAAAGGTGTAGTACAAAATAGACAACAATTTCCCCAAGAACTTGTGACAGAGCAAAACAGTTTCTATGAGACGCTCATCACAATCCACAAACCATTAAAACCAAACTATTTGGATTGAAGACTACATAGCAATGCTGCCCATGTTGATTTAAAACAAGCATACACAAGAAGAGGTATGTTGGATCAGTCCCAAGGCTTATCTAGTCCAGCATCCTGTTTTCCACAGTACCCGTCAGATGCCTCTGGGAAGCCTACAAGCAGGAGAGTCAGGCAGGCTTCCCTCCCCTGAGCGCTTTCCAGATTAGACCCTGCAACGGGGTCACGGCATATCTCTGAAGTGTGTTTCCACACTTCCTGTGTTGTGACATCACAGTCCCTACGCTGACAGCAGGGTGCCGTTCACATTTCCGATGCCTTGTTTTGGATTTAATCGCTGCGATTTATTGATAAACATTGTATGTATGGCTTTAAAAAGTTGCTGTTCTTTTGGGTTGTTAGTTTTTGCGAGACTGCTCCCTCTGCTGGGCACTTTGCTATTTATGTTTTGAATGCAATTGGCTTGAATGGAAGCATTTTGCTGCTGTTGAGCAGCTAACTGGAAAGCGCCCTGCTGTTGCTCGACTTTAACTGACATCCAGAAGCCTCCTGCCTCTGAATCTGAAACTACCTTGTGAGGTAGGTTAGGCTCAAAGAAAGTGACAGGCCTAAGGTGACCCAAGGAGCTACATGACTGAGTGGGAATTTGAGCCTGGGTCTCTTCAAACACGCCCAGTCCAACACTTTAACCATTTCACCACACTGGCTCTCAACTTATTCCTGCAAGTCTTGTAAATGTTGGGTTGGAGTGTTGTTTGGCATCTGCTGATTGTTTTTGGAGATGTTTCAACCACCGGTCACAATAAACATCACAATTGGTATAATTCCCCCTTGAAGAAGTCTTTGAAATTCAAGGCACAAGCAAATAACAGGATTACTGAACAATGCCTGTGCTATTTAGTCAAGTAAATGTTCTCATTGTTGTAGTGTAATAATTGCATAAAGGCAGTAGGTGTATTCCCCACACCTCTTTTTTTGAGATGGAGTCACCGGAACTGTAAGCAATATTCTGAATGCAGCTCCAGTATAGATTTGTATAAAGGGATTATGACAGTGGCAGCTTCATTTTCAATCTCTTTCCTAATGATTTGTAGCAATTGAGTGGTCTGTTCTTGGAGACTGATGGATTTGGATGGATTTCCAAGAGTCTTCAGGGATTTTCCTGAGTGGTGCTCCATAGGTGTTAGTGACCTGGTTATTCTGAGGGATACAGAGGTGATCACATATACCCCCCCCCCACACACAATTCCTTCTCTTGCAGGGTATTGCTCATGTAGGTTTACCCAGGAACTGGGAGCTCTGACTGCAATAGGCTAAAGCTTGGAATGCAGGAGTCAGGAAACTCAAAATGAATCTGCTCAAACACGGAGAACTTGTTGTTAGAGACGGAGTTCCAGTGCATCGACCTTTTGAACCAACTATCCTAATGACCACTAGAGGCATTGGGAGTAGAGGTAGTCAGTGAGGGTCTCCTTACCTGATCCCAGACGTGCTCTAACCCCCAGACCTTGGGGACCCAGTCTGGTCCTCCAAGGTCTGGGAGGAGGCTCCAAATGGCCAGGGCCAGGCAGAGGCGTAACTAGGGAAAACGGCGCCCGGGGCAAGCACTGAAATTGCGCCCCCCCATACTGTGCATACATAACACGTTTGCCCACCATAAGCAGATTCCTACATCAGATGCCAACATGCAGTATATACTTCTATGTTGTGGTGGAGGAGAGCTGGTCTTGTGGTAGCAAGCATGACTGGTCCCCTTAGCTAAGCAGGGTCCACCCTGGTTTGCATTTGAATGGGAGACTAGAAGTGTGAGCACTGGAAGATATTCCCCTCAGGAGATGGAGCCACTCTGGGAAGAGCATCTAGGTCCCAAGTTCCCTCCATGGCAGCATCTCCAAGATAGGGCTGCAAGAGACTCCTGCCTGCAACCTTGGAGAAGCCGCTGCCAGACTGGGTAGACAATACTGAGCTAGATAGACCAATGGTCTGACTCAGTATATGGCAGCTTCCTATGTTCCTAAATACTACTGCAGCACACACACAAGACACCTGTCCCATCCTGACACTCAGCCAACTTCCATAATCAAGATCCTACACACACACACACACACACACACACACACACACACACACACACCCAGAGGCGTAACTAGGGAAAATGGCACCTAGGACAAGCACTGAAATTGCACCCCCCACCCCACCCCACCCCGTCCAAACATCTGACACGCATCTTTCAGAAAACTTGTCTTTTACCATAATATTACCTCACACTGCCAGAACATTTAAAACTAGCTTTCATTTCTGAACAATAATGCATTTCCCCATAGAAACCTCAAATATACACTTGCATAGGTGAAAAATCAAGAGAAAATCAAGTTGAAAGCCTTACCAGTACAAATGAACTAAAAGGAGTGGAGTGAGTTTTCCACTGCTTCTGAATCCTCATTGAGTTCAGAGGGCAGAACACTTACTTTGGTAGCAAGACAGTAAGGTCTTAGGACAAAACGCTGCACAGGACTCAAAGCTGCCTAAAAGCTATACTGGCTGACTAGGAAGTCCTTCCACTGAGAACAACGACACTTAATTTAAGGTAATTTTAAGTTAAATGTATGAGGTGCTGATTTTGTGTGTTGGGATGGAGTGTCTACCAGTTCTGAATTTTATGAGCCCTTCAGTGTCCTGGTAGGTATGGGGAAGTAAGAATTTTGGAATATAGGAGACCAAGCCACAAACTCACACAGCTACTATTACAGCGAATATTTATATACAATTGTTCAATCAACATTCTCAAAATGGTTTACATAGAAAAACAAATACTAGATAAACAGATGATTCTCTGTCTTCAAAGGGCTCACACTCTAAAAAGAAACGTGGTAGACACCAGCAACAGCCACTGGACAGATGCTATGCTGGCGCTGGATAGGGTCAGATGCACTCCCCATGCTAAATATATAGAGAATCACAACTTTTAAGGATGCTCAGTTAGTGGGGTCTCTTAGAATGTATATATTCAGGATTTTGTATACTATTGGATAGCAGTCTCATACAAATTTAGAAGAAAAAAATGGAGTAAGCCTGCAGGAACAAGCAAACATATTTACCTGAATCTAAAAATAGTTTTTTTCCAAGTCTGCTGTTAGAAATTGGGGGGTTGTCTTAACTTTAGAACCATCTTTTATATGAATCAATATGACAATGTGATTTTTTTGTGGGGAAAGTGTTTTCAGATTTCTGCATACATGAAGTAGGAAGGTGATAGAGTAAAGGAGGACTTTATTAGAAAATTGTCTCTCCTTTGGAAAAAACAAAGTAAACACATATACCAGAAGCAGCACTCACTGTATGGGAAACCAGAAAAGTTTAACCCTGCCCCACCCCCAATAAAGTTTACTTTTTCCAGGAATCTTTCAGCCATACCCCAAGAGCAATTTAATGCTTCAAATGAAGAACAGGGAGGACATTTGCTTTGCAAATGGGACAATGCATGCTTGCTACTACAGTAACAAGACCAGCAACTTATCAAAAACTAAAGCCATTACAGTCAAGTCAAGACAAGAGGATTTTTAAAAACACACAGACCACCAGATTAAAGCTATAAGTAGCCTATAAGCAGTCTTCAAAGTAAACTCAACACACCAGCAAGTACATCATACACACACAAACAGAGTCTTCAACAACAAGTATATGTGTGGTGGCAGATCTCTCTCTCTCTCTCTCACACACACACACACACAACAGTTAGGTGTTTTGTTCTATTTTTTTACGTTTCTTGAAGATGAAGCAAGGGAGACTTCAGCTAGTTTGCAAGACATTTCCATTCAGCTCCGCTCCTGGCATTATTCAAATGCAGAGTGACCAGGAACTCAAGAATGCAGCAGGGGACCAATTAGGCTCCTTCTCCTGCTTGGAGGGCATGTCTGGCAGCGAAATCGTAGATGCTTCCCCCACCACCAAGCAGAGACTAGTTAACCCTTTTCTTATTCTGAGAGCTTCTGAGGCAGAGGGAAGCTCCAAGCAACGCAAAGTTAAGCAGCAGCAGGAAAGGAGGCGAGGCTGGCGGCGGCGGCAAATAAAGGGTGGGGGAAAGAAGGAAAAAAGATCAGCAGCAGCAGCAAAAGCCATTGCTCTGGTCTGCGAGTCTTCATTTCCTTTTTCCCGCCCAGCAGCAGAGAGAAAGGCAGAGGCGAGGGTGGTGGAGAGCACGTGCGAGCAGCCCGCTTGAGCTAGGGAGCAAATTCTCCCAGCTCTTCTTTTGTGTCGTCTGTCGTGGTTCAGAAGGGGGGAAAGCCGGGGGGCAAGAGCTAGCCAGGCAGGCAGCAAGTGAGGCAGGCAGGGGAAGGGAAAGGGGCTTGTTGCAGGCGGGGGGTGCGGGACACCCACGGCGATGAGATATCAGGGCAGCAGCAGTCAGTTTACTTACAGTTACTTACTTTGACTCACTGGGATTCAATCAAGATGAATGCAACAGCCAGCGCAGGGCAGGCAGTGTAGTGGTGGTGGGCAAAAGCAGCACGAAGCACCAAACAGCACACGACGACGCGAAGGCCCAGCAGCAGTTGCTGCTAGTAGTCATGTGGTCATGGTGCAGGCATGCGCAGCTGCCTGCCACCCGTCCGGACGCAGAGATCTTGCAACGAGTGCGCTGGCTTGCCCTGCGTCTGTGTGAGTGAGGTGGTGGTGCGGGCGCCACCTGCTCCGGTCCTGCGCGGCAGCGGTGAGCAGCGGGCCTGCCTGGTGGCGCCCTACCGCTGATGGAATGGGGGGGGGGTATTTAAAAAAAAAATTAAATTTTTATTATTTTTTTTTACAAAAAAAATTTGGGGTGGGGTGGGGCAGGCATTTTGGCACCCCCTTCAGGTGGCGCCTGGGGCACGTGCCCCCCCTGCCCCCCATCGTTACGCCCCTGGGGCCAGGGGCCTCCAGCAGCCACCCCGTGATTGCTCTGCCAAACCTCTGTGTTTTTTTTAAACATTATTAGTGCAGCTGAGGGGTGGCTGCTGCGGTGGGGGGGGGGAGTGGAGCAGTCCTTCTCCCCCCTCCCCCGGCCACGGCAGGGGCCAGAGCGACACTGGGCCCGTCCATTTGGGCCAGTGTCTTTTGCCAACTGTAAAGTGCGCCTGTGCAGTTGAGAGATCACCACAAGCCCATGATGTCACGGGCTTGTGACGATCTCAAATGTGCAGGCGTGCCTTGCAGTTGGCAAAAATCCAAATGGATGGGCCCAGCATCGCTCCAGCCCCTGCCATCACCAGGGGAGTGGGGAGAGGAGAGAAGGACTGCTCCACTCCCCACCCCAGGCAGCCACCCCTCGGCTGCTGTTATTAATAATTAAAAAAACATGGAGGTTTGGTGGGGCACGCGGCAGCTACAATAATAATAAAAAACCACAGAGGTTTGGTGATGGTCCCCCAAAAGGAGGTTTCAGAGTGCCTCGGGTGGGGGATGCTCATGTGGGGGGGCCCTTGTGGCTGGGTGGTCTGGGCACCCAAATTAGGTGCACCCCTGCCTGTCCCTGCATGCCTCTACTCTATGACCCCTGCCTTGACTTCTCAGGTACTTCCTGTGCTGTGTCAGTCCTCTTCCTCTCCTCCTAGAGAGTAGATGGACCCCCCCCCCCACCTATCCATCAGGTAGCCTTTAGACAGGGCTAGGTCTTTCCTCTCCAAATTGTATTTCTATTTAGACTGTGCAACAATCTCCACGCATGTTCTTTAGATAATGGCAGCAACAAAACTCTGTCCTCTACTCTGTAACTGGAGTGGGGAGCTTCCTTTGTTGGTGCTTTGAAAAATAATTACAAACTCCAGAACTTATTTTAGAGTTTTAGGTGGTGCTGAGGGAGGCAAAAAGGCAAGACTGTGCTGCCACCAGTTACTGCTCTGCCACCAGTTTGTCTCCCTAGGGCCATCCAGCAGAGCTTTCCCAAGGTTTGGAGAGTTTCCCAGCAAATGCATGTTAAGGAAGCCTTACTGGCTTGCTGTGACTTACTTGCTCAGATAACGTCACTCACATCTTTAGCTGCTTAGATGCCGCGTTGTCTGCAGTGCAGTCAATGGATGTGCCCTGAGGCTGAGCACTGCCTAGTCCTGTTCTGTTGGATGGATTCTGTTTACGGTGGTCTAAGGACACAGATATTTAAGGTGCTTGGAGAAGGATGGCTCACCACTTGTCTGCTCAATTCCTTTCCCTTTTGGGCTTATAACAGCCATCATGGGTGGGTTGAATAGCTCTCTCCACAAAGGAATTAGTGACTTATTGCAGGGGGGTAATCCCAGCTGCCTTGAAGGTATCTTCTTCCAAATACCACTCCTAAAAACTCTCTCTAGAACCTAAGGATTGCTCCAGTTATGAGCTGCTTGCAGACATTAGGCTAGACTTTACACCATCAGTAATTGCATTTCAGTAATTGCATTGCACGATAGTTTACACGGTCAGCTGTGTGCATTCCTATTTTGTGATCCTGTGTGAGTAAAAGTAAGCTTGGAGGAAGAGAAAGTGACCATGTGCAAGGATCCTGCTGGGTAGGAGGAAAAGCCCTCCAACCTCCTTAAACAGCCGGGTCCAGTTGCTGGGTTGGATGGATGGAGGCTTCCTACACAGTGCTAGATACACATGATCACTTACCCCGCCTCCTACCTTGCTTTTTATCTCACACTGTTGCAAAACAGGAGCATGCACAGCTCCTGAACATGGGTAGGACTCTTGTCCTACTCAATTACTGATCGTATGAACTAGCCTATTGCTTCCTGTACAAGGCCATTGCACATTCTTGGATGGCACAAGTAGTCTACATTCATATCAGTCTGGCTTCAGACTTGAAGCTACCTTTGGACACCTTGATGGATGACCTATTCCGAAGGAAGAACAGGGAGAGTGTGACCCTGCTTATTCTCCTATCCTGCAGGACCAACTGTCCGGGATGGGGATCCGGGGCATTTCACGTCAGTGGTTCCACTCCTACCTGGATTGTCATTTCAAGAAGGTGCTGCCAGGTCTATATTACTTTGCCCCATGGCATTTATGCTCGGTTCTGTCCCCTATGTTGCTAAACATGTACATTAAACTTATGAGTGAGGTCATCTGGAGATTTGGGGTGAGGTGCAGTCTACTTCTCCTCCCCGCCCCTATCAAATTCAGCTGCAACTGTGGAGGTTCCAGCTCAGTGCATGGAGCTGCTAGTTTCTCTCCACTCCACCCCACAAATGCAAATATCAGCAAATTACCTTGGTGACTCTGCAACTGAATACTTCCCACATTTACATGCATAGTGCAGCAAAGAAAACAAAATCTTCACTTTCGTGAAATTATACAAACTGTGCTTTCCATATGCAAAGTACTGAAAATGAAGGAGTGAGAAGCTGTTCAAAAATGAGCTCACACCTGATGTTTCTCCACCCGATACCTCCCTACAGACCTGCAGGTGGTAGACTACAGCTCCCCAAGCATTCTGTTGGCAGCTTCTGGCTGCAATAAATGACATTTATATATGCAGTGGTGGCAGACCTGTAATGAGTTTGACCCAACACTTTGGGCCTGCTCTGTGGTAGCACTGATGGCAGCAAAGGAAGTTTACTTCTCTGCCACCATTGCATCAACTCAGTGTTGACAAGCAGAGCTACCTAAGGTGTGAAAGGGCTTGTTACGATCAGGCCTGACAAAGCGTGGAGTTGGACAATCTGCTGCCCATTGTGACCGGTTTGTGAAACATTTTGCAGTCAATTCACTCTCATTTGTGTCAACTTGAATTCCACAACTGTATCAGGCTCAGTGTCAGGTGATTATGGATTTGTTCAGCTTGCATTGCCTGAGGATGTAAAGTTTACTGAGCTCTGGTGATCCTTAAACTTCCTAGCTAATTACATCTACCAAGGTGGGACTGGGAATTTGGGTGACCTAGGTAGTGAATGACCTTCTTAAAAGGGGCATAGTTACTACCCCGTTGAAAGAGGTTGTGGTCCTGTCCCTTCTGGGGAAGAAAAACCTCCTTGGATCAGGGAGGATCATTGTTCAACGACTTGGATCATTGTTCAGTGACTTGAACAATTACCACTCAGTCTCTAATTTAGATCATTGAGCAGGTGATAACAACTCAACTCCAGGTAATCTAGAATGAGAGAATTTGTATCTATTCCAGCTGTGCGGCTGGGGCGGGCATGGCAGTGGGGCTGCAGCTCCCCCTCCCGATATTTGGAGGAGGTCCCAAGGGACAGGTGAGCAGTGGGTACTCCATGCAAAGTGCAAGTCAGTTCAGATTTTTTTTTCTTTTTAAAAAAGTTTCAAGCTTTCCCTAAGGGGGAAGCTGCAAAACCCTTTGGGCCGCAAAATTGCTTAGCTGTGCCACTGACAGTGCAGGTGCTAGCTTGGGGAGTGACTTGGGTAAACTTCAAAACAAGATTGGCAGTTGAAGCTTCTATCCTTTTTCACAGAAAAATTTGGACTGAAGCCTTTGAAAAAATGCATATAGTTACTATATTTCGTGGTACCTTAAATATAATGACTGAGATCTTTTTGCTCATCTAAAAACCATCCAGATGGAGAAATGGGGGGGGGGGGGGAATAATATAACTTACCTCTATGGCAGAAGAGGCGGGTGAGGGAGAGACAGAAAATGTAGAGGGAACGGCAGTGCCCTTTTGTGGATACCATCTTCACTTAGCTGCAAAGCTACTGTTACTTCTGCTCTTTTCTTCTCTGCTCCAGCTATAGCCTTGTGAATTGCAGCAGCCATGAAAGGGAGGGGATGGAAAAAATCTAGAACAGGGTTTCTTAACCTTGGGCCCCCATATGTTGTTGGACTACAACTCCCATCATCCCCAGACATGGCTTTTTTGGCTGAGGATAATGGGAGTTGTAGTCCAAAAACATCTGAGGGCCAAAGGTTAAGAAACTCTGATCTAGAATGTATTCTTGGCAAGAGCCCCAAAGATTCCATATTCCTAGCATTTGTTGTTGATCTGTAGGAGGGCTGTAGTACCTTTTTATTGGAGCTTGTTGCCCGTCTCCATGTTTACAGTCATGAGTACATGACTGTAACTGTACTCAACCCCCCTGTGTTGACAGTCATGAGTACAGATGCTCCCTATGATCTAGTTCTCATGGAGGTGATAAACCTGTGTGCGGATTGTACAATTTTATACTACAAGAGTTGATGCTACTCCACGGGAAAATATTGGCACATGAAAACCTGACACATCAGGAAGGAGTCTGTGCTAGAACTGGTGTGCCCAAAAGGCAAATATCATGGCCCCATGATGAAATTATTTCATTCGCTGTAGGCATATGCAGTGATTCAGCTTTGAAGCACAATCATTTGCATCTTCTTGTGCCTGACCCTGTGCAGGGGCAGCCGCCCGCTTACCCGTATGCAGAGCAATCTGTGCACAGCACTGGGGGACGACTGTCAAAGGCAGCAGAGCTGTAGGGAGTCCTGGTGCAGTCATGGGAACTGTGCCAGAAAGTGTGCTGAGCTCTATGGGGAGAGCCCTGGGAAGGACTGCATTTCCAGTGTGCCATGCATGCCTCCGGGGACTGCTGACATGACGTCACCAGGGCTTCCTGCAGTTTCGTTTCTGTTAATGGCCCTTCCTCTGAGCGGTGCACGGATGATTTGGCTTGTTGTTCATTACATTTTTGTACTGCCCTATCCAAAGGTTCTGGGTGGTGCGCAACAACCAGAGGCGCTCTTACTCCCAGACCGTGGGGTCACGGTCTGTGGCCTCCAAGGTCTGGGGGGCTCTCCAAATGGCCAGAGGGGCCTCCTTCAGCCAACCTGTGCCCACCCTGCCACTGCCCCGCTGTGCCAAATCCTCCAAAATTTCAGCTGCCATGTGTGGCGTGAGGCCGAGGGGTGGCGGCTGGGGGTAGAGCCAAGCAGGCCTCCCCCTGCCACGGTGGCGGCAGCTGGAGCGACTGCTGGGCCTGTCTGTTCAGCCCAGTGGCTCTTGATAACTGTGAGGTGCTCCAGCATACCTGCACAGCTTAAACAGAAATGACTTGCCTAGCAAGCAAGAGGTTGCTGGTTCGAATCCCCGCTGGTGTGTTTTCCAGACTATGGGAAACACCTATATCGGGCAGCAGTGATATAGGAGGGTGCTGAAAGGCATCAACTCACACTGCGTGGGAGGAGGCAATGGTAAATCTCTCCTGTATTCTACCAAAAAACCCCACATGATTCTGTGGTTGCCAGGAGTCAACACTGACTCAAGGGCACAAATTTACGTTACCCATGAAAATACCAACAAAATTTGCAACACAAAACTATGAACATCAAACAAGAACACAGATCAAAGTTGGTCCACAGATTCATGACCAGCTACTGCTAGGCAAGTATAGTCCTGCAAATAGTTTGCAGCTCAATGATTTATCCTTTGCAGGTAATGTGAATGGCACTGTTCAGGATCACACGGGGCTGCAGACATTGGTGGATCAGAAGAGCTAGATGAGATGACATTGTCACTGGGTATGTGTGCTCTGCACTGGTTTGAAGTGAGGTATATTTCTTGTGACTGTATGATTACTGCACTGGGCTATGATTATGGTACCTTTTATCTGCATTATTTGATATGGTGCAGGATACAAGGGCAGTGATGGTTTGTTCCAAGGCTGAAGGTTTTTCACTAGAACCATGTCACCCACTTTTGATGGTAGAACTGTGGCTGGTCTATGTTGATCAGTGTACTGTTTCATCATGCTCTTTGCGTGTTCATCACATTGATGTAAAACAGTGTCCTTGTAAAGTTGAGGCAGTTTTGTCTGAACTTATCTGCCAAACAAAAGGGTAGTTGGTACCAAACCAGTAGAGCAGTGGAATAAAATAATTCTTGTTTCAGATTGTCACCCTCTGCTGTGGCAATCCGGAGAACTTCCTTTAATGTCTTCATGAACCTCTCAACTTCCCCATTGGCCTGCGGGCCAGTATGACATGATTTTTTAATGTTCGAAGCCTAGGGAGCCTGAGAATTGAGCAAACTGGGAACTCTAGAAAGGCGGTCCATTGTCACTTTTGAGAACAGCTGGTATGCCATAGAAAAATTTATCCTATTTGGGGATTACAGTATTAGCTGAAGTGCTGGCAAGCATTTCCACCTCTGGAAAATGACTATAGTCATTAGTGACAAGCAACAGATGCCTGGCATTGGGGAGATCATTAGGGATGTGCACAAATATATTAATTTCATTTGTATCCAAACTGAATCACCCTCGATTTGTTTTGGGTCCGAATCTGCCCCCCCAAATCACCCCGGAATTGATTTTTACCCAAATTTTCTGAATCTAAATCTGAATCAATTTGGGGTTAAAAGGGAACTCTGGGGGCAAAAGAGTGGGGTGGGTGCTAGTGCCGAATGGGTGGAAGCTACCACCCAAATTTCAAAGAAATTGGGCAAAGGGGTGATTTTTAAAATTTTTTTGAAGTTGGCATGTCTTTGTGGCAGCTTTGGGGCAGAAAAGGGGTTCCAGGAGCAGAACAGTAGGTCAGGTGGTAGTACCCCAATGGGTGCCTGCTACTACCCAGATTTCAAAGAAATTGGTGAAAGGGGTGATTATTATTTTTTAAGTTGGCATGTCTTTAAGCTTTTTCCCATAGGGAATAATGGGGATTTCAGAAGCCCCATAACTACACTTGGGGGGCACCAGGGTGGCCTAGAATGGGTTGTGGCCCCCCAAACCACAAGCCCATGGGGGTACTGGGTTTTGTTGTTTTCAGTGTTTGAGGTGTTCTGAGAGTAGATTATTTGGTGGGAAATGAGAGTGGATTCTAAATTCATTCATCATTTTGCACCCAAGCAGATTATGAATGAACAAAGATGAGCAGTGATAGAGGCTTCTAAGTTCATTCATCATTTTGCACCAAAGATGATGAATGAACATCTTTGTAGTGGGTACAGCAGCATTATGTATTGCCATTGCATTTGTGGGGGTCAGCAGAGATATCGTCCTTGGAAAAGAAATAGTAAAAAAACTCCCAGGTGGGTTTTTAAAATTTGCATTTACTCTGGTTAAGAGTCAGATTCTCCTCCTGCAGACACCGTAAGACTGCAGTAAGATGAGATTCATGCGCCTCTTCTGTGGTGCCAAACACCAAAATATCATCACTGACATTGAGCACACCTGGGAGTCCAGCTAGGACTTCATGAACTGAATTCTGAAATATTTCCACAGCAGAAGAAATACCAAAACTGAGGTGTTTGTAGTGGCGAAGGCCCACATGAGTTGAAAATGTCATCATATATCTGGAATCAGGGTGGAGTTCAAATTGATGGTAACCAGCAGTAAGCTCAAGCTTGGAGAGAAATTTTGTCCCACAGTGATATCTTCCACAGTGGGTGTAATGTGTCTCTTCCGCTTGATAGTTCAATTGGGGAGGCGCATGTCCACACATATCCTTATTTTGCCTGACTGTTTAGAATTTGGGGCAACAACTATGGGGGAACCCCATGGGGTAGGGACATCCACACGCTCGATGATATCAAGTTTCTCCAAGTGTCAACTTTTCAACCAGTTTCCTAATATGGAAAGGAATACATCTCTGTGGCAGGGCAACTGGTGGAACTCTTTGGTCAATGTGAAGTTTTACTTGTTTCATTTTCAACTTTCTGATGCCTTGAAACATGTGCTCATACTAGTGGAGGTTTAAAGGAAGTGGATCAGGAGTATAGTCTGGAGCACTGTGATGAGTCCCAAGTTGTTGGCTGTGTCATAGGTGATCAAGGTATCACCACTAGGTGCAACATACATGGGATGTATAACAGATGTGTACCTGGAAGGTAAAATGTGCCTGGAACATGCCACTCAGAGACAATGGAGTTGGAGTTGCATAGGGGTACACTTTCATGGTTGAGTGCACCAGCAGCGGTTTCTGAGGAAGTGCATCATAGTCACACTGGGCCATCATTTCCGCCTGTATCTGTTAAAACATGAACTTTGTGTCCTTCTATGAAAACATAGCGGTGAAGCAGACCCTTATGGTAGTTGGTGCTGGAGAACAGACAGCATAGATATATGAGTTATCTTCCCCTGAAGATGAGCCTGAAGAGCATTTGCCTGCCCTTGACCCTATCAGTGAGGACACGAGGTAATCTGTGAGAACCTGCAGACTCTTGCATGTTAAAGGTTGTTGATTTTTACCCACAATAGGTAAAACAGCAGAGCACTAAGGAATGAGCACACACTCCAGTTACAGAGTAAGTAGCAGAGGATGGTTTGGATATTGCAGCTATTTATGACTTGTATGACTAAACACTAAATATTTATTGGTTAAATACACTTAGATAGGAAAAACCTATCTCTAATCTAAAGGACTACATAGTGGATAGGTAAGGAGAGAGAGAGAGATATGTTTCCATCTGCTCTCTAGGAGGAAAGGAATGATTGTGACTCAGCACAGGAAGTGCTGCAGAGTCAGTTCAGGGGTCATAGAGTAGGGACAGATAGGGAGACCCTTACTCACTGTCTCTACTCCCAATGCCCCTAGTGGTCATTAGGACAGTTGGTGCAAAAGGTCGATGCACTGGAAGTTCATCTCCAACATTGCATAGTGGTTCTTTTTCCACAGGCATGGCAAGTTGTATCTCTGGTTGGCTGCTTGCAACTGGGGTGTCTCTGAAGCTTTTGTACAGTTTCCATTTGTGGGGCATGGCTGCCTTGCTCAATCACTTGGGCATGTTGTTCAGGCACTTCATTTGCTCAAGCAGTATCTAATATTTTGGTGAGAGTCATCTGGGGTTCATATAGAATTTGTTGCCGAAGCCTGGCAGAGGAACATACTTGTATTATTTGTGTCCTTGTCTGTGTTTGTGAATGCACAGGACTGTGCAAGGTGACGAAGATGGGTGTGATATGCATCAGTACTTTTCCCTTCCTTTTGACAAGCTTGCCGTGACATAAACTGCTCAAAGTCTATGTTTTTGCAGGTCTAAAATACCTGGTGAGTGCTAGCTTTGCCTTTTCAGAACCAACATTTCCCTTTAGCACAAGAAATATATTTTCCAGTCTTCCAAGCCAGTGGTCCCATCTAGGTCCCAATATAGAGTGAGAGTCATGAATAGCAAATTCAAGAAAAGCAGGAAGCATAGTGATAATAACTAGGGGTGTGCACAAACTGATTTTTTCATTTTGATTTGTACCCAAATTGAAACACCCCTGATTTGTTTGGGGTCTCAATCTGCCGGTTTGATTTTTCCAAGCACAGGCGATTTCCCCCGTGCCTGCATGCTGGGAGCCCTTCAGTTCATCCTTTAATGTCAATGTCAACGCTGCCAGTGCCACTTGATCAAGAAAGCCGGGTAATTATCTTCAAAAAGTTACTCAGGAATGAAAAGATTCTGTCCTGCTCAGATTTAATTTTCTTTAAGAGTAGGCTGTGCAGCATGGGGGGGGGACTTTTCTCCGCCTTTTCGGGGGACTTTCTCACTGCCTTTCACGGAGATCTCCTTCCCCGCTTTCTGTGCCCAAGAGGTTACCTGGCTGGAGGGTTGCAGAGTAGGGGTGTGCATTTTGGAATTTCCTTGTTTCGATTTGTATCCGAATCGAAACATCCCCGTTTTGTTTTGTAGCCAAATTTTCTGAATCTGAATCAGCCCTGTTTTGTTTTGTAGCCAAATTTTCCAAATCCGAATCCGAATCGATTTGGATTTTTAAAAAGGGTCCCAGGGCAAAAAGAGTGGGTGGTGGTGGTAGTGTCCAATGGAAGCTACCACCCAAATTTCAAAGTAATTAGGCAAAGGGCTGATTTTTGTGTGTGATTTTTTTTAAGTTTACACATCTTTAAGAATTTTCCCATAGGGAATAATGGGGATTCCAGCAAATGTATTGCTTCAAATCAAGGGGAAAGGGATGACCCAGAGCAGAGTGTGGTGGGTGGTAGTGCCCAATGACGGCAAGGAAACTTCCAGAATTATTTCAAAGGAATTGGGCAAAGGGCTGATCTTTTGTGATTTGTTGAAGTTTACGTGTCTTTAAGATTTCTCCCATAGGAAATAATGGAGGTTTCAGCAGCCCCATAATTCCACTTGGGGGGGCGAGGGGTTATGTAGTGCGCATAGGGTGTCAACCACCCCCATACCCACAAGGCTGTGGGGTACTGGGTTTTGTTGTTTCTGAGGTGTTCATTGTAGATTATCTGGTAGCATATGAGATTTTCAGTGAAAAACAAGAATCCACTCTCATATGCTACCAGAGAATCTACACTCAGAACACCACGGAAACAGCAGAACCCAGCACCCCATGGGTTAGCAACCCTTCCCCTGGCCAATATGGGGTCAGTAAAGAGTGGGAAGAAGCAAAAGAGCCAATGGGGAACAAGGAGGGAATTGTCAGCAGGTCAGCCCATGATTTAGGTCACTAATCAGAAAGCTGGAAGGGTGGGAAATTCAAAGAGATTTCAAACACAAAATGGAGACTGACTCAGAGATCACCACAAAATGGAGGTCCGAAACAACAAAACGTTTTGTAGCCGAAACAGGGGCGTTTTGTTTTGTATACAAAACTTTTGGATCTGGAAAATAGGTGTTTTGTCTTGTCTACAAAACACTAGAAACAGGCTGTTTTGGGTACAAAACGTTTTGTATCCGAAACGTTCCGCACATCCCTATTGCAGAGAATTATTGGCCACCTGGGGCGTCTTCTGGGAGCTGGTGGCAAGTTTTCAGGAGCTTTCTTGTTGTTCCTTGGAGGGCCTGGGCTGTAGGGCTTCAGGAACATGAAGTTGCTCTTGGCCGACTCCGGAGTGAGGCAGACCTTGGGACAAGGGCTTTCCCCCCTCCTCAAAGCCTGTGAGAAAGACTTTTAGAGAAGGGCTTGTTCAAGTTCAAGTTCAAGTTCTTTAATGTTACAGCCACAAGCCAAAACAAAAGAAAAAGGTTACAATTATATAGCAATAGATAGTGTATATAATTAGAACAGGTTAAAATTAAAATTAGTTAATTTTTTTAACAAAATCGGAAACATAGTGATAATAAAAATTAAAACAATAAAATATGCTTATTAACCATCCCGTGATGTATATTTATGGCAGCAGCACAGAATTTAGCCACATTAGATGTAATTAAACACTCTGAGTTTACAAAGCAAAGGTGTGATGAAAGATCCATGAATATCTTTATAAAACAGACAGAATAATAAAACATGTTCAATAGTTTCCACCTGATCCAGCCCACAAGGGCAAAGTCTGTCAGCAAATCGAACCCCACTATAGCGCCCTTCTAGAACTGCCGAGGGTAAACAGTGGCAGCGAGCCAAGGTAAAAGCTTTCCTATACCTCGGAAATTCCAACCAAGTAAAATAATTCATTGCAGAGACTAGATATCTTCTTTCCTCTGAGATGTAAAATTTGGAGACCTTCCCAAGGTCATTTTGCCGTTTGGAGTCAAACACTTGTTGTTTAACCAGCAACCTTGCCTGATCAAATCCCAGCTTGGACAGAACTGTAACAGAAAGGCCCAAAGTAGCTATTTTAGCCTCAATAGACTGGATTCATCTGGAGCCAAAATCATCCTGTAAAATTAGAGGAGCCAGGCCAACTGGATGATAAATTAGTTTGAGCCAGTAACAAAGTATAGTAATCCAGACACTGGCCTCCACCATAAAGCCAGTCTCCAAACGGGCAGCAGCATTTGAAACAGATCTTGGGATATTAAGAGCAGTTCTCAAAAATTTTGACTGCACACATTCCAGAGTTGTTCTATTTGGGGAAAAAAACCCAGCTGTGCTCCATAAAGTAGTTGGGACAGTGATTTGGCTTTGAATATTTTAAAAGCTGCTGGTAAGTAATAGCCACCTTTTGATCACAAGCACTGTAAAATGGCGAGTGAGCTTTTCTGGGCATTGGAGGCTACATAGTTCGCGTGGGCCTTCCTAGTGCCCCCAGCATGGAAAACTACCCCTAGGTACTTAAAAAATAATACCTGCTCAATAAGTTGTCCCTCAATCCTCCAAGTGCGAATCTTAGGTCTCTGTGTAAAAGCCATTATTTTGGTTTTCTGAAAATTTATCTCCAAACCCTCCTTCTTGCAGTACAGATTTAATGCACTCAGCATTTTTTTGAGGCCAGTTGGCATCCTCGACAAGAGGACTGCATCATCTGCATAAAGCAAGATAGATATATGCCTCCCTGCAAATTTAGGAGGGTGGAAATCTAAAAGGCTCAATTTGTTCCACCATAGAATTTATGTAGTAATTAAATAACAGTGGAGCAAGTATGCAGCCCTGCTTAACACCTCTGTGAGTCACAATAGCACTCATTAGATGCCCTTGAAGGCTGCATCTAACTTTAAGAGAAGTATCTGAATACGGCACTTGAAGCAGGCATAACAGACGACAGTCTATGGAGGAAGTCCCCAGTTTTCCCCAAAGCTTAACCCTTGAAATAGAATCAAAAGCTGCCTTCAGGTCTACAAAGGCAACATATAAAGAGGTTGTACCTGGGGAGGAATATTTCCCAATGAGGTGTTGCAATACTAAACAATGATTGGTAGTAGATCGACCCTCCCTAAAGCCGGCCTGTTCATCAGCAAGAAGGTTCTCACGATCTAGCCAATCCTTTAACTTATCATGAAAATGTTTTGCATAAAGCTTACCAATGATGTTAAGCAAGCTGAAGGGTCTATAATTGGCCGGATTAGCACATGTACCCTTCTTAAAAATAGGAACAACCCTATTTTTTGAGGATTTGGCCAGTCCTATCTATGTAGGTGAAAAGTGAGGCCAGGATTGGTGCCCACCATTCTGAATTATTTTTAATTGCCTCCGGGGGAATCAAATCTTCCCCTGGCACTTTGCTAGGTCTTAATTGCGCAATTAAAGAATGAATTTCAGAGACTGAAACCGGAGCCCATAAACGTGTAGACTCAATCTCATGAAAAAGATGTTCAGAGCAAGCATTAGGGTCACTATACAGATTGGAGAAGTATTTCTCCCACACTTCAGGGTGGATGTGACAGCTAGACGGAGTAAAATTATAACTGGAGGGATGCTTAACTAAGCACCAGAATAACAATGAATCTTTGGTTCTGACAGCCTGGGCTAACCTCTTCCAATTCCCCCTCACAGCCTCTCTTTTTTAATGCCATAACAAGGATTTATATCGTCTTTTTTCCTGCAGCAGAATCTGAGCATCGTGCGCACTAGAGGTTCTTTTATACTTCTGGTAACTAATAATAAGAGCTTTCCTGGCACCGACACATTCTCCATCGAACCAAGCTTGGGATCCCCTTTGACAGTGCCAAGAAGGCTTACAAATATTACTACATAATAACTGTTGACATTCGAGAACTAAGGCATTATAAGATGTCAAAAGAGTAGGTGGTGAATCATTACTAAGAATAGATTCACGTATATTCCTCAAATGATCAGAAGCCAACAGATCTTTAAACGTTTGATCCAATTGAGTTGACCATCTTTTTTTGCGAATTGCACCCCCACCCTCAAAAGGAAGTGGGTACAAAGATTTTAAATGTGGGTGGAGGAAAGGGGACTTGAGACAAAGGAAAATAGGTATATGGTCACTATTAAATCTAGGGGTAACCTCCAAATTCACCACATAAGGGAGGAGATTTCTTGAGGAAATGAAAAAGTCAATAAGGTTCATCTTAGAACCTGCCAGATAAGTGAACTCAGCCGGATGATCTTTAGGGACTGAGCCGTTCAGTATAGTGAAATTGACTCTAAAAACCATGCGACTTAGACACAAGCCTGCATGGTTAGATTTCATATCCTTAGAAGATTGAATAAAAGGGAGTTCATCTACCCCTAAACTATTTGGGTAGGCCTTCTGTTGTGAATATAAGGTAAAACCGTCTGGGCCTATCCTTGCATTCAGGTCCCCCCCCCATTACCACAAAAGCATCCGAAAAGGCAAATAAGAGATCTACAATATAATTTTCCAATTCAGACCAGACCGCTCCAATCTGCAATTTTCTGTTCAGTGGAGGAAGGTAAATATTAATGATCAACAGTTTATAACAAGTGAATTGGATCAAGACAGCCATGGCAAGAAGCGTAAGAGAAGAGAGGCAATGAAGTGGCAACAAGAACACCCAGACCACCTTTACATCTACCACGGCCCACCCCTGGCAACGCTTTGAGTGTGTAAGAAAGAAAGCCATCAAGGTTTAGGTCATCCAACTTCCAAGTTTCTTGTAAAAGAATAATATCAGCACTGGCAAGAAACTCCCTGAAAGAGCGATCAATTATAGAAGAGTGCCAGGAAGGGCTTGTTTGCATAATATTCCTCCTCAAATGGGCAGATGGGTGTGTGTGAGTGAGAGAGACATACACATACACCAGAGCAAGTGTTACATCCTTCATTCCAAGACTGAAATTTTATGCCCCGCACCCCCAAAGGGTTGTGTGTGGAGGGAAGCTCCCTCAAAGTATAGATTTATTTATATAAATCTTATCGATTTCTGGGACATCTCTTGTCCCAGCGCAGGAAGATTGTGAAAGAACTTCAAGTGAAAGAAGATCAAGTGCTGGGTATACTCACCATGAAATGCATGCATGTGAGATTCAATCAGGGTACCGAGTTGAGTATTAGGGACCCTCAATCCAACAACTAAATGTGGTCCAACAGCTTGAACAGTTTAACGAATGACATCTCCAGTTGGGTGCAACCCCCGCCCTGAGCATTTGACTAGTTCCCCACTCATTTTACTGAACTCCCCCTGCCAAACCTGATAAACTATATCTTCAATCTCCAAAACATATTTTTCTTCCCTTTCCACTCTCCAAATTTAAGTGATGAGTTTCCCTCTGTCTGCACCCCAATTCACCAGAGTATGTGTATGCACACGCACACGCGCACACACACACACACACACACACACACACACACACACACAGAGAGACCTTCCCCAAGGAATAAACTTCCTGTCAGGATTTTTAAGCAGCCATAGTCCTGCTTATTGCTTTTTTATTCTGACGTGCTCAGCTCTCCAAATTTCGGCAAAGCAGCGAAAGATTGACCAGGACTAACTGAATCCCCTTCGCTGGCAAGCACCAGAGCACTTTCCCAGGAAAGGCTGAATCATTTTGGGTCATGCACAAAAATTTCAGTTCCTCTCAAATTTCAATGAAATTTACAATCCAGATGATGAATCTTTAAAAGAAAAGTGCAACCATTTACAATTTGCTTTGAGTGATGGTGAAGAATTTGATATAAGTGGTCAAGAGTTATACAATGAACTAAGGATATTCAAAGATACCATTAAAGAATTGAAGGATTACCACACAGTCCAGTTATTGCAATATATATACTCAAATGATTTAATACGTGTATTTCCAAATATAGCAATTTCATTACGGATATTTTCCAGTTTCAGTAGCAAGTGGTGAAAGATCTTTTTCGAGACTAAAACTAATTAAAACATATCTCCGGTCTAGTATTTCTCTAGAAAGTTTAATTGGATTGTCAATTATAGCTATTGAAAGCGATATCTGCGAAAAAATGGAAATAGATGACGTTCTAAACAAATTTGCATCAATCACATCAAGGAAAGTAAAATTTTAACTTTAAAAGTATATATCATCTTTTCTACATTATTAAACAATTGTATTTCTATATGATCAATTTTTATCTTTTACTATAACTAAGGGCGCTAAACAGAATATTGCATCAGGGTGCCAAATCCCCCAGAGCCAGCCCTGCTGGCAAGACAGAAGGCAATAGGTGGCAAGGCAAAGAAAAGCAAAGAAAATCTCCCATGAGACAGAAAGGCAGAATGGTGGCTGCTGCCTCTTTAAATCTATTTGAAAATCCCTCCTTGAATCCCCCTCACCCTTGCCCCTTCTTCAACCCTTCACCTGGCCAATGTGGGGTCAGTTAGCACTGGCAAAAGCCAAGAGCCAATCTGGAACAAGGAGGGAATCGTCAGTAGATCAGCCCATGCTTTCGTTCACCGATCTGAAGCCTGGAAGGGCAGGAAATGCAAAACAAAGTCAAAACACAAAATGAAGACTACACGGAGATCACCACAAAATGGAGATCCAAAGCAACAAAACATTTGGCTCTGGAATTTGGGCAATTTGTTTTGGAGCCGAATCTTGCTGGGCTTGCAGAGGGGTAATATGTTTTGTGTACAAATTGCCCGAAACAGGTAGATTTGGGTACAGATCGTTCTGTACATGAAATGTTTCACACATCCCAAATAATAACAAAGGCAGAAGCTCCTAAAACTGGAAGAGGAACCAGCCACTGCTGGAAAAGTATGCTGTGCCACTGAATAGAAGAAACACTCAAAATGGCTGCCACTCCTCCTCCAGGGAGTTATTCGCACTTGGCTTCAGACTTTGGCATACATGTTGAGCAAAGCCACTTTGAAGTTAACTTGGGGCATTGAGTGAATCAGCCCCTCCCCTCTGCTTTTGGGTTTGTTTTTCATGCAAGTCCACAAGCAGGCGTCAGTGTTTTCCTTCTAGCCAATGGGAGGGGGGAGAAAGAGAGAGCTCCTACAGAGATAGATCTGCATTTGTGAAGAGAGCATGCCCCTTATCATGCAAATGATTCTATGTCAGCGCCCCTCCCTGTTTGCTCTGGCGTTTTTCAGAAAAAGCAGCTTAAAAGCAGCATTTTTAAAACCCGGAAATACCTCAAGATAAGTTAGAATTCTCATCACAAAGCCCGATTTGTGTACGGAGTGGGTCCAAAGATCTTGACGGGAGTTCGGGGTAAGTTTGGCTAGTGTGTGAATGCATACACTCTCTCCCGAAGGAGATTCAGGGCAGAAGCCCTGTGTGGAAAGCCTCCAGGCAGAACTAAGATACTATAAAAGAGATAAGATAGCTGCTGCTCTCAAAAACAGGCTACTACAAAAGTCTTGTGTTATACAGTATGTTATCTCTATTAAAAAATTCAGAATTCCAAGTGAGGGAGAGACAGAAATGCCTGGATAGAAGAATGGTATGTCTTTGTTTCTGTCCCTTGCCTTCCTTTTGTCCTCTTTTTTTCTTGTAGATCTTTTCCTCTCTGTGTTGCTTTCTGTTATTGAGGAGGAGGTTTTGTTTGTTGCTTGGTTTATGGAGGGGTTCTTAGCCACTCTTGCTGCCAGTTTAGAATCCAGAGGAGAGAGTTGTGGTATGCAAGGACAAGGCAGTGGAGTGAAATCAGGAATATTAGTAGTTTAATGAAATAGATATTATTTACAGAGAGACAAGCAAAGTCTGCTTTTCAGTTCTCTTGCTGCTGGCTGTTTGTTAACCTCCGCCTCTACTCCAAGACAGGAATAAAAGTAACTAAAGGAGCATTCAAAAGCTGGCCTGGATCAATGAATGGATTAAACACCACAGTTACCAGCTGATGCAGCACTATTTTGAGATTGTTCAAGGAATGGATGCAGCTGTTGAATCAGCCGGAGCTGATGGAAAGTGCTCCTGGCCATAGCCTCAACATGAGATACTAGGGTGAGGCCTGGATCCAAGAGCACTCCCAGCTGCATACCTGTTCTTTCTGGGAAAGTGCAACCTGGTCCAGCACAGGAAGATCTAACTCATTTCTCAAATTCTGATCCTCTACAATGAGCACTTCTGTCTTGGTTGGATTCAGCTTCATTATCCCTCATCCAGCCAGTTACTGCCTGTTACTGGCATTTAGGGGATGGCAGGCATTTAGGGGATGAATGCCATTTCCTGATGATGATAATGACAAGGAGATTTAGCTTTGGGTGTCACCAGCATACTGATAATACTCCTGATGACCTCATCCAGCAGTTTCATGTAGATATTAAAAAGCATTGGTGACAGAATGGAGCCCTGAAGGACTCCATTTAATAGCCCCTGTTTCAAAGAGCAACAGTCACCAAGCTCCACCATCTGGAATCTGCCTGAGAGATAGGAATGGAACCATTGCAGAGCAGTACTTCCTATCCCCAAGTCCCCCAGGCAATCCAGAAGGATACCATGGTTGATGGTATCAAACGCCACTGAAAGATCCAAAAGAACCAGCAGAGTCACACTCTCTCTGTCGATTTCCCAGTAAAGGTCATCCATCAGGCCGACCAAGGCTGTCTTAACCCCATAGCCATCTCTAAAGCCAGTTTGAAATGGGTCTAGATATTATTTATTGATTTGATTTGATTTGATTTATATACCACCCTTCCAAGAATGGCTCAGGGCAGTTTACAACAGAATAAAAACAATTAAAACCATTTAAAAATCAAAATCAAAACTATAAAAACAGAATAAAACCAATTTCACATTTAAACAGTTAAAACTCTAGAAAACCAGGGCAAACATTTAAAACAATTTAAAACAGTTCACAACCATTTAAAAACCCTGGAAGGCCAGGCCAAACAGATAGGTTTTAAGGGCTCTCCTGAAAGACAATAATGAACTCAAATTACGGATTTCTGACAGGAGTGCATTCCATAGCCCAGGAGCAGCTACAGAGAAGGTCTGCCTCTGAGTCACCACCAGATGAACTGGTGGTAACCAGAGATGGACCTCCTCAGATTACCGTAACGTGTTGTGGGGATCATGCAGAAGAAGGAACTCTCTAAGATAACTCGGACCTAAGCCGTTCAGGGCTTTAAAGGTAATAACTGTCATGAACTGATAGCCCGGCTAACCCTACAGGATTTACAACCCCATGAAAGTAAACAGAAAACAGCAACAAAACTGGATGAAGGAAAATAAAAGGCTCGCAAAGAAAACAGTAAATGAATAAAGTCGCCTGAACTGAAACTAGGTACCCCCCTCTAACAATAACTGAGTAATAAGTGGAAGGAAAAGACAAAACAAGGAATGAAATGAGCGAAGGACACAGAACAAGGAATAAAGGGAACAATGCAGGGAAGTACAGACAAGAAAAACTGGAACACGGAAAAGATATGCAAGAGCACACTATAAGCTGCCAGCGAAGTTGCAAACAGCAACTCAGCCATGGGAGACTGTTGAATATATATGGTTCCACAGAACCAACAACCAATCAGGCTTCCCTGAGTCAGCAGTTTGGCTTTCTTTCGTGTGATCTCCAGCACCTGCATGAGTACCACTGAGCCTGTCTCTTGATACATCGTCTCAATACAGGGGAAATCCCAGGCTCTTCCTCATCAGAAACCAAGTTTGGCAGCTGTTGAGAATCTTCAGCTCCAGAGTCTGGTTTCTCTGCCAATTCTTGTTGCTGTAGCTAACTAGCAGGCGAGTCCTCCTGCTCTGATTCTTCTGATTCTGAAGTCTGAACCATGACAATAACCAGCACTTTGTATTTTGCCTGGAAACGCATCAGCAGCGACTTCCGATTGGTCTGCCAACGTTGCTGCACGCTTCTCTGAAAGGGGGAGACTGAGGAGGAGAAAATAAGAGGGTATTGAGGCATCAAACCCTCCCCCCCCCACGTCATCCTGGATTAAAGGGTCAACTTCAAGATAATCCACCACTCCTCCTATGCCAGCTCCTTAATTCAAAGATTGTGTTGAAGAACGCAATTTTTGTTTTAGGTCGAGCGGCGGAGGCAGGGTTCCATCAAGCTTACTTCTCTCTTGGAAATCTTTATGACCGAAGCCAGTCGGCAGCCAACTTCTATGGTTTGGATTTAATTAAGTTCAAGAAGCTCACCTCTCAAGTGATTGGTGATATCTTGCTGGAATTCTTCCTGCGTTTTTGGGAAAGAAAAGAAGGAAAGACGCCACAGAACTTAAGACACAGCTGTAAGTTCTTTCTGATTACAATTAAGGAGGGGAATTCAATCTTCTTGCTAAATATTGGAACTTAAGAGCTGAATTGATGATTAAAATTTTTTAATACTTGGAAAAAGATCTTATTATTGGGAATTATTTTTTCCCCCTTTCTCTTCTTCTCTTTTACTGCTGTCGGGCGAAGTTTATGGAAGAGGTGTTTTGCAGCTCGCTGTTTGCTGTTGAGACTGTCTATCATTTTGCCAACCAATTAGAATAACAGGCGTTTCACACTACCGTGAGAAAATTTTAATTGCCAGTGATAAGATACAGGAGCTGTGGTGCGGAACTGTTTATACTTGGGAAATAAACACAGGCTTTTACTTTCTTTTCTGAGATCAAAGACATTAAACCCTGCTGTGAAAGTGTTTTTTCCTTTTTAACCCTTCCACTATACTATGAAAGGGAGAGAGATAATGCAAAAAAAGTCTCAGCAGACCCAGATACATTTACAACCTAGGAAATCTTCCCTTCCGAGTCCAGGTGTGGGGGAAACCAGAATGCCTTTGGATATGGAGCAAACACTATCTGAAATGAAACAGATTCTTCAAGCAAACACTATTGCTCTTAAACAAGTTACTTCGGATATACAACAAATTAAACAAGATACAAAGACATTAAATGATAGAACATCAAATATTGAAGAAACAGTGAAGAAATTAGCACAAGATAATAAAGAATTTAAATCAAGGGTTGACATTTTGGAGAAGGATGTGGGTTCACTGAAAGATGACAAAGAAAAATTATTAGATCAAATGGCATTGTTGGAATTAAGACAAAAAGAGAGATTTTTAAGGTTCAGGGGCATTCCAGAGAAAGCTGACCAGAACATCAAAAAATTACTTGGGGAGGAACTTGCACCACCTTTGGGAATTACAGCTGGAGAGATGGTGGCACAGACTGAGATAGCTTTTCGTTTAAATTCGGATTTTGCTACAAGAAATAAATTAATTAAAGACTGCTTGGTGCAATTTACCTCAAAATCAATTACTGAGCAAATTTTTCAGGCTCATTTTGCTACACCCCTCACTATTGAAACCCAGCAGATAAAATTTTTGAAAGAAATTCCAAACAGAATCCTAAGAAAACATAAGGATTACAAACTTTTAACTGATTCATTGAATGCCAATGGAATATGTTTTAGGTGGGAATTAGCAGAGGGAGTTTCTTTTTTTTTTACAAGGGCATTCTGAGGTATTCTGAGTGTGGATTCTATGATAGCAAATGAGATTTTCAATGAGACACCATGAATCCACTCTAATTTGCTATCATAGAATCCACACTCAAAATACCTCAGAAACAACAGAACCCTGTACCCCATGGGTTAGAAACCCATGGGGGTGGTTGGCACCCTATGTGCACTACACCACCACTCACTCTGGGCCACCCCAGCACCCCCCAAGTGCACTTGTGGGGCTGCTGAAAGCTCTATTATACCTTATGAGGAAAAACCTTAAAGACGTGTAAACTT